>NC_135643.1:10574166-11940000 GCF_053574225.1 Canis aureus
AAAAATTTTTTATGCAAGTAAATGAAGTTGTAATATTTAGTCATCAAAAGATTTTGTGTTTTTACCAGAAAACCTTTTCTTTAATGGCTCTTGGCATCTGTCTAGGCTGTTTAGAAATATATGAAGATTTTTTCTGAACCTTTTGCTCAAAATGTATTCTTTGATCATCAGAGTATAACCACTAAGGTGTCCTTGTTTATTCTGAAAATACAGAAAGTGAAGCATGAGTAAATTTTGTCTCAGCTGTTTTTAAACAAGCACATAGTGTTGTATCAAAAGCCAACTTTATGGGACACCTGGGTGGCTCAGTGCTTGGGCATCTGCCTGTGGCTCAGGGCATGATTCCAGAATCTGGGATCGAATCCCACATTGGGCTCCTTGCAGAGAGCCTACTTCTCCCTCTGTGTCTCTGCCTCTCTCTCTGTGTGTCTCTCATGAATAAATAAATAAAATCTTTTAAAAACATAAAATAAACCCAACTTTACATGGAGGTACATTCTATTTAGAATTGGATAGACCTAACTTCTTCACTTGGTTAAGATCAGTAACCTTTTAAAATTCGGATCCCTCCTCTATTATTCAATAGAAATAATAGTCCTTTGTGTTCATTGATGGACAAAGATAGACAACCTGAAGAGTCACTGTTTTCTTCCCTTAGGAAGTAGAACTTCTCATTACCCTAATTAAATCAGAAAAAGGAAGCCTGGGTTTTACAGTAACCAAAGGCAATCAGAGCATTGGTTGTTATGTTCATGATGTCATTCAGGATCCAGCCAAAAGTGATGGAAGGCTAAGACCTGGGGACCGGCTCATAAAGGTGAGACTTTACCAGAATGGTTTTGTGCAAATGTAGGCCAAGACTGAGCCAGGGCTGGAGAAGGAAGACCAAGAAGGCTGAGTTAATTAACACTCCATTTGTTTGTTTGGTTTATATTTTCCATCTCCATCTCTTTAAAGATAAAGGCCTTTATAAATTTTTAGTTCCCTTTCTAATTAGAAAGTCCCTCTAATCTCAGTTAAAGTATTAAATAAGTCATCTTGGTTATCAGGGACAAAAAGTTTCTTAAATTACTCTGAGGATAAATTTCCTATATTAGCAAAATAACGAGGCATTTGTATTACACATTATTACTTTGCATGTAATTACTTGATTATTATACTTACGATTTCCACAGTAAAGGGAATTAACAATAAATTAGAGACCACTCTCTTACTGGCTAATATACAACTAGGGAGTTGCAGTATTTTCATGGCAACTTCTAATCCTGTTTTGCCTCTTTCTCGTTTTTGTAGGTTAATGATACAGATGTTACAAACATGACTCACACAGATGCAGTGAATCTGCTCCGAGCTGCACCCAAAACAGTCAGATTACTTCTAGGACGAGTTCTAGAATTACCCAGGATGCCAGTGCTGCCTCATTTGCTACCTGACATTATATTAACATGCAACAAGGAGGAGTTGGGTAATGCACATTCAAACTTTGTGCAGTGTGACTTTCTTGGCTAGATTAAAGAAAGTACTCTTAAGACTAAGGAAACCAACATTTTCTGTTCCCAAAGGTTTTTCCTTATCTGGAGGTCATGACAGCCTTCATCAAGTGGTATATATTAGTGATATCAATCCAAGGTCAGTTGCAGCCCTTGAGGGTAATCTCCAGCTATTAGACATCATCCACTATGTGAATGGAGTCAGCACACAAGGAATGACCTTGGAAGAAGCTAAGAGAGCATTAGACATGTCACTTCCTTCAGTGGTGCTGAAAGCAACAAGGTATTTTGCAATTACAAGTGGGTTGTGTGTGTTTGCACAAGTTCCAGACTGTTGATTATACTTATGCTATCTTAAAAAGATATTCCTGAATTAGTAATTCACAGACTACACCGGCAGAAATTAATAAAGTTGGAAACTTTTTTTTTAAGTTTTTTATTTATGTAAGTAACCTCTATACTCAACATGGGGCTTGAACTCACAATCCCAAGATCAAGAGTCAGATGCTCTTCCAACTGAACCAGCCAGCCCACTCCCAGAATAGACTTCTTGATGGGAGATTCGAAGAGCACTTTAAGTGAATGAATATTTGATATGTGTGTGCATTTGTTAATAGGGTGGTTACCACATTTGTCAGGATGTTTTCAGTTGCAAGTAATAGAAAAATACAACTCAACTTGGTTTAAGCAATAAAGGGAATTTACTGGTTATTGTGATTTTAAAAGCCCATAATAAGGTGGTCATCAGATACAGTATGATCAGGGGTCTGGCTCCATTTTTTGCTCTTTTCAGTTATTCTCTTTTCTGTGTATGTATTTCCTTCATAATTGTTAAGTGGCTCTCTCCATTTCATGCCTCACACCTGCATACTGTACTCTCCAGAACAGTCTTCTGACAAATCTCACCAATAACCATGGTACGGCAAAGACTGTCTGCTGATTGCCTTAGACCTAAATTAAGACCAGCCCCTGAATTGAGGTAAAGGGACAAAGAATATACTGATTGGCCTAGGCCAGTCCTGGGCCATTCACAGAGCTGGGAAACCTCATATCTACAACCAATGAGGCATAGAAACCACTTTCACTATACCTCATAACAATTTCACATTATAAGAAGTGCTAATGGCAACTTTTCTTTCACTTAATAATAGAAATAAGATGGAAAAAAAGAATGCATTAACTTCAAATTACTATGGATACAATGGCTTAAATGATACAAGTTTATCCTCTTAATAGTCTTGAAAGTCAGAAATACAAAGTAGGTTTCACTGGAAATCAAGATGTTACCAGGGCTGTATTCCTTCTGTAGGTTCCAGAAGGAAATCCATTTTCTTGCCTTTTCCACCTCCTGGAGATTTCCCCATATCCCTTGGTTTATGGGCCCCTTCCATCTTCAAAGCCGGTAGTCACAGCACTCTACTTCTATTGTCCCATCTCTTTCTCTGACTCTGTCTTTTCCTGCCTTCTTCTTTTACTTATAAGGGCCCATACTTTGGGCCCACCCAGATAGTACAAGATAATCTTCCCATCTTTAGATCCTTAACTCACATCTGCAAAGTCCTTTTTACCATGTCCAGTAACATACTCATAGATGTGGAGGATTGGAATGTGGACACCTTTATGGGGCCATTATTCTGCCTATCACAATGTACGTACAGCCAGGCTTTCTAGATTACAGATTTATGTTACATTGGTATCTGTGATACATGGTGAGTTTTACATAGTATGTCTTTCAAAATATAGGAACCATAATTGAATCATTTGATCATAAACATTTGTTCCTTCTAAACCTTTAAATCAGATTGTGTACGTCTTTCTCTGAATGTAATCCCTGATCTGTTTCCCTCCTATGTTTCTAAAACTTAGATTGTCTTAACGTTTATTTTCATAGGAGTAGCTAAATCTTAATTGGCAGAGGAGGAAAGTGTTCAAACAACCTGGAAAATATTTTTGTGAAAACTGACATCTCTGCTGACCATAGATCTAGCTGAAATTTTTTTGCCTCAAAATCCATAAAGTACCCTTTACCCTAACCCTGAAATCACTTTCTTTTGCCTTTCCGCTTTTTCTCATCACTGTAGTCACTACAGATATATTGGTGGCAAGTCACAATTACTTTTCCCTTCATTCTTCCTCCAGCGTTCTCCACTATTATATATATCTGCCCTCTTTAAAGTCCACAGGGTAGCAAAGCGGAGAAGTATATATTTGTGGTAATTATCTATATGTCAAGAACTGTACAGGGTCTGTGGTCTTAACCTACTTGCAAGCTAATAAACCAACTAGTTACGATTTCTTGGGTGCTGATAGAAGAGTATGAAATTCCTGGATGAGAGACAAACTATTTTTTCAGTAACCACAAGCAGCATGGGCATGGTACTGGTGTCGATTCCACGCATCTTCTAAGTCTCCTGAAGACACATGGGGCCTAGTGGATTCCTGAACATGCAGTGGGTTGTATTACAGGAGAGGAATACCAGGAGGAGAAGAGGAGCCTGCCCCTATGGCAGCTTGTAAGAAAATCTGCTTTTTATTTGGAGAGAGCGGTTGTTACCTCATACTTCAAGCTTGTTCACCACAAACAGCCATGAGAATTGGTGCAGATAAAAAAACAGTCAGGGCCTTGCACTTCTGGGATACCCAGAAGGATATACAAGAGCTTAGAACCCATGGCAAATTGCTTCTCCTAGCACTGTATACTTTAGGTAGACTCCCTTTTCTTTCAAGTACTAGCACCATAAGATTGCATACTAGTCCTCTGCTTCCAAGGTACTTTTTGACAGCTTTTCACATTGGGTGACACTATCCTTCTTACAATCCTTTGAATATATATATTTTGTTGAGGTTTTCTTTCACTTTAAATAATTACAAAAAAAAAAAAAAACGTGCATCAAGGTCTTCAGATATACATACCTTAGTGATCTCTAATTCCTAAGTTATCTTTGAACTATCACCTGAGTGACAGTGAATAAGTAATTAGATCATGAATATTGCAAGTGTTTTAAATAAGAGGGAAAATGTGGTAGTGTATTAAACTGAAACCCAGAGAAAGATCATGTAAAGAAGTGATTCTTAATCTTTTTTTAGTCAAGAATATCTCCCTCCAGAAAACATGTAGATGAAAACTGATAAAATTTGTCTACAGTTTCAGAGGTGCCTAGACCCTCCCAAAGCCCATCTAAAATAAAATTCCTGAGGCTCAATAGTGGCAAGTGGTTCAGAGGGTATATAAACAAAGATCTTAATTTGGAGTTGCCATTTCCTTTTTTTTTTTTTTTTAATGACACAGAGATGGTCATCCAGTGGTCCCAAGTTCTAAGAGGTCTGCTGTTTCAACGCCAAAGTCAACAAAAGCCAATGGTAAGGATACATTCATTTTATGGCACACATAGTTACACAGAGATAAATATGTTTTTCCCAAAAGCAAGTTTGGAGACTATCAGACTATCATTACAATGTTTTTATTGCCCTTCCAGAGTGTTTTTCAGGATCTAAAGTGCAAAAAATTACATTTATGTAAAAGCATCTCTAAAATTCAGTGTGTAATAGGAAATAGTAGAGCAGCATGGACCATGGAATTTATAGCCAAGTAGACCTGACTATATTAAGTTCTATGTGACCTTAGCAAGTTACTTGATCCATATCTATTTCCTATCAGTAAAATAAGAATATTAGTAATATCTATCTTGTAAGGTTATAATGAAACATAAATACAGTAATAACACGTGTAAAGCTTGTCAAAATGATTGTCACATAATATGTTCAGTTATTGAATCTCTTCTCTGTGCCAGGCATTGGTCTGGCATTGTGAATATTGCAATGAATAAACAAAATATCTTGTCTTACATTCTAGCATAATAATAGAAATTGTAGTATTAAGTAGTTGTGGCAGTCACTAACATAAATTTAATGCTTATTCTGGACTAAACATTCTTCTAATTGCTTTAATCCTCATAACAACCCTGTAAGAATAGTATTACTATTATTCTCCATTTATAGAAGGGGAAACTGAGACAAAGCAGTTTTATAATTTACCCAAGCTCACAGAGTTAATAAATTGTTGAGCCAGAATTTGAACTGCGGTGTCTGGTTCCACACTCTCATTTACATAATTGGGTTCATGTAGCTTTTTTATTTTTTTAAGATTTTAAAATTTTAATTATTCATAAATAAATAAACTTATTTTTATTCATAAATTTATTTATTCATAAATAAATTTATTATTCGTGAGAGACCCAGAGAGAGAGGCAGAGACCTAGGCAGAGGGAGAAGCAGGCTCCCTGTAGAGGGAGCCTGATGTGAGACATGATCCCAGGACCCCAGGACCACACCCAGAGCCAAAGGCAGATGCTCAACCGTTGAGACACCCAGGCGCCCCAGTAAATGTAGCTTTTAAATGCTAGTGTTGGGCAACCCCAGGTAGCTCAGTGGTTTAGCAACATCCTCAGTCCAGGGACTGATCCTGGAGACCCGGAATCAAGTCCCATGTCGGGCTCCCTGCGTGGAGCCTGCTTCTCCCTCTGCCTGTGTCTCTGCTTCTCTCTCTCTCTCTCTCTCTCTCTCTCTCTCTCTCTCTCTCTGTCTCTCATGAGTAAATAAATATGATCTTAAATAAATATATAAATAAATACTAGTGTTAATATAATAATAAGAATGATAGACACAGGGAAATGGGGTTGAAATTACTGTATTGAAATGTGAAGTCAGTACTTCATACATAACTAAAGTTTTAGGTTATCAGGTAGTGATATCTAAATACCAAAGGAATCTCACTACTGCAGTTGTAGTTTATTGCTAAATACTAAAGCACATCTGTTTGCCTCCTTCTCTGTTATCTTGAATTCCTTAGGAATCCTTGTTGCTCTCTAATAGTTCAGTTCACATTAGAGTCTGACTATCTCACAGAACTCAGGAGAGCATTTTTCTAATAACCTCTCTACCACCTGTTCCTAACTTTCAGAGCTAAAGAAAGCTGTGCCCTGTCCCTGCTGTAGAAATTGCCTAGTGATTTGTCTTTTTGGGGTTCTCTGACTTGACTCCCATAGAACTGATTTCATGAATTCTGATAATCAAATAGTTACCAATAATAGGGACTTTTTTTATAGTGATGGGAATATAAAATGATATAACCATTTTTATAAAACAGTTTCTTAAAAATTTAAACATGTGCCTCCCATATGATCCAGCCATCCCACTCCCATTTGTTTACTTAAGAGGAAAAAAAGGGATCCCTGGGTGGCGCAGCGGTTTAGCCCCTGTCTTTGGCCCAGGGCGCGATTCTGGAAACCCGGGACGAATCCCACGTCGGGCTCCCAGTGCATGGAGCCTGCTTCTCCCTCTGCCTGTGTCTCTGCCTCTCTCTCTCTCTCTCTCTCTCTCTCTGTGACTATCATAAATAAATAAAAATTTAAAAAAATTTTAAAAAAAGAGGAAAAAAAAAGAACATATCCATACACAAAAACCTGTACATGAATGTTTTAGCAGCTTCCCTTGTAAAAGCCAAAATCAAAAACCACTCAAATGTCCAAAAACTATTGCAGGAATAAACCAATATATCCAAACTATAGAATATTAATCAGTAATTAATAAAAATGGTCTGTTGGGGCATATAGCAACATCATCAAAATAACCTCAAAATAAGACCACTGAGTGAAAGAAGCCAGACAGAAGAGTTTATACTATATTATTCCATTTATTCAAAATTATAGTGACAGCAGATTAGTGGTTGCTTGGAGACAAGGTATGAGGGACAGCTGGGGAATAGAAGGGAGAGAATATAAATAATAAACTATTTTGTTTTGTACTATTCCAGTATGATTCTTCGAACCAGTAGTTTATTATTGGTATACTTTTTCAGTATTTTTCCTGGAAATGATATTAAAAGGCATTCTTAAGTCTTTGTAACATTATCCACGTAATCATAGAAATTCATCCCTGCAAATTTCATGTCAACCTTCATCTTTCTAGGCGAAAAATTTTTTAAACATTTATTTATTTATTTATTTATTTATTTATCTATCTATCTATCTATCTATCTATCTATTTGAGAGAGAGAGAGCGAGCAGTGCTTGCATGAACAAGTCAGGGAAGGGGCAGAGCGAGACTCTCAAGCACAGTCCCCGCTGAGTGTGGGGGCTTAACTCAGGGCTTGTTCTCATAACTTATAAGATTATGACCTGACCAAAGTCACGTAAATGACAGAGCTACCCAGGTGCTGCTCTAGGTAGAATTATATTTAGGTCTTTCTCAAATAGAAGTCCTTGAATACACATACCTGTATTTTTTTTTCTTTTCTATTCTTTTCCTTTTTAACTTTTCGAAATTCTACTATCTCTTTCAAAATCACTTAAAAATAAAATTCATTAAAAATTTAATGAATCAGATTATTTTTAAATATGACTTTTTAACTATAAGAGAGAATTTCATTTTAATAAATGTATTGAATCTTCATACTGATGGCTAAGAGTTAAAATTAACATTTGGTGTAGACATATATTAAAATTTCCACTTGGGCAGCCCAGGTGGCTCAGGAGTTTAGCACCACCTTCAGCCCAGGGCATGACCCGGGATTGAGTCCCACATGGGGCTCCCTGTGAGGAGCCTGCTTCTCCCTGTGCCTGTGTTTCTGCCTCTCTCTCTCTCTGTGTGTCTCTCATGAATAAATAAATAAAATCTTTAAAAAAAGTTCCACTTAATTGTATCCATAACTTATTTTACTATGTTAAATCGATAGCCTTGCAGCGGTTTGGCGCCTGCCTTTGGCCCAGGGCGCGATCCTGGAGACCCGGGATCGAATCCCACGTCGGGCTCCCGGTGCATGGAGCCTGCTTCTCCCTCTGCCTGTGTCTCTGCCTCTCTCTCTCTGTGAGACTATCATAAATAAATTAAAAATTAAAAAAAAAAATAAAAAGTTTAAAAAAAAAATCGATAGCCTTTATGAAATGATATACATGGCTTGCTGTCTTCCTTTAAGTGGTAAAGTGAGTATAGGTCAGCACCTGTGATTATCTCTCCCATTCAGCTGGGATAATTTATATTCAGTGTCTCACACTAGAATTATTCAGCCCAAACTGAGCTTTCATGCAGACTACAGTATTTTTTTGTTAAGAAATTAGCTTTTTCCTTGGGATAAACCCTTTTGTAATATTTGATTCCATCTAATTGGTTTTTGTTTTGTTTTGTTTTGTTTTAAAGATTTTTTTGTTTGTTTGTTTATCATGAGAGACACACAGAGAGAAGTAGAGAGATAGGCAGAGGGAGAAGCAGGCTCCCCACAAGGAGCCTGATGTGGGACTCAATCCCATGACCTTGGGATCACAACCTGAGCCAAAGGCAGATGCCCAACCACTAAGCCACCCAGGTGTCCCCCATCTAATTGGTTTTAAATCGCTTTGTAATATGACCTCTTTTGGTGTACTAATAAAAATAAGAACATGCACAGAAATGTGGGTTTTCTTTCACTATTTTGATGTCTCTATTGTGGTTCTAACTTTCTGTATTGTCCCTTTTAGGTCATCACACTTTGGAGCCTTGCCACAAGCCTGCCCTCACTCCTAGTAATTCATTCTCCAAGGTAAGGAAAAGGCCATCTTCTTCGTGTTATACTTCCTTATCTAAATAACCAGCTTGGGAAAAAATACAAACAAACAAACAAATAAATAAATAAACAACCAACCAACCAACCAGCTTGGTTGTGTCTTGAACCAAACTGATTTCACATTTAAATATTTGCCCTTTTTAGATACATGTAATGATAATAGGATATATTTTAGTGAACCCATGGGCCTTGCTAAGGAAATCACAGAGTGTAAAGCTCCCACACAAGCAGTCCTACATCTTTGGCACATATTCAGTTCTTATATAAGCTTACTTAAATAGATAGCTTTAGTGCTGGGATTTTTCTTTTCTTTTCTTTTTTTTTCCTTCTTTTTTTTTGCACAATTCTTGGGTTGTGTCTTAGATACCCAGAAGAGAAGAACATACATAATGAAGAGTTGAATTGGTCTTTTGGGTTAATGTTGACCAGCAGTGACTCTCAAATGACAGGTCTATACTGCTAGTAAGGAAAAACAGTACTGATAAAAGATACAGGCTTATTTGCTATTTAAAAGACATGGAAAATGCTTTGCTGCATAATCAAATGTAAGAACTTAAATCATTTAAGACTACCTCAGAGAAATCTGGAGGTGATTTAACAAAACTTTCTTTCTTTCTTTCTTTCTTTCTTTCTTTCTTTCCTTCCTTCCTTCCTTCCTTTCTTTCTTTCTTTCTTTCTTTCTTTTCTTTTCTTTCTTTCTTTCTTCTTTCATTTCTTTCCTTTCTTTCTTAAAATTTTATTCATTTATTCATGAGAGATTCAGAGACTCTTCCTCACAGGCAGAGGAAGAACAGGCTCCATGCAGGGAGCCTGACATGGGACTCAATCCCAGGTCTCCAGGATCATGACCCGGGCTGCCCCTAACAAAACTACTTTAATATATAGCTGAATTCCACTTTGAGCTTTCTCTTTAAGGCCTTATGTATGCCCATTTGTTTGGTTAGCATTTCTTTTTATGATTTTCTTTTGGCTTGTAATGTACATTCTAAAATGGTCCCAGCTGGATCTTCATTTTGCAGAATTGTTTAATCCCACACACATTCCATACAGTCTGTTCCAAACCCCACTATTTAAGTCTTTCCATGTAAGATCCGGAGCTGAGGTATTGCTCTCCTAGTAATCTGAAAATTCTGTCATCACAACAAGCTTTCTGGGTCAGAGCTGGACTTAGCATAGAAGGAAAATTTGGTGATCAGAGGTCAAAATTCAGTGCCTTTCATCTCACTGGTCCAGCAAGTCTTGGAAACGTATTGTAGCAGAAGACTTATTAGGCAGAAATGATTGGGACACAAAAATAAAAATGTCTTGGTATGTTTATGGATTGAGATACAAGAACACCCACTATTCCCTGTTTATTCATAAGGTCTACAATTACACATAGCTGGAACACCTGAAATTTTATGTATTTAGTGTTAGTCATGCTGTATGGTGTTTATTTTCCTTTTAAATATCAGCATGTTTTTGAAAGGGAGCAGGGGAGATTTTCTGTTTAGATTAATATACAATCCTTAGAAAGTGGGACCTTTGTTATTCATGGTTGCAAATATTTGTTGTTGGAGTTCAAATCTTCCAGGAAGTCTTTCAAATAATATTCTGTCCTTAATGCCAATGTCTGTATTATGAATTTCTCATGAAGATTGGAGTTGCACAGTCCAATAAAACTTGACATTATGAAACAAGAATAATTATTTATGAGGAAATAATTCTATTGCATCTACTTTCTCTCTCTTTTTTTTTTTTTAAGATTTTATTTATTTACTCATGAGAGAGATAGAGACACAGGCAGAGAGAGAAGCAGGCTCCATTCAGGAAGCCCGATGTGGGACTCGATTCCATGCTCCGGGATCACGCCCTGAGCCAAAAGCAGACGCCCAACTGCTGAGCCACCCAGGCGCCCCTCTACTTTTTATCTTGATTAAAAAAGAGTAAAATCTTCAGAGCAAACCACCTTTTGTTTGTATATAACTGTTTTAACTTATTCCAGTCATTTCATGTTGCATTTTTACTCAAATCATTTTTCTTTTTTCTTTTTTTTTTAATTTTTATTTATTTGTGATAGTCACAGAGAGAGAGAGAGAATGAGGCAGAGACACAGGCGGAGGGAGAAGCAGGCCCCATGCACCAGGAGCCCAACGTGGGATTCGATCCCGGGTCTCCAGGATCGTGCCCTGGGCCAAAGGCAGGCGCCAAACCGCTGCGCCACCCAGGGATCCCTCAAATCATTTTTCTTTCAATAAGCCATGCACTATGAAGTGTTCACGACTTACCATTGAATTAGAAAATTACATTCTATTCGATGATTAATTTATAGTTATGAACTCATTGTTATTTTTCTTAAATTGAGATGAGATTTAGACTAGATTTGAAAATCTTTATATCCTGCAGTTGACCAGGGTACTAAACTAGAGTCTGTGTCCAAGTCATAGCTTCACAAATACTTATAATATTTTTTCCCTTTCTCTCAATTTCTAAGTTTAGTGATCCTAGAAGACTTTCCTAAAAAGTTTTATGAAAGACAAGTTCCATAAAATATGCCTCAAAAAAGAAATCTCTGCAGTCAAATAAATTTAGGAAATACTACATAATACAGGGTTTTTTTGGCAACTCAAAATTTAGAGTAGTAAACACTATGAGAGTTCTTGGAATAAAAATACTAATTTGATGTTGTATAATCTGTTTCCAGAGGTTTTCGATGATGGAAAGTCCCATCCTCTTTGTACATTCCATTGTACTGATGTGTGCTAGAAACACAGATCTATTATGGGGAGATAAAAAATGAATTTTGTACTAAGAAAGGGGAAAAGAAGGACATGGTGGGGCAATCTACAGTCCCTCTCTAATCCGGGAAGTTAGTAAAGTAGTAAACTAATTGTTTGCTCTGGTTTCATATTTTAGGTTAATGGGGAAGAAATAATTGAAGTTTTATACCCCAAAGGAAAATGCTCTACTTATCAGATGAAGGGATCAGCAAACTTGATTCTCTCCAAAGGTAGTTTTCCAAATCAGTCATCCAGTAACTCTAAAAGCCCTAATAATTCAGGTAATGAAGAAATATTAGGTATTGGGCATACATACTTCTATAGTGTAAAAAGGAAAGATTGTTGTTCAAAGAAATAAAAGAACAATGTAAAATTACTCATTAACTGCATTACTGTACAAATGTCCTGTATTCATTCTCATCTCTAATGTTAAAAATATTTTTAAATGATTGAAAAGATAGCTGTTTTTGTTAGTGTTTCTTATATTCTTTGAAGCAGCAACTCACCTAATAATTTTTAGAAAATTTTTCTTGAGGATGTTTGAGCTGCCTTTTTATATCCTTAATCTTGGATAAATTTTATTTCTTTTTTTGTTTTGTTTTGGGGTTTTTTTGGGGGGGTGTTTGTTTTTTAAAGAGAGAGCACACATGAAAGTACATGTGGGGGTGATGGGGAGGGGATGGACAGAGGGAGAGGGAGAGAGAGAATCAGAGGGAGAGAGGCTCCACATCCAGAGAGGAACGCCACTCAAGGGCTCGATCTTAGGACCCTGAGATCTGGACCTGAGCCAAAATCAAGTCCAGATTGAGCCACCCAGGCACTCCAATATGTCCTTAATCTTTATAACAGAACTTCTCTAGTTGAATTTCTTTCATGAATTAATAACTTGGGATTAATTTAGGAAAATAAGCATTAAGTTATTGAGTCTCATGAAAAGATTTATTCACAGACATAGATTTTGGCTTATTCTTTTTAAGTTGTGTTTGTGTTGTCCTTTGCCATGGCAGTCAGGGTAATACTAGAACTAGAAATGGCTAGGTTCCATGAGTGGAAACTGCTTTTCCAGTCATGGCTGCTTTTCAAAGTAGATGCTTAAAATTTGAAAGACCTGCTATATTCAATTTGCCATAGTATTTCCTTCTCATATCAATATTTTTAAAGTAAAATCTTTATTTTATTTCATTTGAATGTAATTTATTGTTTTTCAAGAATCTAATGTACAAGAAGATGATATTTATGATGACCCCCAAGAAGCTGAAGTTATTCAATCTCTGCTGGATGTGGTGGATGAGGAAGCTCAGAATCTTTTAAACCAAAATAATGCAGCAGAAGATGCCTGTGTTCCAGGTAGATGAATCAGAATGAATAAGCTGGTAAATGAAGGAGTATAAAAAGACCTCCAAGGAGCATTTTAATTCCTTTTGGTCCATTTATTTCTCTCCCAGATTCATTGAAAACCAATAGGAAGTTATCTGAAGAGAGAGCAGAAGATACAGACTATGATGGCTCACCTCTACCTGAAGATTTTACAGAGGTAAAATCTAAGATAATACCTAGATAAACACTCTAGGCTACTGTATCTTGTTAGAATTATGTATCTCCTTACTTAAACCTTGCTTTCTCTGCTGAAGCCTTACCACTGCCTCCATTGACTCTACCATTTCTGATTTTCCAGCACTGCTCATCACCTGCCCTAACCCTGACATTCACAGGTTCATATTTATTTGGTTGGTTCCCATAGGCATTTGAGTTTGCTTGAGTCTGTCCTAGTGTGCTTGGACTGCCATAGCAAAATAACACCAACTAGGTGGCTTAAAATACAGAAATTTATTTTCTCACAATTCTGAAGGCTAGAAGTCTAAGATCAACATGCCAGCAGGGTTGGTTACTGACGAGACCTCTCTCCTTAGCTTGCAGATGGCCACCTTCTCACTGTGTCCTCACATGGCCATTCCTCTGTGTTTGTGCACTCCTGGTACACTTCCTTTTCTTATAAGGACACCAGTCCTATTGGATTGGAGTCCCATCCTTATGACCTCATTTAGCCTTAAATACCTCCTGTCTCCAAACATTGTCACATTGGAGGGTAGTACTCCAACCTGTGAATTCTGGGGAATCACAATTCAGTCCATAACAGTCTTTGCTTGAACCAGTTATAAAATACAATTAAGTAAAACTTCATTCACAATAGTTAAAAACAAATAAAAGCTATAGGCATAAATTCAACCCAAAAAGTGTGAGACCTGTATTGTGAAAACTTTAAAGCTCTACAAAGAAGCAATGAAATATTAAAGAGAAATGTTTCTTATTCTTTGATAGAAAAAACCTAAAATTTAAATCCTCCCTAGATTTACCCATAAATTAAATATGGTCCCATAAAATATTTTGATTTTTTTTAATATAAGAAGCAGAATAACTTGGTTAAATAATTTTAAATTTCACTTGGAAGAAATTAAGATGTAAAACTGTCCAGTACAAATCTAAAAATTAAGGTTCAAGGGCACCTGGCTGGCTCAGTCACCTTCTGCCTTCAGCTCAGATCATGATCCTGGGGTCCTGGGATCAAGCCTTACATCAGGCTCCCTGCTCAGTGAGGAGTCTGCTTCTCCCTCTCCCTCTGCTCCTCCGCACCCCACTTGTGCTTTCTCCCCCATTCTCTCTCAAATAGTCTTTTATAAATCAATAAATAAATAAAATTAGGGTTCATATCATATAAGTTGTTCTACCACCCATAGCACAGATAGATCCCACAAATTTGCATCTTGAGAATTCAAGATGTTTAAGAACAAACATTTTGGGTCAGTCCATCCTTAAAATTAATAGATTGACACTTGAATGAATGGGACTTCAGAAGAGATTTTGACTAATAGTAAGCAAAACAAAAAAGTTAATAACATTCAGGAAAGGAGGAAACAAGGTACTGAGATAAAAACATGAAGTTCCATTTGTATTAGACTCTAAATGTTTTAAAATCACTATAGAATTATATTTAGAAGCAGACAAATTCGAAAAAGACAAATATGACTAATCTCCATAGCTGAAAGGAAGACTAAGCCAGGATTATGGAAAAAGTTTTCTGTTTCATCTTGTATTTCTAGAATATTGCCTATATTTGAGTAGTTTTAAGTTTCTTACAATTTCTGAAAATACCAGTTTTTCATAACTGCACCTCTTTGGGATCACTCTAAACAAATAGATTATTTACTGAATTGGTTCTTAACAGTGTATTCTATAGCCCTTTGTAACTTTTATTATTGAAATATAGTTGAAATACAATGTTGTATTAGTTTTAGTTATACAACATAGTAATTTAACACTTCTATACATTATGCATTGCTTACAACATTAAATGTAATTTACCACCTAGGTGCCACCATACAAAGTTATTACAACATTATTGACTCTACTTCCTGTGCTGTACTTTTAGTATTCATGACTTACTGATTTTATAACTGAAAGTTTGTACCTCTTAATCCCTTTCACCTATTTTGCCCATCCCTCCACCCCTATCCCCTCTGGCAACCACCAGTTTGTTCTTGTATTTACGAATCTGTTTCTATTGTTTATTTGTTCATTTATTTTTTAGATTCCACATCTAAGTGAAATCATATGATATTTGTCTTTCTCTGCCTTATTTCACTTAGCATGATACCCTCTAGGTCTGTCCATGTTGTCACAAATGGCAAGATCTCATTCTTTTTTTTATGGCTAATATTCCATTTTTTATATATACTACATCTTTTTTATTCATCTGTCGCTGGATGCTTGAGTTGCTTCCATATTTTGACTATTATAAATAATGTTGCAATAGTGCTCAGGTGGTGGAGCATGTGACTCGACCTCAGGGTTGTGAGTTCGAGCCCCATGTTGAGTGTAAAGATTACTTAAAAAAAATGCTGCAATAAACATAGGAGTACTTGTTTTCAAATTCATGTTTTCATTTTCTTTATGTAAATACTCAGGAGTGGAATGACTGGATTGTATATACAATCCTGGAAGTTTTAGGGTTTTCACCCTATAGGCCAAAGGTTAAGCTACTAATCATGGTATTATAAAGAGTATAGTATAATGCACAGTCACTTATCACTCTACACATAATTACCTCTTTAAAAAAAAAAAGATTTTATTTATTTATTCATGAAAGAGACAGAGAGAGGCAGTGATGGAGGCTCCCTGCAGGAAGCCTGATGGGGGACTCAATCCCTGAGGGGATCACCCCCTGAGCCTAAGGTAGACACTCAGCTCAACTGCTGAGCCACTCAGACACCCCTACACTTGACTACTTGACTACCTCTTAATGAAATACTTCAGGTCAATGTTGGAGTCTTATTTATGAATGAAGGAATGAATACCAGTCATATACATAATGTAAATTATCATCCAAACTTTCAAAACTTCATTTAGCTATTGCTGAACTAGTTTGACTCTGATTAATCTGGGGTAACAGGGTAAGAAGGTATGTCAGGGTTTCTGTCCTAAATTTGCTTGCATAGTCTAGTAGTCAATTTGGGAGTTGTACACATGGAAATAAGCATAATTTTAAAAACCATAGTAAAGTGGTGGCTGGGTGGCTCAGTCGGTTAAGCGCCTGCCTTTGGCTCAGGTCAGGTCATGATCCCAGGGTCCTGGGATCAAGCCCTGCATTAGGGCTCCCTGCTCAGTGGGGAGCCTACTTTTCCCTCTCCCTTTGCCCTCCCCCTCCACTGTGTTCTGTCTCTCACTTTTTCCTCTCAAATAAATAATATATTTTTAAAGATAAAATAAAACTATAGTAGAAAGATGTGCTAATAAATGTTTATATGGAGTTCAGAGAGTGTTTTAAAGAATTGGGGAATAATAGGGACTATACAGGAGTAGATGGGTATGGTTATTAAAGCTTCCTAGAGAATTAGCATTTTAAAGGTATTTGATAGGGGAGATGCTATGGGAAAGAGCATTCCATCTGGAGGAGTTGCTTAGCAAAGACTTGAAAGTCTAGATCAGCAGTCTTTTTGTTGAGGCAACACTATAGCTACTTCCTCCTCCAAAGAGCCTATAATCCAGAGTGAGAAGAGAGACTGAAGGCCAGTCTCCTTAATCCAGTTCTCCCTCATACACAGGTGAATTTTGCAAAAGTGATGGGAAATTGTTATCACTATCATTGATATCATTGTTACAGTAGTACTATATATTATTTCCACTTGGACTTTATCTCACTATTTTCATGTTAATAGCACTAGATTCTTATAAAAGACTTTATACTTTTCAAAATATTGCACTCATGGTAGATTCTTAGACCAAGATTATGATGAGAAGTAAGAAATCCAAATGACTTCACTTGGAATTAAAAATCTAACCCAGCCTAAAATTAATCAACTTCTAGAAACAGGTAAGGTCTCAAGAAGGTTCCTTTTAGTTGCCAGTGGATAAAAACATGCTACTTTTTTCTTCCTCAAAACAAGTGAGACAACCTTCTGTGGTTCAGGCATAAGCATGTGTAGGCACACAGTGGTAAACAAACAGATATGATTCCTGACCCCATGGAGCTTACAGTCTAATGGAGAAGACAAGAAAATGATTAAGTGAACACCCAAATAAATATGCAATTACAAGTTGTGATAAGATCTATGAGGTTTAAAAAGAAAAAAAAGTGCTACGAAAGAGAGTAAACCAAGGAGACCTACTTTGGACTAGGTGGTAAGGGAACATCCTCAGAAGGAAAAGGCACATTGAATAAAAAAAAAGTACCTTCCATAGGAAGAACTTTGTGGTGAAAAGAGGTGAGCGATTTCAAAGAAGTAAAAGAAAGACCCATGGGTTTGAAGCCACAGATAAATGGAGAGTAAAACCAGATGGATTGTAGAGGTAGACAGAGACCCGATAATTTAGTCTTAAAATGAAAGGAATTTCCCATTTGTTAAGATAATTTGTCCTAGGGGATCCCTGGGTGCTCAGTGGTTTGGCACCTGACTTCGGCCCAGGGTGTGATCCCGGAGTCCCGGGATCAAGTCCCATTTCAGGCTCCTTGCATAGAGCCTGCTTCTCCCTCCGCCTGTGTGTGTCTCTCATGAATAAATGAATAAAATCTTTAAAAAAAAATTGTCCTAATAAAGATTGAAATGTATTATTTATTAACCATATAAGAATGAAACATGAGGGTGCCTGGGTGGCTCAGTGGTTGAGTGTCTGCCTTCGGCTCAGGGCGTGATCCTGGAGTCCCGGGATTGGGTCCCACATCAGGCTCTTTGCATGGAGCCTGCCTCTCCTCCTTCTGCCTATGTCTCTGCCTCTCTGTGTCTCTCATGAATGAATAAATAAATAAAATCTTTTAAAAAAGAATGAAATTTGGCATCTCCTAATTGTAGCAAACTGCTCCTACAGTATTTGGGTC
The DNA here is from genome assembly GCF_053574225.1 of Canis aureus. Taxonomy (NCBI): domain Eukaryota; kingdom Metazoa; phylum Chordata; class Mammalia; order Carnivora; family Canidae; genus Canis; species Canis aureus. The sequence continues at coordinate 10,592,383 of NC_135643.1, forward strand.
TCTGAGACATCATACTCAATTATAATATGAGCTGATTGACCTATGTTCTTCATGGAGAGACTCCTCACTTTAATAATAAAAAGGGGGATCCCTGGGTGGCGCAGCGGTTTGGCGCCTGCCTTTGGCCCAGGGTGCGATCCTGGAGACCCGGGATCGAATCCCACGTCGGGCTCCCGGTGCATGGAGCCTGCTTCTCCCTCTGCCTGTGTCTCTGCCTCTCTCTCTCTCTCTCTCTCTCTCTCTCACTGTGTGCCTATCATAAATAAATAAAATTTAAAAAAAATAATAAAAAGGCAAGATAATTTAACACACTGAATATTACTAAGATTTTTCTGGAGAGCCCATTTTTAGATCTTAAAATTGAAATAGTATAGCAGCATATACCAAATATGCATATCTAAATAATCATACTTTAACTTTTCATCTTGCTTTCTCCTTACCTCTATACCATTAATATCCCTTAAATAAGAAATGAAAAGCCAAAATGAATGTGAAGGTGAATAAGTGGAACCAGCAAAAACTCGTAGGTCACTGAAGATACCTTAGCCACAGTTTGACATTATTTGAATGTCATGTATGTCTTTGCTACATGAGGATGGACATAACAGTAAATATAGGAAATAACTAACAGGGAAGAATTGAACATTATGAGATTATTTTATTTTCTTTTAATGGGTTAATGTGAATTTTATTTCTCTGTATTGTAGTCTGTCAAAATGAATGGCTGTGAAGAATATTGTGAAGAAAAAGTAAAAATTGAAAGGTAAGAAAATAATCTTTTAAAGTATAATAATTCATTTCTTTTTAGAAGTGCTCAGATTTTCATTTAGATGTTGCTTTTGAAATTAATTTATCCTTTTCCAATAAAAAAAGTTTGACTAAATTATGGACCTGTGGTTGAATATTAATAATATTTTTAGGGATCCCTGGGTGGCGCAGCGGTTTGGCGCCTGCCTTTGGCCCAGGGCGTGATCCTGGAGACCCGGGATCGAATCCCACGTCAGGCTCCCGGTGCATGGAGCCTGCTTCTCCCTCTGCCTGTGTCTCTGCCTCATTCTCTCTCTCTCTCTCTCTGTGACTATCACAAATAAATAAAAATTTAAAAAAAATAAAAAAATAAAAAAATAAATAAACTACTATTACAGGGAGGGTCTAGTGACATGTAACAATGTGTTTTTTAAAACATTCCTCAAAAAAAGAAGTATATCCTTGACCATGGGGAAAAAAATGAAAGAAAGGTCAAAAAGGGAATGTACCAGAAATGATGATTATTATCTTCTAGTAGAATTAAAATAAAACCAAAGAAGATAAGAAACATTTTAAAACCCCACAATTGTTTCTTTTTGAAAACAGTTTCTAAATCAAAATAGGATTTTTCCAATACATTGTTTAATATTTTAAAAAGTTATATGTATTGTTAGCCAACAAAGTGATTGTACATGAATAAACTTTGCTCCATATTAGATGATAACAATCAAAGAGAACTACTTGCTTTTTCCTAGAAAAGCAAATTAACAGTGAATTTTTCACAAGTAAAATTAGAAAAAAGGAGTACATATTATTGTAGAAATGTGTACAGTTTAATTTTTTAAAATTAGCAAATATCTGAGCCAGCTGCCAATAATTGTAAAGATACAGGCTCTGCTCTGTTAGGAAAGAGGAGGAAGGAGGAAGGGTAAATTAGTGTATGTAATTTATTTGGGTGTCAATTAGAAACACTATTAACATATAAGTTTTATTTGCATGTTACTAACTCTTATATATACTTCTTAATTTTAAGATCTCTTAAATCATGAAGGGTCTTATAATCATAAATATTCTTTCTTAATGTAAACAAAATAATAGTCTATCTTACAATTATGGGTGTCATAGATTCAAAGAATTGTAGTACATAACCTTCAATCTAGTAATTTTATTTCTAAGAATTGTTCCCACTACCATATATGTGCAAAGACAGTTCTACAAAAATTTAATTGCAACATCATTTATACTTCTAAAGAAAAACATAATATACAAAAAATAAATTAAGGTATACTCATACAAGCACCTATGAAATACTACAAGCAGTTAATCAAAAGAATGAGAAATAAGAGGAATGCCTGATGGAAAGATCTCCAAACTATACCCTTGTAGACAAAATAGAATTACTAGATGACAAAGGCAACCTTACAGATGTAGAGCTTGCAAATTAAATATTAATTATAGGGACACCTAGGTGGCTCAGCGGTTGAGCGCCTGCCTTTGGTTCAGGGTGTGATCCCGGGGTGCTGGGATCAAGTGCTGCATCGGCTCCTTGTGGGGAGCCTGCTTCTCCCTCTGCCTGTGTCTCTGCCTCTCTCTCTGTGTCTCTCATGAATAAATAAATAAAATCTTTAAAAAAAAATGTTAATTATAACCCACAATTGGCTGAAGAAGAGGAAAGGATCCACCATAAAAGCAGCATAATTACTGCCCTGTTATTGACAGTTGAGGAGCATTGTACGTGTCTTGCTTTAATGGTATCTATTCATGGCATCAAACAGAGGTATTCTGCTTTGTTTCCCCTGAATATCATAAAATGTAAAAATGTATTCAGCCTTTTACATTATCCTTTTCATCTCATCTCTAAACATTTCTTCTGCCTAGATTCTCTTCCCTAGCCATCTACCTTACCAGGGAGATGGCATCTACTGTGCACCCATAGAATAATGAGAATTTGTACTGTGCTTTAGTACATTAAGTGAGTACCCTGATACAGAAGTGTCCTTCTAGCCCCCAATTGTAGCAAAATATGGATATTCATCAATAGAGACTTCTATAAATAAATTAAGGTACATCCATACAGTACAACAGTAGGTAACTGTTAAAAAGAGAGTCTCCTGAGTGGCTCAGTCATTTAAGCATCCAGCTCTTGATCTCAGCTCAGGTCTTAATCTTAGGATCATGAGGTCAAGCCCCACATTGGGCTCCACACTGGGCATGGAGCCTACTTTAAGAGAGAGAGAGAGAGAGAGAACTATACAAACACAATTGTAATGGGTTATCCATTTTGAAGGGCAGAAACAAACCACCACTTTCTCTATTCCCAAGAGGACTCTTTCATTCTAAGGTCCAAAGACAGGATCTGTTTGAGGATAAATTTTTTTAAACTATATTAAACAATTCTGCACTTCAGTTTAATTTCCACCTACCAATGAATTTTAGGAATTCTGGACTTGGGTTTTTTTAATAAGATGATCTATTTTTATATTTCATGATAATTGTAGAGGAAACAAGGGGTTCAAGAACATAATATTTAAATTTATTTTGGGGACAAAACAAGAAAATATTACCAATGTGTTTTGTTATCATAGCTTGATTCAAAAGTCACAAGAAAGGAAGCCTGAAGATGACGATGAGATAACATGGGGAAGTGATGAATTGCCAATAGAAACAACAAACCATGAAGATTCCAATGAAGGCAAGAATTTTATGAGCAATTTTTTTTGTGAAAAATATGGATAAAAAATAAGCATTTGAAAAGGAGTTTTCTGGGTATAGGGATGTGTTATTTAACTGTAAATGTACATTATTTGGCCCTATATGTAAAATAAAATCACATAGACAAACACCAACATTCAATTATATAGCTAGGTATTTGCACAGGTATAAGCTGAAATTTTCAGTGGCTTGAGGGAAAACCCACAAATAAATGTGTTAAATACTTAGAAACACAAAGTCAGGCGCCTGGGTGGCTCAGTGGTTGAGCTCTGCCTTCAGCTCAGGTAGTGATCCCGGGGTCCTGGGATAAGTCCCCACATCGGGCCCCTGCAGGGAGCCTGCTTCTCCCTCTACCTGTATCTCTGCCTCTCTCTGTGTGCATCTCATGAATAAATACATAAAATCTTAAAAAAAAAAAAAAAGAAAAAAGAAACACAAACTCACAATTTTGCCATTCTGAATGAGAGTCAAGGAACACATTTTATTTATAATAAAATAGGCAGAATAGCTCAAAACTAGGAAATTACTACTCCAGCATCTCAGCCTCATTTTTTAAAAGCAAGAGTCCATTGCTCTGACCTATTACTGCCTCTTTATTTTATAACTGAGCCAGTGGAGAAATGAAGCTCTATCCAGTGTTTCATGTTACACTAATGCAATGAAGGAATGAACGACATGGTTTTGTCATCTGAAGTCTTAGTTGTTAAAGGAAATTAAAGAAGTTGAATTAACACTTTTTCAATTTAGGTAGATTGTTGGTGTCACTGATGGTGCTCTTGTCAAATCCTGTAGCCCATGCTCATCTCCAGCCTTTGAGCTCCTGTTGCCTTTACACTCAGTTCTGTAAAAGTTTACAGTTCTTTTTTATGACTGAATTCTGTATTTAGAGCTAGCCTTCACCCCACTGGATGTCTGGCTTCTTGAAGTATCTTGTATAGCTTTGTATACCCACAGAGCCTAGCATTATTGTTGCCTACATGGTAGCTGCATCATCAAAATACTTTAATCAACTAATTTACAAGTGTAGCTTTGTAGCTACCGTATCAAGAGCTCTCTCCTTTTTTCCAGCATAATCAGTTGCCTTCTGATATAAGCAGTTTCCATAGAGCGGGTACTAAATTAGATACTTATCTTTTCTAAGACACTGATGTCACTCGTTTGATAAGCTCCTGAAGACCCCACAGTTTCATTTGTATTGAGAAAACTATCAAATGCCAGACTGCCTCCTGGCACTGAGTACCAAGGAGGGGTAGAGAGAGGAGACACCAGTGTTACTAGTGAAATGAAATGTCCCATTGTAAGGAATTTCTGAAGCATCTCCCTTCATCTTTTCCCTATGTGCTTGGAAGCTAATTTAAGTTTTGCAAAGCAATAACAAGACTACATACGTTTTCATCAAGAAAAATCATGTCATTTGAGTCAAGAAAAGCAAAAAGAATAAATAAAAATTAAACTCTTCTAGAAACCGTAAGTACATGAGAGCCAAGAGCCTTAAGAATTTCTGAATACAGGACGCCTACGTGGCTCAGTGGTTGAGCGTCTGCCTTTGGCTCAGGAAGTGATCCTGGGGTCCTGGGATCGAGTCCCACATCAGGCTCCCCACAGGGAGCCTGCTTCTCCCTCTGCCTATGTATCTGCCTCTCTCTCTGTGTCTCTCATGAATAGATTAATAAAATCTTAAAAATAAAAAAAAGAATTCTGAACAGTGAAGTGTTTTCTTAAAAGTTGGGTACAAGGGCCTTGCTATGGCCAGATTTTATGTTAACTGTAGGTATCTGCCTACCTGTTCTCCTACCTTATTAATTCCTAAGACTCTTGCTTTCATAAAAATAGATGAGGTGAGAATAGGCTCAAATCAGTTCCCTTATTGGCTAAATTAGTTTTAGGGGAAATTTTTTTTTAAAGATTAACTGCTGTTGGGGCGCCTGGATGGCTCAGTCAGTTTAGGTGTCTGCCTTCAGTTTGGGTCATGATCTCAGGATCCTGGGATCGAGCCACACATCCCTTGTTGGGCTCCCTGCTCAGTTAGGGAATCTGCTTCTCCCTTGCCTGCTACCCCTCCCCAACCCTTGTGCTTTCTTTCTAAATAAATAAATAAAATCTTTTTTTTTTTTTTTTTAATCAACTTCTGTCTTCTTGTTAGATCATCCCTTTCTGACAGACGAGCAACTTGCTGCACTCCCCATTGTCAAAGTGCTTCCCTCTGGTAAATACACTGGTAGCAAGTTGAAATCAGTCATTCGAACATTGAGAGGTTTATTAGATCAAGGAATTCCTTCAAAGGAGCTGGAGGTAAGTGGCTACTACCAAAGATTCTCTTCCAAAACTTTATGCAAAAGTGGGAGAAATTTTGATAATGCCCATTACTTTATACCTGTACTTCTAACTAACAGCACCCTTAATAACTATCAATTTAAAAAGACCTCTTTAGGGACGCCCGGGTGGCTCAGCAGGTTGAGCATCTGTCTTTGGCTCAGGGTGTGATCCTGGAGTCCCAGGATTGAGTCCCATGTCCGGCTCCCTGCAGGGAGCCTGCATCTCCCTCTGCCTGTGTCTCTGCCTCTCTCTCTGTGTCTCTCATGAATAAATAAATCTTTTAAAAAAATAAATAAATAAAGAGATCTTTTTAGCCACTTTGGAGCTTGATAAATCTCCCCAATGATTACCTTCCCTGCCTCATAGTAGAGATAGAGAGCTTTTTTTTTCTTTGTTAAGTCAAGTGTCAATTCCAACCATTAAACTTCATAATTAATACACTGTAGATATGGTTCATTAGCAACAGTTTTTAATTTAATACAGTTCTAGAAATATGCCCCTCCGTGCAACTCAGCAGTGGTCCAGAGCTTTTGCTCATGTGGTCTTATTGGCAACATCCATATTTACCACTAGGCAAAAGAGGAATGTAGCACCACTGGTTTTCGGGTTTACCTTGTTTATCTTCCTCAAGCCATATACTTACTTTACCCACTTCCTAAACTTTTCATAGCCACTGAAGCAAAAGGAGCTAACTTCTCTTGAGAGCTTCTGGAATATGCTAGATGCTTTGTATGTATGTATGTATGTATGTACGTATTAGATGCTTTGTATTTAATACTCAATAATGTAAATAGATATGGAAACAAGCTCCCAATAGTTGATGTATATTCTCCCTCTCCATTTTGCAGAAATAATTTCTTCTTTAAGGCTTAAGTTTAAATGTCACCATTCCAAGGACCTGCCATCACAACCCTTTATAAAGTAGATCTTTATTATTCTCTAAAATAACAGCTTGTTAATTGCTCCAAAGCATGTATCACAGTATTTATTTCTTTACTGCTTCTTTCTCCCGATAAGCTGTAAGCTCAAGGAGAACCAGAATCATACCTTCTTTCTCACCACTGTATTCCCAGCACTTATTACAGTGTCCTGTATCTAGTAGGTATTTTTAATATATATTTGGATGGATGGATGGATAAAAGGATGGATTACTGAGTGAATGAAAAGTGAGAGTTGACTTTAAAACCTAGGACTGTCTCACCACAACTCTACTATGGATTATTCCATGACCCCACAGACAATATTGTCAAGAAATTCTGCTCCAGCTCATTACTTTAAGACAAAGTTGCTTTTATAAGTTGTTGTGGGGTTTTTTTCCTAAAATACAATTATAGACCTCTTTAAACTGAACTTTAAAATAAAGTTACGAAGTGCAGCCTCACAAAGTTGACTACCACATGCTAAAGATATTTGCAGCAACATATTTCAACAACTGGTATTTCAAAGTAGTATTGGGATTTTAGACTAGCTTATCTTTACAGGATAAGCTATTTCTTAACACTCAAATCTGCCTTGATCAGTAGCCAATTTTATACCCTGCATATTTAAAGCATTGGCAATTATGGCTGAATTACTGCTTATCAAATTTAATTTTATTTCTATTTTTCCTTGCAGAATCTTCAAGATTTAAAACCTTTGGATCAATGTCTAATTGGACAAACTAAGGAAAACAGAAGAAAGAACCGATATAAAAATATACTTCCCTGTAAGTTTAATTTGGTTTCAAATCAAATGTATGTCTAATATAGTTTGAACTGATTTAAAATTTTTATGCTAGTTTGTCTCTTACACAAGTGTACATATATACACAGAAGCACATATTCAGAGGCTTACATCAATAACAAATACATTTAGATATACAACATGAATTCCTGTTTAAATTATCTATGTATTCTGAAAATTAATCAGAAGAATCTTAGGAGCACCTGGGTGGCTCAATGGTTGAGCCAACTATAATGTTTGAATTGTCTCAGATACTAGAAGAGCAAAAAAGCAATTCTTCTTACCCACATTTTACCATTTTACCAATCAACATGTGATTTTTTAATTATAAATGGATATAGCCAAAATATTAATGTCTAGCAACTTCTTTGCTTATTTTTAGCAACTTCTTAGTAATAATAAGCCATATTTATATATATATTAGCACATTGAATTACACTGTGCATGATACAACGATCCTATCTTTATCAAGAAGTCCTAAAATCAAAGAACTGTAACAGAATCAATAGTGATAAATCATGCAATAAATAATACAACAGAATTTTTTCAACCAAGTTGGAAGACAAAAAATTTATTTTGGAAAACTTTCTGTGAAAAGTGTATCTTAGCATTTTAAAAATGAAAGTAATGGGATGCCTGGGTGGCTCAGTGGTTGAGCGTCTGCCTTTGGCTCAGGGCATGATCCCTGGATTGAGTTCCACGTCAGGCTCCCTGCGTGGAGCCTGCTTCTCCCTCTGCCTGTGTCTCTGCCTCTCTCTCTGTTTTTCTCATGAATAAATAAATAAAATCATTAATTAATTAATTAAAATAAAATAAAAATGAAAGTAATAATGATTGAGCATAAAGTAAGTGGGAGTTATTTCAGCCTCTACCACCACCACCAAAAAAATGGCCAGACTAGTCTCTCAAATTCAAATGGGATAAGCCATAAATCCAAAACTACTTGAGTGGATTTGTTTCCATGGACTAAGAGACAGAAGTCAAGTGATAGAAGAGCAACTGATGCAGGATTTTGAAGCCTATTACTGAAGTCAATTTGATAATCATAGAAATTACCCATTAAATTTATAAATGCTCTAAGTAGAAATTGCTTCTGATATGTAAGTACGTACAAATTAATTATTTTGGATAAAATGGCTTACATATAGTTTTCACTGGTTTAAAAATTTATATTTTGACTATGAAATTACATCGGATAAAGATAGAAGCCTATATGCCTAGAGAATAAAGTGAGCTGCCTTTTTATTTATTGTGTTTATCATTTTGGCTGCTGATTTAAAAGAATATAATTTAATTAGATGAACAAGAAATAATTATGCAAATTTGTAGTAAGTACTTAGATAGTTTCATTATAATACTAATTTTTATTTTATGAAATAATCTTTTGGCATTGTCATTCATTAAATTGAGCATTATTATCATCATAAAATAAGGTTGGATAAGAAGTAGCAAAGTTATGTTTGTTTCTCTTGGAACTTACTAAGAAGTTCTGAATGTATCGATTGATATATTTTTTTATTTATTAATTTTAATTTTCAACTAAATCTATATAAATAACCTCAAATTGTCAGAAACTTGCTGAGTTGACATCTTAAATATACTTGTAACAAGAGTAAAATGAGTAAATATAAAACAATTCTACTGTAATTTGAAATATACCTTTATTAAAATGTGTCTGTTATTTCATTTATGGTTCTGAGGAATTTCTCCTAATCTTTGACCCCTGTTTATAAGGCTCCTTAAACAAAATGCATGATATACATGGCTCTGTTTTATGGTGGGAAATTCACAGATGATGCTACAAGAGTGCCTCTTGGAGATGAGGGTGGCTATATCAACGCCAGCTTCATTAAGATACCAGTGGGAAAAGAAGAGTTCGTTTACATTGCCTGCCAAGGACCTCTCCCTACAACTGTTGGAGATTTCTGGCAGATGATTTGGGAACAAAAATCTACAGTGATCGCCATGATGACCCAAGAAGTAGAAGGAGAAAAAATCAAATGCCAGCGCTATTGGCCTAACATCCTAGGCCAAACAACAATGGTCAATGACAGGCTTCGGCTGGCTCTCGTGAGAATGCAGCAGCTGAAGGGCTTTGTAGTAAGGGCAATGGCCCTAGAAGAGATTCAGGTAAGTGAGTTAAATCTTTCCATCTCCTGGTTAGAATGTCGGCCTGGACACTTTCCATGATAGCGTCAATGTATTTCTGAGTGAGAGCCACCTTCCTATTTCACTGGAACTAATGTCACCCACTATTTTTGACCTAATAGAAACTAAACTGTGACCTTCTTCAGACTCTGCCAGTTTCCTCCAGTATGTACTGTATTAGGATGAAAATGAGAATACAGGCTTTAAAGTGACCACCCATTATCCTTTGCTCACTGATAGAACAGAATGGCTCAGAAGCTATGTGCTATAATCTCTAAAAAGAGTGAATAAAACTGTTTTTTAGGGACACCTGGGTGGCTCAGTGGTTGAGCATCTGCCTTCAGCTCAGGGAGTGATCCTGGGGTCCTAGGATCGAGTCCTGCATCAGGCTCTCTGCATGGAGCCTGCTTCTCCCTCTGCCTATGTCTCTGCCTCTCTCCCTGTGTCTCTCATGAATAAATAAATGAAATATCTTTGAAAAAGAAATAACCTGTTTTTGAAAAATCTCCAGGTAGCAAATATTCCCCTATAAACACAACATATTTAGCAATACATGGGCAATTGTAGCATAAATATTTGTCATTGGGTAATTCCTTCTGCAGCCACATAACCACTGAATCAATTTAGCATGGATTAGATAAGTGGATACACCTTAAGTAAAACTGCTACTTTTACTCTCCTCCATGCCCCCTCAATTTCACCCTCCTCCCCACCCCCACCCCAACTCCAGTAATACAAGCTTAACGCCTTAAAACAACATAGGGGTTAGGGACACTGACTTCCATGCAGTCCAAAATCCATGTAGAACTTTTGACTCAAAATTTAACTGATAGCCTGCTATTGACTGGAAGCCTTACCAATAACATAGTCAATTAACACATATTTTGTTTACTATATGTATTATATACACTGATTCTTACAACAAAGTAAGCTACTGAAAGGAAAATGTTAAGAAAATCATAAGGAAAATATTTCCTGTATTGTACAAAAAAAAAAAAATCCTTGTATAAGTGGACCTATACAATTCAAACTCTTGTTGTTCGAGGGTCCACTGTAATTGGTTTCCTTTTGGGGTTTGACTTGAGTCCATTGGTCACATGTAAATATAGCCTAATGATTTCCTTCATAGTCTTTTTTTTTAAGATTTTATTTATTTATTCATGAGGGACACACACATAGAGAGTGGCAGAGACACAGGCAGAGGAAGAAGCAGGCTCCATGTAGGGAGCCCAACGTGGGACTCGATCCCGGGTCTCCAGGATCACGCCCTGGGCCGAGGGCAGGCGTTAAACTGCTGAGCCACCCAGGGATCCCTCCTTCATAGTTTTTGATGTGATTTTATAAAGAATTGAAGATTATACTTTCTTGTTCATTTATACCAGCCTATCGATTACTTATGCTAACACAATTGTTCAGTATTCCTTAAGTGATATGTTTAATTAACACATGGCTTGTAGAGCTCGGGCCCTGTTATGAAATCTAGAGATTCAGCAGTTAGCAACACAGACAGAAAGAAATCCCTGACCTCATGGAGTTAACTTGCTAATGAGGAAATATTAGTGTTGATGTTGCTGTGGAAAAAATCCTAAAGGAGTTGATTGAGCCACAGGGATGGGGCAGTGGAGAGGTGGGGGGAGAATTTCAGTCAGAAAGAGCAAGTGCAAAGACCCTGACCTGAACTGTGCCTAGTGTTTTTAAAGAACCACAGGCAGGGCAGCCTGGGTGGCTCAGTGGTTTAGCAACGCCTTCTGCCTGGAGCATGATCCTGGAGACCTGAATTGAGTCCCGTGTCAGGCTCCCTGCATGGAGCCTGCTTCTCCCTCGGTGTCTCTCTCTCTCTCTGTCTCTCTTTCTCTCTCTCTCTCTCTCTCTCTCTCTCGATAAATAAATAAATAAATAATCTTAAAAAAAAAAAAAAAAAGAACCACAGAGTGTTCCCTGTAGGTAGAGCAAAGTGGTCACAAGGAGCAGGTTAGGTCTGAGAAGTAGCTGGGTCAGATTATGTAGGGCTTGTAAGCCATTTCAATGACTTTGGCTTTTATCCAGAGTGAATATGAAGTACAGCAATTTAGAAAAGGTTGTTATTCATATTAAAATGTAATTTGCTTTTAGGGTTTCAAAAAGTAGTTTTCACCAGTATTTAAAATGTGGATTTAGCAACCTCCTTGATAAAGACCCTCCATGTGTTGTTTGATGTACTGTTTTTGTCTCTAGCGCCTTTCTTTTGATTTGATCAGTTGGGCAAGTCAAAGTTTGAAGGACAGTGTATTAATAAGAACTAAAACATATATGTGAACAATATAATATTTATCTATTTCTTTTGATGTACAATTTCAGACAGGAGAGATGCGACATATTTCTCATCTGAATTTCACTGCCTGGCCAGACCATGATACACCTTCTCAGCCAGATGACTTGCTTACTTTTATCTCTTACATGAGACACATTCATAGATCCGGCCCAATCATCACACACTGCAGTGCTGGCATTGGACGTTCAGGGACCCTGATATGCATAGATGTGGTCTTAGGATTAATCAGTCAAGATCTTGAAGTGAGTACAAGATACAGACTGAACCAGCATTCAGCCAGAAATAACAGTGGAATCTAATTTTTAATAGCGTGTTATGATCTTGGAATTTTCTTATTTAGCAGGGGTTTGGGGCAGGGGAGGGAATTAAGTATTTTTTTAAGTAATCTCTATACGCAAGATGGGGCTCGAACTCACAACTCTAAAATGAAGAGTCACATCCTCCACCAACGGGGCAGCCAGGCACCTCTATTTAGTAGCTTTTATGAATGCCTTCATTTGGGGACGCCTAGGTGGCTCAGTGGTTGGGTGCCTGCCTTAGACCCAGGACATGATCCTGGATTCCTGGGATCGAGTCCCACATCCAGCTCCCTGCTTGGAGCCTGCATCTCTCTCTGCCTCTCTCTCTATGTCTCTCATGAATAAATAAATAAAATCTTTTTTAAAAAATTAATGCCTTCATTCTCTTGCTATATCAAATTGTATTTTAGTAATGTTCAAAACTGCCCAGACCATAATCAAAAAGAAATAATACTTCAATTTCATATTTGTTTTACCAGTTTTAAACATGTGCTCAAAAGTCCCTTATACAGGGACACCTGGGTGCCCAGCGGTTGAGCGTCTTGCCTTCGGCTCAGGGTGTGATCCTGGAGTTCTGGAATCTGGTCCACTTCAGGCTCTCTTCAGGGAGCCTGCTTCTTTTTTCTCTCTCTGCCAAAAAGTCCCTTTTACAGTATTGCATTTTACTCTTTACAGTATAGGCTTGTATAAGATAAAGTCAGTGTCACTATCACACTTAAGGATAGAAATATTGAAGCAGTGGGGTGCCTGGCTAGCTTAGTCAGTAGAACATGCAACTCTTTTTTTTTTTTTTTTTTTTTTTGTCATTTACTTATGATAGTCACACAGAGAGAGAGAGGCAGAGACATAGGCAGAGGGAGAAGCAGGCTCCATGCACCGGGAGCCTGACGTGGGATTCGATCCCGGGTCTCCAGGATCGCGCCCTGGGCCAAAGGCAGGCGCTAAACCGCTGCGCCACCCAGGGATCCCGAGCATGCAACTCTTGATCTTGGGTCTTGAGTTCAAGCCTCACATTGGGTGTAGAGCTTACTTAAAAAATAAGGCACCTGGGTGGTTCATTCAGTAAAGTGTGTCTGCCTTTGGCTTACGTCATTATTTTGGGGTCCTGGGATCAGGCCCCACATCAGTCTTACTCAGCGGGGAGCCTGCTTGTCCCTCTGCCCCTTCACCCCTCCCCCAACTAGTGCTATGTCTCTCTCAAGTGAATAAATAAAAATCTTTATTAAAAAAAAAAATATATATATATATAAGCACAGAAGATAGTATATTTAAGGAATTACTAAGTGGGATGCCTGGGTAGGTTGGTGGTTGAGCATCTATCTCCGGCCCAGGGCATGATCCTGGGGTCCCGGGATCGAGTCCCACGTTGGGCTCCCACAGGGAGGCTTGCTTCTCCCTCTGCCTGTGTCTCTGCCTCTCTCTCTCAGTCTCTCTCATGAATAAATAAATAAAATGTTTTTAAAAATATTACTAAGTAAACACAATTGATGAGTTTAATTTTACTTAAAATCTAAATTAGTATAAGCCTCACTTAAAACGTTAGAAATCTTACTGTACGTAAGCAATTAAAATCATTGTCTCTTAAAGAATTTCAGTTAAAAGGAGTTCTAGTTTGCTCTTCACACACTATCGTATCTACCATAATAATTTAAGTGGAACAAAACAAAACAGTTTATTTCTCCCTTGTTTCAAATTGTTAATATCAGTGAAAATAAAAAAAGATCAAGAATGTCATTCTGAAAAGCAAACTGTAGGAAAAGTAGTTTGCCTTGTTTCTTTTAAATGGTGATATTAGAAAGTAGTCAGATTCCAAAGGGAAGAGAATTTCTGTTGGGGATTTTTTGTTTGGTTGTTGTTACAGGATTTTCAAATAGAATCACCTCCCCTAATTCTTAAAAATATCATAAATAAAATTATCAAATGATGGCAGAGTCAGTCCACTGACTTCTTTTGTACAGAACAGTTTCCCAAGACTGCTAGAAGGAGAAGGAGAACGAGGTATGGAATCTTTGGGGTTTAAATTCGGTAACCCTTTTTGTCTAACATACAAACCTTGTTTCCTTTGGCAGTTTGACATCTCTGACTTAGTGCGCTGCATGAGACTACAAAGGCATGGAATGGTTCAGACAGAGGTGAGTCTTGGGGTCTCCTAATGAGGATTTTCATGAAGATTCTGATGTTTTCAAATTCTGATTAAAACATTTCTCTTTTTAAAGGGTCCCCACTTTATTACATAAAACCAAAGGTTTGTGGTGATAAGGGACCTTTTTTTAAGCATGAGGACTAATTCAGAAAAAGAATGAAAATATTTTGAAGCTATCTCACTTAAATTTTGCCTTTAATTTAAATACAGGAAATGAAGAAATGCCGTATCTGCACTGAACGCTATACAGAGAACGGGGCAGCATGGGCGGGGGGGGGGGGGAGCATTGGGGTGGTAGAAAATAGTGTATAATTAGAGGTGTTCTTTATTTCCAACTTTAAAAGGATATAGAAGGTACCATTCTTGCCACAGAAATTCCCTGAGAGGGAATGGATTCAGCAGCATTGACAGCAAGTCCAGAAGGCAGACAGGCTGGCGGTGCTTAGCTTGGAGGGGGCACTCCTGGGGATGAGTGAATGGGTGGCTCTGTCTCCTGTTTTGAGTTTTCATTTCTCTAAATCAAACCATGGGTTACTATCACCCACTGACCTACAGGAACTGCTCGTGTAGAGTCTCGGCCTGTTCTGAGAGCTCCCTCCCCTTATTGTTTATATTGTGAGGAGGGACATGGAAGCTATTTATACAAATCTATAAATTCACATTTCTCTACCTTTTGAAGAATATAGAAGTTTACTATCTTTAAAATTAAAATTTGCCCACTTTCCCTTCATATATTTTTGATTCAAGTTAAATCTAAATGTTAAGCTGATTTACACTTTTTTTTTTTTTAAGATTTTACTTATTTATTCATGAGAGACACAGAGCGAGAGGCAGAGACACAGGCAGAGGGAGAAGCAGGCTCCATGCAGGGAGCCTGACGTGGGACTCGATTCCAGGTCCCCAGGATCACGCCCTGGGCTGAAGGCAGTGCTAAACTGCTGAGCCACCCGGGCTGCCCCTGATTTACAGATTTTTTAGGTAAAGAAAGCATACCGATCTGTATATTTCCTGGGTTCCTTAGACCCAGGAAATTCACTCATTTAACAGATAATTTATTTATCTGCCTACTATGGACCAGGCACTCTTGTGAGTACTTGGAGAACATCAGTGAATGGAACGAAGATCCCTGCTAGAATAACAAAGATCTTCTCATGGGGTGGTGATGAGGAAGGCAGATATTAAGCCGGTTAACCAAGTAAGTTATATAGGATCTTTGAAAGTAATAAGTGCTTTAGAGGAAGAAGAAAAAAAAAATAGAGCTAGGCAAAGAGGAGGAGTCTTGGCTGACTGGGGGAGGTATTTTAAGTCAGGTAGCAACACTGAGAAAGTTAACACTAAAGCAAAGATTTGGAGGAAGTGCAGTGAGGGCATGAGGCTATTTGAGAGTAAGAGCATCTCAGGCAGAAAGAAGCACCTGTGTGGAGATCCGAGGCAAGAGCAGGCCTTGTGTGTTTTAGAATGGCCATGGCCGGTGTGGCTGAGGTGAGAAGGGGAGGTGACGGGACCAAGGCCTGGGCTTTCCTCTGAGTGAAATGGAGGCATTGTAGGATTATCAGCGTGGACTGACATGATTTGATTCACATTTTCAAGGTGCTCTGTGTTTACTGTGCAAAAATAAGACCCGATTTGGGGAGGAAGATGCAGGGTTAGAAGCAGGGAGGTCAGTTTGGTGGCAGGCAGTGGGCCCAGACCAGAATAGTGTGGATATAGGGAAAAGAGGACGTTGAGTGAAGTAGGTTTGCTAATGGATTGTTTGTAGCGTGAGAGAAAGTCATGGATGATCATGTGCAAATGTGGACAAATTAAAATACAGATGAGCAGAAAGGAAATAAAAGGATGACTCATATTCCTACTCTTCAGAATTGTTCATGTTTTAGGCAACATTCTTACAGTCTTTAGGCCAAGCACATGCACACAGGCATGAATGCTCACATACAGGCAACTATTTTAAATGAGATTCAACTGTAGTTGTTTTATTTCTTTCCATTTAGTGTATTGTGAATTTTTTCTATTTACCTTCAGACTCATTAATTCCTTGCAGAGTGTAATAAGAAAACTCAGATCCTGGTACCACCAACTAACTGAGTAATTTCACCAAAAAAAAAAAAAAGTTAATTTTCCAAAAACTTTGATTTCCATATTCTTTGGTTCCAGATATTTAAAGAACATTATTTTGTGTAGCTTCTTGGGTATTAATTTCTTGACATTTCAAAACATCAAGATGAGTCCAATAAATCTAGAGGAAATTTTGTAGGAAGTTTATTTTTCCATTATAAGAGCAAATCATAAATATTACCAAAGCACAAAAAAGTGTCAGGACTCTGGGATATTTCCACCTACCCACCCACTCACTCCCACGGCTGCTTTTCCCCTCCTCATTTTCTCAATCTGTCTGTTTCTTATAATTTTTATGACACTATACAATTCTATATCTTGCTTCTTATATTAAACATTATAACAAAATTTTTCCATATTTTCAAAATTACTCCAACACAATGTATGTGTGTGTGTGTGTGTTTCACATTATACATCTAGAGTCATCCTACTTTCTCTCTCTCTCTCTCTCTCTCTCTCTTTTTTGGCCATAGGATCAATATATTTTCTGCTATCAAGTCATCCTTTATGTACTGACACGTCTTCAAACTGAAGAAGAGCAAAAAGAACAGCCACAGCTTTTGAAGTAACGTGAAAAGAACAGCCTCTGGATGCTTCTTCATCTCTCTCCAAACCTCCAACAGGTGTTCCTGTTCTCTGCTTAAAATAAAGATCACAGGCAGCAAGTTCACACAGTATCATTATCCTTATTCTCCTCTACCTTAGAGGGGCATTCTTCACAACAATAAGTCATGCTGAACTGCTGTATTTTTACAGCTACTTTAACCTGTGAGAATTTAAAAGTTTTTAACACTAACTGAACAGTGCACATATTAGGGATGATCAAGGAAGCATTTGATTATAGTTGATGTTACAAGGACACACCAAGTCTATTTTTAATGCACCAATCTTGTTTATAGCAAAATTTTTTTCCAGTATTTTAATAGAATTATTTTATAGGGGATACTTGAAACCAGTATTTAAGCTTTAAATGACAGTAATACTGGCATAGAAAAAAGTAGCAGATGTTTACTATATGGAATTTCCTGTAATATATTTATATACTTTTTCATGAAAATGGAGTTATCAGATACATTTGTAACTTCATTATGTTTGTTATACATCATCTCACTTTGTAAATAAAAATGCATCTTAAAAAATATGAGCAAGCCAAAGTGTGTGCAAACATTTTCCGTGTGTTCTTTTTTTTTCTTCTTCTTTTTTTAGTAAGCTCTACCCACAGTGTGGAGGGGCTTGAACTCAGCACCCTGAGATCAAGAACTGAGCTGAGATCAAGAGTCAGACACTTAACGGACTGAGCCATCCAGGTGCCCCTTCAGTGTATTTCCTTCCTTTTTTTTCTAAATTTAAATTCAATTAGTTAACATAAAGTTTATTATTAGTTACAGGGATAGAGTTTATTGATTCATCAATGGCATATGTTCATTACATCACGTGCCCTCCTGAATGCCCATCCCCCAGTTATCCCATTCCCCCACCCACCTCCCCTCTGTGTTATTTCTCAACAACACCCAGGCCCCAGGGGAAGCAAGAACTCCTGGACCCCAACTTCCTGTCTCCCCACTTGGTCCCAGTCATGCCAGTCAGAGGGACCAAGAGTGTGGTTAGAAACCCTGGTAGAAAAAAAAAAAAAAAAAGAAACCCTGGTAGATCTTCATCAGGGTCTGACATGAGGGTCATGTACTGACCAACAGGAGCTAGAACATTCATTCCATCTCCCCTCTGCCTCCCTGAGAATGGTGCCAGCTTACTGTACCTGATGCATAAATCAGGATACTTTCAAGTTCCAATTGTGGTAAAACTCAGAATATCTAAGCTGACAAGGGGTAATCAAAAGAAAACAGTATCACATTTCCTGGGAGGTTATATTTGGTTCTGCCTGAAGGGAAAGAGATCTGCCTCGGAGAGCCTGCTTCTCATTCGCAACCCGGACCACGTTTCCCTCAGTCCTAATTCGCGAGCAGCAGTCTTCCCCTCGGCCGTGAGTGATGCCAGTGCAACCCCGGAGACCGCTTGATTCGTGCTCGTGGGACTAACCAGTTGGAACTAGTAAGTTTGAATTTCTGATCTTACCCAAGTGCAATGATTTGCTGGAACCCAATCCTCAGTATCAGAGGTTGTTTGAGGGCACGATGTATCAGTAAGTGCACCGAGCCCCACAGCCATACATTTGACTGCCCACCCGATCTGAAGTAGCTCCAGATCTGGCAAGAGAAGCATCACCACCACTGTTCCTACTTCAATCAGATCAGTTTTTTATAGATTGCATTGTAGCTGAAGATTTCACTTGAAAAGAAAGAAAAGGTTTCTATTGCTTTAAAAGATATTTGGAAACCTCTGCTCTGAGCGCGTTGGAATCCGGAGTCCTTGTTTTCCTGTCACAAGCACAGGAAACCAGGCCAGCAGGGCGCTGGGAGCCAGTACAGCTGGAGGTGATTAGCTATCATCTGCAGTCAACAGAGATGGGAGAGGGGAAAACTGAAGGATCCTTTTTCTGGAAAGAATGTAGCTAGGAAATGGAAACTGTGGCAAGAAAATGTGGTTTCAGTTTACAACCCCTGAATGGAAACTTCATTATAGCAAACATGTTACCGCCCTCATCTGGGACCTGGCTCCACTACCATGGAATGGGATGAGACATTTGCTAGGACTACTCTGGTCATAAAGCACTTGGCGTTCGCATGGCAAGGCCACAGAGCCAGAGTGGCACATGGAGGCACTCAAATAGCAAATGAATGGATAAATATAATGTGGCTCTTAACACATTAGATAGCCAAGTACTATAAAATATACACCAGAGCATGTAATGGCTCAAACCTAATAGGAGCTTATTTCTCATGTATCTAACAGTTCTAAGTAGGGGAACAGCTCGGCAAGATAGCTCTCTCTCCAGTTTTCAGGAACCCAGGCTGATGGAGTTTCTATAATCAACACACAACTTCCAAGGTCATCCTGGGAATTGTCTCCATTCCCCTAGCCAGAAAGGGGAAGGAGCATAGAGGACCACCCATGGGGGATTTTCTGAGGTGGGCAGGCCTAAAAGCAAAGCACATCGTTGCCACTCCCTCCATCAGCAAGAACTGGCCATAAGGTGCCCCCGAGTGCAAAGAAGCTGGGAAATAAGGTGGCCAGAACAGCTCTTTCCCCATGACAACTGTGCTACAGAAACCGAAGTGTGTTGTAACAAAAAAAAAAAAAAAAAAGTTTCTTAAGTATAGTCCTAAGTATTGCAAATCTAGAAACAGCATTTGTCCCCAAATCAAAACTTTTGGTAAATGCCATTAATAAAAATATTTCTAGGGACGCCCGGTTGAGCATCTGCCTTCAGCTCAGGGCATGATCCCAGGATCCAGGATCGAGTCCCATATTAGGCTCCTTGCAGGAAGCCTGCTTCTCCTTCTGCCTGTGTCTCTACCTTTCTCTCTCTGTGTGTGTCTCTCATGAATAAATAAAATCTTTTTAAAAAAATAAGAATATTTCTGAATTATCATGTTTAAAGGAGAAAAATAGTTGAGAAAAAAAATCAAGTGTTCACATCTGTGGTTTCAGATAGCATGCTAGATCTCTTTTACATAAGTAGATTTTGGGGATCCCTCGGTGGCTCAGCGGTTTAGCACCTGCCTTCGGTCCAGGGCCTGGTCCTGGAGACCCAGGATCGAGTCCCACGTCGGGCTCCCTGCATGGAGCCTGCTTCTCCTCTCCCTGTGTCTCTGCCTCTCTCTCTCTCTCTCATGAATAAATAAAATCTTTTTTAAAAATAAATAAAATAACTAGAATTTAAATGGATATATCCAAGAAATTAAAAGAACAGCTCACCAAAGTTATCCTCTGGTGACAGACACCTTGGCAGTGAAAGAACGTGATCCCATTTTATGTAATTCAGAAATATTCAAGGGACTTTGTTATGGTGGAGATAAATGTAACAAATTATACATTAACCTGCATAATATTTTTTTAAGATTTTATTTATTTATTCATGAGAGGCACAGAGAGAGAGCGAGGCAGAGACAGGCAGAGAGAGAAGCAGGCTCCACACAGGGAGCCAGACGTGGGACTCGATCCCGAGTCTCCAGGATCACACCCTGAGCCAAAGGCAGACGCTCAACCCTGAGCCACCCAGGTGTCCTAACCTGCATAATGTTTTAAAGCCAAAGCAAATGTAATATAATAATTTGGAATTGCATTTGACAAGTTGCCAAAAACTAACCAAATGGCCATCTACAAATTGGACATTTCTTTCGCTAAGAAAGCAGGTTCAAAAGTATGCAGTTGCTGGAGTTGAGTCTATAGTTCAAGAATGTCAGCAGATACAGAATTATCCTGGCCTTGCCTTCACTGTCTGAAAATGGCTGCCTCAGCTCCAGCTACTAAATCCAGGAAGGAAATAGGATTGACAAGGAGAAAGGATCAATCAGTGCCTAGGGCAAGAAAATGAAATTTTCCAGAAATCACTCAGCAGATTTCTATCTTATTAGCAAGAACTGTGTCACATAGGCATCTCTACTTTCAGGAAAGCTATTTTCAGCTAGTCACACTGCTGTCCTGAACAAAATCTTGGAAACAGTAGATACAGGGTAGCAGCAAGCAGGCAAGCAGCGTGTGTCTTTTCAGCTCTGCCATTCCTTAGTAGCAAACACTGTCAATCTTTTAAGATCTTCCTGACCCCAGAAACATCTGAATTTTTAACTGTTGAGAATTCACAGACAGGAAGTGTTTATAAGTGGTCTTCAGCTTCATGAAGACGACTACCTATTTTCATCCATTTTCTCCATTCACCCCAAACTGTATTCTAGAGGTCACGCTAAGCAAATTCGGGACACTCACTAATAAGCTATTTTACCAACTTTTTAGGTTCGCTCTGTCCTGTGGAATGAGTAGTCATTCACTTGGGGTCCCGTGCGGTGGGCAAAGTACAAAGGCAGGTCAGAAGGCTGCTTAGAGGCTAAACTATGACTTATTAAACTGGGTCAGGCCAGGGTGTAGTCTAGGATGAACTGTGGCACTTGCCCAGTGCTGCCCACAGAGCAAAGCTTGAATTCAACTCCAAGTCCACCTAACTTCCACCCAGAGCTCCCAAGGCGCCCTGGCTCTTTACGTGGGATACAGCAAGGAGCCCGTGTTCTTCCCACTGTGCTATGTGGCCTCAGCTCTCTGGCAGCTCTTTTCCAGACATGGAGCTGAAGTCCTTCTTAACATTATTTCTCCGGCCCTACTTCTGGGCTTTATATACGCACCAACTTTCAGAACCCAGATTATGTAAATTAGTTAAAATGCAATTTTTATTCATTTGGAGCTTTTTGCCACCACCACCCCCCCCCCCCCCGCCCCATTACATTCCTCATGCTAATGTGTAGCCTCCAGGACAACGTGACTGCTTCGACTTCTCAGTGACACATTTACAAACCACTTCTGAAGATGGCAGTTTTCTGACCAGACTACTTTCAAACCCTTACACGTTGATTTGTGTTGTGACTGTCTTAAAGGATGGCTTTTGGTGGTCTTGTCCCCAGACCTGTCCTGACTGTGGTAGATACTAACCGCATACTCCGTGTTTTCAGAATTGGAGCATTGGATTTCACCAGTTTGAGTTAGGTGCCTATTTAGAAA
Organism: Canis aureus; assembly: GCF_053574225.1. Classification (NCBI taxonomy): domain Eukaryota; kingdom Metazoa; phylum Chordata; class Mammalia; order Carnivora; family Canidae; genus Canis; species Canis aureus. The sequence continues at coordinate 10,614,503 of NC_135643.1, forward strand.
AACAATTTAGAAATTCATTTTTTATGGATTCTTTAAAATTCATATTAATGCTCATTTTATTTATTTTTTTTAAAGATTTTATTTTTTATTTATTTGTTCATAGAGATGCAGGGAGAGAAAGAGAGAAAGACAGAGACACAAGCAGGCTCCATGCAGAAAGCCAGATGTGGGACTCGATCCAGGGTCTCCAGATCACGCCCTGGGCTGCAGGCGGCGCTAAACCGCTGCGCCACCAGGGCTGCCCATAATACTCATTTTAGAATGGGGAATTTCTGTTAATGCCCAACTCCACTGACTGCTCAATGCAGGGATCTATTCCCACTAGACTACGAACCATGCCAGCAGGAACTCTCCCTGCCTTGTTACTGCTACATGTCCCAGGTGCCTGCACACAGCACACACCAGCTTCTTGACACACACACATTTATCAGGTAGACAAATGGGAATCCTCAAGAAATAAAGCAGCAGTTGAGAACTAACATGTCACAATCTGCATAGTTCTTTTCCATATAAATATACTTATGATACCTAATGGGTCTGTTTCTGTATCACCACAGAGCTGTTCTTAATTGTCATGAAAATGCCCCAATAATCATTATCACTATACTAATCCACAGGTTCTTGGAAATATTGAAAATTGTAAAGCACTAAATCTTAGACAATACTCCTTCTCACATATTTCAAAACTTACAAATCAGAAAAACAGAGCAAAAGGAAACTAAATACAGTCCCAGCAAAAACATTAGATAAGCAGTTGTGTGAGAAAGGTGGCATTTCAAATCAGGAAAGATGAATGATTCAATATATGATGTTGGAACAATTAATTAACCATAAAAAAATTATATTCTTAACACACTATACAAAAACGTAAATTCAAAATGGAATAAACATTTACATATTTAGTCCATAAAAGTCATAGAAAAATATATGGGAAATATTTTTAATAATGTAAGAATAGAGGGGGATGGGTTTTACCTACTGCCGGACAGTACACACAGCAAGATAGTAAATACATCATGCAAACCCCCAAACAGAACTTCCCGCAAAGGGACCAAATATATTCTCAAAAAGAAATGCTATCACAATTCATAATACACACAGAAATATAAATATTCTAATATTTGACAGATATGAAGGTCAAAAAGCATTTTTTAAAAGACTAATAAAGCTGAATATGTAAAAAATATAAAACTTCTATATGGCAAAAGACAAAAAGGATAAAAGATTAAAAGTAGGTAAAATCTTCACAAAACAAGACAGAGGGTCATATCCATAATAGGTTACAATGTATCAATAAAAAAGGAAAAAGTACAATAGAAAGGCAGGCAAAGGACATGAATAGGCAAGTAATCATGAAAAATACTCTTCACTCATCATTTTTTAAGTGCAATTTTAAATGAGATATTTTTACAAATCAGAATTGATCATTCTTTAGACTGGTGCAACTGTGGGAAGCCAACCCCACTCAGGCACTGCTATACATCACTGGACAGCAGCCTGTCCAACATTTTAATATGAGGTTGGCCTGGCAATTCAAGTCACAGGAAGTGATCCTCCAAAAACACTTGCACAACAGTACAGGTATTTGTAGCAGCATTGTAATACCAATAAGTTCAAAGCTATCTAAATGCCCACCAATAAGGAATGGTTAAATAAATTATAGTCCTTCGATGCAATGGAATACTTTTATGTATGAAGCCATTGTTCTAAAGAATGAGGTAGTCAACAAAGACTGACATGTCAAGATTCTCCATAATATGTCATTAAGTGACTTATGAGACAGTATATATGGAATGATCTCAACGTTTCTCAAAATGATATAAACAAAAATTAGAAGGCTATACATGAGCCTATCGTGAGGAAGTGAAAATACGGGGCATTCACATTTTAACCTCAAGTGGTCATTAATTCCCTCTACACTTGTATTATATCTATAATCCAAAAAAAGATTTCCAAGCCCTTAAAAAATGGCCACATTTTTTTATAAAAGTTGTATGCAGTGGGAGGCTATATCTAATCCAGGAAGACTTCACATGACAACAAGTGTTACTCTTCACTGCAAAGGAAGACAAGAACACACACAGCAGCCAATAAATATATTGTGCAACCCTCCCCCCCAAAAAAAGCTCCCAGGAACAGGCCAAATAGATTCCCAAAAATGGATCCTATAACAATTCACAAACCACATGAAAATATAAATATTCAAATATTCCCAGAGGCCCTGCCAATGAGATACACACATCAACTCTGCACTCTTTACTGGCCACTGAGGAAGATGAAGACCAGCCAGGCCAGCAAACCTTACTAGGTACATGAAGTGATGTGGCTGCTTGGTTCAAGAGCTGTGTGGAGATCCACTGCAACTGATGGTCCAGGAGTTATGGCAACTTCTTCATTCAGCTCCAAGAAAGCACCAGTCTCTTTAGGAGAACTGGATTTCTTTTTATGGCAGCCTTCTGCACAACCTGTGTCCCTTTTTCTGTGTTCATTCTTCAATCTCTTCTTGTACATCTTGTATGCTAGGTGTTGAAACACACAAGTATTGAAAGATAACTTTAGCAAAGACTGTAATGTAGTGGCATCATGTACTCTGGGGCTTTGTATGCTTTAGATCATATATGTGTAAATACAAAAATGAAGAGGAAAAAGAAAGGCAAAAAGATGGAAACTAGGGGTTCTGGTTCAAGAAGGCAACATAAGTAGATCTTAAACTTAGCTCCTCCCACAGAACACTAAATTCCTCTGGGGGGAAAAAAAACTATCAGAACCACCCCATCACATCAACAAAAGGGAGGGAAACCACACGGAAGTGGGTAGGAAAGACTGAGATAAAATCTCAGCATAAGTACCACCCCAGACAGGGCCACCCACTATCAGGAGGGAACTCAAAACATGGAGCTTCACCCTCAGAAGCAAAGGACTTATATCCCAGATCAGGCACCCCAACTTTTAGACAGGCATCTGAGAGATGAACCCCCAAAACATCTGGCTAATAAGACCAACTGGTAGAGTTGAAGCACAGAGGTGTGCTGAATGGAGAAACTGCAAACCGACTCACCTGCCCCAGGCCTCAGCCCAGGAGCACCCTTTGAAAAGTGCCCAGAAGTTTATATAGAAGAGACTCTTTCTTCATTTTAGAGCATCAAACTGAAAGGCAGGGAAAAAAAAAAAAAAAAACAGACATCCAGGTCCAAGAAAAACCATAATAAGACAAACTCAAAGAGAGCCTTACCAAGACACATTATAACTAAAGTATTATAGTTAAAGGCAAGGAGAGAATCATAAAAGTGGCAAGAGGAAAAACAATTTGTTGCATACAGGGAGACCCCACAAGCCTATTTGCAGAATTTCAGGCAGAAGCTGCAGGCCAGAAGAAATGGTATGATATATTCAAAGTGCTGATAAGAAAAAACTTCCAACCGGAACACTACTTAGCAAAGTTATCATTCAGAAGTGGAGGTGAAATAGAGAGTTTTCCAGACAAGCAAAAGCTAAAGGAATTCATCAACACTTACATGAAATGTTAAAGGGACTTCTTTAAGCTGAAGAGAAAAGGTGCTAACTAGTAACAAGAAAATATATGAAAGTATAAATCTCACTGGTAAAGATAAACATATAGAAAGGTAGTGAATTAATCACTTATAAAGCCAGTATGAAGGTTAAAAGGCAAAAGTTGTAAAAAATAGTTATAACCACCATAATAAGTTAAGAAATACACAAAATAAAAAGATGTAAAATATGACCTCAAAAACATAAAACATGGAGGGGGATAAAAATGTAGGGCTTTAGAATGTGTTCAAACTTCAGTTGCTATCAATTTAAAATAGACTGTTAAAAATACAATTTGTTATGTGTAAGCCTCATGGTAACCACCAAGCAGAAACCTATAGTAGAACACAAAAGAGGAGAAAGGAATCTAAGAATACCACTAAAGAGAGTCATCCAACCACAGTGAAAGAGAACAAGAGAAGAAAGGAATAGAGAGGAACTATGAAAGAGCCAGAAAACAATGAATGTCAATGTCAGCAAGTACATACCTATCAATAATTACTGTAAATGTAAATGGACTAAATTCTCCAAATCAAAGACACAGAGTGGCTGAATAGATTTAAAAAGACCCATCTCAGGACACCTGGGTGGCTAAGCGCTTTAGCACCTGCCTTTGGCCAGGGTGTAATCCTGGAGTCCCAGGATAGAGTCCCACATCAGGCTCCCTGCGTGGAGCCTGCTTCTCCCTCTGCCTATGTCTCTGCCTCTCTCTCTCTCTCTTTCTCTCTCTCTCTGTGTCTCTCATGAATAAATAAATCTTTTTTTTAATTAATAATAAAATAAAATAAAAAGACCCATCTCTATACTACCCACAAGAGACTCACTTCAGATGTAAGGACACATACATACTGAAAGTGAAGGGATAGAAAAAGATGTTTTATGCAAGTAGAAACCAAAAGAACGCTGGGGTAAGCTATACTTATATCAAACAAAATAGACTTTAAAACAAAAACTGTAAAGAAGGACAAGGGCATTACCTAATGATAAGAGTGGTAAATCCAACAAGAGGATATGACATTTGTAAATATAGATGGACACAACATAGGAACACCTAAATATATAAAGCAAATATTAACAAACCTAAAGGGAGAAATTATCAGCAATACAGTAACAAGGGACTTTGACACCCCACTTAAGTCAATGGATAGAACATCCAGACAGAAAACAATAAGGAAATATTGGCCTTGAATGATGCATTAGACCACATGGACTTAACAGATATATACAGAATATTCCATCCAAAAGCGACAGAAGACATATTCTCAAAAGCTCACGGAACAGTCTCCAGGATAGATCATATGTTAGGCCACAAAACAAGCCTTAACAAATTTGAGAAGATTAAAATCATATCTAGCATCTTTTCTGACCACAATGGTATGAGACTAGAAATCAACTACAAGAGGAAAACTGGAAAATTCACAACTATGTGGAGACTAAACAACATGCTACTGACCAACCAATGGGTCAACAAAGAAATCAGAAGTGAAATAAAACACCTTAGACAAACAAAAATGGAAACACAATATACCAAAACCAAGCTCATGAAGAAAGAGAATAGAGAGGTGGGTGCTGGTGGGGGAAGGATGGGGAGTCAATGAAGGGAATCAAAAGGTACAAACTTCCAGGTATAAAATACGTAAGTCATGGGGATGCAACGTACAGCATGGTGACTGTAGTTGATAATACTGTATTAAACAGCTGAAAGTTGCTAAGAGAGTAAATTTGTAAAGTTCTCATGACAAAGAAAAAAAACCTCTACATATGGGGCAGATGTTAACTGGACTTACTGTGGTGATCATTTCATAATATATACAAATACAAATCATTATATTGTACACCTGAAACTTATATAATGTATGTCAATTATACCTCATTTAAAAAAAAAAAGATGAAACTATGGAGCAAAATAACTCAATGTATCAAAATGGCTATGTCTCTCTGGAATGGATCATTTGTGATTGAGGTCACTGACAGCTCACCCATTCATACATCATTCAGGCCACTGGTGGCTCATTTATTTTTTCATTCAGTCAGCCAGCCAGCAACACTGTGGAGTGCCTGCTTGCAATGAGGCGCTCTCCTGAGCGCTGGAAGATAGCTGGGAACAAGCCAGGCATGTTCCTTCCCTCACAATTTCACTAAGGAGAAGGAATTAAAACTTAGACCTAAGACTAGAAAGTTTTATTCTGCTAAGATTTCTCTTATTTTGTGGTAAAATTAAACCCCAAGTACTTCTTATGTTGATTGCTAAATGAGTAATCAATTGTATCAGTATCATTGAATAGAACTCAGACCCTGTTTCCTGATAACAGTGAAAATTACAATGGCCCAAGATTAAAATATGTGTATACACATATTGATGTCTCTTTTTTAACAGTTGATTGATTGATTTACTTGACAGAGGGAGAAAGAGTGAGGGGATGGGCAGAAGGAGAGAATCTTTAAGCTGACCACCCCCTCAACCACTGAGTGCAGAGCCCAACATTGGATTTGGTCTCACAACCCATGAGACCATGACCTGAGCCAAAACCAAGAGTCAGACACTTAACCGACTGAACCACCCAGGTACCCTATCGATATCTTTTTTAATTTACTTTCTGTGAAACTACGTAATGGCTGACTCTAAAATGATGAATATTTGGCTGTATAGATAAATATATATCCTATATATGTATACAAATACATATTTCAATATCTGCATGTATTATATTTTATAGTTGGAAAATATTTCACAACCATTCAGCATAATTCTTAGTCACAGAAGCATTGTGAAATAACTTGGCATTTGGAAGACCTCATGGCTCTTGGTGAAACATAACAAATGTCATTTTGAAGATAAATTATTGCTCATGGAGACATATCAAGTCCTAGAGTCCACATTCTAATAATGCATTGTTTTTTGTGAAGCATATTTGTTTATAACTATAAGCTTATTTTCACATATTCTTAATATTTGCTATGAAAGCAAAGGAACTTGTTTGTACACTTTCTTTTTCCCAGAAATGTCAAGCTAACAATGTATCACAAGAGTAGCACACGCATATTCAGACTGAAAAGTAGTAAATTGAGTTGACAATTTGCAATCAAATCTAACCAGTGGGGACTCTCCTTACCTGCAACAATGAGAAACCCATCCAACAGCTGGAAGAGTCCATAGGCCAATGGGAAGCTAAGCATCTGGACCAATTGCTTGGCAGTGAAAGATAACTGGAGCATGGTGACACACATCTGAATATTCTGAGCTCCAGTTTCTAAGGAAATCGTCCTGCACCTACCAATGAAAAATGTTTTCGAGAGTTACATACTAGCAATAAGGACTCCTCTTAAATTTTAATCTTCTATATAGCAAAAAATGTAAGCTATGAGCTTAAGCCAGTAAAAATGTTTAGGCCACTCATTTAATAATTACTTGCTGAGTCTGCATTCTCTGTAGGTGGCCTGCTGAGGGGCACTTCAGAACAGAACCCTAGGAACCCTGCCCTAAGAATCTGAATGGAAAGACATGATATACACACAGGAAAGGTCCAGTAACAACACACTAAAAAATACGATTGAGGGTCAAGGAGATGCTATAGAAATTCAGAAAAGTGGCATAAATGGCTAGAGAAGGCTTCACAGAGACAGAAATGAATGAAACAGTGATGGTGGGAGAGGCGTATACCATGGGACACTGACAACAATTAAAGTTCCAGGGACAGGTATGAGCTGTGTCTACTAGAAGGCAGTGCATATGCCATAAGCCAGTCGGCGTGGAGTGAGAGTTGGATAGGAGAATGGAAAGGTGTATTAGAGATATGAAACAACACTTGAAGGTAAACACAAAAACCCTAAATGAAAATCAATGTCTAAAACCAAATGGCTAAAACTCTTTGGTGAAAGAGTTTAGGAACACAACTTTTCTATTTTCTATGTTTCTGTACTTCTATTGGTTTTCTAATTGCAAAAAGAGAGAGAAACCTCACTTGAAAAAGAAAAATCTGGAGGGAGTAAAAGGATGACAAAAGCAGGGCGTTGGGGGCTGGGTTAAGCAGTCTCATCTGTCTCCAAGTTCTAAAGAGGGTCTTCAGATTTCTATAGATGGAAGTGAAGAGAGGAAAGAGGTGTTTCCAAATATAAACCAGCCTCTCTATGCAAGCTGGTTTGGAATGTGGGGGTAACAAGGGGAGATATAATGTGGGCATGAAAGAATTGGTACAGCGCAAGTTCTGCAGCTCTTATTTTCTTTCTACTTACTCTCTTGCTTGCTATGCTTTCTTTAGGCCACGCACTCCTTTCAGACCCCTGGACCTCACACCTAGACCATTCACAAAGTAAATGCAATATCTCAATCCCAATCTTTCTCAAGCCATCAGGTATGAAAAAAACAAGATTGTTAACTACATTTTGCCATAGGAATACTTTCTCTCAAGACCCAATTATAAAAAAAAAAAAAAAAGACCCAATTATATTTCAGCCACTCAATAGTCTGTGTTCCGAATTATTGGCTAATAAATCCTGGTTCAAATTGTAACTTCACCATGAACTTGGTCAAGTTACTTAATGTCTATGAAGGATTTGAAGCTACTAATAGTAACTACTTCTCAGGCTTGTAGTAAAAAAGTAAATGACAGGGAATCCCTGGGTGGCTCAGTGGTTTAGTGCCTGCCTTTGGCCCAGGGCGTGATCCTGGAGTCCCGGCATGGAGTCTGCTTCTCCCTCTGCCTGTGTCTCTGCTGCGCTCTCTCTCTGTGTCTCTCATGAATAAATAAATAAAATCTTTAAAAAAAAAAAAAAAAGTAAATGACATACAATAGGCAGAGCCTCACCCAGTACCTGGGATAATCCTAAATGTTTCCCAAGTAGACTAGAAACAGATTTATTCTACAAAATAAAAACCAAAATGCATACTACTTTCTATTCTCTTTTATTTAAATCTATCTTTTAAGCTTTTTTGTTCCTCAAACTCCACCTTTGAAGTTCAACTACCAAGTTCACTTTTCTTCAATAATTCTTTTCTGACTTTAGAAGTGGTGCATACTCATTGAAAAACTCAGGAAATATAGCAAGAAAATATTTAGAAACTAAAAATTAGCCTTAATCTTACTACTCAAAATTAAACACTTAGCATATGGTGTATTTCTTCCAGTATTTTTCCATGATAAAATTCCTTTGCTTTTTTCCACAAATTGGGAATCAAAATGCATCCCATTTTCTATTTTCTCTTAAAGTTATCTTTTAAGTATTTTCCAAAATCATTAAAATTGATGCATCATATTCCATCATATAGACACATCATGAATTAAATATCTCTCTATTGTTAGATATTTAAATTGCCTTTTTTATATTTATAAATAACACTGCAATTAACATCCTTGCACATCAATATTCGTGTGTTTATCTGGTAGTCCTAGCTTCAGAACAGATTTCTAGAAGTAAAATCACTGAGTGAACAGCTATAAATATTTATGAGGCTATTGATATGACTAAATTGCCTTCCAGTGAGTTTATGCCAATTTATGTTCCCTCCAACATTGTATGTCAATACTCATCTCATCCACAGACATAACAACAGAGTATTATCATTTTTAATATTTCACAAATTTATAAATTATATGCCCTAACTTGTAATGATCATATTTCAGATAAATTCCTATTTTATATCTCCAGTTTGTTCTTTCTCCTCTTCCCCTTTATAATTAGCACTTTTATAGAATTTAGCACAAACCATGGAAAAATGCTTAATCTCTTGAATTTTGCTCATGCCCTAGAATGATCTCTATATTTAAGGAAACCATCTCACCCCTATCTAGTTACTAGAATAAGAAGAGAAATGTGTCCAGATTTCAACACATGGTGTTAACACCCCAATCCTAATTTCACAGATTACAATTTCCCATCAATCTGGCCTTTGTTCTCATTTACATGAGAAATACCATCATCTTTCCTCCCTCTTTATGATGAGTGGTCCTGTTCCGCCCACCTTGTTAGTCAAAACTCTTAATGTCTCCTGACACAGCCTGGCAGCAAAGCCTGCCAGTGGCCAAGTGTTTACTTTATCCTCCTCAAAAAAAGTGTACGGATAATTAAACTGTACCTCTGCCAAGATTGGTGGGTAAGAAGTGCCAGCAGAAAGCCCGCGACATGGCCAATCAAAGGAAAGATGAAACTGATGGTCAGAAGAGTGATGTCTGAATTCCAAGATCCTTTTGCCAACACCACACCAGCAACTGCGACCACCAAAAGGAGGACCCCACCAACAATGGCCCCAATCTAAAGCAAACCAATAAAATAAGTACATGTAAACATTGTGGTCTTTTCATTCTATATGGAACAGTCCATCACTGTTCTAAAAAGCTGAGAACCTAGAAGTTTTGGAACAAAGATAGGATTTACCACCAAATCCAATCTCATTTTATAGAAAAGAAACCTATCAACTGACGTGGCTAAGCTGGAAATTGGTAAGGCTCAACACAAATCTAAGCTTTATTTTATGATCAGTATTTTTTCGCTTGAAGTAGAGGATTTTGCCAGAAGGATTGAGTAATGGAGTTTTTCAAGGATAGGACAAATTCATGAAACAAATGACATCTGACAATAAGCCTCGAACACCCTTACATGCGCTCTGGGATGATTTTTACTGCTCAAATACAAAGACAGACTGGGCCCCTGCTTAATGGGAAGTTGCTGGAACACACAAAGAAGTTCTCTGATTGTCAAAATCCCTCTTCGTCTTTCTATCAAAAAAAAAAAAAAAAGGATTTCAAAGTTTAAAAATTCACCAAGAGCAATTTGTTCAGAATGTGTATCAGATCTAACATTACAAGAGGACCAAGAACAGAATATATATATATATATCAAAATGATGAAATTACCCTAATTTTTTACTAACGTGCTCTAGAATATTTATGCGTATTGTTAAATATCCTCTGCCACGCATGCTATGACACAGGCAAAAGAAAGGGGTTTTAAATCTGCTCTTTACAGATAATAAAAGTCATATACAGATTAATCTGATTTCTCCATTGACACTAAGGGACCAATAGAGGATCTGGAAATACCAAAATTATCCTAACAAAACAGAGTACTTGCTAGTACTTTATCAGAAATTAAGAGTATTTGAAAAGTAAGAGGTTCCCATGAACACACTCTGTCCTCTTGTAAAATTATAACCATACACTGCCACGCTCCTACTGAAATAATGGTCACCAAGTCATATGCAATCCAAATGCACGACACTTAAGTCTTCCTCCAGCTCTCTGTGGCACAACTGATCTGTCTGCTTGTCCACCCTCCTTCCCCACTTAATCTCGTTGGACCGGAAGAATAGTGGGAGTTGTTCTATCTTGTGCCAAAGTGAAAAAGCAACATCCACTTGTGCAGGCACAGGGAGTGGCAGCGCCCTGTCAGGGGGAGCCAGACAGCAAGAACCAAACCATAGACCACACATCGAAATGAACTGAGATGTATTTGCTGAACCTCCAATTAGCCCTAAATGCTTATTTCTTTATAAATGTAAAATGCGAGTGAAGCATTTTCAAAATCTTCATAAAATAGCATAAATGCTATTACATCTTCTAAAATGATATGTAATCAGAAAAACCTGGAGCACCCTAGGATATTGCCCTCTTTGTTGAGAATGCCTCGACATTTTTAAAGCTATTTTTATATTTTTAAAAGTCATTTTTAGATGTTTTTAGAGGTATGTTTTAAAACATGGACATCTGCTTGTTCCTCCAGCAACAGAAGACAATGCCAGAAAGTCAAGAGGAGGTCAGAGGTTCCAGTTACCATCAATCCATGGCCAGGCTCTTCGGTGTATGCTTCGTGATTTCATTCTGACACTTTCTCATTTAGTCCGCAGCACTTACTTATTCATGTGTACAAAAGACAACCTCAGAAGCTTCCTCGGGAATGCTTCTGAAAAACAGCCCTACTTATTCGTGAAACCACCCCTACTCTTCAACACTGAGGTTCCACCACTTGCACACCTGAAGAGCTCTCACTTTGAGAGCACTTGTGCAGAGCCTGGTGAATACATGGGCTCTGGGTTTTCTCCGGCCACACCCAGGCCTTCACTTTCCTGTCACTAAAGCAAGAGTCCCACACTTGCCAGTGTGTCATAAGCCTCAGTGTATGGGTCTGTGGGAAAGACAGAGCATGGCTGACAAAAGCGGAGGATTTATGAAGGTAAGATCCAAAAATGCAGGACATTTAAGGAAAATTGCTAGGTGCGGGGCTGTATTCGACTGGCTTTTCTGTTCCAGTTATTGCCTCCTCTGTCTTTTCGATCTCTGAGTCTAAGGATGCATTAACTACCATGTTAATGGAGCTGCTTACCTTGAGAATGATTTTGGATTGCTTAGGCCACCTGTAATTCACATAGATACCAAAGGCCACGGGGATGGTCAGGCACACAAGGGTGATTCCTGAGAAGAAGAAAAATCCATCAGATGGTATCCCCTCTCACCTTGACTGCCCAGTGCTCAACAATTTCTATTTCAAATAGATAAAGGCTTTAGATAAAGGCTTAATAAAGGCCGCATTTTATATATCTGCATCCACCTCCAATGTAAAGAAAGAAAAAATCTTTGGAAGATGGTCTTTGAAGGGTATACATTACTACTGAATGCCACTATTCATGTTTCGTCATTTCTCTCTCAAAATCCCTCTGACGGTGACACGGAATTTTAGAGACAGCCAGAAATGTAAAAGTTAGAAAACAGGAGGAGTCTGTAAAAATCCCTTGGTTGCTCTGCATGGGATCACCCCTCTACAACCACAGCTGTTATTTTCCCCATTTGAAGCCAATGGGTTGGCTTGTTTCACAAAGTAAAGAATTCCTATTGCAGATATAAAAACAGCATCTGTTACACATACCAAAGCAACTTCTCATTCTGCAAATGTAGCCAGGTAACCCAAAGGTGGGTGGGGAAAAAAATGCCTTTTAATTAGCACGAGTGAATAAAAGCATTGATGGCAGGCTCAGCGGAGAGCAGGGATCCACTTGCCAACAGGACACACACACCTAACTTTCCATGTGTCAATTTCCAAATCTGGCCAGATGCCTGCAATACTGGCTGCAAAGTCAAAGGAGTTGCTCATCACATGTTGGGCTTTAATTGTTTACAAGTGCCTTTTAGAATATATTATCGAAACAGAATATGTAAACAACTGACTGATCAGAAAAAGTTGCACATAAAATCCTGATTTCTAAGCTTTCCCTCAGGTTTTACAAATTCAATGGGCTTCAGTTATTAGCAGAACGTGACTCTCTATTCACGTTTTTTAACTACGGGCCTTTCAAGTGATTACTTGAGACTCCAGATTGACAGTTTTAAGAATCACAGTTTCTGCCAATTCTCCAAAAACTCTGAGCAAATGAGAATAACCTTATCATTTCACCATGGTTTTCTTCCAAGCCTGGTAAGTTTACTGAAATCTCTAGAAAAAGGGCAGTTTAATGAGAAGTGACAATCAGGAAAGGAGATATGGAAGAATTATGGGTATGGTTGTGACATGTGGATGCGCTCTAATAATCAGAAGGAAGCATTCATGTTGGATTTAAAAAAAAAAAAAAAAGTTTGGACTTTGCCATCAGATCCCAGAGTCAGGATTCCAGTTCTTCGCTGATCAGCTCCACAAACTTGGTGAAGTTACCTAACTTCTATCATCCTATAAATCCAGGAAATGGAACCAGTAATAGAATCTATAGAAGTGTTAGGGAATTAGTTTATTTAAAAACCAACAGGGCAGCCTGGGTGGCTCAGCAGTTTAGCACCCGCCTTTGGCCCAGGGCATGATCCCAGAGACCCGGAATCGAGTCCCACGTTGGGCTCCCTGCATGGAGCCTGCTTCTCCCTCTGCCTGTGTCTCTGCCTCTCTCTCTCTTCCCTGTGTGTCTATCATGAATAAATACATAAAATATTTTTTTAAAATACCCACATAGAGGGCACACATAATAAACAACAGCTGGGATGCCTGGGTGGCTTAGTCGCATCTGCCTTCGGCTCAGGTTGTGATCCTGGGGTCCTGGGATCGAGTCCCACGTCTGGCTCCCTGCTCACTGCAGAGTCTGCTGCTCCCTCTCCTTCTGCCCCTTCCCCCTCTTGCTCATTCTCTCTCTCTCACTCACTCTCTCAAATAAATAAAATCTTAAAAAAAAAAAACCAGCTAATATCATTACCATCACTGTTATAATTATAATTCCATTTCACAAGCCCCATACAGACCTATGTTCTGATACGGAATGGTGAGATTCTGCTCAAGATTCCAGGAGAAGGTGTAGAGATAGAGGCAGAGCGGCATCATCCCCAGGGCAGCCACTGTGGAACAGGTTGTCATGGTGATGCTGAAGGTGAAAATAAAATGATGCTTAAGAGGAAGAGTTTGAGGGGTCCCTGGCTGGCTCAGTCAGTGGAGTGTGCAACTCTTGATCTCAGGGTCTTGAGCTCAAGCCCCACCTTGGGCTTGGAGCCTACTTTAAAAAAAAAAAAAAGAGGAAGAGTTTGAAATGATGAATTTAAGTCCTGACCAAAACCAACTCCCAGGACACGCCTTAGAGATTACATGGGGTAAGTTACTTGAAGCTCACTCTTGTCTTGTTATTCAACAAATGATGGCAGTAGTTGTGGTCTAGAAAAAGTTTTCCAGAAATATTTGGTGCTCATCCATTAACTCATATTTACTTGAGAACCTACTTACCTTTAATATTCTGCTAGGCACTATAAAGGTTTTTTTCCTTTAGACAGTTTTTTCTATTAAGACATAACTCATAAACCATAAAATTAATTAAAGTGGTTTTTAACATATTCACAAGACTATGCAACATTATCTATTTCCATCATTTTGTCATCACCCCAGAAAAAAAAACATACCCCATTTGCTATCACTCCTCATTCTCTCCTTTCCCTGGCCCCTGGCAACCAGTAATCTACCTTCTGTCTTTATAGGATTTCCCATTCTGGACATTTCACATGAATATGATCATACCATATGTGGCCTTTTTTGTGTGTCTGGCTTCTTTCACTTAGCATAATGTTTTCAAAATTCATCCACATTCGAGCATATATCAGTACACCATTCCTTTTTTATGATTGACTCATATCCACTGTGTGGATAGACCGCATTATTGCTGCCCTTCCATTAACTGAGAGACATCTGAGGTGTTTCCACTTTTTGGCTATTGTGAATAACGTGGCTATCAACATTTGCACATAATTTTTTGTGCAGACATATGAGTTCAATTCTCTCAGGTGTACACCAAGAGTGGAATTGCTGGATCATAGCTTAACTTTTTGAGGAAATACTATTTCCAAACAGCTGCACCATTTTACACTCCTGCCATCAGTGTATGAAGGTGTTCTGTTACAAATGTTTGCATTAGGGGTGCCTGGGTGGCCCAGTCAGTTGAGTATCTGACTCTTGGTTTCAGCACAGGACAAGCTGGGATCAAGCCCCATATCAGGCTCCACACTCAGCAGCAGTCTGCTTGGATATTCTCTCCCTCTGCCCCTTCCCCAACTCCGAAACAATAATTTTTTTAGAAAATGTTTGCATTTAAAAAAAAATGTTTGCATTTTTAAAAGTTTGCATAAATATTCGTAAGGAATATTGGTCTGTAGTTTTCTGTTCCTATAATGTCTTTGTCTGACTTTGCTACCAGGAGGTGGGAACAGGACAGACTTGCCACAAGGCTAAGCGTTTGCCCAGTGTGGAGTGTTATAAATATGTCAGAAGAGGTTATCCAAATACCACATGCGCAAGCTTCCCATAGATAGAGAAGGGACCCCCACAGCACAGATCCTCAGAGCCAGCTAGACAGAGCCAGAGAGAGAAGTTACAGAACCACAGCAAAAAAGAATTGATGTGGGATGCTAGACTCAATTAAAAGTTCTCTTTGATGTCTGGTATGGTATAATCCTGTGATTGGAAATAGGAATTGAAGTACACTGATGGGTTACAATAGAAAGTAAGAGTTCTGGACTTCAAAACAGGGCTGTGGTTAACAGAAGAACTGGCCACTTAGCATCAATCTGAGGGGACATGTTAAGTTAGGGATGATAGTAGGACATCTACAGAAATATGCTGGGGAGGCAAAGGAAAACTCAGGACCAGAGCTGCTGTCATCACTAGACATACAAATCTGGCCATCTTGGGAAGTGAAATGAAGGTGCAGGAGCACAGTGAACCAAATCCGAACAGCCTGACAAGAGCCAAGCCACACAGCTTTACCAGGAAAACAAATGAGAATAATCAGAACAGTTTTAATCTTTGTTGAACAAAGCTGGAACAATTTCCGATGGACAATTCATTTGTTTATCTTTGTCATGTTTGAGATTGTCTCCAAGTGAAAAGAATAACAAATATAGTACGATGGGTCTTGAGGATTTGCAAGAACATAATATAGAGGAGTAAAAATCCTTCGGTTTAGAACCTTTAAAGACTGTATCTTTTTCTTTTTTTTTTCCTTTTTTTCAGAGAAGGGGGAGGGGCAGAAGGAGAGGGACAGAGAGAATTCTAAGCAGACTCCATGTCTAGTGAGAAGCCCATGCTGGCTCGACCTCACAACTCTGAGATCATGATCTGTAAAGGCTCTATCTTGATTACTGTACATCTATTGCATCTTATGGAATGCTATTGCTTCATAAATTTATATGTTGTTCCTATTTTTTCCAAATATATAAAGCCTTATTTTCTAAGTGTTGACATTTCTTAATTGAAGAACAAGACTCCGTCACCTGTTGAAATGCATCGCTTCAGTACAAGGGGGAAAGGCATACATAATGAGAGACCAGGGGTGTGGGGAGCAGAGCCATAGTGCGTGTAGAGAAAGAGCAAACAGTGGATCAGGTGGAGAGCGAGGAGGTCATGCTTTATGAAAGTTGAGAAAAGAGAGCCCTCAAATGAGGGCTACATGCCAACAGAACAACAAAGAGGATGAGAACCCAAGATGTCCATTCAGGACCATCCAGCCTTCCCTGTTTCTTGTGCCTCTACACCAGAACCATCCTTTCCTCCCTCACCTCCATGCCCAACTCCCAAGCATGGGCTGTCCTTTGTCCCTACCTGGGTGACGAAACCACTGAAAGAGTGAATCAGTAAAGTTACGGGAAGTAAGTAAATGGAAATCAGATATTCTTCAGGCCAAGAAAATGTCGTTCAATTGCAGAGGAAAATCACACAATCTGTCTAAGCACGTACAAACAGCTACTAGACATTGTCAATGCTGCTCTACTTGATGAGGTGAGGCAAATGGAGTATCACATAGCACAACCCAGTAGAGCAAGAGTTTATCCACCTCAACTTCAGGTCCAGAGAGTCTGGAGACTTTTGGATAGTCATTGCTTGAGTTCTCACAGCAGACTTCCATGCACACTGTATATGCCCGATCTGCGTCCATGGCACAAGTGGCCAAGAGACAGAGATAAAACACCTCCTGGCCCTCTAAAGAGGAAGGAGGAGAGGAGGGAGACCCTCTGTAGAGCTCAGGCCTTCTGCAGGGATCACAAGGGTCCTCCAGTACTTCCTTAGGCCTGCAAGTCACCGTCGTCCTTCCTCATAATACAGATCTCCAATGTTTCCAACTAATTACTTTGCCTACAAAACAATGTATGATTATTTTGACATTTTCTACGGGAATGTTTATACTCTTGGTGAAATAGCAACCATTTTTCATCAATGATATTAAAAATATTCCTCCAGAGACTCCTGACTCTTGGAAACAAAGGGTTGCATGCAGAAGGGGAGGAGGGTAGAGGGATGGGGTAACTGGGTGACAGACACTAAGGAGGGCACTTGATGGGATGAGCACTGAGTGTTA
This sequence comes from Canis aureus, assembly GCF_053574225.1. Classification (NCBI taxonomy): domain Eukaryota; kingdom Metazoa; phylum Chordata; class Mammalia; order Carnivora; family Canidae; genus Canis; species Canis aureus. Next base: position 10,631,850 of record NC_135643.1, read on the forward strand.
TACTATATGTTGGCAAATTGAATTTAAATATTTAAATTAAAAAAATACTCCTCTGCACTGTCATTCATTGCTGATGAAAATGCCAAACAGCACACCCCCTGAGACAGTTTGGCAATGTATAGCAAAATGAAACAGGCAATTACCCTCTAACCCAACAATGCCAAAGGTGATTATGAGAGTTCCAAAGGTGTACTGTCAAAACTATGAAAAGACATGTGCTCAAGGTTATTAGACATATATTCAATATATCTTGTTACCTGGCAGTTTTGGCAGAAGTTCCAGGAGAGTAGAAGCAGAAACTATAAAGTCTGTTGAAGCCTCAGTTTGGTAACCATAGGACATCACTTCTGTGTCATTCTATTGGCCAAAGTGAGTCACCAGACCAGCCCAGATTCAAGGGATGGGGAACAGGTGCCCCAACTGGTTGGGAGAACCAGCCTTATCACATTGCAAAGGAAGGTGCATGTGAGAATGGCCATATTTTGCAATCTATCAAAGACAAATATTAAAATATTTATGGGCAGAATAATGTCTGGAGATTGCCTCAAAAAATTCCATTGGGTGAGTGGGGAATAGAAATGAAATGAAAAAAAAAAGAAAGAAAGAAATGAAATGAGATGGGGATCCCTGGGTGGCCCAGTGGTTTAGCGCCTGCCTACAGCCCAGGGCGTGATCCTGGGGTCCTGGGATCGAGTCCCACATCAGGCTCCCTGCATGGAGCCTGCTTCTCCCTCTGCCTGTGTCTCTGCCTCTCTCTCTCATTCTCTCTCTCTCTCTCAATCTCTCTCTGTCTCTCATGAATAAATAAATAAAATATTTTAAAAAAATAAAAGAAATGAAATGAGATGGATTCATATGTCGATAACTGCTGAGGTGTATCAGACCAAAAGAATTCACTATTCTTTCCACTTTTATATATATTTGAAATTTCCCACAATAAAAAATAAATAAGTAAGTATCCCCTCCATCTGTCCATCTGTATGGGAGACTGTATAGCACTTCTACCATTCTGACTATTTAGGTTTTTTCTATCATATTTTATATTGAGGGGCTTTGCTGTAAATATAGTATGATGCATAAGCTGGCACAGAGGTTTCGAAAGCATTTTTCTACCCAAACTTGGCTGGCCTTGGGCTCTTCCTTCCTCAGGGCTGCTGTGTACCTCTCTACACTTAGAAGGTTTATCCTTGGGGCACAGCTGGCATTGCCCTTGAGGCATTTTTACTGGCATTACCTCATATACTGTACCCTACATAAGTGCTTGTTTACTTATTGATGTGTGGCAGACTGGCCAACTGTGAGTTGCTTGAGGGCAAAGATCTTACTGACTTCACCATCCCCAGGACCTGGCAGTCTCATGCTATGGCACATTAGAGGAGTTCATTAAATAATTACTGAATAAACGTTAAGAGTCAAAGAATGAACCAATGTGTCAATATACTGGTGCTAGGACAATGTTCTCTTCTGCCTCCTTCCTATGTCATGTATCTGCAAGTGACCCTTGAAAATCTTAGTGAAATGACCCCTTTGCACTGAACTGTAATGGCAAACATCTCAACAGTAATCAGAAAAACAGAGATTTTCTACTAAATAACTAAAATCATGCTTTTCCAAGTACAAACGTGAGCAGCATTTTAAGGAGCAAATACTTAGCTGATTTCCAGAAATCCAGATTTAGAGGGCACTAGGGTAGCTCAGTCGGTTAAGCGACTACATTCCACTCAGGCTCAAGGTCATGATCTTGGAGTCCTGGGATGAAGCCCTGAGTCAGGCTCCCTGCTCAGCAGGAGTCTGCTTCTCCCTCTTCCTCTGCCTTTCCCCTCCTGCTTGTGTTTTCTCTCTCAAATAAAATCTCTTAAAATTTTTTAAAAATGAAAAAAGAAATCCATACTTAGATAATTCACAGGTGACTGCATATTCCTCTCTCCTCTTATTTAATTAGTCCTTCTAATTTCTTTTTAGTTTTTTATTTAAGCCTTTCTTTTACACAGTCCTATTTTATAGCTGCTATTCAATGAATAGGGGCTTTTTCTTTGTTTTTCCTTTTTATCTTTTTCTTCTTTTTTTTTAATTTTTATTTATTTATGATAGTCACACACAGAGAGAGAGAGAGAGAGAGGCAGAGACATAGGCAGAGGAAGAAGCAGGCTCCATGCACCAGGAGCCCGACGTGGGATTTGATCCCGGGTCTCCAGGACCACGCCCTGGACCAAAGGCAGGTGCTAAACCGCTGCACCACCCAGGGATCCCTTATCTTTTTCTTTTTAAGCAATCACACAATACACCTTACTCTGCAGCTTGATTGCTATTTTTCTCCACTTAATCATAGACATCCCTTCCAGACAATACATACAGCAAAAACTCTTTTGCTTAAAGAATGCAGAGTACACCAGAATCTAAATATGCCTTAATTTCTTTAATCACTTCATTAATGATGAATAAATTGCTTTGAATGCTTTTCCTCTATAAACAAAGTTATGATCAACATTTCTATTTATATTTTACTTGAAATAATTCTTTTATTCCTGTAGAACAGATTCCTCAAAGTGGAATTGCTGTATCAGAGATCTGTTTTTTATTTTAATAGACACCACCAAATTATTTTCCAAAAAGATTGTTACAGGGATCCCTGGGTGGCGCAGCGGTTTAGCGCCTGCCTTTGGCCCAGGGCGTGATCCTGGAGACCCGGGATCGAATCCCACGTCAGGCTCCCGGTGCATGGAGCCTGCTTCTCCCTCTGCCTATGTCTCTGCCTCTCTCTCTCTCTCTGTGTGTGACTATCATAAATAAATAAAAATTAAAAAAAAAAAAAAAAAAAGATTGTTACATTTCACAATCTTGCCCACACTGGATATGATCAATCCCTTTTAGTTCTCATGAAAATATTTAAAAATTATCTGTTATTCTGTTATATACCTGACTCTCTATGAGTTTGTGCTTTCTTTCATATTACTGACCTCTTGGATGTCCTCTGCAAACAGCCTTGTTTGTCTTTTTCTTCTCTACTTATAGGAGCTCTTTTAAAATTAGAGTATGTATTATCATGTACAATACAAATAGCTTTGTCAAACTTATTGTATATTTTTGACTACACTGATGGCTTTGGCCATAATAAATAATTAACACTGAGATACTCACATCTGTCAATTTTTTAAATGGCTTCTGAGTTTCTTGTCTTGTTAAAGATTTCCTCCTATCCTGAGGGTATTTGAATATTGCCCCCACTTCTTACTTTTTTATAGGTTGAAATTTTATTTTTATATTTTTAGCTCATCTGATATTTATATTTTATATGGTAGAAGGTCTGAGACTAATCTATTGTCTTCTATATTGAGGGGCAAGTGTGTCAATACTATTCACTGAATAAATAATTTTCCACTAAATTGAAGTGCCAAAGTCATTATATGTTAAATGTCCAAATGTATTCAAAATGTTTTTTCTTTTCTTGCTTTTCAAAATGTTTTTTCTAAGCAAATATCAGACTTTTAATTACAGAGTTTTCATAGTGTGTTTTCACATATGACAAAGCAAATACTTCCACTTCAATTTTTCTCTTCAAACTTTTCTTAGCAGTTCTCACATATGTTTTATTCTATATGAAGTTTAAAATTATTTTATCCTATTAAGAATGCTTACTTGGAGCAAAGACTTCTTCCTAACTAGAGAAGGGAGAAAAGCAGTTTGCCCCAGCTCTCAAACCTCTATCCATGAAGAGGGTGTACAGGAAGCTTTTCCAAAGTCTTAGCCTATGATAATGCTATATTACTTGGCTCTTCATATTACTAAGTCCTGAAAGAAATTCCACATTACATCGCTTTAGTCTGGAACTCCTGGACAAGCTGCATTGCATTTTCTCACTGAATTGCTTTGGCACATACAGCAGAAACGTAAGATTCATGACTGTGGGAAGCAAATGTGAGACTTCTATCAGACTGATACTATATTCTTGATTACATAGGTTTCTGCTTCTACCCTTCACAAATGTTCAAGCCTGTGATGCTTGAAGACGGTGCTCTGACAACTGTTAGAAATACCCACAAAGCTGTAAAAGCGCACAGTGAACATGTGTGAGTACAGTGGAAGTCATACCTTTTGTTTTACTGCCATGAAATCCCAGTGTAGCAAAAATGGAGGATGTGGCTAAACAAGGTCTCTTGGCTGTTCACATATAGGAAAATTGTTGGCAAAACTTAGTTCATATAACAAGATTCCACTTGCACTGAGAAGAATGGCATCACCATCCCCAATTATTACAGAGAATAATGAGACAGTTTCAGCAAGTCTAGACAAACCGGTAAATCCTGCACCTCCCTTAAAACAAGGAAATGACATATATGTGCATTATATTAAAATGCAGTGTCTATTTTAAAGTGTACCATTTTGCAATTGGGTTGAAATTATTCAAATGTTGTTTTAGTATCAAACTAATAAAATCAGGAACTCTGACATTCAAAGCTATGAAAGTACACACTTGCTTCTCCCCTGGAAAAAAATTAAAAACCATCTGGCTAGGCACAGGGACATGGGATATGCTATCAGATCAGGTCAACAGATTTGGCACTAGAAAAGAGTTCAAGGCCAGGTCTTCCATCCCCAAATATAAATGTTACTCCTGTCTGCTGCCTCTCAACAATAATAATCAGCATTTATTGAACACTACCTGCTAAGTATTATACCTCATGCTTTTAGATATATGCTCTGTTTTCTTTTTATTTTTAAGATTTTATCTGAGAGAGAGTGAGAGCAAGAGAACATGAGCAGGGTGAGGGGAAGAGGGAGAACCAGACTCCTGCTGAGCAGGGAGCCAGATGTGGGGCTCGATCCCAGGACCCTGAGATCATGACCTGAGCCAAAGTCACACACTTAACTGACTGAGCCACCCAGGCACCCCTATGTCCTCTTTTCGTCTATACAATAACCATATGTGTAGGTACATTTTTTAAAGATTGATCAATTGATTGATTGATTTTAGACGGGAGGAAGGACAGAGGGGAGGGAGAGACAGTCTTAAGCCAATTCCATGTGGAGCCCAATGTGGGGCTCGATCTTACAACCCTGAGATGAAACCCAGTCAGACACTTAACTGGCTGCACCACTCAGGCACCCCACCATATGTATAGGTATTATTTTTGTTTTATAGGGAAGGAAACTAAGGTACAGAGAGTTATAGAAACTTGCATGGAAGGAGCCCTGGGTGGCTCAGTTAGTTAAGTGTCTGCCTTCTGCTCAGGTTATGATCCCAGGGTCCCGGGATTGAGCCTTACATGGGGCTTCCTGCTCAGCAAGGAGTCTGCTTCCCTCTCTCCCCCTCCCTCTGCCCCTCCACCTGCTAGTTCTCTCTCTCTCTCTCTCTCTCTCTCAAAAAAATGAATAAAATCTTTAAAAAAAGAAAAAGAAAGAAAGTTGCATGGATTCAATTTAAGTTCTGTCTCTTAAGATGATTTTCAGGTCCCTACCAGGTCATGTCAGAGTAACCTGAAGAATCTTTAGTTGTATTTCACAAGCCTCTGCTGAAGGACCAAGAGCTACTTTAAAGGTCAACGGTCAAAAAACAGCCACCAAACCCCTCAGGCTCCACCGGGTAACCAGAATTCCAGTAGCTCAGGACACAACTACCTCCTTGGGGAAGAATGGACCTTGTATATCAAAAGCTGTCAAACTCAAAGATAGTGGGAGTTGTCCTGAGTTGCACCAATAAACTGATCGCATTTCAAGAAGGGTTTTTATATCTCATACAAGCAGTTTCCTTCAGTCTTTCACTTGGCATTTGCAGAGCACCTACCACCGCCAGGCTGGTACCAAGAGTGCAAAGGTGAACAAGCCCTCCAGGAGATCACAGAGCTCATGAGTCAGGCAGATAAGTAGTTCAGCTATTGCCATGCCCTCCTACAGATGACAAGAAGTACATATTTGGTGCTGTGGAGATGGGGGGTAGGGAGCAACTCTGTCAGTTTCCGAAGAAACATTAAAAACTGGGGTGGGGGAAGGGGACACAGACTTTATAACTTGCTTTTCTTTTCCTATTGTCCAAAATATTTAAAACTTAAAATGACCCGAGATCCACTTCTGGCTTATACCCAGAAGAACTGAAAGCTGGGACTCCAACAGGCATGGACACTCACAATCATAGCAGCATGATTCACAATACCCAAAAGATGGAAACAACAGGAGTGTCCATCAACAGATGAATGGGACCTCATGATGTATGTATGCACATGTACCCATGGGATATACACGTACAATGTACAGCCTTCAAAGGGAAGGGATTTCTGACACATGATATAATATGGATGCACTCTGAAGACATTATGCTAAGTGAAATAAGCCAGATACAAAAGGACAAATATTTTATGATTTCACTTATATGAGATATCCAGTCCAATTCATAGAGACAGAAAGGAGAATGGTGGTTGACAGGGTCTGAAGGGACAGGGGAGTCATTGTTTAACGAGTGCAGAGTTTAAGTTTGAGCAGAGAAGAACTATATAGAGACGATGCTGGTGATTGTACAACAATGTCAGTGTCCTAATGCCACCGAACTGTACACTTGAAAATGATTAAAATGGTAGATTTTGTTACGTACATTTTTAAGACCTCAGAGAGTCTAACTCATTGATTCTACCAAAGAGAAAATTGAAGTCCAGAGAAGTAAGTCACTCAAAGTCACACAGCATCTTGGACAAAGACTAAAAGACAGACCCTGACAAGGTGCTCTTTTGCCTGCCACATATAATGACTCATAGCATTTTGAGCCAAGTGAGATTCTAAGCACTTTATATATATTCACTTAATCCTCACAACAACCCATGAGGTAGATTATGCTTCCCCCTATGTTAGAAGTGAGGAAACTGAAGCACAAAGAATTTATTTTTAATTTGAAAGAGAGAGAGAGAGAGCACACAAGTCAGGGAGTGGGGCAAGAGAATCTTAAGCAGACTCCATGCCCAGCGAGGAGCCCAACAAAGGGCTCGATCTCACAAACCTAAGATCATGACCTGAGCTGAAATCAAGAGTTGGACATTTAACCAATTGAGCCACCCAGGCACTCAGGAAGCCTAAAGGATTTATATAATTTGCCAAGTTGACCCAGTTAGTAAGTGACAGTCCCATTTGCTGGCTCCAGAGTGCACTTAGCTACTACAGTATAATGCCAGACCTTAGTTCTGGTGACCTACCCTCAAAGGCAAGAACTCTGTCCATGTTTAGTACAGTAGACTACAAAAATGTCCCTAATTCTTCATCCATTCTTAGCCATGCCCTCTGCAACGTGACTTTGCAGGTTATCCATCAAGAAAAAAAATCCACTTTATCATTCCTGGTATCTGAACTGGCCTTGCAAAATGCATTGGCCAATGGGATGTGGTGGAAGTGATGATGAACTGGTTTCCAGCCCAGATATCAAGAGACCTTGTATGCTTCCTCTTTGTCAGCACCCTGCCTCTGTGGCATGATTAGGTCTAGGCCAGCCTGCTGGAGAATGAGAGGCCATGTGGAAAAAAAATCCAGTTGTCCCAGATAAGGCCATCCAAAACCAGTCTACATTTATCCAGTATCCAAACATGTAAAAGAACCCAGGCAAGATTAGCTGAGCTCAGTCCAGGAACAGAATAATTTTTTAGGCTCCTCATACTTACCAGTCGGTTGCTTTCCAGAATGATTATAATGAAGGATAACTTGGTGACTAGAAGGGACAGAATAGGCATTCCAGGCTGTGGGAACAACAGGGGCAAAGGAAGGCGGGAAAGTGTGGGTGTGTTCAGAGAACAGTGAGTAGTCCATTTTGACTACAGACTATTTTGTGCTTATTGGGAAACAAACCCGAGAAGTAGGTTAGACCTGGCTTAGTTTCCACCCAAGTTAGTAGGTGTTGACAAACCTTGCTACGCATAACATGCATATTTATAATACCTTTACAATACCATAGGGAAATGTTACGATTTAGTTACAGGAAAGAGATCCCAAGTGAGGATTTAAATATAGACAGTCAGACCCCAGAGTCTGCCTCACCCACTTACTATAAAACCATGGTAGAGAGACCCAAAGTGGAGAGAATACTGTGAAGATACTGCAATTGGCCAAGAAAGAAATTGGCTAGGTCCTTAGTGCCCACCCTAAGGAACCAGCAGTGGAGATAAACAGGAAGCACTGGCTGTGAGTGACTGGGCCCACAAGTGGATGAGCTACAGGTCTAGACATTGGATTGAGTGAATGAGTTGAAGAACGAAAGGAGCCACAGGGGAATGCTGAGATGATGAGCCCAGGTGACAGTGATAGGTGTTATCATCAAATATGCAGAATGCAGAAACTGGCTCATACATGTTGATTCTGAAATGCCCTGCTTGGGGTGAACACATGGAGAACTACAGGTAGATTAGGTGAAGCATAGAATTAAGGCATGAGAAGTATGTTTGGGAGACCTGCAGAGAGCTAAATCTCAATTTCCTCATTTATGAAATGAAGATGTTCTTCTAAATTCTTATGAATTTTATCTAGCATGAAAACAGAATTCCTATCAAGGACTATCTACTTTTTTTTTTGGCTTAGAAGTTATTTTTGTTGCTAATCAAGTCAGATGAGATATAATGAACTTGGACATTGTTTCCCTCAATAATACTGAATTTTCTCCTACAATGCAATTTTTACTGAGAATCAAGATTTTATTACACATATATATAAGCTTTTAAAAATCTAATATTTAGTCATGATTCTTTTAAAGATTTTATTTATTCATTAGACAGAGAGAGGCAGAGATATAGGTAGAGGGAGAAGCAGGCTCCCTGCAGGGAGCCCAATGTGGACTCGATTCCTGGACTCCAGGATCACACCCTTAGCTGAAGGCAGACGCTCAACCGCTGAGCCACCCAGGCATCCCTAGTCATCATTTTAAAATTTCATTTCTTACAGGGTTTTTTGTGGGGGTTTTCTGCTTATTTTTGTTTGTGAGATTCAAAACCAGAATTCAAAAAAAGGGGGAAGTAGTTAATATTTATTACATACCGACCAAGTGCCTGGCATCCTGCATGTATTTTTCCTCCTTAAAATCTAGACTTGTGGGGAATAGGTAATTTTAACCCATTTTATAAATGAGGAATGAGGTTTATAGGTTAAATAATTTGACTAATGTGAAGCTAATCAAGGATAGAGTTGGCAAGAGGAAGCAAAATGAGCTTTATCTTTTATAGACTTCCTATTCATTGGTATTTTTATTATAATGTCAGCTAATAAAAAATAAAGTTAATAAATGTTCTCTTTCCCAGAGCATAAGTGTTTGAGAACACTGGTTTAAGATTTATACTCTTACTCAGAACAGAAAACCAAGTTGTGTTAATAAATGGCATGGAAGAAAGTGCCTAAATTGCAGACTGATGAGAAACAGATGTGAATTCAAATCTGCCATCTTCCATACGCAGCTATAGCATTTGGCAACCTCCTTAACCAACCTGAGTCACAATTTTCTCAGCTGTAACATTCAGGATAATAAAAGGTCACTTACAAGGTTATTCTGAGAACCAAGAAAGAAGAGAAAGAATACATGAAAGTGTCTACCTCATGCCTAGCAACATACTCAATTAGTAAAATTCCTTTTTCTTTCCAAAAATATTTAGGTAAAAAAAAAAAAACACACACAAAGATATTTAGGTCCCAAAATTTATCACTGATATGTAGACTATGTGAAGAATATTTATCATCTTCCAATTATTGTGCTAATAATTGACTTTCTTTAATTGGAATTAGCAATGTATATTAATGCATGTTTTTGAATTAGTGCTCTTCAAGCCCCTGATATAAACTAAACATATTGTCATATGAAAATTAATTCATCTCCCTGAACTGAGCCCATTAAAATTCACAAGTGAAATATATTGGTAAGCTAAGTACTGAGCACATGCAGGGAACTAGAAACCCAGACCTATCGCTGGTTCACTGAAATGAACTCCCCACACCATCAGCACCTCTGATTGGTTCAGGCATCGCATAATAAATCTCAACTAAATGACATACACATTGAACAAAGATTTACATTCATAAGTCATTCTTCCCTTGGGCAGGAAGTGAAACAGTCTATTCGTAAGTAAGCAAAGAAACCAGAAAGACCACCGTCTTTTACTTTTATTTTTCCAATTGTGCCTTCTCTATTCTTTCTTCAAATGCCCTTTTTTCAGCATCGAAGTATGTACTCCCAAAGATATATGATTAATTCTTCCTCATTAAAGAGTAAATAAATGATAAAGCCTAATGTCTGCCAGGAACATTTATTTACACCACAATGGGAGATAGGTCCCTGGTGTAAACCAAAGGAATGAGATGACAGTGATAAATGTTTAGTCTGCAAAACAACAAGAAAGAACATTTTTAGTCATAAAAGTCTTTACGTTGTTCCCCAAGTCAACTCAATAGGCCACCACCGCCCCTTAAAACAGGACATGTCCATCACATACTCCAAAAACTCCTTTGTCCTGTGCCCACAAGTACTTGTTTCATAGAGTAGATGCAAAGGCAACCCTTGCTGATCAAGAGCTACGAGGATCTCATTCTGGTTCTGCCACCATCACTACCACACCCACCGAACAAACCCCTATCGTCAGCTTCTGGGATTCTCAGCCTATGTCCTGGGACACAGGAAGCCATGACTGTTAAAGCTGCCACCGTGGGCGAGAGTGAGTTCACACCTAGGTCGGACCATCAGGTGAGGAGGAAATCTGCCTCCACTATTACATATGAACCAAATCCAATTACTCAGAGAAGCAGTTGCCAGTAAAACAGAGGACGATCGCAGCAAAGCACATCTTAAGCTCAGAAAGAAATGTCCTTCCAGGACTGAACTCCATAAAATGCTGCCCACTGGAATCTCTACCTAAAGATTGGCAGAGTTTTTAACATGAAAGTGTCAGTGCTATCAAGGGGGAGACTTCCAGGCTTTCCTAGTGTAACTTACCTGAGATCCATATCTCCATCGACCCAGAAGGTGAAAATGTTCGAGATGGTTCCCCCTGGGCAGCACCCCATGACAAGAACAGCAATAGCTTGGGCTGGCTTCAGAGAGAAGCTGATGGCCAGGAGGTAGGCTGTAAGAGGCATGAGGCCAAACTGGCAGAGCAGTCCCACAGCAATGCCCCAGGGTCTCTTGATGTGCGCCCAGAGCTTCCGGAAGTCCACAGAGCATCCCAAGGAGAACATGAGCAGGCCCATCATCACGGATGACACCACTGTGAAAACAACCTCCAGGTTCCCTTGTACCTCCGGCCCCACTGGCAGCTCCTCCTCCGAACTGTTAACAGGGCAGGCTGAGCTGCTCGAACAGTTTGCTCTCATCTCTTCATCTCCTTAAGGCAGCATCACAAATGAACATCTGCCGCGATGGCAGGGCAGGTCTGTTCTTCCACGTTTTGTAATAATGCAACCCAGTCATGCGTGGAGAATCATTCCAATAGCTAGTGGCCAGCCAGGTGACTCATCCTGATCTGATCAATGTATTCATGAATGGCATTATAAAAGTAATCATCACGGGCACGAAACATATAATAAACCGTGGTAAGTCAGGCTTTCCACTTCTTACTCACCACTGAATATCCAAGTGAAATGAGACAAGCACATTTATTGTCAAGTGGAGTGACTAGCCTGTGTCGTCAGCATCGCATTGTGTTCCAGGAAAATAGGTTGAATGCCAAGACATAATTTCTCCAAATTCAATGGGGATCTCAAAGAACCAGGAGGCAATGTTTTGTGCAGAGCGAGGCTGACTGGAAAAAACAAAGGCACTAAGCCAAAGCCACTCCTCACATCATTAGCAAAACATTTCTGTTGAAAATATTAAAGCAAAGGGTCAGTTAAGGAAACGTCGGGAGGGAGTAAGGATAATTCAGGAATGCCTCAGAATTAGTCTCAGTTTTTTGTTTTTTGTTTTTTGTTTTTTAATTTTTTTAAGTAGGCTCCACACCGGAGCTTGAACTCACAACCCTGAGATCAGGAGTCACAAGCTCTACCGACTGAACCAGCCAGGCACCGCTCAGTTTTTTTTTCTTTCGAAATAGAATCTGTGTCTAGAGCCAATAATTAAACACCTGTAAGAATTATATGGTACTAAGCACCTGATGTGTTTCATCAAACACGTAGAAACTCATTTCTGTACCCAAAATAATACAAGGAAGCTGTCACTTTCTTTTGGAGAACAGAGTCAGCTTTGAGATGCCACACCCCTGGGCCTCGTGGTGAGGTCTGGGAATTCTGCAAGAGAATGTAATACAGAGCTTGTCTTGAAGGCTGGAGTCAGAGTCTGAGGTCAGCCTCTGACCACAATGGCCCAGGGGCCCATCTGTGTGTCTTAACCACACAGATGCACGTTTCATTGGAAAACCAGACAAGGAAAATATGGTTCCAAGAAACTAAAACTACAAAAGAGCAGATGCCACACCCTTTCTCACAAAAAGCAGAAAGTTGACTTATGGGGCAATGGATGGTGACAAGGAACACTTTATAAAACACCTCTACCTGTTTTAAGAAGGATATTAGCTATGAATTGTTTATTTTTGGATTAGCAAATTATTTTCCATGACAAAATGCTCTGAGCATGTTTACTATGCAAAATTACAGATTAAGGGGCACCTGGGTGTCTCAGTCAGTTAAGCATCTGCCTTCAGTTCAGGTCATGATCCTGGGGCCCTGGGATCAAGGCCCTCTGCAGGGAGCCTGCTTCTCCCTCTCCCTCTGCCCCTCCTTCTGCTTGTGCTCTCTCTTGCTCTCTCAAAAAAATAAATAAAATCGTTTTTAAAAATACAAATTAAATACAAATGTAAAATAAAATCTGACTATTTGAGGGGCACCTGAGAGGCTCAGTCAGTTGAGCATCTGACCCTTGTTTTTGGCTCAGGTCATGATCTCATAGTTATGAGATCAAGCCCAAGGCTCCATGTTCAGTGGGAAGTCTGCTTGAGGTTTTCTCCTTCTCCCTCTGCCCCTTTCTCCCCTAAAATAAATAAATCTTTTTTTAAAATCTGACTATTTGAATAAAGTATAAACTTGCTTAGGTAGAGACACTTTAAAAGCAGCTGTGAAAGGAGAATCTTGCTTGCTGGAGGCCATCAGAGGTCCACATGAGGACCTATTGCCACCAGCTCTTGATTCAAGCCCAAGAATAAGCCAATGTTTATACCAAGCTTGGTGAGCCTGTCATAAGACAACCCAAGGGGCACCTGGGTGGTGCAGTGGTTGAGCATCTGCCTTTAGCTCAGGGTGTGATCCCAGGGTCCCAGGATAGAGTCCCACAATAGGCTCCCTGCAGGGAGCCTACTTCTCCCTCTGCCTGTGTCTCTGCCTCTCTTTGTATGTCTCTCATGAATAAATAAATAAAATCTTAAAAAAAAAAAAGAAAAGAAAAGAAGTACCCTTGAGAGGCCAACCTTTGGCACCACCACATTGTATGCAAAGATCTGGACCAGAAGGGGCAAGGTAGCAATGGATAACAGTCCGTTAGACTGGATGGAACCAGTGGATTCAAAAGGTCCCAACAAAACAGCAGCAGCTGAAACCAGGGCCTACCAGTAGATGCCATGCTTTTCCCAGTTTGTCCCCATCTGGGAAGAAAACTCCCTTGAAAAAGTAAGCCCCTGGAGTCTTGTCATTTGTAAAGATTTCAGGGGCAGCTAAGTGGCTCAGTCAGTTAAGTGTCCGACTCTTGATTTTGGCTCAGGTCATGATCTTAGGGTCCTGGGATCAAGTCCTGCACTGGCTTCCATACTCAGTACAGATTCAGCTTGGGATTCTCTCTCTCTCTCTCTCTCTCTGTCTCTCTCTCTCTTTCCCCCTCACCCTCTGCCCCTGTCCCTGCTTGCATTCTGTCTCTAAAATAAATAAATAAAATCTTGGGCAGCCCAGGTGGCTCAGCGGTTTAGTGCTGCCTTCAGCCCAGGACATGATCCTGGAGACCCAGGATCGAGTCCCACGTCGGGCTCCCTGCGTGGAGCCTGCTTTTCCCTCTGCCTGTGTCTCTGCCTCTCTCTCTCCCCCTGTGTCTCTCATGAATGAATGAATGAATGAATGAATGAATGAATAAATAAATTTTTAAGAAGTAAATAAATAAATAAAATATTTTAAAAAATTGTAAAGGAGATTTAAATAAGGGATCTTAAATTTATTGGCATGTAGGGATTCAAGTGATGAGAAATTTTTTAAAAGCATGACCAAATGTATACCTTTTTTTTTCTGCTTTATATATTTGTTTTAATTGGAGTTCAATTTGCCAACATATAGCATAATACCCAGTGCTCATCCCATCAAGTGCCCCCCTCAGTGTATACCTTAAGGTAGTGAGGTAGTTCAGGAGATCCCATTCAATCTGCACATCCATTCTAAGAGGTAACTACTATCATTCTCACTTCACAGATAAGTAAACAAAGACCTATTAGGGTCATATGATTTTTCCAAGGTTATTAGATAAGTAAATTAACATTAGGATTTAAATCCTAGTCTAATTCTCCACCTGTCCTCATCCCCTGGAACACACTGATGGGAAGCAATGAAAATATTCGATAGCAGGATCATTCTGAAAAGACTGACATTCAGTTAAACATAGCTCAGAGATAAAACATCACAATTTGGCATAAACATGGAGAAATAAACCAACTAATCCCCAATCTCTAAATTTATTACATGTGCTCACAAGCTTAAAATGCACCTGAATATGTGCAACATGTATGCACCTTAATTTTGAGATCCAGCTGTACAAATCACAGGAAACATTTTCATGCATTCCTATTTACTGCAAATAGAATTAGAGGTCAAAGATATTCTTTAAGAAAATCAACTGAGGGAAGCCTGGGTGACTTAGCGGTTTAGCACCGCCTTCAGCCCAGGGCGTGATCCTGGAGACCTGGGATCGAGTCCCGTGTCGGGCTCCCTGCATGGAGCCTGCTTCTCCCTCTACCTATATCTCTGCCTCTCTCTCTGTGTCTCTCATGAATAAATAAATAATCTTAAAAAAAAAAAAAAAAAGAAAAGAAAACCAACTGAAAAGCCCAGCCTCTTCTGTCTGGAATAATAAAGGCTGAAGGGAAAGTGCCAAAAGGAAAGGTAAATAAACATGGCTAAGGAATTGTTAACCAAACTCTGAAAATTAGTATAAGGGGAAATATCCAGATGCTTGAAGGACATAAAATATCCTATAGGTTCTAGGATACCTAGCTGGCTCAGTTCGTAGAGCATGTAACTTTTGATCTTGGGGTCTTGAGTTCAAGCCCCATGTTGGGAAGTAGAGCTTATTTAAAAAAAAGATTAAAGAAAAAATCCTATAGGCTCCAACAGTTTAGGTAAACTCATGAGGTAGATTCAAAACAAAAGGAAATTATGTATTTAATCCAAACTAATTATTTATTCATTTAATCCAAATTAGTTATTTATCTAACTCAAAATTAAAGGAAACTGACAGTAAGAAAATAGACTGTTACATGACACAAGGTAAAAAACCTAATTCTAGGGATGCCTGGGTGGCTCAGTGGTTGAGCGCCTGCCTTTGGCCCAGGGTGTGATCCTGGAGCCCCAGGATTGAGTCCCACATCAGGCTCCATGCATGGAGCCTGCTTTTCTCTCTGCCTGTGTTTCTGCCTCTCTCTCTCTCTCTCTCTCTTTCTCTCTCTCCCCCCATCTGTGTCTCTCATGAATAAATAAAACCTTTAAAAAAAAAAAACTAATTCTAAAAAATAAAATAAAATAAATTTTTTAAAAACTAATTCTAGGGGCTGCCTGGGTGGCTTAGTCCATGGAGTGTCTGCCTTCGGCTCAGGTCATGATCCTGGGGTCTTAGGATCAGGCTCCCTGCTCAGCAGGGAGTCTGTTTCTCCCTCTGCCCGCCCGCTGCTCAGGTTCTGTCATGTTCTCTCTCTCAAATAAATAAATAAAATATTTTTAAAAACAAACTTAATTCTATATTCTTTTTGAAAAACAAACCTCAAAAATACCATCATCTTGCAGAAAAAAACAGCCCAGTATTTGAACGAAAATTCACAAGTTCACAATCATAGAGAAAAAAATACACAGAAATCAATATCACTAATAATTGTTAAAGTACATTAAAACAAGTTAATATGTGCTATCACTATGAAAACAATTTTAAGATGAATATCCCTTGTTGATAAAAGTTAAGTGAAAGTATATTCTTATACTGCAGGAAGAATTGAAAATTCATATAACCTTTCAGGGAAAAGCCTGGCACTTTGTACCAAATAGCCTTTGTCACTATAAGTATAAAAAGCTGTCTTGATAAATAACCTACAATACTAAAAAAATTTATTAATTTGGGAGGGGAAATGTGTCTATTTATAATGGCATTGTTATTTATAAATACATTCTTATCTACAATACCATGACTATTTATAAATGCAGAAAGCTGGCAATTTAAATCCCCAAAGTGAAATAAATTTAAGTAAATTATGATTCAATGAGATATTATGGAGCTATTTAAAATGTAAATATTTTGAAAATGAAAAATGTTTATGTTAGAAGGTAAAGCAAAAAAAAAAAAAAGATAGGTAGATATAGGTAGGAATAGAATGCTTCCAGCCATGTTAAAATAATAAGATGGCTCAGTCAGCAGAGCATGCAACTCTTGATCTCAGGGTTGTGAGTTCGAGTCCCACACTGAATCTAGAGAATGAATGAATGAATGAATGAATGAACAAATAAATAAATCCTTAAAATAATAAATAATAATAACATAAAGACACCAAATTTAATTCTAAAATTTTCACAGTGATTGCTTCTATATATAGGATTCCATACAGAAACAGTTGTGAATTACTGTTTTGTAATTAAGAAAAAGGAGCTGAAGAAAAAGGAGCAGAGATAGAGGAAATTGTGGTTATTTTAAGCAGTTCCAAAAAGTTGGTAACAGTCTGATGATTCTGAGCAGCCAGACTGCTGAGATGACTCAATCACTGTCTTTGTTCTTTGGTTTTTATAAGGGAGGCTCACAAATACCAAAGGTTCCAGAAAGAGATACCTGCAGAAAATGGAATGTAAGGGCGTGAGAAGGACTGATGGGCCAAGTCAGAACATAGACAAGTGGGCTGACAAACTCTTGATCCTGAGACAGTACCTACTCCACCTTCAGAATAAAATAACCAGAAGGGAAAATGAAGCACCTAGAATCAACTGGAAAGACGTGTTAACCTGCACAGGTGGCATGCTATTTATAATAGTATTTGTGGTCCTTTTCCCAATGACCTTTTCTGATGTCAGCTCATTATATCAGATGTTATTAAGATTAGAACCATAAAATTTTTTGATATAAATTTTTTTAAATTTTTTAATAGATTATAACCATAAATTTTCATAGACGTTGGGGCACCTGAGTTGCTCAGTCAACTAACCAATCGACCCTTAGTTTCAGCTCAGGTCATGATCTTGGGGTCTGGAATCAACCTCTGCACCAGGCTGTGCTTGGCATAGGGTCTGCTTTAGATTTTCTCTCCCTCCCTTCCCCCTCTGCTCCAACCCCTGCTAATGCTCTCTCTCTCTCTCAAATAAATAAATAAAATATTTAAAAAAATTTTTTCACAGACTGAACCCTAGAATTATGAGAAGAAAACCTTGTAATGAATATGACTAATTGGATTCGTCAACCACTAGAGCAAATTACTGATACTGATTTTCTGTGATAATAACATTAAAAACAACTACCACTTATTCTTTCCTATGTACCAGGTCTTATGATAGGTCTCTTACATGTGAAGGGTAGTAGAATATGCTACACCAAAATATGCCACTTTGGCATAAGGATTATTTTGAGCAAAAGGCAACTGAGAAGAAGCAGATACAAGAACAGCTCCCTGTCCCCCCTCTATCTGCCTAAAGACAGACATAAATTGGTAAAGGTGTCTCCCTTTCCCTTTCTACCAGGAATGACAGAAGCTAACCCCAAGATACACCTCTAGACTCTTACCAGCCCAGAGAAATCTACATCAGAGGAATCTACATACAAACCGTGCTAAAACTAGCCCTTACCTACCATTAGTTCCCCTATATATTTGCCTTCCCACAATTTTCCTGCCCTATAGGCTCAAAGTCCTTTCTCTTCATCTTGTTACTTCTCTATTCTTTTAAGATGATATATAAACCCAAGTTCTAACACCTCTCTGAGTTACTCATTTCTGAGGGTTCCCATGTGTATTTGCAATGCACATGTTAATAAACTTCATTTTCCCTTGTTAATCTGTCTTTTGGTCTAATTTACAGGGTCCCAGTTGGAGAGTCCAAAATGGGGAGGGAAAAAAAATGTTTTCCTCCCCTACACATGTCTCAGTTAATCCTCCCAACAATCCTATCATTCAGGTACCATTATTATCTTCATTTACCCATGAGAGCAGAGAAAGTTTTAGAGGTTAAACAATCTGCCATGAGCTAAGCTAAGAAATAATAAGCAAGATCATAGGAGTCAAATCTAGGGTTCATACTATACATAAAAAATAGATGAAGTAATAAAAGTTCATGAGTTCCACTTATATAAAATATTATTCCTGGGACGCCTGGGTGGCTCAGTGGTTGAGCATCTGCCTTTGGCTCAGGGCATGATCCTGGAGTCCCGGGATCAAGTCCCACGTTGGGCTGCCTGCATGGAGTCTGCTTCTCCCTCTGCCTGTATCTCTGCCTCTGTGTGTGTGTGTGTGTCTCTCATGAATAAATAAATAAAATCTTTTAAAAATATATTATTCCTGCCACTCAAACTATATGTCACATCCTGGTCATTATTCTTCACTTTCCTACACCTCTAACTCACAGGCCTTATCAGGTGCGGCAACAGGTGTACAGAAAACGTGTTGACTGACATTGTGAAAGAATAATAGCCATGCTGAAGAGGGGAATATCCTAATTTACATGTCTGAATAGCTCTTATTTTGAAGTAGCTACCCAATTCAAACACTCATGATCCTAAATTCAAGAAATAATCCCTAGCATTTGCTATAGGTTGTAAGCTATTTTATAGTGGCCTCCCTAAAAGAATATATAAGCAAACAAATCTTTGACCACATAACTGAACTGCCCCCCAAAAAAAAGGGTAGGACCAGGGAAAGCCACACACTTTTCAGTAATGCTGAAAATGGTTCTTTTTTTTTTTTGGTCTCATTTAATTTTTTATTTTATTTTTTTTTAATTTATTTTTTATTGGTGTTCAATTTACTAACATACAGAATAACCCCCAGTGCCCGTCACCCATTCACTCCCACCCCCCGCCCTCCTCCCCTTCTACCACCCCTAGTTCGTTTCCCAGAGTTAGGAGTCTTTACGTTCTGTCTCCCTT
Source organism: Canis aureus (assembly GCF_053574225.1). NCBI lineage: Eukaryota > Metazoa > Chordata > Mammalia > Carnivora > Canidae > Canis > Canis aureus. The sequence goes on from NC_135643.1 coordinate 10,651,138, forward strand.
TCTGATATTTCCCACACATTTCTTCTCCCTTCCCTTATATTCCCTTTCACTACTAGAAAATGGTTCTTTATATACTTTACTTTTACATATTTTCAACAGAGGTTAAACCCTAAAGCCTTTGCTTGAAAAGGATCAGAAGTGTTTTTTCTCCACCCTCCACTGCTAAGCCAGAGGACACACACCTAGAACTCTGACCAAAATTAATCAAAATAAAGGGTGCTGTGGAGCTCAAGCGTCTACATTTTACAGGAAAACCGGGGATCAACTGCAAGCATCTGGTATATACTTCCAGATTTTTGATCTGACATTTTCTAGCTACTGCCTGGAACATTTTAAGTGCTCAATAAATATTAGCTATTGTGTTAGTTATTATTATTAATAACATCTGTTGCATCTAACCCAGAAAAATAACAATGTCAGTATCAAAAATAAATAGTCTCCTTTGCTCCTGCTTCTAATTTTCTAATTTTTCAAAACCTTGTATCATAGCTTAGAAAATTTCTTTCAAATACTAAAAGAGCCATAAGGGGTAAAAGATATACAGAAGGATAGATATCTATATCTATATACACACACACAACTTGTCATGTGATTTCATGATAAAAGAAAACTGCCATTAGGAAATAAGCCTCCTCTTATCTTGAAGGAAATTATGTCAGCTATTTCCACAATTCATGTAAATCAATTTCAATATGTTAAACTACACTGCCAGATTTCTAAAGGCCATTCTCCTGGGAACACCTGATCTCTGATAAAACAGCGCTTCTGGGGAAGGAGGTGGTATAGGTAACACGGCCCAGTAAATGTTTGTATGTTGGGTTCATGTTGTGCTTATCCTACCTGTTCTACATATGTGGTGAAAGGAGGAGACTAAATTCCAACAGTAAATAGTCCTCTGGTGAGCAATCTCTAACACAATGAGAGGAAGTCTGCTTCTGGAACTTGGAAGGAGTTGCTTTGACAGAAAGTTAATTCGATGTAAGACAAAATGACACCAGCAATTGCAGTCCATGAGATGATGACACCTACATTCCAATGCTGTGAAAGTTGCAAGGAGCAAAACAAGTCCTCAGAGTGGAGGTGGATAATTCAAAGAGGAGAGGGACTGAAACTGTAAGGAGACATGAATGGAAGGTAGAAGCCTACTAGAAAATTGGAAAATAGAGCCTGAGACTCCCAGTACATTGACAACACTGCCTTCCCTAGGAATCAATTAAGACTAATGGGATCCCTGGGTGGCGCAGCAGTTTGGCGCCTGCCTTTGGCCCAGGGCGCGATCCTGGAGACCCGGGATCGAATCCCACGTCGGGCTCCCGGTGCATGGAGCCTGCTTCTCCCTCTGCCTATGTCTCTGCCTCTCTCTCTCTCTCTCTCTGTGACTATCATAAATAAACAAAAAAAAAAAAAAAAAAAGAAAAAGACTAATATGTTATGTCCATAATTCCAAAAAAAAGTAAGCCACAATCACTAGGTTCTTCTTATAGGTTCTATTAGTTCTGAAGTACAATGAAAACATCTCTAAACTTCCCTAACAATGTCCTTATTGTCTGTTCCTTCCCCCTTTGTCTCCCAAATGAAGTGAAAGAAAATTATAAATGATTTTCACTTTGAGGTTCCTAATGGTGGATTGATGGCTAAGTGAAGTCTGAATAGTTTCAGCAACTCCTCGGCCATCTTCCCCCAAATACCAAAGGAAGAATGCCATGTCTGTGGCCCAAGACCACCTGTGAGACTAAAGGGCCAAACTTTTTCATGATATGTATCTATCCATCATGGTATGCCAACTGTGTTATGGTTAATGGTGTATTATTTAGCCATTGGTTGCAAGATCCAGACTAGAGACAACTGAAATCCTGGACTTGGAGCAGTTGCAATAACCAGATACAATTTTGAGAAATAAATGAGGGGGGTTTATAATACAGAAAGAAGAGTATGAGTGATTATAAGTAGCCAAAAGAATACAGGAGACATCTAGCTCATGACAATTGCTGCCCAGCACTCATCCTCCTCCTGTCACGGTCTGCATTTCGTTTGGGGAAATACCCTACCCCAGCCATGCAGTCTGATCCAAACTTCTGTTTCAGCAATGTGTCCTGAGTTGCTTAAACCAATCAGCTAAATCAGGGTTTCTCAGTCTGACACCAGTGACACTTGGGGCTGCAAATTTCTTTGTTGTGGGGGTATGTCCTATGTGTTGTGGGGGTATGTCCAATGCATTGTGGGATATTTAGCAGCATCCCTGGACTTTATTCATAAGATGTCTTTATGATATCCTGTAGTTACGACAGCCAAAAAGGTTTAAAGAAATTGCCAAATGTCCTGAGGGAAGGGGGAAGCAAAAATCACCCTTCATAGAGAACCACTGAGCTAAAATCACCCCTCATTCCAAATTTTAGTAAAGGACCTACGTGCCCCATACCAGCCATATTCTCCAATATTTGCTTAATAGGCCATACAGACAACCAGGCCAAAGGAGAACTAAGCATAGTCTTCTGAAAAGGTTAGACTTTGAATTCACGTGGATCTAGAATTCCATCTCAGTTTCACCTCTTTTTCTTTAAGATTTCATTTATTTCTTTGAGTCAGAGAAAGAGAGAGCACAAGCCAGGGAAGAGGCAGAGGAAGAAGGAGAAGCAGACTCCCCCACTGAGCAGGGGGCCCAACATAGGGCTCAATCTCAGGACCTTGCGATCATGACCAGAGCCAAAGGCAAACACTTAAACCAACTGAGCCACCCAGGAGCCCTCAGTTCTACCTCTTTTAAAGCTGTGTCACCTTAGGGAGGTTACTTTAGGGAGGTTATTTTAGTTTTGGAAGAATTAGGGGTTAGGTGAAGGAGCTAATTTGGAAGAGCATATGACTCGACCTCTGGGTTGTGAGTTCGAGCCCTTCATTGGGTGTAGAAATTACTTTAAAAAAAAAAGAGACATAAAAGCATATATAGGGAGGAACAGGAGAAATCAAATCCTCTGATCACTCTCTCCCAAAGTGGCACTTTTTCAAGAATTTTTAAGATAACACAGATGACCCCTAGGTTTTTGGTCTACAAAATGGAATGGAAGCAGCACCATTTACTGGAATGAAAAAGAAGATTATTCTGAAGACCATGATGAAAAAAGGCTAGAGAAGCCAAGTATAGTAAGACCCCAGTAATTTGTCTGAGATGACACAGCTATTAAGTGGTCTAACTGGTGTTCAATCCTAGGTGGCCCATGCCCTACACTGAATGTCCTAAATCTGTTCTACACTGGATGTAAACAGTACTTAAAGACAGAAAACAAAGGAAGAGTTCTTTTCTCCCCTTCATGCTTGCTGCCCTGTCAATCATTGACTTAAGATCTGCCCTGTCCCCAAACTTCCTCCTCTGATGTTAGAACTCTGCTCTGCTCTATTATTGAGCTTTCTCTTTTGTAGGGTTGTTGTGAGGACTACAGGGTATAAATAGAGCACCCAAAAGAGCTTCTACATCTAAGTTTTTATTATATGGGGTTTTTTTCTTTTCTCTTTTCCCTTCTCTCTTCCTCCTCTGACCCTTGAGAAAATATTTTCATTGAAGAAATTTTTATCAACTGAAAAAAATGAAGATCCTCTCCAAAAATTTCAATTATTTACTATTAAGTTTCTATACCATAATATTTTTCATTAAAAATAAAATACAGCATGCAATTCACCTAGGGTTTTGTTATCTAAGCCATTTTCCCCTAAAGGTCTGCCTCTTCTACACTGCCAAACGAAGTTTCAGAATGTTCACTACCACCCCCTCGGTCATTCTGCATACTCCTGCTGGATGAGCTCAAAGACACCTATGGTTTCACCTTTCTTCTCTAAGCTCACTCCTTCTTGAATAGCATACCTGTAAAGTCCACTGCTACTAGAGATCTCCACTCATGTCTACCAAGAACCTCAAATACCAACATACCTCAAATTACTGTATCTCCACACACCCAAGACAATTCTTCCTTTCCCAAACCCATGACCTGGAGTTCATCCTACATTCCTCCCTTTCCTTCACCCACATCTTCTCTCTCAACCACATCCAATCCATGACACTATCTTGTGGTTCCTACTTCTTCTGTGACTCCGAAGTCAGACATGTATTAGCCATGCCACCTTTACTTCCTTAAGCTATGAGCTGTCACATCTAAATTACTGGGAGAGCTCTTCACATGAAAGACAGAGATAAAAATTAACAGAAAAACAGTGTTGAGTAAACACATACAATGCAGGGAAAGGAATCTATTTCATGAACTCAGAGAGCTAAGGGAAAATAGTTTATGAATAGATTATGAATAAAACAGGCTAGTTTTTAAAAATGAGAGGAGTAAGCCTTCAGAGGAAAACATGAATAGCAGAAATAAAAAACTTAACAATGAATGAAACTGAGAGCTTCTTCCAGAAACTGGAGCAAAAGACAAAAACACAGAAAGCAGGAGAAAAAAGATAAAAAATTAGAAGGCCAGTGCAGAAGACGTAGCATAAGAATAATAGTACTTCCAGAATGTATAGAGAAGATGAAAAGGTGGAAATATCTACCAAAAAATTTAATGTAATTTCTCAGAACTGAAAGAAATGAATTTCCAGATTGCAAGGGCCTGTGTAGTACTAAGCACAACGGGTAATGGTAAGAGAAGCTAATCCTGTGTTAGTGCTTACACTGTGCCAGGCACTGCTCTAGGTGCTTTACATATTTAACTCATTTACTTGTCACAACTATCACTACCCACTTTTGTTTTGTTTTGTTTTGTTTTGTTTTGTTTTGTTTTGTTTAGAGAGAAAGCACATGAGTTGCGGGAGAGGCAGATGGAAGGAAAAAAATCTTAGGCAGGCTCCATGCCTAATGCAGAGCCCAACACAGGGCTTGATTTCATGACCCTGAGATCATGATCTGAGCTGAAATCAAGAGTCAGATGTTTAACCAACTGAGCCACCCAGGTGCCCTTATTACTACCCACTTTTTTACAGAAGAAGAAACTAAAGCCCAGGAAAGTTAAATAATTTGTCCAAGATGACACAGCTTAATAAGTGGTGGAACTGGTATTCAATCCCAGGTGGCTCATGCTCTACACCCAATGCTCCAAATCACTGTGCTACATTATTAGTCCTATACCATGATTCCTATCAGAACAGTAGGATCTAGAAGAAGATGCTATAGCTTCCAGAGAGAAAAAAAAGCAGGTCTCAAGGAAAACATCCAGGCTTTGGGATGCTCACTAACAATATTAAAAATTAAAAAGAAATACACAAATTTTTCACAATTTTAAAGGAACATCCTTTACAACCTATAATCCCACACTCAGCTAATCTATCAATGAAATCTGAGAGTAAAATACAGACTTCGGACAGACCTCAAAAAAATTTCCTCCCATGCACCCTTCCTCAGGTCACTCCTGGAGGATATGCTCCACTGTAATTTAAAAAAATAATATTAAGGGATCCCTGGGTGGCGCAGCGGTTTGGCGCCTGCCTTTGGCCCGGGGCGCGATCCTGGAGACCCGGGATCGAATCCCACGTCGGGCTCCCGGTGCATGGAGCCTGCTTCTCCCTCTGCCTGTGTCTCTGCCTCTCTCTCTCTCTCTCTGTGACTATCATAAATAAATAAAAATTAAAAAATAAAAAAAAAAAAAAAAAAAAAAAAAATAATATTAAACTGGCCTCCCTTAGCCACCGGTGCTCCCGACTCATTGCCTTAGGAGGGAGCAGCCAGCGAGCCTGTATCCTGTCAGTGGGGTTCAAGGCCAGGCTGCCATAGCCACCTTCTTCTGGTACCTGGGCCCCAGGGAGGAGCCAGGGCCGGAGCGTGGTGAGCAGACTGGCCCCGGAGAGCTGACACCACTGGACACGAAGGCAGAGGCGCTCCTCTGGAGGTCGCCAGGAGGCGGAAGGAAGCTGACAAGACCATGTCGGGGAGGAACCTCCACCTCTCCACCACCAAACATGTCATCAAAGCTGTTTCCTTTCCTCTAACCCAACAGCTTACTTTGAAGGAAGTATTTGAGAATGGGAAATTGATGTTTTGAAAAACCATTTGGTGAAGGAAGGGCAACTGGAAGAGAAAATAGACTTAAAGATAATCAATGATGGGACTGCCATCCTGAGACAAGCGAAGACCATGATAGAATTAAAGGCTCCAATCACAGTGTCTGGTGACATTCATGGACAACTCTTTGACCTGATGAAGTTGTTTGAAGTTGGAGGATCACCTAGTAACACACACTACCTCTTTCTGGGTGACCATGTGGACAGAGGCTATTTCAGTATAGAGTGTGTGCTGTTTTTATGGAGTTTAAAGATTAATCATGCCAAAACGATATCTCTGCTTTGAGGAAATCATGAAATCAAGAAGGCATCTTACAGACTATTTCACCTTCAAACTGGAATGTCGAATTAAATATTCTAAAGAGGTGTATAATGCATGTATGGAGACATTTGACTGTCTTCCTCCTGCCGCCCTCTTAAACCAGCAGTTTCTGTGTGTACATGGAGGGATGTCACCTGAAATTACTAGTTTAGATACATTAAGAAATTAGACAGGTTTAAAGAATCTCCAGGCTTTGGGCCTCTGTGTGACCAGCTTTGGTCCGATCCTTCAGAGGATTATGGCAATGAAAAGGCTTTGGAGCACTGTACCCACAACACTGTCCAAGGGTGCTCTCATTTTTACAGTTACCCTGCAGCTTGTGAATTTTTGCTGAATAATACTTTGTTATCAATAATCAGAGCCTGTGAAGCCCAGGATGCTGGGTATTGAATGTACAGGAAAAGCCAAATGACAGGCTTTCCATCACTCATTACAATTTTCTCTGCCCCCAATTACCTAGATGTCTATAATAATAAAGGTAAAGGAGTCCAACGAAAAAAATTAATAATAATAAACCAAGAAAGAGGGTAGTCAGACACAGAAGAAACAGGAGCACCTACATCAAAGAGTGTGAAGTGAATTCCCATAATGATAATGTAGAAGTCATAGAAGAGATACTTATGATTGTGAAAATAAACAGTGCAGGGTAAAGCAGGACAAGACTTCTCAGAAGACTTCTCAGGAAGACAAAATGATAGATGCCATCTGACAGAATAAGACTGACAACTAGCAAAGAGCTTGGAGTTGATTTAGTAATAAATACATTGTAAATTAAGCAAATATTAACTCTAATTACTAAAATACTAAATATTGCACATACACACAATGGCAGGAAAAATAATAGTAGTCTACTACATAGCTCAGCTGTGAAGTATTTACATATAATAATATTCACAGAATAATATCATAATAACATTAACATTTAATACTGATCTAACCAAAATTATAATCTATATTTACAGTTAGATAGAAATGGTATGTAGGTGTGTTGAGGATGGAAGAAAGAAATGGGGGGAAAAAAGCTATCTTCTATACTGGGAAGTCAATACCTAAAAAGCAAAAATCCAAGAAGTAGCAAAATCAAAGTATTATTTAGAGACACAAAGGTAAATAAAACAAGTAAAAGAAAAAAATTAGTTGCCTCCATAGAAGTGGAAATGAGTGGTAAGGATCCACAGAGCTATTTGTTTGGTTTTTTTTAAAAGATTTTATTTATTTATTTATTTGAGAGAGAGCACGAGCCAGGGAGTAGCAGGCTCCCCGTTGAGCTGGGAGCCCGGCTCAGGGCTCAATCCCAGGACCCTGAGATCATGACCTGAACTGAAGGCAGAGGCTTAACTCACTGAGCCACACAGATGCCCCAGAGCTACTGTTTCTAAAAATAAAAAAACAAATTTTATTTTACTCTTTAAAATACATTCATAACTGATAATATTTTTTAAGTTTTTATTTTAATTCCAGTTAGTTAACACAGTGTTAGATTAGTTTCAGGTGTACAATATAGTGATTCAACAGTTCCATACAACACCTGGTGCTCATCACAAGTGTACTCCTTAATCCTCATCACCTATTTAATCCATTCCCCCTCCCATCCTCCCTTCTGATAACCACAGTTTGTTCTAATTAAGAGTCTGTTTTCTTGATTTGTCTCTCCCTTTTTTCCTTTGCTCATTCGTTTGGTTTCTTAAGTTCCACATATGAGTGAAATCATGGTATTTGTCTTTCTCTGACTTCTTTCACATAGCATTATACTCTCTCACTCATCCACGTCATTGTAAATGACAAGATTTCATTCTTACTTATGGCTGAATGATATTCCAGCCATATATATATAAGACATATATAAGTTTTATATATATATAAAACACTTCATATATATATATATATATATATATATATATATATATATATATATAAAACACTTCTTTATCCATTCATCAATTGATGGATATTTGGGCTGCTTCCACCTTGGCTATTGTAAGTAATGCGGCTATAACCATAGGGGTACATATACAGAAATGATAATTTTTTAAAAGCGAAACAGTCTGAGTTCCATTGAAATTAAGAGGTTTTCTCAGTGGGACGCATGGGTAGCTCAGCAGTTTAGCACCTGCCTTCGGTCCAGGGCGTGATCCTGGAGTCCTAGGATCGAGTCCCGCATCTGGCTCCCTGCACGGAGCCTGCTTCTCCCTCTGCCTTTGTCTCTGCCTCTCTCTCTCTCTGGTCTCTCATGAATAAATAAGTAAGATCTTTAAAAAAAAAAAAAAAAGAAGAAGAAGAAGAAGAAGAAGAAGAAGAAGTTTTCTCAAGGATACCCAATGAGTCAGGGAAAGGGGGGAGGGGATTGGAACCCAGATCTATTAACTAAAACCTGAGTTTTCTTCCTACTACTGTCTTACATAAATCTGATTTTTATGAAATTAAACTTACTGGGGCGCATGGGTGGCTCAGTGGGTTAAGTATCTGCCTTCAACTGGGGTCATGATCCCAGGGTCCTGGGGTCAAGCTCTGGTCAAGCCACACATAGGGCTCCCTGCTCAGCAGGGGTCTGCTTCTCCCTCTCCTTCTGTGTTCGCTCTCTCTCAAGTAAGCAAATAAAATCTTTAAAAAAAAATTAAAACTTACTAATAGCAACAATGTTAAATACATTGTACAGATTTGTGGACTTTAGATTGAAAAATATTTCTAGTTTTCAAAAAAATTATTGGAGGTATTATCTCCAGTCCAGATGAAGTAGGTGACCCTAAAAGGGAAAGTATGAGCTACTCACTGGGATGTGAACTACAAAAACAAACACATAATTAATCCCATTACTGTCCAAAACAAATGTTGATACAGCTGGATATGATTAATTTTTTTAAAGAAAACAGTGAATTGGTTTTGATTTCTAAAGAAATAGAAACACATTGAATTTTTGCTAAAGACTGGTTTTTGGTTGTGTAGTTATAAAATGGTATTTCCCATATTTTAAGCAGTTAGCAACTCAGCTGTCATAATAATAACATGGACGGAGGGGGAAAAATAGTCAAATGAAAGAAAGAACAATTGGAGAGGACAGATGTGTAAAAAAGGTAGAGAGAAGTGGTACAACTGGGTAACAGATAATCCTGGACACTCAACCAAGAAACTTTGGGAGTGGCTCTGCTTGGCAGATAAGCATCTTATGTAAAGCAATTTGAATTTTATAACGCAAATCTGAACTAGAAATGTGGAGGTTCCACCTCCTCAAAGTTATCCAACCAAGACTATATATAGACCCCCCCCAACCATGTTCCTGACAGCTTTTTCCAGGCCTAAGGATCACTAAATGAAATGAGTCACTGACATAATAATTCCTAAGAGCAAATCACCTTCATGTGAGCCACCATATCATAGGTAGAAAAAAGTATCTGAAGATAATTCAGACAATAGCTTCTAAACATTCTGAAACAACAACCACCTAATACAACTGGCCAGTAAGAAGTAGAACTGTGAGGGCACCTGGGTGGCTCAGTCAGTTAAGTGTCCACCTTCAGCTCAGGTCATAATCTCACAGTCCTGGGATCAAGCCCTACAACTAGCTCTCTGCTCAGCAGGAAGTGTGCTTCTCCCTCATTCTCCTCCGGGCACTCTCTCTCTCTCTCACTCTCTCTCTCCCTCTCTTTCAAATAAATAAAATAAAATCTTAAAAAAAAAAAAAGTCAAACTGTAGGCCCACAGGGGTGGATTACGGCCCCTACGTACACTTTGATCAGTCCATCCCTTACAAATATTGGAAATATTCACATTTATGAAATTTCTATTTCTACAATTATAGATGAACTAATGTCTAGAATTTACTTCAAAATAATCTGGTGGGAGGCACTTGGGTGGCTTAGTTGGTTGGGAATCTGACTTTGGCCTGGGTCACGGTCTCAGGGTCCTGGGATCAAGCCCCTCACTGGGCTCCATGCTTAGCAGGAAGTCTGCTTCTCTCTCTCTGTCTGCCCCTCTCCTATGTCTCTCTCTCCCCGCCCCTCAATCTAACTTATTAAAAATATAATAAAATATGATAAAAAATAATCTGTTGGTTGGGACTTGAGAGGGTGGGGGTGGAAAGTGAGTAAGCATAAATGAAATAAAATTGGCCATGAGTTCAGAAGTGCTATAGAGTGATGGAGCATGAAAATTCATTTTCTTGTTTGGGCTACTTTTGTTACATTTGAAAAACACAACAACCAGTTGTGTTCTTTTTCCTCTTTATCTCCATTTTCTCTTGCAAAATTGGAAGATTTACCCCAGGAAAATATTGAATTGGAAGATTTTTTTCTGATACCATTCTAGGATGGCATCAAGAGACCAGAGCTAATGAAAAGTGAAGAGAGGGATGCCTGGGTGGCTCAGCGGTTAAGTGTCTGCCTTGGGCTCAGGGCATGATCCCAGAGTCCCAGGATTAAGTCCTGCATCAGGTTCCTTGCATGAAGCCTGCTTCTCCCTCTGCCTGTGTCTCTGCCTCTCTCTGTGTGTCTCTCATGAATAAATAAATAAAATATTTTTTAAAAAATTTTTTAAGTGAAGAGAGTCTAAGAGACTTGGGGGGTACCATCAAGAAGATACACATATACACATTATGGAAGTCTTAGAAGAATAGAAAAAGGAGCAGAGAGCCTATTTGAAGAAACAATGGCCAAAACTTCCCAAATCTGAGGAAGAATATGGATATTCAACTTTAAGAAGTTCAACAAACTCCAACTAGAGATTCACACTGAGTCATTTTATAATCAAATTTTTAAAAATCACAAAAGAATCTTGAAAGCAGTGAGAGAAAAACAACTCAGTGTGTATAAAGGTATTCCTAATAGGTGGCCAACAGACTTTTCAGCAGAAACCTTGCAGGCTGGAAGGGAGTAGAATAATATATTCAAAGTTCTGAAAGGAAAAAAACTGCCAACCAAGAATACCATATCTGGCAAAATTGAACTTCAAAAATTAAAGAGAAAGTAAGACTTTTTCAGATAAACAAAAACTGAGGCAGTTCATCATCACTACATCTGCCCTATAAGAAATGCTAAAGGGAGTCCTTTAATTTAAAACAAAATGGCATTAAACTGTAACACAAAAGCATCTGAAAGTATAGGTATCACCGGTAAAGGTAAATATATAAATACAGAAAATACTGTGATACTGTAATGGTGGAGTACTTTTAATTCTGGGATGAGATTTAAGAAACAAAATGTAAGAGATAACTGTCAGTTTACATTAACAGATATACAACAACAAAATATGTAACTTGTGACATTAATAACAATGTGAATGGAGTCAGAGATGTAAAGAAACAAAATTTTAGTGTGCAAATAAAATTTTTATCAGTTTAGAATAGATTTTTATAACTTTAAGACTTTTTTAAAGATTTATTTTTTTAGAGAGAGGGAGCAGGGGAGAGGCAGAGGGACAGAGAGAATCTCAAGCAGATTCCCCGCTGAGCACAGAACCCAAAGCAGGGCTCGATCCCATGACCCTGAGATCATGACCTGAGTTGAAATCAAGAGTCACTCACTTAACTGACTGAGCCACTGAGGCATCCCAACTTTAAGATATTTTATGTAAAATTACATTTTAGTTCAGCCTTAGCTCTATTGTAAACTGCTTGAGCCCATATTCGATCAAATCATGGTTGACTCTACTATAAAAAGGATACAGTACATAAAAAATACTTCATATTATGGACTTTTGACCATAAGTAAACTTTCAATCAATAATCAATAAATGGGGATCCCTGGGTGGCGCAGCGGTTTGGCGCCTGCCTTTGGCCCAGGGCGCGATCCTGGAGACCCGGGATCGAATCCCACATCGGGCTCCCGGTGCATGGAGCCTGCTTCTCCCTCTGCCTGTGTCTCTGCCTCATTCTCTCTCTCTCTCTGTGACTATCACAAATAAATAAAAATTAAAAAAATAATAATAATCAATAAATGTACACTGAGTGCCTACATGAGTTAGGCATAAGTATAGGCACTAGAGTACTAACATACGTAAGAAACCATTCCTGCTCTCATGTCATTTTAGGTGAGAGATATAAACATATATTATTCAAATTTATTTTCTGATATAGTTTCATTTCAATTATTATGGCATTAAACAATAGTTTTAAACTGGCTCAGAAATATCTGCCTATAATGTAGTTAGAAGAATATTAAAGCTGCAAGCAGGCATTTTTCTTTCTAGAGAATAAGGGGAAACTAAAGTTTTCTCAAATCCCAAATTTTCTCAAGAAATATTAATGTTTTATTCCAAGAGTACCTGGTTGGCTCAGCCAGTTAGTTAGGCCTCTGCCTTTAGCTCAGGTCATAATCCTGGGTTCCTGGGATTGGGCCCCAAGAGTCAGGCTCCCTGCTCAACAGGGAATCTGCTTCTCCCTCTGTCCCTCTCTGCACTCATGCCTACACACTCTCTCTCAAATAAATAAATAAATTCTTTTTTTTAAAGGATTTTATTTATTTATTCATAAGAGACACAGAGAGAGAGAGAGGCAGAGACACAGGCAGAGGGAGAAGCAGGCTCCATGCAGGGAGCTCAATGTGGGACTCAATCCCAGGACTCCAGAACACACCCTGGGCCGAAGGCAAGCACTAAATCTCTGAGCCACTCAGGCATCCCAATAAATTATTTTTAAAAGAGTTTTTTTTTTTAAGATTTTATTTTTTTATTCATAGACACAGAGAGAGAGGGGCAGAGACACAGACAGAGGGAGAGGCAGGCTCCACGCAGGGAGCCCGATGTGGGACTCGATCCCGGGTCTCCAGGATCACACCCCAGGCTGCAGGCGGCGCCAAACCGCTGCGCCACCGGGGCTGCCCTAAAAGAGTTTTTAAAACAAAAAATAAAACGTTCTCTTCTGAAAATCGTTTAGCAAGCAGACATACATTTCATTCATTTTCACAACAGCTCTGAAGAAATATAGAAGCATATAACTCATCCCCCCCAGTTAATGTGACTAACTAGGGTGGTAAGGCTCTGAAGTGAGGAGTAAGATATTTAAGGTTCCCCCACGGTTCCTGAGAGCAGACCATAAAATGGTATCTATGTTTCTGGACTGCACAGGAAAGGTATTACAATATGGCTTTTTGCACACAAATTTTCCATGCTTAAGAAAAAGACATGTGACAAACTGATTATCAGAAATTATTGTTTTTAAACAGAAGTGATCAGGAGATACCATAGGTACAATGGCCAGATTTTGAACTAAAAAATCAGGTCATATATGGTCTGGCACATATACATACATTCATATATTGACAAGAAAAAAACCCAATTCTTGAAAATTCAAGACTTTTGGTCTCCACAAAGATCAACAGAGTCAAGTCAATAGAATACATCTTTGATCCTGAGATTATAGCAGTACAAGGGTAGTAATGCTCACAGTAATTACCAGAATAACTATTAGAGTAGTTTTCATTGTGGTCCAGTTTCCATTTAATCCTCAAGACAACTTTAGAAGTAGGTACCAGTATCATCTCTGTTTTACATGTAAGAAAACTGAAGCTCAGAGACATAAAACAACTCTCCCAGGTCACATCCCTATAAGCAGCCAAGCTGAGAGCTGAAGGAGGCCATCAGATGTAAAGTATGAACTCTTAACCACTAGGCCATGAGGTCTTTCAGAACAAGGCTAAGAAAACATAAGATGCTAAACACCCACTGATTCATCTAACAAACAGTAAATTGTACTTAAATAGAACTATCATATCCAAGTACGCTGTATTGGGTTCAAATTCTAAGAAAATTGGTGCATGCTAGTCTACCATTTCTCTGCTAATCAAATCCTCATTCTCTAGTCTCTCTGTAAAATAAGCAATTTCCTTAAAATGAAGTCTTTGCATTTTCATGTCATTTTCACGTATGTATTATGTTCCACATGCTCCAAGGGCATTCCAGGGAAACTATGAAATTAGGCAAAAGGAAAAGATGATTTTTCTTTAGGGAAACAAAAGCAAAAAGTAAGTTCTAGTTGCTTTTTTTTTTTTTTTAAGATTTTATTTATTTATTCATGAGAGACACAGAAGAGAGGGAGAGAGAGAAAGGCAGAGACATAAGCAGAGGGAGAAGCAGGCTCCATGCAGGGAGCCCGATGTGGGACTCGATCCCGGAACTCCAGGATCACGCCCTCAGACGAAGGCAGGTGCCCAACCACTGAGCCACCCAGGCATCCCTCTACTATTTAAAGTACTACATGAAAGGGGTGCCTAGGTGGCCCAGTCAGTTATGCGTCCAACTCTTGATTTCAGCTCAGGTCTTGATCTCAGGGTCATGAGTTCAAGCCCTGCATTGGGCTGGCTTATTTATTTATTTATTTATTTATTAATAAAGTACTGCATGAGAATAGTAAATGATGGTTCATTGAACATTGGAAACTGAGGAGTTGCTAAAATGAAATCTAAAATTTTTCTTAACCAAACAAAATTTTTAGTCTATCATATTTCAAAGAATTTTTCTTGGGGTGCCTGGCTGGCTCAGTTGGTGGAGCATGTGACTCCTTATCTCAGGGCTGTGAGTTCAAGCCCCCATGTTGGATGTAAAGATTACTTAAAAATGAAATCTTTAAAAAAAAAAATGGGGGTGGGGGGGCCCTAGGTGGCTCAGCAGTTGAGCATCCCTTCAGCTCAGGGTGTGATCCTGGAGTCCTGGGATCGAGTCCTGCATCAGGATCCTTGCATGGAGCCTGCTTCTCCCTCTGCCTGTGTCTCTGCCTGTGTCTCTCATGAATAAATAAATGAAATCTTAAAAAAAAAATCGGGGGGCAGCCCAGGTGGCTCAGCGGTTTAGCGAAGCCTTCAGCCCAGGGTGTGATCCTGGAGACCTGGGATCGAGTCCCACGTCAGGCCTCCTGCGTGGAGCCTGCTTCTCCCTCTGCCTGTGTCTGCTCCCCTCTCTTTCTGTGTGTGTGTGTGTGTGTGTGTGTGTGTGTGTGTGTGTGTGTGTGTCTCATGAATAAATAAATAAAATCTTTAAAAAATAAAATAAAAATTAAATTTAAAAAATTGGGGGGTCACCCTGGTGGCTCAGTGATTGAGCATCTGCCTTTGGCTAAGGTGGTGATCCCGGGGTCCTGGGATTGAGTACCCCCTGGGGAGGATGCTTCTCCCTCTGCCTATGTCTCTGCCCCACTCTCTCTCTATGTCTCTCATAAATAAATAAAATATTTCAATAAATAAATAATTTTTAAAATTAAAAAAAAATTTTCTCTCTCCTTTTGGTGTCTCAAAAATACAAATGCAAAATAGTATCTATGGGGCACCTAGGTGGCTCAGTTGGATAAGCATCTGCCTTCAGCTCAGGTCATGATCCCAGGCTCCTGGGACTGAGCCCTGCATTAGGCTCCCTGCTCAGTGGGGAACTCTGCTTCTCCCTCTCCCTCTGCCTGCCATTTCTCCTGACCTCTCTTTGTCAAATAAATAAATAAAATCTTAAAAAACAAAAAAACAATATAGTATCTCTGGGTTAGAATTTCCTCTTCCCTTTGTGCCATTTTATAAAAATCATAATGAACAATCACGTAAATGACTCAATTCCTGCTACTTTTTAATCTACTTACAGTGTCATCACTTGCAATACAAAGGAAGAAATATGTGGCAGGGACCCAGAAGATCCGTCAGAGCTGTTTCATCAACCCACAGGAGCCGGCTCATCCACCAGTAGGCATTCGTATGTCTGCACCAGAATATGCACAGCAAAAGGCTGGAGTGAAAGGTTGGAGACCTTCGTTGCCTTTAGATATGAAAAGCACAGAGTACAGATTTGATTATGAGATGATGATCACTTAGGTCAAAAAGGTCTTCCCAAACCAACTTGTGAAAGTGAAAGGCTGGAGACCTTCACTGCCTTTGGATGTGGAAAGCACAGTGTGCAGATTCCTGTATGAGATGATGATCACTTAGGCGGAAGAGGTCTTCTCAAACCAACTGGCCTTTCTCTTAGGGAAAACTGAATTTCCTCGGCTACATTTTCCTGACATTTCAAGTGATTCAAGCGCTTCATTTCATACTCCCTTTCAAGTTTGATGGCTGGAAAATAAAATACATGGAGCAATCCAACTGACATTTTTCACCAGGCATAATATTGTTAAAAACAAACATTTAACCACATGGCAAAACTCCCATTCTTAAATACTAAATAAGAGGGGCTACACAGATGAAGGGTATGGATGCGAATGAACATATTTAAACATTTCTCTTGGGCAGCCTGGGTGGCTCAGCGTTTTAGCGCTGCCTTCAGCCTAGGGCCTAATCCTGGAGACCCGGAATCGAGTCCCACATGGGGCTCCCTGCATGGAGTCTGCTTCTCCCTCTGCCTGTGTCTGTGCCCCCCCTCCCCGTGTGTATCTCTCATGAACAAATAAAATCTTTAAAAATAAATAAATAAATTTTTCTCTGATAATAAGCAAAATAATACAGATAAAAATTGCTATTTCCTAAAACAGTTCATATAGAACTTACATTCTGCAGAAGGGAGGCGAACATTCTTAGTGGTTTTATTTTTTTTGAGGTGTACAGGACTACCAAATGTAATTTCTTCCAAGAAAGGCAACTTGATGTTGGCTAGGTTCGTGTACCAGGTCTTTGTAAGCAGTGCAAGTTCCCAAGGTTCCTGTCTGGGGCAAAAATTCACTAATTCATTCAATAAATATCACTAAGCATCTATTGTGGGATATACAGAAGACATCTTAATTCTCAGTTCCATTTTCCACTAGACTTTTTTTTTTTTTTTAAGATCTTATGTACTTATTCATGAGAGACACACAGAGAGAGAGAGGCAGAGACACAGGTAGAGGGAGAAGCAGGCTCCATGCAGGGAGCCCCACGTGGGACTCGATCCTGGGACTCCAGAATCACGCCCTGGGCCGAAGGCAGGCACTAAACCGTTAAGCCACCCATGGATCCCCGACATTTTGTTTATGAGAGGAATTCAGGATTTTCCAGAGTTGTAAATTTAGCCAGAGGAGAAGTCTTACATTAAACATATCAATGCATAATATATATATACTAATGTAGAGATATATTCAAAAATTATCATTAATCATAACGACAGGAACTTTTGATCAAAAACAGCCTCCCGGGATCCCTGGGTGGCGCAGTGGTTTGGCGCCTGCCTTTGGCCCAGGGCGTGATCTTGGAGACCCGGGATAGGGTCCCACGTCGGGCTCTCAGTGCATGGAGCCTGCTTCTGCCTATGTCTCTGCCTCTCTCTCTCTGTGACTATCATAAATAAATAAAAATTAAAAAAAAAAAAAAACAGCCTCCCTATAGTCAATCCGATCTTTCCATGTCTTTTAAGAGGATACGGTTTAAGAACTGTATGCTCCAATTCTTTTATGGCTGATCACAAATATGGTCATATTAGGGAAGGAAAAGAGGGAATAATCATGCATTGAGTGGAGTGGTTGGCATACACTAAGGCTTTGAGTGTGTGATCTTATTTTAATGCACCATGTGGGTAGACAAGAGACTCAGAAGTGAATTAAGAAACTGAGCTGGTACTTAGCCTAGGGATTGTTATTTAAAAGCACTAGTACCAAAAGAATCCTCAGAAAACTGGAGAAGGGGATGAAATCCCAAACTATAATATTAAAAATAATCACCACGAACTTCAAACAAATTGCTTTATGTATTTTAATTTGGAAATTTAAAATACCAACTCCGGGATCCCTGGGTAGCGCAGCGGTTTGGCGCCTGCCTTTGGCCCGGGGCGCGATCCTGGAGACCCGGGATCGAATCCCACATCAGGCTCCCAGCATGGAGCCTGCTTCTCCCTCTGCCTGTGTCTCTGCCTCTCTGTCTCTCTCTGTGTGACTATCATGAATAAATAAATAAAATATTAAAATAAAATAAAATAAAATAAAATAAAATAAAATAAAATAAAATAAAATAAAATAAAATACCAACTCCATGCTTCTCATCTCATATAGTCAATATGAACTCATATGCACTAGGAAAGGAGAAAGACCTGCTTTGGTACAAGTAGAAGAAATGAGGATATTCCATACACAGGTCTACTTGTTTTCCTCCTTGCTACTTTATCACGTAACTTTAAGGAACTACTTGAAGTCTACAATTATTATAAATGTATTTTAACAAGGGCACAAAGATGTATTTATAAGAATGTTCACTGAAGCGCTGTTTATAAAAATAATAATAATAATCTCACAAAATAGTCTTAATGTCTACCAAGAAGAGCCTGGTTAAAGAAACTGTGGTACATACATATAATGAAAGAATGAGGTTTATCCTTATATGTGGATTTGGAAAGATGAGCAATAAGCTGCTAATTTTAATCTAGCATTTACTATATGCTGGGTACTGTTTTAATCAGTTGACACATATGAACACATTTAATTACCATAGATGCCCTATGAGGTAGGCAAGTGCTATTATTATGCTCATTTTATGGATTGGGAAACAAGAGTAGAAAAACTTGCTCAAGATCACAGGTGTGTTGGTCATGGATTTAGGATTTGAATCCAGAAAATCAGACTTTAGAATCTAAGGTCTTAATGATTACTATACAAGACACGGTGAGGGAGGGAGAAAAATTCAAGATAATCACATGTAAAAACATATACATGTGTATATGTGTGTATGTCTTGTATAGCAGACAGAAATTCTAGAAAAATAGAATTTTCCCTCTGAGTGGGATGGCAGGGGAGAGATGGGAATGGGGAAATGAAAGCATTTTTATTTTCCTTTCAAATGCTTCTATTTTAATATTTTGTGTATTTTTTTAAAGATTTATTTATTTATTCATAAGAGACACACAGAGAGAGGCAGAGACACAGGCAGAGGGAGAAGCAGGCTCCATGCAGGGAGCCCGATGTGGGACTCAATCCTGGATCCTGGGATCATGCCCTGAGCCAAAGGCAGAACCCCAACCAATGAGCCAACCAGGCATCCCTATTTTGTGTACACTTTTTATAATCTAAAAACACATAATGGAAAAATCAAGGTAAGGAGTTGTCTTAGCAAATGAATCCCAAACAGTGTCACTATCATTCTTTTTCTCTTAATTTAGCTGTTCTTATAAACATGATATCAAACACTTTCTTATAAGAATGATGAGAAGGAAAATAAATAAATAAATAAATAAATAAATAAATAAATAAATAAATAAATAAATAAATAAATAAATAAAAAAGAATGATGAGAAGGGGGGATCCCTGGGTGGCTCAGCGGTTTAGCACCTGCCTTTGGCCCACGGCGTGATCCTGGAATCCTGGGATTGAGTCCCACATCAGGCTCCCTGCATGGAGCCTGCTTCTCCCTCTGCCTGTGTCTCTGCCTCTCTCTCTGTCCCTCATGAATAAATAAAATCTTTAAAAAAAAAAAAAAAGAATGATTGAGAAGGTGCTGGTTTTGCAGCAACTATTCATGGTATAAAATTCTACATAACCAGGTGCCTGGGTGGCTCAGTTGGTTAAGCATCTATCTACCTTCAGCTCAGGTCAGGGTCTCAGGGTCCTGGGATGGAACTCTACATAGTTTCCCTGCTTAGTGGGAAGTCTGCTTGTCCCGCTCTCTTTGCCCTTCATCCCTGTTCATGTGCTCTCTCTCAAATAAATAATTTTTTTTTTTTACATTCTACATAACCCAAACTGCAGAATCAGTGCTTTAAATGATTTTCCAGACACAGGACTATCTTTAATACAAAAATTACATTTATAATAATGTTGACTAACATGGTACTTGCCTTTAGTTCAAGGTCTGAAGACATACTGAAATGGCAAAACTAAATAAAATGCATTGATGAGTTTGCTCTGGTTTTCCTAAAGCTCTGGTTTTAGAACCCCAAATGATGTCTCCTCTTACTTCTTAGAATATTGTTTATAAAGAGAAATTCAACTGACTCATAATGGCAAATATGTCATAGACCATGGCAGAGAAGCTAAAAAACAAATCCAAAAATTAAAAACAAACAAAAAAACCAATGTAGCACTAGGACATTACAGAGAAAAATACCATGTGGCAGCCACCCACGTTCATTATGGGTTCACTGTATGTCAAGCAATGAGCAAGTATTTTACATTTGTATTCCACATCACACACACAAGTATTGATATGTGCATTTTACTGATGTGGAGGCTAAGATACAGATAAGTTAAATAATTTACTCAAGGTAGCATAGGGAGCAAGTGCAGGCCCTGGCTTAGAGCTCAGATCTTTTTTTTCCCCCAAAAAAATGTAGATTTATTTTAAATCAGTTCAGTACATGATACAGATTAGCTTTGCAGTATAAAAATATGGAATGGGGGATGCCTTGGTGGCTCAGCGGTTAAGCATCTATCTGCCTTTGGCTCAGGTAGTGATCCTGGAGTTCCGGGATGGAGTCCTACATCGGGCTCCCCGCGGGAAGCCCACTTTTCCCTCTGCCTGTGTGTGTCTCTGCCACTCTCTCTCTCTGTGTCTCTCATGAGTAAATACATACATCTTTTTATTTTAATAAACAAAAATATGGAATGGTTCACAAATTTGCATATCATCCTTGCCTAGGGCCCATGCTAATCTTCTCTGTTTTTATTCCAATTTTAATATATGGGCAGCTCAAGGAAGCACAAGCCCAGGTCTTCCTGATTGCAAAACACATGTTGTCCAAAGTGTTCAGGAGGCAAAACTGACTCTTTGTACAGCCAGTTAGGTGTTTGGTTAAGATATACTTGACACAGGGACGCCTGGGTGGCTCAGTGGTTGAGCGTCTGCCTTCAGCCCAGGGTGTGACCCTGGAGACCCGGGATCGTGTCCAGCATCGGGCTCCCTGCATGGAGCCTGCTTGTGTCTCTGCCTCTCTCTCTCTCTCTCTGTGTCTCTCATGAATAAATAAATAAAATCTTTAAAAATATCTATATATATACTTGACACCAAGACATTTTTAGTTAGGCTTACACTATCTACAGAGCTATTTTAACATAGGTGACAGTTGCTTTGGAGTAAGAAGACAGACTTCCATCCCTGTCACTTATTTACTACATGACTGTGTGAGTTTGATCAACCCACTTCTCCAAACCTCAGTTTCTGTTGTTTTGTTGTAAAGACCAAGATAATTCATAAATTCTAATTAAAAGCATTTCCCTTGGGCAGCCCCGGTGACGCTGCGGTTTAGCGCCGGCTGCAACCCAGGGCGTGATCCTGCAGACCCTGGATCTAATCCCACATCGGGCTCCCGGTGCATGGAGCCTACTTCTCCTTCTGCCTGTGTCTCTGCCTCTCTCTCTCTCTCTCTCTATCATAAATAAATTAATTAATTTAAAAATTAAAAAAATAAAACAATGTAAAATTCAACAAGCAATAACTCATGTTGCAAATACAAATGTCTAAAGGCCATGATGAGATAAGCTAGAGTTATAAAGGCTTAAGTAATGTTAGAAATTATTGGAAAGGTAGACAGTGGGGATCCTTGGGTGGCTCAGTGGTTTAGCACCTGCCTTCGGCCCAGGGCGTGATCCTGGAGCCTGGGATTGAGTCCCATGTCGGGCTCCCTGCATGGAGCCTGCTTCTCCCTCTGCCTGTGTCTCTGCCTCTCTCTATCTCTATGAATAAATAAATAAAATCTTTTAAAAAAAGCATTTCCCTTAAAGAAATCACTATTCAGATAACTGAAAACACGTCACCTAGTCCACTATCTCATGGAGGAACATAGGGTCTCCAGTACTTTTATTTTCCCAAGGACACTCCGCACCCCTAGGCTACGCTCACCGTGATGCAAACACTTACATTTTATAACAACTGCCCCGGAACAGGGTTTTCACCGCGTTCTTCCTTGGCAAGCCATAGGCCATGGTAATGATCACAGTCTAACTTCTTAACATAGGCGCCTGATGTAATGACCGGCCGTACTGTTCGCTTTACCTGAAATGTTTGCAACTCACAGAATTCATGGCGTTCACTTCACTATCTGTTAATAACCAAGTAATAAAAAGATTTGGAAAGAGCATTTCTGAAAGTCGGAAGTCCCTAATAAATGTTCCTTGAAGCTGAACCCCTCGTGTACCACTGTGCTCTCTCGCATTTTCCATGAACTCCTTTGATCATCTCCTGCCCTGTGCGGAGAAAACGCCGGTGGACCGGGGCTCCCGCGCCGCCCCCGCCGCCCCCCCTGCCCCACCGGCTCGCACGCCCCACCCCCGCCGGCCACCCCCGCACGGTCCGGCCTCCGTGGCTCCGCGCGGCCGGGAGCTGCCCGGGCCCCGCCCGAGCCTGGAAAGAATGCAAACCCTCCCGGGTGTTCCCCGACTCAAAAAAAAAAAAAATCTGAGCTCACCAGGAAGCGCCCACTCCCACCGCCCCTCCCACGCACGCCTCGGCGGGGCGAGCCTCCCGGCGCCCAGGTGCGCAGGTCCTCAGCAGGTGCGCGCCCGGGGCAGCGGGTGGAGCCTCGGCCGCCTGCGGAGCCCGGGAGGAGGGGCGGAGGGGGGAGGGGCGGAGGGGGGAGGGGCGGAGAGGGGAGGGGCGGGGGGGCGGAGGGGCGGGGGGGCGGAGGGACGGGGGGGTGGGGGGGTGGAGGGAGCGAGAGGGGGCGGGGGCGCTGGAGGGACGGAGGAACGGAGGGGCGGAGGGGGTGGAGGGGCGGAGGGGGTGGAGGGGACGGAGGGGGTGGGGGGGAGGCGGAGGGGGGCGGAGGGAGGCGGAGGGAGCGGGAGGGGGACGGAGGGGGCCGGAGGAGGCGGGGGCGCTGGAGGGATGGAGGGGCGGAGGGAGTGGAGGGGTGGAGGGGACGGAGAGGGTGGAGGGGAGGAGGGGGTGGAGGGGAGGCGGAGGAGGGCGGAGGGAGGCGGAGGGAGCGGGAGGGGGCCGGAGGGGGCGGGGGCGCTGGAGGGAGTGGAGGGGACGGAGGGGGTGGAGGGGCGGAGGGGGTGGAGGGGCGGAGGGGGCGGGGGGACGCGCGGCCCCCGCCCCTCCGCGGCCCCGCCCCTCCGCGGCCCCGCCCGGTCCGCCGGGCCCTCGGGGTGGGTGGGGTGGGGAGGGCAGGGCCGCCGGCGCTGATTCCCGGTGCTCGCTGGTCTCGGGGGGTCGCGCTCCCCCGTGCCCCGGGGGCGGAGCGCGCCCCGACTAGGCGCCCATGGGCGCTGCACCCGCGGGCCCGCCCCGGGGCACACGGCTCCTGCCTGCTCGCGCCCGAGCTGCGGCGGCGCCCAGGCCCCGGGAGCCTCGCGTCGTCACGCCGAGGCCTCAATAAAGGGCTTTGTGGTGCCGCCCTGCCCGCCTGGGGCCGCGGGGCCTCCGGGTTAAGCAGCCGAGATCCGCACACACTGGACGGAACCAGACTAGGAGCAAAAGAGCTGTAAGCTAGGCCCTTCCCTGAAAATGGCACTTTTTTTTTCTTTTTAATTTTTATTTATTTATGATAGTCACAGAGAGAGAGAGGCGCAGAGACACAGGCAGAGGGAGAAGCAGGCTCCATGCACCGGGAGCCCGACGTGGGATTCGATCCCGGGTCTCCAGGATCGCGCCCTGGGCCAAAGGCAGGCGCCAAACCGCTGCACCACCCAGGGATCCCAAAAATGGCACTTTTAAATGTGAGGGAGTTGTCTGTATCGGAGCGACCTGGGGCTCGCTTGCGGGCCCTGGGGCGCCCCCTTAGAGCCGCGTTCACCTTCCCGGTGAGCGCCCCGAGGAGAGGAGCGGGATGTGCCCTCGCCCTGGCGGCCCGGGCAGCTCTAAACGCTAAGCCCCAAGCCCTGCCTGCGGTATGTTAGGCGGTCGTCGTGCTCGGGACAAGGCAGATTAGAAAAGGTGGCCTGATGGGCCCGTTTCTGAAGTGATTCAGGATGAACCTGTATTTTAATGCATCAGAGGGTCACCCCTTAGACGTCAAATGAAAATTAACCTGCTGGTCCATCTCGCATGAGGTTCCTAGAGTCAGAACTGGTTTAGAATCCTAGATCCGCCACTTGATGGCTTTAAGGTCTTGCCTCTGTAAATTCTCCAATCCTAAATTTCTCCATCTATAAAACAAGTGTGATACTCTGGATCTTGCAGGGTCATTGTGGGGATTAAAGATGGTGTCTGTAAATTCTGCCAACATGGTAAGTGACTATCTTTGAGCCTAGTAGCTTTAGGAGATAGACAAGGGATACTTGTTATTCTAATTATGAAGAGGAGGAATGATAGTTCGTTCCTCCTCAATGAATTAAGAGACGTCAAAGGACTCCCCAAGGAGACACAGCTCATGATTTTCAGGGCCAACTTTTGAAGCTAAACAGGATACCCTTTCCACCCTGACAAGACACCTCAGGTACTAACTAGCTCCTGTCTGATTAGGATAGGCTGGTAGGCTTGACCACCTATGAGGGTGCCTTTTGCTTTCCCAAAATTAGAAGGTGAGGACTCCACTCTTTAACATTTCTGTTCTTTTTACCGCTGGAAGAGGAGCCTCAAGGAGTGAGAGGCTCAAGGTATTAGTTTTAACACAATGTTGAATCCATTAATAGACTGTAAAAATCAATGGAGGAGATCTTGAACTGGATTTTTTTTTCAAATAAATTAACATACAATGGGTGGAGGGTAGGGGAGTTAGAGTACATCGTGCAGATACGTCAAAGTATTGTTTTGTGAAACATATTCTTGCTGTTCACATGGACTCTTTCTCATGCCTGCGTGTGTGTATGCAGTTTCTATATAAAAGACAGTTCTCACAATGGGCCTAAAAAATTTGAAAGCCACTAAGATCATTTCGTTTTAGAGATGAAAAAACAGAGACCTGAGCACCTGGGTGTCTCAGTGGTTGAGCGTCTGCCTTCAGCTCAGGTTGTGATCTGGGGTCCTGGGATCGAGTCCCACATCGGGCTCCCTGCATGGAGCCTGCTTCTCCCTCTGCCTGTGTCTCTGCCTCTCTCCATGTCTCTCATGAATAAATAAAAGTATTTTAAAAAATAAGAAAGGAGAAACAGTGACCAAGTTGTTAATTAAAATCACACCCAGATAGGACAGAGATAAGGCCACTTCAGAGTTGGGGCACATGGTGCTGTGACTTTTTTCTTTTTATAGAGGAAGAAATCAAGATCCAGGGAGAGGATATGTGTCCAGGGCCCCACTGAGAGAGATTAGAGACAACCTGTGATTTCTCCATGTTTGAACCTCATTTCCTGTATATCTATGTATGATTCCTGAGAATTTTGTTTAGTTATTTCCTACGTGACTCACTCTGAACCAATATGGTAGACGTTACAGAGTATGACTTCTGAGACCAGGCCACAAAAGGTATTGTGGCTTCCTTCTTTTGGTCTCTCTTGGATCACTAACCCTAGAAGAGATCAGATGCCATGTTAGGGCACGCTCAAGTCACCTTATGGTTAAATTCACATGCAAAGGAATAGAAGCCTCTAGCTAACAGCTAGTGAGGTGCTGAGGCCTCTTGCTACCACCCATGTGAATGAGCCAACTTAGAAGCAGATCCTCCAAGGCTCCATAAAGTCTTTAGAGAAGTGCAGCCCCAGCTAATGTCTTCACAGAAACTTCACGGGAGACCCTGAGTCAGAACCACCTCGCTAAGCCACTCCAGGATTCCTGGTCCTCAGAAAATATGGTAACAAATGCTTATCATTTTAAGCCACCAACCTTTAGAGTATTTGGGGGGGGAGGGGGTTGGTTGTGGTTTTTTTTTAAGATTTTATTTATTTATTCATGGGAGACACAGAGAGAGAGAGAGAGGCAGAGACGCAGAGGGAGAAGGAGGCTCCATGCAGGGAGCCCGACCTGGGACTTCATCCCCGGACCCCAGGATCACGCCCTGGGCCAAGGGCAGGCGCTTAACCGCTGAGCCACCCAGGGATCCCTAGAGTATTTGTTATAGAGCAACAGATAACTAATATACCACTAAGTGTCTTATTGTAGAAGGGATATTTTACACAGAGGAAAATAGCCATATGTTTATAATTGAGATTAATAATTTGATAAAAATGAACAGTAAAACACATTATAGATTCTTTCTGGGCAGCTGAAATCTCATCTAGGACCAGTTAAGAACTTTTGGAAACTGTCAACACAGAAAATAAATGGTGAGTACCAGTCTCCCACATGTCTTTAAGAACAAAAATAACCTCAGGGCAGCCCCGGTGGCTCAGGGTTTAGCGCTGCCTTCCGCTCAGGGCCTGATCCTGGAGACCAGGGATGGAGTCCCACATCCGGCTCCCTGCAGAAAGCCTGCTTCTCCCGCTGCCTGTGTCTCTGCCTCTCTCTCTCTCTCTCTCCCCCCGTCTGTCATGAATAAATGCATAAAATCTTTTTTAAAAAGAACAAAAATAACCTTAAATCCTATAGAAGGTGGAAGGATATCCAGTAAAGATCTGGTTCTCTGGTCACCTGGATAGCTCAGCAGTTTAGCACCTGCCTTTGGCTCAGGGCGTGATCCTGGAATCCCAGGATCCAGTCCCACATGCTTCTCCCTCAGCCTGTGTCTCTGCCTCTGTGTGTGTGTGTGTGTCTCATGAATAAATAAAATCTTTTTTAAAAAGTCTAGCTCTCACCCCACCCTCATAAAGACTATTTTAGTATTTTCTTTTGAATTATATCATTTCTGAACATTTCTCTGTCTCCCACCCCCCCCCCCCCTTTTCTCCTCCTCTCTTTCTTTTCTCTATGATATCTCTCTCCCTCTGCTTTACTGGTGCCCTACACACATCCAATTGGGTAAGCCTTCACGGATTACTCCAGAAAGTTGGCAGGTTTCTTTTAAATTGGTTAAGAGAGCATTGCTGCCACCTACTGTTAGAACTCAGGTACAAACAGGAATGCAAAGAGACACCATAACTATCATAACACAACCAAAAAGCAACATTAATGTGATGTTTACACTTTGGGCACTGTTCAAGGGACTTCATACACATTGCCTCATTAATTATCACAACCATACATGCTGTTATCAATTTAGTGGTATGATTTTAGGGATATTAGAGAAGTAAAAAAAACTGAGGCACCTCAAGCATGAATAACTTTTCCAAGGTCACAGAACTTGACCCAAGACTATGCAATTCTGATATTTTTCTCTGTACCATACTATACATTCTCCCAGGATTGTAATTAAGGCAAGGTTTTAAGGTATATACCTGTAAATCTTTTTTCAACTGCCCTTTTAAAATATTCTGTTAATTTCTCATCAGACATATATTAACAGAAAATATTGTTGGGCACCTACTCCGTGCCAGCAATCATTCTTCCCCCATCATCTGAACCTCTCCGTTTAGTGATGAAGAGGATAATAGTTTTCCTAGGACAGTTAAGGAAGAAAAGGGTGTATAAGGGGCGCCTGGGTGGCTCAGTGGTTGAGCATCTGCCTTTGGCTCAGGTCATGATCTGAGATCGAGTCCCACATCGGGCTCCCTGCAGGGAAGCTTCCCTGCTTCTCCCTCTGCCTGTGTCTCTGCCTCTCTCTCTGCATCTCTCATAAATAAATAAATAAAATCTTAAACAAAAAAATAAAAGGACAAAAAGCCTACCCATATAAAAAAAAAATAGATGAGGGCTTTGGCATGTTACAGTGTCACCCTGTAAAGTACTAAATTACTTTATAGTAAGTTACTTTAAGAATAACTAGGAAAAAAATAAATAGGAAAGTAGGAGCAATTAGAAAATTAAGATGAGATCTCCAGTTATTCATTAAATACTTTTTAAAATGAGTCATATTTTATTGACTTTTCAAATAAATAATAAATCATATCAATTGAGCTTTTATCCTTTCCACATGAAGCGGTAGTGTACTGTTATATAAGAGGTCTAACTAGGAATCAAAAAAACTGGGCTAAAGACACTTTATAAATATGAAAAATTTCTAACACTTTGTGTCATTTATGAAATCCCAAAATATTTTTATGATTCCATGAACCTGTCTAAATCCTCCACTTACAGTACTAAATTTTTAATAAGTTAACAAATGACTTTTAATAACTTTTCCTATTTTGTATTTTGACATATTTATGTAAAGAATTCATTAAAGTTCAGGGTACCTGGCTAGTTACGTAGGTAGGGCATGCAACTCTTGATCTTGGGGTCATAAGTTCAAACTCCATGTTGGGCATAGAGATTACTTAAAAATAAGTAAATAGAAAAAAACTCATTAAAGTTCATATAATATATAAAGTTTATTTGTCCTAACTTTCTTTTTTTGAAGATTTATATCCCAGGCTTACAATATCCATATAGTCTTTTTAATTTTATTCATCTCAATGGTTTATAGCTCATCATAAGATTTAATTCAATTAGATTCAAGCCAATTTAACACACATCTGTTGAGCACTTTCTGTATGCAAAGCTTTGTGATTGGTGCCCATAGTCTAAAATTTGTCCCTCTTCTCCCCCTCCCCCATATGTAAGAAAAGCTCTCTTAGAGTTTTTTGCAGCTAGGTGCAAAAGAATGAAACTGGACCACTTTTTTACACCATATACAAAAATAAATCTAAAATGGATCAAAGACTTAAATGTCTTGTCTTCAGGTCAAAGACCTAAAACCATAAAATCCCTAGAAGAAAAGATAGGAGGTAAGCTCTGTGACATCACATTTAGCAATATTTTTTTTTATCTGTTTCCTAAGGCAAAGATAACAAAATCAAATCTCTCGCCTTCTGCCTCTCCCCCCAACTTCTCTAAAATAAATAAATAAATCTTTTTTTTTTAAATGGACAGAGACCCTGAATAGACATCTTTCCATAGAAGACATCCAGATGGCCAACAGGCACAAAGATACTAAATATCACTAACTATCAGGGAAATACAAATAAAAACCTCGAGATATCACCTCAGAATGGCCAGAATGGCTAGTATCAAAAAGACAAGTAAAAAAAAAAAAAAGATAAAAAGTGTTGGCAAGGAAATGGAGAGAAGGTGGGCAGCCCGGGTGGCTCAGCGGTTTAGCGCCACCTTCAACCCAGGGCGTGATCCTGGAGACCTGGGATCCGAGTCCCTCGTTGGGCTCCCTGCCGGGAGCCTGCTTCTCCCTCCGCCTGTGTCTCTGCCTCTCTCTCTCTCTCTGTGTGTCTCTCGTGAATAAATGGATAAAATTTTTAAAAAGAAAAGAAAAGAAATAGAAGGAAACTCTTTAGTGGGAACATAAATTGGTATAGCCAGTATGGAAAATATTGTAGAGATTCCTCAAAAAATTAAAAATAGAAATACTATATGATCCAGCATTCCCACTTCTGAATATTTAAAAAGAAACTTTACTAAAAAAAAAAAAAAGAAAGAAAGAAAGAAACTTTACTGTGCTATTTGTTATAAATTTCCCCCTACATTCTTAAAAAACTTTAAGTAAAGATCTATATATTTGTAAATAATAGTAATAATCCAACTTTCTTTAATTTAATGTGTCCTCAGGCTCATGAACCACTTATCAATGTCATCCCCAGTGATTTTGTCTATCTTTATTAGATAATTTCCCAGTTTTTCTTATCACTAGGAGTGGCAGTGGACAAAGCTTTGGCCAATGAGACATACAGGGAAGTCTACCTGAAGCCTCTGCGAAAGATTTTGCTTCCTGCTAAGGAGAGAAACATGCTTAAGAATTCAGCACTGCCCCTGACCTTTCTTCCTACCTCACAAGTCTGTTGAAAAGTTGTGTGAGGCTACTGTCTTGTGACAATGAGAAGATAAGTGTAATCTTGGGAAGACATCAAGTGGGAGTGGCTGAGCATAAGGAAAGAAGAACCGAACCTAGAGCCATGGAGGCATGCGTGAGTGCTGGCATCAAACCTAGAGTGCCTTGTGCCATTCTCCTTTTTCAGTGAGAACATTAATGTTCTTTTTCGTTTAAGCCACTTAAGCTATAATTAGTATGGTTTTCTTAATTTCTGGTAAAATCATTCCTAAGTGATACTTTAGATGAATATTTGCTTGAACATGGTGCCCTTAAACCGAACAACAAAACGTGTGTGGACCTGAGACATTCTACCTGAGTTCAAAATCCCCTTCCACCCAGCTAAGAACCAGCCAGCCAGAGAGTTACCCTAATACTTTAGTTTTTTATCTGCAAGATGAAGATAATTCTACTTTCACTATAGGATTGTCATGGCTATTAGTTGCCTTGCCCATATTATACAATAAATATAAATTTACATTATTTTGAGAATTAAAAACCAAAAAATTAATATTCTAAATAGCCAAAAACCACAGAACCCTCACAAAATGTGAAGTCTACCAACTACAAATTCCTGGCCCATAGATAATGTGTCACTGTATATTACACTGCACATAAATACCACATCTTAGACAGATGTGAAAGAATTTGGTTTTTAACTCTTCAATGAAGAAAATTTCAAATATATAAACAAGCAGAGTCACATGCCAAATCTTCATACATGCATCATCCAATGTCAGCAGTTTATCAACAGATTTCCAGTCTTGTTTAATCTTGTCACTTTCCCTATAAATACTGAATATTTTTTTGAAGTCACTTACAAGGCACTTTAATACCACAAAAAACTGAATATGTGCATATCTCCAGAACTAGCAACTTTTTCTGAAGTTTTCCCATATTTGTTTTGAATATAAGACCTCAGACTCAAGTCTTAATAATGGCAGTTGAGAAAGCATGGATTTGGGAGCTGTCTCTAGACTGGGTTAGAATTCCAGTGCCAGCACTTCCTAGCTATGTGATCAGGAGCAAGTTACTTACTTTCCTCTGAGGCTCAGTTTTTTCACCTACAGAGGACCAGAATAGTAGTCGGACGCACTCTCCAGGCTCTCTTTGAGAAATAAATATCAAAACGATGGTGAGTAATAGTTATAATTTACTAAACAAGCCAGCCATTGCCCTAAGCACTTTTCCTGTAGTATTTTCAGTCCATGGCACTTGGCCCTTGTCTGTGCTCGGCAGATGTTCCCTTTCAGTCCTTGGAGCAAGTTTCACTACAGCAAAGACGACCAAGTAGAGGCTCTGGTTATGAGAGGCTAGTGAGAAAAAGTAGTGTCTTACCAGACAGAGTCCACCACAACATGGGGAGGGGTGGGGCTGAAGAAAGTCTTCTCAAATTTACAAACCAGTCTAATTGTGTAGAGCCAGGAGGGTGAGAGATGGAATAAGAAGGAAGGAATGAGGATAAAAGGAAGTAGGAAGTCAGGAATAAAGGAGAGCATGCCACGTCTTTTGTCCCTCTCCAATGCTCTCACACACCAGCTTTCCTGACTTCACACAGCACCCTAGCAGTAATCACTCTGCACTCACTTTTGAGACTCAGTAGCTGGTCCACACTCAGGCCTGGTAAGAGGGGAGGCCAAGATTCAAACCCATATCAGTCTCAGGATGCTTATTTCACTCCATATGTCCACATCATGCCCTTTTCAAATGACCTGAATGACAGGTTTTTTGTTGTTGTTGTTGTTTTTTACAGAAGTGGCATCGGGTACAGCATGTTAGACATGGCTTTGGTAATGGGGAACGTCGGTATGGGATGGGGTGAGGAAGCAGACAGGTGACCTGAGATTGGCTCCAGAAAGACCATGACCCCATGATTCAGGAAGATAGTTTCCAACACCCCCAAAGCTTCTGTGCCCCATCACTGTTTGATGGGCCTGCTTATGTTTTATCTGCAAATCAGGGCTACCTCAGATGGGCCTATCAGCAGTCCTGACCACCTCAGGTGGTGTAAAGGCTGCCTGACCTTGGGAATCCAGACATTTTCCAGGTAACGCTTAGAATAGCAATAAGCTAGAAATGGATTCTAAGAGTTAAGGAGTGATTCTAAAATCAATATTTATTAGCAAAGAAAGCTTTTCTTTTTTTCTATTTCTCTCTCCAGATAACTTTGTGTCTAAACCGGGCTTTATTTTTTTTTATAATAAATTTATTTTTTATTGGTGTTCAATTTACCAACATACAGAATAACACCCAATGCTCATCCCGTCAGGTGCCCCCCTCAGTGCCCGTCACCCATTCACCCCCACCCCCCGCCCGGGCTTTAAATATAAAATAGGAAGTCTACCAATTCTTCTCAAAGGGGGGAGGTCTGAGAATTTCTAAGAATAAAGTGGGAGATGAATTTAAAATGCATATTCCCAGGTACTCCCACCAAAATTGTAATTCAGAGGAATCAAGAATCAGCTTTTAAAAAAATAAATAAATGCCCAGGCAATTCTCTTTCAGGTGTTTTTGGACATTTCCCCCAAATTAGCCTAGAGACCATTGCATCAGATGAACACCTGCAGTCTTGTTAAAAATAGAAATTCTGTAGATAACCTGAATTTTAATCAGCAGGGACAGAGTTGGTGGGGGGAGTATGAGGAAGGAAGCCTAGGATTCTGCATTTTATTTTTTTCTTGTTTATATCTTTATTTTTAAGTAATCTTTACACCACCCAACCTGGGGCTTGAACCATGACTCCGAGATCAAGAGTCCCATACTCTTCTAACTGAGCCAGCAAGACACTCCTGGATTCTGCATTTTAAAGAGGCTTTCCAGGGACACCGGGGTGGCTCAGTGATTGAGCTTCTGCCTTTGGCTCAAGTCATGATTCTGGGGTCCTGGGATCAAGTCCTGCATCAGGCTCCCTGCAAGGAGCCTGCTTCTCCCTCTGCCTAGGTCTTTGCCTCTCTCTGTGTGTCTCTCATGAATAAATAAATAAAATCTTTAAATAAATAAATAAATAGGCTTCCCAGGTGAAGTTTTACTAGTAAATTTTAAGAACTCCTGCCTAGGAAATAACAAAATATTCTCTTAGATGGGCCATAGCATGGAGGACCTATTTCTGCTGAATCTCATTAAGCTACTTTGAGTTTATGTTCATGTGGAAATCACAACCCGAGACTCAACTCATGAAAGAGAAAAAGATAGGGTATTGAGAATAGGAATTGAGTAATAACCAACAATGGCTCCACATCAAAGAATTTGAGTAAAGTTTCTCCAAATAGGAGCACCATAGCACATTGGCTCTCTATTCATCCTTACTTGACTTCCATTGTTAAGTTTTCTTATATGTAGATGCTCAATAAATACTCATTAAGTTGAATTGAATATATAAATTAGAAAAAACATAACTACAAGTTCTAATTTTGGTCTACTTCCTCTTTTACCCTAGGATCTGAAGTAAGCAACTTTCATTTCTCTATTTCATCTGTGCCTTTTTTTTTTTTTTTAAGAATATGCCTTGTGGGATTATTTTAAGAAGGAAGTAATAAGAGTTTGGAAAGCACCTTTTTCCTCTTAGCCAAAATAGTGAAGAGAATCTCCACTATCTGGCATCGAGGCCAGTTCAATGAGATAAGTAGTTTCTCTCTTTCTTTTTTTTTTTTTTTAAGGTTTTATTTCTGTATTTGGCACAGAGAGAGAGCACAAGCAGAGGGAGTGGCAGGCAGAGGGAGAGGGAGAAGCATACTCCCCAGTGAGCAGGGAGCCCAATATGGGGCTCGATCCCAGGACCCTGAGATCATGACCTGAGCCGAAGGCACTTAACTGACTGAGTCACTCAGGTGCCCCAAGTAGTCTTTCTTTCTTTCCTTCTTTCTGTAAACTAAAGATCATTTAGTAACTCTTTTTTGAGATTTCATGATATGCTAGAAGCTGTGATGATTTCTGGGACAGCAAACAAAGCACAGTTACAACCTACTATTGTTGAAGAAACAGAGGAATCAAGGAAAAAGCAGAAATTGAAGGATCAGAGAAGTCACTGGCCAGCCCTCCTCTAGTGTTGACAGAGGTGGGCGAGATGGAGCTTGCAAATCCATCTGAGAAACCAGGCACTTCAGCAGTCAGTCAGAGTGGGACCGCCCAGCCTGGAGGCACTGCTGGTCAGCAAGGCATGCACTGGAGAGAACTGGGGGTGGGGCCAGGGAGAGCAAGAACATACGTAACCTGCCACTGATGTGGTAGAAAGTAGAGACAACTGAGGTATGCAAAGTTCTCTGTGTGTTTCTTCCAGAGCGTGGCTGCTCTTTCACTACTACCTACCAAATCTCATGCTGGGCTTTTTTTTCCCCCCAACTCTAAATCACACAAGGAAGAGGACTCTGGGAACTCTAGTTCCAATTTGTCCAAAGTAACACCACACGTATGAGGAATTGGGTCAAGAAGTGATGAAAGCTGGTTAAGAGGCCGATGCATGATAACAGATGACACAATCAATGCAAAAATTCTGAGCAGAAGTGCTCAGATCCCAAGGTCTGAATGAGATTCCCAGCTATTGGTAACTCCTCAGGATTTTTCTTATGTGGTCTCCTATGTCAGCACTAGAATTGCCCCACCTACAACAAACTGGTTGCATAACATGAAGGTGAAGTTCAGCTCATAAATATAAATCTGACGCCCCAACACAATGACCACAGGTGCAGCCATTACAAATGATCGCTGAGTTTTTAGCTCAGTGTGACCCCACAGCTATTAACAATTACTTTATGATTTAAACTTTTATCAGATTCAGATTTTTGAGGTAGAGACTGCTTATTTGTTCAAATATTTATTCATGCTTACTTTATGCTACATGGAAGAAAAGTGAAACATCTTACTAGTCTCTACATGAACCAAACACACACCCTTCTATCCACTCTTGCTTACACCACCTCAGCTCCCCTTCCCAAGCATACCATATTCCCCACAAGGTTTACGATAAATAAAACCTGGTGATGAGAGAGAAAGAGACCTTGAGCCACAAGATAAAGTCACAGGCCCTCAGATTTCACAGCCCTAGGGGATCCCTGGGTGGCACAGCGGTTTGGCACCTGCCTTTGGCCCAGGATGCAATCCTGGAGACCCGGGATCGAATCCCACGTTGGGCTCCTGGTGCATGGAGCCTGCTTCTCCCTCTGCCTCTCTCTCTCTCTCTCTCTCTCTCTCTCTCTCTGACTATCATAAATAAATAAAAAAAAAAATAAAAAAATAAAAGAAGTAAAACATATAATCCTAAATTTAAAAAAAAAAAAAAAAAAAAAAAATAAATCCTTTCTTTAAAAAAAAAAAAGATTTCACAGCCCTAGTCCAGGAAGATCAGTCATAACTCCTTAAATTAAGATGATGTAGATAAAAAATAGCAGAACTTCTGGGGAACTAGTTTAAATCAAAAGGAGAATTTATTTTAATTTTTAAAATGTATTTATTTGACAAAGAGAGTGCGTACAAGTAGGGAGAGTTTGAGTGGGAGAGGGAGCAGCAGGCTCCCTGCTCAGCAGGGAGCCTGATGAGGGGCTTCATGCAGGGCTCAATCCCAAGACCCTGGGATCACAACCCCAGCTGAAGGCAGATGCTTAATTGACTGAGCCACCCAGGCACCCCCAAAATGGGGATTTAAAATAAAGATACTTGCTTATCTCATGAGACAAGGGGAAGGAATGCATCCAGCCCTCAGGGGGCTGAAATCAAGAGTAGGAAGGCAGGAATACTCCACTCCATCTCACTCCTGCTTCTCTCTGTGCATTTGCTCCTTCTCCCTGTAAAGATTTCTTTGTTCCTCAAAGCACAAGATGGAATACAGCTGCCCCTCTTTTTTTTTTTTTTTTCCAGCTGCCCCTCTTGAAGTGATTGTTTGAAGCAGATGGAAACTGACTTTCCTTCAGTCCTAATACCAAATAGGGAGAGAATCCAATGGGTTCAGCTTGGCTTCAATATTTTTTCCTTGAACCAATTACCTTGATGGTGACAGACCAGGAGAGCTTCGGTACAGACCTGCAGCCAGGACCGTGGGTGAGGGAGCACCTGGTGTCAACACTCTGACTTGACTTAGAGAGGTTACAACGTTCATCAAATACTAGTCAAGTGTACAGAGATAAATGTCTTCCTAGGGAGACTCCAGAAATCAAGCCTACTTTTCAGCTTCCTGTAGTGACAAAAACAGCAGGAGCCAATGCCAAGTCAGAGGCCTAAAAATATGAGCATGGGGGAAACTGTAATAAAGTCAGGATTACTGAAACCAAATACGTCCAGGAGTAAAGGACACATTGTTGATTCCCTTCCAGAACCATTTCCCCTCTTCCTTACCATTATAGCTCTGCTTTTGTCCAGGTATCTGTGCTTCTCCACTTGATTGTGTGCTTGCATAGATGCCAGCTACTTCCTAAGATCCCAAGGTGAATCCTGATTAATCTAAACCAATCAAGGTAGTACCATTCCCTTTATCTCTCATTAGGCTTGGGCAGGTGATACATTCTTATCAATGAGGCCTGAGGTAAAATCAACTGGATGTTTCTGAGAAACGTTTCTTCTTTCCTAGAAAAGATACGGATGAAGAGATTACCTTTTCCTTCTTTATACCTTCTTGTATCTGGATATTGGATACACCTGGAATTGCTATAGCCATTTTATGAACATAAGGAGACCTAATCTAAGGAAAGAAGAGGGAAAAGCTAGAAAATGAAAAGACTGGGGTCAATGATAATTTACTGATCAGTGAATTCACTATCCTTAGAGCCATCCTACATTTAGACTAATTATATGCGATACATTTTATTTTGTAAGCCACTTTGAGTTGATTTTCATTTACTTGCTGCTGAAGGCAAACCAACTAAAACAGGGAATATGGTGGGAATTAAGGCTAGAAAGACAAGCAGATAAGATTCCACACACAGAAATAGGAGTCAGAATAAAGTCAGACTTCTTAGCAACCCTGAAAGCTAGATGATGAAATTATGAAGGAAAAAGATTTTCCAAGGTAGAATTTTCAGACCCACCAAATTATCATTTAACTAAGAAAGTAGAATGGGGATGTTTTAATACACAAAAGCTCCCAAAAAATACCTGCACTAAATTCTTTGTAGGAAACTAGAAAGAATGTGCTTCTCCAAAATGAGGGAGTAAACCAAAAAGAGAAAGACTTGGGATCCAGTACACAAGAACCTCTCTTATGAGGGGAAGACATGGAATCCAGTAGGCAAGATCAGACCTCTGTCATGAAGGGAAGACAGGTAAGTACAGAAAATAAGCCTTTCATCATGAGAAGTGAAGAAAGGTCCCAGAAAGATAATGGTAAACTTTGAGAGTACTTCTATAAGAGGCAAAGCACCTTTGGCACCTGGCAGGATGTGTGGACAGGAAAGGTGTGAATGTGGGTGTATGTGAAAGAAGAGTGAAATTTTCTGTAGTAGAAAGTCCATAGACTCCTAATTTTTTTATTAGGTTTTTTATTTTAATTCCAGTATAGTTAACATACAGTGTTATATTCATCCCAGGTATATAATACAGTGATTCAACAATTCTATACATTACTCAGTGCTCATCATGATAGGTGTACTCTTAATCCCCTTTACCCCTACCCACCTCCCTTCTGGTACCATCAGCTCTCTTTAGTTAAGAGTCTGTTTCTTGGGCAGCCCAGGTGGCTCAGCAGTTTAGCGCCGCCTTCAGCCCAGGGCCAGATCCTGGAGACCCAGGATCGAGTCCCACGTCGGGCTCCCTGCATGGAGCCTGCTTCTCCCTCTGCCTGTGTCTCTTGACTCTCTCTCTCTCTGTATGTGTCTCTTATGAATAAATAAAATCTTAAAAAAAAAAAAGAAGAATACTGAGAGCTCACAACATGCCAGGCATTTGACTGACTTTTTCCTTTTCTATCCTTGTACTGTCCTATTTACAAATGAAGAGCTGAGGCTCAGAAATGTTAACCTGTTATCAATATATCATATAGCTGGTAAATCCAGAGCTGGGATCCAACTCACTCTTAGTGTGGATCCAAAGCTTGGTCTCCAAGCCACTGTAGGACTGTAAACAACTCTACCTTCCTGGAATGAACAGTCTCCCAATAGTCAGTGCCTGCCTTTAACCTTATGCAAACTGCTTCACCTGCTCTCAAAATGATATTTAAAGACCACTATCTGGGGACTGGTTTTGATGATTGCCGTTGAGATGCCACTACTCCCAAGTTCTTTCGGAAGACATACCTAGGGATGCCTGGGTGGCTAAGCATTTGAGCCTCTGTCTTTGGCTCAGGTAGTGATCCTGGGGTCCAGGGATAGAGTCTTGCATCAGACTCCCTGCAAGGAGCCTGCTTCTCCCTCTGCCTATGTCTCTGCCTCTCTCTGTGTCTCTTATGAATAAATAAAATATTTTTAAAAAGACATATCTAATCAACACGTGTGTACAGATGTATTATGCATGTACGGAGATGTATGTGTGAATACATATATGTAAATACTTGTCCATGTATTTACATCTACAATTCTATATTGATCTATATATATTAAAAGCCATGAGTTTATACCAATACCTCCAATTTTAATCCACCACAAATTTCATTCTAGTTTTCTTCCTTTCTAAAGATTTTATTTTTGGATATATTTAGAATCTAAAGATTATATACTTTTAATCCCTTCTCCAATAGTGAGAAACCTGGCTCTTATTATCCTTAATATTTGGTCAATATTCCTGAATATAATCAATCTCCCATCACCTCCACCATCCTCTCCCCCATGCAGACACCCTCCTCATTTCATTTGAATTCCCATACTCTCTTCCAGGCTATTCCACCTTTAGTGTGAGAGTCCTTTCACACCATTTGGGTTCTCAAGTGCACTGAGCTCCCCAACCCCCCAATCCCCCAACCCCTCCACCTCACCCTCCCAAACCCCTCCTCCCCCCCCCCCCCCCCCCCCCCCCCCGCTGGCATGAATGCCTTTCATTGCCCATTCAGGTTCTGATTCCCCACATCAGGCTACTCCCATATGTAGATGCCTTCCTTTCTTGGGCTCTAATACCCAGTTCTGAACCATCCCATGCATGGATGCCCTCCTAGCTTTGTGGGTTCTGACCCCTCACATCCAGCCACCCCTGAGTGGATCCTTCTCACCTTATTCATGCTCTGATGTCCCATGCTTGTGAGTCATTATTTTAAAAACAGTCTTAGGACTCATCTAAAGTACTTATGATGTCTTATGTATAAAAGAAACAGAGGTAAGCTTTGTATAAAGTGTCAGTTTTAAAAGCAGCAAGAGTGGCAAATAAATAAATAAAACTTAAAAATAAATTGTACACTTGAAGTCAACTATACTCAAAAAACAATAATTACCAAAAAATCAATAAGGGCAGCATCTTAAAAATCAAATGACAAAAGGAAAAAAATGATAAATTGGACTAATTTTTAAATTTGTGCTTCAAAGGACACTATCAAGAAAGTGGAAAGACAACCCACAGAATGGAGGAAAATATTTGCAAATTAT
This sequence comes from Canis aureus, assembly GCF_053574225.1. Classification (NCBI taxonomy): domain Eukaryota; kingdom Metazoa; phylum Chordata; class Mammalia; order Carnivora; family Canidae; genus Canis; species Canis aureus. Next base: position 10,690,546 of record NC_135643.1, read on the forward strand.
ATATATATATAACATATACAAATAGCCAACAAGTATATGAAAAGATGCTCGACATCATTAATCATTAGGGAAATACAAATCAAAACTATGAGATACCACCTGACATCTACTAGTATGGCTGTAATATTTTTAAAGGACAGACAATAAAAAGATCAGGCTAGGATATGGAGAAACTGGAACTTACCTACACTCTTGTTGTGAATATAAAGTGATACAGCCACTTAGGAAAACAGTCTGGCAGTTCCTCAAAAAGTTAAACAGTGTTTCCATTTGATCCAGCAATTCCATCCTTAAATATATACCAAAGGGAAATGGAAATGTATTTCCACCCCCAAAACAATACCCAAAGATGGAAACAACCCAAATATGCATCAACCAATGAATGGGATAAACAAAACATGGTATATCTGTACAATGGAATATTATTTCAACCATAAAAAAGAAATGAAGTACAAATACATGCAACAACATAGATGAACCTTGAAAACATTATGCTAAGTGAAAGATGCCAGTCACAAAAGGTCACATATTGTTCCATTTATATTAAATGTCCAGAATAGGAAAATCCATAGGGACAAAAAATGGTTGCCTAAGGCTGATGGAGACAAAGGAATTAAGAGAAAGGGGAGTAATAGCTAAAGAATACAGAATTTCTCCTGGAGATGCTGAAATGTTCTAAAATTGATGGTAAAGAAGGTCACACAATACTGCATTACAAAAGATTATTGAATTATGCATTGTAAACGAGTGAATTGTATGGTATGAACTATATCTGAATAAAGTTTTTTTTTTTTAAAGCTTTCTGTATGATGAGGAGGTGAGGAAGGGACTTTATCAATTTCTAAGTTACTCTTCCTACACAACCCTGTCTCTCATATACCCACTATCCTTGAATTTAAGTCAGGGTCTTCCCCAAGGGCTAATCACCAGGTCTCTGGTTCCTGCAACATCTTCATATATGTTTTCTTGTCAAAATGAGCAATAAAGACAAAGGAAAGGGAGAAAATAGAATACTTTTCTTTCCCACACATCTCCTCCTCCTCCTCTCCTTTTTTATTGTAGAGCCCTGTGTTTCCTACCCCCACCCCACTTCTAGTACTCATAGTTTGGGTCCACCTGACCTCACTCCAGATTCTAGGAATGATCACATAACATTAGCTTAAGCTGATCAACATAAGTGCCCCCAGCTTGGCTACATCCTTGGCTCAAGGATGAAAGAGGGAATCAAGTTAACCGGAACAGCATATATCCCAGAACTTTGGGGAGAGTTTACAGCAGAAGAAGCTCTCTCCATCTTGGAACTGTGAAAATATAAGCCTGAAATTCCTGGAAACAACACACAAGGCACACCTAACCTATGATAAACAGAGCCAGGAGATGAAGTGAGACAGCTTCTTGAAACATATTTTGAACATCTGAATTCAGCCATGCTAGAAGTTAGATGCACTCATGAATTTTAAATAACAAGAGTTATTAATTCCCCCTTCTCTTTTTGTTTTATTTTGTTTAATCCTGTTTGAATTGAGCTGTCTACAATGTGTGAATAAAAGAATACTCCCAGACACAGACATACACCAACTATCAACCGTAATAGAAAGGAGGATGTCCAAATGGAAAACCAAAGTATTGGTAGGTTGACTTCTATATTTAGTACATAACAAATTTTATCTTTTTTTGACCATTCACTTTATGGAGCTGAGAAAACTAAGGCTCATGGTCACACTTAATCAATTGAAAGAGCCATGAGTTAAACTCAGGTCTTCTGACACCAGATTCTATTCCCTTTATAACACTGTGCCATTGGGACGCCTGCGTGGCTCAGCGGTTGGGCATCTCATTCAGCTCAGGGCATGATCCTGGAATCCCAGGATCCACTCCCACATCAGGCTCCCTATGGGGAACCTGCTTCTTCCTCTGCCTGTATCTCTGCCTCTCTCTCTCTCTCTGTTTCTCATGAATAAATAAGTAAATCTATAAAACAACATATATATTTCTTATATATATAAAAGAAAGTATAGAATATATATATATTCATATATATATATATATATAGAGAGAGAGAGAGAGAGAGACTGTATTTATTCATGAGAGACGGAGAGAGAGGTAGAGACCTAGGCAGAGGGAGAAGCAGCCTCCCCATGGGTAGCCTGATGCAGGACACAATCCCAAGACCCCGGGATCATTACCTGAGCCAAAGGCAGACACTCAACCACTGAGCCACCCGGGTGCTCCTATTAATATATATTTTTATCTTTCATATTTATGCTCTTAATTTTTAGTTTACCTTCGTGCGTAATATTAGGAAGGGAACCAGTTTTATCATCTCCATGTAGCAACCTTGTTTCTTATTTATTTCTGTGTCAACAACATCCAGCATTTATAACTTTATCTTTGTGATATGCCCTAATATCTGATAAAGCAAGACCTACTTCTTTTTTGTTTTTTTTAAAGATTTTATTTATTTATTCATTCATTCATGAGAATGAATGAGAGACATTCATGAGAGACACAGGCAGAGAGAGAAGCAGACTCTATGCAGGGAGCCCGATGCGGGACTCGATACAGGACTTGATCCTGGGACTCCAGGATCACGCCCTGGGCTGAAGGCAGGCACTACACCACTGAGACACCCAGGGATCCCCACAAGACCTACTTCTTATTCTACTTTTCCAAGGTTGACTTAGCTACTTACATACTTTTACTCTTCTCTATGAGTGAGTTTATCAAGTCCCTTAAAATTTTCAACTAAAATTTTGATTGAATTTACAATGAATTTATAGATTAATTTAGGAAAGTTAATATCTTTGTTATCCCACCCAAATGTCTTCTCACCTCTGTGTGTGTGTGTGTGTGTGTGTGTGTTTCTATGAATAAATAAATAAAATCTTTAAAAAACAAAAAAAATAAAATAAAGGGCAGCCCCGGTGGCGCAGCGGTTTAGCGCTGCCTGCAGCCCAGGGTGTGATCCTAGAGACCCTGGATCGAGTCCCACGTCAGGCTCTCTGCATGGAGCCTGCTTCTCCCTCTGCTGTGTCTCTCTGCCTCTCTCTCTCTCTCTCTCTCTCTCTGTGTCTCTATGAATAAATAAATAAAATCTTAAAAAAAAGAATGTCTTCTCACTTCAGATCATCTTCTACATCCTTTATTGCAGTTCAACATTTTTCTCCATAAATATATTGCTGCTAAGTTAAATAGTGTCTTTTCTTAAATTATATTTTCTAGTTTACAATAGTAAACTGTTGTGGAGAAATGAAACTAATTTGTGTATGTTGTGCTGGTATCAGAAACATGTACATTCTTTTATTCTGCTAAGTTCATGATTTGATTCTGTTGATTATTCTCTACTGATGATTATATTATCTGGAAAAATATCAGTTTTATCTTTTCTCTTATATTCCTTCAGATTTTTTTTTCTTTCTCAATACCATTCACCAAGACAACTAAGTCTATATACTAAATATCACCAGTAATATTGGACACTGTTTTCTTTTTCCTGATCTCAAAGGAATACATTTTAGATTTCTCCATTTGTTTTCATATTCAGTGTTGAGTTTATACTGAACATTAATTATAACTTAAAACTTGGTAGAAATTGGACTGCCTGGCTGGCTCATTTAGGAGAGCATGTGACTCTTGATCTCAGGGTCATGAGTTTAAGCCCCACATTGGGTGTAAAGATTAAATAAACTAAAATAAATAACTAATTTTTTAAATGTGGGCAGAAATTATTTGTATAACCATTGTAGGACTTGAGATTTTGTTGTTTTGTTTAGTCCTTATTGATCTTTTCAAGTTCTTTCTTTCTTCTTGCATTATTTTTGCAGTTTTGTGTTTCTTGGGTTTTGTCCATTTCATTTAGTTTTTAAAAGGTATTTATATATACTTATTCATAATACTACTTTATTAAGTTTTAATTTCTGTTGAGACTTTGGTTAATCCCCCCTCTTTTCATATTGCCATTTATTTGCAGTCTGTCTCTCTCTGTCAGTCTTGCCAGTGATTTGCATCTCATCTAATATTTCATTACTGTTTTCTATCTTTAAAAATATATTACTGCTTCTATTTTCTTTTTTTTTTGTAAGATTTTTTAATTTTATTTATTTTTATTAGATACAGAGAGAGAGAGAGGCAGAGACACAGGCAGAGGGAGAAGCAGGCTCCATGCAAGGAGCTCGATGTGGGACTTGATCCCGGGTCTCCAGGATTGCGCCCTGGGCCAAAGGCAGGTGCCAAACCGCTGAGCCACCCAGGGATCCCCCTCTTTATTTTCTTATTTATTCTTATTATTTGCTTCCCTCTTGTTTCTTTGGATATTACTGTTTTTCAAATATCATAATTAGATGTGTAGCTGCTTTGTTTTAAAACTGTCTTGTTTCAGGACGCCTGGTTGGCTCAGTGGTGGAGCATCTGCCTTGGCTCAGGACGTGATCCCAGAGTTCGGGATTGGGTCCCACCTCCAGCTCCTGCATGGAGCCTGCTTCTCCCTCCACCTGTGTCTCTGCCTCTCTCTGTCTCTCATGAATAAATAAAATATTTTTAAAAATAAAAAATAAAACTACCTTGTTTCTTGGGGCACCTGGATGGCAGAGTTGGTTAAGCATCCGACTCTTGGTTTCAACTCAGGTGGTGATCTCAGGGTTGTGAGATCTCAGGTTGTGAGATGGACTATGCTTGAGATTCTCTCTCCTCCCTCTGCCCCTCCTGGCTTCTCTCTCTCTCTCTCTCTCTCTCTCTGTCTCAAATAAATAAATCTAAACAAAACAACTGTCTTGTTTCTTAATAAATACATGTAAATTATAATTTCTTCTCTAAGAACCACTTTAACTGTGATCTAAAAGTGTTTACATGTAGTATTTTCATTATCATTCATTTCTAAGTACTAATCTACTTTGCATTTTCCTTTCAAACATAAAAGTTGGGGGCGGCCTGGGTGGCTCAGCAGTTTAGTGCCGTCTTCAGCCCAGGGCCTGATCCTGGAGACCTGAGATCGAGTCCCCCGTCAGGCTCCCTGCATGGAGCCTGCTTCTCTCTCTTCCTGTGTCTCTGCCTCTCTCTCTCTCTCTCTGTCTCTCGTGAATAAATGGATAAAATCTTTAATAAATAAACAAACAAACATAAAGGTTGGGACACCTGGGTGGCTCAGTGATTGAGGGTCTACCTTTGGCTCAGGTCATGATCCCAGGGTCCTGGGATCCAGCTGCACATTGGGCTCCCTGTGAGGAGCCTGCTTCTCCCTCTGCCTGTGTCTCTGCCTTTCTCTCTGTGTCTCTTATGAATAAATACATACATAAATATTTTTAAAAATAAAGGTTATTTAATAATATGTAACTTGATTTTCAAATATGTGAAATTGCATGTATCCTTTTGTAATTAAATTTTAACTTCACTGCAATATGCTTAAAGAAAACTCCACTCAGAAGGCACCCTAATGAAAAAAAAAGGGGGGATCCCTGGGTGACACAGTGGTTTAGCACCTGCCTTTGGCCCAGGGCGCGATCCTGGAAACCCGGGATCGAATCCCATGTCGGGCTCCCGGTGCATGGAGCCTGCTTCTCCCTCTGCCTGTGTCTCTGCCTCTCTCTCTCTCTCTCTCTCTCTCTTTCTCTGTGTGTGTGTGTGTGACTATCATAAATAAATTTTTAAAAAAATTAAAAAAAAAGAGAAAGCACCCTAATGGACAGCTGGAAAGGGAAATACCCTCAGTAGGATTGTCTACTATACTGAATTGAATAGTGTCCTCCCCACAAAGACAGATTATGCACCTACACTAATTCATGTGTGGCTGCTAACAATTTGGTTGGATGGTTAGGGATGGAAGCGGACCACCAAAACATATTCACTACAGAGGAGGCTCTTAATAATCAAGTGGTCAAAATGGCATCCTCTGGATGTCAGACAACCTCTTTCCCCAGACACCAAGCACTTATTCAATAGGCCCATGAACAAAATGATTATAGAAGAGATGGAAGCTAGCCATAGATTCAATTACATGGACTTCTCATTACCTGACCTGGCTAATGCTATTGCTGAATACCTTATCTGCCAACAGCAGAGACCAACACTGGACCTCTGATAAGGCACCATTGCCCGGCCACCTGGTAGCAGGTTGATAACATTGGGAGTCTCTCATAGTTGAAAACGCAGAAAATCTTCCTCACTATAATATACACATATTCTGGGTATAGATGCCTTCCCTCCCCACAATTCTGCTAGGATCTCCATCAATAGACTCACAGAATACCTTATTCACCATTATCACATTCTGCACAGCACTGCTTCTGATCAAGAAACTCATTTCATACCAACAGAAATGCAGCAGCTTATAATTCTATAAGTTCTATCTCATAAAATGTAGTATATTTTGTTGTTTTTTTTAAAAGATTTTATTTATTTATTCATGAGAGACACAGAGAGAGAAGCAGAGAGGGAGAAGCAGGCTCCTTGCAGGGAGCCCGATGTGAGACTCGATCCTGGATCCCGGTATCACGCCCTGAGCCGAAGGCAGATGCCCAACCACTGAGCCACCCAGGTGTTCCAAAATGTAGTATATTCTTTGAATCAGAGGTCATTATATGGTGTTGTCTTCTCCACAGCCAGAATACGTGGATTCAGGAATCAAGGGGTATAAGTGGGAGTGGCTCCTCTCATTATTATATCACATAAGCTACTCACAAAATTTTTGCTTCCAGTCCAGGCAACTCTGAGATTTGCTTTTTTAATGGTCTTTGTTTCAAAGGGAGAAATGCTTCTACCAGGGGACACAACAACACATGCACTAAATTGGGAGATGAGGGGGCCACCTGGCCATCTTGGACTTATGTCACAAATGAATAGGCAGTAAAATGCATCTTTCCACTGCTGGAGTGATGGATCCCGCTTACCAAGAGGAACTTAGGTTACTGCTAACCCATCAGTACAAATAGGACTATATCTGGAACCCAAGGCATTTCCTGAGGCATATCTTAGTACTTCCAAGCCCAATAGTAAGTGTTAATAGAAAACTATATTCAAAAAGGGGCAGGGAAAACAGTATGGAGTTTCCTCAAAAAGTTAAAAATAGAGCTACCCTACAACCCAACAATTGCACTACTAGGTATTTACCTAAAGGATTGAAATGTAGTGATCCTAAGGGGCATCTGCACCCCAATGTTTATAGCAGCAATGTCTACAATAGCCAAACTATGGCAAGAGCCCAGATGTCCATCTACATATATATATACACACACTACATATATGCTACATATATATACCATATATACTACATATATATACATATGTATGTATATACTACGTATGTGTATATATATACACACACACACATATATATGATGGAATATTACTCAGCCATCAAAAGGGATGAAATCTTATCATTTGCAATGACACTGTTGGAACTAAAAGGTATTATGCTAAGTGAAATAAATAAGAAAGATAATTATATGATTTCACTTATATATGGAAATTAAGAAACAAAACAGAGGACCCTAGGAGAAGGGAGGGAAAAATAAAATAAGATGAAATTTATTTATGGGAGACAAACCATAAGAAACTCACCTCTAAAAGTAATAATACACTGTTTGTTAATTAATTGAATTTAAATAAAATAAAACTTTTATAAAAACAAAAAGGGGCAAGAATATCAGACCTAAGATGCTTCAAGAGTGAAGATTTAGGTCATTCCACTAAGAAACTGACCAACTGAGCCTCTAGCTGAGAGCAAATGAAAAACAGAATAAGAAAAAAAAAAAAAAGAAAAAGAAAAACAGAATAAGTAGTGGAGGGATGCCTGGGTGGCTCAGCAGTTGAGTGTCTGCCTTTGGCTCAGGGTGTGATCCCGCAGACCTGGGATTGAGTCCCACATCCAGGACTGCCTGCTTCTCCCTCTGCCTATGTCTCTGCCTCTCTCTCTGTGTCTTTCATGAATAAATAAAATCTTAAAAAAAACAAAAAACAAAATAAGTAGTGGAAAAAAGGGATCATAAATATTAACTATGGCCCTGTGAACAGTTACAAAAACAAGGACTGCAGTAGTTTTGCATATTTTCTCGTTTGTTGTATATATGCATTTATTTGTAAATATTAACTATTTTTTCCTTTCATTATTATTTCATATATAAGCTTTTGGAGGTTCACTTTACAATTTAGTTTTTAAGTAATAGAGTATCAGTAAAATTGTGACTGAATTTGAGAAACAATATAGTAATATAGCCTGTGTTAAAGTATAATTTTTTAAGTATAATTTTTAAAAAATATTTTATTGATTTATTCACGAGAAAGAGAGAGGCAGAGACACAGGCAGAGGGAGAAGCAGACTCCATGCAGGGAGCCTGACGTGGGACTGGATCCTGGGTCTCCAGGATCAGGCCCTGGACTGAAGTCGGCGCTAAACCACCAAGCCACCCGGGCTGCCCTTAAGTATAATTTTTTAAAGATGTTTTATTTTTAAGTAATCTCTACATCCAATACAGGGCTAAAACTTGTAACCTCAAGATCGAGTCACATGCTCCATCAACTGAGCCAGCTAGGGGCCCCTAAAGTATAACTTTTAATTATTATTGTTTAATCTGTGATAAAATATGCATAACAAAGTTTATCATTTTAATTATTTGTAACTGTACAGTCCAGTGGTATTAACTACATATATATTGTTGTGCAACCATCATGATTATCTTTCTCCAGAACTTTTTCATCTTTTCAAACTGACACTCTGTACCCATTAAATAATAACTCCCCATGTTCTCCCACCAGGCCTTGGCAAGCAGGATTCTATTTTGTATTTCTATGAATTTGACTACTCTAGGACTGGCTTATTCAAGATACAAGTTTTTTGAAAGCTAAAATCATAAATATCATGCAAATATAAAATGAATATGTCAGAGGTTTAATTTATCTCATTAATTAGTGAAGAAACTAGTAAGATGTTACAACTAGATCAAAGGAGATTCCAAACAGCAGCCACACGTATATAGAATGTAAGATGTGCTAGAACGAATTTACAAAAATTTGCAACTGATGATTTCACTAACACAATTAATTTCCATTTCTCTGGGCTAAGTCTGCATTATTACTAGTTTTCTACCAGTCATAAAATAGTAAAATATCCCTCCCCAAAAATGAAAGAAAAAAGCAATTTGGTAGTGTGCTCAAGGCAGTATATTCAAGAACTATAAACAAGGAACATGGATGAATAAGGCCAAAATAACACTGAGTAGGGCAAAAAAAAAAAAAAAAGGGAGAGAACTATTATCAGTTTATTATTTGTCAGCTCCAAAGCCAGATAGAGCTGGACTCTGTGAACCAATTCTTATTTTCCAGCTGGTACAATGTTGGGCCTTACAGCAGAGGGCACTGGAGGGACACTACAAGACAGAGCAGAGAGGTGGCTTCCCTTCCTATATCTTCCAGTTTCTGTGATGTCTCCTGTGAAGACCCAGTGGTAGATATCACCACCACCCTAAATGGATGGCTTCCAGTTGACCATCCCTGGCCCGCAGGCTGTGCCCTAGCTCTGGGCTGCTGTGGGCTGCTGTGGGCCTCCACTGAACTTGTCTGTCATGGAGAAGGCTACAGCCTTATTCTCTCCAAGGAGGTCTGGACTCAACTTCACCTTGGGGGTAGGGTCTGTTCCAAGCGGGTGGGTGAATATTCTCCCTCAAGCTTAGAGGTAGTACTGTTGCTTATGTTGGTTATTCTGTAGAGTTATCTTTTACCTCTACCTTTAACCACCTTTTATTAGTTCTTAACTGTTACATTAAATATTCCCTGCTAAATTATGGGTGTGGTTTCTGTCTCCAGACTGATACAAACATGACTTTATTTTCCTCCAATTCATTTCTTAAACTTGTCATGTCTGTATTATTATCTTAATGATTATATATTAGCACATTCTCCTGGCCCTTTTTATATTCTCCCAAAGCATCCATCATATTAATAACAACTGGGATTTTAGTTCTGCATTGTAATGGATATATTTTTTCTTTCTCTCTTCTTTGGTTCTACTTGCTTCTTTTTTAAGGCTACAGCAAACTACCTAAATATATGATACAATTACTTCTGATATCTCTTAAAACACATCAGGATTTCTAATTTTTCTTCTCATTTTTGTACTTCCCCAAAAACGTTTTCAATGTGAGTCTTTCTGTGGCAGATTTTCTGAGAACTTGTATACTTGAGGCTGAATATCACTTTTCTTATGCCTTTATATTTGAAAGACAATTTGGTTGAATACAAGATTCTAGGCTCCGGCAGCTTGGGTGGCTCAGCGGTTTAGCACCGCCTTCAGCCCAGGGCGTGATCCTGGAGGCCTGGGATCCGGTCCCAGTCCCACTTTGGGCTCCCTGCGTGGAGCCTGATTCTCCCTCTGCCTGTGTCTCTGCCTCTCTCTCTCTGTGTGTCTCTCATGAATAAATAAATAAAATAAAATAAAAAAGATTCTAGGCTCAGTTTTTTTTTCATTATAACATAACTACTCCTTTATCTTCCTATAGCCAGTAGGCTGCTGAAAAGTCTAACATCAATATGATTCCTATTCCTTTGTAGATTGTATGTTCTCTCTTTCTAGAAAGTTTCAGACCTTTTCTTTATCTCTAGTATTCTTTCACTATAACTTGTCTGGGTCTGATTTTTTCTTATGTCTTCTCTTGGATACTTTATGATCTGAAATCATTCATTTTTCATTAGTTATGAGGAATTTTTTTTCTTTTTTTTAAATTTTTTATTTATTTTTGATAGTCACACACACAGAGAGAGAGAGAGAGAGAGAGAGAGAGAGGCAGAGACACAGGCAGAGGGAGAAGCAGGCTCCATGCACCGGGAGCCCGACATGGGATTTGATCCCAGGTCTCCAGGATCGTGCCCTGGGCCAAAGGCAGGCGCCAAACTGCTGTGCCACCCAGGGATCCCCAGTTATGAGGAATTTATTATTTCTTCAAATATATCCTCCTCTTCTTTATTCTTTTAAATTTTGTCTTTTGAAACTCCTCTTACAAAGATGCTGACACTATTACTTCTATTCTCCATATTTCTTTGCTATGTTTTATTCATTATCATTTCCTGCTACCTTTTCCATTTGTTTGATGTGAGTTTCTAGAAGAAAGATCAGCAAACCATAGTCTATGGGCTAAATCCGGCCTTGTCACCTGGTTTCGTAAATAAAGTTTTATTGGAATAGTTACACTCATTCATTTATGTATGATTTATGGCTGCTCTTGTGCTACAGTGGAAGATTTGAGTAGTTGCTATAGAGACCATGCGACCCACAAAGTTTAAATATTTAAAATATTTGCCATCTGGCCCTTTACAGAAAAAGTTTGCCAATCCCTACTCTCTAGGATAGGAAAAATTTTCTTCTTTCTATTCTGAGGGCCTAGAATGTATCTTGCCCAGATTTATTGACTGAATGAATAAATAAGCTTTGAAGGACAAATATCAATAGGTAGAACTGAGAGAGCTATTATCTCAAAAGATGAAAAGAGGGATGCCTGGGTGGCTCAGCAGCTGAGCATCTGCCTTTGGCCTAGGGCGTGATCCCAGGGTCCTGGGACGGAGTCCCACATCGGGCTCCCCATGGGGAGCTTGCTTCTCCCTCTGCCTATGTCTCTGCCTCTCTCTGTGTCTCTCATGAATAAATAAATAAAATCTAAACAAAACAAAACAAAAGATGAAAAGAGAGCATTCTAGCTAAAGGGAAAGGAGACAGTATAGGCAAAGAAGTGCTTGGGTGGCTTAGCTTGTTAAACAACGAACTCTTGATTTCAGCTCAGGTCCTCATCTCAGGGTTATGAGTTCAAGTCTCACGCTGGGCTCTATTGCTGGGCATAGAGCCTTCTTAAAAGCATAAGTAAATTTGTTAAAAGAAAAGAAGAGAAACCTTATAAGCAAAGATATAAAAGCGAAAATTAAGGGTAGATTTCCAGGAGAGTGAAATATTTAACAAAGTGAAGCTGGAAAGACTAAGAACTCTTTAGGGAAGTCTGGGGTCTAGAATGGGGAGTCAGTGCTTCACTCTCTTTGCAATTGCCAGATATGTCACATGACCAGAGATACACTTTAGGAGGACCCATCTGGCAGCATTGTGAAGAACACACTAAAGAGAGAAGACAGAGGAGGGATGGAGAACAGTTCAGAGGCTACTGGAACAGTGAAATACAAAGGAGTTAACTCAGTGTGGGGATGGAAGCTCAGAGAGACAATGCAGCTTGACAGTCATTGCACTTGGTCTACATCCCAGCTCCACAGTATCCTAACTGTGGGATCCTAAGCAAGTTGTTCAGTCTTTCTGAATTTCAGTCTCTTTGTCTGTAAAACATGATGATTCAGTGAGGATCCAATTAGGAAAATAACACTCATGCCGGGTAATTCAATAGAATTTAATAAGGGAAGACAGTCTTACAGACAAAAGAGCTGAAAGACCAGACAGGGGATTAAGCAACTGCAGGAAGCAATGGACTCTTCCAAGCCTGGAACTAAGTGAAGATAGTGCTACCGGAGCCCAGGAGACAGAGCTGTCAATCAGGACCTGTGGGAGCTAGAGGTAGGGAGGAGGTGCAGCCACTGGGTCAGAGCCATGCCCAAAGCAGAAAGAGAAGAGAAACATTCTGGAGTCTCCTCTCTCTCTTCCTTTCCTCCAGTCTCCTCCCAGTAACATCCATTGGCCAAACCTAGACAGAAGTCAGATTCCCAGCAAAGAAACCTGGGAAGGTGATTTGCAAGAATCAACCCCTTGTGATTCACTACTGAATAGAGGAAGAGCAGGGACTGAATTTGAGGCAAACAAGCAACTGACCAGCACACATGGATATATAATGGGGGGTTACTGTGAATAGCTCAGTTGAGACTACACACTGGGCCACCACAATCAGTGCCTGGTCAGGGACTATTTTGGCTTTCTTTCTTTCTTTCTTTCTTTCTTTCTTTCTTTCTTTCTTTCTTTCTTTCTTTCTAGATTTTATATTTTTATTCATGAGAGACACACAAAGAGAGGCACAGTACACAGGCAGAGGGAGAAGCAGGCTCCCTGTGGGGATCCTGATATGGGACTCTATCCTAGGACCCCAGGATCATGCCCTGAGCCAAAGGCAGATGCTCAGCCCCTGAGCCACTGATGCGCCCCTTTCTTACCCCTCTGTCCTCATCTTTTCTAATTTTCCTCTTAATTTTGGACATATTGAAGTATTTCTAGCTTTTAAACTTCACTGTGAACTCTTGTTACTTTGTGACTTGTGCATATTTAGCTCCCTTTGCCCACACAGCATTGTGCCCTTTCCCAATGACTCACATTTCTCCAAATCCCTCTTTCTCTTTGTTATTATCCTAGTTCTGCCTCTGGCTGGATGTCTTCCCTGAGTCCCTCAATGTTTGTTAGATGCCCCTATCTATGCTCTGATAGCATTCTATGCATATCTCCCTCATAGCACCGGGGCAGACGTCTGACAATGATTTTATCTCTTTTAGTTTTCTACTGCTGCATAGCAAATTACCACAAACCTAGCAGTAAAAAACAACACACATTGGGGACACCTGGGTGGCTGGGTGGCTGAGCATCTGCCTTTGGCTCAGATCATGATCCCGGGGGCCTGGGATCTAGTGCTGCATCAGCTCCCTGCAGGGAGCCTGATTCTCCCTCTGCCTGTGTCTCTGCCTCTGTGTGTCTCTCATAAATGAATAAAATCTTAAAAAAAAAAAAAAACCCACAACACACATTTATTACTTTATAGTTTCTGTAACTAAGAGGGCAACATGCCCTCTGCACAGGATCTTACCAGGCTGGATTCAAGGTGTTGGCCAGCTGTATCCCTGTCTACAGGCTTGATCAAGGAAAGTGCCACTTCCAAGTTTCCTTGGCAGAATTCATTTACTGCAGCTGTATGACTAAGGTTCCTATTTTATTGCCAGCTGGTGGCCAAAGACCACTCGAAGTTCCCCAAAGATACTTTCAGGATCTTGTTGTATGGCCTGCTCTCCAACATGGAGAGCTTCTGCTCTAGCTTCAAATATCTTTGTCTTCCATCTCCTCAGGCCCCTAGATCCCCTTTTAAAAAAAGAGCTCACCTGATTAGGTTGGACTCACCTGCATTCAAGGAGAGAAAAATTAAATAGCAAATACACACCAAGACTGGTAATCTTCGAGGCCGTTTAGATTTCTGCCTTCCGTACTCTCTTGCTAGATGTGAACTGGTCAAAGACAAGGCTAGTCTCTTATTTGTCATTATATCCCAGAATTGAACAGAATTAGTACCTGACCTCTAATAGCTATTCAGTGAAAGAATGAATACAACAAAAAAAGGAAGGGAACTTGTAGCAGAGGGGGATATTTATTTATTTTTTTAAAAAATTTTTATTTATTTATTCATGATAAACACAGAGAGAGAGAGAGAGACAGGCAGAGGGAGAAGCAGGCTCCATGCAGGGAGCCCCATGTGGGACTCCATCCCGAGACTCCAGGATCACGTCCTGGGCCAAAGGGAGGCGCTAAATCGCTGAGCCACCCAGGGATCTCAGAGGGGGATATTTAAATGCAAAGTTAAATATGACTTGGTAGGTAATGAACATTCAAACCGGAATCCTGGGTCTATCATAGTATCATTTTAAAAAGTTGAAAATCAGGGATCCCTGGGTGGCGCAGTGGTTTAGCGCCTGCCTTTGGCCCAGGGCGCGATCCTGGAGACCCGGGATCGAATCCCACGTCGGGCTCCCGGTGCATGGAGCCTGCTTCTCCCTCTGCCTGTGTCTCTCTGCCTCTCTCTCTCTCTCTCTGTATGACTATCATAAATAAATAAAAATTAAAAAAAAAAAAAAAGAAAATCAAATAGGAAGAATTGGGGGATCCCAGGGTGGCTCAGCAGTTTAGCGCCTGCCTTTGGCCCAGGGCGTGATCCTGGAGTCCCGGGTTCGAGTCCCACGTTGGGCTCCCGGCATGGAGCCTGCTTCTCCCTCCTCCTGTGTCTCTGCCTCTCTCTCAATCTCTGTGTCTATCATGAATAAATAAATAAATAAATCTTTAAAAAAAATAGGAAGAATTGGATTGCCTGGGTTGTGGAAGAATGGGTGGATAGAAATAGTATGTTATTTCATACTTCCTATACTGAGTTTGTTTTGCCTATGGTACAACCATATGGAAATTTCCTGACTATCATAAATTAAAAAAAAAAGATTTTATTTATTTATTCATGAGAGACACACAGATAGAGGCAGAGACACAGGCAAAGGGAGAAGCAGGCTCCATGCAGGGAGCCCCACGTGAGACTCGATCCAAGGTCTCCAGGATCACGCCCTGGGCTGAAGGTGGCACTAAACTGCTGAGCCCACCTGGGCTGCCCTTATTCCTTCTTTATACATTGACTAGATAAATCCACATGTTTTCAAGAGAATTAAAGTTTTGTGTGTGAAATGTCTGATAAATTGTAGAAATCCAGTTAAATCCCTGCATTTTTTTTAGAAAAAAATCTAGATATTGTGCTCACATTCTTTTGCTCCAGATTCATTGGGATTTTTCAAATTACTATTATAAATATGAAATCCATTTAACAATATTACTACGTGACTAAAAAAAACCAATATTACTACATGACTAAAAAACATTCATAATCCCCACTGGGATTGGGAAGTAGTATGTAGTAGCAATGAGTAAAAACTCATTGAAACTCAGGTTGTACTTGTGAAAAAACATAATGTCAGGTTACTTGGGACCTAAATATTTCATGATATTTTGCTAAATATTCATGATAAGATAAAGATAGTTATTTTAATTATTTTAATATTAATAATATTGCACCTAGTTCTTTTTAGAGCAAAAGACAGCAGGTTTATATTTGCATATCTGCCTCCCAGGTTGAGAGGTAAAGCTCAGAATTTCTGTGTCTGCCTACAATCTCTGCTGAGCTCGAAGCACACTTTCTTACGTGGCCCCGGGGACTATGACTGCAGCCTTACTGTCTCCTATTCATTTTCATAAGACAGTCCCAGTAGTCTGTCCAAAATGCACCTTGATTAAATATCCTACCCACTGCACTTAGGATGAAAGGAAAACTCTAGTTGCTGTGTAGGGCACTTTACCAACAGTTTCCTATTGACTTTTCCTGTCTTATATCTTATCACTGTCCCTCGTGATCTTTGCCCCAAGGTCCTACTATGCCCCTCTTTGTGTTCTTTTTGGGAACTGGCTCTTCCGCCACTTTTCTTTACCTGGTTAATGCTAAATCTTCCACCTCCCTCCTCACCATCACCTCCTCATCTACACACCTCCCAACTCCAGGTTGCTTGTTTTCTTTTACAAGTGTATACTCAGCTTTCAGTCTGGTTGGGATTTATTTACACTTTAAAGAAATTATCCCTTTGAAACATACATGCAGTAATTTTGGAGTAGTATAATTTAAACTGCTGGTCTTGCTGACTGCAGAGTTTAGAAATATTTCAGGCTGGCCAAGCAAACAGCCGTCTGTGTTGTGATACAGGCACATTTCCCACCAGTCCCCATCTTAACATTATGTTCCTGCTCCTTTGTACCATGCAGGTGCTCTGAGAATACAGCCTATGAATTTCTGTGAGTCCCAGGCGGTTCACCTGTTTGTCTTTAAATTTTAAGTAAAATCATGGCTGAAAATTGTCAGGTAGCATCCCAGGAGTCCTTCCATGAAGAGGTTGTTTTAAAAATACCCTTTAAAAAAGGAAAAGGAAAAAAAAATAAATAAAAATTTAAAAAAAAAGGAAAAGGGCGAGTGGGGGTGGGGATCCCTGGGTGGCTCAGCGGTTTAGTGGTGCCTTTGGTCCAGGGCATGATCCTAGAGTCCCAGGAAAACAAAACAAAAAAAAAACAAAAAAAAGAAAAGGAACCAGAAGAAGGTGTAGCTAATAAGTCTAAATATCTGCATCTCTATTACTTTTCTTTTGTTTATGTCATAATTCTTTTCTTTTTTTAGATTTTATTTATTTATTCATGAGAGACACAGAAAGAGAGAGGCAGAAACACAAGCAGAGGCAGAAGCAGGCTCCATGCAGGGAGCCTGATGCAGGACCTGATCCCGGGTCCCCAGGATCACACCCTGGGCTGAAAGCGCTAAATCACTCAGCCGTCTGGCCTGCCCTATTTATGTCATAATTCTTAAAAATTTAGATATGGTATAATACTATTTTTTTTTTAAGCCTGCTTAGGGGCACCTGAGTGTCTCAGTTGGTTAAGTATCTGACTCTTGATTTCGGCTCAGGTCATGATCTCAAGGTTGTGAGATCCAGCCCTGTGTCAGGGTCTGTGCTGGGGGTGGAGCCTGCCTAAGATTGTCTCTCTCTCAGGGTGCCTGGGTGGCTCAGCAGTTGAGTGTCTGTCTGCTTTTGGCTCAGGGAATGCCTTTGGCTCTCATGAATAAATTAAAAAAAAAAAAATTCTGTCTCTCTCCCTCTCTCCCCCTCCCTCATCCTCCCTGTAGTAATCTCTACACCAATATAGGGCTTGAACTCAGGACCTCAAGAGAAAGAGTCACATGCTTTTCTGACCGAGCCAGTCAGGTGCCTCAGAAAGGCAACTTTCTTTTTTTTTTTTTTTTTAAGATTTTATTTACTTATTCATGAGAGAGAGAGAGAGAGAGAGGCAGAGACACAGGCAGAGGGAGATGCAGGCTCCACGCAGGGAGCTGGATGTGGGACTCGAGGCTGTGCCTCCAGGAACAGGCCCTGGGCCGAAGGCGGCGCTAAACGGCTGAGCCACCCAGGCTGCCCGAGATAAGTGTTTTTAAATAACCTACCATCTTTCCGGAAATTAATCAATAGAAGTATGCATTGGAATTGGTTATTTACTTGTTTGTTTCTGCTAGGCACTGGAACCTTTGTTATTGATATGATAGGACACTGCCTTAGGAATATACTCATAAATGGAATGGACTACTCTCTGAAGCAAAATTACATTATCTTTTACAAAAAAAATTCTTTGCAAAATTACATCTTTCAGCTCCAAAAGCAGAAAAATAAAATTATCAAACTTTCACTGTCAGCCTTATTTACTAAGCTAACCACAGTTTGAAGGTATTAGGAAGTAGTATGGGGTGGTAAAAAGGAACATGATAAAGGAAAAAAGTTTTAGATAGAGTGGTAAAGACCTTTAGATTATAACATATTGTTATGCGCAATATATTACAATAAAATGTAAGTTCCATAACAAAAAGGTTAAAATATTTGTTATGATTAGAGTAGATACCAATGTCTATTAGAAACTTTTAAGAACTACACAAACACCCGTCTGTCAGAGGTGATTCCTGCTCAGAGATGACCTCCAAAGCTTTCATCTAGAGGCATACCAAATTTCATCAGGGACACTTTCTTTTTTTTTTTAAACATTTTTTTTTTTTATTTTTATTTATTTATGATAGTCACAGAGAGAGAGAGAGAGAGAGAGGCAGAGACATAGGCAGAGGGAGAAGCAGGCTCCATGCACCGGGAGCCCGACGTGGGATTGGATCCCGGGTCTCCAGGATCGCGCCCTGGGCCAAAGGCAGGCGCCAAACCGCTGCGCCACCCAGGGATCCCCATCAGGGACACTTTCACCATTTTAGCTGTTAAGGTAAACCACATCGATATCATCACGGGCGCCCAGGGAGTAGAAAGAAGAGTTAGATTTTGGAAAACAATCCCTGGGAAATTAAGTAACCAAAGGTTCAATTTGGAAATGCAAATATCTATTGATTAGGTTTTCAGTCAACACCTTCATGTACACAATGAAGGAGTAAAGAGGGACAAAGCAATAGCAACAAGGAGGAGGAGGAGGGGGAGGGAGAGAAATACAGAGGGCATGAGGGGGTTCTTTTCATACATTATATTAATTCACACTTAATTTATATTACACTTGAAATGCAATCTTCTTCACCCAAATACTTTAACCTACTTTAAACCATTACCATACCACAGACCCGCTGAGCCACTCAGTGTCATCTTTCGGCATCTGTTTCAGTGAGGAAGGTGAGAAGGCCCAACGACGACTTTTGATGCTTTCTGTGTGGTCCTAGATGGAGTCGGGTAGCGTCTTGACTAGACCTCGGCTTTCGCCTCTCCTTTGGTTCTGCTTGCCAGCGCCCCTAGCCCCACGAGGACTTTCTGGCGTTGAGCTGGTGCAACGCAAAGAACCCAGAGGCTGGATTCAGGAGATGTTTCCCATGCCACTTTGTCGCTTGCGACCCTGGGCACCACGCTTAATTTTTGGCTCGTCGGTTTCATTATTTGGGGAACGGCAATAATGATGTATCTGTTTTATAAGGTTGTGAAGAGTCGGACCTGTGGGTGAAAAGCCCTTTAAAAACTGGAAAACACTCTCCAGATGTGAGTCGTTATCTCCTTTGAAGGACACAATCTGTTTCAGTTGTATAGGAAATTGCAGAAAGAAGGCTCCTCGACACTTAGGACTTGACCCTGAGCTGAATCTCTGTAAAACGGAAGGGTGCTTGCGCCCCACATCAGCCGGGGGCAGGGTCACCCACGCTGCCGGGGCGGTCGCTGCAGTATCCGTCCGCGGCGGCCGCTCCCCCTCGATCCTCCCACAGGTTTCCCGAGGAGGGCGGCGAGGTTCCTAGCTGCTTGGGTGGTGCCAGCCAGAGGGCGTGGGCTGGGCGGATCCGCGTGGGCTGCAGGGCTGCAGGGCGGGGCGGGGCCGCGGGGCTGCGGGGCGGGGCTGCGGGGCGGGGCTGCGGGGCGGGGCTGCAGGGCGGGGCTGCAGGGCGGGGCGGGGCTGCGGAGCTGCGGGGCGGGGCTGCGGGGCTGCGGGGCGGGGCTGCGGGGCTGCGGGGCGGGGCTGCGGGGCTGCCGGGCAGGGCTGCAGGGCGGGGCTGCGGGGCGGGGCGGGGCTGCGGGGCGGGGCGGGGCTGCGGGGCTGCCGGGCTGGGCTGCAGGGCGGGGCGGGGCTGCGGGGCGGATCGGGTCTGCGGGGCGGGTCTGCGGGGCGGGGCTGCGGGACTGCCGGGCTGGGCTGCAGGGCGGGGCGGGGCTGCGGGGCGGGGCTGCGGGGCTGCGGGGCGGGGCTGCAGGGCCGGGCTGCGGGGCGGTGAGGCGGCGGGGCTGCGGGGCGGGGCTGCAGGGCGGGGCTGCGGGGCTGCGGGGCGGGGCGGGGCGGGGCTGCAGGGCGGGGCTGCGGGGCTGCGGAGCTGCGGGGCGGGGCTGCAGGGCGGGGCGGGTCTGCAGGGCGGGTCGGCGGGTCTGCGGGGCGGGGCTGCGGGGCTGCGGAGCTGCGGGGCGGGGCTGCAGGGCGGGGCGGGGCTGCGGGGCTGCCGGGCAGGGCTGCAGGGCGGGGCTGCGGGGCGGGGCGGGGCTGCAGGGCGGGGCGGGGCTGCGGGGCGGGGCGGGGCTGCGGGGCTGCCGGGCTGGGCTGCAGAGCGGGGCGGGGCTGCGGGGCTGCGGGGCGGGTCGGGTCTGCGGGTCGGGTCTGCGGGGCGGGTCTGCGGGACTGCCGGGCTGGGCTGCAGGGCGGGGCGGGGCTGCGGGGCGGGGCTGCGGGGCTGCGGGGCGGGGCTGCAGGGCGGGGCTGCGGGGCTGCGGGGCGGGGCGGGTCTGCAGGGCGGGGCTGCGGGGCTGCGGAGCTGCGGGGCGGGGCTGCAGGGCGGGGCTGCGGGGCTGCGGAGCTGCGGGGCGGGGCTGCAGGGCGGGGCGGGTCTGCAGGGCGGGGCTGCGGGGCTGCGGGGAGGGTCTGCAGGGCGGGGCTGCGGGGCTGCGGGGCGGGCCTACGGGGCGGGGCGGGCTCTCCAGAGGAGGGCGTGGCCTCGCCTCCCGGGCGTCCCGGCGCAGCCCGCGCGCGGAGCTTGCGAGCCAGCGAGCGGACTGGCGCGCGTCCCCTGCGCCCTCGGCCGCCGCCTGCGCGCGTCGCGGGCGCAGCTGCGTTTTGGGCCCCGCGGGCGGCGAGCCCAGGCCGGTGCGAGCCGCCTCGGGATCCCGGGAGCACGCGTTCGCCTGCGCTCTCCGCGCCCGCGCCCCTTCCCCACCGCAACAGGTCCGGGGAAGGCGGAGGTGGCGAGGGCGCACGACTCGAGACTGGAGGAGCCAGGGGCAGGAAGGTGAGCGGAGCCCCGTGCGCCCCGGGCCGGGGTCAGCCTCGCTGGGAGCGCCGCAGCCGCCGGCTGCTGGGACGCCCAGCCCTCCCCGCCTTGCTGCCTGCTTCCCAGCACCGCTGACTCAAGTAGCTGGCGTTCCCACTTTTCCGGTGGGAACCTTCGGGGGGGAACGGGGAAAGAGACGCGGAGCTCGCGTCGCCCTTATTTGCAAATCCCAGGCAGATAGAGCCTAGAAAAACTGGGGGAGGAGCGGTGGGAACCACAGGAAGAGCCCAGACCCATTTTCTTTCCCCACTCCCCCAAATCAGACATCTGCTGGTGCGCCCCGCGTTTTGCGGAAGGATGTTGGGTTTTGGAACCTGGCGTCGGGATTGCGTAATACAAGTGTCCCAGAAGTTTCTCGGGGAGTAAACCAGGGGCTTTTCTCTCTTCCAACCCGCGTCCTCCAGTCCTCGTCATTGTCACCCCTCCCCCTTGCGTCTAGCTGAGCTAATTTGGTGGTTCCAACCCAGTCTAATTGCGATTGGGAGGGAGGCTCGTGGCGGTGGTCCGCAGCCTCGAGGGAGGGAGGGGAAAGTTGGAGGCACCTCCTGAGACTTGCCCCTGGGGCGCCGGGGGACGGCCTCTGCAGAACGTGGAACTGGTGAATTTCTCATAGTTTTTTCCGCCGGTGTCTGGTCCTCCTGTGACTGCTGCTTTCGACCCCTCCGACGTTGCAAGCGCAGGGTCATCGAATTAAAAAGGAGCTAGAGAGTTGTGTGAGTCGTAGCTACCTCAGCGTAACGGTAGTTATATTAATGAATCTGCCAGGGACCTTCGGGCGTCTTGATAGTTGCTCACTAGGTTGGTCTTCCAGGAGTTTCTACGCTCACTTACTCCCCATTATTGTCATGCAAATTGTCCCTGGAAGGCCTTTGGCTTTGGAGGTGGAGAGGTGTCCGCATCTTCCGGGAGCTAGTCTGTTGCGGGGGGCGGGGAGGGGGGTGCGGGGGGTGCGAGAGGCGCTTGCACAGCATGTTTTGCTGTTTTTTAAAGTGTGGGATGGGGCAGTTTTAACCCAGTGGGTGCACGCTGAGAGCTGTGAGTGGGGGGTGACCTATCATCAAGGAACCCGACAGATTTAAAACCTTAAAGGCGAAACCATGATTAAGGCGAAGACTTAGTGTGTTCCCTGGGACGGTTGCAAAGTGGAAAAAAAGCTCAAAAATTAAGACACAGAAACATCAGGCGAGGGAGAGGCCTGAGCAGTGTGGGGGATTTTGCTTGTGAAAGATTATTTCAGAGCAAAGACATGCAGAGTTCGTGGAAGGTAGGCAAAGGTGGGATATTTCTGGAGCTACGTGTGTCAGACTCCGGGTGGAGATAGAAGGCACGGAAAAGAAAAAAAGGCCTTTGGACTGTGAGTTCAGTTCTGCTCAGAGGCTTGAGAATACCTAGGCATGGCCCTGTTTCAGTGTTTACTTCCTCTGTCTAATGTATTTCCTTAGCTTGCCTTTCATCTTCAGTGGAAAGTATTCCTTGAGTGGATAATCTGGAAATAAATTCGCAGGAGAGTTGAAAATTCTGGATGATTCCGGTGCTTTAATTTAAAGGTGTTGTCTCTTTCTTGCCAATGTCAGAAAATACTGTTTTTGAAGATAAATATGCAGAAAAGGAATGTAGAATATTAAAGAATGACCCAAGAGAATGGAGACTAGGAGAGAAAGCAAGAGAATAACTCATAATACTAGTTGTGTAAAACTAGAGAAACCAATTTGAGTTTAGCTAAATAGAGAGAGAACCACAGAAGGGACTCGAGATCTTTAAGACAAAGAGGTATTGAAGGGTGGGACACAAGGCTTTGAAAAAAATGAGTTTAGGTGCACTTAGTGGCTTAGTCAGTGGTGTCCAACTCTTGATGTCACCTCAGGTCTCGATCTCAGGGTTCTGAGATCAAGCCCCTCGTTGGGCTCCCTGCTGGCTCTGGAGCCTACTTAAAGAAAAGGAGTTTAAATTTTGGGGGCTTCTCCTCTTTTTCTTAAATTTTTCTAAATATAACATACAGGGATGATGAGATTGGGGGTGTAGGACTTGTTAGTGTGAATGAACTTTATGCTTTCCACCTGCGGAAAGAAAATGAACTGTTATTTATCAGAGTTAATATGTTTTATTCATTCGTTGTAGTGGCTTTGACATTTGTGATTTGCTTAATTCTTCAACTTTGTAAAAATACAATTTTGAAGAATCACAGTGTGTTAAATTAGAATACAAAAATCAGAGACTGTGAATTTATGGTCAGAAAAGCCCAGTGATTTTAAACATTGCTTTCTCTTGCAAAATGCGGAGTATGCATGCATTTTTTGCCACCAGAAGTCACTGTTTCACTGTGGGGTTATAAAACTAACTACTTTGAGGTAGTTAAGACTACATCAAAACTGGCTGTCTCTGTCTCTCCTATTTCCTATCTGGTTTGAATTTTGAAGGAGTGCATTGAGCTAACAGTTACTGCTTTATTAACTAAGATTCTCAGTTGGATTTTGGATTAAATTTGGTTTTCATTTTTAAAAAAATTATTTATTTTTGCAAGAGGGGAGAGAGAAAGGAAGCAGATTCCCCACTGAGCAGGGAGCCCAATGCTGGGCTGGATCATAACCCCAGCAGAAGGCAGATGCCCAACCAGCTGAGCCACCCAGGTACTGTTGGATTAAATTTGGAAGAGTACTCTTCAATTAAGTTACATAATGAGTTGCATGTTTGAATGTCCATAATTCACTGTAGCTATGTGATTGTTCAGTTGGAGTTATAGTGCCTTGAGTTACTAGATGGGTAAAAAAATTAAGTTTAGAAAAGGCAAACTTGTTTTCAATATCGCTTTCCTTTCTTTCCAATTAAAAAAAAAAATCATTTTAGAGAGTGTGTGTGCGCACAAGCAGGAGGGGCAGAGGAAGAGGGAGAGAGAATCTCAAGTGGATTATGTGCTCAGTCTGGAGCTGGGTGCAATGCTTGATTCCATA
Organism: Canis aureus; assembly: GCF_053574225.1. Taxonomy (NCBI): domain Eukaryota; kingdom Metazoa; phylum Chordata; class Mammalia; order Carnivora; family Canidae; genus Canis; species Canis aureus. The sequence goes on from NC_135643.1 coordinate 10,714,553, forward strand.
ACCCTGAGATCACAACCTGAGCTGAAGTTGGTCACTTAATCAACTGCATCACCCAGGCGCCCCTCAATATTTTTAAGAAGCAAGTGAAAGGAGTTTCATACTCAACTGTAATTTGTGTTTTCATCAAACAAATTTCCATAGTCATTTATGAAGTTAATTGGCTGTTACAAATTTTAAGGTGGACTTATGCATTCACTTTTTAAAAGGTAGGGCCAATTTATGATAAATATTTTGATCGTTATAAGATGCAGGGAACAATGTACCTTGCAGGTGTCTCTGAAAGTATGAAACATAGTTGGGATAGTGTCCTTACTATTAAAGCCTTGCACTGAAAGCTGACCTTCAACTTGAATTTATTTGCCAACTTAGATATGTCTGTTGAAGCTGAAAGCTTGTGAAGTTCCCGATTTCAAGAACTTTAGATTATTAACTAATTTTTCAGGACACTGAGAAAGTATGTTGGAGAGAGTAAATTAAGGAACTGCATTCACATAAATACACAAAGTTTTGTAAATTATATTTTCCTCATTATAAATTCTGTTCCCAAACAATACTTAATCGGCTGAAATTTTCTAGCTGTCTTTCTCTTTTTTATACACAGTAGTGGTTTATTTAATATTTGCTGACTTGAATCTCAGATTTCATTAAAAGAGACTGCATAAACCCTGTAATCCATTTATTAAAAGTCTACCACAGTGCAGAAGTAAATGTGAAATATGTAGTTCTTTGTAGGTACGCATCCTTTATTCCTGACTATTGATGTATGTACAACAGATTATTGTAGACTTGAATCTTTGAGGTTCTAAGGCTATGGGGTTGCTAATAGGAGTTTCTGTTTTATGCCTTAGGATAGAACTCCTTCAGTAGTGTTCTCCAGAGGAAGAAAATCAGCTGATTTTCTTAAATTAGCTGGCCCATTTTAAACATGACTAAGGATTTCTTGTTAGAGTGACTTTTTCTTATTAAAAGGCTGAAATTATTGTGATAAGTGGAGCCCAGAGGAGTCAATTACATCACTGATATAATACCTCATATTCATTCCTTATACCTCATAAGTACTGGCATAAAGTAAGCCAGGCAGTACTTTAAGCTTTGCAGAGACTGTGATAATGCCATGATCAAGAAAAAGAAAGAGCTCATGCAGGTGGACTTAATATTCATGTAGCATAAAAGCCATTTGAAAGCAACAGCTTTCAAATAATGTATCATTTAAGCCTAATTGCAGCTCTAAAGTTGGAGTTCATTTTCCATTTTAAAATCAGGAAATTGAGTTGAAGAAGTTAAATGACTTGACTCTGTGACTCAAAGCCTGGTGCCCTTTCCACTATGGTACACTGAGTTGGCTTTGTTGATATGTGGTTTCCTGTTTTTCAAGAATTACAGCTTGACTCTAAAATATAAATAGTGTTTCTCCTTGGCTAAGTAATTCTTTCTGATCATTATGGGAATAAAAAAGCAGGTATTTTCATTTAGCATTCTGGATATATTATTTGTGACTCCAAAGGAAAATATTATGTAGGCCTACAAAAAGGGCATGTGATGTTTATTTGTACCATATAAAGATCCTTACCTTCTAAAAGAATTATATACAAGGGCTTATGAACCATCTCCCTTAGTATTTGAAATCTGTTCAAGTTATGAAAGGTCAGTCACATTCCTATGTGAATCAGAATATACCCATATCATTTCCTTCAATCTTATAGATTCAGTGAATATATGCAGTATAGCAGTGGTTTTCAAACTTATTGTCAGAATCTTATGGAAGACTTGTTAAAACACGTCTACCCTGCCCACACACCCAGATTTTTGATTCAGTAGGTCTGGGGTAATGCCCAATAATTTGCAATTATAACATGTTCACAGGTGATGTTGATGGTGCTAGTTCTGGAACTACACTATGAGAACTACTGCCATTTAGCAGAGAATTTAAAAATTTTAAAGCATGGTTATCGAGCCAGACAGCTTGGGCTTAAATCTTGCATTTGTCGCCTACTAGCTATCACACCTTAGCAAATTACTTAACTTTTTGTCAAAAACTGAAGGCTCTGAGATTTACCCTACTTTCAAGCTAACAAGTTAACCTGCCACAGTTTCATGAGCTCTTGGGAATGACTTTATTACTCATAATAATAGCTATTGCCAGAGTATCAACATTTTCTTACACTGGTTCCTTAAGCCCCAGTTTCCAAAGCGAGATGTCGAGAGAGTCATGACACCTGAGAAAAAAATGAGTTGCATTACAGGAAAGGAATCCTGGGCTTACGGAATCCTAAACTTTTATAATGGGCGGTAAGTATGCCTGCCCTTTGCTCCAGAGAGGGAGACATTATTTTGTTTATACTGCACCGTAAACATGTTGCCCTGTGCTGTAGGAGACACAATCTCTATTTTCCAAGGCTGTTCTCTATACGAACATCTTTGAAGACTGTCTAGAACAAATGCAGTTGGTGCCTCTGCTTGTACCATACGCAGAAATGCCATGGACCGATGGAGAACTGGCTTCTATCACTTTTCCATTCCCTTACAACATGGGGTTAATAAGACTTATTCTTGGGCAGCCTGGGTGGCTCAGCAGTTTAGCGAAGCCTTCAGCCCAGGGCAACACCTTCAGCCCAGGGCATGATCCTGGAGACCCAGGATGGAGTCCCATGTTGGGCTCCCTGCATTGCATCGAGCCTGCTTCTCCCTCTGCCTGTGTCTCCTGTGTCTCTCCCTCTCCCTCTCTGTGTTTCTCATGAATAAATCTTTAAAAAGAAAAAAAAAGACTTACTCTTTTTTTATTTTATTCATTCATGAGAGACAGAGAGGCAGGATCCATACAGGGAACCTGATGTGGGACTTGATCCCAGGACTCCAGGATCACACCCTGGGCCGAATGCAGGTGCTAAACTGCTGAGCCAGCCACCCAGGGATCCTCATTCTTTTTTTTTTTTTTTTAAGATTTTATTATTTATTTATTCATGAGATACAGAGAGAGAGAGAGAGAGAGAGAGAGAGAGGCGCAGAGACACAGGAGACACAGGCAGAGGGAGAAGCAGGCTCCATGCAGGGAGCCCGACGTGGGACTCAATTCCAGGTCTCCAGGATCAGGCCCTGGACTGAAGGTGGTGCTAAACCGCTGAGCCCCCCGGCCTTCCCTGGGACCCTCCTCATTCTTAATAAGATCTTCCTTACTGGGTAATTGAGCAGATTAAAGATACTAAAATTTGTCAGGTACTTGGAGCAGAACAATATATGCTACATAAATAGTTCTTGTTATTACTCCTGAAGGAAAATGTGTGTGTGTTTAATGGTATTACTTTATAAGATGAATAAAGCAATTATTGAGTATCCCTAACTTTGAGTTTGTTCCAAGGAACTTCTTTAATGAGTCTAAATTTTAAAATGGGATAATGCGTTATTTTACCAGCCCATGGGGAATGAAACTTTTACTACCAATATTCATGTATTCTTTCATGTTTCTCTGCCTCATTATGATTATATAGAACATGTGACTAATTCTGGGGGTCCCTGGCCAGCTCAGTCCAATGAGCACCTGACTCTTGAAGAGTATGCAACTCTTGATTTCAGGGTCATGAGTTTGTGCCCCATGTTAGGTGTAGAGATTACTTAAAAAAAAACAAACAAACAACATAAATTTTTATTTTTAAAATTTTTTTAAAGATTATTTATTTATTTGAGAGAGAGGTAGCATGAAGTGGGGGGAGGAGCAGAGGGAAAAGAGAAGTAGACTCCTTGCTGAGCAGGGAGCTTGATGTGGGTCTTGATCCTAGGACCTCAAGATCATGACCTGAGCCAAAGGCAGACCCTTAGCCAACCAAGCCACCCAGGAGCCCCCTGTAAACTTTAAACAACAGTAACAACAACAAAAAGTCATGTGATTAATTCTGTACAGTGGGCTCTCTGTGGGAGTAACATGCATTTCTGAGCTAAAGCATTTAAGTGGCTCTTGTGAGGCCCTCCAGCTCTCTTTTACTATGGCAGACCCTGAAGCTCCGTTTTGAGATAGTGGAGATTCCAACAGTTTGGGTTTCTCAACGTGGAGAAAAGCTCGTTGCCTTCTTTCCTACCCTAACACACCAATATACAGTGGATATAAAGAGTATGAAATAAACCTTTGTTCTGACAGGACACTGAGATTTTGAGGTTAATTTGCCACTGCAGAATAACCTGGACTAAACTCACTATATTCCAGTGTCTGTATATAAATATAATACCTGTGAGAAACTTGACTATTACTTTAAAATATAGGCTCTGGGTGTATATATATGTGGAGCTAGACTAGGAGCTTTCATTCTGTCGAGACAATATGAGCAGTTAAAACTTATTTATTTTACATGAAGTAATTTCAGATGGTAAGTGCTATGAAAAATAAGTTTGGTCAGCACTGTTATTTTCCTACCCAATGCCCATTCCCATTTTTGTTGTTGTTAAAAGAACCTTAATTGTGTGTGGGACTACATTGTACCTAGCCTTAGGTGATAGATCATGCTTGTTCTTAGCCAGTGCTGATAACTTGTATCCTAATTTACCTGCCTCCCCTACAGTAACTTTAGGAGACCATGGGACCTAGCTGTGATTTTTGATAGACAAAGTCTTAGGGAAGGATTTTCCTTTCCTGACAAAAGGAGAAAGATGTGGCTGGCATCTTTCTGCCTTAAATGTAGGTAAGATAGCTGGTAACAGCAGTAACCTTTTTGTACCACGAGATGACAGGCATAAAGACAATATGCTAAAGGGGCACCTGGGTGGCTCAGTTGGTTAATCATCTGCCAGCTCAGGTCATGATCCCAGGGTCTGGGATCGAGCCCTGTATCAGGCTATTTCTATTTTGCAGTGTAGCCAGCCTCATCAAAGCCCGGACTTACCCATTTGAATTTTGCACTGACTATATTATCTAGGTATCTGGTTGGCCTGTGGCTGCACTTCATGATAAAGTGGATTTGAACTACCTGGTGGCTCTTCATAAAATGCAGATTTTCCTCTTGTACTGTGATGTCTGATGCAAAGCAATTTGCTAGTTTAGTGACTAAACATAGTCTGGTGTATGTGGTCTTTCTCATCTTCTAGTATCTTTCAAGATGAATCCTAAGAACTTGGACATTCACAATAAAGGAATTTTCCTTTAAAAAAAAAAAAAAAAAGCAGTGAGGAGCCTGCTTCTCCCTCTCCCTCCCCTCCTCACTCGTGTTTTCTCATATCCCTCTCTCAAATACATAAATAAAATGTTAAAAAAAAAAAAAAAGATAACAAGCTGAATACAGCAGAGTAGAGCCAGAGTTCTTGATGGCCTCATTGAACAGCTTAAACTATACCATCTTCTTCTGAACTTGCTATGAAAGTATAAACTTATATTAATTAAGCAGTTGTGGGGCCCCTGGGTGGCTCGGCGGTTTAGCGCCTGCCTTCGGCCCAGGGCATGATCCTAGAGTTCCAGGATCAAGTCCCACATTGGGCTCCCTGCATGGAGCCTGCTTCTCCCTCTGCCTGTGTCTCTGCCTCTCTCTCTCTGTGTCTCTCATGAATAAATAAATAAAATCTTAAAAAAAAAAAAAGCCGTTATTGCAGCTAGACACATTCCTAAGCCATATAGAGCATAATGGAATTGAGAGTGCATTGGTTGGAGGATGTGGCTGAAGGCCCAACTGTTCTACATTAGCTACTGTAACCAGGGAAGGCCTCTTTGAGAATGATCATTGAACAGAGGTCCAAATGATGAGAGGGAGCCAACAAGATATGAAATGTATACTTGAGTTTGGGGTACCACCAGAGCCGCCCCTTGAACAAAGATTTTGAAATGAAGAAACAGTTGGGGAAATCGTGTTCCGTTATGGATTTCTAAGCTGTGGGTACCGTATTCATTGGAGAGCTAAAGGAACTGTGAGTGATCAGATCGGTTTGGGGCCTTGGGAGATTATGATCTGCTTGGGGCAGAGTTCGGGAGAATGCCGACAAAAACAGTGTATGATCCATGACTCACCCCTGACACATTGCCTGTTACTCCTGGAGGAATGTGTGGGGAAGAGGAAGAGAAGTAAACTTGACAGGGACTACTGACCAGTCCACACACCCTTTGAATCTGGATGGAGTTTTTTTTCCCTCATATTCTCTTTTGGGAACTGGGTCATGGTCATGGGACTTTGAGACCTGCTTAGCTCTGTTGTTGTTGAAAAGCAATATATGGATTCTTCCAAGCCTGTGCTTTGATTGGCAGAAAAATAACTAGAACAACAACTACTAACATTTCACTGAGTGCTTAACATGGGCCAGGCATTGTGCTAAAAATATTACAAACATTTTACTTAGCCCTGTCTCAATCCCATGAAGCCCCGTATAACTGATGAGAAAGCTGAGACCTTAGGAAAGAAAAAGTAATTTTTTTGAGATCATATAGCTAGTAGGTTCCAGAGCAGGCCTTTTAACTAGCTTGTCATAAGGACTTCTGAGACAAGGTTCCCTAGAATGTGCTAGGTTTGGAACCCCTTAAAAAATGAAATAAAATTTTTAAAAAAATATATTTTATTTATTTATTCATGATAGACACAGAGAGAGAGAGAGAGAGCGTGCCAGAGGCACAGGCAGAGGAAGAAGCAGGCTCCACGCAAGGAGCCAGATGTGGGACTGGATCCCGGGACTCCAGGATCAGGCCCTGGGCCAGAGGCAGGCGCTAAACCGCTGAGCCACCCAAAATTTTTTTTATTTGAATTGTTTTACCTGTTATTTTGGTGAGAAAAGCAATTTGATATACATGACATTTTTATTTCTGAATAAATTTGGAAGGACTATAGGAGACCTGGCAGGGTGCGTTCCTAAATGAAATGTATTCATTTCACTTATATAAAATGTAACATAGGTGTTGCTGACTTAATAACAAGAGCTGCTATGAATTCTCCTCCCTCACCCTCTAGCTCTATATGAGCTGCTATGTATTAGATGCCTATGATGTGTCAGTGTGCTAGGCATTTTAGCTAGATTTAAAAATATATACATTAAGACAGCAGGAGTGGAGTGGGGCCATATGGGGCAAAGGGAGAGGGAGAAGAAGATTCCCTGCTGAGCAGGGACACCCCCCCCAACACCTGGCTGGATCTCAGGACCCAGGGATCCTGACCTTAACCAAAGGGAGACCCTCAACCAACTGAGCAACCCAGGCACCCCCATTTTATCTAGATTATATAATTTGTTCTCTTCAGTAACACTGTAAAATTTGCTATTTTCCATTTTACAGATGGGAACACTGAGGTTGGTAGGATTTAATTTACCCAAAGTGATCACCTGTCTCAGTTGAATCTATTCTCTTTCTGCTATACTGCCAAGTTGGTATTTTCCTTTTTGTTTTTATTTTTTAAATTTTATTTATTTTTGTTTAATTTTATTTTTTTAAAGGTTTTACTTATTTGAGAGAGAGAGATAGCAAGAGAGAACACAGTGAGAGGCATGGAGGAAAGCAGGCTCTCTGCTAAGCAGGGAGTCTGACACAGGGCTCAATCCCATGACCCCGAGATCATGACCTGAGCTGAAGTCAGACCCTTAACCAAATGAATACCCAGTTGTCCCTGCTTTATTTTTTAATAGGATTTTATTTTATTTTATTTATTTTAAACCTTTTTAAAAAATGTTATTTATTCATGAGAGACAGAGACAGAGAGAGAGAGAGAGAGGAGAGGAGAGACAGGCAGAGGGAGAAGCAGGCTCCATGCAGGGAGCCTGATGTGGGACTCCCACATCCAGGTCTTCAGGATCACGCCCTGGGCCCAAGGCGGCGCTAAACCACTGAGCCACCCAGGGATCTCCAAATAGAATTTTAAACTGCCTCTTTCTCCCCCTCTTTAATCACATCTTGTCTTTATAATCTAGGAAAATAATACAAAAAAAAAAAAAAAAGAATGAAAACATAAAGGAGGACCTTCTGATTTTAATATTTATAGGCCAATTTTCTTCCCAGTCCTTATATTTAAAGAAAAGTATGTTTACACGAATAATAAAAGATTCCTAGCATACAGAGGGTCTCTTTCCAGAGAAGTCACCATTTAGAGCTTGGTATATGTATGCACACATGTGTTTGTATGGTGCATAAACAAAAAGTATTTTTTTCTTAAGCAAATTGGCTCACATTGTACATGTTACACATCTTGTTTATTTTTTTTTATTTATTTTTATTTTTTTATTTTATTTATTTTTTTTTTTACACATCTTGTTTAGATACAGATATTCTTTTTTTTTTTTTTTTTTTTTTTTTTTTTTTACGATAGTCACACACAGAGAGAGAGAGAGAGGCAGAGACATAGGCAGAGGGAGAAGCAGGCTCCATGCACCGGGAGCCCGACGTGGGATTCGATCCCGGGTCTCCAGGATCGCGCCCTGGGCCAAAGGCAGGCGCCAAACCGCTGCGCCACCCAGGGATCCCAAGATACAGATATTCTTTTTGATGTTCTGTTGCATCTCATGATGTATCATAATGGAGTCATTTCTGTGTTGGCATATATTAAGTTACCAGTTTTCTTACTGTTCTAAACAATATTTTATTGCACATGATTCCTTGTATACATGTGACTGTATTTTTGTTTTAAAGATTCTATTTATTTATTCATGAGAGAGAGAGAGAGAGGCAGAGACATAGGCAGAGGGAGAAGCAGGCTCCATGCAGGGAGCCCCGATGTGGGACTTGATCCCGGGTCTCCAGGATCACGCCCTGACCCAAAGGCAGACACTCAGCCGCTGAGCCACCCAGGTGTCCCATGACTGTATTTTTAAGAAAGATTCTTTGAAAGAGACATTAACTGAAGCGTATACTGATTTCCTTTCTTAGCAGTGGTTTAGGTTAATAACTTCCTGACTACAGTAGGCCTCCATTCCAACCTAACCTTGTGAGTTGCGTGGCCACCCGTACAGCTGCATAAATCATACGTTAGCACTTAAACAGTATTTCGTGGGCTGAATTTGTTTTTTTCAGTGAGACAGAATTGAGATAACAGTCAATAATCTAGCGATGCAGCCTCCTTGCACCTGCCTCTGTGGAAAGACTCCTGTCTCCTGGCAAATTAAAGAATAAAGAATTTGAGTTGAACAGACAAGTTCCTGGCTGTGCCCTGGGGCTGCATCCCTCAGAGAATATGTCTCTTTCACTTTCTACTGTATCTACTCATCCAAGAAGCCAGTGGTGAGACCCACAGTTTTGGCCTATGTTCAGTGTTGGACTTGTCCATTTCTACAACAGTTTTTTTAAAAAACAGACTTTTGGGATGCCTGGGCTCAGCCGTTGAGCTCAGGGTGTGATCCCGAGGTCCAGGATTGAGTCCCACATTAGGCTCTTTGCAGGGAGCCTGCTTCTCCCCTCTGCCTTTGTCTCTGCCTCTCTCCCTCTGTGTCTCTCATGAATAAATAAAATGTTAAAAAAGAAAAAAGAGTTTTAAAGATTTATTTCTTTCAGAGAGAGGGAGAGAGAGCTCACACATGCATGCACGCACTGTAAGCAGAAGCTTGTGTAAGCAGGGGGGGCAGTGGGAGAGAGAATCCGCAAGTTGACTCCCCACTGAGCGTTGAGCTTGATGCAGGGCTCTATCCCAGGACTCTGAGATCATGACCTGAGCTGAAATAAAAAGTTGGACACTTAATCAACTGAGTTGCCCAGGTGCCCCCAAAATAGACTAAAGAGTTGTTTTAGGTTCCCAGCAAAATTGGACAGAAGCTATAGAGATTTCCTATAGACCTCCCTGCCACCCCACCACTACCACGCGGCCCCCATGCACAGCCTCCCCATAATCAACATCTCCCAGCACAGTGGTATAGTAGTTTAAAATGATGAATTTGCGTTGACACATAATTATCACCTAGAATTCTAGGTCCATCTTTCTTTCTTTTTTTTTTTTTTAAATTTTTTTTTTCATTTATTTATGATAGTCACAGAGAGAGAGAGAGAGAGAGAGAGAGAGAGAGAGAGGCAGAGGCATAGGCAGAGGGAGAAGCAGGCTCCATGCACTGGGAGCCCGATGTGGGATTCGATCCCGGGTCTCCAGGATCGCGCCCTGGGCCAAAGGCAGGCGCCAAACCACTGCGCCACCCAGGGATCCCTCTTTCTTTTTTTTTTTAAGGACTATCTTTCACTGCGGTTGCGCATGGCTTCTTATTTCCTTTAGATTTTTGCTCAAATGTTACATTCTCTGACTACCTTATATAAAATTGCAACACCTTACCTTGGTTCCTTGCTGGCACTCTACACTTTTGCTTTGTTTTTCTCCATAGCACCTTTTAATATCTAATATCTATGTATTTTTCTTATGTTTTTTCTTTGCTAAACTATAGTTTGCAAGCTTGCTGACGTCAAGTCTGTTTTCTTCACTTTTATTCTCTGTAGATGTTCAGGAAATATTTGCTGGCTTAGTGACTAAATGAACAAATAGGGGAACTCAGGACCATTTTATTTTTTATTTTTTTATTTTTATTTTTTTCAGGACCATTTTCTTTCTTTCTTTTTTTTTATTTATTTATTTTTTATTTATTTTTTTATTTTTTTTATTTTTTTATTTATTTTTATTTATTTTTATTTTTTTTTTATTTTCTTTCTTTCTTTCTTTCTTTTTTTCTTTTTTTTTTTTTTTTTAAAGATTTTTAGTTATTTATTCATGAGAGAGAGAGAGAGAGGCAGAGACACCGGCAGAGGGAGAAGCAGGCTCCATGCAGGGAGCCCGACGTGGGACTCGATCCTGGGTCTCCAGGATCAGGCCCTGGGCTGAAGGCGTCGCTTAAACCGCTGAGCCACCTGGGCTGCCCTCAGGACCATTTTCAAGGTTGGTGTTCCTCTGCAACCCAACCTACCTCCTCCCTCACTGCCCTCTTGCTCTCCAAGACCTAGGGTGGGTACTGTTGGGTTGCAAAGCAAGTGGACATCTTGATTGGGATGATTATGTGGGAGACTGCCATCACTGACTCTTCAGAAGTCTTTACAGTGTTACGAAGAATAATGCTGAGATGACACACTATTTTATTGACCACCCACTGTGTGCCAGCCCTAGTATCAAGAGAGAGAAAAGAGAGCAGCAAAAGGGGAGAAGGGACAGTATTGCTGGGAAGGGACGGGGGGGAAAGAAGATGGAGAAAGAGGGGAAAGGGAAATAAAATTGTGTTGGATAGAGGGAAAGTGAGAGAGAGTAAGCAGCAGTGGTTGTGGGGTGGGACGGGAATGGTTGGGGTTTGAGTTGGAGAATTTAGGAAACCTGCCTAATTAGGCTCCTGTAGGCCTGGTTACTATACTGGTTGGAGGAGTGTGGGACTCCAAAGCATATTTGACCCTGAAAAACTGAGAGCTCTACCAGTGAGTTTAACTAGAATGTTTGTAGCATCCATGTTGCATTCTTTTTTGGGGGGAGGGAGATAGAGAGACAGTGCTATCTACTGGTATGGAAACATTGTGGTCAGCAATTTTAATTTCATGGAGGAGGAGGAGATAAAAGACCTTATCAGGTGTCACAGTAGAGCTGGACTATATTCAGAGTTTCAGCCTCAGCCGGAAGTGTACAGTTAGCCTCTTAAACATAAGAGGCAAGCTAAAACTGGTACAAATTTAGTGTGTTTTCATTTGTATCACAGTTTGTTAAATCTGTACTAAGATCATTCGTAATAAATCCTTTGCCTTAAGGATGTTTGGGAAAATTGAGACTATTTAAAGCAAGTTAGGATAAGTGCAGTGAGTTCACACATACATACAAGAAAGGGAAAAGGAAACAGCTGTTGATAGTGTTAACCATAGAGAGAGGTTGTTTCTAGAGATACGCAGGGCAGTACCAAGGCCGTCTGCCCAGGTTGTATAACTTTTTCTTTTTTCTTAATTTTTTTTTTTTTTTTTGGACCAGTACTCTTTTGAGAGCTCAAAAAATGGCTTTGGGGATTAAGCACCTTTTAGGAGTGGAAGTAAATTCTTACAATTGGCTCTTACTTGGCCTACTTTTTTATTAAGTATTCTTATGTAAAGATCAACTGGCTGATTTCCTTTCTTGTGCATACTCTTACCTTTCTTCCTTTTGATTCTAGACGGAGTGCTGATACAACCTGTTACCTCAGGCAAATTACTTAAAACCGAGTTTCAGTTTTCCTAGTTATAAAATGAGTTATTAGTATGTGGGGTATTAGCATCTACCTTGTGAGTTTATTTTAATGTTTACTTGAAATGCCATCTGAAAAGGGCTCGACACAATGCTTGGCGAGAATAGACACTAGGGAAATGTTATTTCCTTTCTTCCTTCTCATAATAAACTTGTATGCATTGCTTCTTGCTGAAATGGCTTTGAGTAGAGGCTCAAAAGTACATTTGGCCTTTGATATATGATTTGGCCTTTGATATATGATAACCAGTTTCTTCATGCAGTTTGAGAGTCGATGAAGAACCACTGTCTCTAATTCAAATGAAAACATTGAATTCTGTTTCCAGTAAGAATTTCTTGCCAGTCATGTGTACCTATGAGTTTACTTATGGGCTAATATTCACAGGTTGCTCTTTCTCTTTCAGATGAACAGACTCGTTATTTTCCACTGACTGGCAGCAATGGCGTTTACTGAAAGAGTCCAGAGCAGCAGTAGCAGCAGGTAACGGTGAAATCCAGGATTCAAAGATGCAATGATATTTGAGTTTATGATGTATTTTTCAAAGAATAAGCTCGATCCTTTTCATTTTTATGATACAGGAAGGTATGTGAAAATCTTAGTTTTCTCTACACAACCCTGTTAGACCGGCTACATATTTTCTTTAGATCTAGTGCTTTCGGAACCTCATACCTCATTTCTTTAACATATAGGTGTTATAGTAGATCAGCATCCCAATTCTGTGTGCAGGATATTGGTCTGTATTACACTGTTTTGGAGAAAGGAGCACCTGTTCGTGAAATCTGCCCTATCATGAGAACTCTGAAGGACGGAATTCTGACAGTTACAGTTTATTTATTTGTTTATGTAAATATTTTATTTATTTTCATGAGAGACACGGGGGGGGGGGGGGCAGAGACCCAGGCAGAGGGAGAAGCAGGATCCATGCAGGAAACCCGACGTGGGACTCGATCCAAGGTCTCCAGGATCATGCCGTGGGCTGAAGGCGGCGCTAAACCGCTGAGACACCCGGGCTTTCCTGTCAGTTACATCTTACTACTTTCAGATCTCTCCCTCCAAGTGTGCACATATAGTTAACTTCCTTCTTGCATATACTGAATGATCAGGATTGGTTGAGGGGAGCATACTAATATTCTGAAGCAGTTATTAAGAGTAACTCATTTGATATCACTGATCAATTTTTATTTATACTGTTAGATATTCAAAAACAGATTTAAGAATGAAAGATGGAGACTCAGACTTACTCAGCTAACATTTATTAACAGATGCTCGTGCCTGTAATTCTGGAAGGTCCTGCCTGGATGCTTTCCTACTTCCCTTTCTGGTTCATTTAGGAAACTCTTCCTCTGTTCCAGGTGGCCCTGGTGGTACTGTTGTTAGACTTGGTGCACTCTCCTCCCCCACAGAGGAAGGCATGTGACCCAGGCTGCAGCAATTCACATTCTGCTAGAATGAGGGGAAGCTGTTGTCGTCTGTCTTTAGGCTTGTTCATTATGTTCAGTTACACATAAGTTTTAAATTTTTATGCAGTTAAATGTCTTGTCCTTTATGGATTCTGGTTTTGATTGTGCTTAGAAAGGTCTTCCCAACTTCAAGATTGTGAAAATAATGTCATGTGTTCTTTGCTGGCACTTGAATGGTTTCATTTTTTGCATTTAAATCAGAACTTGTGAGCTGGTGGCCTATGGGACAGATCTGGTCAACAGATGGGTTTTGTTTGGCCCCTCACAGTGTTCTAAAAAAATACATATATATCTGCCAATGTTTTTTTACATAACAATCTAGACTTCCATCTTCTCTTAAAAAATTGAAGTTTTAACAACCTCGGCCTTGCGTTGCTGTATAGCAGCACTCAGATACAATCTAATAGCCACTGCTCTTTGCAACAAGGCATGAGGTTAGATGAGTTCTAATTCAGAACTTACCAAATGGTATGCCATCAGTATTTTTCAGGTGTGCCAACATGTTCATCCTCCCAGCCTGTGGGTCAGCCGGAACTCCAGAACTCCCCCTTGTTTCCTCTTGCAGACATCTGCTTTGTCAGGTTGCCCCAGAAAGACTTGCTATTAAAAAAAAAAAAAAAGATCGGAAGAGCACAGGTACTTTCTAGTTCACTAGTTTCCACAGTTGGAATCACACATTCACTTCACTGCTTAGCCCTCTTAACTTGTGACCCATTTCAGATTTTGGATGTTTAATTTTTGAATTTTTCAATTAAAAAAAAATTTATTTATTTATTCATGGGAGACACAGAGAGGCAGAGACAGGCAGAGGGAGAAGCAGGATCCCCGTGGGAATCTGCTCTGCTACTCGGTCCCAGGACTCTGGGATCACACCCTGAGATGAAAGCAGATGCTCATCACTGAGCCACCCAGGCATCCCTAATTAATTAATTTTTAAAGTAGGTTCTATATCCAATGTGGGACTTGAGCTCACAACCCTGAAATCAGGAGTCAGTCATATGCTCTACTGACTGAGCCAGCCAGGTCCCAGATCTTGGACCTTTTAGTATTTTATTTAAAAAGGTATTTATTGATTCATGAGAGATGCAGAGACACAGGCAGAGGGAGAAGCAGGCTCCCTGCAGGGAGCCTGATGCGGGACTTGATCCCTGGCCCCAGGATCACGCCCTGAGCTGAAGGCAGATGTTCAACCGCTGAGCCACCCAGGCGTCCCTAGTTTTTATTTTTAAAATTTAATTTTTTTAAAGATCTTTTTGCGTGAGAGAGTTTGAGTGCATGAGCAGGGGAGGGTCAGAGAGAGAGAGAGAGAGGATGAATCTCAGGCAGACTACCTGCTGAGCCGGGAGTCCAATGCAAGGTTCCATCTCAAGACCCCTGAGATCATGATCTGAGATGAAATCAAGAGTCAGATGCTTAACTGACTGAGCCACCCGGGCACTTTAGGAGCCTTTTTTTAAAATTTTTTATTTATGATAGTCACAGAGAGAGAAAGAGAGAGAGGCAGAGACACAGGCAGAGGGAGAAGCAGGCTCCATGCACCGGGAGCCCGATGTGAGATTCGATCCCGGGTCTCCAGGATCGCGCCCTGGGCCAAAGGCAGGCGCTAAACCCAGGGATCCTGCCTTTTTTTTTTTTTTTTAAAGCAAAAGGCTAGCCAGTTGTTTCAACATAATTTATTACATCATCTCTTTTCTCCATTGATTTGAGTGCTGCATCTAAATTCCATCACCATCTTGAGTATTTGGTTGGACTCTTTTGTTCCATTGATTGATTGTTCTGGCAATGGTGCCATACTATGTCACTGTATTTTCATAGATCTTAATATTCAGGCACTTCTTTGTCACTACTTTTCATTTTTAGAATTTTGGTAGTTATTCACATCTGATTACATTTCCATGTATCCTCTGAAGTCATTAGTCATTTTCTAGAAAAATGTTGACATTTTGATTCAGGTCTTTTTGAATTTTATCAATTAAGGCGGCAACTGGGTGACTCAGTAGTTGAGCATCTGCCTTTGGCTCAGGTCATGGTCCTGGGGTCCTGGAATCGAGTCCTGCATCAGGCTCCCACAGGGAGCCTGCTTCTTCCTCTGCCTGTTTCTGCCTCTCTATGTGTTTCTCATGAATAAACAAATTAAAAGAAAAGAATTTCATCAATTAGGGAGAGCTTAATTCTATAGCATATTAAACCTGAGTCTCCCTACAAAGGAATCTAAATATCAGAATGGTGAAATTTTAAGTGGATGAAGAAATTTTAAATTTAAATTGTAAGATTTTTGCGGGTGTCTGATTTTTCAAGAATTTCTAGTTTTTGGCTGCCTGGGTGGTTCCATGGTTGGGCATTTGCCTTTGACTCAGGCAGTGATCCCGGGTCCTGGGATCTAGTCTCACATTGGGCTCCCTTCAGGGAGCCTACTTCTCCCTCAATGTCTCTGCCTTTCTGTCTCTCATGAATAAATAAATAAAATCTTTAGAAAAAAAAAGATTCTATTTATTTATTTATGAGAGACACAGAGAGAGAGGCAGAGACACAGGCAGAGGGAGAAGTAGGCTCCATGCAAGGGAGCCTGACGTGGGACTTGATCCCGGGACTCCAGGATCACACTCTGGGCCAAAGGCAGCGCTAAACTGCTGAGCCACCGGGCTGCCCAATAAATAGAATCTTTAAAAAAAAAAAAATTTCTAGTTGTTGACATTGCCTCCCATATAATTTCTAGTAGAATATTCAGTTATAATAGTTACAGTATTTTCAGTGTTAAGGTTGAAACAATTTTGTATTCTATTACTTACATATGTTGCTATTGTTAATAATTACTAGAATGGGTGAATGGCATTTGTAGTAACATTCTGGCAGTTATAGAACTGGTTTTATTGTTTGTTACATTTTTTCAACTCATAACCTTCCTGATATGCGCCTTTTAGTTTTAATACCCAATACAAGTGATAAAGTTAGAGGAAATCCTGAATGGAACTCAATTTTTAATATATATCAGTAATCTCACTGTTTAAATGTTTAATCATGACAGGTTAGTCTTTTAGTAGTCCAGAAAAAAATCCCATCAAATTCACGTGGAACTGGTCCAGGGCTAGCACATACTTGAAAGGAAACAGATGTGTATTGAGTATGCAACTCTAATTGTTCAAACCAAACAGAAGTCTGAGTGTGAGCCCTTACTTTGCTCAAGGCTATCAAAAGTCATAAGCGTGGATAAAATATTAATGTAATGTGTAAAGACAATATTTGTTTTAGTTCTTATAAATAATAGACTTTCTGATTTGCAGATTTATCAGCATTAGACACTAGTGAATCGCAGCTCACTTATATTACCCCTACCCTCATTTTCCTCCCGTTCTTTTTGTTCTTTCTAAAAATTGTTACTGGAGTATAACAAACTGAATAGAGCAGACATTATTAGTACAGTTCAGTGCGTTTTCACAAAGTGAACACTCTTGTGTAACCCATCAAGTGACAATACCGGCTCTCCAGAAGCCTCCTCTTGTCCCCTTTCAGCTATTAACTCCCTCAAAGGCTGCCACTATTCTGACTTCTGACATCATGAATTTGTTTTGCTAGCTTTTGAATTTTATTTGCGTTTAACCATAGAGTATGATTTTTAATGTTTTCTATTCAGTTTTGATGTTTGTGATTATTATTCTATTTCATAAATTTAAATATTATGAACTTTTAACTGTCTCAGTAGTAATGTATTTTATATTAAAATACTATGTTAGAGGAGAGGTGGGTGGGGAGATGGGGGTAATTGGGTGATGGGCGAGGTGTTGGGGTAACTGGGTGATGAACATTAAGGAGGGCACATGATATAATGAGCCCTGGGTTTTATATGCAACTGATGAATAACTGAACACTACTTCTGAAACTAATGATACACTATATGTTAATTGATTGAATTTAAATAAAATTTTTAAAATGCTATGTTAGGGGATCCCTGGGTGGCTCACTGGTTTGGTGCCTGCCTTTGGCCCAGGGCACGATCCTGGAGTCCCGGGATCGAGTCCCGCATCAGGCCCCCGGCATGGAGCCTGCTTCTCCCTCTGCCTGTGTCTCTGCCTCTCTCCTCTATCATAAATAAATAAATAAATCTTTAAAAAAAATCATGCTAAAAAATAAATAAAAATGCTATGTTAGGTATATTTTATATAGTCCATCATGAATATTTTTATTTTCCTTTCCATCAACTTTCCATAGTTTGATATAATTATCCTTACTCTTTCTTCCATTTCTTCCTCTTCTACCCTCCAACTATTACTCTGCTTTTATTTTTTTTAAATTTTTTAAAAAGATTTTATTTATTTATTCATGAGAGAGAGAGAGAGAGAGACAGAGACCGGCAGAAGGAGAAGCAGGCTCCATTGCAGGGAACCTGACATACTCCATCCCTGGTCTCCAGGATCACACCCTGGGCTGAAGGTGGCGCTAAACTGCTGAGCCACCTGGGCTGCCCCTGCTTTTAGTTTTAAATTGTCCAGATAGATAGGACATTTTATTTTATAATTATGTCCTTGAAAGCTTTGTCTCTAAATTGATAATAGGTTTTTCAAACTTCTATTTACATTACTTTTATCAGGAAGCAAAATAATGTTTAAAGCTTTTTTTTTTTTCCTAAGATTTTTATTTATGAGAGATAGAGAGACAGAGACAGGCAGAGGGAGAAGCAGGCCCCCTGAGGGGGAGTCCAATGTGGGACTCCATCCCAGGACCAGGGATCACACCCTGAGCTGAAGGCAGGTGCTCAACTCCTGAGCCACACAGGTGTCCCTAGAGTTTCATTTCATGTTTCACATAGGGTTATATTTCATATGGGTTCACAGTTATCACAGATACCACTTGAAGGAGAAAGGTTCATTTTGGTCAGGAGAAATCAACTCTTTAGCTGAGCAAATTGTTCAAATTCATGCCACATTTTAAATTGCTTCATCTTTGATGTTTTTATTTTTCCTGGAGTTTTTAGTTACTTTTCTTTTTTCTTACTGAGAGAATATACCTTTTTGCCATTTCACCAGTCTGTTCCCCTTCTTCCCCTTCTTATTCTTATCTATTTGACTGAAATGTCTCATTTCCTTTTTGGAATCCAGAAATTAAAATTAATTTTTACAAAGTATGTGCTAAACTTCATTCTTCTGAAATTGGGCCCAGGTAAGTGAAGCCAGAGAGTAAAGTGGGGATACATTCTGTGAAAATGTTACTTGATGATGGGTGGAAGATATACGAAGGTAAAATGTAAGAATGAAAGAAATTGTATTTTAGGCTGTATCACCATATCTGTGGGATGTGATTTTGTTATTTCCTGCCTTTAAGGGTAGATACTTCTTTTTTTTTTTTTTTTTTTTTAATCTTATTTATTCATGAGGACAGGGTGGGGAGGGGAGAGAGAGGGAGAGAGAGGCAGAGACACAGAGACACAGGCAGAGGGAGAAGCAGGCTCCATGCAGGGAGCCTGATGCGGGACTTGATCCCAGGACTCCAGGATCATGCCCTGGGCTGAAGGCGGCGCTAAACCGCTGAGCCACCCAGGGATCCAGGGTAGGTATTTCTTGTATGTGTTTTAGGAGATGTGCTGAGATATGCTTTTCAATATTTGGAAAGATTTGAAAGATTGGATTTTGTGAGAGCTGAATCATATTATAGTACTGTACTCTTGGACAATCTCCTTCCCCAGGAGAGTCTGAAATAATGTTTAGCTCTCCTAATTGAGAAGAGTCCTCAATTAGTAAGGAAGCTACAAGGTGTTAAGCTGATTAACACCTATTATATGGACAGATTTTCTTTGTGTGAGTAAATCAGGGGCCTAACTTCCAGATGCTTACTACAGAAATTAATGGCTGGAGGCTGTGTTTTCCTGAAGCAGTGATTGGCCTGGGCATTGTAAATAATCCACACCTGGATTGTGAACTGGGGAAATAGGAAAGTTTCCTGTATTTCTTAAGTCGTTTAAAGCCTAATTTACAAGTGCAATAATGTTTCTTATATAGAACTCATTGTATCCCTTTACTTTAGAAATCAGTTCCTAATTGTTAAGTATGTGACATTGTCATAAGTAGTTTAGGATGAGTCACTTAGTTTGATGGGTTTAGGAGTTTGGTTTCAGACTTATCCCAGACCTGAGGAAATCTTTGTCAGAATTAATTATCTATCTCCCAAAGGGACCGTTAAAATTTGGGGAAGGGAGACTAAACTGTAGGAATACTGCATACTTTCACCAGTAAAATCCAGTTGAGCTAGTATTACATCCGTGTTACAGCAAGCCAAAGTGTAGGACTCTGCAGTGGGATAGCTATGTTTCAACCTCTGACATGTTGGTTACATGGGCAAATCGTTCAATTCTTAAAACCTCATTGAAATGAGAGGATAAGAAAAAAAAATGGGGATAAGAAGAATAATAAGTGGAAAGTGCTTATCACAGTACCTCCTACATCATAAATCTCCCATGAGTTTTTAATTCTACTACTTTGGTGATGATGGTAGGATGGTGTATTTCAGGGGAGTCAGAAGCTTCCTTAATTCTATTTTGAGGGGAAAGGCTTTGTTTCGAGGCAACTCTTTGGATAAAAGAGATTGTTTTTCAAGCTACTCCAGGAATAGCATTCATACAAAGAAGGATGATAGAGGAAACTGACCTTTAAAAACAAAATGTGTGTTTATTTGCAGAGCATGTGGATACACTTACAAGTTTTACAGTGGTCTATTTTACATTTGATATTGGTGATGGGATTGTCCTCAATCATACACATAGGATAAAAAACACGCTACTGCGTAGTATTTTCTTTTTTGCAAGTAGCATCGTCATTAACAACAGCACTTTATGGAGGTATCATTTACACACCATTTTAAGTATACAATTTAATGATTTTTAGTAAGCTTACTGAGTTTTGCAACCATTTCTACATTCCATTTTCAGAATTGCACTCACAGTAGATTCAGCTTTTTCCCACCCCAACTCCAGGTGGCCATTAATCTACTGAACAGTTTTGCCTATTCTGAACATTTCATATAAATGCAATCATATAAAATGTGGTTTCTTCGTGACTGGTTACTTAGCGTAAAGTTTTCCAGACTCATCCATGTTGTAGCATGTGTCAATTTTTGTTTTTTAAAGATTGTTTATTTATTTATTCATGAGACACACACAGAGGCAGAGACAGAGACAGAGGGAGAAGCAGGCTCTCCATGGGGAGCCTGATACAGGGACTGCATCCCAGAATCCCAGAATCACGACCTGAGCCACAGGCAAATGGTCAACTACTGGCCACCCAGGTGTCCCAGCATGTGTCAATTTTTCATTCTTTTGTATTGCCAAATAATCCATTGTATGAATATAGCATGCTTTATTTACTGTTCACCAATGGATGGACATTTGGATAGTATCCACTTTGTAGCTATTATGAATATTGTACATATCTTTCTTTTGGGTAGATATTAATATTTTTTTAATTTTTATTTATTTATTTATGATAGTCACAGAGAGAGAGAGAGAGGCAGAGACACAGGCAGAGGGAGAAGCAGGCTCCATGCACCGGGAGCCCGATGTGGGATTCGATCCTGGGTCTCCAGGATCGCGCCCTGGGCCAAAGGCAGGTGCCAAACCGCTGCACCACCCAGGGATCCCTCTTTTGGGTAGTTATTAGAAGTAGAATTGCTTTCTTGTAAGGTAGATTCGTGTTTAGAGTCATCTTTAGATTATTCTAAATTCTGGTTCATTGTGCTAGTGGGTCAGTTTCAGATTCATTTGCATATGGTTTTTCTCTTTGCCTTCAGCCCTGAACTCTACTAATGCTAAGAGATGGAAGAGAATGAATTAATATTATTTAGTGCCTTCTGTATAATGGTTACTAGTCTAGGTAGTTAGCATGACATCATTTTACGTGATACTTTGGTCTTTGGTGGTGGATAAGATGGACATTGAGTTAAACGATTTAGGATTAGACTATCTTTGTAGGGATCCTAAATTTATGCTTTCCTGATTTGAAGGAGAACCTTTTTTTCTTTTGGGGGGGCTTCAATGACAACAATCCTTTTCTTTTTTCTTTCTTTCTTCCTTCCTTCCTTCCTTCCTTCCCTTTCCTTTCCTTTCCTTTTCTTTTCTTTCTTTTTCTTTCTTTCTTTCTTTCTTTCTTTCTTTCTTTCTTTCTTTCTTTCTTTCTTTCTTTCTTTCTTTCTTTCTTTCTTTCTTTCTTTCAATAATCCTTTTCTTAAGCTGTAGCAGTTAGCCTCTTTAGGAATCTGTGGAACAGGATTAGGAGGAAGAGAATTTCAGTTCCAGGTTCCTGTGGTTTTCTGGAAGCCTGGAGGACATTTCAGAATTGGAGTCTTGTTTTCTGAAGCTCATGATAACCCTGTAAAGTGGTCAGATTAGATGGTAATCAGTTTACTTGTACTGGAGGAAGCAAAGGCCTGGAGAAGTTAATAGCTGGATGTGTGAATCAGACTATGGGGAATGCTAAGGGCAGCTAGTTTTGTTTTGGTTGTGAAATTCTTAAATTACTGTACAGAATAACATTTAACATGTGAGGCACGGTGCAATTTCATTTCTGCTTTTGACCAACAGGTTTGAATGCCTCCATCAGACGATGCGTTTTTCATAGACTGCACTGCAGAGTGCCACCATTTTTGTTGCTAAAATTATAGACACTAGATTGTGTAGGTTTATATAAGATGTTCATAGATATCAAGAGAACATGTCTTATTAAAGCTATTAGAAAGCATGAGGTCGTCCATGACTTCTGGTTAAGAAAAGAGTGTCTAGGAGTGCCTGGGTAGCTCAGGTCATGATCCTGGAATCCTGGGATTGAGCTCCCTATTGTGCTCCTTGCTCAGCGGGGAGCCTGCTTCTCCCTCTGCCTATGTCTCTGTCACTCATGAATAATTAAAAAAATCCTTAGAAGAAAAAATGTCTATTAAAGTTCTGGGTACCTGAGTGGCTCAGTGGGTAGAGCATGCAAGTCTTGATCGGGTTGTGAGTTTGAACTGAATATTGGGTATAGAGATTATGTTTAAAAAAAAAAGTGCATTGGGAACCCTGGGTGGCGCAGCGGTTTGGTGCCTGCCTTTGGCCCAGGGCGCGATCCTGGAGACCCGGGATCGAATCCCACATCAGGCTCCCGGTGCATGGAGCCTGCTTCTCCCTCTGCCTATGTCTCTGCCTCTCTCTCTCTCTCTCTCTCTCTCTCTCTGTGACTATCATAAATAAATAAAAATTAAAAAAAAAATAAAAAAAAAAAGTGTATTAAAGTTATTTACATACTGATCCACGTAAGCCAAAGTGCTTATGTTGTGTTTGGTTTTGCTTCTTTGTTGTTGTTATTAAAATTTTTAATTATTTTAGGTAATTGCTATACCCAACGTGGGGCACAACTTTACAAGTGCAAGATGAAGAGCATCAGGCGCCCCTATGTTTTGTTTCTTGAGTCTTAATCTAGAGCAGCTACCCTACTTGGGGGCAGGGGTAGGGGGCATTGACTGGTCGTAGAATGGAGTTGACTGTATGACAGTTTATTAACTCTTAATGTTTTTAACTTGTTCTTATATACCAGTGGTTCTCAATCAGGAATAATTTTACCTCCCGCATTTGACATCTGACAATGTCTGGAGAGATTTTTAGTTGTCATAATCTAATGGGTAGAGGGCAGGAATGCTGTTAAATATCTTACAATGCACAGGATGGCCCCCACTACAAAGAATCTTCTGGCTCCAAATGTCAGCATTGCTGAGGTTGAGAATCCCTGTGGTTCTATTCCAGGTATTTCCTGTAGAATGGAAGTTAGCTCTAAAGCTCAGAGTCAAGATAAGTCTTTTTACTAAAAATAGTTTAATAGTTCAAGAGTGCTGGTATTGTTCTGTGTTTTGATCTGGGTGCTGGTTACAAGAGTATGTCTCTGTGAAATGCATGTGTGAGCTGTGCACTTTTTAAAAATTGAAATATTAATATACAGTTTTATTTGGGGGTGTACAATGATTCAGTAATTCTGTACATTACTCTGTGCTCATCACCGTAACTGTACTCTTAGTCCCCTTTATCTATTTAACCCATCCCCCCCATTCGCCTCCCCTCTGGCAACCACCAGTTCCCTGTATTTAAGAGTCTGTTTTTTTCTGGTCTCTCTTTTCTTTGTTCATTTGCTTTGTTTATTAAATTCCACATATGAGTGAAATCACATATTTGTTTTTCTCTGTCTGACTTCACTTAGCATTACAGTCTCTAGCTCCATCCATGGTGTTGCAAATGGCAGCAAGAGCTGTATACTTTTAAAATGTGTGTTATACTCTAATTATTAAAGTTTACTTGAAAAAGTCTTAATAGTCCTGTTGTGTATCTTTTACTACCACGTTGAATTCTTAGATATGTTAAGAAATCCTTAAATCCTCTTCTCTTAAACTTCCTTAATACTCAGTTCCATTTAATGTAAGAGCATAACAGTGGCATAAAACAGGTGCCTTGTGACCTAATTATTAGGATGGTCGAGTGTCAGTTATGGACCAGTCAGGTATTTTTCATGTTCTGGAGCATTGCCATGAGAGAGAGAACACCTAAAATCGGTCAGTAAAGTTAGGCCACTTGGAGTACTTTGAAGGCTTAAAGCAGAGAGAGAAAGCCCTTCCAAAGTGGATGGTTTCAAGAGAGAAGGTCGCCTTTCATGAGCAATGGGATTTGGAAAAGGGGCATTTGGGGCTGAAAGAACTAGCAAAGGTCGGGAACGCAACAGGGGTGTGCTGGGAATCCTTTCTGGAAAGTTGTCTTAGAGCCAGCTTCTCTTTCCCCCATCTCTGATAAATCATTAGAAGGAAAGGCAATGAATTTTTTCTGACAGTTGTTTCTTACTGGGGCCAGAGCTTCGTTTGCAAATGAAAGGACTGCTGTTGGAGTAGTTGAAATCACAATGGGTCCTGACTCTTTTCACATCAAAGTGTAAAAGAATCTCCAGGGGTGATAAATGGGGGCTGCTGGACTCATTACTTGTAAACAAAGCTGAGGGGGTGACCTCTAAATTTTTTTTAATTAAAAGAAAACAGGGTTTACTAGTGCTGAGTGTGGGGCTGCTCTTCGTTTGAATTTTGACTACTCATGCTGGAGATTTCTATTAAGGCTGTGAGGAGGTGGCCACTGTTATCCTGGGTTTGCTGTGACTCTCAAATATGGCATAAATGCACCCAGGCCAGGGCAGCTTCACAGGCGTTCCTCCACGAGGGCGATCTGAAGGGCACTGGGTTCTGTTATGTGGTTGTTGCCATAAGGGGAACAAGGCAGGATTCTTGAGCTCTGTACCTCTGAGGAGGTTGAGGGCTTAGACTCTTCCTCTGCTCCTTTTCCCACCCAACACCAAGAGAAAAATGCCCTTAACTCCTGCATAGTACAGAAAGAGGTCAATTTTTTTTTTTTAAATTTTTATTTATTTATGATAGTCACACAGAGAGAGAGAGAGAGAGGCAGAGACATAGGCAGAGGGAGAAGCAGGCTCCATGCTCCGGGAGCCCGACGTGGGATTCGATCCCGGGTCTCCAGGATCACGCCCTGGGCCAAAGGCAGGCGCCAAATCGCTGCGCCACCCAGGGATCCCAAGAGGTCAATTTTTAAGTAAATTCTTAGAACTTTGTAAAGGAGTCCAAAGGCGGTTTTTTTTTTTTCAATTTTACTTTTAGATATATATTTTTACTTTTAAATATTTTTTATTTTTATTTAATCCTAAGAGACACAGAGAGGCAGAGACCTAGGCAGAGGGAGAAGCAGGCTCCTCACGGGGAGCCTGATGCAGGACTCAATTCCAGGACCCCGGGATCATGACTTGTGCTCAACCATTGAGCCACCCAGGTGCCCCTCAATTTTACTTTTATTTTTTATTTTTTATTTTTTTTCAATTTTACTTTTAAAGTTAGATTCCTTTTTTTTTTTTTTTTTAAAGATTTTATTTATTTATTTATTCATGAGAGACAGAGGGAGGGAGAGGCAGAGACAGGCAGAGGCAGAAGCAGGCTCCTTGCAGGGAGCCCGATGTGGGACTTGAGCCGAAGGCAGACTTTCAACCGCTGAGCCACCAGACGTCCCAAAGTTAGATTCCTTTTGTTTGTGTAGTGCAGGGCTTTGCATATGATTGAGGCCTTTCTCCGAAATGATGAGATTTGAACACTTTATGTTCATATGTTCAGTGTTTATATCGAAAGCAACTAATCATGTAGCATTTTATGGAGCCAAGACTTGGGAACTGCTGTCTAAATCCAGCTCTGCAGAGTTGAAGGTCCACCTTCAGTAAACTCCCTCCCTTGTGTACCCAACTTCCATCGAGCTTATCTCTTGCTTGGTTTTCACCTGGCTCCTTTGTTGCAGTCAGTCTAAGCCCCAACGAGATTTTAACCCAGAGGTCAGAGATTGCCCTTTGTAACTCAGGTGGATACTAGTACAGTGCTGGGCACCCAAGAATTCTAATGTGTTTACTGACTGCCTTTCCAGATGTTCGGTGATCACCTTCTGAGTGTATCTTCCAAATAAGTGGTCAAACTTGAGAAAGGAGCAGAGGTCACAGCTGTGGGGGGAGCAAGCAGGTCCCTGGATGGGGGGTAGAATAGCAGTCTTCTAGCCAAGACAATTCAGCTAGAGATAAGGGTATTAGAGGCCGTCCAATCTCTCTCTCTCTCTCTCTGTATATATATATATATATATATATATATATATATATATATATATATATATATATATAAATCTCCTTTGATACTAGAATGGTAGGTGAGCCTGTGGGCAACGCTGCAGTTAGCACTGCCTTTGTGAGCTCAGATGCCAATAGCAGCTAATATCTAATGACCACAGGGACCAGACTTTGTGCCAGTATGTATTTATTTGATAGGCATGATTTCACTTCAGTCTCAGTTTCCTACGAGGCTATATTTTACAGATGAAAAAAAGAAAGGATGGGCAGCCTGGGTGGCTCAGTTGTTTAGTGCCGCCTTCAGCCCAGGGCCTGATCCTGGAGACCTGGGGGGATCCAGCCCCATGTCAGGCTCCCTGCATGGAGCCTGCTTCTCCGTCTGCCTGTATCTCTGTCTGTCTGTCTGTCTCTCTCTCTGTCTCTCATGAATAAATGAATAGAATCTTAAAGAAAAAAGGAAAGGAGAGGTTAATGGACTCTCCGGTGGTTGATATTCAGGCTACCTTCCTTCTGTCACCAGACCCTCAGTCTTTAACCCGCTTTCTGAGCTCTGATTTGAAAGTCTGAGGCTTGGGCAAGAGAGACCTTCTGTGGTGGACTGTTCTTTTCTGCCACCATGAAGGAGTATTACATAAAAGGTTGCTGCCTGGGACAGTGCTTCAGCCTGGCTCCAGTGGTCACAGAAACATGCATCCTTTCTAGGGAAGGGACAAAGCTGGTTTCTTTAAGGTGTAGATTGTGGAGAGGGGACAGGAAAGGAAGGAAGGAGAGTGGGGTGACTGTTGAACCAATGGCAGGGAAAAGATGAATTGAGGGACAGAGGTGGTGCCCGTGCCCAGCTTAGAATAAGATAGGGTCATTCCCCCCCCCCCCCCGCCCCCCAGGATCCCTGAGTGGTTCAGCCCTTTAGTGCCTGCCTTTGGCCCAGGGTGTGATCCTGGAGTCCCAGGATCAAATCCCTCATCAGGCTCCCTGCATGGAGCCTGCTTCTCCCTCTGCCTGTGTCTCTGCCTCTCTCTCTCTCTGTGTGTGTCTATCATGAATAAATAAATAAAATCTTAAAAAAACTAAACAAAACATAGGATCGCCCTGACTCGCCTCTAGCAGAGCTGTTGTCATCCTCGCCGTGAGATGTCGTGTGTCCTCTTGGAGAGCACCGTGCAGTCTGTAGAGTATCACAGATGTCAGGTGGTGGCCCCCGTTCATAAGTCAACATCTCGACGAGCAGAAATTGTAGCAGTTCTTGTTTTAGATTATCTTTTCAACATTTGGTGAGACTGACCTTCCTCCAGTGAGCCTTTTTAAATTTTTTTTTTTTTTTAATTTTATTTATTTATGATAGTCACATAGAGAGAGAGAGAGAGGCAGAGACATAGGCAGAGGGAGAAGCAGGCTCCATGCACCGGGAGCCTGACGTGGGATTCGATCTGGGGTCTCCAGGATCGCGCCCTGGGCCAAAGGCAGGCGCCAAACCGCTGCGCCACCCAGGTATCCCTCCAGTGAGCCTTTGATGCCAGATATGAAACTCCTTAATTTAAGGACGAAGGTGTTGATTTTCAAATACAACAGAAGATCTAATGGATGAGAGCAGAGACTATATCTTGTCCAAAAAATAATTTATTTTTTAAAGATTTTATTTATTTATTTGTGAGAGACACACAGAGGGGAGAGGCAGAGACACAGGCAGAGGGAGAAGCAGGCTCCAGGTGGGGAGCCCGATGTGGGACTCAATCCCAGGACTCTGCCATCACACCCTGAGCTGAAGGCAGACGCTCAACCACTGAGCCACCCAGGTGTCCCAAAAAATATATTTAAAAATAGGTGTTGGCTTGTACAAAAAACAAAAGAGTTGAGAACAAAGGCAATGAGGGGAATGGGAGGGGAGGATATTTGGAATAGTTCTTAATGTCAGCGTTACTTTTCCTTCTGTCCCCGTGTCCTCAACCTACAGTAGGGACCCAGGTGAGTGGAGTTCTTACAGACTCACTGAAACTCTGCTGATGAATTTGACCTGGAGGCAGCTGAAGTTCAAGGGAAAAAGTTTACTTTGAAATCAGTTAGACTTGGGCTTGAATTCTAACCCTACCAGATTGTGTAATGTGGTTTACTTAACCTCTTCAAACTCCACTTCCCTCATTTGTAAAATAAAAATAATAATGTTGGGCGCCTGGCTGGCTCAGTCAGGAGAGCATGAAACTCCTAATCTCAGGGTTCTGAGTTCAAGCCTCATGTTGAGTGTGGAGACTATTTAAAAAAACATTTTTTTTTAGCTAAGTCATTGATTCGAGTTCTTTTTTATTTCTTTCTTTTTTTTCTTTTAAGATTTTATTTACTTATTCATGAGAGACACACAGAGAAAGAGAGAGGCAGAGACACAGGCACAGGAGAAGCAGGCTCCATGCAGGGAACCTGACATGGGACTCGAACCCTGGTCTCCAGGATCACACCCTGGGCTGAAGGTGGCGCTAAACCGCTGAGCCACCCGGGCTGCCCTAAAGAAAAGAATTTTGTGAGATAAAAATTTTTTAAAAACCCAGCAGTGTAAAAATAAATAAATTAAAAAAAAAAAAAAAACCAGCAGTGTGCCTGCAGTGAATTGGTATTTAATAAATATTAATTAGTTTCCTTTTCTGTTGACCTGCCTTTGATAATTTTAGTGTTCAGGGCCTGGAGAATTTGAACTCCGTGATGTTCTTAAAGCATCTAGTAGGGTTTAAAAGTCTGGGCCCCATTGAGCAGAATTTAGTGAAGTAGCCCTGCTGTGCCCTTGAGATGCAACTCTGAAACACCTGGTCATTGACAGGGGTCTGGCAGTGTGTGAACTGCTTAATCAAATGGTCCTGCTCAGGTGATTGAGATTGATTTTTTTTTTTTTTTTTTAGTAGTATCTGTGCTGCTCAAGTGAGAATGAGAATGATTTTTGTTACTGTGGGATTTATATTATTGAGAATTTGGGTAATTCAAAGTGCTAGATGACACTGTGCATCCATTTCTTAATAAAATTCTCATTTCATATTTCCTGTTAAATGTTATATTAAGACTATATTTAGGCAGAATAGCAGTCCTATATTTAGGGTACCCATCAAGATAAGTATGCCTAACTATGTAGAGAGAATATTTAATAATACTTCTTTTACCCTTTTGTTTTAAGGAAATAAATCATTTGTTTCCTTTGGGTTAGTTTGATTTATTATTTTATTTTTTAAGATTTATTTATTTATTCATGAGAGACACCGGGAGCAGAGACATAGGCAGAGGGAGAAGCAGGCTCCCCACAGGCATCTCGGTTTTGGAACTCGATCCCAGGACCCCGGGATCACACCCTGAGTTGAAGGCAGATGCTCAACCACTGAGCCACTCAGGGGTCCCTGATTTTTTTTTTTTTTTTTTTTTAAGATTTATTTGAGAGACAGTGAGAGCAAGCATTAGCAAGAGGAAGAGGCAGAGGGAGATAAAATGGGAGAAGCAGACTCTCTGCTGAGCAGGGAGCCTGATGTGAGGCTTGACCCTAGGCCCCTGGGTTTGTGACTTGAGCTGAAGACTGACGCTCAACTGACCTGAGCCACCCAGGTGCCCCTGGGTTAGTTTGATTTTAAATGAAAAGTCTTTGTTTTTCTGATAATCTAAGATCCAGTCATTCATTCAGCAGTGATTTATAGGGCCTTCCTTGATGTCACAAGTGCCTACCAGGAACTAGGGGTAGTGGATGGGGTGGGAAGGAGCTAGGATGAGAGTGGGTTAGCTGGTAGGAGCTTGTATTAGAGCTTGCATTCTAGTCATCATGTAAAGGTATTACCATCAAGTGATTTTCATTTAGTGCTTTAAACTTTTGTGTTTTTTTTTTTCTTTTTTTAAGATTTTACTCATTTATTTTTTAGAGAGAGTAGGGGGAGGAGCAGAGGGAGAGGGAGAGAGGGAATCTCCAGCAGACTCTGCTGATTGTGGAGACCTACACGGGGCTCAATCCCAGGACCCTGAGCTGAAACCAAGAGTTGGATGCTCAACCAGCTGAGCCACCTAGGCGCCCCTGGTGCTTTAAAGCTTTTTCAGAGCATTAACAGTCTGCTGTTAATTTTAACCACATAAAATGCTGTTGCATTTTAACCACATAGGTATTTTATAAGGTGGATAAGACTTAAAGAGGTTAAATGGTTTGCCCAACATCCCAGAGTTAATAAGAAAACTGTCTCCTTAACCCGGAATGCGTTCTCTCTTTCCCACCCTCCCCCACTCCCCCCATGTCTTTCAAAATTTTTCTTGTTCTTCAAGGTTCCACTGAAATAATACCTCTTTTATAACTCTGATCACCCAAGAAATTTGTTACTCTTTTTGAGCACTCATCTTTGTCCTTTCCTCTGTGCCAGAGTTTAGTTAATGCTCCTCTTTCCCAAAGTCACCCTTCAGTACCTGCTCTGTTAAAATAGATTGGAAGCCTTTCTCCTTTCCAGTGAACTTGGAGTTAAGCTTGGCCAGTAGAGGGTACTGAAGGGACATTGTGGAGTTAGGGATAGTCTCTGCCTGGTTGTAGTTGCTTCTTTTTCTCTTCCTGTAAGGTCATTGTGAGCATGCTCATGATGTGGGCACACTTAACCATTGGTGCTCTACCTCCGTGCATGCAGTCTCTTGGTAACTTTGCAGCCCTTGCCTGGATCTCCTGACCTTGCTTTCATTGTCTCAGTGCAGACACTGCACACTCCAGGCCTTGTGTCTGTTCCCAGCTCCTACTGTGTACCTGCCAACTACCTTGCCCTTTGCCTGCCCTCTGGAAGATTGTTCCTTGCTGCTCTGTTAGTGTAGACCAGTTCCAGCCAACTTCTCTACCACCCAGTGGGCTGCAACCACATTCTCACCAGCGATAGCTTCAGTTTTGGGGAGGGACTCCTCTTCAAAGTTTGTTCTTCCTTGGGTACCTTTTAGAGTTCTTTTTATGCCTTTATGGTTTTCCTCTATCAGAGTTGAATTTTTTTTTTAAAGATTTTATTTATTCATGAGAAAGAGAGAGAGAGGCAGAGACACAGGCAGAGGGAGAAGCAGGCTCCATGCAGGGAGCCCGATGTGGGACTCGATCCCAGGTCTCCAGGATCAGGCCCTGGGCTGAAGGCAGCGCTAAACCACTGAGCCACCCGAGCTGCCCTGAATTATTTTTTGTATTAGATTTCTGTTCACATTATTGTATGGTTTCTCTTTTCTGATTATACCCAGACGAATACAACCTCTAATGCTTATTTTCCTTAGTCTCAGTGTTATTTGACACATCTGTGTAAATTGTTAACTACTTTTACAGCAGAGGCCTGTTTAATCCCTTGGCATTATCTCTGTGCTTTGCAAATAACCTGTGATTAATGAATGATTGAGTTTGCTGCTGCTGCTGTTGTGGCTGTGATAGAGAGAGGATGGTTATAATGGGTATTTATTTGCCCTTTATCAAAAAGACAAAGTTCTTGCTGTATTCCTAGTGTGCTAACTTGTGTTTCTGTGAAATCCTGTCACTTGGGGCAATTACTTGGTGACCTAGTTATCGAAAAGTACATTTTAAGACCTGTGTCGAAAGTCTTCAGAATTGTGTAAACAGTGATTTACTGCTACCTATTTGTCTTCATTGACCTTTTAGAAACAGATTGCTAAAAAACAAAACAAAAACAAAAACCCAAATTGCTTTAAAGCACAGCAAGCCTTATAGCTAGTGGTGCTTAAAAATCACGTGTATTTCACTTTTTAGGCTAATTTGTCAGCATCATCTTACACTAGTGTTATCTGTTTGAGCCAGAGTGTTAGGCTTGGGTTAATGTTCAGGTTCTATGCACATATTTGCTAAGCCTTTTCTCTCACGAGCTCATGAGCAAAAGCAGAGTAAAGCCCATAGGGGAGAGCATCTTTTTCCCCTCCATTTGGCATTCTAAGTCTGTGTTCAGGAAAGCAGTGTAGCCAGAAAAGCAGGAATATTGCCTGTATTTTGAATATAGGTGCTTTATTATGGCTCAGAAGGGAAATATTGATACTTGATATCATTAGGAGACTAATAAACATTTTTGAATCTTAAGAGGTCATTTGGTTCAGTCAGTTTGCCATTGACCCTTTATGATATGCTGATTTCAGCTCATGGGTATTTGCCTCTGCCTTCCCTTTGCCCATGCCCAGTCTTCTCCATCAGTGTTTTTCTGTCGTTGTCCAAATCTTTGTACCCCTTCCCTATTCCATCCGCTCAGATGACTTTTTTTTTTAAGATTTTATTTATTTATTCATGAGCGACAGAGAGAGAGAGAGGGAGAGACAGAGAGAGGCAGAGACACAGGCAGAGGGAGAAACAGGCTCTATGCAGGGAGCCCGATGTGGGACTCGATCCTGGGTCTCCAGGATCACACCCTGGGCTGAAGGCGGTGCTAAACCACTGAGCCACCCGGGCTGCCCTCAGATGACTTTTTTACACTAAAGCAAGATTTCTTTCCGTTTTGAAGATCCGATACATAACAACCCCCAATTTGAAATGTTAGAAGATAATTACTTGTATGAAGAAAATTTTGTTGTTTCTTTTCAAAAGGATTCACATCCAGCATCCTTTGAATCAGGGAATAAGTGTGGTTTTCTGAACTACCTCCCAGAGTATCTCTTTGTAGTAAGACAGGGTCTTGATGATCTACAGTTTCTTTGGAATATATGTAACCTGAACAGAGGTGCTCTGTGTATTACTTTACACTCCAGCAAATGCTTAGCACCTACTGTGTGCAGAGTGCTACACAGTAAATTGGGCACGTGGTGGGACATTTCCTTCCCCTCCTCCCCAGTACCTTATCTGGGACACTCATACTGGATCATAAGCTCTTCACCATTCTGTTGAGCTCCTCCCTTTTCCACACGCAACTTCCTTTTTTTCCTGATTCATAAAAATTTAATTGTCATTCCTCAAACCTTTGTCCCTGACTTGCTTTCTTCTTACACCACAGATTTTCTGTGTACAGTCTCTCTCTGGCTGTCCTAACCACAATAGGTGACTCCCACGTCTAGATTTCTAAGCCAGAACTGCGTTCACATCTGCCATCATCTCCCTCTCCAGATTCCTCTGGCTCTAAAGGTCAGTCATTCTCTCTCCCCGCGCAGCTACACTGCTCCTCCTCTCCCTTGCTATTCCTCAATAGGAGGAACTGCATTATGCCAATAGGTTTCTTGTATGTTCATTTTGCTCCCTTACCTAAAAAACTTCCAGGGCTCCCTATCATCTACTGTTTATAGTTGGATTCCCTTAATGAATCCTAAATCTCCATCCCCTGAGCCTCAACCTTTTCTTCAAGTCTCATCTCTAGTCACTCCAGTCTTTCTACCAACCCTGGTGCTTAGAGGTATAGAAGTTATCACAACTCCTTGTGCAGGCTTTTCTCTTTAAATTATATGCTTTGGTATATGCTGTGCTTTCTCCCATCTTTGCTTCATTTGTCTGTAAGTGCTATCCAGGAAGTCCAGGGCTTTGCAGGAATTTATAGAAAGGGCACCTAAATGCAGATTTGTATAAGAATTAGGGGAGACTTATTGGAGGAAGGGGTGGCTGGGCAGAAAATGAATGTATGTTTAAGAGTTAATCAGTTGAAACAATTGGGTGGTGGAATAGGGAGAAGAAAAATGTATTACAGGTAAAAGGAAACATACTTGTGAGGGTTTGGGTTAAAAAAAACAAAATATAGGGCTCCTTTGAGGAACTGAAGAAACTTCAGAATAGCTGGAGAATAATAAGAGTACCAGGCCAGGAAATGACCTGGAGGGCCATGCTAAGAAACTTGACTTTATATTTAGGGGAATGGGAAGTCCTCAAAGAATTTTAAGTAGGCTAATCCTTGACATGATGTTAGAAGGTCACTTACCAAATGGAGAATGGAGTGTAGTAGGGCGGAAGATGAAGCAGAGAAACCAGTTGGAGTATTAAGTGGTTCATGGGAGAGCTGGAAAGGACCACATATGTTCTGGATAATTTTGGAGAAATAACAAGAAAAGATTTATAGCTGGTTGGATGTGAAGGATATATAAAAGAGGAAGGGTCAAGAACAATTGCTAATTATTTGGCTCTGTTACTGGGAGATGCTCTTGGCAAGGTGGGGAAGACTAGAGGTGCTATGGGTTCTTTGGGGGAGGGTTTAAGTTTGAGATGCCAGTGAAACTCCTTGCAAGTGGAGATGTCAAGTGGGCAATTGGTTATCTAAGAGTGGAGCTCTCTGGTTGAAGGTCTGGGCCTAAGATATACATATGTTTAGTAAAAACTGAATCACAGTTATCCATGAGATTTTCTTGGGACAGTGAAAAAATGAAAATGCCTAAGAGGAGGAAACTAAGTCATAAGAAATTTTAAGGAGCTTGAGAAGATTATTAGCAAAGAAGTGGAGGAAAAACAAGAGGGTGCTAGCTTGGGGACTGAGAGAAGAGAGCATAGCAAGGATGGTTCAGAGTATGGAATGCTGTTTTAACTCTTGGTTCAGTCGCCTTTTCCATGCAACTTTTCCTGCCACCTTCGGGCAGCAATGGTCCTCCGCCTGTCAGAGATACTGCCTTGTATTAGGACCTTTATTTCCTAAATTGCTGTGATGTTTATCTTCCTTACAAGATTCTGTCATCAGACAGCTGATTGGAGGGCTATCATCTTTGTGTCTCCAAGGGCTGGCGTAGTACCTGGACTAAGAAGATATCCAGTAAGTTAATATTTTATAAAGAAATGAGAGGGGCATCTGGGTTGCTCAGTTAAGTGGTTGCCTTTGGCTCAGGTCATGATTTCAGGACCCTGAGTGGGCAGCTTGCTTCTCCCTCTGCCCCTCCTCCCTGCTTGTGCATGTTCTCTGTCTCTCACTCTCGCTTTCTTTCAAATAAATAAAATCTTAAAATAAATGAGAATTCACCTCTACCATCAAGAAATGCTTATGGCCTCTTTGTCTGGATTTTTAGGGTATGTTTTTAAATATATCAACATTCCTTCATAGCGCCTTGTAGAATTTTTTGCACTCCCAATGGCAGAAGTACGACATTTTGACTGTGCCTGGTTCTTGTGATAGACAAAGACCTCAGGAATAAAACTTACGTGACATAGGGGGCTTACACTAGGGGAAGATGGGAAATGGCAACTCTTGTAAAAATAAGCTGGTCAGTGGGTGGTAGGTAAGCCGAGGGAAAAGATTTATGAGCAACATCCTGCTCTGGGATCACTGCTGGGGACAGAATTGGGGGAGAAATTTCTGTATAAATCATGAAGGCAGCTCAGGAAATAAAGTCTGCTATAGGAGTCTCAGGGGGCCCTTTTATGGATATCTTTTGCAGAACACTTGGGTGAAAGAGAATTGATAGGTGGTACTCTTAAGTCTGTGGGGGTTAATGCTGGGCTGAGGTAATCCATCTTTCAGAAGGAAGGAAAAAGGAACAGGAGAAAACAGAGATGGCACAGAGGGCTCAGAATTATCTATAGCTTTATAAATGCTCACTGAAGTGTGAAGAGAGTAGAGTTGAAGGGGCCATTTGGTAGGGAGCAGAAGATTGTGTTCATTGGTTTCAGGTCTTAAATGGTACCCTCTGTTTGGAGTTTCTTCCTGTTCCTTCATTAATCTGCATCAATTTCTGCTCGAGTTCAGGATGTATATAGGTGAGATCCTAATGTCTTGGCCAGAGGGCGAATTATTGGGCCTGGAAAAAAAAAACAAAACCAACATTCTTTGTCATTTCAAATGAAAGATACTTGAATCAGTCCATCAATAGGGACTTGAATTCTAAACTAGGATATAGGATATACCTACAGAATAGAAATAGCTATTAAAAAGAATGAGATAATTTTAAGTATATGAACATGGCAGGATACAGTGTATGAATTGCAGAATAAAATCAAAAGATTTTTTTTTAATAGAAATAACGTAGAGCTCTATCTGTTTAGACAAACATACATAAAACGGATCTGAAAGGAAATTTACCAACCTTTGTGCATAATTTTCTTGGGAATAAGATTATTTAGGATGCTCACTAGATGACTTTCAGTTTTTAAATTCGTACACTTATAGGTAATTTTTTTTCTTGATGTGCATGTATAATATTGAAAACATCTTCTAAAATATTATTTGAAAAAGTGAGGCAGTGGTCTCTTGTTCTGCTTCTTCCAAAGGAAGGTTAAAGTGTTGCTTACTCACTTATTCAGCTGGTAAATATTTGCTTGTTTTGCATTCCAGGCATTATTCTATGCAGTGAGGATACAGGAACAAATAAACCTCACAGGATTCCACTTTTCTGGAGCTTATGGTCCAGTATAGGGACATACTAAGAGTAAACATGTACCAGCTCAGGGTTGTAAAGTGGTGTTGGTCAGGGGAAACAGTGTTAGGTATGTGAAGGAAAGCTGTGCTATTTCATATCCAGTCATCAGGGAAGGCCTCTCTGATACGGTAATGTTTGAGGAAAGATCTGAAGAAGTGTAAGCCAGACAGCTGGGGGTGGGGGCCCTTTTCAGGCAGAGGGAGCTTGTGTAGAGGCCTTGGGGCAGTGTGTGTTTTGCATGTTTGAGAAACAGCAAAGCAGCCAGTGATACTGGAGCAGTGACCAGGGGGAAGGTGGTTCGGATGGAGTCTGAGAGAGCTAACAGGAGGCCAGACAATGCAGGGCCTTGTAGGCCACTGGAAAGTTGTTGGAATGAGATGGAAAACTATTTTTTTAAAATATTTTATTTATTCATTCACGGGAGACAGAGAAGGAGAGGCAGAGACACAGGCAGAGGGAGAAGCAGGCCCCATGCAGGGAGCCCGACGCGGGACCTATCCCGGGGCTCCAGGATCATGTCCCGGGCCAAAGGCAGGCGCCAAACCACTAAGCCACCCAGGGATCCCTGGAATACTATTTTTGATCAGAGGAGTAGCACTGTCTGAGTGTCCTTTTAACAGGGTCACTTGGGAAAGCTTTGTGGAGTTTACACTGTGGTAGGCATGAGCAAAAGAAACCGTCTCTGCAGTGGATGGGGAATATCCTTCCCCCTCACTTCACAAGTAGAAAAAGTTTGGTTTGGGAATGTGAAGCATTACAGAGTTAGGATCAGGCCCGGAGTTTTCCTGGTTGTCATTTCAGCACTCGGTTATACAGGTAAGGGTATCTAATCTGGGACTTTCCATTTTCTATTATAGCATGTTATTTTTAATAGTTAGATTTCTGATGAATTATTATGAGTAGTAGGCCCATGATGCTACAGAATTTCTAGGGGTTCTGGCCTCAGTCTTCTTCTTATAGGAAGATAATGCTTCTGATTTAGGATGTTTGCTAAAATTTTGAGTCAGAGTATGACTTAGTGTTGCTTTTTCCATGGCAGGGTTTGGATGCACCTACACATCAAGTGCTCGTTTTCGTCAGCTGGTTTTAAGCAGTGGTTAAGCTTGCTTTGGAACCATCGGTACCTTGAGTGTGCATGTGAAGGGTACATTTATTTATCATAAGGCTGGTAAATTGGGATCTCTGGGTGGCGCAGCGGTTTAGCTCCTGCCTTTGGCCCAGGGCGTGATCCTGGAGACCCGGGATCGAATCCCACATCGGGCTCCTGGTGCATGGAGCCTGCTTCTCCCTCCGCCTGTGTCTCTGCCTCCCTCTCTCTCTCTGTCTCTCTCTGTGTGACTATCATAAATAAATAAAAAATTAAAAAAAAAAAGATTTAAAAAAAATAAGGCTGGTAAATTATAGAGTTCATATCATCAGAAGCTAGCTTATCATGATCTGCTGTACTCAAAGCAGTGTGCCGTGTTCTCTAAGAGCTATAATATAAATAGCAGTATCATGCCCTTGAGGAGTTTACAATCTGCAAAAGCACTAATGTTATTAGAGTTGCAAGATGAGAACTAAAAGTACAAAGGAGGTAGATATGAGTTAGGAGTGGGGCTTACGGGAAAGGCTTCATGAATGAGGTAGTGCTTGAACTGGGTATTGAAGTTTGGAGAGGACCAGAAGACATTTTGTACTTAAGGGACAGCCAGAGGAGTGCCATGGAAGGAAATGGGTTCAGGAAAGCGTATAGGTTAGCCAAATTAAAGTATTTTCAGGAGGTGAAAAAGAGAGGCAATGGGTGCAGTGGGATCATTACATCTGAGCCTGAGCTGTTACGGTTCAGTACAGTGGCCACTGGCCACATGTGGCACTGGAAACATGGCTGGTCCGGACTGAGATGCCCTGGAAAATTTCAAAGCTGATCTGGAGGCAAGGGGAAGAAAGTAAAACTACTCATCATTAACTTTAGATCGGTTAAGTCAAACAATGAAATTACTTTTTGGTTATATTGGTGTTAAATAAAACATTATTGAAATTGATTGCCCTGGTTTCTCTTTACCTTTTTAATGTGACTACTGGCAAATTAAAAATTACATTTGTAGCCTCCTTTACATTTTTTTATTACTTTATTTTATTTTCTTAAGATTTTATTTATTTATTCATGGGACAGAGAGAGAGGCAGAGACACAGGCAGAGTGAGAAGCAGGCTCCATGCAGGGAGCCTGACGTGGGACTCCATCCTGGGACTCCAGGATCCTGCCCTAGGTGGAAGGCAGGCTCTAAACCGTGAACCACCCAGGGATTCCCCCCTCCCTTTACGTTTTTATTGGCTGTGGCTGATCTTGGTTAGGCCTACTAACACTGGAAGAGGGAGTAGAAGCAGGGTGAAAGGCAACAAGGAGAGACACAGAAGACAACCAGAAAAGGAGGATCTACAGGATTTACACTAGTGGGTGTGGGAGAGGTCAGTGACACCCCCCTCCCCCAGGCTCTGGCCTGATGTCGCAATCAACTTGAAGGAGTACGTGGCTGCACAGAGGCGTTGGAGGGTGGAGGGCAGTGATGATTTCATTTGGGCCTGTTGATCATAGGCTGTGCTGTAGGGAGATTAATTTGGCAGCAAAATGTGGAGCTGGCAGGAGCTGGAGGTTGGCAGACCAGTTAGGTTGGGTCCCATGCCCATCACAACTGGTTGCTGCAGCCTCTTGGAGGGGGCAGGGTGAGAGAGTGATGTCCTCTAGAAATATTCTGCAGAATTGCTTTGTTGATGCTCAGTTTTACACTGGGCTTCCCATTTCTGTTTCAGACATCCCCTATCCTTTTTTTTTTTTTTTTTTCCCTAAA
The DNA here is from genome assembly GCF_053574225.1 of Canis aureus. NCBI lineage: Eukaryota > Metazoa > Chordata > Mammalia > Carnivora > Canidae > Canis > Canis aureus. The sequence goes on from NC_135643.1 coordinate 10,753,857, forward strand.
ATTACCACACTTTATCCTAGAGAGAAAAGGAAGCATACAAATTATGGTGTGACCAAAAAGATTTAATGCAGATACTTAGACTAGTACGGTAACTTCTCTTTTTCCTTAGGATTTCTGGAAGCAGGTTGGTTTGGTAAAGAGAAAAGAGGTATCCAAATAACAAATTTGCTGAGCTTTATTTCCTAGAATCAGAATGAGGACTGAGTTTTTATTAGGAAATCCCTCCATTTTGAGGATTGTTTTCATTCATTCATTCAGCAGGTACTTATTAAACATTTACTATGGTAGGGAGAATGTTAAAATCTGATATATCAAAGATGATCAAAATAAGAGTCCCTGTCTGTTTAGCCAGCAAGATAGGCCCACAGATAAATTATGAAACTGTGTAATAGATAAATGTTCGGCTAAGGGCCGTCTCGATAAAATGCTACAGATAGTAGAAAGCAGTGAAGTGCCCTACATAAGATCTTCCTGATGAGAACTGTGGTTATTCTGCTCATTTTCACTTTCTTTGCGGTCATCTCCTCTTGCTCGAGGTGGTGCTATGGAAGAGTTCAACTTGTGTGTTTAAGTCTAGTGCCTCTTAAACTTTCTGTGTAGATGCAGTGATCTATATTAACTGTAATCATTTTGGTAACTGTGGAGTTGCTTTTTCCCTCTGATTCTGAGTGTCGAGTGTCGACGAAGGCATTAAGAAGTGCCATCAAGAATTGCTAGCTTGTGATTTCCTGAAAGATGATATTTCTTCTAAAAGCATTCATATAAAACATATTAAAGGCTAACAGTGTAGAATCACAGGAAAGCATTAGTACACACTTAAGAGAAAAAGCTGGACCTAACGTCTTGGCCATATAAATTGAATTCAGAAAAGAATTTTGGTGACTAGCTAAATACGCGGGTCATGATACAAAGAACAGGCTAGCAGGTTGTGGTGTAGGAGATTGTGCTGTTCTTTCCCGGCTCAGATTCCAGGCCTTCTTTCTTTTCCTTCCATCTTCTGAACATATATTGACAGTCTTGTTTTGCTACAGGTTCCAGTTCCCTGTATCTGCAGCTAACAGCTGCCTCTGCTAGTCCCCTCTGTTTGGAACAATCTTTCAAAAACCACAACCGCCTTAAAAACTCTGCTACATCATTGCTGCCTAAAGACAAATAGTGCAAGTCCCTCTGCAGCCTGGTGTGCTGACCTCTCCAGTGTTTTCCTTAGCTCTCCTCTGGGCTCCCTGCTGCGCAGAGAACCTTTTCACTGAGAGCTGCCTCTTCGCGGTGTCTGGGTGGCTTTGGCTCAGGTCATGATCCCGGAGTCCTGGGTTCGAGTCCTGTATCAGGCTCCCTGCTCAATAGAGAGTCTGCTTCTCCCTCTCCTCCCTGCTTATGATCTCTATCCCTCTCTCTGTCTCTCTTTCTCTCACATAAATAAAATGAAAAAAAAAAAAAAAAAACTGCTTCTTATCTCTGTGTTTCTGACCATATTGATCCCAAGCCTTGAATGATCTTCTAAAACTACTTTGTTTTCCTGGGGGGAAATCCTGTTTATCCTGCCATAACAATTATTTATTTATTTGGTTTCAATTCAGCAAACATTTATTGAGGTTATTGCACGCGTTATATATTGGAGATAAAAAACTCGTTAAGATGATCTTTTTTTCAAGGAGTTAATAGTATAAGGTAGCAGGTACACAAATATTTATTAATCTTCCTAAGTGCTAGGGTTAGGTGTTGGAAATATAATGACAGAACAAACCTTATGTTTCCTGCCCCCCATGAAGCATATGTTCTGGTTGGGGAGAAGAAATCAAATTTTGGAAACTGATCTGTGAGAAGTTCTGGGAGAGTGAAAAACCCCTTTGATCTGAGAAAGGAAGTAATTTGGGAGGGTAGGGAAGTCAATTTTAGATTAAAAAAAAGGAGAGTCAGGATTAGCTTCTCCAAGGAGGTGATATTTTATTTTATTTTTTAAAAAGATTCTATTGGGCAGCCCGGGTGGCTCAGCGGTTTAGTGCCGCCTTCAGTCCAGGCCTGGTTCTGGAGACCTGGGATCGGGTCCCACGTCGGGGTCCCTGCATGGAGCCTGCTTCTCCCTCTGCCTGTGTCTCTGCCTCTCTCTCTCTCTCTCTGTGTCTCTCATGAATAAATAAATAAAATCTTAAAAAATAAAAAGATTCTATTTACTTATTTGAGAGAGAGCGTGTGTGCAGAGCAAGAGACCACAAGCAGGGGGAGTGGCAGGGAAAAGGAGAAGAAGACTCCCCATTGAGCAGGGAGCCCTACGTGGGGCTCCATCCCCAAGGAGGTGACATTTTAAAAAAGACATTTAAACAAGTAATTATAGGGGCGCCTGGGTGGCTCAACTGGTTAAGCATCTGCCTTTGGCTCAGATTATGGTCCTGGGGTCCTGGAATGGAGCCTAGAGTCAGCTTCCTGCCTGGTGGGGAGCCTGCTTCTCTTTCTCCCTCAGCAGCTCCCTCTGCTTGTGTTCTCTCTCTCTCTCTCTCTCTCTCTCACATAAAATCTTAAAAAGCCCAAGTAATTGTTGTAAAGCATAACAAAGGTTAATTATCACAGGGTAAGTATAGGAGACCTGTGTGTAGAAATGTAAATGCAAACAAATAGTTATAACAGAGTGTGATAAACTCAATGATACAGGGAGCTAACAAAGGACTCTTGGGTAGTATGAAAGCTCACAAGGTTTTTCCTGCCATGCAGTGGAAGGATCTGTGAGCGGTGGCTGCAGGGCTTTCCATGCAAAAGCACAGAGGTTTAAAGCGACTTGTGTTCACAGGGTTTAAAGTACTTTGGTAGTACTGAAGTTTTATAGTGTGAGGAACCTAGAGGAAGGAAATGAGGCTGAGAAGAAGGGGGAAAGATGCAGAGGACTCTGGAGCCAGAAATAGGCTCAGGTCTCAGCCTTTGGCATTTTGTTATATAGGACAAGGTTTTAAAAAAAAATCTGTGCCTCAGTTTCCTCATCTGTAAAGCTGAGACGATAACACCAACCTCATCAGGTTATTGTAAGGTTAAATAGCTACCTGTAAAGTACTTGGAATGGTGTCTAGCACAGCAGGTGCCACTAAACTGCAGGGGTGGTGATTGTGGACTTAGTGTTACATGGAACTAAGCTATGACCTATTGCAGACCTCTTAAGGATTATTCGCAGTGGAATGACTTGATCCTTCTGTTTTTCAAAGATCATTTTAGAGCAAGCATGAGCCTGCGTGTTGGGGAGGAGGGGACTGGGATTGTATTTTTGTGGATTCTCTGACCTCACCTTTTCTCTTCGTTCCCTGCATAATTATGTGTTCCTTCACCTGTGTTCCCACATTATTTTATCTCCATGGTGGCATTTTCCCATTGTGTTTTATAGTTTGTGTTTCTCCCACTAGACTGAATTCCCCCGGGGTGTTAGGGACTATGTGTTACTCATCTTTACATACCCTTGCCAAGGACAGTGCCTAACACTGGCACATTCCGGGCACTCAAGAAGTGGTTGTTGAATTTATTTGAAAGCTTTACTAGGGAGTTGCCCTAACTTATAATTCAGGAGAAAGGTCCTCCCATGGAAAAGTCTGGGCATGTTGCTATGGGAGGGTGTTTTCATTCTTTAATGCACCAAGTATTTATTGAGTGCCTACTGCACATGGTGCTGTGGGGGATACAAAGATGAATCAACTGTGTACTCTGCCCTGGGTTGTGTTGACTCTTGCACTATTAATTGGTGGGTGTAAGGGAAAAGGTAAATGGTTGCTGATAGGTTTAATGAGAATGGTTTGGTTGTATTGGGGTTTTTGTTTAGAAGTGATTGCTTCAATCAGAGAATCTCAGAATTATTTTTTTTGACGCTGTCTTGTTGAAGGCAGCTTATTTTTCATTGTTATGTTTCAGTTTTCTGTCCTGACAGAATCTGTTTAGTACACTGCACAGTGTAAAGTTTCACAGTAAGCCTGCTCATTTCTCAGTTTTTAATCCTGAATAGAAATTATCCCACTCATGTGGGACAGGGGGATATATCCTCGTCCTTGGATGAAGTACCTTCCTGGGCTCTTTGTTCTTGGACTTAATCCATAATCAGCATCGGGTTTTCTGTTTGATTAGAGGTACCTAGTTATAGGTTTTTATTACAGCTATAGTTTTAAGCTTTTGGCTGTGCCTCTCCTCTCCTCTCCTCTCCTCTCCTCTCCTCTCCTCTCCTCTCCTCTCCTCTTCTTTTTTTCTTTTCTTTTCTTTTCTTTTCCTTTTCTTTTCTTTTCTTTTTTCTTTTCTTTCTTTCTCTTTTCTTTTCTTTTCTTTTCTTTTTTTTCTTTTCTTTTCTTTTCTTTTTTCTTTTCTTTTCTTTTCTTTTCTTTTCTTTTCTTTTCTTTTCTCTTCTCTTCTCTTCTCTTCTCTTCTCTTCTCTTCTCTTCTCTTTTCTTTTCTTTTCTTTTCTTTTCTTTTCTTTTCTTTTCTTTTCTTTTCTTTTCTTTTCTTTTCTTTTCTTTTCTTTTTGATTTTATTTATTTACTCACGAGAGACAGGCAGAGGGAGAAGCAGGCCCCATGCAGGGAGTCAGATGTGGGGCTTGATCCCAGGTCTCCAGGACCATGCCCTGAGTCAAAGGCAGATGCTCAACTGCTGAGCCACCCAAGGTGTCCCTGTCCCTGCTTTTCTCACCATAATTCTCTGGCATCTGTAGCCTACCTCACTGCCTTTTTTTTTTTTTTTTTTTTTTTTTTTTAATACTAAAGGCAGACTTGTTCTGTTGTAAACATTTATCATTCCTTGCTCAGACCATCTCTAAACTCAGAAAACCCTTTGTCTTTTGGCTTAGTGAACTACTCCTTATTGAAAATACCTCAGGTAACTCTCCACTCCAGTGGTCTTTAAACTAGTGGGCTCCTCACTGAACATTTCATCCTTAGCATTCCCATACCCTTTTACCATGCTTCTTTGTTTTATTTATTTAAAAAATTTTTTTGTTTTTTTTTGTTTTTTAAACCACACTTCTGATGGTATGCCAAGGGCAGGTCCTGGTACAGCAAAACCCTCAAATATGTGTTGATTCAATAAACTGATTCACATAAAGCCTATGTAGGGGTGGACGGGTATTTAAATTACTCAGATTTTTTTTTTTAATTAGATTTTTAAGGTGCGTGTTTAATAGTACTTTTTATCTTTGTGAAAATTTTCTTTGAAAATACTTATTCTAAAATAGCAACCCTGTCAGAACGGTTACATTACAATTTTACAATGTCTCTTTAATAAGAAAAGATGCTCCGTCATGCAAAATAAAAGAGATGCAAACGAAAACTACACTAAGCTATCATGTTTTGTCCATTAGGGTGATAAAAAATTAAAAAATTTGATGACGTTTTATTGATAAGACTGTAGGGGACAAAACACTTTCATACATAGCTGGCAGGAATGCAAACTGGTATAACCCTATGAGGGGAGTTTGGCAGTAGGTAGCAAAATTGCATTGCATTTGTTCTTTGGTTCAGCCAGCTCACTTCTTGGAATTTATCCCCAAGATACACTGGGAAAAATTAAAAAAAAAAAAAAGGTATCTACAGGTTATTCATTACAGGCTAAATGTATTAGCAAAAGATGGAATAACCTAAATATCATTAGGAAGTTGGTTAAAAAAAAAAATCTGGTACTGTGGGGGGCACCTGGCTGGCTCAGCAGAAGAGCATGGAACTCTTGATCTCAGTGTCCTGAGTTCAACCCCACATTGGGTGCAGAGGTTACATACATATATACATAAATAAACTTAGCTGGTACTTCAACTTCATGGAGCATTATCAAAGTATAAAATGAAATGAGAACTTTATTCATTATGAAAGTAGTGATCTCGGGCAGCCCGGGTGGCTCAGCGGTTTAGCACCGCCTGCAGCCCAGGGTGTGATCCTGGAGACCCGGGATCGAGTCCCACATCAGACTCCCTGCATGGAGCCTGCTTCTCCCTTTGCCTGTGTCTCTGCATCTCTCTCTCTCTGTCTCTCATGAATAAATAAATAAATAATCTTTAAAAAAAAAAAAAGTAAGTAATGATCTCTAGGGATATATCGTTTTTTAAAAGTAAGGTACAGAATGGGGGGAGGCGTCAGAGTGGCTCAGTCAGTTAAGGATCCAACTCTTCATTTCAGCTCGGGTTATGATCTCAGGGTTGTGAGATTGAGGTCCAGCTTGGGGCCCAGCACTGGGTGTGGAGCCTGCTTAAGATTCTTTTTTTCCCCTTTCCTCTCCCTCTGCCTCCACCCCCGCCACCCCCGTCCAAAAAAATGAAGGTGCAGAATACTATGTTTAATTATGTTATCTTTTGTAAGATAGTAGGAAAAGTAGTAAGAGGGATGCCTGGGTGGCTCAGCGGTTGATCATCTGCCTTCAGCTCTAGGGCATGATTTCGGAGTGCCAGGATTGAGTCCCACATTGGGCTCCCTGCATGGAGCCTGCTTCTCCTTCTGCTTCTCTCTTTCTCTCTGTCTCTCATGAATAAATAAATAGAATCTTTTTTTTTTTTAATTTTTATTTATTTATGATAGTCACAGAGAGAGAGAGAGAGAGGCAGAGACACAGGCAGAGGGAGAAGCAGGCTCCATGCACTGGGAGCCCGATGTGGGACTCGATCCCGGGTCTCCAGGATCGCGCCCTGGGCCAAAGGCAGGCGCCAAACCTCTGCGCCACCCGGGGATCCCTATAAATAGAATCTTAAAAAAAGAAAAAGTAGTAGTAGGAGAAGAGGCACCTGGCTGACTTGGTCAGTAGAGGATGAGACTCTTGACCCCACGTTGGATGTAAAGATTACTTTAAAAAATATAGTAAGGGAAGCCATGGCTCCTGGGTGGCTCAGTCAGTTAAGCATCTGACTCTCCCCCTGCCCAAGATTTAATTTATTTATTCAAGATAGCATGAGCAGGGGGACGGGGCAGAGGGAGAGGGAGAAGCAGATTCCCTGCTGAGCAAGGACTCCCACTCCTGGTGCCAGCCCAGGACCCTGAGATCATGACCTGAGCCAAAATCAAGAGTCAGATGCTTGGGACACCTGGGTAGCTCAGTTGGTTAAGTGTCTGCCTGGGGCTCATGATTCCAGGGTTCTGGGTCAAGTCCTGCCTTGGGCCTCCTGCTCAGTGGGGAGTCTGCTGGAGATTCTCTTCTTCTGCTCCCCACTCCCCCCCCAACCTGTGTGCAGGCACATACTCTCTCTCTCTCAAATAAATTAGTAAGTCTTAAAAAAACTAGTAAAATATAGTAAGGGAAGAATATGAAAATGTCTATGTATTTGCTCATACCAGAAGAATAAGTAATAGCTAACCGAAAAACTGATGGGAGGACAAAAATAGAAACTACACTTTCCTAAATATGCCTTGCTTTGTGGCTCATCTTGGAATTGCTAAATGTTAGACATAATTATAAAATAAAATTGTGGAGGATGAAACCAGCCCTTAAAAGTGGGAAGGAACAATGAACAAATGAATCTATAGTTTCTCAAGTTGGTGGTTTGCCTTTACTGATAGGAATTATAGTCTGTTCTTGCCTTGCACAGTTCCAGTGCACACAAATTTCCGTTATCATGGTTTCAGTAATGTCAATCCTCAAATGCAGTGGTTCAAATTTCAGTTAGCACAGCAATTTCATAAAGTGCAAACTCCCTCATTACTCTACAAATCACTGTATAAATAACAAAGGACAGCATGGTCAGTAACCAATCAGGGCACTTCTGTTAGAGCCTGCTGTGATTAGTGGCTGTAGGTGTGTTGACTCCTTGTCTCCCAGTGATAAACCCCTGGGACATTTCACATAAATGGATAATTGAAAGAGAAAATTCGCCAACAAATATGAAAGCGCAGAAAGAAAAAGAACGTGACAGTGCTGAGAGAGAAATGCTGAAAGAGCATAAAGGAAGCTACAGAAGAAGTGGCTGACTGGGGATGTGCAGCCAGAGAGGACCAGTGGAGAGGTACTTACTGACATAAATAAGGAAAGCGCTTGGGATGAGAAGGAGGGCGATGTTCCAGGGGAAACACGTTAAAGGAATCCTTAGTTCACCACATTGAGACGTTTCACCACATTGAAAGAGCCAAGGATAAAGATGTTGGAAGTTGATCCATACTTAGGAATATGACAATTGGCCAAGGTGTAGAAGAGATAGATGTCCCGCTTTGTGTCGTGAGTTATGTGACAAGAAGACAAACACTGTTCAGAGTACTCTAAGTTTTGTTTTGTTTTGTTTTTAAGATTTTATTTATTTATTCATGAGAGACAGAGAGAGAGGCAGAGAGAGAGGCAGAGACACAGGCAGAGGGAGAAGCAGGCTCCATGCAGGGAGCCCGACGTGGGACTCGATCCTGGGTCTCTAGGATCACGCCCTGGGCCAAAGGCAGTGCCAAACTGCTGAGCCACCCGAGCTGCCCTCTTAGTTTTTTTTTTTTTTTTTTTTTTTTTAAGCAAAGAAATAAAACCCTTTAATTCTCAAAGTGTTTAATATTTTAAATCACAGTATTTTTTATTTTTATTTTGAGAGAGTGTGGAGGAGGGGCAGAGGGGGAGAGAGAATCGTAATGCTTACGTTAAAGGAACTCTTACTTCATCACATTGAGAGAATTCACCAGTGTAAAAAAACCTGTTTAAAATCTTAAATTTAATTGAAACATCAGTGGAAACTAATGATGTCTATTATCTTTTTAAGTTGCATTTTTGGGACGCCTGGGTGGCTCAGTCAGTTGAGCATCTGGCTCTTGATTTCGGCTCAGGTCCTGATCTTGGAGTTAGTTGTGAGATCAAGCACTCCCTCAGGCTCTGCATTGGTTGTAAAGCCTGCTTGAGATTCTCTCTCTTCCTCTGCCCCTTCCCCTGCTTGCATGCTCTCTCTAAATAAATAAATGCAATCTTTTTTAAAAAAATCCATTTTCTTCCTGTCTCTTGACCAAAAACAAAACAAAACAAAACAACAACAACCCTAAAAAAATGGCCAACCCAGCAGCAGGGCTCTCTTTCAGATCCCACAGTATGGATTATACATACAATTTCCCAATGAAAGGAACCAGGACTCTAGGGAGTGAAGATTGATTTTAGGTCTGGGTCTAGAAATGTACAAGATGAGCCTATAATTTCTCGTCATTACCAGAAAGGAAAGCACTATTAAAGGCTATTGGAGTGATAGCAAAAAAGACTCCAGAAACAACTTGAAGGGTTTCTCAGCGGCCAAATGTCAGCATAAGTGCACAAAAAAATAAAACTGAGTGGATTAATCAATTACACTTGATGTATTAATCAAATACATTAACCAAATGTATTTGGTTTCAAATACATTTAAACCTGTGGATTTAAACTGATATTAAAACAACAAAATCCATTTTCACTTTTGGAAAATGGTAGGGAACCAACTCATAATTTTTAAAAAATGGAAATAAAATAAAGTACCAAGTATTTATCATGGCTTCCTGAACTGGGTAATCGAATAGTTAATGAGGAAGCGTTATTTACAGGAAAAAATTAACAAGGAGTGATAGCATTGGAATACTATCATTTCAGTATTGGCATTCTCAAACTGAATAGGCAGTGATCACCAGTAGCTGATAATATCATTAGGTTAAAAAGTGGTGAGAAGGGATCCCTGGGTGGCGCAGCGGTTTGGCACCTGCCTTTGGCCCAGGGCGCGATCCTGAAGACCCGGGATCGAATCCCACATCGGGCTCCCGGTGCATGGAGCCTGCTTCTCCCTCTGCCTGTGTCTCTGCCTCTCTCTCTCTCTCGCTCTCTGTGTGACTATCATAAATAAATAAAAATTTAATAAGTGGTGAGAGGGATCCCTGGGTGGTGCAGCGGTTTAGCGCCTGCCTTTGGCCTGGGGCACGATCCTGGAGACCCAGGATTGAATCCCACATCGGACTCCCGGCGCATGGAGCCTGCTTGCCCCTCTGCCTGTGTTTCTGCCTCTCTCTCTCTCTGTGTGACTATCATAAATAAATAAAAATTCAAAAAAATAATAAAAAGTGGTGAGAAGCTTTTCAATGGGATGGTTTAGGGTGGCTGATAACGCCTGGATCCATTATTTAACATTAGATTTTTTTTAAAAAAAGAGGTAACTATTGTACATCGCAATGTGATTCAATGGGATGTAGGCAAACCACCTGTGAAAGAGTCTTTCCAAAAGTTTGGATGGGAATCTGGTCAAGCCAGTTTATAGGAAGTACACTGGACTAAGAAATGTGTTAAAGGACACTTCCTGCTGGCTTTCAGCAAAATCCATAATGTGAGAACACTACAGGAATAATCTTTTTTCTAACAATTCTGTATGAAAAAATATGTAGATTATATAAAAATCCAAGAGACATACCCTGTAGTGAAAGGATCCTGTTTGATCTAAGCATACCTATTAAATTTGAAGACTAACTGGACATTTGAGGCCATTATAGAAAAATGTTATTAATATTAATATTAAAAATTGTATTTTTAATTTTAATTTTTTTTAAAGATTTTATTTATTTATTCATGATAGAGAGAGAGGCAGAGACACAGGCAGAGGGAGAAGCAGGCTCCATGCAGGGAACCCGACATGAGACTCGATCCCTGGTCTCCAGGATCAGCCCTGGGCTGAAGGCGGCACTAAACCGCTGAGCCACCCGGGGCTGCCCTATTTTATTTTTTATTATTTTTAATTTTTATTTATTTATTTATTTTGGGTTGCCCTATTTTTAATTTTTAAAAAAGAGTTTACTTTTTTAGATAGCGTGCACTTGAGCTGAGGTGGGGGGCTGGGGCAGAGAATCTGGAGCAGACTGCAGTGAGTGCAGAGCCCGACATTGGGTGATCCCAGGACTGGGAGATCATGACCTGAGCTGAAAATAAGATTTGGGTGCTCAAATGACTGAGCCACCCAGGTACCCCTATTTTTTTTATTTATTTATTTATTTATTTATTTATTTATTTATTTATTTATTTATTTATTATTTATGATAGTCACAGAGAAAGAGAGAGAGAGAGAGGCAGAGACACAGGCAGAGGGAGAAGCAGGCTCCATGCACCAGGAGCCCAACATGGGGTTTGATCCCGGATCTCCAGGATCGTGCCCTGGGCCAAAGGCAGGCGCCAAACCGCTGCGCCACCCAGGGATCCCCCTATTTTTATTTAAAGAAAACATTTTAGGTGGGACAATATTATTGTGGTCACTTTTTTTTTTTTTTTTAAGATTTTATTTATTTATTCATGAGAGACACAGACAGAGAGAGAGAGAGGTGGAGACACAGGCCAAGGGAGAAGCAGGCTCCATGCAGGGTGCCTGATGTGGGACTCCAGGATCACGCCCTGGGCCAGTCAGGCACTAGACCACTGAGCCACCCAGGGATTCCCTTGTGATCACATTTTTTAAGAAAATCATATTAAAATCTATTTAAACCTGGGAAACCCTGGTACTTGAGTTTCTTACCTGTAAAATAAGAGGATTAGATTCCTTTTTTTTTTCTCTGCTCCTTATGCAGTAGCCACTCCCTCTTGTTTTCCTCCTCAGAATCTTATGCTGTTCTGAGCATGCAGCAGTGTTGCATGTGGATGAGGCTTTATTTAACAGTGTACCTCATGTAGAAGAACTCCAGGGCTCAATCTCAATGGTCTGATTGACCCAAGGTCCTAGAAAGCTCCTTTATGATTTCTTTTTTTTTTTTTCCCTGGCCGTTTGCCCTCTCAGAGCCAGGGTCTGACCACAACAGTTCTGAGCTTTGAGGGCTTGACAACAATATATGGGCTGCGCTGAGTCAGATTTGGCTGGGAGTCAGCCCACTCTATAGAAGACTTCATTCCTCAAGAAGTGATAACTAATATCCAGGAAGAAACCAGAGGCAATAACTGTTCTAGAGTAGTAACAATTTAGCACTTCTTTAAGGCTACATAAATTGTAGAGATAGCTGGTCCTCTTCCAGGAGGTGCCATCAGCACTCCAGTTTTGGTAATACTCAAAAAGAGTCTTGGTTAGCAGTTGACATGAAAGAAGTATGAAGAAAACACTAGGCCATGGGATACATCTCTAGAAAGCTGTACAGCAGAGGTTGTGTATAACTTGAAATCCCAGGTCTCCCAAGAGCAATTTCAGACTGCCCACAAAGAGGATGCCATCCAAGAGCAACACTGCTAGCCACTAACAGTGGGTAAGCAGAGCACAAGGAGCTACTTGCCAAAGTTGTTTTGGGTAACATGCTATAGATGTCATCAAAGTTCATTGAAAAACTAGGGCTTAGATATTACATGTAGGCTGTGAGGCTGTTTTTCTCGGGAACTTGGTTCAACGCTGAGAATAAGTAAGTGTATGAGCATTAGAAAAATTGTTTGCATAGAGAATGATTTTCTGTTTACTATTTTATCAGCTGTGATCCACTTATTTAGGTTTTTGGAAATATGTAACCTACATATATAGCTCTCTGCAACTGTGCATTTATTAAAGGAGAGAGAAATGCTATTAGTTGAAATTGTTTCAGCCAAGTTCTTATTCTGAAATCGCTTTCTCTTCATAAAGTGATTGTCATAGATGACACCACTATTAATAACTGTGTTACTGTTACCTCAGACTCAGTAGCATTAGCTTACAGCTTTGCAGACTTTCTGCTAGGATGGAGGTGGGCATCTTTTTTTTTTTTTTTTTAAGATTTTTTATTTATTCATTCATGATAGACAGAGGCAGAGACACAGGCAGAGGGAGAAGCAGGCTCCATGCCGGGAGCCCGACGTAGGACTCGATCCCGGGACTCCAGGATTGCGCCCTGGGCCAAAGGCAGGTGCTAAACCCCTGAGCCACCCAGGGATCCCCCGAGGTGGGCATCTCTTAACCACATCTTCATGGTGGGAAACTTGAGTGTTCATAGCACCTGAAATATCAGGTAAAAACCAGGACTGGAGTTCCATGTTTACCTCAACGTGCTTCTTTTATATCCTTATCTTTAGTCATTGAAATATGGTAGATGCCCTGGTCGCAGATATCAAATATCTTATTTATTTTTTATTTTAAGTAGGCTCGATGCCCAATGTGGGGCTTGAACTCATGACCCTGAGGTGAAGAATCACAAGCTCTTTGGCCTGAGCCAGCCAGGCACCCCTCGAATGTCTTTCAACTGTGATCATAAATCCCTAATTTGCCTTCTGTAGAAGCTGTCTAGCTGAGTTCAAAAGTAATGACAAATTTGGGAGTGCTGTGATGAAACATAGCTAGATGTCAGAAAAAATATTTACTGAAAGGCTGTAAAAGTGGTTCTGTGATTGACAGCTTGACAGTGTAACAGTAGCTTCTCCAGAGTCTACTTGGCATCGTGATTAAGAGCAAGAGTTCTAAAAAAAAAAAAAAAAAAAAAAAAAAAAAAAGAGCAAGAGTTCTTGGAGCTAGGGTGCCAGGGTTATAGCTCCATCCCACCACTTACCAGTTGTGACTGAGGAAATCACCCAACTTCATGGGCCTTACCCTCATTATGGATATAGCAGGGAGTGCAGTACTGTTACTTGGCTTAATGGCTTGCAGTGGGAATTAATACAGGCAAAGCACTGTATACTGTGGGTGCTCAGCAAACATTCACAGTTAATGTCACTAACAGAATTATTCCCAGCACCTTCTTACCACTGTGCCCAGACTTTGGCATGTATTTAGGGTTGTAACTAACCATTTCAAGGATGCAAACTGAGGGAATATTGTATTTGGGGGAAAAGTCCTCTTTCTTTGAATTTCCAAGTGGATAAAATGTAGGGGACTACTATTAAGTGGTTAATCATTTTAAGTCACGAGGCGAGGCCAGCTGGCTTTGAGGTGGTAAGGGCACTAACTAGTCTGTCAACTAGGAGTAGAGTTCCCAGCTAAGAGTTCTCACCTTGGACCCTGGAACTGGCTGAGTTCTAATTGGATTAGCCAGAAAGTCTCCTCCTTGCTGAGACTACAGGCAACACGGTGAACTAAAACTGGTGTGATTTTGGTGTAAATGAATTCTTAAACATGGTGGTTGAAACTAATTAATTAACTCAATAACTTAGAGATCCTTGATCTTGAAGAGGTTTCTATTTTTTTTATCATTTTATTTATTCATGAGAGAATGAGAGAGAGAGAGAGGCAGAGACCTAGGCAGAGGGAGAAGCAGGCTCCATGCAGGGAGCCTGACCCGGGACTCCATCCCGGTCCCCAGGATCACATCCTGGGCTGAAGATGGCACTAAACCTTCTGAGCCACCCAGGCTGGGTGGTTAATTGGTTATGAATTGGTTATATTGGTTATGGTTGGTTATGAATTGGTTATGAATTAATTGGTTATGGATTGGTTGGTTATGAATCAACTTTTTGTTCGTCAGATTTGTTGTATGTTCAAGATATTTAGGACCTAGAAAATGTCCCTTTCCCTGAGTTAGTGATTAGAAGACAAGGACTTTTAAATCTCTCCTGTAAGGTTGTACAGGGCTTTGGACATACTAGATGCTTAATGCTGCTTTCATTTCATTTTAATCTTCCTGTTTTGCATGTGACCTAGGTAGGGGGCAGAGCTCCCGACCTCCGGTGAACCACCTCCCCTTGAGTTTTTGAAGAAGAGCTTCTGCCCTCTTGGAATGGAATGGAATGTGAAACTTGGGCCTCAAATTAGGTTTTGAATTGTTTCAATTCAAACATTTGCTAGAAATAAAAACACATTTAGGACAAGCCTGGCTATCATAGACAAACGTCAATAGTTGACATAACCTCTTTTTATGTGCCGGAAGATGAGGTCTTTCTTTGTTGTTGTTGTTAAACATTTTATTCATGAGAAGCAGAGACCTAGGCAGAGGAAGAAGCAGGCTCCCCATGGGGAGCCTGATGCAGGACTGGATCCTAGGACCCCAGGATCAAGATCTGAGCTGAAGGCATATGCTCAACCACTGAGCCACCCAGGCGCTTCGTAAAGATGAGATCTTAATGTAATTTATGAACTGCAATTTACTGATCATTGTGATTTGTCTGTGTAAACTTTTTTTTTTCTCACAAAAGGAGAAAATGGTCTTCAGAGATGGGGGAATGTTTCCTCTCTTCCAATTCTTACATCCTTCTCTTTTTTGTCCTTTTTTTAAAGACTTTATTGGGGGCAGCCTGGGTGGCTCAGCAGTTTAGCGCCACCGCCTTCAGCCCAGGACGTGATCCTGGAGACCCGGGATCGAGTCCCACATCGGGCTCCCTGCTTGGAGCCTGCTTCTCCCTCTGCCTGTGTCTCTGCCTCTCTTTCTCTCTCTCTCTCTCTGTGTGTCTCTCATGAATAAATAAAATCTTTTAAAAAAATAAAAAAGATTTTATTGGCACATCTGGGTGGCTCAGTGGTTCAGCGTCTGCCTTTGGCTCTGGTTTCGGGGGTGATCCCTGGGTACAGGGATCGAGTTCCCCCATTGTGCTCCCTGCAAGGAGCCTGCTTCTCCCTCTGCCTGTCTCTCTGCCTCTCCGTGTTTCTTATGAATGAAAAGATAAAATCTTTAAAAAATAAAAAAAAATTTATTTGACAGAGCACAAGCAAGGGGAGGGGGAGAGAGAGAAGTAGGCTCCCTGCTGAGCAGGGAGTCTGACTTGGGGGCTGGATCCCCAGACTCCAGGATCTTGACCTGAGGTGAAGGCAGACTGAGCCACCCAGGTGCCCTGAATCCTTCCCTTTTTCTTATATGTGTACTCAAGAAAATTTGAGGGTATTTTGAAGGAATGGAAAAGCCCTCAAACATTATTTAGAGATTATTGTTTTAGACTTAATATTGGGATGATATTGGTCACTGGTCTTTGAGAGTTTAAGGAATTCTTAAATCTTCTGTATTTTACAGTGCAGTGCTTCTCAGACTCTATTAGGTGTATGAATCACCTGGGAATTTTGTTAAAATGCAGACTGTGATTTGGTAGGTCTGGAATGGAACCGAAGATTCTGGTTTTTTTTTTGTTTTTTGTTTTTATGTTTTAGATTTTATTTATTTATTCGTGAGAGACACAGAGAGAGGCAGAGGGAGAAGCAGGCTCCATGCAGGGAGCCTGATGTTCAGGTCTCTATCCCAGGACCCCGGGATCACGTCCAGAGCCAGAAGCAGCTTCCCAACCACTGTGCCACCCAGGAGCCCCTAAGATTTTGTATTTCTAAGCAGCCTCCCACATAGGGGTACCGCTTCTGCTCTGCAGCCCTCACTTGAGGTCGTAAGGCTCAAAAGCAGAGATTTTCAAACTTGGCTCCACATTAAATCACCTGAGGACGTTTACCTGCCTCCAGAGAGTAATTGGCCCAGGGGTGTGGCCCAAGTTTCAGGAATTTCTAAATCTCCCCGGGTGATTCTCCTGTAGAGTCAAGGCTGTGAACCAGTGCCCCAGTCTGAAGGATCTGAATCATTTCCATTATTCACATCTGTGGGGAAGTAGCCTGTCTTCAAACATGTCCTCTGTGTGTGTTTTTTTTTTTTTTTTTTTTTTTTTTTTTAAACAGTCTTTTTTTTTATTTATGATATGGAGAGAGACAGGCAGAGATACAGGCAGAAGGACAGGGAGAAGCAGGCCCCATGCACCGGGAGCCCGACGTGGGATTCGATCCCGGGTCTCCAGGATCGCGCCCTGGGCCAAAGGCAGGCGCCAAACCGCTGCGCCACCCAGAGATCCCTGTGTGTGTTTTATATTATTATTTTCTGTTATTATTTCTCCCTTCTCCTTGGAACTGCGTATTTTGAAAGCATCTCTCTACTAAACAAACTATACATTTAAACAACTTTGCTTTCCTATTAAAATTAATCAATCCATATAAACTTGTCAGTCAGACTTCCTGGTGAGCATGAACTCCCTCTTGTTACCACATGGAGTTGGCATAAGCTCCAGAAAGGTCCAGAGCACAGTCCTGCACATACTTTCCATGGGCAAATACATGCTTTCCTTTGGCCTTTTTGAAATGTTGAAAAATAGTTCACTGATCTTCATTTGTGGACCTAGGTCAGAGTCCAGCGATTACATAATGAGAGAGTTCCTCCGGTGGTGCTGGTTGGGGGCAGAGCTCTCCCTGGGGTTCAGGTGTAGGAAGCAGCCTTGCAGCTGCCACTAGCAGAGTTCTTCACAGTCCTGTTTCCGTAGCTGAGTTATCTTTTAGCCGCCTTTCTGCTCAAACAAGCAAACAATCCCCTTGATCCTGTCCCACCCTGTTGACTTGATATACAGGAGAGCTAGGAGCTCGTGGAATAGCATCAAGGTTAAGATTAGCAGAGGAGGCCTCGGAAAAGAGCTGCATTGGTTGGGATTTGAAAAATGGTAGTGGGGAGGGGGAAGAGAGGTAGTGGGGAGGGGGTAGTGGAGGAGGGGGAAGAGAGCATTCCAACAAAGAAAACACTCTGTGCAAAGCTGGCTGGCAGTAGAGGTGATAAGGTGAGGAAGCAGTTGGTAGATGAGCAGGGCTGCTGAAGTTTGACCCAACGGGTATGTGTGTGGGATGTCCCTGTAAGAAGTATGGTCATCATCCTGGAGGCTGTAGGAAACGCGCATTTTATCTTTTTTTTCCACAAGAGAGTAACATCTGATGTGTATTTTAGGAATGATACATTCTGGCAGTAGTGTTGAAGGCTAAGTGGGGAGAGAAAGTTGGCAAGAGAGAATTCTTAAGCTATTGAAAAAGCACGATGATGTATGAGAAAAAAACCTGAGCTAAGAGAATGGTAGGGGTTCTAGAAGACGTTGTGATTATTTTAAATTTCCAAAAGGAATTAGATGATGAAAGTGTAAGCTGGGAATAGGTACTCTAAATAGAATTTGGTATGTTAAGGATGCCTTCTATTAGCCCTAGAGCAGTGGTTTCTAAACTTTAGTAGAAAACAGAATCACCTGGAGGGCTAGTTGAAATTCCGGATGGTGCCCCCTTACCCCCCCCCCCCCCAACAGTTTCTGATTATGTGGGTTTGGCTGGGGCCTGAAAATTTGCAAAAGAATGCAGGAGAGGAGCAACAGGAATCTCAAGGGAAATTGGAAGACGAATAGCAAGTTGGTAGAACTTAAACCCAACAATATCAATAATTAAAATAAATGACTAAACATTTCAATTACAAGGCAAAGATCCAGCAGACTGGGCTTCACCCAACACAATACCCTTAGAGTAGATGCATTTTATTTTATTTTAGATGCATTTTAAATATGAAAGCATACATAGGTATAAGGAAAAAGGACTGAAGAAGAAACACCCTCTAATACCCAGTAAGCATAAGAAAGCTGGATAGCTACATTAAGATTAAGAGGGCCAAAGTAGAACCAGTGGATGAGGGCTGCAGGGAAGCCAATTTTAGCTTTGTGGAGCACAGAACTTTCTGGTGTTCATCCCTGGCTATTGGTGGACGGGGCTGCCTTTTAATTACAATAGATTAAATTGGAGATTTGCAAACAAACTAGGTAGAGAAAGCATTCTTGCATAGAGATGTGGATTAGATGACCTTGGTCTCCTTTCTGGAGCTAAGATTTGAGTAGTTTATTTTTATGATAATTGTGATTTGTTTTGTTTTGTTTTAATGACTAGAAATGCAGATATGTGTTCATTTTATAACACTTAGAACATATTTAAATGCCCAGGATAAGACAAGCCATTTGATCCTTCCATCCAGAAATATCTATGGCTAGCATTTTGGTTCAGAGGCCCAGTCAGTCTTTTTAATGCACATATTCAATTAAATTTTGATGAAGTGGGTTCCTAACAAATGCACCTGTATTGCAATTGCTTTTTTTTTTTTTTTTTTTTAAGATTTTTATTTATTTGACAGAGCACACACACAAGTAGGAGAAGCAGCAGAGGGAAAGGGAAAAGAAATAGGCTCTCTGCTGAGCAGGGAGCCCCATGCTGGGCTTCATCTCAGGACCCTGGGCTGATGACCTGGATGGAAGGCAGATGCCTCACCAACTGAGCCGCCCAGGTGCCCCACAATTGCTTTTCTTAAAGACCTTACAGTATATTATTATTATTATTATTATTATTATTATTATTATTATTTAAAGATTTTATTTATTTATTCATGAAAGACAGAGAGGCAGAGACACAGGCACGGGGAGAAGCAGGCTCCATGCTGGGAGCCTGGTGTGGAACTCGATCCCGGAACCCTGGGATCACGCCCTAGGCCAAAGATAGACACTCAACCCCTGAGCCACCCAGCCATCCCCCTTACACCATATTATAGTATCTTCCCATGTCATGAAATATTTTTGTAAAACAGGAGAGTGAAGATGTATTCAACCCAAGGGAAGAAAAAGTACTTAGAGAATAGTTGTATAAATTGAAAATAATAGAAGGGTGCCTGGGTGGTGTAGTCAGTTAAGCGTCTGACACTTGCTTTCAGCTCAGGTCATGATCTTAGGGTTGTGGGATTGAGTCTAAGTGTCTGGCTCCAAGCTGAGCGCAGTCTGCTTGAGATTCTCCTCCCTCCACCCTTTCCCTGTGTACTTGTGTTCATGCTCACTCTAGCTCTCTCAAAATAAGAATCTTTAAATTGAAAATAATGGAGAATTCTTGTTTTTTTTAATGGAGAAGTATTTTAAATGAAGAACTAACTCCCCACCACTGTATCCCTGCATTTCTCCTATCTCAAGAGACCTTTGGGTCTCTTGAGTGGGTGGTAACTGCATGTGAGGAAGGAGCCAGGAAAAGGAGTGCGTAACTGATCTTTATTTTGGGTGATGGATACTGGTCGATAGCCAAGGGACCAGAGGGAGAGGACTGGGTTGGAGCTGGCATCAGAATAATTCTGGCCCTGTTGAGCATGACTTGCTGGGGGTCACTGCCTAGTCTGTGGCCATTTCTCAGGCTGATTTTGTTTCTTTCCCTCATCTTGTTTGCCTTTCCTTTTTTAAAAGGTTTCATTACTCTGCACACACCACCTGTTACAGTGCACACTCATTGGTTTTTGCTAGTCAAAAATTTAAGGAAGCAGCTGTTATTTTAAGATGCTTATTGCTGTTCATCACAGTTAAACACATTATAAAGATAATGACTTTTTTTAGTTTTCTGTTACTCATGTCCCTCCTGATTGCTAATTGGAAGCCCTTTATAAATTCTGCCTTCTGCTTTTATTTGCAAGAGTGGAACCAGCTCTAGCCTTCCTCCCTCAGTTCTTGACCATCCCTTCTTTGGAGACGGAAACATTGTATCCTTTACAGAGAAAATGCCCTTTGCAGACTCCAGCAACAGCTCAGGCTGAGTGATAGGTGTCTTTTGGCATCTAGGGTGATACACTTTTCAGTAAGTGAATGTTCAGACAACCTTCCAAGTGCCTTTTGATACTCTGGATGGTGTTTTTGGGCAGCTGGAAAGAATGAATGTGGAGTCATGGAGAGAGGTTTGGGCTGAGTTAAACTCACTTTTGGGAGTGTCACTGATGATATTGACCAAGACCACATACAGAATGAGAGTTAATTGAAATTTTCTAATGTCTTACAATGAATGTGTGAACAGAAAGGATTATAAAACAAAATAAAATTATTTCCCCCCAATTAGAGTGGTATCCTAAAATCACTTTGGAGGAGAGCTTTGAAGGAAGGTGGTTGCTGACTGACTACTCTTCATTTAGGAAGTTTGCAAGATGGCAAGAGATTGGGTGATAGCTTTTTTTTTTTTCTTTCTTTTGAAGATTTATTTAAAGCATGAGCTCAAGCAGCGGGAGGGGCAGAGAGAGAGAGGGAGAGGGAGGAGAAGGAGGGAGAAAAGCAGACTCCCAGCTGAGCCAGGAGCCCCATGTGGAGCTTGATGTGGGGCCCAATGCGGGGCTCTATCTTATTAAGCTGAGATCATGACCTGACCCAAAACCAAGAGTCAGATGCTTAACCTACTGAGCCACCCAGGCAACCCAGGGGATAGCTTTTAAGAAGAGAAGACTAACATCTGGGAGAAATAGCTGGTTCTAGAATTGGGGTAGAGAAGAATGGATGAGCCTGGAGCATCTTGTAGTACCAGAAAGTAAGGAAGTGCTCAAAAGACAAAAGAATGGGAGCAAATCAAAGGGACAGAGAGTTAATCTGAGAGCACCCAATGGCCAGGGGTGGAACAATTTGATGAATAAAATAAATCATGTAGCAGTGAATTATAGCCCAAAGGATAAAATAACCATGAGCCCATACTTATATAAAAAAGTGGTTATATAAATTAATAGATGGAGGAGAAGCAAATCTTTCCCACAGAAGAATTCCAAATAAGATGTATAGTATAATTCCCTCCCTCCCTTGAAGGGATAACATCTGATAAACCCAGATGAGTGGAGGAAGGGAGGGGAACATGCTATAGCACACTTGGCCTGAACTCCTCAAAACTGTGTGAAGGTCATGAAAAGCCAAGTAAAATTGAGATACTGTCACAGAGTGCAGTGTGTGATGCTCTGGATTGGTTCTTGGAACAGAAAGAGGACATTAATGGAAAAACTGAATTCCAACAAAGTTTGGAGTTTAAGAGTAATAAAACCAGTGTTGATTTCTCAGTTTCAGCAGATGACAGAATGCTATAATATGTGAAAATGGAAACTGACTGGGGAAGTATATGGGAATTCTTTGCAACTTTTCTGTAAATCTAAAATTATTCTAAAATTAACACTTTTTTAAAGATGCTGTGTGTGTATGTGTGTGTGTGTGTGTGTGTGTGTGTGTGTGTATTGGGTTGGGGTTTGGAAAACTTGAACTTGTTTGTAGGCTGAGAATAAGTAATTGGTACGGAAGGACAGGAGTCCTGGGGAGGAGAGTAAAGAGGGATGCTCTAACAATGCACAAATAGAAGGAGACGCAGAAAAGTGTAAACCAGAAGTAGAGAAAAAGACATTCATTCAGTGAAGAGTAAGCTCAAGTTGGGCGGAAGTTCTGGACCTTTTTACTTGTGTACGACGCTTCCACCCCCGTAGAATGTTGAGAAACTGCAAGTCTTCATTTTCAGACCTATCAGAGAAAATCTTCACCTCATTTTGTAATTCTGCTATATAGCTAGACAGAGAAAGCATGTGCCTTGCTACAGGTTGGTTACCTGAATGTCTTCCCCCCCGCCCCCCCCCCCCAACAATCTTATTTATTTGAGAGAGAAAGACAGAGAGCATTAGCAGGGAGAGGGGCAGAGGGAAAAAGGAGAAGCAGGCTTCCTTGCAGAGCAGGGAGCCCAATATGGAGCTCAGTCCTAGGACCCTGGGATCATGACCTGAGCTGAAGGCAGACACTTTACTGACTGAACTACCCAGGCGCCCCTACCTGGATGTCTTAAATGAGGAATCACCCATGATTATTGTTTGATTTGAGCTCAGGGATTCTTCTCTCTCTTCCTTGGGGCCTCAAAGGTGTTTACACCAGGGAGCAATGTACTGTTGATTGGGGATGAGAGGACTGCTTTTCCTGTTCAGCTAGGGAAAGGCAAGTGAGAAGTGAAAGGAAGGCCTGAAGAGGGTATTTGGAAGTTAAGGACCTTGGAAAGAGATTTGCCTAAAACTTCGGCCCTCATACCTTTTGTGAATTTCCTTGTACCCCCAGTTTGAAGACCATAGTAGAGGACCTGAGAGATGTGGGGTAAGGCTTTGGAAGAGTGCCTGGGGAAGAAGAGGGTTTTCTCAAGACCAGTGAGAGGAGAACTACTTTGCATGGAGGTCACAGCTGAAAGGAGAGTAGTTAATTTCCAGTGGTGCTTATGATACTGTTTTCCCTGCTAGTTCTGGCCCCTTGGACTGCTCATCTGTTTCCTCCTCTGCCTCTTCTCCCTTTTCCTGTGTCTGCTTTATTTGATATCTTCCACTGGCAACCTTGAGCAGACCTCTTTTTGTGAAGTGATTTTTGCAGTGTCCTCATTAAATAACATTCCGTTGAAATGAAGTTGCAATTCTTAGGAGATTTGACCTATATAACTTTTAGACCTAAAAATGCTATTAAAGAGTAGAATCACTGGATGATTATTGTGGACCAAATGTGTAGTACATTGAAAGAGATATTTTATAGTTTGGATTAAGCTAACCTATGTAGCCCTCTTTTTCTTCCTTTAATTTCAACTAGGGTGTGTTAGAAAGATTTTGCCTTCTAAAGTTTTTTAAGAATTAAAAATGTAGGGGATCCCTGGGTGGCGCAGCGGTTTGGCGCCTGCCTTTGGCCCAGGGCGCGATCCTGGAGACCCGGGATCGAATCCCACATTGGGCTCCCGGTGCATGGAGCCTGCTTCTCCCTCTGCCTTTGTCTCTGCCTCTCTCTCTCTCTCTGTGACTATCATAAATAAATAAAAATTAAAAAAAAAAAAAAAGAATTAAAAATGTAAATATATATACGTAATTCTAAACATAGGTCTGTATATTTTGTCAAATAGATGGTGGAGCATTGGAAAGATGATTCTATCTTCTCTCTTGGATGCCAGTATCTAGTACAGGGACACCTGGGTGGCTCAGTGGTTGGGCGTCTGCCTTCAGCTCAGGGCGTGATCCTGGAGTCCCGGGATCAAGTCCCACATCAGGTTACCTGCATGGAGACTGCTTCTCCCTCTGCCTATGTCTCTGCCTCTCTCTCTCTCTGTCTCTCATGAATAAATAAATAAAATCTTAAAAAAAACCCTACAATATCTAGTACATATTTGTGATCATACTTACGGTGTGTTATATATGCCATATATTGTTGCCACTACATGTGTTCAAGTGTCATTTATAAAGGTCATTAATTTAAAGAGCTAATAAAAAAATACTCTTTTGTTATTTAAGAACAAAGTTTAGATTGTGAAATAATCTAACTCATCTTGTAAATTCTACCCTATTTGTTAAATTGTGTCCCCTTACTTTTGGTTTTAGCATACTTGGTCACTGTAGGATTAATTTAGAAAATGTAGACTGATTAGCATATTCTCACTGTACAGAGAAACTTGTTATTTTGTTGTATAGATGGTGTTTTAGTGTCCTGTAACATCTTTCTGATCTTTCTGTTTTCTTTAGCAATTCTTCACTGCACTGGGCATTCCTAAAATAGCTCTAAGTTGGGATCCCTGGGTAGTGCAGCGGTTTGGCGCCTGCCTTTGGCCCAGGGTGTGATCCTGGAGACCTGGGATCAAATCCCACGTCGGGCTCCCGGTGCATGGAGCCTGCTTCTCCCTCTGCCTGTGTCTCTGCCTCTCTCTCTCTCTCTCTCTCTCTGACTATCATAAATAAATAAAAATTAAAAAAAAATAAAATCTTAAAAAAAAAAGATAGCTCTAAGTTTTTAAAGGGACAGTGAAGATTGACAGGTGATCTTACCTCTTAACTTGTAAACTTAAGTTGGGTCTATGAGCTGGTCCAGTTTGAGCATACTTCAGGGCCCAGTGATTCTTCACCTGAAGTCTGCAGAACCTCATGGGCTCCCTAAGGGGGTGCCAGGGAGATCATGAACACATCAAAGTAAACAAATGTTATATATGGGGCTTTCTCCAAATTTTTTCCGAACACCAAAGACTTTTTTGCCCCTCCACCTCCTAAAGATCAAAAATGTCTGTTTCGTTCAGTTTCATTACTCTATAAGTCTGTCAAGTCTGTGGTTAGGACACAGTGGTGTTTTCAGAATGCTTGGAAGTAATAACACCCATGTTTGTATTGCTGTACTGCAGCCACAGGCAGTATCTAGTTCCAGAAAATTTCTCTGCACTTTCCTCTAGTATTTTTAGATCTATTACAAATCAAGTATAATCTTGCTTCAGTTTCAAATTACCGTCACTAATTTACAGTTTTTAGAGCCTGAGTAGTTTCAGGTGTAATCATAATCTGGTGATTCCCTCTTTTTGGGTAACCATTTGCTGTATTCTTTCATATCCTCATATTTAAATAGTGCCAGAACAATTAACACAGTTCACAGAGGAAACACGTAATTTTAATATTACTATTGTTACATTTCTGGCCTGTGGTAAATGGAGACTCTGTGAGTAAATGCTCTTATGAAATACTGTTTCATCTTACTTATGTCTGGTACCAATTTGTTTAAAGCACAGATGATCATAATTGGTATTAAGAAGAAAAAGAGAAAAAAAAAAGAGAAAAAGTGTGGGGGGAGAGGGAAATGGAAAGCAGAAAATTCTTAGGAGTAGACTTTTTCTCTGAATTTATACTTTCTTTCCTTGAAGGTTTATCATTCTGTGATGGCAATAAGAATACATGCATGCGATGGTATTTTGTTTGATAGCGATCTCTGAAGATAAATGCTGTTCAACCATGACTTCTAAAATGATTTTAGGGATTTTAAACCGTTAAGTGAATCAAAAGCTCTTAACATTATTTTCTAAATATCCGTGATCTAGGTAAGTGGTTCTCACATATAAGCAGAAACAAGTATTACCTGGAGAATATGCTGAAATGCTTAGCTGTGGGACCCCACCACACAAGGACTTTGGTTCGATAGTTCTAGACTCCACTGTGTTTTTAACACAAGTCCCAGGTAATCTGGCCATATTTTCTCAAAGCTGATTTAGATGCTAAGAGGTTACATGGGAATAGTTAATAAGAGTATAACCTATAATGCAAGAGAAGCCGTGGTAAGTGTGGAGAGGTGAGAGGGACATGAAAGTATTAGCAAATGACATGGAATAAGTTTGTGCCCCACAATTATTGAGAACCCCAAAGTTTTTTATATATGGGTTTTATCTATTGATACCATATTAAAAATTAAAATTGAGATATTTAATACGTTAAATATTATTTATTAAATAAACCCATTACTTGTTATTTAAATACTTTGTAATTGAAAAAAAATCCGAAATAAAATAAATTAGCAACAGTTATGACCTTATTTTACATTCGTGCAAATCTCTTTACTGTTAAGTAGAAGGTTAATACAGTAGAAGGCAGCTGGATTCTCATATGCTTCTGTATTCAATCTGTTGTAATGTTGTTTTGGTTGAAATCTATGAAGAAGATCCAGCTGCACACAGAAAAGGGGGCAGTATTTTAATCATACCAAAGGAAACAAGTCCTATTTTCTTAAAGCTTAGCTGTAGTGTGGAATCTGAAATCCTATCACTTAGGGTGTTTTTTGTCTTGGTTTTTACTTTGATACGTTAAAATCCATTCATCTGTCTTACGCTTTCAGTGAATCTTTTTCCATGCATGATTTTGTACTAATTAGAAGATACTGGTCACAAAGTTATGCAGATCTCTTAAAATCACATTTATTTCTCTCATCTTGTTACTGGAGCTCAAGGATGCAAGAACACCCAGCCCCAAGGTGGTGGTGTGGGTGGGGGCAGCAAACAGATCAGGTTCAGCCACTTGCCACTAAAAAATTCTAAAGACCCAGAGACAAGTAGTGGTGAAACAAGAAAGGAATTTCAGTGAGGTCAGCACTGGGAAGACAGGAGACCAATGTCCTAAGAATATCTCCAAGGTGCTGAGAATACTTCTAAGTTTATATTGAGAAGACATGGAAAAAAGATCCGTAGGTACTCACAGCAGTAGCAAAGGTCAGGCTGACAGTTGTCTTGGGGTCAGTCGTGGGGTCTGGCTGGCATCAGGGGAGTAGTGATTGCTTGAGGGGTAGTGTTGGTTGCCATCACGGGATGTTTTGCCTGCTGGGTTTTTGCCTGAGTTAACAGATAAGCTGGAGGGAAAAACAAAATCATTAAGAGGAAATGGTTGAAGGCTAAATGGAGTCAATCTGGGCAATGACTGGGACCTCCTTCAAATCCTCACTGTCAAGTCATCATTCCATTTCAGTGGAAGGAGAAAAGTCAGCGGTCATTTCTGCTGTAACTGCTTCCTGCGGGCCAGGGATAATTAATGTAGCAATTTTGGAATAGAAGATTTTGATAGGTTAGGAGAATTTTGTTTCTTGTGTTCCTGCTGAGGAGGACAGAAGGGGATCTCTGAGCTAGTACATGCGTGGGCTCTTATTTGACAAAATACAAAGTCAGACAACAACCAAAGAGAAGACCAAGAAATACAGCAATGCTTAGCAGGGCATATTTCCATTTGAAAGCAATCGAATTTAGTTAACTGCTAAAAGGATCTAGAACTAGGGCATCTATAGCAGTTATATGTGTGTTTAAATCTGTTATGGCTTTAGTTACATTTTTTGAGTAATTTGGAATAGAGACATAACATTCTGTTTAAATGAGAGCACAGGTTCCTCTTTTGGGCTGCAGTCAAAATGTCAAGGACCATCCAGTTTTGAAGGGCTAGTTCTGGAATTTGTGTGGTTTCATCATTTTAGGAGAGTGACTGTATGCTAGGTTTGCTTAAAGGTGGCTGGTTGTATGCTTGCCTAAAGCCCCCCACATTGATGGAGGTGGCTCCTGGGACAAATACGGCTAAGGGAGAAAACCATCAAGAAGCCCTCTTTGCATGATGTCGAGTTTTAACAATATCCCAATTATGAGAAATCACTAGGATTTAACTCCAGTTTAATCAGTGGGAGATAATTCATCCCCAAATGTATGGGCTAATCCAATCATAAGGAAGGTAAGGCCATGCATTATTTCTAGAAGTCCATAGTTAACCCAACAGAGTGGGGTCCACTTGGTTTTCAGGGAGTGATTTTTGCCATACTCGCCACATAGAATCTGTCAGTGTAATAGTGAGTTACATAACTAAAGGAAGTCCATACCATTGCCTGAGATGATCCCTGAATAGTATTTAACTTTTTATTACATACATAATTTACATATACATGTAAATTATTACATAATTTATTACATTAGATTTATTACAAATTTAATACATATTTGTATTTTATTACAAAATATTACATATTTTTAGTACATAACTTTTTATGTACATATGTACAATCTACATTGTACATAATATTACATATTACAAGCTTTATTCCACTGGACTTACTCAGCAGTTAGCTACTCAGTTCTGGCATGTACTGCATTTCCCACAAGAGGGGCATGCGTGGTGGTGGTGGTGGTGGTGGTGGTGGTGATCTGTTCTTTTACTAAGGCAAACACATGTTAATGACCTGCACCTCGCCACCACGGGAGCAAAGGATACCCGCAGATACTCAGCTCCATCCTTTACTTCCCCCAGGGAGGGCCTGTGTGACCTAGGTGATTAATTTGAGAGAGCTAGTCCGATGGGCAACTTCTGACACAGTGTAGACTGAGAAGGGAGTAGTAAGGATCCCTAAGAGCAAGTACCTCCCATTGTTCCACTGCTCAGTCCTATGCCCATGGGTCCTTTTATTATCCCCACAGAGCAACAGGCATGAAGATTGTCTATACCTGAGTTATTGTGGCAGTTCCTCTGAAATTTGCCTCAAGTTATGCAGTTTAGGTGAACAGACCTTTAAAGATAATCACAACTAGAATCTAACATCCACAAAAGTACGTTATTGAAACATAACTTTTCTCTCCAAAATCACCTTCATTTCCAACAAAGGTAGCTAAATTAAGACTATTTTGTAAAACAAGTCCAGTTTTTTTTTTTTTTAATTTTATTTATCTATTCACCAGAAACCCACAGAGAGAGGCAGAGACATAGGCAGAGGGAGAAACAGGCTCCCTGCAGGGAGCCCGATGCAGGACTTGATCCCTGGACCCGGGATCATGACCTGAGCAGAAGGCAGATGCTCAACTGCTGAGCCACCCAGGTGTCCCACAAGTCCAGTTTTAACAAACTTGGCCTAACTATTTACACAAGCACAGGAAGAATAGTAATTGGCCATATAAGTTCTTTTAAATCTGCGTTGCTGGAACTTTTCACAAGGAATTTCAGATTGAGCTTTTTTTTTTTTTTAAAGATTTTATTTATTTATTCATGAGAGAGACAGAGAGAGAGAGACACAGAGACACAGGCAGAGGGAGAAGCAGGCTCCATGCAAGGAGCCTGACGTGGGACTGGGTCCCAGGACTCCAAGATCGCGCCCTGGGCCAATGGCAGGCGCCAAACCGCTGAGCCACCCAGGGATCCCCAGTACTTCCCATTCTTACACGAATTTCAAGAGTCTTGAAAACACCTCTCCTGACTTCCCTACTTGCCACATGTTCCTTCTCCTCTTCTAATGGTACTTCTAATCACGAATTTTATAAATTCCTTGTTACAAATCATATGAACCAGCCATGCAAGCTCAAAATGATTCCAAGGAGCTCAGACAACAGGGAACTTGAGAAGGACAGGGCCCAGTGTACAGTGTGGAGGAGTTTACCAGGGACCACATCTTTCAGGGCCCACTTATTCCTTAGTTCATTTCTCTGCTTCACCAAATGTGGTTAAGGCAATCGGTTCCTATCCAGGGTAAGTGGAAGGAAGTGTGCCCACAACAAGTTTTGGCCACTATGAGGGACTGTTCTCCTTGCCTGAGGTCAACTAGTCACTAGTCCTTGTCTCCAGCCTGTCAGTGTCACTGATTTGGGAAATGAACAGGCGAGCCCTGGTGCACTGCAGCCAACTGCTCCATCCAGGAATCCCAAGAGGGCTGGACAAAACGGAAGCACAGCTCCTGGCTGGCTCACAAGAAAATTTGTTATTGGAGCCCAAGGGTGCGGGAACACTTGGCCCAGGGTAGGGGTGGTGGTGGGGGCAAACAAACCAAGTTCTGCCACTCACCGCTAACAAAATCTAAAGGGCTGAGAGACAAGCGGTGGTGAAACAAGAAAGGAATTTAGTTCAGTGAAGCCAACGCCAGGAGATAGCGGGCTAATGTCCTAAAGAACTACCTCCAAGGTGCTGAGAATACTTCTGAGTTTATATAGGGAAAATGCGGAACAAAGTTTGGTGCTTGCAGCTGAGCAGCAAAACGTCAGGTTGATCATTGTCTTGGGGTCAACCACACGGGCTTGGAGTCCGGGCAGTCCTTATTGCTTGAGGGGATAGTTTTGGTTCCCAGTCCTGGATGGTTTACCCTCTGGGTCCCTTGCCAGATAAAGCTGGAGGGAGAAAAATGGTAGTTAAGAGGAACAGATCTGAAGGCAAAATGGAATCATTCTGGGCGATGAATGGGTCTTCCTCCATTCTCATTGGAAAAGTCTTTTCATGATTCGGGAAGCTATTAAGCTCACAGTGGCAGATGTAAAAGTTTCCCAAAATGCTTGAAAGCTCAAATTTTATCATTGGCAATAGGTAACTGTCAGTTGTTTTCCCTGAGGAAACAGACTCACTTTGTGCATTTTTGAGAAAATGACTGCCAAAAACCCAAGTTGGAATGATCACAGTTCCTCAATTGTGCTTTCGTGTAAAAATGGCAGTCTATGAAAAAAACAGCTGGTTTAGCTCACAACTCGATTACACAAGTGCTTTTCTTCTAGACTATTGTACTTTGCAGGAGCAGGGTGCTCATGTGCACATTTTGTCCCAAAGAACATCCAAAAGACCTCTACTCGAGGCCTTGTTGAGATTTAACAAAAGTAATTCCTGCTGCTTGCTTCATTAAGGACATCGGGAAAGGACACTTGTTTTAACTGCTCTGTGTGGTGGTGCAGAAGTCAGTACTGCTCAGTCCCGTTTGCTGCCACTGCCTCGGTCAGTGCTAAGGCAGTCACCCCACGATTGCTTTGGCACCCAGAAGTGCAAATGTCAGCACAGTTGAAAATGACAGATAATGTCTTTGTGTCAACCTAAAAATAGTTTTGACCTCGGAGAAGTTCTTGGGGCCTCCTGCAGTCTACTGATCACACTTGGAGAACCGCGCATAGAGATGCATTGGGGCCTTCCTCCCAGCACTGTTTTTCATGCCAGAAGTCACACATGTCTGTATTCCATGGCTCGCTAGTAATAAGTCTGGAGGATGCCTTTGTGAGGTGGACAGCGCTGTAACGATTCAAGGTAGAATTGATGAGTCTACTGGGCAGGCATTCATTTAAGAGTTTTTCAGTTCCCACAGTGTGCTGCTGTCTACCCCCCCCCCCCCCCCCCCCCCGAGCTACTGGAGCGTAGCCTCCCTCCATCTCTGCCCACCTAAGGTTTTCCTTCCTTCCCCGGTCCTCTTAGTGTAGGACCCGTTTTCATCTGTACTTCTCGCACAGTGTTTGTATACCGTGTTGCTGGTTTGCATCCTCGATGATTTGGGTTTTAAAGTGCCGGCCCCCAAAATGAGTTACTGTTTACTCTGTCATCAGTATGTCGTCCAAAAAAGGGAAGGGCGTTTTGTTTTGTTTTTTTTTGAGTTTTTTTTTTTAATTTTTATTTATTTATGATAGTCACAGAGAGAGAGAGAGAGGCAGAGACACAGGCAGAGGGAGAAGCAGGCTCCATGCACCGGGAGCCTGACGTGGGATTCGATCCCGGGTCTCCAGGATCGCGCCCTGGGCCAAAGGCAGGCGCCAAACCGGGGAAGGGCGTTTTGTAAACGTTTTTTTTTTTGTTTTTGTTTTTGTTTTTGTTTTTTCCAATGTCATGAAATCAAAACTGAAAGTGAACGGAGTAAAACGAGAAAGAGCGCGTTGGCCGCACGTTTCCTGGCCGCACGCATCGGAACGGCCCAAAGGAGCGGCCGCGGCGTGCTGCTGTGGTTTCCGCTCCTTGCTCGCGGCAGCCTCTAGGGCCCGGTTATTCCACCCAGATTCCGATCGGGGCTGAGTTCCGAGCGCCCGGGGACTGGGTGTTCCCGCGGGGTGTTTGTACATTGTTAAAACCTGGCAGGAGCGCGCTCGCCGGGGGCCTGCGGGCGGGGCTGGGCGGACGGACGGGCGGACGGGCGGACGGACGGGCGGGCGGACGGGCGGGCGGGCGGACGGGGCTGCGTCGGCGCTCGGCGAGGTGCCCCCGCCCGGCGCAGCCTCCGGCTCGGGCCCGCGGAGCGCCGTGCCCATTTAAGGAGGCGGACCGTACCACCAGAACTTTCCTGGCAGGGGGTACTCCGACGAACTCGGACAACTTCCAGCGAGCCGGGAGACCGTCTCGGGTCTCCGCGAGCCGCGGCGCGGGTCCCCGTGCGGCTCAGGGGTTGCCGAGCGCCGCGGGGCCGGGGGCGCGGGCGGCTTGGGTTTCCGGGCTCCTGCGGGGCCGCGCGGGGGGCTCTGGCTTGCTCCGAGTCCGGACGCGCCGTTCCCCGAGCCGGTCCGAAGTGCAGCGGGCCCGCAGAGGCCCCAGTGCCCGGATGTCCCCCGGGCTGGTGCGAGCCCGGCCGGCCGGAGCCCGAGGCTGCCCGAGCAGGTAGTCCCGGAGCGCGGCGAGTCGTGCTGCGGAGGCGGCCCCCGCCCGGCGCCGGCCGATGGTGAGCGCGGCGCTGGCCGCAGGGCCGCGGGTCGGGGGCTCCGATGGACGCAGGTCCCTGAGCTCTGCGGACTGAACGATGGCAGCCCAGTCCAGGTGAGCCGGCGCCGACGGGAACTTCTTAAGCTGGTGGCTGGGGGAGTTGAAGGTTGCGGGCAGGGGGGCGGCGGGGGGGGGAGGTTTGGTGCCGCGAGGGAGGCCGGCAGGAAGCAGCTTTGTCATTGCCCTCATCGTTGCGGGTGCCGCGGTTCGGTACTTACCGTCAGATTAAAAAAAAAAAGAAAAAAAAAAAAAAACAGTTGGGAGAGAGAGCACACTGGACAATTCCTGCAGCGTGGAGGAGAGACGGGGAGTTCGAAGTTAAATGTCTCCCGTCTTCCAGAATAATTGGTTGTTTTCGTGGAAATTGAGTTGTTTTTGACTTGTCTGCCTTTGCCCGGAATTTGCATTTAGTTTCTTTGTGCACCTCCCGTGGGTTCTCCTGAGTTGTGTGTGGGGGATGGGGGTGGGGGGTGGGGGTGGGGGGTGGTTGGCGGCTACTGTTTTGATCGGAATTTTAGAAAGCAGTTGATGTAAAAGCAGCTCGCCTTGGAGAAGGTGGTTGAGAATTTCGGCTGGTGAGTGATCGAGAATTTTAACGGCTAACATGTAGGATTCCACCTAAAACGGCGCAGCGTGCGAGAATCTGCTGAGTAGGCAAAGACCGGGAATGTACCGGGGGGGGGGGGGGGGGGGTAATGAAGTGCAGTTGCTGTCAGAGGAACGCTGTTGTAAGGACCTCGGGCCCTGACTTTTCACGGTCGGTTCCTTTTCTTGTAACGAGGGTTAAGGACCGATGACAAGGCATCAGTGATCCTTACACGACCCAGACTGTTGAGTGTGAGTTCATTTTAGTTGTGGCAGCAGGTTGGTGCTGAGGGCAACTTAGAGTTACATTTAAGAGTTCTTTCTTAACTTTCACTAAAAAAGCAGTTTGGTGTCAAATATTTAAAGTAGGAGGGCCCTTGGGGTTGATAGTTGATGTAGTTTAGGGATTTGGGGGTGTCTTAGAAGGCTAAGAACGTTTCAGGTCTGAAAACCCAGGTGTACCCCTGAAAGAAATAGATGCTCAAATACTGAAGTGTGGGCTATATAAAATTCAAGATGTTTTTCCTAAGAGGATTTTCTAGGAAGAGAACTATTTCATGTAGAAATAGTTCTGCCTCTTGTGTGCTGTCTGCTTTATATATTTAATCCTCTGAACTCAGTGGTTTATCTCCTGCCCCATGTTCTTGGTTGTTCTAAAAAAAAAAAAGGGGGGGGGGGGAAGGGGGTTCTTAACTTGAAACCACATAGTAGGAAAACTTGGATGGATGAGAAGCAAAAGTTGCATCTTTTTTGGCTAACCTCTAATGAAACTTAACTGCCAAGGGTGGGGGGGTGCGGTGTCTGTGGAATAAAGCCTTAGATTAAGATACCTTGGTCTAAGAAATTAAATACCCAACAGAACTCAATAATATGGAGCTGGGATTTGAACTCAGGTGCAAGTGATTTCAATGCCTCAGCTCTTAAACTAATTAAGAATAAGATGAGATAATAGCTAATTGGTCACTGCATGCAGTGTGCCAGGCACAGCTACTTTAATTGGATTATCTCTTTGATTCTTCTCAGTCACTTAAATAGGTAAGTACTATTACTTTTCATGTTTAGTTAAAGAAACTGAGGCCCAGCCAGCCTGTTTCTTGCCTGAGGTCACATAGTAGAGCAATGCCTGACTCCTGAGCTGCTCTGCAGCATTTCCTTACTTCCAGACTTCCTCTTTAATCTTGAGGTGAGATGTGAAAAGGGAACTGCAGAGCCTCACTATAAGTGTACAAAAAGCAATTTCTGCTAAAAGTGCTTTGCTATAAAATGGAAAAATTTGAATTACCTGTGTGGTAGTGCAACTTGCTAGTAATTGAAATAGGTCTGTGTATATTCTGCTCTTCTAACCTGGCCTTCAGACATGCCCTTGAACTAGGAACAAAGCCATGATGTCTGTTGTTTTCCTAGCTTGCATAATGGGAGTAGATCTCACAAGTTGTAAATATTCACTTTCTCCAGTTACATCTCATCTGGTCTGTGGTCTGTACTCATTTAGACATTGTATTTTGTGGGACAGTAGGTAATCTTTGAGATCTAAGAAGAATTCATATATTTTTGGATTTCAAGGAAACCTCAAGCTGGGTCAGATTGTTCAGAGTAGTGCTAAGAGAAACAGAACCATCACCTCTGATTTATAATCTAGGGTAGTAAAATCTTGCCCATGTGCCACTGCAGTATCTCTTTTCTCTTGGAACAATTAGTCTGAATTGGTAGACTCATTGACCCTCAATTCATAGCTCGATTTGTTCTAACCACAGTTGTTTCATTGTGCACTACCTAAAATAATTTGACTTTTTTTTTTTTTTTTTGGTGGAAGAGGTAGATGAGAACTTAGAATGAAATTTGTGGCACTGATAGTGAATACATGAGATGGCCATGGCACTTTTCTCTCATTATTTGACATTGCTGTAAGGGAATATTCTTCATTTGAAACTTATGGTTGGGATATGACTAATTTTTCTTTTTCTTTTCTTTTCAAGATTTTATTTATTCATGAGAGACACAGAGAGGCAGAGAGACACAGGCAGAGGGAGAAGCAGGTTCCATGTTGGGGAGCCTGATGCAGGACTCATCCCAGGACCCTGGGGTCACGCCCTGAGCCCAAGGCAGATTCTCAACCACGGAGCCACCCAGGCGTCCCATGACTAATTTTTCATGTGAAGAGACTAGGCGGTGTGTTCCTTTTCTACAGTCAGCTCCTTAAGACAAGATGTTATCTCACATTTTTAGCATCTCCTGCATAGGCTGGAAGTATTTTGAATGAGAGGTTCTACCTAAGTATTTCTTAGCTTGTGAACCTTTATAAATTGAAGCTGACCAGTTCTCTCCCACATTTTAAAACCTAAAAGTAGGAAGTTGATTATTTTGCGGTTGGGTTTTTTTTCCCCCTTCCCAGAAGTGGTAGACATCTGCCTATGTTTTACTTATTTATTATTATTTTTTAATTTTTAGATAAGATTTTATTTATTTGACAGAAGGAGGGAGGGAGGGAGGGAAGGAGGGAGAACCAGTCTCCCGCTGAGCAGGGAACCCAACATGCGGCTCCATCCCAGGACTCCAGGACGGAGACCTGAGCCAAAGGCAGACGCTTAACCGACTGAGCCACCCGGGCACACAAGTTGCCTATGTTTTAAAAACTATATTTTGGGTCATTATTTTGAAAGCACTTAGTATTTGGTTTGAGTTTTCTTTTTTTTAATATTTTTTTTTTAATATGTTTTTTTTTTTTAATATTTATTTATACATGAGAGACACAGACTGAGAGAGAGAGGCAGAGACACAGGCAGAGGGAGAAGCAGGCTCCATGCAGGGAGCCCGATGCAGGACTTGATCCCAGGACTCCAGGATCACACCCTGGACCGAAGGCAGCCACTAAACCGCTGAGCCACCCAGGGATCCCCTGGTTTGAGTTTTCGAGTTGTGGAGAAAGGCAGTCACTTAGAAATGCAGTATCAGTTAAAGCAGGACATACCTATACTATGCCTCAGCTCTCAGATTAGTGTGTGCTTTCTTTGGAACCTATAAGCACAACAGATAACATTGACGACTTTTTGATGGGAGTTTTAACACACTTAACTTTCTTTAATGTGAAATAGTTAACAGATTGTGGCTTTAGTTTCCAAATTCTCATCTAAGGCACAGAATACCTTATAAAAATATACAATCTGGCATGCCCTCTTTTGAAGGTGGCAAGCCTTTGAATGGGTAGGAATGGGTATAGAATCTTAATAATAGTTTGTAGATTTATACTTTTCTGTGAGGATTAGCTTGCTTTATATTGAAGAGTGTGTTCATGGATAAAACAGAAAGGAGGGCTTTGTCTGGTTCATCTCTGCTTCTCCCCCTACGCCCCCAGTTGAAGCAATCCTTGAATTCTAGAAAGGTATACATACCTTCAACTACTGCCAGGGATTAACCAGTTTTAAAATGCACCTTGTGCTCTTGGAGAAGCCCTGCCCCTCCTCCACCCCCCACCCCCAGGAGGAAGGGGGGAGTGGGGGAGTTAAAATTCTGTTGGAGAGTAGCATCTGGTGGCTGAACACATCTCAGAAGAAAGCACTTTCAGACAAATTGCAAAAGGAAATTAGGTTTAGTTAGTTCTGCCACAGCGTTTTTGTTTGAATTTGACTGAAGTTAATGTTAATGACGTTTAAAAAATAATAATAAAGCAAAGTCAGATTGTTCCCAAGATAATTATGAAGCCGGTTTTTGGTGGATCTCTTTGGTGAGGGAAATTTTTCCATTGCGAAAAGCATTGCTCTTAAACTGGTATAGAACCAGTTTTGCTCTGTCCTCTTCCCTCCTGATTTGTGAGCTACTGATTACCTTGGAAGAAAATTCATGAAAGCAGAGAAACTCTGGTTAAATGTGAGCAGATATCAAAGAAGAATGCTATGGTATTTTGGAAAGTGTGGTTCAAGGAAGTAATTTCAAGAGGGAAATAATTTATGCAGTATTTTGACCTAGTGAATATCTTCATTTTTTCCCTTATGACGCCATTGTAAACAGTGTCCTTGACAGAAGAGAAACAGACAGGTCTCTTAAGTGATTTCCTTCTAGTTCATCCTGAGAGCCAGCTGAGCTTCCTGACTCAGACTACAGCTTCTTCCAAGATAAAGAAGGAGAATTGAGTCATTTTTTTTCAGTCAGCTGGTTGATGGGGATGTTCTTTGGCAACTTTAACTCAAGTGATCTCTCAAAAGATTTAGGGGATTCTGTACGAGAGCATGAAAAGGTATTCAATTGCTGCTTCTGTATTCTTTTAAAAATGGAATTTAGTGAACACTGCATTTAAGCAATTTAAATTTCACATATTCTCCGTAAAGAAAAATGTTATCTTAATCAGGGATAAGAGGGAAATCTCATTTTGGTACTGTCGTTTGTGTTGAGCATTCAAATTTATATATTACCTAATATCTGTGAAGTGGAGGAAGTAAGAAGCCAATTATCTTCATTACTGCTTTGAGATATAACACACAATTTGATTGCTTCTAAATATATAGACTTCCGGGCAGTTGCGGGAGGCTCAGCAGTTTAGCACCACCTTCAGCCTGAGGCCTGATCCTGGAGTCCCGGATGGAGTCCCACGTCAGGCTCCCCGCATGGAGCCTGCTTCTCCCCCTGCCTGTGTCTTGGCCTCTCTCTGTCTCTCTCTGTCTCTAATGAATAAATAAATTCTTTTACAAAAATAAATATATAAACTTAGTTTTCTATTAGGAATTTTCTCTATTTTGTTTTCCAAGATTGGCAAATAAACCTAATTCCAAAAATCTGTCTTTTAAAAAGGAAAGTCCTGTATGTGAGTTGTAGTAAGAACTACAGTGATGGTGTATTTTGATTTTCCCTCAGTACTAGTTGGAGATTCAGCCTACATCTTTAGGACAAAGTTTCTTGGCTCAGAAGTACAAACATAACATGCTTGGATATCATAATCTCTGTTGTGGTTCAGTTACATTTTATTGGTATAGGGTGTGTGCATAACTTTTACAGCAGCTTAAATGATTCTTATTTTACGTAAGTGAAAAAAATTGAGGGGAGAGCTAAAACTAGTATTTTTAGCTCTGCTTCAGGTTGTTTATTATAAATATACATGTATTCATTTGCTCAGAATAATACAGCAGATAGAATGCACAGTAATGTTTTGTTCAAATATAAATGTGTCAGGTGGAGCTTAGCTTTAGGCCTCAAGGGGAGAAATAAGACAGCTTTTAGTGTTAATGCCCAGAGTCCCTAAGTAAAAATTAAATTCAGAACCATCCCAAGTTCTGACTTTTTTGTGTCTTGGCAGTGATCAGTGTTGAGAATCTTTCCCCTGTGCAAACTTTCCCCTACCTATCCACAGTGAGTTAAAGCTTAACCTGATGGCCACAAAGCTAGCAGACTTAATATCCTGGAAGTCTTGTTTTCTGGTGGTGAACGTTTGTTTTCTTGTTATGGTTTATTGGCTTTGTTTTTAATTTAACCAGATTGAACTATCAGATTCTTAAGGCTGTTACTCAAGCAGTAATTTGATGTCAGGTTTAATATCTTAAGGGGAATCCCAGGAGCAACATCTTGTCAAAAAATAACTGAAGTCAACTGAAGTGGAATATATATTGTATTTCGATTGATACCTAAGTGGCCTTTACCATGGATTTAGGTATTATATCTCTAAAGGGCACCCACAGTTTGACCACACTCTAAAAGTACCAAGAATTATTGTTTCTCCATAATGGCTCATATGATGATGAATACTTAGAGACTTGTGGGCCACATGATCCTTGGCTTGGGTGGGCTGGAGAGAGTTAAGGATGTAACTTTTTAGTTACTGACTTGCCTGTATTTTACCCCAAATGATCTTGCCTTTATTTTCAGTATTGCTTACTGCTGGATTGTCAGACAAATAATATTTTAGGTGCAATGTAGTCCTATTAAGTTCAAGGTTCTCAAACTTGACTATACACTAGAAGTGCTTGCCAAGGTGCTGGTTCTACTCTGCCCGACCCCCCGCCCCCCCCCCCGCACCCCCACCGGGTGGAGCTTGGGTGGAGCCCTGCTGGCTCTGAGGTCAGAGGCCCATCCTACTACTCTTTGTGTAATGGAGTCTGTGTGTGAGAGATACATAAAGTATATCATGCAATGCAGTTACATTTTGACTTAATATACTCATATATACACATGTCCTCCTTCCCCCATTGAAATAGACAAGAGGTTGTTAGAAGAAGTAATCTCCATCTCTATAAATTCATGTATCGGTTACAGACTGTAATTGAAGTGTCCATATGCACTTAAATTTAAAAAATAAACAGAAGGTACCAAGAAGTAGTGCCCAAGTTTGATCATGCAGCACTTTCCTACGAATTGTTTCTTCTCAAGGACCTGGATATTTAATTTACCCTTTCCTGTCCACTCTGGGCTCCCTCCCAAAACAACAAACTCACACTCTACCAGGCATCCCCCAGTTTATCAGGTGGCAGATGTTTTTGTTCCCAGGGGAAAAGTTAGAACTGTGAATTGGTCAGTTATATCCAAACTCTGAAACTGAAAGGTGGTGGTGGTGGTGGTGATTTTTTTTTTTTTTTTAAACAAAACATTGTCTATGTCTACTGTTGTTGAACAAATAGTGTTCAACAAAAATTTTAAATGGGCCTCCTACTGGGAAGTAAATGTTCAAATTATAGCAGATGTCAGTTCCTGTAACAAATTCAGGAAACACTTTCTGGTATGTGGGTGTTGTAACTCTTCAGTTCTTGGAACTTTCCTTCAGGAAACTGTCCTGTCAAAAGCAGAGCAGTTGATAAAATATGTAGCACAATTCACAAGTGGTGTCCTGCAGTGTAATTAAATTTTGATTTGGTGCATATGTTTTTGTGGTCATGCTAGAGCCGAGACTATCACGTGACTTTCATCCTGGACAGTGTGCATCTGGACAACTTGTTAAATGATTCCCTTATTCTTGTCGCCTTAAAAATGCAGGTGTACCTGATTTACTCTGGATATGAATTTGTGGAAAGTGGTATAAAATTAACCAGTTCCCATTGTTTTTGTGTAAAAGAATGAAACCTGTTTTCCTAGTTTTGGCAGAAATTCCATATTTTTGTCTCTTGATTAATATTTTACAGTAGACATTTCTAAGATGGCCTATCTAGTAAGTTGGTAGCTTGAGCTGCTGTGAGCCCATGATATTAGGATGTGTGTGTGCATGTTTTAAAGGAAAACAGAACCTCTTAAGTTAATATGCTGAATTTTAAATACTTTAAAAAGTTGTTAAAAGGGATATTTATTGGTACAAAATTCTGGACAGTAACACATAGCTAACTTTTTCAAGTAACGTTGATCTGTATTCTGTTTTTCTGTAATTTTATAGTCTGTGTATCTTCCTTCCCCACTCACTTCCCTTTTAGAGTTAAACCATACTTGCCCTAACTCTCCATTTTAAAAAGCTATGTAAATATAAACTTTGTACCACAGGAAAGAAATTAGGCAGCCACATTTACTGACATTAGCACAGTAAAAAGATACAGTGGAATCCAGTGGGTTATATTTGTTTGCAAAATCAGTTTTTAGCTGAAAACGTGGGAAGGATAAAGAGATGAATGTTGTCTCCTTGTCAGGTCTCTTGGTTTTAGTAAAATTCGGAATAACTGATTAACCATAGTTTTTTGTTTTTAAGTGGGAACTGTGCCCAGAAACAAAAAGCCCTAGATGATTGGGAGTTAAAAAAAGATTGAGTTTGATAATTTTTATCATTTTGCTAATAGTGTGGGGTTTTTGTTTTAAACCTCACGACAGGTGCCTTATTCTTACAAACAGCTTCATATTTTTATTTTAACAGGCATGTTTTTCTAAGGATAAAGTGAAAATCATTAGATTTACTTAATGCGGACTTTAATTTGTAGGCTTTGAAAAGATCATGACAGTGCTCATGATAAGCCTGGAATAAAACTTGGCTTCTTCTCGAGGTCACTCATATTCTGGGGGTACCTCCAGGAGTTGGTTATTATCTATTATGTTAAAGAGTAAAGTAGAAATTTTACTCCTATGTGGTCTTTTGGTAGTGTGGTAAATGACTTTTTTTTTTTTTTTTTTGGCAGGAGGGGTGGGAATAGCTTGCTTTAATCAGTATACATTCACTATCACTCCGATCTTTTATCTCTTGTTACTTCTCATTTTATGATTTTTTTTTAGCTCAAGTTTTTTCTTTATAACTTTGAGGTATATTTTACATATCATAAGAGTTACCCATTTCAGGTGTACAATTCAATTATTTTTATTTTACTGAGTCATACAACCATCACTAGATCATTTTTAGGGCATCTTATCTCTCCAGTAAGATCCCTTAGTCCATTTATAGGTAATGCCTGTTCCTAGCTCCATGTGTGTAATTTTGGCTTTTTGTGGATGGATATTTCACATACATGGAATCTTTTGATTTCTTGCATCTGGCTTTTTTTCACTTGCATAATTTTTTTGACGTACATCTATGGCATAGCATGTGTTAGTTTTGCCTTGTATTCTGCTGTCTGAATGTGATAAACCGGTTTTGTGTGTGTGTGTTCATGTTCATGGGTAGGGGTGTCTATTATTATGAATAATGTTTCTATGAACATTTGCATGTAAGTCTTTATTTAGATATACATTTTCCTTTTGCTAGGTTGGAGACCTAAGGATGAGATTGCTGGGTCCTAGGGTAGTTTGATGATGCCTTACTTTTTGAGAAACCACTAAACTATTTTCAGACTGTATGTCCACCCTAGCCTATGTTTAAACTGATCTAATTCAGTCAATGTTTTGCAAGTTATTTTGCTATCTTTAGAGTCAGTTGGGCTGTGGAACTGGTGGTTTTGAGATCTGGTCAATTTTGCATTTGATTATTAAAAGTGATGTTTTAAATACATATGGCTTAAAAACACAACTGTTTTTCTGTAGAAAGTACTTTATAGTATTTCTAAAATTGGGCTTTTTGACAAATTTATATTAAGGAATATTTAAAGAAAACCAAATTAACATCTAAGGAGCACCTGGGTGGCTCAGTCAGTTAAGTGTCTGCCTTTGGCTCAGGTCGTGATCCTGGAGGCCTGGGCTCAAGTCCTCCATGGGATGGAGCCCTGCGTCTGGCTCCCTGCTCACTGGGGAGACAGCTTCTCCCTCTGACCCTCCTTCCTGTTGTGCTCTCTCCCTCTCTCTCAAATAAATAAATCTTAAAAAAAAAAAAAAAAAAAACCTTTTAAAGTATCCATGTATGTTTTGCCAAAGTAGGAAGTGAATCTTCCAATACATAACTCGTAAACCCTGCAAATAGCAATAAATATAAATATAAATATATTATATATATCCTTTATTTCAGAAGTGTAAAATAGCCCTGGAAATTGTCATTTAAATGTGTTGTGTTTTGTTTTAATGAAAGTGTTCAGGCAAAAATTAGCTGTTCCCATTCACTGCAGTCTTGAATGCAAAGATACGTTATCTAAGTGGAGCTTCTGGAAATTATCTTTAAAATTTGAGTCCTGCTGGGAGAAGGTGGTGACCATATGCCCTCAATCGGTGGTGTGTTCCAAACTTCAGGAAAAGATAGATCTATTTTATGAACAAAAATACTCCTGAAGTGCTCTGAAATTGTCTTTAGATGTATGTGTGATGGTAGTTAAAGTGAATCATC
This sequence comes from Canis aureus, assembly GCF_053574225.1. NCBI lineage: Eukaryota > Metazoa > Chordata > Mammalia > Carnivora > Canidae > Canis > Canis aureus. The sequence continues at coordinate 10,796,154 of NC_135643.1, forward strand.
TTTTCAGCACTCCTGCTGCTATTCTGTTAGAGAGCTCTGAGGCCCTGGTTAGCTATCTCCTGCATGGATACCTTTAATGAGTCTGCCCAGTATGCCTTCAGCTTTGGAGCCTTAGAACGTTATGGCATGTTATTGGCATTCACTGCTTCTCGGTATTAATTTACCTTCTTAAAGATTATATCAGCATTAATAGCTTTATGACTGTGGCCAATTCACATACACAAGCAGCACTTTTAATATTTTTCATATCATGTATCGATGAACACCTCATTGCTTACTGAGAGCCAGCCACAGTGTGTACAGGGCTCTAAGCTGGTTCAGACAGATATATCTGCCTCCCCACATGAGGAGCTCATAGTTGATAGGAAGTAGGGGGTGGAGGAGGGAAAATAAGCAAACAGCCTGGCCAATGAAACAATTGCAAACTTTTAAAGCACTGTGACAAAAGACAGGGTGTCTGGTGTTGTGACAGAATAATGGAGTGTGGAACTTGGTCTCCTGGCAGCCACAAGAACCTCTGACAAAATTGACCTGAGGTGGAGAAAAAGCAGGTCATGATATATGTTAGAACTAACTGCTCTTTCAGAATATACATAGAAATAAGTGATGGTAGTACTGGAAAGGATGGCATTTTTAAACAGGGCAGGGATCCCTGGGTGGCGCAGCGGTTTGGCGCCTGCCTTTGGCCCAGGGCGCGATCCTGGAGACCCGGGATCGAATCCCACGTCGGGCTCCCGGTGCATGGAGCCTGCTTCTCCCTCTGCCTGTGTCTCTGCCTCTCTCTCTCTCTCTCAATCTCTATCATTAAAAAATAAATAAATAAAATAAATAAACAAACAGGGCAAATATGGTTTTAGGAAATACTGTCCTGAGGCAGTTTCGTTTCTTTTCTTTCTTTTTTCTTTGGTAAAGATTTTATTCTTTTTTTTTTTTTTTTTTTTTAAGATTTATTTATTCATGAGAGGGAGAGAGAGAGGCAGAGACACAGGCAGAGGGAGAAGCAGGCTCCATGCAGGGAGCCCAACGTGGGACTGGATCCTGGGTCTGCAGGATCACACCCTGTGCTGAAGGCAGGCGCTAAACTGCTGAGCGCCCCGGGCTGCCCAGATTTTATTCATTTGTTCATGAGAAACACATAGAGAGGCAGAGACACAGGCAGGGAGAGAAGCAGGCTCAATGCAGGGAGCCCGATGTGGGACTTGATCCCAGGACCGTGGGATCACACCCTGAGCTGAAGGCAGGCGCCCAACCGCTGAGCCACCCAGGCATCCCCATGTGGCAGTTTCTTGAAATAGAATTAATCCACAAAAATAATTTTTATCAAAAGTCAGCTCTGGGTTTTTTTTTTTTTTTTTTTTTTTTTTAATGAAGGCAAAATGAGTTCCATAGCAAATTGTATTTTTAAAATAGGGATTATATTTTCTAAGACTTTGCCTTAATTGGTGCATAAATATAAACAAGTTAAACATGTGGGAAAGAAATTTGAGAGTACGTTTTTCTTAGTTTGGAAAGCCATCAAATAAAGATTGTGATAAAATTAGGGAAGTCCCAGCTTAGTGAGTCCGGTCATAAGGAAGTGAAGGTTTAGACAGTAAGGAGGATATTTAGCCTGGCTATTAAATACAAAGGCTAATTTACAAAGCAACCTTTCATGCGTGTGAAAGACTGCCATACGAAGTGTGGTGAAAGATGGCCTCCACCTCTGCCAAAAACAGATCTTGGATTAATAAATTATATATGTTAAGGGTTTAAGGAAAGGAACAAACTTCTCATTGAAGATAATTAAATTGAAAACACAGTGGAAGGTGGAGTTCTTTTAGTCTATTTAGAAATAGGAAAGGGATACTCTTCTACGTTGGATATTTTAGGCAGTAGCAGATAGCTTAGGGTACTTTTTTCTCAAGGGATTCTGTGGCTTCTTGAAAAAAATGTGATCACAACAAACTACTATAGGAACTGAAAGTTCTTACCTCTGCATGCATCACAGCTATTTCTGATTATATAAAGTTACCTCAGGGATCCTGCATTCACTGTCACGTCATCTCTTGTACCTCTGTTTCATACTTCTTTTTAAATAAATATTTAGTTGTGGACCTTTTGTGGCATATGATAATTTTATGAATGTATTGTGAACATATAAAAAATGTATTTATTTTCAGGGTCCATAGTTAAATGTGGGTTTGTACATTAGACCTGTTTTACATAATTTCTATATTCATATTTTTGTCCATTCTGTGGACCGAGAGATAAACTAAGTCTCGTACATTAATGAGCTTCGATTTCTCCTATTAATCTTCTGAAGTTTTTGCTTTATGAATATTGTTACAATGCTTTTGTTGCATAAATACTCATAATTGTTATGTCTTCATTTTAAATTGTCTGCCCGCCCTTCAAGGTATTAGTTTCTTAGGTCTTCTTCCAGAAGGTTTCTTTGAGTATTGTTGATGTATTTTTTTTAAAGCTATATCTTTGTATCTTTTATCCATGTGGATTTTATTTTGGTTTGAGGAGTGAGGGTTCTGGAGCCCTCTCTTTCTCTCCCTCAAAAGTAGCCATTCTGTTCTCACTATTCAAGAGCTATTGTCAAACTCAATCACTGTGCCCTTTTAAGGTGTATTAATATGCCTAGAGCCAACCTCCCTTCTTTGACCGTGCTTTTGGAATTTTCGTGGATATTTTTCAAGACAACTTGAGTATTTTGTTTAAAAAAAATAAAAAAGCTGGTGGCCTTTTAATGGGATAACTTCCTATAAAAACCTCATCCTGTTTTTGAGAAGTATTAAAGTTTTAGACAGGATTACTGTGTTCTTTGCAGATTTTCATGGAATGGAAAAGAGTAGGTTTGAGTGCCAGGGACTCCTGAATCACTAGCCAGACACCCCTTATTTATCTTGGGGACATTTGGGAAATGTTGTTTGCCTCAGTTTCTCCAGGAGGAAATGAAAATGTACATTTGCTCTTGTCCCAAATGAATGCATTGTTCGTCTAACTCTCTAGAGTGGAATCCTATTTCTGTTAGGTGACTTACATTGGACTTTAGGCAGAGGAGGATTTTGTAGTCTCTATTTGCTGTAGAGAAGATCTTTCTTTTTCTTTTCTTTTTTTCTTGAACTCTAAGATTTTATTTTTAAGTAATCTCCAAACCCAGTGTGGAGCTCAGACTCAAAACCTGAGATGAAGAGTTAGTTGCATGCTCCACTGACTGAGCCAGCCACATGCTTTGAGAGAATCTTACTTCCTAGCAGATTTTTTTCCATTCACTTTTCCTTGACCATAATACAATTTCTGCTCTAAAATATTCTGTAGTTTGGTAAAACAAAAGCAACAATATATTAAAGTTAATTGTGATTAAAATGAAAGAGAAACATCTTCCATAATTTTCAACAACTTGACCAAACATTTTCCTTTTGATCCTTTTCCATTTTTTCTTTACACATTAAATGTTACCACATTTTGAATCATTCTTGATATATGTTTGATAGGTGATTTATTCAATATTGAGGGGGAAAGGTGAGTTAGAGATTACTTTAGGCGGTTGTGATTTTTTAGATTGTCATTTTGTCTTAAATTTGAAGAGGAACGTAAGGTCTTTTATGCTTAGAAATGCCATGCTAGGAATACATTTTTAAAAGCCAAAAGCCTCCCCTTGAATAAAGCAAGGTGTTATTTTATTTTTTTTAAGATTTTATTTATTCATGAGAGATACACAGAGAGAAGCAGGGACATAGGCAGAGGGAGAAGTAGGCTTCCCGCAGGGAGCCCCATGCGGGACTCCATCCCAGGACCCTGGAAGCATGACCTGAGCCAAAAGGCAGACGCTCAACCACAGAGCCACCCAGGTGCCCCTAGAAGTCGGAATCCTAATGCAGATTGAAATCAGGTTATTTCTCGTTGTGCTTTTAAATATTTTTTAAAAATTAGCCAATGAAAAATTGCGTTTCTTGTTTTTGCGATCTCGTTTTATAAATGTTAAGGAAATAACAGGTTTTTACCAATTGTCTTTAACTGTAAATTTTAATCTAATTGTTTAAATTACCAAGAACAGAAAATTCAGATCTTATATTTTTTATAGAATTCCTTTAAAAATTGTGCCCAAACTGTAGGACAGTAAGAGCCACTGTAATTATTATTATTTTTTTTTAAAGAGAAACATTTCTGATTTAACTCAAAAAATCATTTCTTTCACTGTTTTCATAGTTGAATTGCTGGTAAGAGTGGGTGTTACTTCAATAGATGTTGGGAATTTAAAAAGAAAGCATGCATGGTTTCCTATTTACAAACTGCTTTTTTCCAGAAATAGGTTTGGAGCACAGAAAATGTTTTGCAGAAGCAGCAATGAAAATCATGTGATGAAGGTTAGGCCCCAGGCTGAACCCAGAATGTTTCTTCACTAACGGTGCCAAAATGTCAAACATGTGGTACAGAAATGGAAAACAGTGCAATTGATTAAACAAGGCTGATGAACCATACTTGAATAAGATAGTTTGTCTTCTGCTTAAGTGGGTTCTTTTGGAGGGAGGTAAGAGACCTTTAGGTTTAATAGGAAGAAAATGTGGAAATAAAGAATTCTCCTGGTAGTATTTCTCTTGGTGAACTTTGGGTACTTTGAAGGAACAGACATGTATAATTTTGGTATATGGTAATTATCACTGACTCTCTAAGGTATCGGTTTTCACTCCCATTGTACAGATGAAGAAACTGAGGCTCATGGAGGTTAAATGACTGATCACAGTCACAGAGCCAGAAGGTGACACTTGGCACACAGCCTCCACTAATCTACTCTAGACTTTCACATTAATGTCATCTTTGTCCTGTATACATTAATCTGTATGGTCAGTGGTCCTTGGTTTTACTAATGGAGCAAAGGGAGGATGGAGAAAATGGAGCATGATTCTGTGCGTTGTGTCTTTTAATTAAAGTGTATGAAACAGGAAGAGGGAATGAGATGAGAGTAGAGAAACATGGTATGTGTAAAATTCGTCTCAGGGTGAAGAAAGGTACAGAAGAAATGGGAGATTGGTATTTCCTAATGCCCCGCACTGGGAAGTGCCTTTTCCCCACAATTGCGTTGCCACATGGGGAATTAAGGAAACAAACAGTGCAACTGTTTGAAGTTGTGAGGTATTTGTAACTCAGGGAACTCTGTATTATTTGGAAAGGGAGATTTATGTTGCTGGAACTTCCCTGGATAAAAGATGTGAAATCCCTTGTACCCTTCATCCTCTTTCAGAATGCTGCTTGCTTATAAGAAACTCATTTTGGAGTGAAACTGACCTCCTTCTGCCTCTTCCTGTTTAGTATGAAATGTGTGCTCCCCTTTGCCTCTGCTGCAGGACACCACACTTTTCATGCCACTCTTGGATTCTCCTTTTTTTTTCTTCTGGTCTCTTACCCTGCTTCATATGCTGTCAGCTCTAGGGACTGGTGTACTGTGTTTAGTATTATCTTAGTTTCTCCTTGGGGAGATGGATGGGAGGAACATATTAAAAATGGATGAGGGGAGAGCCAAGGCCTGTGCTGCTTTGCCCAGCGCTGGGACCCCAGCTGTAGATCCTTAATAATGGTGCACAGGGATTGAAGACTTAACTATTTGCTAGGCATGGGACTAAAGTCCCATAAAGTATGTATATGTACACTCGTTCACTTCATTCTTACAACAGTTCTAAACCTTTGGTACAATTAGAACTTGGAGTTTGTGACCTACCCTGTTGGCCTAAGCTTGTAGTGACAGACTCTCGAAGGTGCCTTTCACAAACGTAGCTGTTAGGAAAGATCTCCCGGGTCACTTTGCAGTGTGCTGCACTGTGGCGGTTGCGGTTTCAGTCGAGCACCAACACTGTGACTTGGGGAATATTTCTCTTCTGTGCAGCAGTGCCTCTCAACACGGGGGAGGCAGGGAAAAGAGGAGGAGGTTATTTAACCCCCACCCCCCACAGGGATATTTGTCAAAGCCTAGAAACATATTTGATTGTCACAGCTGGGAAGATGCTGTGCTGCCATCACCTAAGATGCGAGCCAGGGATCCTGCTAAACATCGTACGATGCAGGGAACAGCGTTCTCGGGCACAAAGGATTATTTGGTCCAAAATGTCAGTAGTGCCTGAGTTCAGAAGCCCTGCTCTGCTGCTTCCCCCTAGCTCATAGGTATGGGTATATTAGTGCTGCAGAGAACATCAGCATATTGTAATCAGACTCCATCCAGCTCAGCCATGGCCGGCCCCACGTGTTGGTTATTTAGCCTGTTTGTTTAGGACACAGTGTGTGTGTGTGTGTGTGTGTGTGTGTGCGCGCGCGCGCAGGACGCTGCTGGGCACCATGTGGGTTACACAGCCCTGTAGGAAAGGAAGAAATGGAAGAAACACGTCTGAGTGTGGTGGAGGGGAAAGGATTTGTTGAAGCAGAGGGGACAAGGGGAAGGGCAAAGGCTTGGATATATACAGGCTGCAAATTTGGAGAGTGTAAACCCCGAGTGGGATAAAGAGCACTTCTGGAAGTGCATCCAGGGACATTTTCAGATTTCTCCTTTCTCACTCACCTGAGTGCTCTCAGTTTACTTTGTACTATCAGACATTAGCTCACTTAAACCTCACATTAGTTTACCATTGTTACCATGATCTTTTTAAACTGGCTGACATTCAGGTTAAATGACTTGCTTAGAGGACACTGCTAGAAAGTCGTGGAGCCCAAGTTCAAACCTATCCCTAATTCCAGACACTATGCTCTTCATCAGTTTACTGTGCTGGTAGCCAGAGTGTTGCATCCTGCTGCATATTGCTCATCCTCCTCCCTGCCTTCCCCGAATTCAGCAAAGCTGCTGTAGGAGACTGACACACAGCAGTCTCCATCTGGGGACCTTGAGTGGCCTTTCGGTTGCTCCGCAGCAGGAGGTGACATACAGGGGTCAGAGGTGAGGGAGCCCATTAGCAGAGAACTAAGTCAGGCCTTTTAAGGCAGCAAGGAAAGACTTCTCAGTGACATGGGGCCTTAACATACCTAGCAGGGAAGAGGTTGATTTGCAGAAGCGTTTTGAACTAACTCAAGGGAGAAAATAGGCAGAAAGGGAGATTGGTAGGTATAAGGTAACCACCTATTGTATTACAAATTTACTTGTGTAAAATGCATGTCTAAAATCTTGGCCTTTTGTATCTTAGATATCAGATGTGACTTAAACTAGGGAAACCATAGAATCAAGCCCTTCTTAAAGACCAGGGCTTTCTTGCTTGGTAATATTGTAGGGAAGGACTTGCAGGGAAAACACTTTGAAATATGAAGAAGGAAATGTGATTCCAGTGGTTCCTCTATAGGCATTAAATCTGTACATGAAGAAGCAGGACAAGAATTGGAGAAGATTAATTTTCTGAAACCTCACAACCAACCTGGTTCTCAAATAGGGGAAAACAGTGATTTTTTTTTTTTTTACACAGGTGAAGATTGGAGGAGGGAGGAGGGAAAGGTGAATTAAGCCTCTACAATGGCTGCTAAGGAGTTTGCCTTGAAAGCTTCCCAAATGGGAGTCTGAAATGTCTTTCTTCAAATGCATGTATGTATCTCTGCTGGATCCCTTGTTTCGTCTCATTAGAGCAAAAGTGGAAGATTCTGAAAGAGCAAGGAAAGGTTTGGCTCCGTGTACACACATGGATAAACTCTTGCAGTGTGCAGGCGTATGTATGTTCAAGCTGCTTCAGTTCTGCCAACAGTAGCTGTCATGATGTGTCTCACAGAGTTCAGGACCATTCTTCAGTTCTTTCCTTTCAGGAGCCACTGTACTGGTTAATAGATGAATTTGTGCTTTCCACTTTCCTCTTCCCCCCCAAAGATTTATTTATTTAGAAGCGTGCCCATGCCCAAGTGGGGAGGAGGGGCAGAGGGAGAGATAATCTCCAGCAGACTCTGTGTGGAGCAGGGAACCCAATGTGGGGGTTCAAGCGCATGATCCTGAGATCACGACCTGAGCTGAAACTGAGTCAGACACTTGACTGAGCCATCCACATGTACCCACCACCTTACCCCCTTTCTGATGGAGACTTCTGGTTAAATCTGAAGTGTCTTTTTTTTTTTTTTTTTTTTAAGATTTTATTTATTAAACATGAGAGACACAGAGAGAGAGAGGCAGAGACAGGCAGAGGGAGAAGCAGGCTCCATGCAGGGAGCCTGACGTGGGACTCGATCCCAGTTCTCCAGGATCACGCCCTGGGCTGAAGACACTAAACCGCTGAGCGACCCGGGCTGCCCTAAGTCTGAAGTTTTATCTGTAGATATGGGTGATGGAACCATGTGGGATCTCTTCGTGTTTGGCAGCCTCTTAGATCCTACCATATTTATGCATTTATTCTTTTTTAAAAATTTATTTTTCATTTTTATTTTTAAGATTTTATTTATTTATTCATGAGAGGGGCAGCCCCGGTGGTGCAGCGGTTTGGCGCCGCCTGCAGCCTGGGGTGTGATCCTGGAGACCCGGGATCGAGTCCCACATCGGGCTCCCTGTGTGGAGCCTGCTTCTCCCTCTGCCTGTGTCTCTGCCTCTCTCTCTCTGTGTCTATGACTAAATAAATAAAATCTTAAAAAAAAAAAAAAAGTTTATTTATTCATGAGACACACAGAGGCGGAGACACAGGCAGAGAAAGAAGCAGGCTCCATGCAGGGAGCCTGATGTGGGTCTTGATCCTGGAACTCCAGGATCACACCCTGGGCCGAAGGCAGACGCTCAACTGCTGAGCCACCCAGGCGTCCCTATGAATTTACTCTTGTGGCTAATTTCCCTAACACTGTATTGGGAAATTTTTCAAACATTCAGAAAGTTGGAAGAATTGAACAGTAAAAAGCCTTATTCCCAGATTATACTATTAACTTTATTATTATATTTGTTTTCTCACATATGTACTCATCTCTTCATTGCTATGTCTATCCATTAATCTCTTATGCCTCTTGTGTAAGTTCCAGATCCCAGAATACTTCGCTTGTATGTCATTAAAGTATTTATTTACAGGGTTTTCCCCCTTTCACCACAAAAGTCACATGCCACGAAACGCACAAACTTTAAGTGTACTGGTGCATTTGACAGCAGTATATGTCTGCGTAACCCAAATCCCTCCAAAAATGTAGGACTAATTTTAGGGTCATTATATTTGGTGTGCATGTGGGAAGATGATTAGAAGATGTGTAAATGGACTCACTCTGTTTTATTTGTCCTCCTTTCAAGGTTTAGTTTCTGTGTATTTCTCATTTTTTAAAGATGGATGTATTTTGAGAGATATAGTACCTCAAGCAGGGGGAGGGATGGAATCCTTACTCCCCACCCCCATTGTGGAGCCAGCTGTGGGGCTGCACCCCAGGACCCTGAGGTCATGACCTGCGCCAAAATCAAGAGTCAGATGCTTAACCGACTGAGCCACCCAGGTGCCCCTTGAGTATTGCTTTTAAAATGACTTCTCCCTGACTCATAGACTACAATTTCTTCAGTCTGTGACTGGGCAACATGGGGACTGCTTTCTTTGAAACAAGCAAAGCCTTCTTTACAGAGTGCTTTGACGGCTTAAGTCCAAAATCATTGAATTTTTTTTGGATTAGCTCTTTGCCCAGTCAAGATGCTTCATGGGAGTAGAGCCCCCTGTCCATTCTTTAAGACCTCCCTATTTCTGGGTAACAGTGGGATGCATGTGACAGAGTGCAATTAAAGCCTGATGCTTAAAGAGTGCATGTAGTAGAGGGGCGCCAGGGTGTTTGGGTTGTGTTCTTCCAGGATCATGCTATGGAAGTCACTGGTAGGGAGAATGGGGTCTTTCCTGAAAGTGGTGGACTCAGTGTCACTCATCCTGCATGGGTGGGCTCAGGGTTCTCAGAGCCTCCGTCTTCTGCCAGGATGAATGAGAGAATCTGGGAATACAGGAATGCTTTCCCAAGTAACCTGGTGGTGGGTCTGTAGACAACCAGGGGCCCCAAGCTGAAGTGGGGCAAGTTGTAATTTGTCAATCAAATTATCTGATTGAATGTTACCTGTTTATTTCTATTCTGTTCTTCTCCAGGTTTTGGTAAAGTCTTATGTAAATATTTCAGCCACTTCCTAGCTATTTTATAGTAAGGGAATAGTTAGTTGAATCTGTGATTGGGCCAGAGTTGTAGTGGAAGCAGCATTCCCTGGGGCAGAGGGAAGATAGCAGCCTTAATTAGTGAGAGATCCCCTAGAAGGTTTAAATCCAAGGAATAAGATTAAAGTGTGTAAGAGGTTCAGTCCACATTCATTTTGAAGATCTTGGTTTAATTTTATCAAGGCTGTCAGCCTGTTTCCTTACACTGTCAACCTGACAAATGTCCTTTTATTTAAATGAAGGTATTCAAATCTAGTGGTGTAGTCTCCCACCAGACTTCTAAAGAACCAGGACATTTGAGGAACAGTAAGTTCTGACCTTTAATAGCAGCCACTGGCTTAATTCTTCATATTTTCCACAAACCACACCCGCCTGCTGGAGTAGATAGCTCAGGGAAGTTGGATGGACTTGCTGTGCCTTGGGATTTTGAATCCCAGAGCCTCTCCTGATGTTTTCCTTTGCTCTGCTGTCTCCCTCATATTCTGTCCTTTCCCATTCATTTCACCCTAAATCATATACAGCTGTAGCATGAAGTCTATTACTGCATTGAAGATGCAGCTGGAACCAGTGACTGGGTTGGTTTTTATGCCTCCTCGTTTCCCAGGCTTCCACCAGCACACTATTTCTACAACCCTTTTGAGGCTGTTGACCATTAGGCCAGGCAGGGTATTAGAGCTGAGTCCTGGAGGTAATAGATAACATCGTACAGTGAATGGTGCCAAACCCTGGAGGCAGCCAGCTTGGCACACTGTGCATCACACACTACATTATACCAGTCTTTTGGAATAAAAAAGTAAGGCATTAAAATTAGAGATAAGAGTAGAGATTTCTCATCTTTCGCCCTCAAGTTAGGAAAGCTGATAAGAGAGAAATTTGGTGTTCCTGAAAGACTGACATGTTTCAGAAGACATTTCAGAAATAGTCTGTACTTTACTCCTTTAAAATGAAACACTTCAAAATAAACTTAAAAATTCACCCTCTGTCTTTCTTAATAATTTAGGATCTAGTCCAAGGGCTGACAAACCTTTTCTGTAAAGGACCAGATGGTAAATATCTCAGGCTTTGCCTATCCACACAGTCTTTGTTGCAACTAGTCAGCTCTGCTGTTCCAGGACCAAAGCAACCATAGACAGTGTGTAAACAAATGGGCAGGGTTATGTTCCAATAAATCTTTATTTATAAAAACAAGCAGCTGGGCCAGATTTGGCTCACAAGCCAGTTTGCTAACCTCTGGTCTAGTCCATCTTTTTGTTTCTGCTAACTTTGTTTACTGTACATTTTTAGGTTGAAATTTAAGCATTGCTCAATGATCATTCAAATTGGAATGTTCAAACAAATTTTTTCCCTCTTTGCTGCTGGTAGCCTTATTCTTTTTAAATTGATTTTACTTAAAAGCCTGAAATTTCTGAGCTAAGCATGTTAGGAAATCAAGGAACAATCACATGGGGATGTTCAACTAAATGTTCCTTTTACATTTATTACTGAATTTTTTAAATCGTGGAATTGTGGCTGCTGGTTCAACAAACACGCAAGGATACAAGGAAGTCTTGAAAATAGTGTGAAACCATTTGAATTAGGAAGTCAGGCCAGACTTTGCACAGCAAGGCTCTGTATCCATTGGGCACCAGGACTGTGTTCTTTGGGGCAATGAGGAGGATGGAGGGCTGGGAGGAGTGGTCAGTTTTGTTTTTGTGATCATCTGGGGCCACAGCTAAGTCCATTTGCATTCTGAACTTTGACATCCCCACTCTGTTCATTACCTAAAATTGATGGTTTTTCATGAACAAATAATTTGAGGTCATTGTTTCAGGAGGAGAAAAGTCCACAGGCAATTCTTAGGGGCTTGCTGCCCTAAAATATCACTGAGGCTCTGGGCCAACCAGGTGGATTGGGTGGCTGCAAAAAGGCTGTCATCCCCTTGAATTATCAGTGGTTCTTTGGACCCTTTTTAGGAGAAATTTGGAGTTGTAGTTGGGGAATGATGTAAATAAGATGGTGCAAACATCCCATGGTGAATGATCACCCCTCCAGGACTTACATGCTTTCTCAGCAGGGGCATAGGGACCCCTTCCCCTCTTCCAAACCCCTGTTTGTTCTTCAAGCTCAGATGTCACTGCTCCTAATTAAATCATCCCAGACTCCTTCCTTTAGAGTTGATGTTTTTCTCCTCTGATTCTTTAGTGCTTGTGGCACTTGTAACCAGCCTCTGCAATCAATCTTAGCAGTCTGCCCCTACCCCCTTTTGTATTTCTCCCGCTAGATTGTAGAATCCTTACTCTTTTGTCCTTAGGTCTAGCACATAGGAAGGGAGTCAATATTGACTGGAAACAAATAGATTTTCTGTTTTTATTCTGTGAGGCTGAAGGTCTTAGTTGGACTATGGAAAACCATAGAAGTGCATTTGTGCTCTTAAATAACCTTAGGTGCAATAAAATTTAAAATGCGATGATGTTGGAAGAAACCATTTTACAATCAGACACTGTTAATATAAAGCATCAGTGCATTTGGTTATTTTAAATGTTTGCTTATTGTTTCCTTACAATAGGACTATTTGCTTCTGCTTTTCAAAGACAGAGTTAAATTTTAAAGCAAATTTAAAATTTTAAAGCATTATAAACTCTGAAGCTCTTGAAGTGTATTTAAAAAAATTAAGTGAACTCTCAAGCTTCTAGTTTACTGGTGTTGAAGAAGGTAGAGGGTGCTGTATTAAGTTTGATAAATACCCTTTGTTTTAAGCAAGTGAACTGCCTGTTGGCAGTGATGGGGAAAAGATGATATATTCTGCATATAAATGTCCATGGCTGGGCCAAAATCCAGCCCAAGGAATCCTGACAAGCTTTGTAAGGCTCATAACACTGCTTAGCAGAGGTCAAAATGAAGGGAGACTTCTCCAGAAAAACAATGACTTACTGTTTAGCTTTCAGGAGATGCCAATTATAGCCGGTGGTAGGAGGTGAGCTGGGGTTATGATGAAAATGAGAATATTTAGAAACATGTAATTGTTGCTTGTTGCCATATAAAATACCAATACACGTTTCCAGCTTTCTTCTCCTATAATAATCTCCCTGTTCTTCCTTCTTGAAATGTCTGTAGGATAAAATGGAAGAGATAATGAATGCCTCTAGCTTTTATGACATTAAGCTTTCTTTCTGTGAAAACAAATGTGACATGGGCAGTTAACTAAAAGAAGATAACTGTAAGTCAGGAGGTAAAGAAAAAACCTGATGATTCTGTAAAAACATACCAACACTTGATTCTTACATTATTGTCTGTTTTGTGTGATATGCAAGTGAGTTAGGATTATCTTTGTGTTTTACATCCATGTGTGTTAGAGCCTAACCACCCTCCCCCGCCTCTTTTTTTTTTAGTTGTAGAAAGTTTATCTCTTCATATATACATGTCCACAGCAGCTTGTTTAACTAGGTTTAAAGTATAATTGGCAGTGGCTTCCACTGGAGGTTATGTGTTGACCAGGGGATGGAAAATCCATCCTTAAGTTTAGTCTTCAATATACTCCCATAATGGAATGAGTTTCATTAAATGGGCAGAGGAGGAGCCCTACATTATTTTGTTTGTTCAGTAACTGAAATGTGCTAATGGGTCTCTACATATTCATTTAAAGAATAAATGTTTCTTAACATTTTCTTTTTTAGAAAAGTAAATCACCTCTTGCCAGTTTCCTTATTATCCCATTGTTCCTGACTGTTCTTATCAATACATAGACATTGTTTTTCCTTTCATTTTCCAAAAGTAAGCCTTTTCCTGTTGCTTTTTGCTGTTGGTTAGTGAGTCTGAATGCTGAGCATTTATTCTGGCTGAAGCAGCACTTGGTACATTGGCCCAGTTTCAAACAGTTCTTCTTATCGTATGTGCTGCAATTGGTTCTCTGGAATGTGTGTGTGTTGGAAGTTCGGTCATTGGGAGGGACTTTTCCTTTTGGAATGGTAAATCCTGTAGTTGTCTTAGCTGTTCTGTAGAATGTAATTCATTCAGTTTGATATATGTGGGGAATTATATGCTGCTCAAGATGTTAAGTGACAAAAAAAATCCCCTTAGTATATTTGATCTCTTATGACTCGTCTTAACAAACAAAAAAATAAACTTGTTCCTGAATAATTTCTTGAGAGTAGTTGCTTTTCTTGTTTTTTTAAATCCCTTAGAGGCATTTTAGCAGTCTCATGAGATACAAGATGAATTTAGGAATTATTTGTTTTTCTCTTGCTTTCTGTGTGGTACTTGAAAATTTGATTGATGTGTAAATCTTATTTGTGGGATGCTGTCCATAACTGCCAAGTTTTAAAAAAAAAAATACTGTCTTTTGAAAATGTTTCTGTTAGCTCCAGATTGTATAATTTGTTGTTCATTAAAGAAAAAAAAAAAAAAAGACACTACTTGAGGTTCTGCATCTGTATGCAGATTTCCATCCATTCAGTCAGTACTCCTTAGCCTAATGGGTTAGTGCTTGCTCCACAGTGTGGAGCAAGAGAGAAAAGGTGACTGACGTTCTGTAGCATATGTTCTTGGAGGAAGTGAGTGTGGAGAGCCAGACATAATTTTCTTTTAAAGATTTTATTTATTTATTCATGAGAGACACAGAGAGAGAGAGAGAGAGAGGCAGAGTCACAGGCAGAGGGAGAAGCAGGCTCCATGCAGGGAGCCCAATGTGGGACTCGATCCCAGATCTCCAGGACTATGCCCTGGGCCGAAGGCAGGCGCTAAACCGCTGAGCCACCTGAGCTGCCTGAGAGCCAGACATAATTGAACAGATAAATGAATAGACGAGATAATTTTTAGATAGTGATAAAAAGAGATGGAGCAGGGTGAAGTGCTGCAGAACTCCTGCTGGTGAGGCCAAGTGCTCATTTAAATCTGGGACCTCACTGAGGAGCTCATTTAACCCGAAGGTGTTGCTGGCAACATTGTCCTCCACTCTCCTGAGGGAGCATCCAAGTAGGGGATCAGCAATGCACAACTCTACCGGTTCTAGGCATGGAAATGCCAGTGTGGCTAGTACTTGAGAAGGGCAGGGGGGAGGGGCTTATATCTGGAGATAGTGTGCTGGAGATAGAGCCTTATAGATCAACCTTCTGGGTTTTAATCTTGAATTCTAAGGGAAGCCTATGCTGATCTTACAGCAGTGGAAGGAGCCATGTAATCTCATTTGCATTTTAAAACTTTCTAGATGTTGTATTTTTTGTTTTGTTTTGTTTTCCCCACAATGCATTTAAAACAGCATGGAGAGATTTTTTTTTCATTGTGGGATTTTTGTTGAAGTTTTAGTCCTAGGGACAGCTTATTAATATTATTCTGAATCTTATTTGATTTAAAATGAATGTGTATTTGCTATAAATGTTATTTAGCCTTTTTTTTTTTTTTGGTGTAGTATACTTGGACTTTCATGACTAATAATATGGCAAACTGAAGAATAAAAACCCTAATATTAACTGAGACATATGGTGTTAGCTGAGGCAGCTTTCATGGCTGACCTAGGAAAGAGAGATGTCAGCTTCCTTCTCGGTTTGAGTCATTTGATGGGTACAACAGTCTGGTAAAATCAGTTTTAGGTATGAGACAATGAATCGTATTTTGTCATCAAATAATGAGTAAGACTGGCAGGCTTCAGGAGAATTCTCGACTGTTTGGAATTGAGTAATGCTTGAATGTAATCACTAAGTCAAGGATAGTAGATTAAGCATCACTTTCTAGTTCTAAGCCCTGTGCTCTCAGGAAGAGTCCTTGCCATTAAGAAGCTCACAGTCTGATAAAGAAAATCTGTAGGCACGTGTACAGTCTGTCTCATTTCTGTAAATGTAAACATGGAAAGACTTGCAGGAATAGATGTATTCCAGAGAAAGGAATCATTCACATCAGAGATTGGAGGTGAGAATGGAGTTTGGGGCTAGGGACCCTGATGGAGAGGCAGGGATATTTGGGAAGGCTTCGAAAGGGGGAGAGTTCTCAAGAGAACTGGCAGAGATAAGGGCTGTGCTTTTTTCCTACATCCCCCAGTTCTTTGTGTTCATAGTATTGGGAAGGGGCGCAGGAATGGGGTCTTCCCCATTTTTGTTTGAGAAATGAGCAGAAAGAGGTCTTACCCCTTGAAGGTTGGAGGTAAGTTGAAGCCAGGTACTGAAGGGTGTTGCTTGGCTTAACCACTGTAGTTTTAATCCTGTAGGCAGCATTGGGCTCAGAAAAGCTGTAAATAGGTGAGTAATAAGATCAGATTCATGATTTTTATAAAGGCATTTTCTGTGAGGCAGCTGTGTGGAGCTAAGTGGCTGAGGACAAGAAGCCTTGTGGGGCTGTGCTCCCAAGTCAGAAGTAAGGAAGTCCACACAACACTTCATTTAAATTTTGGATGTTTAATAGATTTAATATCCCAAACTTTTTTTTTTTTTTTTTGGTTGAGCATGAATTAAATGAGACAAGCATAAAAGTCTAGAACTTTGAGCTAGATAGTCTCCATTCTTTCTTAGTTTATGATCACCACATTCTTTTATTTTGTGGCTATTATAATACAGACTTTCACCAGCCTCATTATTTTATAGGTGTGTGATGTGGTCCTTCATGGTCAGTTGAGTGTGAAAGAAGAATGGCATGGTAATGAGGCCAGTGCTCTGGTTGATCCTAGTACAGACGAGATCTGCAGGGGAGAGCCAACAGCTTCTGCCCATGTTTCTGACTGGTGCCAAATGTACAGTTGCCAATAAGGCAGGCGGTCTGAGGTAGTTCCGAACACCAGGGACCTTTATAACTAAATGAGGGAACAGAAATAGTCAAGTGGCAGATTTATCTCTAGTGAGCCTGTTGCCACTGTGGGAGGGGGAGAGTCATTTCTGTACTTGCTTTCAGTTAACTGCAAGTAGGAAGTGTTGGAATTTTAGGGATCCCCTCTGAGAGACTGCCTTTTTCTGGAATTTCTTAGTTACATTAATATGTTCTCATTTCAAATAGCATTAAAAGCAAATTTTACTAACCCCTAGCACATAGATTGTCAAATCTTCAAGGTCGGGAGTGATTTCTTTTCAGTGTTGTGGTTTGTGTAATTGTGCCGTTTGCATGATGGCCTTCCTCAGTCAGTACTAGTTTTTTGATTTTTAAAAAATGTTTAAAATGTGTGTGCTTGTGTTTTAAATGTGTTTAGAAGGTAAAGTACTATGTCTTATGCATAGGAACACAGTAGCTCATCTGTCTCCTCTCCCCTCATCGTCCTCTTGTTGGAGCTCTGTATCCCCACCCACACAGCTTCCCTCACTGCCCTTTTAAGACTATTGAAGAAGACAAATTCTTGTGCTTTTCCATCAATAGGATACAAATGCCTCTCCAAATATATTTATGATCTATTAAGGTAACCAAAATGGGCTATAGTGAGACAGGTTTTCTAAGAAAAAAAATCAGCTGCTGGTGTTTGAACTTTGGAACATAGTCTCTAAGGCACTGCTTTATGCAGATGGGTCTGTAATTTTTAGTAATGATTGAAGACTGAGTCCAGGGTCCAAAATCAGTGTTCATAGGTTCCAGTGAGAGTTAGTGGCAAAATGTTCAACACCTCAATTTTTCTTTAGCCCTGATCTTGATGTTGTTACATGAGGCAGTTTCTTTTGTTCTTAATCAAAATTTTTAACTGCACAAATAATGAATGGATACCTTCTCATTAAAAAAAAAAAAAAAAAGTTAAAATATTCCTTAAACCACTATACTACTCCTTACCTCCTCTACCCTAATCTGGTGCTTCTTCCTGATAGATATTTGTAAAATGAATC
The DNA here is from genome assembly GCF_053574225.1 of Canis aureus. Taxonomy (NCBI): domain Eukaryota; kingdom Metazoa; phylum Chordata; class Mammalia; order Carnivora; family Canidae; genus Canis; species Canis aureus. The sequence continues at coordinate 10,814,002 of NC_135643.1, forward strand.
CTATTAGACCTTTGCTACATACTAACGTATGTAGAAAAATACCTGGCAGGTTCATTTTGAAAGGTAAATTAACGTGTCTCTCATTAGGATGGAAGTGCCTGACCTTTTACTCAAGTTCGCCCAAGTTGAGGCTCTCTCAATTCAAAACTCATAGTATGTCTATAAGATATATAAAAATATCTTAAAGGTTGATTTAATTTTGCAAAATGGAGTGATATACAACTCCTTCAGTATTCTAATGAGGCTGAGTCTTCTGTGGCAAGCAAAAGTGAGTAGCAGAGCTGTACTTTGAGATAATCCCCTTGGAGCTCCTCCAGGGAAAAAAGAGTGACATAATTCTATTTTGTCATTTCACTTGGCTGATTTTTCTTTTATATTAAATCAGATTTGGTCTTTGAAATTAAGGGTTAAATCTTTGTTTTTTCTTTGCATTTATTGTGTGTGTTAGGTGATGGGGGAAGTAATAAAGGTGAAATCTTTGGAAGATTTAGCTGAGTGATTTTTATTACAAGAAAACCTGTTGCAAATTCTTTCACATGTACAAAGCAAAAGAGGGAAAAAATTCCCCATTCTTTGAAGCAACATTTCTTCTTTCAAACATGGAGCCACTCTGATTTCTCATGTTTAAAGTGTATTGATGAGTAATACAGATTTAATGGCAAAATGAACTTTGTGCTTTGAAATATGTTGACATTGTCCTGTAAAGCCAGTATGTGAAAAATGTTCCCTGAATGTTAGATTGTAGGACTAGAGAAACATGGTGGCAAAGGGCCTGAAGATGGACTTTAAAAGTCAACAGAGGTGGGCAGTCCCGGTGGCTTAGTGGTTTAATGCCACCTTCGGTCCAGGGTGTGTCCTGGAGATCCAGGATCGAGGCCCGTGTCGGGCTCCCTGCATGGACCCTGCTTCTCCCTCTGCTTGTGTCTCTGCTTCTCTCTCTCTGTGTGTGTCTCTATGAATAAATAAAATCTTAAAAAAAAAAAAGTCAACAGAGGTGGTTTCCAAAATAAAAAAGTCGCTTGCATGAGAGTAAGAACCCAAAGCTGCTATCCTTTTGTCTCTGTCACTTTGTGACATATCATATCACCAGTCTCTCTTTTTTTTAAAGGTTTTATTTATTTATTCATGACAGACACACAGAGGCAGAGACACAGGCAGAGGGAGAAGCAGGCTCCATGCAGGGAGCCCGCTGTGGGACTCGATCCCAGGACTCCAGGATCACGCCCTGAGCCAAAGGCAAGTGCTCAAACGCCGAGCCACCCAGGCGTCCCATATCGCCAATCTTTAAACCACCCTTTCCAACTTTTGTGAATAGACTGAGAGTTTTTCGTTTTGTTTTCTCTTTTGTCCATTCAAATCAGAATGGCATAGTCCTCCTAAAACAGTAAAAAGACTCATTCTTTTCAAAAATTAGTCTATGTTTTAGATTTTAGGATTTTTTCCTTTCCTTCCTGCCAAATGTCTCTTCCATGCCTAGGGAGATAAATACACTGGAGAAATTACACTCTATCCCCCAAGGAAGAATTCAACTTTTAAATGTGAGTTCTAGAGAGAATGGTCACATCTGTTAGAGGCAGGTCTGTGTGGAGTGGTCAGTCAAGGGTGATAAATGGGTAGTCAGCTGTGCATAGCCTGCCCTGGGGGCCCAGGGTTGCCATGGAAGCACCCAATGGCATTTGGTGATCCTGCATGACTAACCTAGATTAGCAGCAGGGCCCGTGGGCTCCAGCCTGGACGTAGGTGCTCACAGCCAGATGATGGCCCCATCGCTCACGCTCAAGTTGGCCCTTCCTGTTACTTATAGTGTCTTTTCCTCCTTCCACCTATGTTCTTTTCCTTTCTTTTTTAGTGCAAGGGAAATTGAGAAAGAGGATCTCTCTCATTAATCCATACCAGAACTGTGATTTCTTCATTCTATCACAGTGTTGTAACGCATCTACCCATGATGGCAAGGAGGGACATTTGAGAAGTCAGAGTAAATGGGCCCTGACAGGCCCCAGCATGGGCTCGACTGAGTGACTGCGTTCAGGGGCTGAATGGGCAGCTCTGAATTCCTCAGGAGTTCAGCACCTCTCCGAAAGCGAGAGCAGCCTGGTGTGTGTTAGACTTCCAGGCTTCACCGGGGCTCCCGCGTGGATTACAGCCGTAGGATTCTGTGACTGCAAACCTGCGGCCGCTCCGCCCGAGTAATGGCTGGTGCACTCGTGTTCTGCAGGGCCCACCAGGCACAGGAAGCTGGAGCCTGTGGTTTCCCCTTTGGTCTTTCTAGTTCGCTTACGAGGGGGGAAAAGTGGAGGGCAGTGGTTTGTTGCAGAGATCTTTTTGATCCATCGGTACTGAACCTTTGCAGACGGGGGACAGTAGTATGTGATCCAAAAGCAACAGAGTGGTGACTGAATGGCCGCTGGAAGTAACTCCCTATTTTATTTAGGCAGACTTCTGCGGAAACTCCTGACCATCTGCTGGGTGGTCAGACTTGGCACCCTCCCCCCAGGGGCACTTCAACATGTGGCCTTATTTTTGAATGCCCTCGGTTGCTTCAAATCATCATGTGACTTGGTGGTCTCTCTGTCTCTCTCTGTCTCTCTCTCCCCAGGTCAGGGGAGGGGGCTCCTGGGCTGGCCAAGCAAGTGGCACCAAGGCTCTAGGAACTTGCCTGGGTTAGTGGCCAGAAGTTCCTGGGAGTGGAGCCTGATATCAGGCATGTAATGGCTGCTTTGGTGCAAGTTTATTTACAGCCTGTCCTTGAAAGAAATTAATGTGAAGAGCCCCTTAGCACTTTGGAGAGGACTTGTGAATTTAGAGGTTGTTATGGAGCCAGTAACCTCAAATCTGTAAATTAAAAAGGGCTCTAATTTTTTTTTTTTTAAAGGCTCTAAAATAAGAATTGTGGTGTGGTTTTTATAACCTGAGGAGTAACTTCATGCTGCTGGCCATTCCTCTCTCAAAGGGCTCTCTGTCCGGTCCTGAGGCAAGGACAGACCCTCGTGGATACATTGAACCAAACACATTTTGTGGCTCTGAGATTGCTCTGCTGGCAGGGATAAAACCTGAATCATCGATGTGTACCTTTTTGAGACCAAGGAATTACGAGTGATTGTAAATGAACACACAGCACACCTTCTTTGTTGTTGCCCTATTTAATATTGTTGTTGCCCTATTTAATATAGCCTTGCTGTGCAGAACTTGCTAGCAGAACTGTGATTAAGAATACCTGCTTTTTTGCCAAACAGACCTGCATTCGAATTTTAAGGTTATCATTTAATAGCAAATTAATCTGAGCTTCATTTTTTTTTCCTCGTCTGGAAGATGGGGTTAATAATCTCCCTCTCACAGAGTTGTGAAAATTAAATAGGAGACCGATGTGGTGTGCCTAAATCAGTGCTGACTGAACAACAGCTGCTAAGTGGTGGCAGTTCTTGGCAACCTGCTGGTACTGTCATCCTTGCTCCCATTTTTGGTAAGCTTTATTAGAGTGATCCATAGAGCCAAGTAGAGTGTGCACACCTAGAAACTTGTTACGTGTAAGATCTCACGTCCCACATCAGATTACAGACTCAGAAACTGGGGGATAGGTCTCTGCATTCCATGATTTAACAGGTCCTCCAGGTTGATTCTAGTGTTCATTGATTTGGGAACCTCTCACCTAATCCAAAATGCTGCATAGAAAGCAGGGAAGGAGAACTTGTAGCTTTGTGTGGAACAATGAGAAAGTCCAGTGAAAGGATGATGTTGGGATGGGGTTATCCCCTAAGGGAGAATGTTTTCTCCTCCACACCAGAGGAGAAATGCCACCTTTAATTTAATTAAATGAAGTGATAGTCACCTTGTAATTATTCAAAGGTAATGAAGTCTGTGAATCATGTAGGACATGTACTTCAAATCCCCTCGTTTGAGATTCTTCTGTCGACCCCGTCTTTGCACCTTGAATTAAAGATGATGTGTAAGGCTGAACAGTGATTTACTCACTCATGACTACTAATTGTTTTGATATTTAAAAAAAAAAATATTTCCCCTGATGTCAAAATAGAATAAAGAAAAATATTCATGAAAAAATTTGCCTATGAACTTTAGCAAACCATTCGTTAAACCATTGCAAACTTAGAGTAAGTAAAAGCCAAGTAAACCAGAAAGCTCCCCAGTGTGACTGGTAAAACCCTGACAGTTGCAAGGAGAAGGTAGACAGTCCAGAAGAATGAGGGCTCACAGCCTGTCCTCTGTAGTCCTGGGAATTGTGAACTGGTCACTTACTGTCTCTTCGGCCTACCTCTGCCCTGCCCAGGAGCCTTGGGGAGTGAGACCCAAGGGACAGTTGGGGGAGAGTGAGTTTCTCTCACAAAGTCTAGAACTCATAAAACTCATCCTACCAGTAACACTCATGAGGTCTTTCCTCATCTCACTAGGTTTTTCAGTTGAAGGGTAATGAATGGTTAATTAAAAAAGAAATACACTCAAAGGTTGTTTCAAAATTGGTATAGTATTACATTTGTCTGCCAATAAAATCTTGGTGTGGGTTTTAACTTTTAAACTAATGAAGTAAAACCTCTAATTAAGCCGAGTCCCTAATTTAATAGGATTTTTTCCCCTGTGGGAGGTACCTGGATTTTTGAGTCACATAGCAGCCATAAGCCGGTGTTGGAAACATTGTAAAATTGGGTTCTTATTATTTCCATAGCAATTTTTGTTACTTAAGAAATAAAACATTGAAGTGTGGTAAAACTCCCATGATAACGGAGATAAGGCTGTGCTGATCAATTTAGAAATACCTGAGTACTTTTAAGCCAGGGTAGCTTTGCTTAAAAATATGTGTGGAGTTGATAGAAAAATTAAGTGAGGACCCCAAGCTGCCTATAGTTGGGGTGCCACTGCTCACACCCTCACTTTCCATCTGGAACTGAGAACTTTGCATTTGGGTTACCTTCTCGGAGACCAAGGTAAAAATCAGAAGTGGGCAGAAGTCTGTTATTGAAGTGGAACCAAAGGCTGTGAACACTCATAAGCAAATAAAGCTGTAGGGACTGTGGTGGTGTAACCTGCAGAATCAGAAAGGGAGAACTCCCTTCGTGATGAGGATGGTAAAGCAGGTGCCCTTGGGAAGCTGCTTCTTACCTGTGTGTGGTACATGTACCAAGTAGCTGTGGAAAAGAGAAGCTTGGCATTTCGGGTTGCTTACAAGACAGTTGCATGCCCTACCTGCTCTGCAGGTGGCTGTAAAAGCAAGTTGGAAGGAAAAAACTTATTTCCTGATCAACCCTCTTAATTGGCTCTCGTGGATGTATGTTAACGTTACATGATTTTTTTTTAAGATTTAATTTATTCATGGGAGACATGGAGAGAGAGGCAGAGACATAGGCAGAGGAAGAAGCAGGCGCAGGCTCCCCATGGGAAGCCTAAGGTGGGACTCAATCCCCAGTTCCTGGAATCATCACACCCTGAGCCAGAGGCTCAACCACTGAGTCACCCAGCTGCCCCTCATGTTTTTTTTTTTTTTTTTTTTTGAGCCAATGAAGAATTACCAAAAGTTATAAAATAACTGAAAGGAATTCCTGAGTGGTCATCAGGTTCACTGTGCTGCTTTCAACCAGAAATAACTCTAACTGTCCAAAACATGTGAGATTCAGACTCTGTTGAAGAAGATTCCATAGCTAGTTTCTGGTTTAGTCTTTTTTTTTCCAACTTTTTTCAGTATGTTGACTAACATAAATTGTTCACTTTGTAGTTCTCTTGTAAAGTATGACATCAAGCTATCCATTCTTTAGGAAAAGTTTTTGTTATGGTAAGCTTAAACAGGTAATTCTTTGGCCACATCCAGGTAAATTTAGCCAGGTAGCTTAGCCTCCTCACCACCTTAAGGCTATGGTAAAAGCAGAAAATAACTTTATAGATGGCTATTTTTAAAAAATTGTTTTTGCATATGTCTTCCGGAGTTAATCTTTAAAAATTTATATGTAAGTCTTTAAAAATACATTATAAACATAGTGGCTGTTTTTTAATTTAAAACTAATGGTTAGGGATCCCTGGGTGGCTCAGCAGTTTAGTGCCTACCTTCAGCCCAGGGCATGATCCTGGAGTCCAGGGAAAGAGTCCCATGTCAGGCTCCCTGCATGGAGCCTGCTTCTCCCTCTGCCTGTGTCTCTGCCTCTCTCTCTGTGTCTCTCATGAATAAATAAATAAAATCTTAAAAACAAAACAAAACAAAGTAATGGTTAGTTTCTATGTAAAGTACCGTGCATTAGCATCAAGAGAGAGAGAAGTGAGAGGTTTTATTTTGATGGAGCTCACATTCTAGGGGGAAAGGGGAGGAGGAGAGAGAAGCACTCATTGTGTTATATTAGCACATGCTTGGTGAATTTAAGGAAGCCTTTAGATTGGGTAACATTGGAACCACCCTAGAGATTTGCTGGTAGCTGAAAATCGGGGATAAGGGTGTGAGGTTGAGAGAGAAGCAGAGGAAATTTGTTTGATTAGAATGAAAGCATCAAGGTCCAGGATACCAGTGAGGAGCAAGGAATAGTCTGGAATGCCCAGAATATACAGGTGGTTTGTGGGTGAATCATATTCCATGTGTGAAATGGTCCTGGGAGAATTGATTATCATTCAGAGTTCTAGAGATGAGATTAGAGCAAGAGGCTGCTTTTAAAGGTTATGTTTGGGAAGTAGACATGACTGTCAAGGAGAATGCATGAGGCAGGTCTACAGGGAAACAGTAGGGTGATATCTAGAGTAGATTTGTACTAGATTATTGGGAGAATTTTAATGCCATAGCAAGGATTTAGAGTTAATTCTGCATCAGCAAAGAGCTATCAAATGCTTGTTATTTTAAAATGTGGGTAGTGGCATGGGAACCAGAGCTTTAGGTTGGATTTCTTTCTATGAGAAGGCTAGTTTAGAGAGACAAGATGTTGGGGAAGCAGGGAGAACAGTAAGTAGGCTCTTGTTGGAGAAAATAAGACAAGTCATGAGAGCAGAGAGGCCAGGAAAAGGGGTGTCTGAGATCAGCACTATAATTTGTGAAGGTGTGCATGTGACCTTGGCAAGACAGTTTAATTTTTTCCTACTTATTTATTCACATAATGATGGGGGAAAGGATTCAGTAGCTCCCCTAGAAATACATGTATGAGGACAAAAGTCAGTTTATAGTTCTTACTATCATTATTCTTATATATCACATATGAGTGTCGGGAGAGTGTGGCCTGTGTTGCTGACCTGTGGCCAGCCTACTTTGGGATTACATGCTAGCTAAAACTGCACTCTTGTTGGTTTCCTTCTGCCATTTGTCTGTCAGTGAATGCATTTTTAACCCTTTTAGTGCCAGGGCTGATGATTTAGGATATATTTTTATGTGGTTTAAGTAGGGCAATCAGATTATCAGACTTCTCGGTAGGTAAAGCTGACATCTAAAATTGGATTTTCCTGGGGATCCCTGGGTGGTTCAGTGGTTTAGCACCTGCCTTTGGCCCAGGGGGTGATCCTGGAGTCCTAGGATTGAGTCCCACATCGGGCTCCCTGCATGGAGCCTGCTTCTCCTTCTGCCTGTGTCTCTGCCTCTCTCCTGCTCTGTGTCTCTCATGAATATTTAAAAAAAAAAAATTGGATTTTCCCATCCTTTACATTTGAAATGAGAATTAAAATTATCTTTTGGGGTTTAACATGCCAAGACACTCCCGGTAGAATAGGCAGAGAATGAAGTAAATGCTGTTTTGGGTGCTTGGTAATCTTTTAATTATGAAATAAACCTTTTGATTTTAATCTTCCAAAATGTATAATAGTGATCCAGGAAAACAGCCTTATTAAAGTTCACATCCTGCTGACTCCTTCAGATGAAAAGCTTCTATCTCTACCCCATATTTTGCAAGCTGAAAGTAAAAATAACGCTAATCTTGTCGCTCTTCCACGACTGCCTATAAAAGACTGTTCAGTTTGGAGTCAGTCCTGAGCCACGAAGGGCAGTATTCCAGAGTGACTGCTTAGGTTTCTGGAGCCAGGACTTAAGGCCAGAGGGTCACAGCCTCAATCCAGGAGTGGTTTGGGGGACTTACGCTTTCTTTGAAACATTTCCTTTGTTATCACTTCTTGTTGACCTCTCCTGGCCTCCCTCACACATGTACACATGCAAAACGAAACTTGGACGCTGATAAATTTTATTGTTTTTGTTCCTTTGTGGCATCTGAAACAGCTTGTACAATGAAGACCGGAACCTGCTTCGAATTAGAGAGAAGGAAAGACGCAACCAGGAAGCTCACCAAGAGAAAGAGGCATTTTCTGAAAAGATCCCCCTTTTTGGAGAGCCCTACAAGGTATTCAGTGAATACTAGAAAGCCTGATTTATCACCATATTTCACTCTGTAATAGAAAGTGAGTTTGAACAGGGGTCACAAATATGAAAATAAGACCACTTATCTTAGATTGTCTTTGAAAAAAGACTGAAAATTCTCTGTACTTTGCCATTCAAATTACCAGTTTGTGGTCTTCCTTTGTAATGTTAGTCTCCTGTCTTTAGTAATATTTGTCCAGGGTGGGCTTCTCAACAGGATAATTGAGTTTAAACTGCATGTTACATTTTATGTTATACATTAAATAGAAGTGGATTTTTTTTCTTTAAATAGTATTATGTAACAACATTTATTAAATGATGATTTTCCTTAGATTTTTTTTTTTCCAGTATCTAACTCTGCTATATTTTTCTTTTCCAGACAGAAAAAGGTGATGAGCTATCCAGTCGAATACAGAACATGTTGGGAAACTATGAAGAAGTGAAGGAGTTCTTTAGCAGCAAGTCCCACCCTCATCGCTTGGATGCCTCTGAAAATAGGTTGGGAAAGCCAAGATATCCTTTATTTCCTGAAAAGGGGAGCAGCATTCCATCCCACTCCTTCCACACGAGTGCCCACCACCAGCCTGTTAATACTCCTGCCTCCGGACCACTTCCTGTTGGTAACGTAAGCCAGAACCCAAAGATGGCACAGCCAAGAATGGAACCAATGTCAAATCCTCATGTCAAAAGCTATGGCCCACCAGACAGCCAGCACCCAACCCAAGATCGCCTTGGTCAGGAGGTGTGCGGCTCTGGTCATCACAAAAAAGGTGACCGCAGAGCTGATGGAGACCGCTGTGCTTTGGTGACAGACTCTGCTCCTGAGAGGGAGCTTTCTCCCTTACTCTCCTTGCCTTCCCCAGTGCCCCCCCTGTCATCTGTACATTCCAACCAGCAAGCTCTTCCCCGGACACAAGGAAGCAGCAAGATTCACAGCAGTAACAGTAATAGTAAAGGCTATTGCCCAGCCAAATCTCCCAAAGACCTAGTAGCAAAGGTCCATGATAAAGAGACCCCTCAAGACAATTTAGTGGCAGTTGCCGGCCTTGGGGTGGCCCCTCCCCAGCCACCTTCTCAGACTTTCCCCCCACCTTCCCTCCCCTCAAAAACTGTTGCGATGCAGCAGAAGCCCACGGCTTACGTCCGGCCCATGGACGGTCAAGATCAGGCTCCTAGTGAGTCACCTGAACTGAAACCACTGCCGGAGGACTACCGGCAACAGACCTTTGAAAAAACAGACTTAAAAGTGCCTGCCAAAGCCAAGCTCACCAAACTGAAGATGCCATCTCAGTCGGGTGAGGTGAGTGGAATTTCATATCTGGGGCAATTTCAGTGTGAAGGGGAATTCAAGATGGAAGTTTCTGGTGACTTGGGGGCATGGGTATCAATGGCTTTTGGGTTATGAGACTCCTTTTTGGCTTTAGGATTTTGTTGACCCACAAAGAACTCAGGTCTGAGATGAATTATTGATGACAGTGAAATATGATTTTCAGGAAGGTATTTTTAAAAAACATTGAGCCATAATTTATATACTGTGAAATACAGAGATCATGAGTACATTTTGCTGTGTTTTGAAAAATGTATACACCTGTATAACCCACAACCCAGTCATATTTATCATGAGAAAGTTTCAGGAAGGTTTTGAGCTGTCATTGCTTTTGTTTGTTTGCTTTTACTTGTATGTTTGGGGGAGTACTGACTTATTTTAACATTCTAGAGGAAAAAAAAGAAAGGAGTGGTGGTGGTTAATACTTCCTCAGCCTCAGTTTTTCTGAGATCCAAACCGTAAAAAAAAAAAAAAAAAAAGTTAAAATATTGAAGGCAAAGCATTTCCAATGGTTTGTTCCCAGTAAATTACAAGAAAATCTGAAGCTAAAGTTCTGTTCTAGTATTTTTTCTTTCTTTATCACCTAAGAATGAAGACTGGGGGTGTGATGATGTCTTATGGGAGAGTGAGTCAAATATACAATACAGAATGTTATTCATGGCTTTTTCAAGTAACCAAAATACTTGATCTTTTTAAACAACAAAAAAAATTCCTTTTTCTTCTCCTTTGGTAAATGGCAGCATTGTGTTTGAATGAAGAGAATCAGAGCACACATCTTATCACTGAAATTCTAAATTAGCAACAGTTACACCAAAATTCAGATTAGTAGTGCAAAGTGAAATGTTTGAAGTGAATTTGTCTGAAAGCCTATCTGCTAAGGTAATGTCCTTGGTTTAGTTACATCTATTGTATAAACATTCTAATTTGCATATCCATCACCCGGAGGCTTTTGTGTGTACCCAGATATCAGTCCTCTTACATAGTGCTAGAAGGTAAAATTCCTTAAGGCTTAAAAACAAAACCAAGGGAGACTCCTGGATGCTTAGCTGGAAAGATAACCCTTATCTTGAAGGAGGAAAATCTATTCCTCCGAGGTGTCAGTTTTTGGTTTAGAAGAGGTTATAGCTCTGTCCACAGTCAGCTCTTGAGCTGTAGTGAGTCTGAATGTCTTCAGAATGTGACTTGATTAGAGGCTGAGGAAAAATGGGAAAGAGAGAGGAAAACAAGTGGTAGAAATGACCAAGATAGCAGAATTCTGCCTTTAACCTCTTAAGTTATGAAGATTTCACTGTAATGAAATACTTATTAAACATTTTCTGTGCTGTGCTGGGAGGAATGGTAGGCAGCAAATTAGAGCCCAATGGAATGAAATGAGATCCCCTTTCATAATGGCCAGTCATCAGCCTGCCTTATAATTTGTACAGTGAAGAACTTAGTGGGATTTTCTTTGCTTTGTTTATCAAATGAGGTATGTTCAGTTTTCCGAGTTTAAAAAACATAAGGGAGAAATTTAAACATTTTCTTTCTTTTCTAAGATTTTATTTATTTATTCATGAGAGACATGGAGAGAGAGACAGAGACACAGGTAAGAGGGAGAAGCAGGCTCCCTGCAGGGAGCCCGAAGCAGACTGTTTTGGGACTCCAGGATTACGCCCTGAGCCGAAGGCAGTTGCTTAACTGCTGAGCCACTCAGGCGTCCCAAACATATTTTCTTAATTAAAAAAATTAAAAAGCAACTAAAAATTGCTTTTAAACAAATTTTAAGACAAATCAGATATTTGCATTGTATACCAAATGCATGACCATATGCTTAAGCGCAGGGCAGGATGCCAAGCAAGTATTGGTCCTTGCCCTAGGCGAGATGACAGTCTAGTATATAGGTCAGCCTCCACACAGGAAACAATTAGAGAACAATTGAGTCCAGACTATCTACTACTTGGTGCCTAGAGAAAGTTTCAAACTGCCGGCCAGCAGTCTTAAAGCTGGGGACCTAGGTACATTCAACCAATGGGATTTCCAGTTGACCGTCCAGGGGAGAGGGTCCTGGCTAACTTACTGCTTTCTTGGTGGAAAAAAAGAGATAAGCCAAGCTGAGATTTCTCTAAGGCCTAAGAGCTCCTCAGATTTAATGTGTATTTCAAACATAGGACCATGTGATGGTTCTTGAATATTTTCTGAGTGGATATTTGAAATGCACAAAATCCTCCATAGGTTTGGTGATTGAAGAATGGGGTTTTCTGGCACAGGGTCATCTGCTGTCAACAGTTTGAGTAGATGTAAGTATTTTGTCTTTGGCCTGTGTTTGCAGTGAGCATTCATTTTAATAGGATAGCTCTGTCTAGTTTCTCTTCAGGATTCTCACGCTAGTGGCAGCTGTGGTGCCAACTGCCTTGGAGTCCCTGGGCAGATGGAGGGTGCCGGGCAACAACCACTGTGAAGAGGGAATTCAGAGCTAAGGTCTTGGGGTAAAGGGGGAATGAATCTGGGAAGCAGGGATATTGGTGCTCTCTGGCTGGGTTTTGGATCTGTTTAACTCTTTTAACTAATCTCACATTTCACAGATTTTAACATTCATTTTCTGTTCACACACCTGAGAAAATGGGCATTAAATATTTTTGTTTGTTTAAACTGTAGGTTGGATTAAAATCTCAAATTTTAGTATTCTGATGAATCAAAGGAAAGCCTAGAGTGGGGGTTGGAAAAAGCAGGTATTAATCCCAAAGCAGGTAAACTAAATATCGAACCAGAATATTAGCAATATCTTGGGCTGTTTGTGACATTGAGACAGAAGGATAGAGCATGGCGATAGAGGAAGTTGGCTCTTGGTAGCCCTGAGAGAAGGGGAGTGGGAGTAACTAAGTGGTTTTCCTTTATTTGCTTAATTTGCCCTAAGGCAAGTAAGAGGAGGTTTTTTCCTGGTTTTCTGAGTGTGAGGGTTTTGTGGCTTGTTTCTTCACCGCCAACCCCTTCCCCATGGCTTCCATGAAATAGTATTTTAAAAAACGAACCAAACTGGGAAAATCCTCTTGTCTGCCTGCCTCCTTCATTTTCAAGCCACGTACATGTGAATTCCTTACACCACACTGTCCTTTCATTTTGTGGAACGTGGTTTGTATATTTTAGTTGGTTCTCCATAAAAAATGATATTCTTTTCTGGAATAAGTCATTCTCACAGTTAAAACTTAGTCTTTGCTAAAATCCTACAGGGAAAAAAATCATCAAGAGGTCAATATTCTGACCACATAGAGGCCTGTCTCACAAAAATCTGCACTTGGTTTTTCTGTGGGCATGTCAGTTTTAGTTTTGTGTCAACTGGAAGATGTCTAGCAGCTTGAAATGACCCATCTGAGGGGTACAGCCAGGACTTGGTGATCTTATGTGGATACCTTCCAGCTGTAGAGTTGCCACATCAGATGGACTTGCCCAAGTGGAAGGCTGAGATTCCTCTCTATCCCTCTTTAAAAAAAAAAAGTTTCATTTATTTGAGACAGAGCCCAAGTGATGGTGGGGGCGGGGCAGAGGGAGAAGGAGAAGCAGACTCCCTGCCTAGCAAGAAGCTGATTCCAGGCTCAGTCCCAGGACCCTGGGATCATGACCTAAGCCAAAGGCAGATGCTTAACTGACTCAGCCACCCAGACGCTCCTCTTTTCTTTCTTTAAAGTAGCCTCCATGTCCATCGTGGGTCCCAACATGGGGCTTGAGCTCATGACCCAGGGATCAAGACCACCTGAGCTGAGATCAAGAGTCAGACACTCAACCAACTGAGCCACCCAGTTGCTCCTATCCCTCTTGTCTGCCTGAAGATATCAAATGAAAGTGAGAGAAAAACCAGGGCATCTCTATGTTGTGTTGCTGAGCATAGACCTCAGGATGGGTATAGGATTTATGAAATAGATGTTTTATTGAAACAGAGAAATAGAATAAGCCAAGATGGGCATTTAAAATTGCATACTGGGGATCCCTGGGTGGCTCAGCGATTTAGTGCCTGCCTTCGGCCCAGGGCGTGATCCTGGAGTCCCGGGATCAAGTCCCACATCAGGCTCCCTGTGTGGAGCCTGCTTCTCCCTCTGCCTGTGTCTTTGCCTCTCTCTCTCTCTGTCTCTCATGAATAAATAAATAAAATCTTTTAAAAAATAAAATAAAATTGCATACTGGATTTAGAATATTAGACTTTTAAAGCTAAACAGCCCGTTCATTTTGCAAGTATGGCCTAGGAGGGTGAAGTCACATAATTTTGCTAAGATTTATAGTTAGTAGCAAAACCAGAGCTCGAACTCTCAGTTCTATGATCTTTCTGCTTCTGCTTGTTAAGTACAATTGGAGACTGCTGGAAGATCTTGAGTAGTGATAGATCTTTCTCTTTTTTGGAAAATAAAAATCATTTTAGCTTCTGGGTGGAAAATGGCTTGAGAGGCAAGGGTGGAAGCAGGGAGACCAGTTAGGGGTTGATAAATGATTGATGGCTTGGAATAGGATAATAGAAGTGGACTGGTGCGGACTGGACAAATTCCTGATGTTTTTGGCAAAAAACTGGTAGGGATTTGGTTGTCCAGGTCAGTGCGACAAATTGGCAGTCATAAGTAGCAGAGCAGCTCAGAGAAAATGTTAAGACTAGTAATGATAAGTTTGGACTGTGTTTGCATATAGTCGGCATTTAAAGCTTTTGGGACTAGTCTGCCTGAAAAGTGCCTGAATCAAGCCCTTCCTGGCTCAGCTTAACCTGTGGCAAGGGGCAGCAGGTGGGAAAAATGAGGATGAGCTGGATCTTCAGAAATAAAAGTGGAAGACCAAAAAATAAAATAAATAAAAAAGTGGAAGACCATCCTGGGAACTTGAGAATCTGCTTATAAAGTAGTAGAAATGATAGGTTTCCATTTTTTAGAGTTTGAGGTATACATGTAAATGGTACAGTTATCTTAATTCACTCAAAATAACTCCTGGCATCTAGCAGAATTTACGAGTGGTTTAAATTTGCTACTGCTTCGATGTCCTTATGTGGTCCCATGCCACACCCCTCCAGATGAATCTGATTTTGAGTCCTGATGGTCTCTGATTTCCTTGTGGCCTCTTATGGCACTAGTGAGGAATGATTTCTGTCACCTAATTTCCAAAACCTGGGTGTCACCTGAAGCTGCAAGTTCATTGTTGGACCACCTTGACACATGGCAAGTCTTAAATTGAACTTTCCATTTTCACTAAACTGCCAGCCTAACCGTGTGAATTAATCCACAGTGGAAAACTGTGTGTAATAGTGATTCACTTTGCATTCATATGTGCGAATGGTCTTTCCTTATTTGTTTATTTGAAGATTTTATTTATTTGTTCATGAGAGACCCAGAGAGCGAGGCAGAGACACAGGAGAAGTCCTCCATCCAGGACTCTGGGATCACAACCTGAGCCAAAGGCAGATGCTCAACCAACTGAGCCACCCAGGTGCCCCACAAATGGTCTTTCCTACTTCCAATTTAGTTCTCTTATTTTAAACCTTGAAAAGAACAACTTGCTTATTATGAAATGATCTCACACTTTAGGCCGTTCACTTCTGGTATGTTGGTGGTATGTATCTTGCTAATGCAGAACTCAGTGGAGTTAATCTCACTCTCTTCCATATACACCATCAATTTTGTGACTTGTAACTAAAATATCTAGAGCACCTACGTTGTGCCAGGCCTTATGCTGGGGACGGGGTTACAGTGGTTGGCAAAACATGGGCAGCCCTGGTGGCTTAATGGTTTAGCGCCGCCTTCAACCTGGGGTGTGATCCTGGAGACCCCGGGATCGAGTCCCACCTTGGGCTCCCTGCATGGAACCTGCTTCTCCCTCTGCCTGTGTCTCTGCCTCTCATGAATAAATAAATAAAATCTTAAAAAAAAAAAAGGTTGGCAAAACAGGTCATTTCGATCCTCTTGGACCTTGACTATCTAGTTAGGAACTGGCATTTAAATAACCACTCAGGGATCCCTGGGTGGCGCAGCGGTTTGGCCCCTGCCTTTGGCCCAGGGCGCGATCCTGGAGACCCGGGATCGAATCCCACGTCGGGCTCCCGGTGCATGGAGCCTGCTTCTCCCTCTGCCTATGTCTCTGCCTCTCTCTCTCTCTCTCTGTGACTATCATAAATAAATAAGAATTAAAAAAAAATAAAATCTTTAAATAACCACTCAGAACACTTGTAAGAACTTTGGCAAGTGCTGTAAAGGAAGGAACCCACAAACCATTACAAGACGGATGAAGGGGAACTGTGGCTTAGAGAATGAAGGAGCTCAGAGAATTCAAGCAAGACCTGAATAGAGTAAAAGTGATGGAAGTGAGGGGTTGTCTTAATCTGTTTGGGCTGCTATGAACAAAATACCACAGACTGGGTGGCTTATGAACAACAGAAATTTATTTCTCACAGCTCTGGAGTCTGGAAGTCCAAGATCGAGGCGCTAGTAGGATCACATTCTTGAGAGGACCTTCTTTCTAGTTTTAGTTGGTGTCTTCTTACTGTATCCTCACTTGGTGAGAGGGGGCAGGAATCTCTCTGGAACTTCTTTTATAAGGCACTAATCCCATTTGTGAGGGCTCTGCCCTTAAGCATCTCCCAAAGGCCCCTTTTCTAACTGTCATCAGTTTTGGGGTTTCAACATGAATTTAGGATTTCAGCATGAATTTGAGGGTTACATAAACATTGAGACTGTAGCAGATGTGCTAGGAGTTAGGCAGCATAAATATTTCAGGAAGAGGGAACAGCATATGCCTCTGGCTAATGCCCAGTGATGTACAGAGACTGTTACAAGTACTCTTGGGTTATGAGCTCGGTAGTGTAGATCAAAGGGGAGTTTTGCATTTCTGAAACTTGGCAGCACATCAGAATCACCTGGGGAAGCCTGCTAAAGATACAAGTTGTAAAAAATAAAAATTCCTGGTCCCCAGCCTGGGAGATTGATTCAGCAGGTACACAGGTAGGCTCATACATCTATATCTGTGATTTTTCATGAGATTTGTTCTAGAGCCTGGCAATGAAAACTGCCCCACAGGAGCCAAAAATAGACCCCACGGAGTTAAAGGACTGTTTTCCTCCTACTGGTCCCAATATCTCCCAAGTGAGCCTCAGGCAAAAGGATCACTGGGAATTGATGGGACTTTCTGTCCTGAGAAGGAAATGAGAGTAGCCTCAGGGAAGAAACAAGGGAGTAAGATTCCAAAGACTACAGACACTCCTTTCTTGTCCCACTGCTCCTGTTTCCTTTCTTGTGTCCCCAACATTTTCAGGCTTGTGGGGGAAGTAAAATTCTTTTCTCTTTTTTTGGGGGTGGTGGTGGTAGGGAGTAAGATTTTGATACAATCTTATCCAGCTTGCTTCAGTTTTCTAAAAGCATTTTTATTACAGTAACTTTTTGTAGCAAATTAAATTAGATTCTGGGAGCTAGCACTCAGTTAACTTGGCAGACCTGCTCTACTTAAATATTAAGAAAATGGTAACAGAGCAGAAAGGTTATCTGTGTACACAACTCCCTAATGATGCTGGGTGTCTAGAGTGGAATACTCCGAATCTGGGAGAAATATTGTATAGTAACTAACTTGTATCTGCTTAGAGGCTGGCTGAATTTTAGAGCCCTGAAATACCTAAATATAAAAGTGAAAAATAGTAGCAAGTGATAGAAATTTTAGAGCAGAATCTTACAAACTGGCAGCCTGAGTGCTAGACGGGGCCTGTGGGCTATTTTGTTTTGCCTGTCTAATGTGCCTGCGTTCAAGTGTGTATGTATTTGTGTATGTTTTGGTTGTTTTTGTTTCCTTTGAGCCGATATTTACAAACTGGAGAATTCTGGTGAAAAATCAGATTTCAGTTTCACGAACTGCAGCTGAGTAGAAACTGCTCCTTTAATTTCCTGATCCTGGTAATTTTTTGAGTCTGAAGAAACACTTTAAATTCCGAAGGCAACATTCTAAGTGATAGAGGCAAGATATTACTGAATCCCCTCTAAAATCGCTAGAAATGAGTTGGTATGAATAATGGAATTACATAAAGTAGCCCAAGAAGAAATCCTACAATTGAACCTTGAAAATATTTTTGGGTGGTATTAATTGGACTTGTTTTCCTTGTACGTTTTATGTTCTGTTTCTTCTCAAAATGCCAGAAGTACATTTGGTACCAGGATAAGAAATTCCTGTTCCTCCTTGTTGTTTTCACACTTGAGATGTTTGTGGAGAGTTATTGGATCCCCCCTGGGTCCCTCATGTTGTGCCTTTGCCAAAATGTAGACATTCAACTCTTTAGAATCTTTCCAGGTCGCACGCTCTCCCAGGCTCTCACATAGCCACTAGAGTCATTTTAGCTCTTGTCTAGATTAATTGTGATTTATTTTGAGCCAACTGATAATCTTCAGGGACAGAAAACCAAATATTCCAAGGGGGAATCTGTTGATGACCGAGTTAGTAGTTTTGATTTTGGTTGTTTTGATGGGAGTGACCAATACTAATGAGTTATTTAAGCAGAATTCCTTTTAAGAGAGAATCCTGGTTCCTGTTATCATAACAAGTTTATTTTTTGGCCTTGTATTTCTCCTCTTCAGTTGCCAAGATCTATTTGAAAATTGTTATTTTCTGAGGTTAACTTTGCTCCATGTTCACATTTTCTGAGAAGTTTATAAGTCGCTATTTTTATATTGATATTGTTTTCTTTAATTGTTGAAATCACTAGGTTGACAGCCTCCCCTCCCCCCAGAGGTACAGAGTCCACACACACCATTAGTTTTCTCTTGAACTTCATTTCATTCCCTCTTTAAGCTTGGCCTACTTTCTGTCTGCATTTTTTCCCCCTAACCCTGTGGTAATTTGTCAAGCCCACTCTAATCTCCTTAATCCTTTGGCTGAAGGGTTTTGAGGTTTAATGTTTTAATCTAAGGGCCTCAGCATTTAAGTAATTAGAGGTCCTATTTCTAGCCCTGTCCCTTAGGAAAATCACCTTAGGGTTGGTTTTTTTGTTGTTGTTCCAGTGTACAAATAGGACTCTGAAAACATATATTAGGCCAGAATTTGAAGCTTTGAATTGAGCTGTGTGAATTAAAGAAAGCATTCCATGCTGTTCAGATTTCCTGAAAACCGTACATTCTTTGAGGGTTGACTTTTGTAGCACTTTGGGTTTTGGGTATTGGCAAAAGTGCATTCTAAGCCAAAGCATTTGGGAGAGAAGAAAACACTGAGGGAAGACACAGTGAAGAGCCTATCAAGAGAGGTTGGATAGAGGCAGGGCAGAGCAATGGTGGGGGGAGCGGGGCGGGGTGGGGTGGGGGATGAGCCCTCATGGTGAGAATGGGGACAGTTTGTGAAATTCTTTAGTTCCTTATTGAGTAATTTATCCAAGAACCAATGCTTAATAAAAAGGAGAAATTACTTTGGCTTGAAGGCAGACAGCACAGGGTTACAATTCTGAGACCTTGGTCAAGGAACTTGACCTTGCCATGTTGTTAGTTTATTTACCTGTACAATGGGGCTACTAGATTGAGAGAGGGTAGTCCACAAGAAATGCTTGGAGCAGCACTTGGTACATAAGAGCTCAATGGGTGGTAGTAGGAGCAATTAGAGTTAAAATTTGAACTGGAAAAAGTTAGAATTTAGACAGAGGGATATCAGAATGAGGAGTTGGTGTTGTTGGGAAGGTAGAAAGACTCTGAACACAGTCTTGTTTATTGGCATAGGCTTTAGAAATGTGGGTGGGATCGGGACACCTGGGTGGCTTAGTGGTTGAGCGTCTGCGTTTGGCTCAGGGCATGATCCTGAGTCCCTGGATCGAGTCCTGCATTGGGTTCCCCACTGGAGGCCTGCCTCTCCCTCTGCCTGTGTCTCTGCCTCTCTCTTTCTGTCTCTCATGAATAAATAAATAAAACCTTTAAAAAAAAATGGAGGTGGAATCAGATCAAAGGGATCAGGAATTCCCAGGTAGGTGCTAGGTGAAGAAAGCCCTAAAAATTTGATGTACAGGTATTAAAAATAAACCAATGAAGAGCCTAGCGAAAAACAACATATGATTAGGGGTGGGGTTATCAAGAACATTTTAACTGGTTTGTGAGGTGAGGGTACCACTGTCCAATCCTGCCTGAGAGAATAGGGGGCACTCAACTCCTGTAAGGCAGATTCCCATAGCTTGGCAATTCCTGGTATCAGTGTTTCCCTTTATAAAAACTTAGGCCCTTGAGAATATTTTACTGCCACCCCACCGCACCCCGTTTTAATTCCAAAGCCCTTGCTTATTTGTTTCTCTCAGTTGTCACAGCAACCTTGTGAGTTTGGGCCATTGGCACAAATCACCATCTTACATGCCATGGAACGGAGTGTCTAAGAAGTTTAATGGTTTAATTAAGCTCCTGAGTGGCAGAGCTGGGGGCATGAAACCAGGACCCTTAGCTTCTAGTTTCAGTACTTTTTTTTTTTTTTAAGATTCTATTTATTTATTTATTTATTTATTTATTTATTTATTTATTCATTCGTTCATTCATTCATTCATTCATAGAGATGCAGAGAGAGAGAGAGAGAGAGAGAGAGAGGCAGAGACACAGGCAGAGGGAGAAGCAGGCTCCATGCAGAGAGCCTGACGTGGGACTCCATCCAGGGTCTCCAGATCACGCCCTGGGCTGCAGGCGGCGCTAAACCGCTGCGCCACCGGGGCTGCCCACGATTCTATTTATATGAGAGAGAAGGGGCTCACACATGTGAGCACAAGGCAGGGAGGGGCAGAGGGAGAAGCAGACTCCCTGCTGAGCAGGGAGCCCTATACCAGGCCTGATCCCAGGATCCCCGGGATCATGACCTGAGTGAGCTGAAAGCAGATGCTCAACTGACTGAACCACCCAGGCACCCCTCCAGTATTCTTTCTATCACAAAACATGGTTTCTGTGAAGTAATGATCATTTGTTTAACACTCTGTTTGAAACATTAAGAGCTCTGACCTTTCTCCATGGCCTTACTTTCATGTCAGTGTCTGATACATGCAAATATTGGGTGGTACAGATGATTCAGATGAGAGGGTGATTAAAACTCAGTTTTAGTCGTGATGGCCTTGTGGCTTCCTCTGAGGTTTCCATCCTTTAAAAAAGGAGGCCACCAGTTATGAGATCTCTGGGTTTTCTCCATCTACATTATTCCCCCCACCAATCTATACTTATATTCACCATTTACCTCTTTCCCTTTGGTCTTGTAGAAGGAGCTGATCCTTTTCTTGCCCTTCCACCTGCGCACCCTTTTTGGTTACCTTAAGAAACCTTTTTTCACCCCTTACTCTTAATTACCTCTTTCTTGTTTCCTTCCTAGCCAGAGCTCTGGAGAGAGAAGTAGGTAAACATTTCTTGCCTGCTTCTTCTCCTCCCAGATAATCTCTGAACCCACTGCAAGTTGACGTGTACCCCTACCAATCCACTGTGCTGCCTCCAGTGGACTCCCGATGGACAGAGTCAAGGAGTATTGTTGAGGTGGGCATAGCCTGCTTGGCCTCTCCATGGCCTTTTACACTATTGACCACCATCCCCTGAAATACTGCCCTGGTTTGTCTGGTTTTTCCTCTGGCCTCCCCACACATGCTTTAATGATCCCCTTTGGAGGCTCTCTTTCCCACCTCTTTCCCCAAGCTCTGCCTTCAACCATCTTTTCTCATTCTGCAGCCTTTCTCTGGTGATCTCATTTGCACATAAGGAGATTCAACTGCCCGCACCCTCATGATCACCAAATTGATTTTCCTAGCTTAAAATTGCAGAAAGGTTTTTCAGCTCTAGCTTGTTTTATGCAGCTCTTCTTGATGTTGCACAGACATCTCAAAGTCAGTATCTGTAACAGGTTTCGTTCCGTCTCCTGTACCTCTTCATACACACAGAACATTCTCCTCCTTCCTGGTCATTAGTCCCCGTTCCTTTCTGGAGTGGAGACTGCATTATCCACTTGGCAACCCAGTCATAATGGATATTGCCTTCTAAACATTGTTGAAAGCCTCTCCTCTCTCTTCCTCACAGTCCTCAATCTTTAGTTCAGATTTTTATGCTTACTTTGAACTGTTACAATTTCTTTCTAATGTATCTTCCTGCCCCGTTCTTCTCTTCAAAGTACCTGTGATACTGCTGCACAAGAGTGATTTTATTATATGAAAATAGCATCAAGTCATCCTAGTTTAAAAATCCTTCAGTTCCTCTTCATTGCTCAGGGTAAAAAAAAAAAGTCCAGATTATTTCCAGTTCCCTTCTCCCCTCCCTACCCTGCCTCCCCAAGTTGCTTTCTTGGTGGGATTCTTACCTGTCTCTCCAGGCATGGGTTATGGCCCCCCTGCTTGATGCTTTCCTTTCCCTTCTGCAGCCACCCAGACCCTGAATGAGAGGACTTCCTCCACTATGCTCCTGGTACCCAGACTTCTGGTCTCAGCACTTCTTAGTGCTATGGTCTGTGTTTTTTTCCAGATGGTAAACATTTTGAGGGCAGGATCATTTGTCTCCTTTGTTTCTTGGTCCTTTGTGTTTAGCACAAGTGAGGACAGGGGCAAAAACAGGGATTTTCTTGTTCTGTGCTAAGCTCAAGTTCTTACTTGATTCACTTAAATCCAGAGTCTGAAAGATAATCTCTGATAAGTGTGTGTGTGTGTGTGTGTGTGTGTGTGTGTGTGTGTGGAGGGTGGTGAACAATTTGATTTGGGACTGTATTTACTATTTAGGACACTGGGATGGGAAGCAGGCACTAATAAGTTCAACAATTTTTTAAAGAAATTGTTTGACTTAACCATTTTCAGACTAAGTATTCCCAGGTCATGTTAGGCATTCTTATGTGTGGATTTGAAAATAAGCAGCCTAATCCGATCATTAGGTGTTCCTAGTAAAGCTCTAGCCTCCTAATTGCTGTACTTTCAGTATTGAGTTCAGAGATTAATCAGGTGGTTTTATGTACTATAAAATTTGGAAAGTCATGATTTTTCTATATCTGTCATGTATGTAGGTGCTTTCCTCTCTATTAAATAAGGCACCAAATATCCTTTTGTGTATTTTGGGTTTCTTTTTATATAAGTGCTTATATACAATAAAATTGCTGTTAATCTCCAAGGATTCTCAATTTTAAATATTTTGCCATTGAATGAATCACTTTTTTGGGAATGAGCCAATCATTTTGGGTAGGGGCATTAACTCTTCTAGGCCACTTGGGTATCATTAATTGGTATCCTAGTAACTTAAGAATCATTGACCCTGAAAATGCCCAACTGGCAACCTGGGTTTAATTTTCTAGTAAGATTAATTATCTTGCAGGAAAGGGTAAAACAGAGACACCAGGGTTCTTTATATCCCTCATATTTTCTCAAGATTCCAGTGAGCTAGTTGCTACGATGAGGGAAAACACTGGTGTGTTGTTCTGAACCTAATTGAGTCCTTTATTATGTTATGACTCACCTATAGTTCACAGATTTATTCCGTGCAAGTCATGTAAAATAACTACACTGTGGTTTGTTTTGCTTACTTGGTTCATGTTTCTGGTGATCTGTCAGGCTGCATATGCCAATCTGCTGAAGCAGGCTTTGGCAGGCGCTCGTGCGGCAAACAGGAGACCATCGCACAGCGCAGCCGGGAGGCCGCCGCACACTGGGTCCCCCAGACAGAAGGCCTTTTCACAATCTCCCCAAGGGAACCGAAGATGTTCATAATGTGTGTGGGGCCATGCTTAGTATAAAAAGAGACTCATGTCTTCAAAATGAGCAGGCTCTTAATATCGTGTTTCCCCATTCCCCTATTTGTGAGAGAAGGAAGCATTAAAGCCGGCTTTAGAGAGTGCTCACTCTCAGAGGGGCAGGGTCTTGTATGGTTGTACTGATTGAGTTGCCAGCATCTGAAAATTAATACACTTAACACTGAAGTCTGGATTTTTATTTTATCTTTTTTCTCCTTAAGCACTGAAAACACAGGTTTTGCATTCCTGCAAAGCAGCAATTGGCTGGTCCTTCAAGGCACACACTTTGGCTTGCCCTTGTCCTTGCTTGAGCCCTGGGAGTGTCAGTGTTCTCAGTGAATTCAAGTATTTTTATATCCTCTTGATTGTTCCTCCCTTTTGGGCAGATCCAATGGATGAAAACCCAGTCATGCAAAAAGTGTATTTTTCCAGGAGGATTTATAATGAGGTGTGTTTAATGTAATCTAGTTCAAGTAAAAAAATGAATGATTTTCAAACTTCTTAAAAAAAAAAAAAAACAAAACACAAAACTCTATGCCCAATGAGGGACTTGAACTTACAACCCTGAGCTCAAGAGTTGCCTGCTCTACCAGCTGAGCCAGCCAAGTGCCCCTGATTGCAGATTTCACATTTTTACAAAAAATTATGCAAAGTTGGTCCTGCTTTGCTGCTTTATCTTTTGCTCTTGTTTCCAAATGTGGAGATTTTTCCAATAAGCCTTTAGGTGTATGATTCAGGCACTTAGTCATATTTTAAAGAAAACCCCGCAAGGATAGCCTACTTAACTTTTTTTTTTTTTTTTTTAAGATTTTATTTATTTATTCATGAGAGACACACAGAGAGAGGCAGAGACATAGGCAGAGGGATAAGCAGGCTCCATGCAGGGAGCCTGATGGGGGGGACTGGATCCTGGGACTCCAGGATCACACCTTGAGCTAAAGGCAGAAGCTCAACTGCTGAGCCACCCAAGCGGCCCTACTTTCTTTTCTTTTTTTTTTTTTTTCTTTTTTTTTTGAAGTTGTTTGCTACTACCCAAAACCATGAACATGGGTTCTTATTTTCCTTGTCACCAGTTAGAAGTATACTTACATAGTTTTTCTAAATGAGGAGGTAAGTAGTCATTCATGCTCTTCTCAGTTCTAAAATATCATGATTCTTTTTAGAAAAGGAATTTGAATTCCTAGCAGTTGGATGCTGATGCTATTTCCTATATTGAGCCCAGTAGCATATTTTTCAATCCCTTTTATTCGAAATGGGCTTTCTTGTTTTTCTTGTTTATAGAGCGAATGATGGGAAATGGGCTTTCAACACCCATTCAGCAAACAAGAGCTGCTTTTCTTCCTTTGATCTTAGCAACATGTATACATGTTTTTGTTTTTTATGGTATGAACAGCCTTTACTGATGGAAACAGGAAGTGGAAAAGAGGAAGAGATACAACAGCTCTGGGTCCTAGGTACCTGCAGAAGCCCCCATCACCCCCAAAATGGCTGATCTTAACAATATTGGTCCTGTAGTTATATGGACAACTAATGTTGAAGTTTCTTAGGGTACAGGTTTCTATATTTGTACAGATATGCAAGTGTACCTAATTAGTACTACTATTCAAGAACTGAGGTGTGAGTGTTCTGGAGATTTTCTAAACTATTCTTTCTTGTTGGATATACCCCCCCGACCCCCATTGATATAATTGCTGAGAATTTTGATGTGTTAATACTTAATAACTAGGAATAAATAATAAATCTATAATAGAACATATAATCCATGGGCCACCAAAAACTTTGGAGTTGTTGAAGGGAATGAAGATATACTTTAATTTCTTTTTGTAATCTTGGGTTTTTTGTTTTTTGGCTAATGAGATGGGACTTTAAGGTATTATAGGTAGTGATTAAGAGCATGAGTTTTTGGATTAAGGAAGACTTGGGTTTGAGTCTTTATCTCAAACTAGCGATTAGACCACAGATAAATTACTTAAATACTAAAAATTACTGTTCATGCTTCATTTCTTAATTGGTACAACAGAAATAATAATGGAATTTTTCTCATAAGGTAGTTACCAGGCTTAAATAAGAAAATATTAGATCGGTGACTGGCATGTAGTAAATATTTAATAGCTGCTGTGTCTATGTCATTATCATAGTTATTCTGACATTGTCTAAATGTATGAGTAAATGTAACAGATCCACCTCTTTGCTTCAGCTTCGAATCTGAAATTTGGGTAGTTTTAATAGTTTTAGGTTTGTTTCTTTCTTTCTAGAGTGATATTGTATGCATGTGGGAGGGAGGGACAGGAGGGGCAGAGGGAGTGAGAGAGAGAGAATCTTAAACTCCATGCAAAGCACAGAGCACGATGTGGGGCTCAGTCTCAAGACCCTAAGATCAGGACCAGAGCCAAAATCCAGGGTCAACCAACTGAGCCACCCAGGCACCCCAATAGTTTTGAATTTTAAGGGTTTAAAGAAATACAAGTGGGAGGTAATCTAATGATGGATGGCACTATGGAGTCAGAATACTTACGTTCATTAAATGAGACATTTCTACTTGAACTACAGGTCTGGTGTGAGAATGAAACAGGATATACATTTGCCTAACATATAGTAGGCTGCATGATGTCCCACTTTTGTTGACCTGCAATGACAGTAAAAGCAAATTCACATTGTAGGAAATGGTTCTGTAGATATTACCCGTCTTCCAGTTGTCTTTATTGACTGTAACTATGGTTGGAAGTCATTGGAATCCTAATAAGTGTCCTAATGTTTTGGGTTGGTTTGATTGTGTTTCTCGGGTGTTTTGGTGAAGTGATGAAATTCTATGTCATGCATTTAATTTTATTCAAATTTTAAAATAGGCTTATTTTTTTTTTATTTTTTTATTTTTTTTAAATTTTTTTTTATTTATTTATGATAGTCACAGAGAGAGAGAGAGAGGCGCAGAGACACAGGCAGAGGGAGAAGCAGGCTCCATGCACCGGGAGCCCGACGTGGGATTCGATCCCGGGTCTCCAGGATCGCGCCCTGGGCCAAAGGCAGGCGCCAAACCGCTGCGCCACCCAGGGATCCCAAAATAGGCTTTTTAAAATAAGAGATTTGAATGAATATTTTGTACCACTAGTAAAGTATTGAGTACCTGGTGTATTTTCAGGATTTATTTATTTATTTTTCTTCTTTTCTTTTCTTTTTTTTTTTTTTAATTTTTATTTATTTATGATAGTCACACAGAGAGAGAGAGAGAGAGAGAGGCAGAGACACAGGCAGAGGGAGAAGCAGGCTCCATGCACCGGGAGCCCGATGTGGGATTCGATCCCGGGTCTCCAGGATCGCGCCCTGGGCCAAAGGCAGGCGCCAAACCGCTGCGCCACCCAGGGATCCCTCTTTTCTTTTCTCTTTTCTTTTCTTTTCTTTTCTTTTTTTT
This sequence comes from Canis aureus, assembly GCF_053574225.1. Taxonomy (NCBI): domain Eukaryota; kingdom Metazoa; phylum Chordata; class Mammalia; order Carnivora; family Canidae; genus Canis; species Canis aureus. Next base: position 10,840,720 of record NC_135643.1, read on the forward strand.
TCTTTTCTTTTCTTTTCTTTTCTTTTCTTTTCTTTTCTCTTCTCTTCTCTTCTCTTCTCTTCTCTTCTCTTCTCTTCTCTTTCTTTTCTTTTCTTTTCTTTTTTCTTTTCTTTTTTTCTTTTCTTTTTTCTTTTCTTTTTTCTCTTTTCTCTTCTTTTCTTTTCTTTTCCCTTTCCTTTCCTTTCCTTTCCTTTCCTTTCCTTTCCTTTCTTTTCTTTTCTTTTCTTTTCTTTTCCCTTTCCTTTCCTTTCCTTTCCTTTCTTTCTTTCTTTCTTTCTTTCCTTTCTTTCTTTCTTTCTTTCTTTCTTTCTTTCTTTCTTTCTTTCTTTCTTTTCTTTCTTTTCTTTCTTTTCTTTCTTTTCTTTCTTTTCTTTCTTTTCTTTCTTTTCTTTCTTTCTTTCTTACTGGTTGTCATAAGAACTCCATGGGGGCTAATTCCAGCCTTGTGAAGAGCTTTTAGTTGTTTTTGGGCATCATGAAACATATGGATTGGGGGGGAGGGGCAGGGAATTACAGTGCTGAACTGCAGATCATATAGTATTAATTTTGTGGTCTGGGTCACAAATCCAGTAAGGATAGGCATGAGTAGGCATATTCATGTAATTTGTGAAGGCTTCCTGAGGCTTCCCTCCTGATACAGAGGATGGGCATCTTAATAAATTAATAAAATAGGGTGACTTTATGAAGTAGGGAAGTCACCACAGCTTTACTGAGAAACATCAGTGAAATGTCTGGACATCCATTCAGTTTTTGGTTCTAATAATATTTATTAGTATCTGAACTTCTAAGAGTATGGGGACACCAATATTTATTTTATGTATCGTAATGCAAATTAGAAAAAATATATGTACCAGCTCATCAAATTCAGGATTTCATAAATACTGTAACTTACGGTGAGGCCAGTGAGAAACTGAATTGATCATAAGTTAATTTAAAGAAAATAGTACAGGTGGTACTGCAATACAATATGGTATCCTTGTCAAGATAGTGTGGGAATGACTAAAGTTTGGGTAAAAGTGGTGTAGACTGTACTTTGAGTCATGAAGGAAAGATTTTACAAAGTTTGGTTAGAGATGGGCCAGTGTCAAAGAAGGAAAATAAGCTTGAGGCCTGGTGGTGACTTAAAACATTTCTTTGTCTTCTCCAGTGAAGGACCTCTTCATACATGAAGAGCTTCTTCCCTCAGATCAGAACTAAATTTTGTCCACTATTTTCTTTCCCCCTTCTTCCATCTCCTCTATTCAACTGGTGCTTAAAAATGTTTCTACTACTGACAGCAGCTACTGCTCCTACTAATATCATACTATTAACATTTTTCTTGAGTGAGAAATATTTTTTAGAAGACTTTTATGATAGTATTGTTTGAAATTTATTTCTGACTATGCCATCCGGTTGTCCTGCAAAGTTATTAGGTATGTAGGATTTAAAGGAGATTGGGGCTTAGCTCTATTTGAGAGGTGGAAGGTAGTACAAGGGCTATAGATTATTTTTTTTAAAGATTTATTTATTTATTCATTCATTCATTCATTCATTCATTCATTCATTCATTCATGATAGACACAGAGACAGAGAGAGAGACAGAGAGACAGAGACAGGCAGAGGGAGAAGCAGGCTCCATGCTGGGAGCCTGACGCGGGACTCAATCCCGGGACTCCAGGATTGCGCCCTGGGCCAAAGGCAGGCGCTAAACAGCTGAGCCACCAGGGATCCTCCATAGATTATTTTTTTAAGCATATCAGAATAGGGTAGAGGATCACTACATGGTAATGAAGATACAACTGATTTTGATGAGTATTACACCCTGTGTTTTATTTCCCTTGCTTGAAGACTTAATTATTTGTTGATTGGCACTGTGGGATAGGTGATGGCATTCATCCTGAAGAACAAGTCTCATGCCAGAAGCATCAGAATGGAGAAATTCTCAATAATGCTCTGGCTGGTTAAGTAAACCCAGGGTTTAGCTTTCTAGTGGCCTCTCATTGATTGTCCATTTAGTAGACTCTGTAAAAGGGCAGTCATGGAGAAGGGCAGTGCTGACATGGCCAGTCCTGTTTTCCCCTGCTGGCCCTGAAACTCTTATCAGGGAAAGCTTTTTTGCACTTTCTCCTTGTCCAATAAATGGCTTGACATGAGGGGTATCCTGGAGGCAGGCTCAACTGAACCCTCAAGGCTTATCAGCACTTGCTAGTGGACAGCACCACAGCCCCTGCCCTGGCTCCCTTCATCCTCCCAGTCCCCTGTCCCAAAGGCCCAGGACCCTGGATCCAGCCTCTACAAATGTTTTTGCCCACATTAATTCATTCAGAATTTATTAGAAATATAAGTAGACAAAAGCGTCCATAGGCGATGACTGCTCCAAAGCTGAAGAGACTTTGGCTGTTTAACGATAAATCAGAGGAAGATGCAAGCAAGGTTTGTACTATATAGTACTATATAGTTATTAAAAGATATAAAATTTGTTGTCATTCATTCCTTCAGAATTCCCTTCTCCCTTCCAGAAGAAGTTTTCATACACATTGATTACCTTAATAAAGATTGTGTTTGGGTGATGGGGTGGAGAAGTGGGAAAGTTTAGTAGAACAGAAAAAAAGGAACAAATTAAAAGACTCAGGCTTTTGTGTCATGGTAAGAGTATAAGAGTAAAAATGATATATTTTATTGGGGATGCATTGGGTACCAGGCACGGTGTTTAAGACCTCTCCATGCAGGGGGCTTGTAGTTGGTCCCTGGCAGCCTTATCTGAAAGCCAGTTATGTCCAACTCAGGCCCTTGCTCATAAGCACAATCCTGCAAGGCCAAAATCACTGGGGATGACTTGGAGGAACATCTGAGACTTCTGAGAATCCCCAATTGTAAAGTCTGCTCAAGTTTCTTTAATAAACTGCAATAAATAACTTAAAAAAATAAAAATAAAAAAAGTAAACTGCAGTAAAAAGCCTAACTTCACAAGAATTACTGTATGCATCTGGGCAAGTAGTGAATGTTGAGCTACAGTGGGAAATGGATTCTAGAGTATTGAATTCATGTTTGTTGGCTAAGCAGGATTATAAATCCATGCATGTTAATGGGATTTTAGGGGTTAAATTTGCAGAATCAAGGACGTTTTAGGGTATATTTTTAGTGGCCATAAGCATCACCCAGTCTTTTCTGCTTCATATGAGTGCCAGGTAGAGACTTGATGAGACCAGTAGGTCACCCTGCCCTTTATAGCTGAAGCTGTTCCTATAGAATGTCTTTGAAAACATGTTTTTAATCTGTCAAAATTGGTTGGCCAAAAAGAAAATTGTAGCCTGACTTGTTTAAAGAAACAAAAATAACTACACACCAAAGTTTCAGTGTACAGAGCATGGTTCATTTCTTCGTTGACTCTTTTTGCTTTTTATTACTCTGATTTTTATTTCCCATCAGTGTGTTAGATGAGTAAAGTTATTTGCAGAACATACATACTACCCATAAAAACACTAATTTTTATGTTAGGTTTTTTCTTATGTGTAACATTACAGCATTATGAACTACTTTCGTGTTAATGAGTAACTTTAGCAGAATTCTAAGAAGACTGTTGAGGGATAAAAAAAACTTAGGAAACTTAAGATCATTTGTTTTGAAATACATAATGTTGGAATTAAATGAATTTTCTTTCTCAAGACTTTAGGTTCTTTAGCTTCCTTTGCCATTGATCTGTGTGTGTGTGTGTCTGTCTGTCTGTCTGTGTTAGTGTTTACTTTCGATTATGAAGTTGGGTTATCTACTTCATTGCCTTTATATCTTATACGTATTTACTAATAAGCATTATGTCTTATCAAGTACGTATTTGCATATAATACCTGGTGATAGCATTAGTTATATAGAAAATTTTGAGCAGAATGGGATTTACTTCAGACACGTCCTCAGGTGTCATTGTGTAGGCACTTATTAGGTGGGGTTTAATAGGAACTCCCAGTGGTGGCTTGAATATTTTGCTTTTGTGCTATTGTCAATTTTAAATCACAAAGATTTTTATATCGACCTTTGAAAGCAAAGTAAAGATTTAAACCATCTTGGGGGACTTCACATCCCTGGTTTTGATGGGAAGAGTGGAGGATTGCCCATTTCATAAAGCCGTATGTTTTTAAACTATGAGCATGGTGCTTTGCACAAGTCAAAACACTGCTAAAGGGACAGATGTTGCCAATTTCAGATGTACAGGGGGAAGGCCAATATTGCTAAGCAACGGTGTACTTGAGAGAGCATTTTTAGGAGCAGAGCCAGGGGAGTTGTGCCTGGGAGCATTTGCTGCTTCTTATGGCTCAGTACAAGGGAAGAGATGAAAAGTTGTTTCCTGTCAGGGCCGCCATTGCAACCGCCAGCACAAAAGACAGTGACCTAGGGGCACCAGTTAGGGCTGGCAAAGGGATGTATGAAAACAGAAAAGCTTTTTTGCCATGTAGGAAGGCAGTAAGCCATGTTCACAGAGGTAAGTGCCCCCCAGTGAACAGCTGCCCCACAGTAAGTACGAGTAAGTGTACGCCTGAGGTTTCAGGTGGGGAAAGAGGTGAGAAAGTGAGGCCTCAAAAGAAAAATCTCTCTCCCTCTCCTTTACTCTCTCCATCCTGCCCTTCCCTCATTTCCTTCCTTTCTCTCTTCTCTCCTTCTCTTTTGCTTCCTCTGTTAGGGGCTAACATCAAAGAGAAGGATCCGAGTAACCTCTATAGTTGAGTGCTGCAGTGTGTGACCTTCTAAACAAGGTAAATAAGCTCACCAGCCACAGGTATTCGGCCCCTCCCATGGCCCCTCCCTTGGTATACACTTGATAGGTAGCCTACAGGTGGTATGGGTTCGTTCGTTCTTTTTTTTTTTTTTTTTCTCCCCTTTTGGCTGCCACTAGAGACTTCGAATACCCCTTGAGATTTTCATGGTTGTTGGTTTGGATTATGGGTTTTCCTCTCTCTGTCACTGTCTCTTTTAATGAAATAATGGTGTAAAAGTAGAGAAAGTACATTATCGTTTCGTATTTGCATGAAATCATAGCCTATTTTTGGCAATGCATTTTAAAGAAATTAAAAAATTAGCAGTTCCTTACCACTTAGATCTTTCTTTGGTCCATCTTTCAAACTCCGGTCTTGAACCTCTAGATCTCTTGACAAATACTGATGATTTCTTTCGTCTTTGTAAAGGTACAAATGGAAGATAACTGACAGCTTAAAAGCTTACGTGTGTGTGTGTGTGTGTGTGTGTGTGTGTGTACGTACATGTGTATGCTCCCCCTCCACTTTCTCTCCCTTGCCTCTCCCTCCTTCTCCCTATCTCTTTTTCCCCTTGGCTTTTATTGCTTTGCTTTTGTTTTTTAGCAGACAGATGGAATTTGAGTCAAATTCAAATGATTGTGGGACTCCTACCCAAATTCTAACTGATAAGTAGTAATACTTGATTTCCAGTGATGAAAGAGTATTTTGAAGTAATTTTACTTTGGTGAGGCAGGCAGGACACAAATTTTAATGTTCTTATAGTTACTTGGTTTTTATTAATTGATTCAGAACAGTTCATGGTCACATAGTCTGTATCTTTGTGGGATATAAATTTATGTGATGAAAGGCTAGAGAAGGTGACAGTGTTTCCATTTTTCCCCCTCGGAAGATAGAATTTGTTTACAGTTAAGCAGCAGTGAATCTTCGTCAATGAGGAGAGAGCAGAGAAACTGGGCACAAGTATGTTTGTTTTTCAAAGAACTTGTTGTAATTAAGCCCAGAAGAAACTGGCTTACTTTGTCCTACAAAAAGTTTTTGAGTTTTATTAAGGAAACATTTGACATTGAGATGCCTCTTTAAACATTTTTTACTAAAATATATAATAAAACAGATGAGACTCACCTGCTCCGGAGCTGGTCTAAAACCCTCAGGTTCATTTAATGTTACTTGGTAGGCAGCATTGTGGCTGTATAAATAATACTGCTTATTTATTATTTTTTTAAAAGATTTTATTTATTTATTCATGAAAGACACACAGAGAGGCAGAGAGAGAAGCAGGCTCCAGGCGGGAAGCCTGATGTGGGACTTGATCCCAGGTCTCCAGGATCATGCCCTGGGCTGAAGGCGGACGCTTAACCACTGAGCCACTCAGGCGTCCCAGTACTGCATATTTTTACAGAGGATTCGTCTGTCTACCAATTAAAGAACTTTAAATTGAAAGGACTTTTTAAATAGCATGTGTCCCTTCCCATCGGCATCCCCCAAACCAGCATTGTGATTATGCTAATGTCAGTGAAAAAGTGCCCTGGCCTCCAAGAGCATCATCTCCGCCCCTGCCTCCCCCAGCTATTTGCACTCCCCCTCCCCCTCTCTCAAAGGCAGTTTTCAAGAGGAATTGGTTTTGTTGCAGCTGTGAGAATGGTTAACTGTTTTTCATAGTATCTCTTCTCTGGCACCTAGATTCTATATTCTAGGAAAACAGGAATGGCAGTAAATGCAAGAATATTAGTAGTTAGGACACATGGGGTTGACCTACCCTGTGCCTTAAATCATCCAAAAAGCTGGAGTCTTGGGTCACGGGCTCTGCGTTAAAAGTCAGAAAGTACTTTTAAAATTTCACTGCACGTGTGAGGGGATGAGAAGAGCAAGGAGACTGAGATGGGGAAAGTGAGTAGAGTCACTGTTTCATGTGTTCAGAATGGATATAAACTGTTTGCTGTTGCAACTCTTAGAATTGTGATCATGCATAGTGTGAATGCTTAGATGCTTTAAATTCAGCAGCTATTAGGGAGTACCCGGGTGGCGAGTCGGTTGGGCATCTAGCTCTTGATTTCAGCTCAGGTTATGATCTCAGGGTCGTGAGATTGAGCCCTTTGTCGGGCTCCTCACTCAGCACAGTCTGCTGGTTCCTCTCCTCTGCTCCTCCTGCCAGTCTCGTGTGTGCGCCCGCGGTCTCTCTCTCTTTCATATGTAAATAAATAAATAAAACCTTAAAAAATTTAGCGGGTATTAGAGTACATTTATTTTACAAGCAAAGAATGTTTTTCCTTGGCACATATAAAATACCTACTTAAGACATATGCAAGAATAAAATTTATTTTTTGGGGAGAGCGAGAGCATGAGTTGGGGGAGGGGCAGAGGAAGAGAGAGAATCCCAGGCAGGTTCCATGCTTTGGATTATTTTATTTATAACATAAATAAAATAATATAAATATTATTAAAATTATTAAATAATATAATATAAATAAATATTAGCAATTGTTGAGTGACTAAATATTTTTTCCAAACACTGTTATTAAACTTTTTCATCTTGGGCAATATAGTAAATTACTTTATAAGATGAGCTTTATTGGAATCTTGAGGCAATTTATCTAAACTTTCAGACCAAATTTACATACAAAGATAATGCAGGAAAAGGGAAAGATTATTAGTCTACCAGAATGTCAGTGGAATTAGCAAACTTTTTTTTTTCCTAAAGAGAGTGACCGAATCTCGTTCTTAATACATTATAGAAAAGCAGAACAGTCTCTTAAATTTAGATGTTCTTTGATGATAGGATTAAAGAAGTGATTTGTAACCATTCATAATATTGCAGTATTAGATGAATTGTACTTTCCAAGAATGATCTTTGGTCAGTTTTGTAGACCCTGGCAAGTAACCTGGTGGTTTGTTACCTAATATTAAAGCCCCAAGAAAGGGGAGAATTTACTTGTTTGGAATTGGATGTAAAGGGCAAGGCCATCTTTATTTTCCTTCTCTCCTCTGTTTATTATAGTATCAGTAATCCCCAAGGTGGTTTGAAGCTCAGGTTGCTTCCTCAGAGCATATACGCCTGCTTCAATAATTTTCTTTCCTTTTTTCTTTCACTAGGTTCTGCTTTTTGTTTTTAAAAGTCATCATGCCAGGAGACAGGCAACCAACACCTAGCCCAGAGGGGACTGTTGAGATTACTGCTGGAATAAACCCAAGATAAAATCTTTATGTTCTTTCAGACAAAGCATAGATTAAATGGCTTATCTTATTCATATGACTTCAGGTTCTTTCAACCTAATCCAGAAACTGATGGAAAGTTTTTTTTTTTTCTTTTTCCTGGTGCCTCTCTAGTCTTAGTTTATGCTCAGCTATGAAAAAAAAAAAAAAAAAGTCCAGGCACCCTATGTAACATAGAATTAGATATGGTTCCTGAACACTGTTTGCCACTTAACTTTGATAGACACATACACTCAAAGGAGGAACAGTAATACAAGTTTATGTATCTATAAATCCGGTCATGGTTGACAAAGTAATTTAGTAGTGTGGTTTGACTCAAAACCATTGGTTCATGTGATTTGTGGGAGAGCACTTGTGTGTGTGTGTGTGTGTGTGTGTGTGTAAGCGAGAGGGGAGAGGGAGCATGCATGAGAGAAGGGTGGGATGGGGATTGGAGTAAGCATGATCACAGAACATCACACTGCAGTGTAACACCCTCCCCTACAGGGACATATTTTAATGAAAGACTTCATGTTAATGTACCCACTCAAAAATAAAAATTAGATCTCTCAGAAAAAAATACTGAAGATGGTTTTAGTGAACAGAATTGGTTGTGGAAGGAATGGATCACATAGTTTGGTCCATTTGAAAGAACTTGCCAGTTTATTATCACTAGCATGGAACCAGTGTCTAGACTTGTTCTTTGAGATACTCCCCCCCCCCACCTTTTTTTTGCTTTCTTTCCTTTTTTTCCTTCTTTCTTTCTGTTTTTCTTTTCTCTTTTTCTTTTTTTAATAGCAGTGCCTTTGTAGCCAGGCTTACTTAAATCATTCACGGTTGCTATGCCCACAATGGGCTTCATGGGGTCTCAAGTGATCTTTCATCAAAGGCACAGTGTTTTCAAGTCTTAAGAGCACTGGGGATTTCTGATACCTTATTACATGGTGAATGGTAGTGGTTCACAGTCAAAAGTTAGAAAGTAGGTGAATAACCGAGATTAAACGTAAGTACTATCAAACAATGATAACTTTGTTTTTAAGTCAGTTTAAACCTATTTCAGGTGTACCCCCTGCCCCCTTAACTTTTACACCAAGAAACTAGTTGACATATAGTTATAAATAATATCTACTGAAGATATTTCTGTATATAATGCATAAACAAAAATGGTATTTTTAAAAAAATAGCAACTGTTTCATGTAGCTCTACAGAAACCTTGGAAATACATTAAAATGTACACATTCAGGGATCTTAGGAAAATAATAGTAATCAAATAAGTGAAACCAATCCTTTTAGTACTCCCCTCATAGTCATTTGTACACTTAGATGAAGTAAGGTTTTACGGTTCTATATGTGGAGAACAGCTGCTCACTTCTCTTATTTTTACTTAAACCAGATCTTAAGAACTAGATCCTAGGTTCTATAATGAAAAGATACTTTAACAGAGATCAAAATAGAATTTCCAGAATATTTTAAGTAGCAGTTAACACAAATTAAGAGCTTTCATAAATTTTACACATTTTAGAAAAATATATTAGTGACACTAAAGCATGTAACTGTAGTAAAATCCATGTGACTGGAAAGAAACAAACTATCATATTGATCTTTAAAAGTTCAAAATACTTCTTGTGAGCTTTTATAAGTTTCCTTAATGATGTTTAGGCTTCTTTTCATTTTTAGTTTTAGTTTGTGAAAGACAAGGAAATAATAATTTGCCTATAAAAAAGCAGTTTACCTAAGGGTGAACTTTTAAAAACCAGGGATATTAGCTCATGTTTAATAAATGAATTGGGGTGGCACCACATCCTCCAAGCATTCAGCATTCTTCTACTGTGTTTATCCTTAGAGTATTTCTTAATGTCCTGTCTCAAGAAGACACATGCCTTCCCTTACCCCAACCCACGCATACCTGATATCCCCTCTCCCACCTGTCATGATCTCCTGTAACTCTCAGATCTGAAACTTTGCTCGGAGAAATTCACATCCCTAAATTGAGCTTAGGAAACTACTCCTTGGGTGAAGAACATCTGATGGGGTGGTGATGGAATTTTGTTATAATAGTTTTTTTTTTTTTTTCACGGAGGATATCTGTATCTTAAATCATTGTTTTGTGAGGATGTCTGGAATATTACAAATGTGAACAAACGTATTGCTTTTCCAGTATGTAGGAAAAAGAATTCACCATAAAATACTGCGTAACTTTTGGTGCTCTTGTTTCTGAATTTTGTCAGCGATGCCATGAAATGACAAAATCAAATTCATTTCACAAATACTACTACTTACACATCTGTGTTAGTTCAGAATTATGCCAGGGTCCTGGGAGACACAGAGCTGGATAAGCCCCCAGATCCTACCAAATAGGAAATGAGCCTAGGAGAACAAATGGAAGCACCAAGGGCTGTTTCAGAATTGAAGGTGGGTAGAGTGTCAATGAACAAGAAGACTTCCAGGAAAGGTCTGCCAGTGTTTGTGACGCCCCTGTTTGCATCTACCACTCTTCCTAGATCCCCTGATAAGAGTAGAAAGCATGGTCTTTCCGCAGTAAATTTTTGTTGGATGATAACTGGTGGTGATCTGTAGATCCCTCATCATTTAAAATATAATCTTGTGCTTTATCAATCTCTTTCCTTCTTTCCTTGAAAAATTAATTTGGAGAGGAGCCATAGAGATTTCTGCAGTTAGCATGACATTAATTGTGGTAGCCTTCGTGTGTAGCAGCAGACAGTTTGGCATTAAAAAAGGGTTCCAAGGAAACATGAGTGATTCTTTGCTGCATATTAGAGCATATCACATTTTAAAAGCTATTCCAAACCTTTCCATTATTTGAACATATTTGGGAAGAGATGGGAGGGTAATTGTTTTAGAATTTAACAGTTAAAGTTGGTTTACAGTTACATAATACTGTTAAGAGTGCCTTTTCTGTCTCCTACCTCACTTTCCCTCCTTTCATATTAACAGTCTATAGCTTTCTTTTTAAAAATATGTGTACTATTAAGTGTGCCTTAAATCTGTCTAGGGATCTTAAAAATTCTTCTAAAATACTGGGTATGGAAGTAGACGTTTAGATAGTTGCCCAAAGGGCATGATGCTTCTGAAGAAGTATTATTCCTAGCAACTTTATACCTTTCCCAGCCTAAGTAGGCACACCCAGGCAGAATGAGCAGGTCCTTGTAATAGGCCTCGCTATGTAGGTAATTTATGGTGTATTCACAGAATAAAATTAATTTTGTGTCAAAACCTTGCTCAGACAGGCCTTTTGGTTTCCTCCTCTAATCTGTCTCTTGGAAGTGCTGATTGTAGCATCTTCTTGATAAATGCCTGCATTTATCTGTTTGGCATTGGCTTCAACATGTACTGTCTTATTTCTTCCTCACAACAATCCTGTGAGGTTTTGTGTATTTCATATGTGCCTGCTCAGTATTTAAGTATGACTGATTTTTTTTTTTTTTTAAAGTATGACTGATTTTTAAAAAGCAAATCCAAACAATACACCTCTTTCAAGGACTTTGTAAGTTAGTTTGGGAAGAAAGAGTGAATTAGCTAGCAAACACTGGACCAGGCCTGCACAGCAGTCCCCAGTTTCCACAGGAACAGCTCACAGTCTCATGGAGGACTGACCGTGATCTGTGAACAGCTCGGTGTGCTGAGTGCTTGGTGGGGCAAGCCCAGAACCCTGAGGAAGAAGCTGGGAATAGATTCACGTAGGTGTGTGTTCGAGAGAAGGAAAGTCATTTATTTATTTTTTTTTTTTTTTTAAACTTTTTTTTAAATTTTATTTTATTTATGATAAGCACACAGTGAGAGAGAGAGAGGGGCAGAGACACAGACAGAGGGAGAAGCAGGCTCCATACACCGGGAGCCCGATGTGGGATTCGATCCCAGGTCTCCAGGATCACGCACCTGGGCCAAAGGCAGGCGCCAAACCGCTGCGCCACCCAGGGATCCCCAGGAAAGTCATTTAGAGGAAGATGAAAGTAAAGATAAATGTGGTAGAAGACATTTGACTGTACTTTGAGTAAACATTTTTATCACTTAAAAAATCTAATGATGTTTTTATTTACGAATAGATAATATATTGCATGATTCAGGATTTAAAGGATAGGTTAAAGGTTAATGTTTTTACATTAAACATCTTCCCACTGCTATACCCCACCCCACCCCCAGCCACCGAATTCCCCTTTCTAGAAGTCATTATTGATGTTAGAGGCTTCTCCTCATCTGTATACCCAGGGATGTTTCATTCGTAATCAGTTACTCCACATAGATGTTCTCTTCTGTCACCTTTTCATTTATTTAGATCCTGGCGTATACTGCACCTATGTTTTTTCCTCCTGCTTTTAACAGTGTATCTTGGAGATTACCCTCAAATCAATACGTGGAGAGGGTCCTCATTCTGTGTCATAGCTGTATGGTATTTCTGCGTAAAGGGCATGTACCACAGTTTTCTTCGTTACCGCTGGATGGGCATTTAGACTGTTTCCACTAGGCTGAAATGAATAACTGTACATGTGTCTTTGTGTACATATAGAAGTTGGTGCTAGAAGTCATATTGCTGTTTCAGAGTATGGGAAATTAGAATTTGGGGGCTGTTGCCTAATTGATGTCTTCAGAGGTTTTGACCCTTTACCCTCCCCCAACCAGGGTATCAGAGTGCTTGTTTCCTCATGTCTGTCTTACAGACATAGTATCGTCATTTTTTTGTTTTGCCAAATATGTGAGAAAAGAGTTTCTAAGAGTAATCCTAATGTTTTATTTATTTATTTTTATTTTTATTTTTATTTAATCCTAATGTTTTAAAGGAGGAAACAATTTCCCTTTTGTCCCTAGTATGTTTATTTCCAGTAGTTTGTTACTTAAGACTTTGAGTTACAATTCAGACAAACAACCGTGTTTAATAAGGCTCTAAGCTAAAATCTGAAAATTTATTTTCATGTTCTGAGTTCTGAGCCTGAAGGCATACCAACAAACATTTATTGGTTGCCTCTGTATGGCAGCAGTGTCTGATTGGTGATTTACCAAGGTAGAACTGGCCCCTACTCTCCTGGAACTTGAAATCAAGAAGCAGCAGAGATGCTGCTGCAGGAGGTGCTTTGTCAGGGATCGTATAGCCAGGTGTGGGAGTGCGCGCAGTTTCAGGAGCGACAGGCTCGGGGAATGTTTTCCAAAAGATGTTTTTTAATCTGCTACTAGAAGTCTGGGTGGAAGTTACGTGGTCACCAGTGAGAGAAGGAAGAGAGTCTGAGATAGGGACAAGAAAAGTATGATTCATCTACCTAGATGGAGATCAGTGTGCAGCAAGTAGATACTGCTGGTTGATCCATAATCCAAAAGGTGACATGTATTTGAAGAAAAATAGCATGAGCTTTAATCTTTTAAAAATTAAACGATAGAGAATCCTCTTGGGGTTTCCGTCCATCCACACCATTCAAGAATGCCCCAGTAATGCTGGCACCGTGCATTATTTCACATATCTGTGCCTATGATGGCCTTTCAGGTTTCACATGTGACCTTCTTACCAATCCTGTGGAGAGGGTTAGGATGGGTAATACTGTCCCTTTAGAATCACCATGAGGAAATAGTCAAGAAGTTGACTCTCATGCGTAATTGGAGAGCCAGCCCTCAGCAGGCCAGAACTAGAATCCAAGGTCTTTTGGCTTCCTTCATCAGCATGCTGCCTCTGAGCCCCCTGGGTTCCCCAGTTAGTGCCACTAAGCCTTTTTGAGGATAGCATTGTCACAAAAGCGCTGCTCTGTTGAAACTTGAGATACTTAAAACACAGTGTTGTGAGGGCCCCCTGGTCTCAGTGGTGAGGTATGGTTCTTTGGTTCAGCTCTTTTTAGCTTACTAAAACAAACTGACATTTACTAACATTTTATTTTGGTATCAATGCATTTCCTTAGGATTATAGCGTCATTCCATGAGGTGTGAGAAATCAGACTGAGGCCAGCATTGCTGCCTTTTCTGGTCTGACTCACCTGTAGTACAGAGAGGCGGTTAGATCTGAACACCAAACTGCTGCTTTTCACAAACAGAGGCAAACCATTGTTCTTTAAAAAAAAATGTTTTTGGTCATGCATAGGACAACTGGAGTCACATCCCCTCCTTAAGATGCTAATATATTTGGGATCCCTGAGTGGCTCAGTGGTTTAGAGCCTGCCTTGGGCCCAGGGCATGATCCTGGAGTCCCAGGATGGAGTCCTGCATCGGGCTCCCTTCATGGAGCCTGCTTCTCCCCCTGCCTGTGTCTCTGCCTCTCTCTCTCTCTCTCTGTCTCTGTCTCTGTCTCATGAATAAATATTTTTTTTTTAAAAAAGATGCTAATGTATTTGTCTCTTGCCTGAAGGTTGAGATTTTTGGAAAGGTAGTGTTAACAGTATTACAAACCCAAGCTCAGTCACTTCAGAGCATTGTGTGACTTTGGAGATGTAACTAAATTTCTCTAGAATTCAGTCTCGTTTTTAGAAAATGGGATAATAGCTACCACCGAGGTTGATAGGAGAATTGTAGCATCATACAGAATTCCCTCAGAGATTTTTGTTGTCGTTGCCGAAGTATAATTGACATACAATATTATATTAGTTTCAGGTGTACAACATAATGATTCAACCTTTCCATTATGGAGTGATCACCACAATAAATCTAGCTGACATCTGTCACTGCAAAGTTGTTACCTGTTACGAACTATATTCCCTGTGCTGTATATTGCACCCTGTGTCAAATTTATTTTATAACTGGAAGTTTGTATCTCTTAATCTTTTCCCCTTATTTCAGCCATCCTCCCTCCCCTCCTCCCTTCTGGTGACCAAATTGCTGTCTGTATTTATGAGTCTATTTCTGTTTTGTTTTGGTAGGTAGAATCATACAGTATTTGTCTTCCTCTGACTTCTTCCACTTTGCATAATATCCTCTAGGTCCATCCATGTTGTGGCATGTGGCAAGTTTACGTTTTTCTGTGGCTGAGTAATAATCCATTGTACAGCTACATTGCCTCTTTACTCATCTATCGATGGACACTTAGGCTGCTACCGTATCTTGGCTATTGTTAATAATGCTGTGGTAAACATAGAGGTACTTATTATCTTTTCCAGTTAGTGTTTTGTTTTCTTTGGGTAAGTTCCCAGAAGTGGAATTGCTGCATTGTATGATATTTCTGATTTTTTTGTGGAACCTCCATACTGTTTTCATAGTAGTCACACCATTTTGCATCCCCATCAACAATGCATGAAGGTTCCCGTTTTTCCACATCCTCGCCAACACTTGTTATTTCTTGTCTTTTTTGATACTAGCCATTCTGATAGATGTGAGGTGGTATCTCATTGTGTGTTTCCCTGATCATTAGTGGTGTTGAGCATCTTTTCATGTGTCAGCCATCTGTATGTCGTCTTTGGAAAAATGCCTGTTCAGGTTCTCTGCCCATTCTTTTATTGGATTGTTCTCTGAATAGTGGTTGTGAGTTTTTTATGTATTTTGGATACTAACCCCTTATTGGTTATATCATTCTCAAATACTCTCTCCCATTCAGTAGGTTGCCTTTTTGTTTTGTCGATAGTTTCTTCACCATGCAGAAGCTTTTTAGTTAGATTCAGTCCCATTTATTTATTTTTGCTTCTGTTCTTGCCTAAGCAAGATCCAAAAAAATACTGCTTACATTGATGTCCAAGAGATTACTGCCTGTGTGTTTTTTTTTTTTTTTCCAGGAGTTTTATGGTTTCCGGTCTTAGGTTTAAATCTCTAATCCATTTGGAGGTTATTTTTGTGTATGATGTAAGAAGGTGATGCAGTTACATTCTTTTGCATGTAGCTGTCCGGTTTTTCCCAGCACCATTTATTTAAGAGACTGTCTTTTCCCCATTGTATATTCTTCCTTTGTTGAAGATTAATTGACTGTACAAGCATGGGTTTATATTTCTGGATTCTATTCCGGTCCCTTGATTTCTGTGCCTACTTTTGTGCTGGTCCCATATTGTTTTGCTTACTATAGCTTTGTAGTATAGTTTGAGATCAGGGAGTGTGATACCTTCAGCTTTGTCCTTTTATTTATTTATTTATTTTAAGATTTTGTTTCTTATTTGAGAGAGAGTGCGTATGTGCGCATGAGCAAGGGAAGAAGGGTCGAGGGAGAAGGAGAAGCAGGCTCCCCACTGAGCAAGGAGCCTGATGCGGGGCTCTATCCTAGCTAGGACCCTGAGATCATGACCTGAGCCAAAAGTAGACATTTAACCAACTGAGCCACCCAGGCACCCCAAATGGGATTGTTTTCTTAATTTCTCTTTCTGATAGTTATTAGTATATAGAAGTGTAATAGATTTATATATGTTAATTCTGTGTCCTGCATCTTTTTTTTTTTTTTTTTTTTTTAAGATTTTATTTATTCATGAGAGACACACAGAGAGAAAGAGGCAGAGACACAGGCAGAGGGAGAAACAGACTCCACACAGGGAAGCCCGATGTGGGACTCGATCCCGGGTCTCCAGGATCATACCCTGGGCTATAGGCGGTGCTAAACCGCTGAGCCACCCAGGCTGCCCATGTGTCCTGCATCTTTACTAAATTCATTTATTCTAATAGTTTTCTGGTGAAGTCTTTAGAGTTTTATATATATAGTATCATGTGATCTGCAAATAGGGAGAGTTTTACTTCTTTTCCAGCCTTTTATTTCTTGTCTGATTGCTGTGGCTAGGACTTCCAGTGCTGTGTTGAATAAAAGTGGCAAGAGTGGGCATCCACATCTTCCTCGTCTTAGAGGAAAGGCTTTCAGCTTCTCACAGTTGAATGTAAGCTCCAGTATTTCGTTTTTAAGGTTCTGTAATGAGGGCTGTATCTACAATTGATGGGTACATTTAGTACAGTCACCCCCACCCTACCCCTGCCCTACAAGCTAATGATTTTGCATCTTATAACAGATGGTATCAATCAGAGGAAACAATGGCGTGTAAAAAGGTTAATGCAGTGTCAGGTACAATATGTATTCAGTAAGTATCTGCTCTCATTTTATTTTTAATTGATCAGAATTCTGGTTCTTGTGTTAAGGCCATTCCCTAGTGGGGAGGCGAGGTCAGTCTACACATAAGACACCAGATTTGTGAGGCAGCCACAAAGCAGGCAGGAGGGCAGAGCTGCACTCCCGTAGGCACCTAGATGTTGCATGTGAGAGACAGAAGTGGGATTTGTGATTGTAAGTGCTAAAGGCCCGTCTGCACCTTGGAAGCAGAACTGGACAAGGAAGGACCTGCAAACTAGAACTTCCTTATTGATGCAACTAGCATAGATTTTTGTTGTTGTTGCTTTTTGTCACCTCTTACTGTTTGTGGAGGTCTTACCGGAGGATCTTTAGCCTTAACTAGACCGTGTTTAGAGAGGCTGATTGTTTACTCTTTGGCTGCAGTGTGTGTTCCCGGTAGCCTGGCTTCTCTGAGCAGGAGTAGCAGTCCTCAGCTGGAGACCGGGTGGCCAAAGTGGATTTTAAGGAAGGGATTAGGCCATGATGGCTTGTTGAACTTCCCCTCCCTTTTTGGAAGGTCTCCTTCCAGTGGCAGACTTGGAGGTGCCAGACTGTATTTTATTAAACAAAGGAGCCTGTCCTTACAGATCTTTCTCTGCAGACACATTTGAAGTACTTATACTCTAGCTTAAGAGTCTCTAATTTGGGTCAGAAGAAGAGTAGCGATTTGAATCTCAGATGGAACATAAAATGGGTTCATGTTATATAGACTATCTTGTAACCTCCCCTCTGTTAATATAAAAATAGGTCTTGGTACTCATAGAGGTATTTAGGGGCATTAACTCTAAGATATTCGTAGAACAGTTCCACATAGATGGGTCGGGGAGAAAAATAAAAAACAAATGTGGTAGAATGCTGACATTTGGGGACTCTGGGTGAAGAGTTTGTGGGAATTCCTTTTACTATTTTTATAATTCTGCTGTATCTATAAAATTATTTCTAAAGAAAAAGTTGAAAATATCTTGAGCATCTTCCCATGCAAGCCCATGCATTCACATTATTTTATTTTTCTGTATCATACTGTTGTATGGATGTACTGTGAAGGTCTAGAGCTAAACTGTTGTTGGGCATTTGATTATTAACAGGTATTTGCAATTATAAACAGTGCCACTTGGAGGTCCTTAAATATGATAATACCCTCATGTATTTGGAATGGAATCTCTACACTCCATTGAAATACTCCCACTCTCATAATGGACTTAATAGGAAAATTCACAGTAAATTAACCGAATTAATACTTGAACCTTAAGACCTTATTTTACAATTTTAAATGGGTTAAATGGTGACTACCTAGCAATATTTATCTTATCCAGATACTAATAAATAATGAGCTATAGAAAAATTTCCTTAGCTCTGCTTCATCTGATGTAATAAGACTTTAGAAAAAAAAAGAATCAGCGATGTGAAGCACCTTGGCTAAGTGTTGACTCCTTGAATAATTACAAAGATCCAAAGGTCTTTTAGCATTCTCATCTCATTCTGTTGGAAGTGGTAGGCAAATCTTTCTCTCTTTCTTTCCGACATGCTTCACTACTATTTCATTGATTCCCAAGCATGTTAATCAGATTCCCATTCCCATTCCAGGAACAGATGAGATAAGGGAATTGTTTGATCAGAGTCAGTAGTAATATGCTATATGCTCTGTTGTATTGATTCACCTTCAAGGTTTGAATAACAAAAAGCAGGTAAGCAAATGTAGTTTGTGATATGCATAATGCTTACAGGCAGATCTGATAGGACACTCAGATAAAAGGAATTACCCTGATTCTTCGGTTATACCTCCTTCCTCAAAAATACCAAACTGCAGACATTTCAACAAAATTGTTTCCGTGAAATTTACATGTTTTAAAACCAGACCCAGGTGGGTTAAATTACATGTGAACATTGACATTTCCATTCGATTTGATTCCACAACAGTGTGAATGTTGTGTGCTCTTTTCTTTCCTTTTCCTTCATCCTTAAACTGAAATGGTGCGTTAATGAATCCTAGATCAGGAATTAGCAACCAATGCTGTATTAAATTACACTCGGATTAGAAATGAGAGCCTGGAAAAGAACCCTTTCATGTCCTCTCCAGCTGGAGGCAGGTATTGGACCAGACAGACTAGGAAGACCAGTGCTTTATGCACATAGCAGTGGCAGTAACTGAGGGAAGGGGGGGAGGGAGGTTGTTGTATAGAACTTGCCCAGAGCACTTGGCTCTCAATTGACACAGAGCCAGAAGTTGCTTTTCCAGGGAAAAGCATGAGGTCATGGGATTTGTTTCATGTCTCTAGTGAAGGAAAAGTGTTTTGTTTTGTTTTTTAACTTTTCCATTTTCTTTGCACTTAAAGTTATAAAGACTGTAATAGGACATTTCCTAGACACTATGGTGACAATACTAGTGGCAGCAGCTGTCATTTGTTTAGGTGTGGAGAAGGAAGAAGTATAAATAGATCTTTCATCCAAGACACTAGGAAATCTCTCTTCCTGGGGTCTTTCTCTGGGGAAATATTTACTGTGTGGGTGTTTGTGTATACATGTGCATATATATATATATATATATATATATATATATGTACATATATACAATGAAAATACTGACTTGAAGTCGAGGGAGAGACATTAAAGTGAATGTCATTACTTTAAAGCCAATTTTTGGCCAGCTAGAATACTACAAAAACAAAAAACCACAACTCTAACCTATCCTTGATTCGATGTTAGCCTCTTTACCGTGGGCTCACAGAGGTGTTCAGATGATTTCCATCTTTGTGTTCATTTTCCTTGGCTGGCTGGACAGATGTTGCTGTGAAGCAGCAAACTGTGACCCCAGTTTTCTTTCTTTCTGCCTCCATTTTTGTTAGTATCTGTTATTCCCCTAGATTTACTAATTTATTAATTTTCTTTAAGATCTGCATTTTCCTCTGGAAACTTTGACCTGAGAGTCCATATTAGTCTGCCACAGTCTCCCAGCAGAACCCTTTCCCCACTGATGAGGTCAGGTTAGTCTCCAGTCCTGTTTTCATCGAGAATGTGAAGTTCCAATACTTAACCACTCAAAGATGGCGCCTGGGGTGATTCAACCCCTGCAAGAGTATTGCTGTAATAATACCAGCATCTACTAATAACCGTCATTGGAATTGGGTTTTGTTCATTTGTGCTAACCTTTTCCTTGTTTTTCACTTTCAGCAGACCTACTCCAATGAAGTTCATTGTGTTGAAGAGATTTTGAAGGTGAGTTCATTTACCTTCAATCTCCATTTGAAGAGTTCATCTTCACTCTCCATTTGAAGAGTTATTGAGGGAGGTAGACATATATCCACTTTGACTTTAATGAGCAGTTGCCATTCCAAACCCCTTTCAACGGTTCCCCTCCTCACACCTCCCAATACAAAATAAACCAGAGAAATAACAGAGGGACCCTAAGAGCCTTACTGAGCTCTCTGACAGATTGTTTATTAAAATGAAGTCTACAAGCTGCAAGGCATTATTTGGACCAGTGTTTTAAGACCTCAGGTTTTCCTGCTTGTTCATAAAGACCCACAAGAGTTGCTCACTTCTTAGAAAGGAAAGTCCTCTGTATCTGAGGGGTGAAACAGTGCTTGATTTATACCTCTTGGTGTTTTGTAAGGTGACACCTGATATGTATGCCTCATCTTCAGGGGGGCCATGAATTTTTAAGGGAATTAAAAAAATAACATAGTAAATGGACATCTATAAACCTACCTTAAAGGGTTATTTTTCACTCTTGTTTCTTGAGATGGTGCCATGATCATTTATTCAGCTACAGATACATCATTGAACCCCCATTATCTATGGGTTCAAGGTTTTTTTGCACAAGCACAACAAATGCCTCCTAGAATTAAGCTCCAGGAAAAAATAAATTCTCCTTGTGAACTAGCATGCTTTTTTGGGGGTGGAGGGGGGGCATGCTTTATCAGAGAAGAATTATATTAAACTGTTGTTTCCCATTTTGGCTTTAATTTCCAGGAAATCTAGAGCTAAATTTAATGTTCAAGTACTGTAATTGTAATAACTGAGGGTTTTATTTCTCATTCCTCTTTTTTGGCTTCTAACTTCCGTGTGGGTTTTAATGATAACCTTGCTTTTATCTTTTACTTTATTTTCTGATTTTTTTTTTGAAGTAGAATATATATGTCACAGGTACCTATTCATGTGTATCTTCACTGCGCACTTTTCCTCAAACTATACTTACCCAAATTTTCCCTTTAATTTTTCCCTTTAATTTTTCATTGTAAAGTAAGGCGGCACTGAAACCAACATTTTTAAAAAAGATTTATTTATTTTAAAGATTTTATTTATTTGATAGAGACAGATCACAAACAGGGGGAGGGGCAAAAGGAGAGAGAGAAGCAGACTCCTCAAAGGGCAGGGAGCCTGATGTGGTGCTCTGTCCCAGGACTCTGGGATCATGATCTGGGCCTAAGGTAGATACTTAACCAGCTGAGCCTTGCAGGCATCCCTGTTTATTTATTTTAGAGAAAAGGGAGAGAGAGAGAAAGAGAAAAAGTGATTGAAATCGGGGGATGGGTAGAGGGAGAGAGAGCCTTAAACAAACTGTAGGGAGCCCAACGTGGGGCTCAATCTCACAACCCTGAGATCACTACCTGAGCTGAAACCAATAGTCTCAGATGCTTAGCCAATTGCATCACCTAGGTGCCCCTGAAACCAGTAATTATATAGGTTACCTTCTCACTTGCAACATTTTTGACAAAGGTTGTTTGGAAAGTAGTCTCATCATTTTTGTTTTCTTTATCCCCTACTTTTGCAGTTAGGATCTTCTGAGAAAGAAATATCTCTAAGGAAACACACTTTATACTGCTAGAATTGAGCAATTTTTGTGAACCAGCAAGGAAGATTAATAATAAACAGGTTATCTTGATTAAGCTTTTGTTTTATCTTCTCCTGGTATTTCTGAAATCCTTTGGTATGATGAGTCATAAAAACAACAAATGACTTCGAAAATACGGCCTTAGCATTTTCTCTAAGAGTATATGTGATTTGTTTTATAGTTATTTCAAAAGCAAATGCAATAATATAGTTAGTTTGTCTTCTATATATGTCAAATGCTACTCTTAGGTTTTGTGGTGTGTTAGTATACTACTTGTGAAATATCTTATTTAGGATGATGGCAGTAGAGTACCAGATAAGTGATTTTAATTTAATGAACCCTTTCACTCTCCCTCCCTTCTTAGCCAACATCACTTTCACATCACTTTCCTTACATGGAAATACATGAAAATGAACGGTTAATGCAAGCAAACAGATGAGTATTTTCATTTGGAAATCATACAGAAAGCAAACAGAAGGTTGTCCTGGACTGAGGAAGGGGCACAGGTCTTGACATAGTAGAGACTTAGAGTTTGTCCCCCTTCTTTTCTCCTCTCTTTGGAGCTCCAGCTACATCATGTGTACTGCTGGGGCCTCAGTTTCCTTGTTGGTAAAATGAAGGCCCTGGGCTAATAGATGATCTCTAGGGTCTAATCTAACTCCCACTCTTTGGTGCTGATCCAGATACTTTCCTCCTCCTCATGGTTCCTGTTCTTCTCTTATAACAACAATGTATGATGATTGCCAGAGGTCCTAACACAAATCTTTCTGATGGGCAATAGAAGCAGTAAATAGTTACCTAACAGAAAAAAAATCAATCATAGGGGATATTGTTTGGTTCTGTGGTGGAAATATTAAGAGTGGAAGTGTTTTAATGAAGGGGAGGCGGTGGCCTGTAATTCCTGCAGTTGATGTGGGGTAAGAAGACAGCAGATAGACACTACTAGAAACTAGGAAATGGTCACACACAGGATCCAGACAGGGCACTGTGCCCTCATGTCCTCATGGGCATTTGGAAGCAGCTCACATTTTCTACTTAAAGTGGCCTGGCCTGGACAGCCTCCTGGGGAAGTCAGTGCAGCACTCGTGGGCATGACCTCAGTGTAGCATTGCAGTGATGTTGGTACAATGAGTGGCAGCACTCATTCATTCATTCATTCATTCATGCAACAGATAGCCACTCAGCCTCAGATACTTTTCTAGGCACTGGGGATTCCATATGACTAAGAGTTCTCGCTCAAAAGGGAGAAGATAATTATATAATAAAAATGCTGTGAGTCCTATAGCAGACAAATGAAGAGGACTAGACAGAGGAAAGATTGCAAAAAGCCTTGAGGTGGGAACAGATTGGTGTACTAGAAAAGCACCAAGAGCCAGACCATGTGTGTGCCTAGAGCACAATGACCCAGGTGGAGAGGGAGGAAGGAGCAAGAGCAGCCATGGCACCTAGAAGTGGAGCCTGAGGCAGGTGTGAGAAGTCACTGTTAGGGTGGGTAGTGAATTCATGACCTTGCATGTAGCTCTGGCCAGCCTCCTTGACTGATGACCCCAATTCTCCCAAGGCCTAACTCCTAGTAAGCTAGGCATTTAGGGAAGTATATAAATTCTTTCAGACCTTTGGCAAACCACTTAGGGCCTGAAAGAGTTTATGCACTTTCCAACTGCCTAATTTAATAGCTTGGGGCAGCCTTAGGCATTGAGAGTACAATGGACGTTTTCTGGGAATAATTGGTGACTAAAAAGTCATAGATACCATTGGGATTCTAAAGAAATTCTTGGAAAACAGAAGAGGGGAAGAATACTTTCAAACACCTGCATTAATTACATTTTCATATTGTAGCGGTATGATCCATTCCTTAAAGGATAGTCAAATACATGAAACAGCAGGGAACTCTCTTTGGTGCAGTATTGAAATTCTTTAAAAATTAGACTTAATTAAAAGTTGTGATGCTTTTCATTTATGGAGTACTTTCTATGACCATGTATCTAAACTCTTTACTTAAATTGCCCTCATTCCACTTAGGAAAATAAGTGGTCTTGGTTCGCTTCTCCCTGAGCACAGCTGTTCAGAGGGCCCAGGCATGTGAGACTGCCAGGGCTGGTAAGGATCACAGTTCAGATTCCAGTCTGGGCCTCTGGCTCCAATGTAAGCTACTCTTTCCATTCCGTTTCAGGACAGAATTCTTCCTTTGTGCTAAACAAAGCAGAAGGTTAGTCAGTAGACAGGGGCATGTCTTTACCTTTAGCAGAAATTAGTTAAGAAAGCCAGCATCACTTACTTGGCTTGCTACTGTGCCAGATCATTTGTCTGTCCTGGGGTGATAGCCACCCAGATAGTGGCCGTGGGGAAAGGCAAGGAGAAAAGGTACAGTGGCTGGCAATGGAAATACTTGCTGGAGATCCCTCTCTGGTTGCTCAAGGATCAGACGGCGTTTCTGTGGTAATGGGCTGGTTGGTCTGCACTTTGAAAAGAATGCAGCGTTATAATACACAGTGTTGTACACCTGAAGTAATTCAGCACAGTCTCCGGCCACCAGCTTGCTGGAGTTGTCTGTCATTCTTTAAGCCAGTTTCCCAGGCAAGTTGGACACATATGGGAATGGATTTCTTGCTCTTAGATTAGATGAGCCAAGAGGCCCACACTGTGCGTTGTCAGCCATCAGCCTGATCCACCCATTTTGGACCTCAGTTTTCTCCTCGGGAAAAACGAAGGGATTGATATTAATGATCTCCAGTTACATTTTAGCTCTTTACCAAAGTGGGTGCGTGCATAAGTGTGTGTGTGTGTGCGCGCGCGCACACATATTTGTGATTAGACATGTTTAATCTGACATTGTTTTCTGCCAGTTTTTTTAGCAAAGCAGACTATAGGTCATAAATGTGCTTAGAAAAGAATTCATGTCAAGATAAGTGTATTAATTTGTAAGACAGAGAAATCTTGCCTCCATGAAAATAGTGAATAGAAGTAAAACTTGTTACTGGAAAGGGAAGGTAATTTCTTAAGGTCCTGTCCTCAAAAAAAAAAAAAAAAAAAGGTTCATATGTCCTAATAGTGTTTATCAGGGGAGGGTCAAATCCATTAAAACTCTCCCAAGTGGAACAAGTGACCTGAATTACTTGTTTGCTTAAGTCAAACAGGAAAGTTCTTCTTCCTTTGAACTTAAATAATTCCAGGAAATTCAATAAAGAAGCTGAGGGGAAAAAGAAAGCATTGAGTAGAGACTCCGTGGTCACAGTTACATAAGCTCTGTTAATACCTATTACTCTTTATATGCTTTATAATATTCAGTGTTAAGACTGTTCATGTTCTGTATTCTCGTTTTTTTCTTCTTTGAACTGATCTCTGTTTTGTGAGTTGGAGATTGTCAGCGCTGGAACATAGTCCTTTAAGTAGGAGTCTTTTTTTTTTTTTAATAAAATAACTTTTATGATTTCTCTTTTTATTTACTACCAATCCACTCTATGTTTAGTGTAAAATATTAACTTACTTAGCTGTAAATGTTCTATTTATAATTTACTTTTTCTTCCCTTTCCAAATCTCTTTCCAGGAAATGACCCATTCATGGCCACCTCCTTTGACAGCAATACACACGCCTAGTACTGCTGAGCCCTCCAAATTTCCTTTTCCCACAAAGGTAATTCCTTACAAGTCCAGCAGGCATTGTATCCACACCAGTGCAAAGTCTGAAGTATTCCTGGGAGCTAGATGGATCTAGCACTCGCTGATGAAATCTCTGCAGATTAGGTTAAAATTGCAACTAATTTAGCTTCTGAAGTGCTTCATAATGTTTTCAAACACTTCACTCTCCAAACTATGTCAGTAAGAATGTCTTATATTTGTATGAGGTTCTATAGCTTATGAAAGCATTCAGCACTTTTCAGTAAATTCTCTCATGTGAGATTTTTTACTTAGACATGGGAAAACAGAAGTACAGGAAAAGTAGGAGAGATAGAGGTCTGATTCCTCATTTGGAATTTAGATATATGCGTAACACATAAATCTTATACTTCTCATGCCTACTAATTTTTATAAAGTTTGATGTGATCATTTGTATTAGTGCTGGTTTTAATAACAGGCGAATCAGTTGCTAACTTGGATGTTTCCACTGAAGTATTTGTGAACAATGCATTTTAAACACTGCCATTTTCCTTTTCTCATTTGTACTTTTGTATAAGCTTCAGAGTATAGAAATAGCACCTTCAGATCTGTATTCTGTTCAGCTTGGTATGCAGGCAGATTGTTAATATAGCTATTCCTTTCCATGGTATTATTTTCATACTCAAACCAGAATTTGGTTACATATTTTCTCATGATAGGATGTTTGTTTGTTTGTTTTAAATGTTTGTTATTACTGGTTTTAAGGTAAAACATTAGACTTTGAATCAGTCTTTGCTTAATGCCACAGGAAAAATAAATTCTAGGATAGAATAGAAGAGGAAATTAGAAGAAGTAAAAACCCATTTTACATATGTAAAAATTAGATTTATCAGTATTCATTAGACTTAGCAGTGATGTAGCCTTAGATTTATAACCCTTAATATTTTAATAACTAGAGATTTTTTTCTTTCTAGGATTCTCAGCACATTAGTTCTGTGACCCAAAATCAAAGTAAGTGGAACTGATTATTGCATTGGAGAATAAAGCATGGTTTTCATTGTAATATGAAAAAACAGTGAAAAATAGCCCAGCACAAGATGAGATGCTTCCTATGTTGAAAGAGTAGGAATGGAGTGCAAACATAAAACTTCTTTAAGTGAAGTTTCAGATTGTTAGGAAGAGCTAATGATGTCCTAGTAAAATACTTGGCAAATAAAATGTGTCATAATTGTAACAAATATAATTCCCTGACATATGTACATATCTCGAATGTGACTCTCAAAGCATTGTAACCCAGGAATAGTATATAAAACAGATTGGGATATTTTGTGTGGTTCGTGTGTGTGTGTGTTTCCCTCACAAAAGTAAGAAATTTGTGTGAGGAATAGAGTACATAGGTTCTTTAGTTTTTCTCAGTGTGTTTGTCCTGCAGTTCTTGTTTGGTCCCTCTTTATGGATTGTAAGTAGTTGAGAATTCAGAGGGAAACAGAAGTAAGCTAACTGGATCCAGCTTTTCTCTTCATTGATAACCCCTTGGTTCAATAAATTTTTTGTGTTCTGGCTACGTACAAGGCATTACAAACCTTATAAAAATGACTAGGATATTTGCAGTCATTTAGTTTATGAATATATGGTGAGGTGTCCAAGTTATGAAGTATTAGTCTTCAAAAAAATAGGACAACCGAAGTAGGGTTTGTCTGTATGTTGGGAGAAGGTTGCACATAGATACTCCTTGGAGGTGACTCTTCCTCACCTCTCCCCACCCCATTCCTTTTCCTCATTCATATTTTTTCCCCTTTATTTTTCCACAGTTAATAAATCACAGTATGTGAGGAGAGTAGGAAAGATGAGGAAATCAAGAAACAGATACACTTTCCTTTAGAGCCGGGGTGGACCCACTGTAGCCTGAGAGTCCCATCTGTTCTGCAGCAATTTTTTTTTTTTTTTTTTTTAATGATAGGCACACAGTGAGAGAGAGAGAGGCAGAGACACAGGCAGAGGGAGAAGCAGGCTCCATGCACCGGGAGCCTGACGTGGGATTCGATCCCGGATCTCCAGGATCGCGCCCTGGGCCAAAGGCAGGCGCTAAACCGCTGCGCCACCCAGGGATCCCTGCAGCTAGTTTTTGTAAAGGTTTTATTAGGACACAGCCATGCCCATTCATTTATTATTATGCTACAAGGTACAGCATGCAAAGACTGAAATATTTACTATCTGACCTTTGTAGAGAAAGTTTGCCATCCTCTCCTCTCGATACTGAATAAGATCTTGCAAAGAACTCAACTGAATTTCCCCCAAATGCAAAGAAATAAACCCAATCATCCTGCCACAGTATTTTATAAGTAGCAAGGTAAAATGAACATAAATTAATGGCTCCTTGGGGGGAGATTGGGAAATCTTTTTGATAGTTTCTTAGGGAGATTGGGAAATCTTTTTTTTTTTTTCTCAACATCTTGGCAGCCTATCCAGAGACAGATAAGCAGTGAAGTGGCACAAGTCTCGGATGGATCACCAACTCAGCTGTGGACAGGATTGCTGTATGCTCCTTTACCTCTTGCTCTCCCTGCTCCCCATTTGCTAGGTAGGGCTGCCCGTCAGGCAGATCACATCTCTTCAACTGGGTTGCTCACAGGTTTGGTGATTGCTCACTCCTGGTTTAGAAAGACCCTTTAATCCTTTAAATTGTTTGATTTCCTCTTTTAGCAAAATATGGTTCAAGATGAGCTAGTAGGTAAGCGCTTTCTTGGCTGAGGATGGATGGCACTCTCAGCCAGTGGAGTAGTGTGGGCTGATATCTCTTTGCCACGAGATGTCTTCAGACCCTGGCAGGTCTCCAGTAGGCCTTGGCTCCATAGATACTTACCCTAGGGATTTTCATGCTGCTTGCCACTCTGTTAGTGTTCCGGGGAACCTTGTTTACTTTTGTGAGAGTTGGGGCCTCGTTTTATGCTAGAGAGTTCTAGTTTTACGTCAGATGAAGAGGGAGCTATCTTAAGGCTTTGGAGTCTGTAGAGAATGAAGTATGCCTGAAGATAACTGGAGCTTTGTGGCACTTAAAACACAGTGAAGAGTCCCTGTGAATGCTTAGAAGAGTGACTTTAGCCCCTCCAGTTTGTAATCCTACCTCTAGCTTTCTAGCCCCAAAGGGAAGCATTTACAAATATCGCATAAGAGCTGCTGCCACCATGAGGATGAAGTGATTCATTGCAAGGTCTCCACATGACATTTTGGGGAAATCTCATTCAGTGCTGTTTAAAAGGCACCCGTATTTCCATGCCATTTCAAGTTCTGTTTCAGGTCCCTACTATATCATGCCTAAAGCAACTACCCACATGGTTTGTTGCCTCCACATTTAATATTTCCCCATTCCTTTCTAGGTTCTACCGGGTGGTACCACTAGATTAATCTTTCTGAGTAATCTCCTGTCACACCCCCTTTGGTGGTGTCTCATTGCCTAACAGAGTTATAACTTAGCATCCTGGCATTCAGCACCCTTTGAAGTCTGACCTTTACTCATCTTACCACGGTGTCCACACATTTTGTACCCCATCCTTCCCCTTTCCAAATCTGTGCTGTTTTAAATCCTTCCCTCTTCTGTGCCTATGCTCACACTGTCTCTTCTGCCTTCCACCTCCCCCTCCCCCGCCTCCCTTGGGCCAGCAGTCATTCTGTCAAAATCTCATCCATCCTTTGTGGCACAATTCATTTTGCTCTTTGTCTAACTTGTCCTCTTAGTCACTCCCAATAGAGAGACTGTTCTTTAGATTAGACTGTTAATTTATTTGATTGATTTGTGTACGTTGTAGATAGCTGTGTGCCTGTCACCTGTCCCTCAGGCAATTGTAAGCTCATTGAGGGTAGGGTTCAGTGCCTTGAACATCTTGTATCTGTACGGTAGTGTGAAGAAATGATTGGGGACAGGTGTTAAATGATGGGTGGGGTGGGGGGTGCGGCAGTTGAGAGGAAGAGCATACTCGACCAAGGGCAGAAACATATAAAGGGACTGCTAGCAATCACTGATGCGTAGGTAAGGGCAGACCGGGTAGGCGTGAGAGCAGCCCTGTCATTGCGCTTGCATGTGAGTCCACCACAACTGGATGTCAAGGAAAGTCAGTTCCCCAGCATGTAGGGAACTTATCAGCCAGGTGGTGTGGGGTATGCTGCAAGCGGTGCTCTTCTGTGGTTTTTGCTCTATTCAGGATATTTCAATTCTGAGCAAGTCCTCTTTCTAGAGGTAATATGTTGTTATGTAATGGTGAGATTGTACCAAGTGCAGTGTGTATAGCAAGCAGTATGGTTGACGGAGTTTATACTAAGTGTTTAGGTGAAGACGGGTGAGGGGGACAGCAAAAAAAAGGGGGGGCACTTACAACTAGCAAACTCATGGGTATATCTCATTGTGCTGCTCTGATCATTTTCCTTTCCCCACAGAACAATATGATACATCTTCAAAAACCCACACTAATTCTCAGCAGGGAACATCGTAAGTAAAATGCTTTTGTTTATTAAAAGTTTATAATGTAACATTGTAATTACCCATCCATGTAAATCCATTGCTTAAATTTTTTTTTTCCCTACTGCTTTCAAGTAATGACTTGCATAAACTACCACTGGATTGTAAAAGGAAGTAATGCCCTACATTTATACTTGGATTAATTAAGGCCTTCTGTTGAAGGTTCAGGTACTACAAGAGAGTTTGCTAAGGGGCTTTCTCAAAAGAAAGGCATTTGAGCCATTCTTTACATATTAACTGTGGAAAAAGAAATTTTAGCTTTGTAAATTTCAGTCTTAAATAGCTTTTGTGTTGGAAAACACATTTTGGAGGATGTGTACAATTTATGATTTTTTTTGCCACTTTTTTGGCCTGATTTTAACTAATAAAAAACAAATCCTGTTGCCCAGCTGTTCTTGATTAAGGGCAAGTTAAGTCCAGATACATTTGAGGGGTTTTGCAACACTTTAAAGTGCATAATAAAAATTTGGGTCCAAATCAGCATTTGGACCCGATTTGTCATTTCTTGATGGCATCAAAGTGATACTTCTTTTCTTTTCATACAGCTGCAAAGGGTTTTTAGGAACAAGGTGATACTCCAGTATCTAATCAGTGACAAGTCACTGATACTCCAGTACTCCCAGTCACTGGGAGCTGCCAGCCTCCCAGGATTTCAGGTGTATGCTCCAGCTTGGTTCTGGGCAGTGTTTGTTCCATGTATCTTGTAAGGGGTCATTGCTATGGGTTGAATATTTTTGAAAAGCTGTGTAGTCGAGGCAAAGAGGTTATATTATCTTTTCACCATGACTGAGTGTGGGACCTGAGTTAAATCACTGCCAAGTGCCAGCCCCTCAATGTCCTGTTCAATTCTCCATCGCAAAATAAGAGAAAAAGAACAATATAACAAGATTTTTTAAAACAGTAATTTATTGTAGTTTGAAGGATGGACTTTTTTTGTACATGTAATAAAAATTATTTCATTTGTGGTACTGGCAGATGGTGAGATTTTTGCTTGTTTTTATTTCCTTTACCAGAAAAAGAAAAAATTTTTTAAAGCTATGTGCCTTTTCTTCCCTTTCCCCCCCCCTTTTTTTTTTCTTCCTTCCTTTTTAAATTTTACTGGCTGCTGAATTCTGGAGGTCAATAAGGAGGAGGTTTGTTAAACTAATGGCTGGTAGAGAATAGAAACTGTAGCTTGAGGGACCACAATTCTAATGATTCTGTGGAGGCTCTAACTTCCCCCAAGGCTTTACACCTTGTGATCTTTGTAATGATTGGTAGTAAAGTCCTTTAGACCATGAAAGGTCCTTGTCAGTGTCTTTGGGGGCAGCTTGCATCCCCCTTGGCAATAAGAGTAGAGGGGAGGAGGTCCCCACAGAGCAGTGTGTGGAGGCAGCAACACCAAGAGAAGGAACCCGCTGTGTCCTTAGGCCTGTGGGTAGAGGAAGAAAGGCAGCTGGATGTGAGCCAGGGCAAAGTTACACCCTCTTACACCCATTTTCATCAGCTTTCAGGCTTGAGTAGTTAGACCATTTTCTTTTTTTTACTAAAGATTTTATTCGTTTATTCATGAGAGACAGAGGCAGAGACATAGGCAGAGGGGAGAAGCAGGTTCCCTGCGGGGAGCCTGATGTGGGACTCAATCTCAGGATCCCGGGATCACAATCTGAGCCAAAGGCAACCACTGAGCCACCCAGGTACCACGGACTTAGACTATTTTCTATGACAGTTTTGCTCCTCAGAGAGATAAGCAGTTCTCCGGCTGAGTTAAACCACAGAAATCAAAGGTGCCTGAAAGTGTGTGACAGGTATACTTGTATCTTCTGACATACGTAGTGCTTCCTGTACAAAACTATTCATTTGCCATATATAAAAGTATAGTTACCTAGAAAATAATATTTATTATGATCCTAATAGATTGAAGGAGGAGAGGAAAGCAAGGCCTCATGGAAGTGAAGAGGAAGGGAAGCATGACGGAGGAGAGAAAGTAGTACCAGGGCTCAGTAGATGATGAAAGTGGTGTGGTTGTGTTTATCCGGGGCTGGGGCTGCTGGTATTGATAAGTGCCAAACGCAACTCTGGGAAAAAGAAATCACTTTAGTGTTCTAATTAATTTGTAAAGTGCAATCGTTGTATCATATTTAGTATGTCACATCTGTTAGTGCTCACAGGTTAATTTAATCTAGAGTCAACATTAAGTTCTTTGACATTCAGTTAAACTATTTGAGAGGCAGAGTGCCAGAGAGGTGGTCTAATGCACTTTGTATGTCAGAGAAAAAAAATGTTCATTTCAGGGTCATGTGTACTATGGTTTTAAAAATCAATCTAGGTCTTTATGCTTTTATCTTTCAGTTGCTAGTACTTGGGAATCCTTAGATCTATTGTTTTCTGGACTGAGCTCCAGGTGACTTGGAGAGATTTCCAAAAATTGCTTCCATTCATCCATTCAGAGCATAACTAGTGAACATGCTGTGTGTCTGGTGCTGCTTGAGGTACTTGGAAACAGTGGCCACTAAGAAAATTCTTATATTCTATGTCTTGTAACTTAATGCTGGTGACGTGTCATGCAAACTAGGTGATGTGTGGTGACAGGCTTCAGGAGCAATTCTTTTGGGTGGTGGTGATAATTTTGGGAGGGAGGTCATGAAAGATCTCTTAGATGAGGTGACATTTGATCTGATGCCTGAATGATAAGAGGGAGGCAGAGAATTTCTGCGAAGGCTAAAGGGGCCTGATAGATTTTGCAGCAGGCCCTGAAGCCATTTGAAAACATTGGGGGAATAGTAATTCTTAACTGGAGTGACAACTTTGAAGTAAGTAGTTCTTTGCGTATGCAAAACATGGTTTTGGGGAGCCCTTGGAGGTCCATTTTAGTCTCATATTTGATCATAACTGCTGGGCAGCCCGGGTGGCTCAGCGGTTTAGTGCCACCTTCAGCCCAGGGCGTGATCCTGGGGTCCCAGGATCGAGTCCCACGTCGGGCTCCCTGCATGGAGCCTGGTTCTCCCTCTGTCTGTGACTCTGCACCTCTCTCTCTCTCTCTCTCTCTCTCTCTCATGAATAAATAAATAAAAGCTTAAAAAAAAAAGGTGATCATAATTGCTAATTTCCTGCAGTAAGTGACCATAGGCTAATTTAAACAGGGACTGAAAGATTGAACATGTTTTAATTCACTAAGAATCTGTTAGCCCCCAGGCAATTTGTGTATTCCGCCCACTGTAGGGTGCTAGACTATTACATCAACAAGATGTGGTCTACTTCCCTAAGAATGTGTATTCTGTCTCACCCTACAAGGGCCTCCAAAGCCCACCAGCAACTTACCTGTCTAACCTCCTTTGCTGTCCTTTTCTCCCCATACTCTGGCATACTTTCCATTGTGGCCACGTTGGCCTCCTTACTGGCTGTCATCTTTCTTTTTCTTTCTAGATTTTATTTATTTGAGATAGAAACAGAACACAAGTAGGGGAAGGGGGGGGCAGGGGCAGGGGCAGAGGGAGAAGGAGAAGCAGGCTCCCTGCTGAGCAAGGAGCTTAATGTGGCTTGATCCCCCAAGCCTGAGATCATGACCTGAACCGAAAGCAGGTAAACTTAACCGATTGAGCCACCCAGACGCCCCTTCCTTGCTGTTTTCTATGCCCTAATCACTACCCCGTATTCCCGCAGTGGATGCCATCCCCTTATCAGTGCAAACTTCCCTGACTACCCCACGTAGAAAAACAACCTGTACCCATCTTCACTCTTTTATTCCCCTCCATAGGCTTTTTACCCATTGGAAAGGTAAACTTTTTTCAGCAGTGATTTTTCTAGGTTTTTCCTGTTTGTCCAGTATGTCATTCTTGCATTAACATCTTATTTGTCATACTTGTTTTTTTAAGTAATCTTTCCACCTACCATGGGGCTCAGACTCACAATCAAGAGTGACTCCCAAGATCAAGAGTCCCACGCTCTACCCACTGAGCCAGCCACACACTCCTGTCATACTTACTGATTTAATCTTACTCACTTCAAATTTCCCCTCATTTATATACTCTTATAATTTTTCTCATGTCCTCAGGTGACCTCGGATAATCTTCACTTCATCCATGGATTTTAAATAGTCCTTTACACTAATGACAAGTTTTACTTTGTCAACCGTAATCTTGAATACTAGATCTCCTGTCACTTTCCTCTCTGTCTTGTGTATCCATAACCTCCCATAGACAGTGTCTCCATGAATTTGAATAATGCCAACCACTGCCACCATTTGGAGAGAGTTCCCCTTGGATATAGTGTCACAGCTGCTGGAGATTTGCCTTTTCAGCTTTTCATTTATTATATGTGGAGACTTCTTCATACTTTGTAGCCTTCTGTCATCTCCTGCAAAGCATTTGTAGTCCTTATTTCCGCCCTTGATCAAAAAAGGGAATCACAGCCTGATTGAATTTTAGATTTGGGGAATTAGGTATATCTGCTCTGGAGCTGAACCTTTTTCTCCCCACTCCGTCGCCTATTCTATTCCCCATGTCAGTTTGAAGTTTGTGAGATTGTTGAAGTTCACACACTCTCACGTGTTCATTAGCGGTTTCTGAAAAGTATTACTTGCCATCTTAACCACACCTAATACCAGGGTTGTGACTTATTAATTACTGCGAGCTTGCCTTCACTTGCTCTTTCCCAAATAAAATGTATGGCCTGATCTTAGGAAACATTGAGCCAAAAAAATTAACGTATTTAAGTAGTTTTTGGGTTTGAATTGAGATGTTACAGAATATTGGCAGTGAAGTCTTTGGCAAGCCCAGGACTGGGGAATGGGAAAGGAATAAAGGCTTGTCTTGTGTGTCTTCACACAGTAACATTTGGGCTCTGACTCACTGAAGCCTCTGTGCCGGAACCTGTACGTGGCTCTTTAAGCTTTGCAGAGCAGCTGCCTGAAGAATGCATTTGTACAAAGGGGTTTGAGGATTGTTTCTAACCTTTAAGTAAAAACTCTACCTCACCAGTAATGTAAAATGTGGTCACACCTACGTGTTAGTTCAAAGAGTTGCCGTACCTGAGTATTTGGCTTCTTTTGAACAGTGCCAAGGTAGGCTGTGTATGGTGACATATGCTTTGAAATAACTGCTTTGTCTTGGTGTTTGGAAGTGAAATTAGTCATTTAACCAACTT
Source organism: Canis aureus (assembly GCF_053574225.1). Classification (NCBI taxonomy): domain Eukaryota; kingdom Metazoa; phylum Chordata; class Mammalia; order Carnivora; family Canidae; genus Canis; species Canis aureus. The sequence goes on from NC_135643.1 coordinate 10,875,696, forward strand.
TTAAAGTATGTAAGGCTTATAGTTCATTTATTTTCATAAGAGAAAAATAGTGTATTCATTTTATTCCAACAGGATAATTATTGTTTTCTTTTAAATCAAAGTCTTTCAGGGATCCTGGAGCTTAGATACTCCTCCCTATCAGGTTTTCTCTAGCCATTGTGCCCTCTATTGGCTGGAGCAAGGCGATCGTAGAAGGTGGAATGGCTGTTGGATTCCAGATCCAGCATGTACCAGCTTCATGATCTAGGCAGGCTCAGTGGCTGTTCTGAGCCCGTTTCCTCTCCCTCAGACTGCGAGGGGATGATCAGAGGAGAGGCAGCCTTCAGGGTTGTGCGTAAAGGCAGTGTCGGTAGAGTTCTGATCACTCAGTGGGCACAGCTATGTGTTACTGTTATTCAGCAAAAGGGTTGCTGTTCATTCAACTGGCCTTGTAGGGTACCTGCCAAGTTCTGCATATAGATGATATGAAGGTGAAAATGACTTGGTCCTGCCTCAGAAAAGTTTACAATTGAGCAGTTGAGTATGTCTTTTGGGCCTTATGCTCTCTTGACCTAGATCTTACTGGTATGAGTGAGGTCTGAGAAATTTGATTCCCTTCTGGTGGGTGCAGAGGTGGTCACCCAGATGTGCTGTGATTAGTTTTGCTGTTTTTCACATGAAGGACCAGTTCTCCTACATAGACTATGTGAAGTGTGGTAGAGTATTGTGCTTGGCCTCAGGCCTGTTTGTGAGACAAGTAGGGGATTTTAGCAGCTGCTTCCTTTACATTTTTTTCCTTATCTCTAAAAATAAAACCATTACCTGTTACTAGGTTAGATTTCCCCCAACTACATAGATTCTTTTAATTAAATCACAATAGCATTCATGATTAATTTTCTGTATTAGTAAAACTTAGATATGGTTTTTAAGTAACTTTTCTTTGTACTTACTTTTTATTACAGATTCAGTACATGTTTGTTATAAAATACTTTAGAAGTTAATCTTGCTGGTTTATGTTAAGCTGCCCATCTGGTGATATAATAAACTGTGGTTTCTGGAAGATGCTGTGGTTTCTCTTGGCAGGGTTGGTAGACACTGATAATACACTTCGTCAATTTTTGCACTGGGGTGCCTGGCTGGCTCAGTTGTTAGAGCATGTGACTCTTGATCTTGGGGTCATGAGTTCAAGCCCCACATTGGGCCTATTAGAGCTTACTCTTAAAAAAAAAAAAAAAAAAAAAAACCTGATTTTTTGCATCAAATAAGTTGTACCGTGAATTTTGATGAGATGAAATACCATGTGTAAATAACCAGTATATCCCACATAAGGGGTAGATTTGTTTGACCCTGTGGGGTTATTATTGCTTTTTGAGTGAATGTTTCTTTGGAGATATCTGGAGCATTCTTCCTTCAGAGGTCACTGTCCCTCATCTCTTTAGGTGTCATACCTGCAGGGTTATTTTGTCATTGTCTACGTAAGGCTCTGAAGGGGAAATTCTCAGAATCTGGGACAGCATTTTTACATTCCCTTTTATTCCCTAAGAGCAAGTAGAGCTAAAAGTCAGAACATATACTTTCTGATTTTAGGAGAACATATTTGTGGAAGCCAGGCAGACAGCTTACAGCATATTTAGCCTTCTGCTTACAAGAGGAAGTGTGATTGGTTACCTGATTATTGATGTTTCAGGAAATTAAAGCAAGTTAGTTTAGTATAAAACCCAATGAGTAAGAAACAAAGAGCTCCACTTATTGTGGTTTTGTTGGTAGTGGTCAATATTGGGTACACTGTCAGGTTTAGTTTTTGTTTTTCCATGGTTGTGTTGTACCCTACATTTATTCAAAGGTACATCTTTTTATCTTTTGCTTGGGTATGCCCCAGCCAAACCAGGACTTGGCAGTAACACCATTGAGTGACTTTTTCTTATATACTATTATGATATCTACTACCAAATCCTGCATCTGAAGGCTGCGTTTTCTAGCCTTGCTAAAATAAGAAGTTAGCTCTCATTAGATAAATATTGAGCAGCATCTACATTTACAAGTAGCTAACAGTTTTCATATTTTTTAGAAACTTATTGCAGGATAGTTTTAGTACATTTGTTGGTGAAAATATTTCTTTGGCAGAATTACAACATTGCATGTAGGTGGTCATTATGAAAGAGCCAAGTTTTATCATTTATTTTCATTAGAAAATATAATGATTTTACCAAGGATTCCCAAAATAATCATGCTTACTTACTTCAGTGGCAGATTAGTGGGTTTGCAGTAAAAATCAGATTATTGAAGAAGTATTTTATTTTAATTAATTTATTTATTTGAAGAAGTATTTTTAGAAATACTAAAGGATTATAACTTCTAATACAATTTTGCCTTTTGGAGCATTAATGATACTTAAGGAGATTGGTTGTTTTTTTGTTTTGTTTTGTTTTGTTTTGTTTTGTTTTTCATTTGCACATTTCCTCCAGTAGTCATGCTCATAAATTTTGGGGGAAACGGGAGCAAGCAGTTTAATGAAGGATTGATTCTTTTGATATTTAGGCATCCCCCATGGAAGATGGTAAAAGAGGGAGGAGATAGGGAAGGGCTAAGATTTCAGGAAACACATGCAGATTGAAAATGGCTTTTTAAAAAATCAAAATATAATGTTTGCTTTTAATATTCAGGTTGATCATTAACCAGAATGCCTAGAGAAGTATTAAAATAACTTTGAGGAAGCGAACTGAGCTTTTATATTTTCACTAGAATGACACCTGTAAAGTTAAGCATATTTTCCAGACAATAATAATATTTATATATTCTTTCAGCTTTCAGCTCGTTAATGTTTAAGCAGACTGTGTTTGAGAATTTGTATGGGGGGGGCAGTGAAAAATAAAGTTCGGTATTAATAATGTCCTTTGGACGAAGCTATTTAAGAAGCCTGCACTGTTTGGTGACAGTGGCCTCTGTAGCTTCATCTGCCTTACTAGGTACTGAGCTGACATAGAGCACTTTTTTCTTGAGTCCCTTGGCACCGTTTTCAGCACTTGACAGATATTCACTTCTCCAGGGTTAGCTAATGATTAATCATTTATTCTATAGAGTATAGAATAAAATAGAGTGTATTTGGTGTATTTTTTCTCTTTGTGGTTGTCACTGTTTGTCTTGTTTGTGTGGGCCTGGGAACAGGAGTCCCAAGGCTGGCCACAAGGCCCTGTCTCATGGTATTTCTGCTTTTTAATGCTCAGAACGTGTGAAAGAGTGAGTCTTGAGATGGTAAGGAGCCTGGACTGTGTTATAAAGGTAAAACTTAAACTTCCAGGAAAATGAGACATTTGATGAATAAATAAAAATTACACCGTATCCCATCTCTCTTTTTTTAGTTATTAAGCATATTTTCTATTTATATGCTAAAAGAAATTATTAGAAATTATTTTAAATCCTCCAATGTCTTTGTCCCTGCCCATTTCAGCATGCTTGAAGATGACCTTCAGCTCAGTGACAGTGAGGACAGTGACAACGAACAAGTAAGTTTTGTACACCCCATAATACCAGGGATCCTTTTAAATCTAGTATTTCTGAGCTGCTTATCCTAATCTGTTTTTTGTTCTTTTCCTGGTCCTTCTTCCCCTTATTGTGAATCCCTAGAGCCCAGAGAAGCCTCCTCCTGCGTCTGCACCTCCCAGGTATTGTGTGCATGTGTGAGCAAATTTTTGCATTTTTCTACCAAATGGGGAAAATACAGCTTTATTTAGTGCTTTCATAGCTGTTTCCTAGGGAAAGACATGAAGGATCACAGAAGAAAGTACCTGTTTAATTTTTTGGAAGCTTAAATAAGCCTAGAGAGGTTGTTAACTCTATAAAAGAGAAAGTCCCTGTACCCACCTAAATCATCAGTTTAAAATTTTTGAGACTTTATGGGTGGCTCAGTCAGTTGAGTATCTGCCTTTGGCACAGGCTATATCTTGGGGTCCAGGTTGTGATCTTGGGGCCTTGGGATGGAGCCGGGAGACTGCTTCTTCTCTCCCTCTGTCCCTCCCCCTCGCTCCTTGCTTTCCTCTCTTTCTCACTCTCTCAGATAAATGAATAAAATCTTTAAAAATATATAAAATTTTTGAGAGTTTAAAAATAAGCTCAAATCACTTTTTTCAGTATTATATAACCAGTATTTTCAAAGTTATGCTGAAGAGCCCAATGTTTGTATGAAAATTTTTATGGAGATTTATTTGCGCTTTTCAGAAGTTGTAAAACTGAATCCTTTCTAGAAATTGTTTTCCATAGTACCTGTTTTCCCAGTCATGAATTTCTAATTGTTTCAGTTGCTTTCATTTCATTTTATTCAATTTGATTTCACAAATAGATTTTTTTAAAAAGATTTTTATTTATTCATGAGAGAGAGAGAGAGGCAGAGACACAGGCAGAGGGAGAAGCAGGCTCCATGCAGGCAGCCTGACGTGGGCCTCGATCCCGGAACTCCAGGATCGTGCCATGGGCCGAAGGCAGGCGCTAAACTGCTGAACCACCCAGGGATCCCCAATAAATAGATTTTTAAGTAATCTCTATTCCCAGCATGGGGCTTGAATCCACAACCCTAAGAACAGGAGTTGCGTACTCTCCCAACTGAGCCCAGTCAGGCGCCCCTCAGCTGCTTTTAAAAATGACCTAAAATACATTTTAGTGTGATGGAAAATGGCAGTATTTTTACTTTGTAAACAGTAGCCATATTTCAGAAAATACGATGCTTTAAGTTTTGGAAATGGGAGTTACTGGAACTGCCTTTATAATATTTTCCTCTGGTACTGAATTTACCAGTATATGCCAGTATATACTGGTGTGTGTGTATATATATATATATATATATTTTTTTTTAATTTATTCATGAGAGACACAGAGAGAGAGAGAGGCAGAGACATAGAGGGAGAAGCAGGCTCCATGGAGGAAGCCCGATGTGGGACTCAATCCCAGGACCCCAAGATCATGCCCTGGGCCAAAGGCAGTTGCCAAACCGCTGAGCCACCCAGGGATTCCCCGTATATACTGGTACATTAATGAATATACCAGTACCTGTCTTCCATAGACAGAGTTAAACTATGCTATCGCTGTTGTACTTCTTGAGATGGGGTCATCCGTTCTGAAGCTCAGCAATAAAACCGTCCTGTCAAGCAGGTGATGTTAGAGTTCATGTGAAGGAAGATCATGTATTCATAAGCTCTACTCATTTATTTATATTCTATTCTGTTCAGTAATTTTTCATGGCTTGTAATAACCCAAAAATTATGACGAGCCTAACTTAAAAGTTGAGGAAAAAGAGGAAAGGTGGGCATAAATTAGAAGCAGGAATAGCATTGAAAGTGCATCTCATTCCAGTCATCACTGACTTAAGTTACCAGTGGGAAAAGGACCACAAGCTTGATGTAGCATTTTTATATGAGGAAATTATAGCATAGTGTGTGTGTTTTAAAATTACTTCAACTAGTGACTTTAATTTTTTTTCTACTTATTAAACAATTTTATTAGGTCAGTATTTTAGGAAGATGTGGAGGCTTTCAAGATTATAGTTATTGATTTACTGCTCTGGCCGATTCCATCTGGGGCATGACAAGCTATGAAATTCTATGTGTGTCCAGCAGTGCGATTAGCACGTGTTTTCTCACTGACCTAGAGTTATTGCCCTATTCTTAAAACTTGGGAGTAGTTAATTTCTACTTTGGCTGGTGTTTGAGGGTTATCCTAAGCCACTCATTAAAGAAAGGCCTCTTTTACATTGCTGCCTAAGAGTGTGACTGGATTACCTTTGAGGTCACTTACCAGAGGAACACCATTTATATTCAATATATTCAGTAATTCTCTGGCTACCATTTGTTAGTTTTCATATAGAAAATAGAGGGAAATTTTATGTATTGGCCGTTCTTTTATAAATTAACTTCTTTGGGCTAAAATGTACCCAATTAAAGTAAACTTTTAAAGCGTCAGAAAGTAAATATTTTAGGCTTCGTGGGCTACATACCCTGTCTTAAAACTATTCAGTTCTACTTCTGTAGTATAAAAGCAGACACAGACAATATATAAAATAATGAGTGTGGACATGTTCCAGTGAAACTTTATTTAGAAAAACAGGCAGCCTGTCCATGTTGGGGTTTACCAACTTCTGATACAAAGCATTACCATCGAATGTAAATTTTGTATAGCTCAAAATGTTCTTCAGGAGCAAAATTCCCACAGGCTTTTCTTTTATGTAGTTATTTGGTGAGCTATTTTAAGGATTTTTCACTGGGTTTTGAGCCACCATGGGCTTTTCCCTCAACTGGATGATAATGGTGATTTAGTAATATGGAGGCCCTTGCTTTTGAGTAGCAGAAAAATGATCAAGAGGTTGGAAATGAGTAGAGAGGGGGGAAGAGAAATCCACCTTTGAGGTGTCTTCAGAGTCTCTCTCCGGGTTGCTTGCTTCGCAGTGCCCCGCAGTCGCTTCCAGAAGCAGCGGCCTCAGCACATTCCAGTAGTGCCGAGTCAGAGAGCACCAGTGACTCAGACAGCTCCTCGGACTCCGAGAGCGAGAGCAGCTCAAGTGACAGCGAAGAGAATGAGCCCCTAGCAGCTCCGACTCCTGAGGTACCGTGTCCCCTCCAGGAGGCAGAGAGGCAGTCTAAGACGGCAGCGTTCTGTCCTTTGGGGCTAGCGTCCACTGTGGGCCAGCACTGACCCTGGACTGAGTGGTTCTGTCCCACGGGCACCTCTTTCCTACTCTTGTGCTGTGTAGAGCCGAGCCAGCTATTTCTATTTACTTCTTACAGACATGTGGCAACAGAGGTTTGGGAGAGAGGCCTTTCTCTCCTATTTAAAATAATATGTTCTTCTCTGTCATTGCTAGTGTTGTTTGGAAGAGTAAGTCATTAAGAAATGTTTGCACACCATTTTCTTTTCCCTTCTGTTGCGCAAAAAAAAAAAAAAAAACACCCACAAAAAAAAAACCAAACTTGTTTTTTAGTAGGCTGCTGTTATAATACTAATGAGAATTCTTTTTGAAATTTCAGGAATGCATGAATTAAGGAAATCAAAAGGAGACAGCCCAATTTAGCAAAGGACAAGAACGTGAACTAGAAATAAGTCGTCAGAGGTTCTATTTTTGAATCACTAAAAGCCATGCATTAAATTGATGGCAAAGTGATTTTACCAGGGCTGTGTTTCTTGGTCCCTTTGCTCCATGTAAAACAGGGATAATTGTGTTTGCCTGTCACCCCTACCCTTGGGAGATATTGTAAGATAAACAGATGAGATGGCAAAATCGCAAGCACTAAGTATATCTGGAGGATTTATACTATTTTTTTACTGGATTGTTTAATGCAAGAAGTCTAGTAACAATCAGGGTTGTCAGATGCCCTCAAAACTTGAAATAGTGATGTAAAAATTATGCTGGGGAAGACTACCTCGTGGAAAGGGAAGAAAGACATTTTTGGTGAGCTAGTCCAGTTTGTATAGAGAAAATAACTCTGCATATTTTAGACGGGAATCCTGGGAAATGAGCTTTTCTGATTAAGAAAGCATTAAAGTTCCCAGTATTTGTCTCTGCTATTTAGCAATCAGGGCAGTTCCACTAGACCATTAACTGAATACATCTGGAGAACATGTAGTGAGCCTTAACAGCCATGTCTGAGAGCAAGAGAAACTGGAGAAAGAACTCCCAAGTCATTTTTTTGTTGTTGTTAGATATGAATTTATGTCTGACACAGAGTAAGTGCTCAATAAATATTTTCTGGAGTGAATAAACATGAATCAGCATTAACTGCACTTAAAAATGCCTTTTAGATTGTAGGAACTACTCTGTGTATATCTGGGGGCTGTTTCCTTGTGTGATACTAATCACTGTTGAAATAATTTTTCTGTGCCTCAGGGAAAAAGATATTGAATATGCTGTGCAGACAAATTGTGTGTTTGTTCCTTGTTTATAAGATCTTTGCTTTATGTCTCACCTTATTCAATTAGAAAAATCTGCATGCTTGTTTGGTTACTAAAAGAAGGAAGATAATTGAATTAAATAATAGAATTCAGTTCAAGTAAAATGGAAACCGTACAGATTTGGCTGAATAATTGAAACTTGAAAAAAGAATTTAATCTGGTGTTTGTATTAATGAAACCATTATATCTTATTGCTCAAAAGGTTACTGGAATAAATTTAGAGACTCTTAGTTGAAAAATAAATGTTCCCATCCCACTTTTTTTTTTAATCGCCTTACAAATAGGCTGATATTTGTATGTTTGTGTTGACGAGTAAATCTATCTAGACTTGGGTACAGTTTGTGTGTCATTTCCTGACACTTGATTTCACCAGAAATATTTTGTCTGGGTCTAGATTTTAAACCTTTCATTTCCCCCAGTGTATTTAACTACCTTCTTTCCTTTTAAAAGGAATACCCGCTTTATTGTAAATCTCCTGTGTGAGAGTAACATGAATTCCACAATAAGCCACAGTTACTAATTTTAACTTTCTCACCTTTTTTAAAATCTATTTTTAATGCTGAGAATTTTGCTTTTTATGGCTCTGTCTTCAGTTCATTTGACAGTGATCTTATAAGATCTAAAATGTCCTGTGCCTGTCAGTGGGCTGGCAGTGAACAAGGGGGGAAAGCCGCTTTTAGCTCTGCTTTATAGTGTGAAACGAAACGTAAATCTCAGCTTTTCACAATATGTGGGACACATCGTCTTTTACTGCTTTGGTTCAGAAAAAATGCTTCTCTTCTCAGTTATTCAGGGATCTACTTAGTTTTCTAATCTGTTCACTGTCCAGTTTTTTGTTTTTGTAATAAACAACCTTTGTTGATTTTTCTAGATGCTTGGTACTTTTTCATGAATTATTTGACTTAGCTCTCCATCAACCCTGTGGGGTTCGGAGCTGTCTTTTCACCTGTAAAAAAGGTGGCAACACCAAGATTCAGGCGCATAGCCATCTAATCCTGAAGCCTTTTTTCCTACTATACCATACTTCTCTTCATTTTCTTTTTCTTTCATTTTAGGATTCATACTCAATGATGATGTTTTTATTAAAAAAATGTAGACATTTGTGCATAGTTTATAACTTTTTATTCAATATCACAATTCAGCCTAAAATGAACTTCTGACAATTTGAGGAGTTAGGACAGGTAAAGGGACATGCAGTTCAAACATTTATTAAAATGCCTAATGAAAAAAAAAAAGGAAAAAAAATTTAAAAAATGCCAAATGAAAACCAATCTGGTATTTTTTTTCCACACCTGATGTGCAGTGTTTGGGTTGTGCCAGCCCAGGGTGGCTGTCAGTGGGGCACGGGGCAAGGTAGGGCAAGAAAACAAAGTCCAGACCTTGATCCTATCCAGCACTTAGACTTAAAATTCATTTTAGAATCTATTTCAATCAATCCCTTATGTAAAAAGTTTTCCCCATCTCAACACCCAAATATCTGACCTTAAAAGAATTCTATACATTTTCCCATCTTTATAGCAGGTCTGTAGAAAGGATTGGCCCTACTGATTCTCCTTGCCTGGGCACATAAACTCAATTTTACCCTGCAATTGGGCCATATGCCTCCCCTTCTGGACATTTTTAGGACCACAGTGGAAGAAAATGTGTTTTATTTCTGTAATCAGGACATTCCTTTAGTAGGACATCCCTACTAAATGTATCTTATACTGCCCTGTTTTGGGGTGGGGGAGAGTAGATGTTATTTATACCAGGAATGACTTTCCTTTTTGGTTCACGAATAAATACTCTGTCAGTGATTCAATTGGGGCTGTAAACTTAGCCCTGGTGAGAGATCCATTCCCTTCCCAAGAAAGGGTTTGAAGGGTTTGGTTCCTTAGGTGAATGGCAAGTGATATATCCTAATGTCTTGTCCCGGGTTAGCCACCCAGATTACCACACCCTCAAGTGTTTGCAGGAAATATCGTTTGACAAGTACGTATTGGGTGCTAATCTTTTCTCCACCCTTAACCATCATCCTGTCTTGTTAGAATATGGACTATAGTTTTAGATTTCCTGTGGCAAAATAAATGCCTGGCACATTGGAGTAGTTTCCTTCTTGCTTCCTCCCTGCTCTGAAATTCAAATAAGAGTCTGGGTATGTAGAGTTGATCCTGAAGGAGACCTATTCTATTAAGCAGCAATAAGAGGTAGCCAGAAATAAAACAGTTTTGCAGCCTTCTTTGTGGCCAAAGTTTGGTCCTACCAGGCTCCTTAAAGTTGCTCTTCTGTTGTAATCACACCAAGCCCAAACTACCTACCTGGTCATTTTATTACCTTTTTCCTGGCCGAAAACTCTTTACGTTATATCCACACATCCTGATATATTAGGTTGTTGTGTTTTTATAGAGTTGAATAATTTGGGACATTCTTCTTGGGAAAATTGTTAGCAGTCCTCCCTGTAAAATATCATCCCCCTACTAGAATGATCTCCTTATCCATAATCTATCTATCCTGTTAAATCCCATGTGGAGTATCTTTCATTTAATTTCCTGGTGCTTTGTGTATATGAGTTAGTCATTCATACAAGCCACCTATCAGAATGAATGGATCTTAAAAACATGTAGCATAATGGTGATGTACCATCACCATTTATTTATTTATTTATTTTTTAAAGATTTTATTTATTTATTCATAAGAGACACAGAGAGAGATAAAGAGGCAGAGACACAGGCAGAGAGAGAAGCAGGCTCCGTGCAGAGAGCCCGAAGTGGGACTCGATCCCGGTTCTCCAGGATCCCACCCTGGGCTGAAGGCGGCGCTAAACTGCCGAGCCACTCGGGCTGCCCTGTACTGCCCTTTTAAAAGATGTGATCATTGCTTACTGTATTAGACATGAATATGTTTCCGTATGGCATAAGTGTAGGTACATTAATAGGTCTGTAGAAATGCTCAAGTTAATATCTCATGTATAGCACTATATGCAAGATAATAGTGGAACTTGGAGATAGAAATGCCATTGGGTCTTCTGTTAATAATCTACTTGGAGAGATGAGTTGGGATACATCAATAGCAACAAAGATTTAAAGAACAGGGTATCAGGAGAAGTCAGAAACTTCTGTTCATTCGTCAGATGTATATATAATCAGTATAATCTCACTGCTTTTAATTGTGTGCTGTGGAGTCTCCCTGTGTTTCTCAGAAAAATAGATGTTATTTCAGATAAGATTGTAACAGGATACTTAATGTTTGATTTTTAAAGAATTCAAGTGGGACTAACTTTAGGTGGGTTACTGTGACTTCACTTACTCTTTTACCAAGGCGTAAAATTTGAAAGTCAGGCTGTTATCCATGATATACTGCAAACCTTGTCAAGTATAAATGTTTAATGTTTTTAAGTAAGTAAAAGTAATGCAATCAAGTCTTCAGGAAAGTCATTTTCAGTTGAAAAGTTAGGTCCAAAAAAGGGGGTTAAAGCCTATAGGTAATCACTAAGAATTAGTCTATTCACTAGCCTTCTGAAACTCCTCTTTATAAAAGGATTCTGTTTATTTCATTTCTCCCTTTATTTTCTGATAGTTTACAAACCAAAATAATGTGTCAATTCTGTCTAAATTATAATTACCATTAGGACAAAATACTTCACATTACGAAGATTTCTCAGCAATTGTCAGTTGTCTAGGTTGGTCAGTATCTCATGGTCTATTACTAGTCAACATCTGCTACAGCGAAAATTCCTGTAGCACAAACGGACTGGAAGATTGTGTTGAGTTAATTATTAAGAGACTCTGACCTGTAATTAGAGAAAGATAAAAAGGACTTGAATTCTTAGGTTTGGAATGATTGCATTTCTCCCCGGGTGGGGGTGGGAGGCAGGGGTTGTGTACGATTGGTTGACTAACACAGAAGAAGAGTTTTTATCATCATCGGTCAGCTCACGTTTTTCTCTTTTCCATTGTTTTTAGCCTGAGCCTCCTACAACAAACAAATGGCAGCTGGACAACTGGCTGACCAAGGTCAGCCAACCGGCAGCCCCACCAGACACCCAGGAGGGGAGCGCAGAGCCCCCGCCTCGGCACCCAGACAGTAAGGGCAAGGGGGGAGGCGACAGCAGCGGCCCCACCACTGGTCACGAGCTCTCGGAATCCAAAGATCCTCCCCTCAAGAGCTCCGGCAAAGCCCCCCGGGGCTCCTCCGAGGGCCCTCACCCCGGCAGGAGGAGCTGTCCGAAGTCCCCGGCCCAACAGGAGGCCCTGCCGAGGCAGACTGTGGGAACCAAACAACCCAAGAAGCCGGGCAAGGCCTCCACGCCGGCGGACCCTCGGGCCGGCCTGCAGGTGGAGAGCGAGCCGGGCCCCCCTCCGTCCGGCTCCAGAGACCAGCCTTCCAAAGACAAGCCCAAGGTGAAGACGAAAGGGAGGCCGCGCGCCGGCGACAGCAGGGAGCCCAAGCCCGCCGCGCCCAGCCCCGGTGACCGCAAGAAGCACCAGAGCGGGCCGCTGGCCCCCTCAAAGGCACTCTCGGGCCCCGAGCCCACGAAGGACAATGCGGGGGCCAGGAGCCCCGAGCACTTTGCCCTGGTTCCCCTGACCCAGAGCCAGGGCCCGCCCCACGGCGGTGGCGGCAGGACTAGTGGCTGCCGGCGCGCAGTGGTGGTCCAGGAGGACCGCAGGAAGGACAAGCTCCCGGGGCCTGCCAGAGACACCAAGCTGCTGTCGCCGCTCAGGGACCCTCCTCCCCCACCCATCTTGATGGTGAAGATAACCCTGGACCTTCTTTCTCGGGTACCCCAGCTTCCTGGGAAAGGGGGCCGGCAGAAGAAGCCAGAGGACAAGCAGCCCCCCACAGGGAAGAAGCCCGATTTGGAGAAGAGAGGCGCAGACAACTCCAGCAAGTTGGTCAAAAAAAGAAAGGTGAGTGTAGAGGGCAGGGCCGCGCTCTGCAGGGTGGATTGTACCTACTGTTGGCCCGGAGCTGGCTGTGACCCGAATTGTCTTAGAAGAGGCGGGAAGTCTTTGCTTTGATCTGCTATAGCCTTTGCTCCTATACCAGAATGACCCTGTCCCTGGGGACCTGCGTGCTTCCCACTCTGCCGGCAGGCATTACCAAATGCTGGATCCCTTCAGCAGTCTGGCTAGTTTGAGAAGAGGTGAGGCAGTCCTTGAAAAAGCTATCTTGTTTTAGGATAATCTAGCATTTTCAGGTGCACTTTTTTTCTGATAACATTGGTATTTGCCACCTGACCCATTATTAGGTTTTGCCCTTGAAATTAATATCTTACATGAACTGAAATTTTAATCAGTATTCTGAATTACTGAAAGAACTGCTGTATATTAAATCTTACTCTTCTGGTAGGATCCTTTTTAGTACTGATACTATATCTGTATTTTAACTGATGGCTGCCTAACACCTCATTAATTTGAAACTACCAGATTTAGAATTTGTGACCTCTATTAAAGACTTTTATTAATAAGCAGAAAGTTATAAAAAAAAGTTATAGAGCTATTAAACATGCGGTTAGGATATCTTGTGGAGTAATACCGGGCTGATAAGGATATATTGTGAGGTAATGAAAATCTGTCGTTTCATTTATCACCATTTTTGGAGATTTCATTTAAGGAACAAACACAATGAAAAAAAACCACATTTGTACATTACTTAAGATCCTGAGTTAACTTGGACATACCACTATTTTGGATAGTCTCATTTCTTCCTATATCCTGAATCACTGAGCCCCCGATACACTTTTTGCTGATGCTTCATGGTGAAAGATAAGTGAATTTTTCCCCTAGTGGCATTCCAACCTAATCTGTTCCAGATTCAGAGTAAAAGGCACGGGAAGGGCCAACTCTTTCCTGCTGACAAGGGATAAAAATTTTAACACTTTTATAAGTACACCAAAAACTTCTTACTCAGTCGTGGAAGTTGAACTAAGAATAACAAAGGACAAAAAGATCCTGAAGCCTGTTGTCCCGTCTGTGTGATTCCACCAATTACTCCACCAGGTTAAAAATATAACATGACTTTATCAAATAGCACAGGGTGACTGTTTTCTCCAGAAGCTCGTTGAATGAGATGTGAGGGTGTGTATTACCACTGTAACCGCAGCTGGCAGCTCAAGTCCTAATTGGTAGTGCTGCTCCAGCTAGAGGAGGGCATATTCCCATGTCAGGGAACTTTTCAAATGATATGTGTGTGTGTTAAAGGTATAAAACTTTATGGATGAAATGGCGATGGATCTGGCTAGGAAAAAAACGCCTGCATCTCATATCCCTGAGAAAGGTTCAGAAATACACTCCTTGGGGCCCTTGAGTGGCTCAGTCAGTTAGGCCTATGAATCTTGGTTTTAGCTCAGGTTATGGTCTCATGGGTCTTGGGATCAAGCCCCTTGCGGGGCCCCATGCTCTGCATGGAGTCTGCTTGAAGTCTCTCTCCCTCTGCCCTGCCCCCCACTCCCTGTCTCTGTAAAATAAATAAATCTTAATAAATAAATAGATAGATAGATAGATAAATAAATAAATAAATAAATAAATAAATAAATAAATAAATAAATAAATAAAACACAACCCTCCTTTACCTCCCCTTCCTCCTGGGAAATATTTTATCACTTACCTCTCACCTGTCATGGTCCTGTCTAATCTCAAGTGAACCTTCTGCATTAGCTGGATTGGGGAGAAGTATTCGCTTCTAAAATACTAACCGGATGGGAATATTAGAAATTGGAGGCTCTGCAGACAGTTCTCAGTCCCAGTCCATACCCCAGTGCAAGTCTAGAAGCATTGTTTGCAGCTCCGGAACAGGAAAGTCAGCTCTCCCTGTTGAGTATTTGAGCTGTGCGCTCTAGGCTCTAGAAAGCCATTCCCAGCCCTTGGCCCTGCTCCACCAGGGCGGCTCATTTATCTCTCTCTGTTTGGAGGATGGAGAGATAATGACCTGCTCATCTGAGTCAGATACATGCTTGCTTGAATGCTTTGGCAGGCAGGGAGAGATCTGCCCCTGGGAACAGTTTACCTCTCTGCTGTGATACTGACAGGATCAGGGTCTGAACCAGTGGTTCCAAACCCTGGCTACACATGCTGGTCACCTGGGGAAGCCTTTATTGCCTATGGCAGGATTTGCACCCCCTACCTTACCCCCTCCATTGGTGTTTTCTAAATCCTAATGTCTAGCAGAGCTGGGAAGTGCTGGAGCAGAGCCATACCACAGGGCTGAGATTGTACAAAGCTAGTTCTTTGGTTCAAGAAGTTCCTCCACTGTGCTACATTTGAACATCTTGGATCTAGGCAACCAGGAATTCCTTGCCAAAGTATATCACTAGTTAGAAGCTTTCAGATAAATCAAT
Source organism: Canis aureus (assembly GCF_053574225.1). Classification (NCBI taxonomy): domain Eukaryota; kingdom Metazoa; phylum Chordata; class Mammalia; order Carnivora; family Canidae; genus Canis; species Canis aureus. The sequence goes on from NC_135643.1 coordinate 10,890,925, forward strand.
TTAAAAATAATCAACTGTATACTTTTTTCATGATCAGAGAATCACAGTCTTTTGGGTTTATTCCTGCTGTGTGCCCGATATTAGGAATATTGAGCATATGAACCTGAGATCCTGCCCTATATGGGTGGACTTCATCCTGTCCGGACCCTGATTCACCTGTTCAGGCCTTCCCCACAGAGCAGCTGTTCCCCCCAACATGTGCACCTGGGCCTCAAGGCAGGCAGGGCTGTTCTCAGGTTAAGCCTGTGCACTCTTTCACAAACTCAGATGGTGACGATTTGTTCATCTTCATTTTAAGTGTGAACACTAGAAAAAGATCTCTGAGGAAGTAATGAGAACAGTTGAAGAACATGCCTGGTTCTTCACATGAGTGAAATTTCATTTTTCTTTTGTATTTTCTTTCTTTATTTTGTAGTAGACCCCATGCCCAACATGGGTCTTGAACTCATGACCCTGCTATTGAGTTGTATGCTCTCCTGACTGCACCAGCCAGGCACCCCTGAACTTTAGCTTTTCGTTTAAACTCTGTTTCTTTCATGGTGCCAAATTTAGCAAACATTTTCAGAGAGTTAACCAATCCTTGTAACGATTTTAGACTTAAAAGCATGAGAAGATAATCCTAAAGACATAATGGTGGGTTGTGGCAGCTCTGATGAAGCTGTCACATGTTGCCTCTGGAGAAAAGGACGAGGCAGGGAGGCAGGTCATGACGAAAAATGGAGAAAAGTGTGGGAGTAAATAGGCATGACTTGACATCATGCTCCCTACAGAAACTGCAGAATTTCATCATCTAGCTTACAATTTAGAATTTAAAATACTACTTGTATTTTCACTTACTTAATTCATAAATCAAGCTGATGTCTTTGCAGACTAGGAAGACAAACGGAAGTCAGGAAGTACAATATAATGAAAACAGTGCAGCACAATTGAGCATATTCTAATGACACATCTAACGTGCATAGAGCTCCATGTATGACTTTAGCATATTCTAGGCACTTTTGTAGATCATATCTCATTTAATTTCAATCATTGTATAGATCGCCTTTCAAATAAAATGCCAGACTGTCCTAACCATCATGTAGACAAATATCTCTGTCCTTTCATTTTTCTAAATAATGGCTTCACTGACCAAGATGCTTTGGCATTTTGGGAAATAACATTTCAGAGCTATCAATTATGTCAGTTTTGGGGAACGGGAAAAGGAAATTATGGGATGTGATGGGAGTGCGCATTTTTATTGCTTGTGAATGGTTGGTTCAGTCCCTTCCTTCTATCCAAGATCTGACCATCTTTATTTGGATTGTTTATTCAGACCAACATTCCCAGTTATTCTTCAAAATCAAGGGTTTAAAACGTCATCCCTTATAGTTTCCTAAGGCCATTGATGTCTAATTTCATCATGTTTTGTTAGTTACCCCAAGAAGGGCCTCATAAACATATGAGCATGATAGTGAAGACTGATTTAAACTGTTCTTATGGGGGTACCTGGGGGGCTCATTCCGTTAAGCATGTGCCTTTGGCTCAGGTCATGATCTCAGGGTCCTGGGATTGAGCACTGCTTCAGGCTCCCTGCTAAGCAGGGAGCCTGCTTCTCCCTTTCCTTCTCCCCCTGCTTATGCTCTCTTGCTCTGACAAACAAATAAAATCTTTAAAATAAATAAATAAACCATCCTCATGCCTGTGTGTTTCGTCACCAAGAAGGGGGGAAAATGGGTTTTTTGTAATACTTATCCCAGTGCCTCTAATCTGTCTTCTCAGTAAGTCCCCACCCTTGTTCTTGGTGCTGATTGGCACTGTATCATCGTCTTCTTGAACCTCCTGCAGGGACACACCTCGAATTTCCCAGATGGCTGCTTCTCTACTTTTCCTAACCCCAGGTGCTACCAAGCCCATTTGCTTCCCTGAGGGAGATGACAGCCTTAGAGTTTGAGTGCTAAGAGCCTGTGGGTTGCTTGTACAGCTGCTCCCTTTCCTAGGTGAGATCTGGGAAAGCTCTCACATCACCTGGCTGCTTAGCCAACGTAGTTCTGGAACTCCTGTGTGCTCACTCTGCCCAGTCCAGTGATGTTCGTTCTTCTCTTTCACACCTGATGGGTTTTTTGTTTGTTTGTTTGTTTGCTTTTGTTTTGGTACACAGGTATCTGGTTGGGGGGATTATTGGAGAGAAGCACAAGGTCATAGTTCAGGATGGGTTCACGGACTCTGATAGTGTCATCCCTGGCTCAGTCCTTCCATTGTCCCCATTCTTGCCACTCCAGGGCCTGCGCCCTCATCCCCACCCATTTCCCTTTCAGAAGCTCGTCGTCTCTATCATAGCTAACTAAGCATCAGGGAGACCAACCTTCTACCTGTTAGAAACTCTGTGGCCTGAAATGAGTGTCCGTCCTAGAAAAGCTGTCTTCATTTTCCCTCTGCTACCTGTAGGTACTTAGATGGTGAGCCAGATGCCAGGGCAGGCATGAGGCCGCTCTCTCCCAGAAACCACCCTGGCTCAGCACTGTCCCATCTCTTCCTTTTATGGTCTTCATACTTGCCCTTCTGCTGTACCCTGTAGGTGGAGCAGTTTTTGGCAGATAATCTGGGCCACCTGATCCAACTGGTTGAGAAAAGCAAACAAGTCAACAGCCTCCTTTTGTTGTGTAGATGCAGGCTTGTGGAGATGCTTATCCTTCTGGAAAAAGGGAACTTCCAAAGCCCAGACCTCATACAGGGTTGACCTGTAAGTAAGCCACGGGCACAGGAGACTTCTTTTTTCTCTTGAAGAGTGAGTACCCGACTCTTGTCTCATTTTCAAATGGCTTCTTGTCCCAGAAAAACCTTCAGAAGTCCTTGCCTCCTGCTTTTCAGTCTTGGAATTCAAGACTGCATCTCCTGCCACTGAGTGTTGCTGGACTCCCTGCTTGCTTTCCTAAATCCACCCCCTGAGAGTTGTCGCACAGCCCAGCTTGCCCAGGGGCCTCCACTGCACCCTTCAGCTGCTCAGCTTGTGCCACTTGACAAACGTTTATTCCGGGGAAGCCTCTGTGACTGTTCCAGACAGAAGATGACAAGGTTTCAAGTGCATAGTGTACGGAAGTACTGACCTCAAGCCCACAGGCTTGAACTCAGTCAAGCAAGGAAAATCACAAGAAGGGGAATGTTGTTTGATTTAGTTTAATGGCTTACTTTCTCCTAGCTTACCAAATATTATCTGTTTGTAAGTTCTGCGTATCAGTGTAATGAGCATATTATTGCCAACATGGGTGTTAAATGCTAGTGTCAAAGTTCGTGTGTTTGGTGATTTCTTGAGGGTTATTTTGGCTGTTCTCTTGAGTCACCGACTGGCACAAGCCAAGGTTATGTCCAGTTTGTGAGGATTGACTCACTATGAATCTTATTTTCATGTGTGGTATATAAGGTCTACCACTTTGGGTTACCGGCATGTCCTAAGCAGCATGAAGATATACAAACAAAAACTAACTCTCCACCTCTGGGGTTTGGTGGGGTTTTTTTGTTTTGTTTTGTTTTGTTTTGTTTTTAAGGAAGTAACCTTGTGGACAGTTTATGCCTGGTTTTCCCTTGGGGACTTATTCTCTGTGTCATTAATTGGCTGGAAATACCTTCCACTGGAAAAAGTATATATTGCCAACTACCTCCTGTACAAGTTAATATCTGTCTGGGTATTTTAGCAAATTCTGTGACTTGGCCTAAAGGTAAATCTCCCATCTTTTTGCATGGCTTGCTAGGCCAACTTTCTAGCCCTTAATTTAAAACTGAGAACTCACTGGGCCCAGTGGTGGCAGAGACTCTTGGCACAGTAGGCTCCTTTTTTTTTTTTTTTTTTTTTTAAGATTTTATTTATTTACTCATGAGAGAGACACAGAGAGAGAGGCAGAGACACAGGCAGAGGGAGAAGCAGGCTCCATGCAGGAAGCCTGACGTGGGACTCCATCCCCGGTCTCCAAGATTAGGCCCTGGGCTGAAGGCAGATGCTCAACCTCTGAGCTACCCGGGCTTCCCAGGCACAGTAGGGTTTTAACTGACAGGGAGAATAGTAGGGTTCTGTTTTAACCCAGTCATTTCCAATTCACTCTCTTCTCTGCCAACATTGATGGTCTCTGGAATGTTAGCAGGACGAGTTGAATTGTGGATCTGTGTGCTGTGCAGAACCCCACCTAGGAGGGCTCCCCTGGCATGTGCCGGTACCTTTCATTTTCATGTCTTCTGAATTGTGCTCCAGAATTCTGCGGCCGGCCCCTGCTGCATGCCACAAGAGAAATAGCTGTGTGAATTGCCCTCTCCTTGTTCAGCTGTGCCTTTGAGATGTGCCTATTTATGTACATCACATCATCTCCTTACCTGCTCTCCCAAGATGTTTTTTCTCTGGTCTTCTGTAATAAATGGTTATTATTTCTGGGCAACTGGTCTCTTTTTTATCTTATCTAACCCATACATTTTTTTTTTTAATTTTATTTATCAGAGGAAGTGAGGAGCAGAGGGGGAGGGAGAAAGAGAATCAATCCCAAGCAGACTCCCCACTGATCACAGAGCCCAGCATGGGGTTCCATCCCACCACCTCGAGATCATGACCTGAGCCAGTATCCAGCGTTAGACACTTAAATGACTGAGCCACCCAGGGGCCCCTCACCTGTACATTACATAGTTTCTTCTTTGCATTGACTAGTTGGAAGTTCAGAGTGCAATTTACAGATTGGCACTAGAAAACTGTAGCACAGCACTGCAGTAGCACAGTACTATAGCAGTACAATGTAAACCACATATGTTATTTTATTTTTTTTACATACGTAATTTTAAATTTTCTAGTAGCTACATTTAAAAATATAAAAAGACCAAAAAAAAACTAGTGAAAATAATTTTTAGATTTTTATTTAATCCAGCATATCTAAAACAGCACCACTTGAACATTTAATCGATATAAAAATCATTACATTTCCCATTTTTTGCACTAAGCCTTTGAACTTGGTCCCTTTGGACTAGCTGTGTTGGAGTTCCATCTAGATACTGTCTGGTGGCTGTCGGGAGTGCACAGGCCATGCAGAATCGGCCTCTAGGAGAGTGAAAGCCTGCCCTTGGATTTCATTTCTCTTCTCTACCCATATTTTCCCTTCTTAATATTTTCACTTGTACACACATCAGGAGATTGGAGGTATTAGGTACCTTGAATGATCCATTTTGAAAGGAGACAAACTTTTTCCAGTGGAGTTGTGAAGGGCTGAGTGGACGTGTATGCTCAGGCACATTGGTTTGCAGAATATCTGGTGGAGGAGGGGCATGTTTTTCCTGTTACCCTTCCTTTGAGTGGGGTCAGGCTGCCTATTAACGTCTGGGCAGAGCTTGAGCCTGCACATCTTAACTTACTGCTTTTTCTTGGAGAAATTCAGGGAATGAGGGAGAGACAGCGGTGAAAACTGGGGCCTCCCACTATCAGTTAATTTGAAGAACGTTTTTTTCCTTTAAGGCATTAAGAGAGGATTTCAGGTTTTTTAGGGATTGTCCTAGATTGGGTGGTGTCCCAGATTTCTCTCTTGGTGAACAACTGACAGTTGGAGGAGTTTAGTTCTAAATGTGCATCAGAATTAATTGAAGGACTCCCACCAATCACTGCACTGTCACTTGTTGTTCTTCCCATGGAGTCATTACGTGAGCCCAGACCAGTGGGAAGGAGGCCACTGTGAAGTCACTGAGTCTACGTGAGACTTGCTGTAAGCTTGGTCTGTGTGTTGACAAGTGAAAAAGACTTTTGCCATGAAGAATTCTTTGTTCTCTTAATGATTGCGTGTGTTTATCTTGCACTTTAGTTGGTGTAAACAGATGTTTTTGAGGTATGTGACTCTCCATAGAATTAGATAGCTCTTCTGCTCATACTCTTCTCTCATTAAAATTATACTTACCCTTCATTTTTTTTCAAATTTTTTGAAAAATAGAAACACGTGTGTCCATATGTATATATATAAAGATAAAGACAATCTCTTAAAAAGAAATTAGTGGGTATAAGTATATAAGCAGATAGTCCTTTTGAAAGAGAGAGGCTGTCCTTATAAAAATCATCTGTTGTTACTTGCTGTGAATATGCATGTTTTATTCTTTTATATTTAGAAAAACATCAGTGAGATATTGAGGACCATTACTTACCCTTCTGTTGTCAGCTATGATTTAGACATCCTCCCTTCCCTGGGTGGGAAGAATATGCCTTCCTTATGTGAAAACCTGTCTCAGTACAAATCTCATCAAATCTCGATTGCTTCCCTCAACCCCCCGAAATACAGTGTACGTACTTGTAAGTTTGCTGTGTGTGGAGGTGTCACCAGAAGTCTAATTACTCTTACTCCATTTGCTGTGTAGCATTTTCTGTTTTATCTGTACACCTGTGTTCCTAACAGTGTACTTTGTCATGCAACGCTAACAGGCTGAAGCTGAGAAAGACCATGACAGCAAGAAAGCCAGACTGGAGAAAGAAACCAAGTTGCAGTCATTATCTTCATCCCCCCACAAAGAATCTTCCAAAACAAAGTGAGTATAGAGATTAGCAGCGGCCTTGAAAGGTGATCAAGTCTTCCCCAGGCTCGACAGGGCAAAATCATTTTTCTTCTGCAGTAGGAGTGGATCAACACACTGTCTAGCTCATTTTGATGACTTGCTAAGTTCGTTTCATGTTGCTTTCATCCACGAGGCCCTTTTGGGAATGAACAGTTCATTGAGCCCAAACCTAGGTTTATCAAAGACATTTTAACAATGGAAAATTTCCTGAACATCTGGAAGTAATTTCTTTCTAAAATAATTTTTAATGAAAAAGGAAGGGTACTCTTATAATCCCTACTTTGCAGAATTGGAGACAGAGGCACAGAGAGAAAGTGACGCCAATAGTCACAAAATTCTTGACAGATGGAACTACCACTTGAACCCCGGGAGCCTGGGAACATCCAGGCTGACTCACTAAGTCTCCTGCTTTGGGGAGAGGTGGCCACAGGGCAGGCGGCTAATTCCAGGAAGTTGTGAATATAAAAAGTTATTATTCACTCCCTGGTTTATTCAAGAAATCACTGCATAAAATGACCTGGCAAAAGAAAGTAAATGCATAGTGTCACTGGGTGGGAGCCAACAGATTTGAGAGGGAGGGTGGAAGAAGGAGCAGAGAGAAGGTGACAGCTGGGCTTGCCCGCTTGTCCAGCAAAGGTCCAGGTTGGGGCACAGCTAATGAGATTAACTTGGTTGGGGAAGTTAGGATCTCTGGCAGACTCTATGAGTTTAGTGACAAATCACACAACTTAATCCATTATTCATAGATAGGACTAGATCTCTCAGAGGTACCTGAAGTCCCTGAAGTTTGGCCTTTCTATAAGAATGGATTTCATGCTCTGTGATTTGTTAATTTTTGGTGTCAGCAGCCATTTTACAACTAAACTACTAAGCTAATGTGTTTCGTGTTCTGCCTTAACTTAGTTTTGTGTGATGTTTCCTTCCAGAACACCCAGGCCCTCCTCTGAGCCCTCAAAGAAGGAGATGCTTCCCCCCCCACCTGTGTCATCCTCATCCTCATCCTCATCCTCCCAGAAGCCAGCCAAGCCTGCACAAAAGAGGCCAAGGCGGGAAGCTGATCCCTCCAGCCAAGACGCTTCCCAAAGTGCCAGTAGTAGCAAGGGCAACCACAAAGACTCTTCCACTCCCAAGCACAGAAAAGTAGAGGGGAAGGGATCTGGAAGCAGTACAGAGCACAAGGTAAGCAGGCAAGGCTGGAACTTAACGGAACGGAATACATCAACACATCATTACATCTTTACTTTAAATTCCCAAATAAGAGAAGTTCCCAATGATGATTTTTCAGAACTCTTCATCACTGTTAATAAGGCAATAATGAGTTATTTGTGTTTAAACTTACAGAGGGAGAGTAAAAAAGGGAGAAGGAGAATAAAAAAGATGACTACTATTCCATGTTGTTTAGATGTCAGTTTATTCTTCTTAAAGTGGTTCAGAGGTGAAAGATCAGAATAGATTTTATCGTGTTGATTTTCTATCAGTTGTCTTGCAGTAAAGAATGCTACCTGGTTAGTTCTTGGTTTGCATGTCACCTACTGTCGTTATTGGCTGTAATGGGAAAAATGTAGCCACTTTCTCTTCTGCTGACCTGGGCTGGGTGGGTGTGTATGTGTGTCAACTAAGAGAAAATGTTATGTTTAGCTTATCTGTGCTCTTTGACATTTTTGTCTTACATCTTTCTAGTCCTCAGTATAACCAGAGCCTATAGTTTCAGTTGAATCTAGTTGGGAAAATGGGTGACCAAGCTGAATTGTACAGTGCTTGATTTTCTCTGTTCTGAACTGGTATTTTGGTCTAATTTAGAGGGGTGGTCAGTGGTTTTAACTGTTGGAGTGTGAGCTGTATGATGATTTTTTTTAAAGGGATCTTCTGGAGATAGTGCATATCCTTTTCTAGTGCCTTCTTTGCCAAATGGTAACTCTAAACCAGGGAAGCCTCCAGTGAAGCTTGACAGGTAAGACCTTGAGTGTTCTGTCCCCCTCAACCCCGTTCATTTGAAACCGCCCCCCCCCCCCCATCTCCTCCCATCCTTTTTCTGCCCTCATAGTCTTAAGGTCATCTTGTCCCAGTCTTAATAATTCCAGGTTCCTGTGACCCACCCCTGATGTTTGCTTCTCTTTCAGACAACAAGCAGATTTTCACAGGAAGGAGGCCAAAAAGTTGAAGCAAAAAGCAGAGTTAATGGTCAGTTTGGCTCTTTCATCCCTTTGGTAGAAAGTTTTCTGATAAGATAGATATCTGTTATCTCATTGAATTCCCTATCACTGGACGGCAGGGGTGGAGTGGGGAGGGCCAACATGGGCTGCGAAATAAGCGGGATCAGCGGGTCTTAAGGAGTGAGGGGTAAGGGATTCTTAGTGAAATTATTTTCTTTGACTCCATCTGAACATAGGCAAATGTACAGGGTACCTAGTGACAAGTTTTATATGTAAATGAATGGAAGTTAAATCCACCCAAAAGTGTTTGATTTAATTAATATATGCCACTGGATCAGTGGATCAGTTCTTTGGATGTAGAAGACAAGGTCTGCTATTCAAAGTCTGTCAGTTTGTGTTTAACCTGAAACATTTCAGGAGATGAGGTAGTCTGTGCTCCAGAATGGTCTTAGAGCCCTTGAGATAATAACCTGAGAGAACAGTAGACCAGTGCCATTAGGTAAGATTTTAAGATGGAGGTAATGATTGCACTGTTGGTGAACATACTTTTAAAAATGAGCTGTCTTTATCCAGTGGCTGTTGGGACTTTCTGGAAAGTGGTGCTTTTGTGGTTAATTGCATACGCAATTAAATGTACTTTTACTTCTCTGCTGCAGTATAATTAGATAATGTTTGCCCTTTGTTGTGTTTAAATATCTAAGACTTGGGCGCTTTTATTTATTTAATGTATTCTCCAAACCCAAACCCCTACGAATACCACTTACTGAACCTTGTACCACATGAGAAGAGCATGGTGGCCACTAATGTCCTGGCCTGGTGTTCTTCAACCCCAGGCTGTAGGCGGGCATCTCTTCTCAGGCAGGCGAGGGAAGGCTGGACTAGACCCTTTATCAGTCCCTGTTCATCAGGTCAAGATGTTTATCAAGTCCTTACTATGCGGGATGCTGTGAGGGGGTCAAAATTAAGCCTCTCTATGTAGACCTGTCTCCAAAACAGCCCTGTTACTAGGATGGCCTGAGTCAGATTAAGATGTCTGCACTAAAGGACAGTGTTTTTTCTGGCCTGTCTTCCAGCTCTCCAAAGTTGGTGCCAGAACCGTAAGAACCTTTAGAATTTTGCAAGAGAGTAAATACTCAGTGCTTTGTCAGCCAGTTATCTAACACTTACCTTGAGGTTGAATGTTTTTCAGCCACTAGGTTCCTTCATTATTCAAACAGTAGTCCAGGGAACTTTCTGTTTTGCTATTAATTTATACAGATTCCAGATGCACCTCTTCTACTCCCTACCTTAGCTGCCCATATATTCCCGTGTGTACAGGGCAGTCCTGATTTATACCTTGCTGCATCTCATTTTAATAGCTAATAAAAGCTCATTTCACCGTGAAGTTATGCTGGTTTGCATAAAACCCAGAATGGCAATCTCTTTATAATATTCTCCTTTAATTGAGCAAGGTCTCATATAAGTTCATTTTGCATTCCAGGTAGTTAAGTTCACCACTGAATAGAGAGGAATGTATTTTCTCTCTGCATTGTACTCACTGTTGAGTAGGGAGGTGAGGATGCTACTGCTTGAACACTGTCTCTGGAGCTGCAGAAGGAGCTGTCTCGGAAATATTTTCATTATTAGCCTTGCAGAATACGTCCCTCAGAGAAGTAGATATTGGCAAATTGTTTTACTATAGTTCCTTTTGTTTGTACACTAAGGCCAGTACAAATCTTGGAAATTCCATGAAAGAGATGGCATTGAGTAAGTAAATATGAGGAGTCATAGTCTCACCAGTGAAGCAAACCACTAAAGCCCTATACTGCTGATAGAGTGGGCTTTGCCAATTTGATTCTTATTCTTTCTGTCACTAATTTTCTTTTTCTTTTTTTGGAATATAAAACAGATTTTTTTTTTATTAAACACAAAATACACTTTTCAAGTATAAGAAGTTGACAGCACTTATTAAATAGTGTTTCAAGTTTTTCTTAATTTTTCTTTATTTTTAAATGCTAGTTAGTTACAATATAGTGTGATAGTTTCAGGAATAGAATTTAGTGATTCATTACTTACATATAACACCTAGCACTCATCACATAAGTGCCCTCTTTATTGCCCACCCCCCCCCCCACCAGCTTTCCCTTCAACAACCCTCAGTTTGTTCTCTCAGTCGAGTCTGTTTTATGGTTTGTCTCCCTCTCTTTGTCCATCTTATTTTCCTTCCCTTCCCCTATGTTCATCTGTTTGGTTTCTTAAATACCGTATACGAGTGAAATCATGATATTTGTCTTTCTCGGACAGACTTATTTCAGTTGACATAATACCTAGCTCTATCCTTGTCACTGTAAATGGCAAGATTTCGTTCTCTTTGATGGCTGAGTAATACTCCTTTGTGTGTGTGTGTGTGTGTGTGTGTGTATGCACACTGTGTGTGCAGATTTATTTATGTATGTATGTATGTATGTATTTATGAAAGTCACAGAGAGAGAGAGAGAGGCAAAGACACAGGCAGAGGGAGAAGCAGGCTCCATACACCGGGAGCCCGATGTGGGATTCAATCCCGGGTCTCCAGGATCGCGCCCTGGGCCAAAGGCAGGCGCTAAACCGCTGCGCCACCCAGGGATCCCCTGCAGTTCAGTTGTTTATCCATTCATCAGTCAGTGGACACTTGAGCTCTTGAGCTCTTTCATAATTTGGCCATTGTAGACACTGCTGCTATAAACATCAGGGTGCACGTGCCCCTTGGAATTAGTGTTTTTGTATCCTTTGGGTAAATACCTAGTAGTGCAATTGCTGGGTCGTAGGGTAGTTCTATTTTTAACTTTTTGAGGAGCCTCCCTACTGTCACCAATTTTCTGACCCTGTCTTCTCTAGAAAAAATATTTTAGAATCAAGCTATTTTTTAAAAAAATTAGTAGCCCCACACCATCTTTCCTTGCTGATTTGTCACCATCTTCTTATACTCCACTTGCATCTTTGCTGCTTTTATTAATTCTTTTTGAACATATCAAATTGAAAACATTAGCAGAAACTACGAGCTTGGATATGCATTGCTCTTATAACACATGGTCCATATGACAAATGTAGAGAAAAGGTGGAGGTGCTCATCGCAGTCTTGGAGGAGGTGGCTGTGTTCCAGTGAGGAGAGCATTCAGTGACAGGGTGTGCTTTCAGGTTTACGTGAGCACCAGTATTCGATTTCATTCATATTTCTACTTGCCCTTTAAGGGACTCTGAAATTTTATCCCTGCTGGCTGGCCCAGGGATAGCCTTGTACATTTAGCCCTGACTTCCAAATGAGATTGGATGATCTGTTTGGCTCTAAAATACATAAAACAATTATTGTTAGAATTAATATTTAAGATGCTTATAAACCATAATGTTTCCTGTTGCACGTAAGATAAACACCACAAGTACAAAGAAATTTGTGTCTGCATCATTCTAGATATGTAGAAAAGTCTATTTCTCAGGAAAATTATATAATGAGAAATTGCGCCCTAATAACAAGGAGAGGATGTGCTTACTGCCTTGGTTTTTGAATATGTAGTTTAAGACTTAGAGTAGTCTTAATAAGATAGTTTTCTCTTTTCTATTAAATTTTCTCTAAAAGAAATTTTTCAGTAGGTGAGAGCCAACAGGCTTTGGTTGTCACTGTGAATTCATTTGTTCTCACAGTTTTCCTTGGCCATAATTAAACTAATACAGTGGAGGGGAGAGGGAAGGTAAAGACTGTGTTTGAGAAACTAAACAAAAGTCTGTCTTGGGCCTAATACTGACCATATTCTTCTACAGATGGACAAGGTTGGGAAGGCTTTTAAGTACTTGGAGGCCGCCTTGTCCTTAATTGAGTGTGGGATTGCCATGGAGTCGGAAAGCCCAGCCTCCAAATCGGCTTACTCGGTGTACTCCGAAACCGTAGACCTCATTAAGTAAGTGCCAAGTCATTTTGCCATCTTCCTAAGAGCTTCTCTTTCCTCACCTTTATTGCCTGAATCCATTTGAACTCAGTTGGAAGACAACTTAATAAAGGAGAGCTTTAAAAAAGTGACTGATCCAAGACTTTTTCTTGGGTCCTAGACGAAAGTTGTATCCTGGATGAAGTGCTAGAATAGAGGGACTGAGTCCAGCTCCGTCCTTTTGCCAAGTGTGCTGTGAAATGCCAGACCTTTCAGAGAGAGGCTGGTTTTTCCAGTTTGGTTTTCTTATCAGATGCGCTGGCAGCTCAGTGTGAAAGCTCCCTTCTTCATCTGTATTTGGGCAGGGGACCCAGTGAGGACACAAGTACGTGGTTTCAAGCAGGTAGACAGGCCAGAGAAGAGAAGAGACATGTCCTTGCCTGCTTTTCTGAATGGCCTGAATTACTGCTCTAAAGCCTGGGGTTTTTTTCTTTGTGGTTTTCATGTCTACACATCTTCAGGAAAATCAACATAAAACCAAGACAAATATAATAAGATGTTTTTGCATCTGGGGTTTTCTAACTGCCTTTGTTTAACCTGGTGTATTTTTTAAATTTTCCTATAGATTTATAATGTCATTAAAATCCTTCTCAGACGCCTCATCTCCACAAGAGAAAATATTTGCTGTTTTATGGTGTGTACTTTTTACTTTGTCTAAATAGTATTTGCTTTTGCACCTTTTGCTGTTATAAAAAAGATTTGGAAGTTTGTTTTTTTAACGTGGAAATTAATAATGAAAGGTAGAACAATACCAGAAAGTAGGATGTGTGGTCAAAGGGGTTAATCCCACTGATACTTTGTATGAAAGGCATCTATTGCCATTTTACTGTTGACTCAGTAGATGCTTTGGTCTCGTGACTTGAATGATATTCTTGTGTATTTGTGTTTTTCCGCCAATATTTACTGAGGGGTGGGGATGAAGAGAGAGAGAGAGTGCCTTAAGCGGGCCCCACACCCAGCATGGAGCCCAACCTGGGGTTTGATGTCAGGACCCTGAGATCATGACCTGAGCCAAAATTAAGAGTCGGACACTCAACTGACTGAGCCACCCAGGTGCCCCTACCAATAGTTCCTTTTGATGATAGTTTGAACAATACAGTAAGATTCTTAAGATAGTCTTCCTCAGGTAGATGAGGAAAACCCAATGTGTTCCTCAGGCTATAAAAGGCTAGTTATATGACTTTCTGTACTCATGTCTATAAAGTAATACTTCACTTTAACTTCTGTTTATGTTCATAGCATGCGTTGTCAGTCCATTTTGAACATGGCGATGTTTCGTTGTAAAAAAGATATAGCAATAAAGTATTCTCGTGCTCTTAACGAACACTTCAGCAGTTTTTTCAAAGTTGCCCAGGCACCTTCTCCATGCATTGCAAGGTAATGAAAAGTCTAATTTATGTAATTTTCAAAATTGAGTGCTTTCTTTATTTACCTCTTGCTTTTTGCAACCATCTGTAGGACTCTGGCTTTTCAAAAATTGTGTATATTTATGTGCTGATTTGCCCCTGAAACTTAAATTATTTGCATATCTCTACCTTTTTGAGGAATAGTTATAAGTCCAGGTGTTTGCTGATTAAGTAACATAAAAAGATAATTACAAGGAATATAGGGTCAACATTTTAGAGCTTTGAGAATCTTCAGATAGGCCTAACAACACAAAACAGAGGCAGAGCCAATCAGATAGTCTTTTCTCTGTCTATATGACATGTGGTCTTGTCATTTCAGGTAATAAGAACTTTCCAGAACTGTATACCCTTACCTAGGATCCATGAGAGTGATAATAAAAATGAAAAAAAATTTTTTTTTTTTTTAGATTTTTTAAAATTTTTATTTATTTATGATAGTCACAGAGAGAGTGAACGAGAGAGAGAGAGGGGCAGAGACATAGGCAGAGGGAGAAGCAGGCTCCATGCACCAGGAGCCCAACGTGGAATTCGATCCCGGGTCTCCAGGATCGCGCCCTGGGCCAAAGGCAGGTCCCAAACTGCTGCGCCACCCAGGGATCCCCGAAAAAAAAAATTCCTACCTAAATTTCACCTCCACCTCACCCCTACTACCCCCACTTTGTGAAGGAAGTTGTTCATCTGTGCCATAAGATGTTGGAAAATAGAATTTTTGTGCAGGTTGTTAAAATGAAGATAGAATTTTCTTCCCTATAGTGCTTGCCTAGTATTTTTTTTTTTTTAATTTGGTTATACTCCTTGAAAAGTTTCTGGTTCTAATAAGTTTTGCTATTTTAAGAATATCACCTAGAAGATTGCCCCATTTCTAGCACATTCAAGAGAAGAAATTCCCATATGGCCTGTCTTTATTTTTTTATTTATTTATTTTTTATTTTTTTTTTTATGGCCTGTCTTTTAAAAAAGACAGAAAGAAAGAAAGAGAAAGAAAGCAAAAGCCCTGATTGAGAAGTAACTTCTTTCTTCTGAAAATTTTCATGACTCTCACCTCTGAGATATTAATTCTTAGTAAGTTGTCAGTCACATTATTTTATATAACTCCTTCACCATTTGTCCAGCCACTATATAGCCTTCTTTGTACGAAACCTTGTTTTTAGGTACAGGGAATAAAGCAGTAAGCAGAGGAGGCAAGAATCTCTGCCCTCATGGAGCTTCCATTCTAGTTCTTACAATATACATTCTGCAGGAGACATTTAGGGTCCCTGCAGCCCCCGAGGGCAGATGTACCCAATCATGGGGCTCCTGTTTGACCCATCTTTCCATTACTTTTTATTTATTTATTAAAATGAATGAATTCACACAAGAAGCAGAGACACGGCAGAGGAAGGAAGAAGCAGACTCCCTTTGGGGACTCTGATGTGGAACTTGATCCCAGGATCTCAGGGTCACAACCTGAGCTGAAGGCAGACATCCAACCACTGAGCCACCCAGGCACCCTCCATTACTTTTTATGTCTAAGCGTTTTCCTTGTATTTCTCACTTGATGCACATCAAGGCCCCCATTAACCTGCATGTGCAGGTATATGGCCAAAAGGGGAGTGAAGGGAAGACTGTGAAGCCCCCGATGCATAATACCTTTTGCCCAGTCTCCTTGGAAGCTGTCCTGTATTCATTTAGTCATGGATTCAATAGTTACATGTGAAGAGCCTACTCTTTGTGCTAAGTGCTAGAAATGCAAAGATTAGGAAGAAATGGTTCCAGCCTTCAAGGAAGGAAAAGGAATAGACAGAAAAGTAAAATGGGATGTGATAAATGCAGTAGATAAATTAAAAGGTAAATGCAAAGAGACCAGCTTAGGTGGTGGCTGAAGGGAAGCCTTGCTGTATCCCTAGTGTCTAGAAGAGTGCCGAGTGTAGAGTAGGTGCTCGGTAAGTATTTGAGCGAAAGAAAGAATGAATGTATAGGAGGTCAGAACCGTCTTCACAGGGAAGCATTGTCTTGGTAAAGTTAGAATTGAGGGGATGGGGGAAAGAAGGGATTCCAGGCCAAGGGAGTAGACTGTAAATGGAGCAAGCATATTTGGAATATAGATAGGTCCACCTGATTCTGTGTCCAGTGAAGGACACGTTGCCTCCATCCATTTACTTCCTCTGCTTGGTGGGTCCCATTTTGTTGTCTTTCATGAAATAAATTCCCTAAATACTGAAGGTGAAGGGTGTCTCTGATCTTTTGGAAGCGATTGTCAATTTGGCTAGTACACACTGGAACTTTGTAATTTGGACTGCAGTCCCAGAGACAATAAATCCATAGTCCTCGGGTAGGTGATTAACCAGTTGTCTTCTTTCTTTCGCCTTTTAGAAACACAGGCACACCATCCCCTCTCTCTCCAGTTCCTTCTCCTGCCAGCTCCGTAGGGTCCCAGTCCAGTGCTGGCAGCATAGGGAGCAGTGGTATGCCTGTCACCATCCAAAACATGACATCTTCTTATGTCACCATTACTTCCCATGTCCTTACCGCCTTTGACCTCTGGGAACAGGCTGAGGTCCTTACAAGGAAGAATAAAGGTAAATGGCTCTGTGGTGGTAATTACCGGGGCAGGGGGATCGGGAGGGAGTAATGTGGTTGGTTTGTGCTTTATGTTCAGTGTTTGGAAGAAAAGGAAGTATGTAGGTATTTGCTCTCCTCACATCTCCTCCGTTCTGCCTCACGCCTGAGCCACACTGCATGAGCTCTGCAGCTTGGAGCCAGATTTCTGTGACTAGATCTCAGCAAAATTAAATTAGAAGTGGTTGTAGCACCTTGCCCGTCCAGAAGTTCTGGCATCGTTTATTCCAGCTTGAACTGAAATGCTACCAAAAGGGCAAGGCAAGTGAAGAAGGGAAGTCACTGGCTGTCTTTGGGCACAACCAGTTTGGTATGTGAAGTAGCGTAACCTCAACAGCAAGTGACGTTATCTGCTTTCAGCGTATGTTAAGAAAGACGGTTTGCAACAGTATAAGAAGTATGGCGTAGTGAATATTCCCGAGACTTCTCTGAGAAGCAGGCCCTTGGAGAAATTCAAGGTGTAGGAGGTGGTAGAGCTTCTGCTATCAGAGGAACTGCTCCGTGTCGTACCGCGACCACTGAGTCACTGCGTCTGTGTAACTGCCGCATGACCGTCATTCCTTAGTTCTTCTGGCTGTAGGGGAAGCGGTGGCCAGCCGGCTCTAGCCACTTAATTTTCTCATAGCTTCTTACAATTTAATTTTCTTTCATAGCAAACTAAGGATGCTTTTAACACATTGGGGATTTTTTTTGTTTTGGTTCACGCATCCATTGATCCAGTCGCATAAATTGGGGTATTTTCTGGCACAAGCCATCTGCCAGGCATTATGGATTCAGCTCTAAAACTAACCCAGTTCTTATCCTTCTAGTCTAGTGGAGGGATGTGGAGAACTAGTGAGCCATTATAGTAGATTGTGACTTTTTTTTTTTTGTCTGGGATGAAGTATAGAATAATGTGGGGGATACGGTTGCTGAAACTTTGACTTTTTAGGTATCCGTTTTTATTTTCGTGTGTGCAAATGTGTTTACTTGGTTTTGGTTTTGTTTTGTTTGCAGAATTTTTTGCTCAGCTCAGCACAAGTGTGTGTGCCTTGGCCCTCAACAGCAGTTTGATGGATCTGGTGCACTATACAAGACAGGGTTTTCAGCGGCTAAAACAAGCAACCAAAACACCTTAACGGAGGCCCAAGTTGATTTGATGGCTTGGGAACTTTTTTGCACATTGAAAGCCTCAAAAACAGTTCAGACGTTTGTCTCATCAGGACACCAGACTCGAGAAGAGAAGCACCATGAGATGGCCAGGACATGTGTCCACTTAAACGTTCAAGAACTTATGTGATCGTTGGTTGGACATGGTGGTTGTGCAGAAGCAGCAATGAGGAGGCTGGCCTCAGAGATGATCTTGCCTTTCCTAACTAAAGGACAGAAGTGCAATGTAGACTAAGTGGGCGTATGAGTGGTCTAGAAACATTTCCGTACTTTTTTAAACCAACAGGATGCAAAAGGCAGATGAAATGAGGAGAAGCAGTTTCAGCTCTGAAAGCAAGTTCATGTCCTCTCAGTAGCCACCCCAATCTATTCCCAGAAAAATTTTTAAACAATGAATTTTGGTGTAGGGTTTTGTGGATGATTTTTTTTTTTTCCTTTTAAGTTCAGGGGGGAATGTTTGTTTAGTAAATTCTAATGGTCATCTGTAAAGCATAAGTTGTGAAGGACTCCACTGTACCCCACTTTCTGCACATGAACAGTGGCTTTGATAATACCAAGTATTGTCACAATTTAGAAAATTGAAGGCAACTCCCCCCCACACCCCTGTTGCCTGGAGTACCACGCGTTCACCCCAGTTCGGATTTCTCTGTCACTGCTGCAGTCAGCCTGAGTCAGAGCAGTGGAGGGAGGAGCTGCCGCTCATGGGGAAGCCATCTTGAGATCGCATGCACCATGGAGGACGTGGTGCTGCCGTCTCCGCCCCCTGCTTCAGCGAAAGGCAGTCACCATTGACTATATTCTGACTTTTCTACTTGGGGAAGAAGGGAACCAACATTTATACCTGACCAGATGGCTAAAATGCTTTTTCATTTTTGTTTAAGTAGAGCTGGGATTTGAGGTGCTGATCTGTGGTCTACAGTTATGTGGTAACTCATGTTGTCTAACCAACACACAATTTTGTCAGCAAAGAAAAATGAAAACTACTTCTTAGAGAGGCTATATTTTTCTGCTACAAATTATTTTATATTTATAGCAAAAGTAGATTTTCTGAGCCCTTGATTGTCTAGGGTAAATTAACTCCCTGAGAGGATGTGGAGATTTGGGTGGTTAATTTGACTTAAAAAAAAAAAAAAATTTGTCACCACATGCCTTCACTCCAAAGTGTTCTCAATCAACTAGATTTGATTGGATTGAAGAGGAACCGTGGCCTTCCCATACACTGTTATTGCCATATTATAGACGTTAAACCAAGTTCATAGGGAATAACCTAAAATGAAAGAACACAATCAAAATTCCCACATAACCATAAGCACAGATTTTTTTTTAATTGAAACTTTGAAGGTTATTGGAAGCATTATTTTGAGTGCAGTGTTTTTAAAAAGCCAATTCTTTATATCCCTTTTAGAAGTAGAATTTGCACACATATTAAAATTGAGGAGTGAGTGTTATCACTACTGTTGGTTCATTTTTTTTCTCCCTTCGTCCCATTCTGCCCCTCTCCGTTTTGACTCCTATCAAGAATGTTTGTCATTTTCATACTATTCATGAAGAAAGGTGGACCATCTTTATTACAAAGAGGTCGAAGATCTGTACGAGGAATGCAAGAACTTGGTGATTTGGTCACTAATATAAGGATGTGTAGAGGATGGGAGTGATGATTTTTCATGTATGAATTGTTTGCGTGAAGCTGTTCCTTCAGTGTCTAATCCAGCCTATCCTCTTGTTATCCTAGCTAGTGTAGTGGTTTGTTACCTCATGTTTAGGTGAAAGCCAGAGTTACAGCAGTAGTAGTATCTGAGCGTAAGAATTGGATGTGTGATCTTGATGGGCCTGTTTCATTCATTGATGTTCTAAAGCAAGGCCATTTAACAGAACCTTTGGTTAAATGAGCACTAACTGCCTGGTGGGTTGTGGCATTGTGTCCATCTCTTACATGTGTGAGACCAGACACCAGAACCAGGTTGATGGGATTGTTTAAGTCTTTTTTTCCCCCCCTTATTCACTTGGCCCCCCTGGCCCCGTTTCCCCTACCATTCCCTAATACAAGTCACCTGTCAGTTTGGAAGGGTATGTCCTTTTAGGGACAGGTTCTGATCTATGCAGATTGTGTTGGAGTGTGTGTGTATGTGTGTGTGTTCTGTTGGTGAGAGCGACAGCATTCCTGTGACTTAAAGACATTTCTAAGCGATTTCTTAGCCACTTCTAAAATTGGTTGCTTTTTCAGTGGCCTTACTCTTCTTGTGTAGTGTTCCCCACCTCCAACCTTTATATTAAAATTTTATTTGTCCCTTGAAAAACTCATCAATTTGCAGAGATCAATTTGTAGTATTTTGATCGTGGAATATTTCTAGTTCTTACTGCATTATACCGAAAAGAGGATTCCCAGTGGCTACTTTTTAAATAGAGTATGAAAAATAGTGGCTGATGAATCCTTAATGTTCATAAGATCTTTTTCTTGTTTCAGTTGTGTATAGAAATCTAAAGAATTTTAAAAATCACAGCAGTTTTTCACTGCATGCTTAAATTCCCAAAGGCAGAATTTGTACTGGGGTAGATAATTGAAAGGACTAGATTATAAAATGAGACAAATACAGAACATCTTAAGGAGTGAAAATTGAGTGTAAAATCTTGCCTTTGGCACTATAATTTTGTGTGTGCGTGCGTGCGTGTGTGTTTACTAGGAAATGGAAGAACACTGTTTCACTTTTTAAAATGTTGAATGTTTCTGTCCTTTCTGTAGATAATTAAAATGTGAATCACTAAACTTGAGATTTTTAGCCAGACTAGGGGCCCTGATAAAGAATGAAAAACACTTCACTGAAATCTACCAAATTGCACTGGGTTAAGAATGTGAAAACCTTCACCGCACGCTCGCTGTGGTAAAGAAGCGAGGGTCCAGCAGGCATATTATCAGGACGAGAACTGCAATAGAAGGACTGACTTCTACGAATGATACTAAATGAATCTGATTTTTTTTTAATAAAAGGACTTTCCTTTATTTTATAGGTCTGTTTTGATCAAGAAATTTAGCTTTTGCCCCTAGACAAATTTAAACACACTTACATCCTCTAATTTCAGATCTCAGGCTTTTGAGAAGCTAACTGTCCACCCCTTTCTGGCTGAAAGCTTGCCTTAATTGGTACCTGAAATATTTATGTTAATAGAACCAGGAGCTTACTATTTCTTTTATGATTCCTGTCCAGTAATTTTTAGAAGCAAAAAGATGAACCATTGCATCCTCCAAAATGAACAGGTTTTATATCTGACATATGAAAGGAGACGTGTGTGTGTTGTGCATGTGCATACATTCATACACAGAACAGGAGGCTGGTTGAATTGGATATATTCATTGTGTCTTTGTTAACCAAGCCTGATTTTGAAATCCTAATTTGAGGATAATGCTGTATTTATTTTGATGTGGCTTTAAGACCTGTTAATGTGGGTCTTGTATCTTTTGTTCTGCTTCGTGAAGTTTGAGGCATAATTATTCATCTTAAGGTAAATGAATCATCAAATTAGGCTTGATTCCCTACCTCCCACCACAGATTCTACTTTTTTCTTAAGGATTTATTTTCCCAGACACTACACAAATCTTTGAAAAACTTTGCCACTTCTTCTACTATGCTCTTTATCATCAATTACCAGTATTTAAATTTTGCAGGAATATTTGGGCTTCTTTTAGAAACATAAATGCAGAGCTTTGCTCACTGGAAAGTGAGTTGTACATTGTGGCTATGGAGGGGTGTCAGGATTATGGCGATACTTACTCCTTTGTTCCCTTTCTGTAGTGGGTTGCCTATTTTGATTGTTTTTCGTCCTATTCAGAATTAATGGATGTAAGGTTTTTCCTGTGCCTTTTTATCTTTGTGCTTTTGTTTGCTGGAGGTGGAGTGGTGTTGGGGGATTTTTCCTTCAAACAGTGCAAGTGATATCTACCACATGAACCTCCAATATGCAATCCAGTTGTGTTGGCTTCTCGGAGACTAAGAATGATGACCACTGGCCATGTTCTTCAGTTCTTATGATGAGTTGGCAAGGCGCTGTCTACTTAAGGGGGCTGTGAATTTCCTCTTGTCCGGGGGAAATCACACTATGTTCCGCTGTGCAACAGATATCAACAGGTACTGTGATGGGTAGAAAAGTGCCTATATTTCTCTACCCACAAGGGCAGGAAGGAAACCTACAGCTCCCTGTGAGCCTACATAGTACTATATTGGCCTGGAAAGACAAGGGAATAAGACCACTGGCAGCAAGGCTGGCCAAGCTGCACTGGTGAGAGTGGGCGGTGGCTCACCTGAGGAAGATAATGTGCTTTGCTTCAAAGTAGATGTTCAAATGATGCTTCACACAGGCAGTATTAACTTTGCCTTTTGTTCAGGCCATCCACATGTATTGTTAAAATTACTGCACATCCCCCTCAGATATCAAGTATACACTGTTCATGGTGTGTGTGTGTGTGTGTGTGTTTGTAGGCATGTGTCCCAAATCTTTTTTGTTTTTTCTGAATGTGATCATGTTTTGGATGATACCTGAGCAGGGTTGCCTTTTTTTTTTTTAATTTATTACCATTATATATTATATTATATTATATATTTGTTGCTTTCTTATAACTATAGAGGAAGTCAAATCTTGGTATTAAAATTGTTTAAAAAGGAATAAATTGTCCAGTTGATAAATGATCACTGGTCTATCTAAAATATGAATTTGTCTTTAGTTATTGTGGAATAATGTGCCAGCTATCTAGTCCACACAGTGATTTTGTATGTAGGATAGGGAAGCAGTGATGCTCTCAATGGGAAGATGTGCAACACGAGTAAGGGGGGACTCCATGTATTTTATCTACTTCAGCAATGGAACTGCAACTTGGGGCTTTTGTGAATAAAATTTAGCTGCCTTGTATAGTCCTTTGAAAGAGACATATGTGATCTGTGAAAATTATAGTTTTCTTTTTTTAGAAGAAAAATTTGCAAAAGATCTTTCCAAAGATAACGTGCCACAGATCTTTTGTTTGTTGTTCTCTGTAATGAGGATTAATTGCTGTTTAAAAAAAATGTAATTGACTTGTTAATCTTCAAATTCTTTCCTTTTCACAAGAGGATCGAACTGTTAAAAAAAATCAATAAAAATTTAGAGAAATCATTGGGGTTGAATCCATGCTTTCATTTTGCCTGAATAAAGTGATTCCTAAAATTGCTATATGTAATTACCATTTATAGCCAAGAAGAGTCTGACATGGTGGGATAACAGAACATGCCCTTACTCACAATGTGTATTAAGTGTTGAAATGGGGAAAGACTGGTGGGTAGAGGGTAGGTCATCCTTCTCTTTGGCTTACTTTTAAGAACTTCAGTCACCCACAGATTAGCCTAATATCATCAGTGTGGCATCATTCTCTTTCCCACATTAAGTGCCAGGTGCAATGGTGACCATCATTTGCCTATTTTGAATGTTTGTTGGGTGGACCGATTGGTGGAATGTTGGTATTGAAAGGGATTCTAAAGGCCATCGGGTCTCTCCTCCCTTTGTAACTCTGAAAGAACTAATGTTCTGCCTCAATGATGTTAGTAAATCAGAAAGAACCTAGGTGCTGAAATCGGACTCCCCTGAATTTGAATCCTGGCTCTTGAGTTTGCTCTGTGGCCTTGGGCAAGTTACTTGACCTCTCTGGGGTTTTCTCATAAACTTTGTTGATTTGCGACCTACCTAGTAAGATGATCAGGATTGCGCTAGATGGTAACGGAGAGTGCTTAGCGTGGTGCCTGCCGTGAATGCTTATTGGCTGATGGCTCCTTCAGTTTACTCCTTGCCCTTACTGCACCACAGTCCCCCCAACACCTGCCCCCCAGCCTATGGCTGAACACTGATAAAGACCTCACTACCTGCCACCACCTTTTTCGTTTTTTGTTCCTTAGGTTAGGCTGACCTCTGCCTACCATCGGGCCTCCTGAACAGACACCCACTGTCACTCCGCAAGCTCGTGATGAGTCGACCAGCAGCAAGCACTGGTAAAGCGCACGATGGCAAGCAAGTGTGGGGCAGGGAGTGTTTTTAGTCCTTCTTCAGAGAAGCTATAGGGCAGATGGGTCATAAAATCTCTGGTTTTCATCTTTTTCACAGAAGCTGTCCCATGTCCTATCTTGTCTGTTACTAATTTTCAGTTGTAGTTGTCCTTTGTACGATTGTATCAGTTTATTTAACCAACCTCCTTGTTAGACATTGAGATTATTTGTAACTAGGGGATATTATAAAGAATGCTTCCACAAACCTCCCTGAAATCAAACTATTTGAAACAGATTCAGCAATTAATACTTTACCGTATTGTCCTTGAGTAAATGGGTGCATGTATATATTTATGCTGAATTAGAGGTTTCAGCCCTAGCAGGTTCAGGCATTTCCCAGGACATTTTCCAACACTAATATCATGTTAACAGCTAAGAAACATTTTCAACAAACGTCTAATATTCAGTTCATGGCAAAGTTTCTGTAATTGTCCCTGAAGGGTCGATTTTGCAAACCAAGATTCAGTTAAGTTTCATGCATAACATTAGTCATTATATTAGGAAAAACCTTTTAAAAAATATGATGTCCTCTTGTTTCCCAAAGTGTCCTTCAATTCATTCCTCCAACTCCTTTATTTCCTGCAAACTAGGTTAGATCTTAGACGATTATATTTGGCAGGACCCCACAGGGGATGTAGTATGCTTCACATTGTGTTCTATCAGGAGGCACCTGAAATTGTTAGTGATGCTAACTTTGAACGTTTAGTCAAGATGCGACCCCTGAAATGCTGTGGTGAATATGGGCTTTTCCATGGCCCAACAGCTTCTGACACTTAGTGATTTTAGTATGCATCGACAAGCCATTCCTTTAGCAGTCCCGGGTATTATGTTTAAAGAATGCAAAGGGAAAAAAGAAATCACCTAATTCTTTAGGTGGAAAACAGTGTCTTCTGATGTTTTCATTCACATTTTATCCCCGTGGCACTCTTTTTTTCCCCATCACATACCAAGGCGCCATTCGCAGCATGTGGGTTATATGGCCAATACCCTGAGACCTAGATCAAATGCCCCAAACAGTAGACACGGGGAAGGTTTTCACCTAAATCATGTCATGAATTCACCAGCAGGAAGGGTTCTCTTAAGGAAGAGAGAGGATGCTGAGCAGCAAAAAAAGAATAGATGATTCCCTTCCGGGCTATTCATCTTTTTCCTTTTGATTTCTGTATTCAAGATATTAATCTCTTAGGTTAGAAAGGTTTCTCTCAAATTATCTTTTGCTTTTCGGTTTTTATTATGGCACTTTTAAATAAAGTTTGTTTTTGCTTTATGTAGGCCAACCTCTGCCAGTGTGTGTGCACTTTCTGCCGGTGGTGCCCTGCGGCGCACCCGCGCCGTCCCCCCTGGAGCAGAGCAGCTGCGTCCCGGCGGCAGCTCCAAGGTAAGCAGTCCTCGCCCTTCGTGTGCTGCTCAGTCTTTGTACCGGCAAGTATTTGGGCACTTGGGAGCCTGAATTTCTTAAATAGGTATTTGTTCACTATTTGCCAGGTGGTTGGAAATGTAAATTGTCACACCCAGGCTACGTTTCCTTAGGACATCTAGGTGTTTAGAGTCCTCCAGTCCATTCTCAATGACTTTGAAGCCCAATGGGTCTTTACCGTAACATAATCCGAGGTTTATCTGCTGCTACTTTGGCTGTGCTTGGTTGGATAAATGTACCCATCTTGTCTGTTTTGTCTTAGAGCAGGACTGTGTCAGGGTTTGTGGTTTCCCTGTAGACCACACTACGCCGAAAGCAAGACTGTAGTGAGACATCAAGGCTCTGATAATAAAGACCTGTGCCTTTGAACAGACTAGAGGGTGGACCTGGAATACTTTCTAAACAGACAATTCTATTTTAGCTTCAAAAGACCATGTGCCTGCCCTGGATAAGTGCTGTAAATCACCCTTCTCTATTACTAGGGCCCAGTCCTAACTTCTCATTTACCTTACTTCATGGGGAGGCAGTGAAAACAATTATGGGTTTGTAGCTCTCTACTGCTAAATATTCCTATAAACGGTCATGTAAGCAACAGTACACACACAAACAGGAGCACGCACACATATTTTTCTACAGGTATATACACTCGTGGATATGAAAAATGAGTTGTACTCAACTGCGTGGGCTTCGGAAATATGTCTTCAGTTGAACTATTTGACGCCCTGCTTTTCCATCTTTGTCCTGCAGTTTTTGAAGAAACTCTTCCTGCAGGTAGGACTTGGCACCTGGGATTACAACAGGACTTGCCAAGTATCTTAAGGAGGAAGTCTGTGATATGCTAGAGTGGCTTGCAGAGCTTCCCGAACCTACATTGATTAATGCAAATCATTTGGGATTTTTTGTTAAAATCTTGTTTTTAACTGATTCACAAATCAGTTCACAAACCTGGACTAGGCTGTTGATTGCTATTTGAAGGAAAATCAAATGACATAAAAGCATGCAGAATAAAAATCGCAAGGGCAAACATACTTCATCCCTTTCCCTCCAGAGTTAACAGCCATAAAGTTTGGTGCATGTCCTTCCAGAACGTTTATTGTGCAATTATACCTTGTTTTTAAACATAAATGTGGAATATTCCATATTCTGACTCTTTTCACTTTATATCAGTCTTCTTTATGGTAATCCTATTTTGGCTGCAAACTACTGCATAATAAGGATATATCACCCTTGATGTAAACATTCTCGCATTATGCATACAGGCCTTCCCTGTAACCCTCCCCCACCCATTATTCTGTTACAAACAGTGCTATACTGAGGATTTTTTTTTTTTAAAGGAATCCTGATACCACATCATGTTGTATTCTTTTAAGTATTTTTACAGGATAAATTTTTGTAAGGGGGATATGAGTCAAAAGATAAGTCAAGTTTAAAATTTTTGATGTTAAACCACTTCTCCCAAAAAGCTCTCATACCAACTGTGGATGGGCATACATTTTTTTCCCATTTATGTATTTATTTATTATGATAGGTGTATTCTTTTTTTTTTAATTATTTATTCATGAGAGAAACAGAGGCAGAGACACAGGCAGAGGGAGAAGCAGGCTTCATGCAGGGAGCCTGATGTGGGACTTGATCCTGGGACTCCAGGATCACGCCCTGAGCCGAAGGGAGGCGCCCAACCACTCAGGCTCAGGTTGAGTCACTCAGGCGTCCCTGATAAGTGTATTATTTAATCCTTTCCCCCACTCCTCCCCTCTGGTAACCATCAGCTTGTTCTCTGTAGTTAAGAGGCTGTTTCTTGGTTTGTCTCTTTTTCCCCTCATTTATTTTAGTTCTTAAATTCCACGTATAAGTAAGATCATACATACGACATTTGTCTTTCTCTGACATTTCATTTAGCATTATACTCTCTAGCTCTAGCCGTGTTGCAAATGGCAAGATTTCATTCTTTTCTATGGCTAAATAATACTCTCTTGTTGTATATAACACATCTTCTTTATCCATTCATCTATCAGTGGATACTTAGGATGCTTCCATCGTTTGGCTATTGTAAATCAGGCTGCTCGAAACCTAGAACTGCATGTATCCCTTTGAATGAGTGTTTTTGTATTTTGGGAGTAAATAACCCAGTAGTGAGATTGCTGGATCATAGGATACTCCTATTTCTAACTTTCTGAGAAACTTCCATACTGTTTCCCACAGTGGCTATAGCAGTTTGCATTCCCACTAACAGTGCAAAAGGATTCCTTTTTCTCCACATCCTCGCCAACACTTGTTATTTCTTGTGTTTTTGATTTTAGCCATTCTGAGAGTAATTTTTCTGGTAGTACCTCATTGTGGTTTTGCTTTGCATTTCCTTGATGATGAGTGGTGTTGAGCATGTTTTCATATGTCTGTCTTCTTTGGAGAAATGTCTGTTCATATCTTCTGCCCATTTTTAATTGGATTATTCATTTTTTTGGATGTCGAGTTGTGTAAGTTCTTTATATATTTTGGAGTATCCCTTTATCAGAGAAGTCACTTGCAAATATCTTCTCCCATTCAGTAGGTTGCCTTTTAGTTTTGTTTCCTTTGCCGTGCAGAAGCTTTTTATTTTGATGTAGTCCCAATAGTTTTTGTTTTTATCTCCCTTGCCTCAGGAGACATAGCTAGAAAAATGTTGCTATGGCCAATGTCAGAGAAATTAACTGCCTGTGCTCTCTTCAAGGATTTTTTTTTAAATTTTTTATCTATTTATGATAGTCACAGAGAGAGAGAGAGGCAGAGACACAGGCAGAGGGAGAAGCAGGCTCCATGCACCGGGAGCCCGATGTGGGATTCGATCCCGGGTCTCCAGGATCGCGCTCTGGGCCAAAGGCAGGCGCCAAACTGCTGCGCCACCCAGGGATCCCTCTTCAAGGATTTTTATTTCAGGTTTCACATTTTGGTCTTTAATCCATTTTGAGTTTGTTTTTGTGCATAGTGAAAGTGGTCTAGTTTCATTCTTTGGCATGTGACTGTCCAGTTTTCCGAACACCATTTGTTGAAGAGACTCTTTTTTCCATTGTATATTCTTTCCTCCTTTATTGATTAAGATTAATGAACCATATAATTGTGGGCTCATTTCTCGGTTTTCTCTTCTATTCCATTGATCTGTGTGTCTATTTTTATGCTAGTACCATACTGTTTTAATTACCACCACTTTGTAATATTTTTCTTTTTCCAGATTGCTTTGGCTATCCAGGGTCTTTTGTGGTTCCATACAAATTTGAGGATTGTTTGTTCTAGCTCTGAAAAATGCTGCTGGTGTTTTGATAGGGATTGCAGTAAATCTGTAGATTGCTTTGAGTAATATAGACATTTTAATAGTATTTGTTCTTCCAACATATGAGCATGGAATGTCTTTCTATTTCTTTGTGTCATCTTCAGTTTCTTTCATCAGTAGTCAGTGTTTTAGAGGGTTTTTTTCTTTTTTTAATCAGTTTGCAGAATATAGGTCTTTCACCTTCTTAAGTTTACTCCTAGGTATTCTTTTTGATACAATTGTAAGTAAGGATTGTTTTCTTAATTTCTCTATCTGCTGCTTCATTATTAGTGCATAAGAATGCAACAGATTGCATTTTATGTTGATTTTGTATCCTGTGACTTTACTGAATTCACTGATTGGTTCTAGTAGTTCTTTGGTAGAGTCTTCAGGCTTTTCTATACATAATATCCTGTTATCTGCATATAGTGAGTCGTCTTTACCAATTTGGATGCCTTTTATTTCTTTTTGTTATCTGATTGCTATGCTTCCAGTACTACGTTGAATAAAAGTGGTAAGAGTGGACATCCTTGTCCTGCTCTGACCTTAGGGGAAAGGCTCTCAGTTTTTCACCATTGAGTATGATATTAGCTGTAGGTTTTTTCAGTAAGGCCTGTATCAGGTTGGGCATACATCCTTGCCAGCTTTGAATACAGTATGAAAAACCTTATACAATTCACACTTCTCTGACAAATGAAGTTGACCATTTTGTCAGATTTATTGGCCCTTTGTTTCTGGTTCCATGGAATGCCTATTCCTGTGCATAGCACATTTCCTATGAGGTTATCTTTTTTTCTAATTTGTAAATTAAGAAACCTGGACTAGGCTGTTGATTGCCTCTAACCCACTGCATGACTCTTCCCAAGTTTGCTCCATAGCTTGCACCTCAGGAAACATCATCCATGAGCTGCTTACAATTCCCATTTCCTTTTTTCCAATGCTGTAGGAGGCAGTGATCAGTCCCTAAGTAAGTAAACTACATGCACATCATTGACATAGGAATTGAAGGTCCATTAATCTTTAAAACCTATTACTTGTGTAAGCAAATGATATTCATCCTTGATAAATCGAAAGCTGTGAAATATTGGTAGTTTTGAAGCCCAATGGATGTACAGAATGAATTTCACCATAGGTTTCTTTCTTTTTTTTTTTTTTTTTTTAGAGGTTTCTTTATGGCCTGCAGAGATCAAATCTAAAATGCATCACAGCTCAGTCCCAAGCCTTACTTGACTATAGTCCTATTAATCTGATATTTGCTTATTTTAAATTAAGGTGAAAGAACAAGGGAAGACTGATTTCTTATCCCTATGAAGTTTACTTCTGTCCATTCAGTGGTCTGAGTGATTGTTTTGTGTCTAGTGACACACTTGAGTGTTTTAATACAAAGCATAGGTCAGGGTGCCTAGCTTCTGGACAGCATGTCTCTTTTCATCCAGGTGACAGGTAACTTCAGATCTGTCACTTTCCCAGTCTGACAGCCATTGTCCTTGCCTCCAGCCAGTCCTAATATAGATGCTATTATAAAACTAACACCCTGTGGCTAGCTCCCTTGTTCAGACTGAGTTATTTCAGGCTTAACAGCATGGCATAAGCCAGTTTATCTAGTAGGCTTCTTGTGCCTATATATCTGTCCTAAATTCCTCAGAGCAAAATGGAGCTACTCAGCCTTTCCCCTTTTCATTTACTACATCCATGATACATCCCCATCCCTACGGCACAGTAGACCTAGAAAATGGAAAAATGCGGAAGGGGAAAGGAATGTGTGTTAAACCACATGTTCTGTATAGTCTCCATAGTCTATATTTTTAAAATTACCTTTCACATTAGTCATTATCATGCTTTATAGATGATAAAACTTAAAGATGAGTGAGTTACGATCAAGCAGCTAATAAAAGGTGAAACCCAGATTATGATACAGATTTGTCTGACTTTTCATTATAAAGGATTTTGCTTATGAAAGTAAACTGAGGAAATGCACCTTTATAAGTTTTTTTTTTTTTTTAAAGATTATTTATTTGAGAGAGAGAGAGCACATGCATGCAGAGTGGGAGGGAGAGGGAAGGACCAGGACAGGCAGACTCAATGCTAAATTCAGAGCCCAACGTGGGGCTCAATCTCAGGACCCTGAGATCATGCCTGAGGTGAAACCGAGAATCAGGCACTTAACCAACTGAGGCACCAGACACCCTAATATAAGCTGTTTTTTAAAATAAGCTGTTTTAATTTCATCTACAACCAGTATCCTCACTCTGTTTTAACAGTTAACCACTTTTGGATTACCACTAGAGACAATTCATAAAATAGGATTATGGGTAGGAATTAGAGAGGTTTTATAAAACAGAATTTGAGAAGGAAATCCTGAGAATCTGCAGATACTAAACAATGACTAGCACAGTGGGGGATTTTCCAAGTCTGATGTTACTTTACATATGCCTTGTAGATTTTCTCCGTTTACTAGTACTAGTCAGGATACAAGTGGACCTCGAGGGCTTGCTGCAATTGACAAGTTTTTTTCTTTTTATGGGGACATGGATTGTTTAATGAAGTATAGTTAAAAAGTACACCTCAGTGATAAGCCTTTAAAAAAACAAGCATAAAACAAAAGTTCTAAAGTCATGAACAATGCAAAGTAAGCTTTAAAGGTTAAAATCCCAGCAAATATGAAATAACCGAAACAGGCAACAGCATGATTCCCCCACCCCCACCCCACTGCACCCCCCCGGGCCCTCCAAGTTGGAGAATAGTGGAACCAAATAAAACTTTAGCTCAGAAAAAAAACAAAACAAAACAAAAAACAAACAAACAAACAAAAAAAAAACCTTTAGGTCAGAAACGTATGACTTTGAAGACTGAATGCCTTGGCCCTGCAGGACGCTTCTCACGTTCACAGTTACAGTGTCTAGGAAAAACAACCAGAAGCCAAAAACAATAATCATCCTCTACCTTGTGCAAGTCACCTGAATGTCTGGTACTATTTCCTCACCTGTGACAGAAAGGCCATCCTAAAGTCTATGAAGTGAAAAATGTTAATATATTTGTTAAATGTGATGGGTTAAAATTTAGAGATACACAGAATTTACTAAAAAGACTACTGTCCTTGGGGCGGCCCCAGTGGCTCAGCGGTTTAGCACCGCCTTCGGCCCAGGGCATAGTCCTGGGGTCCCGGGATCAAGTTCCCCGTCGGGCTCCGTGCATGGAGCTTGCTTCTCTCTCCCTCTGTCTGTGTCTCTGCCTCTATCTGTGTGTGTCTCATGAATAAATAAATAAAATTTTTTTTTTTTTTTTTAAAGAGGGGATCTCCGGGTGGCTCAGTGGTTTGGTGCCTGCCTTCGGCCCTGGGCGTGATCCTGAAGACCCGGGATTGAGTCCCTCATTGGGCTCCCTGCACAGAGCCTGCTTCTCCCTCTGCCTGTGACTCTGCCTCTCTCTTTCTGTTTCTCATGAATAAATAAATAAAATCTTAAAAAAAGAAAAGACCTTCAAAATAATCTTGTGGTGGATGGCAGTTGTACACACATGTGAGAATTGTTCCAAACAGAGGCAGAACACTTTAAAGTTGTTTGCAAGACTAGATGGGCAGACAAGCATATTTATTTTATGGTAGTTTTTCTGGGAAGAGCTAAATAATACTACCCATTAGACTTGGCTCTGAAACACCAATTTTAAAAAAGCAGCAGAAAAAAAATATGTCCCTATTGAATAATTCCAGTATCCTTATGTTTGTTTTGGCGATGATGGCAGCATCGCTGGATTAATCAAAATTTCCACTTATTCTTTATATATGGCAATATTCATTGCAGCAACATTTTTTTTTTTTTAAAGATTTTATTTATTTGTGAGAGAGGCAGAGACATAGGCAGAGGGAGAAGCAGGCTCCGTGCAGGGAGCCCGATGTGGGACTTGATCCCGAGTTTCCAGGATCAGGCCCTGGGCTGAAGCCGGCACCAAACCGCTGAGCCACCCGGGCTGCCCTGCAGCCACATTTTTGATGTTCTAATACGTGTTTAAAAATTCTTTTAATTTTCCCTTCTATCTAGTGTTTAAGCTAAAGTTGAGTAGACTTCCTCCTATCCTAAACGTTATACCCTTATATCCAACCTCAATTGGGAACATAAGAGAATTCAACTATATTTACTATGAAGTATAATTATTGTGTACAGAAATGTCACTCAGGGATGGCTTGGCCTCTCTTCTTCTTCTTGCCTCCCTTTGACTGGAGCAGGGACTCAACCACAGGGAGGCCCATCCATTATATTCTGTACTATGCTGTGCTCAGGCATTTGTGTATGCCTATGTATTTATGTATATATACATACAAATGAATATCCATGATCATTTAATGGACATATAAGGATAGTAAAATGCATTGTTAGCACAAGGCACTTACCTCAAACACAGGAACTTAGGGAAATTTCACATATGGACACTTTGTTGGGGAAAAAAAAAAAGGTGAGATATCCTGTTGTACTAAAGCAAATGTTGTAGGTTCTTACATTATACCATTAAATGTTTGGTTCTACTTCCCTAATTTCCTGAAGCTACATCTTTCATTACTTACCAAATATACATTCCTGTAAGTAAATCCCTTGCCGGGTTCCTTCCTTGGCTCAATTTCTTTGCTATTTTTAATGCCCATAGTTGCTCTCTCCTTTCAGCAGAGCCTAGGAGCCTGGGGTCAACTGAGACCCATTCTCCTAAAACTTTACAACTCTCTACAGGCATATTTACAGAGTGTTACCTGAAAATGCCAAGGAGCCAGCAGACATTCCATTGGTGTGCAATTCATTAAAAAGAATTTACATTCATTCCACTAGTAAGAATTATTTACTGCTTCAGCTTGAAAGGATGTGGTAGGTTTGAGTCAACAAAACTGTCTCTAGCCTCTTCCTCCCCTTATTCATAGGCATTAGCCACTCCACAGGTGTAAACCCATACGCCAGAAGATCTGTGTGGCATCAAGTGGAGGAGATCTGAAGCGCAAGAGCTTAGAGTTTGGACTATAAAGTACCTCTGGGGATTAAGTAAAGGCCACAGCCAAGAGCCAGCTCCTGAGGATTATTATTAGTGGTAATGAGGAAAACATTTTGAACCTGGGCCTCAAATCGCACTTGGTGTGCTAAGCAATGCAGGCACAACATGACATGAATGTAAATTTTAACAAGTTTTAGCTTTAGGCTTCTCATTACTGCCCTTATTCCAACTGTAATGTGCAGAATGCACCACCAGAGAGCAATCATTTCCCTTAGGAAAAAATACATGGATTTAAAACCACAAGAAGGTACCACTTCCACCCAGTAGAATGGCTGTAACCAAAAATACAATATACAGTGTTGGAGAGGATGGAAAGAAACCAGAAACCTCCTACTGTACGGATGGGAATATAATAGAGTACAGCCACTGTGGATAAGTTTGGTAGTTTCTTAAAAACTGTTACCATACAACCCAACAATTCCAGTTGTATGAAGATAAATGAAAACACATTTATGTTAAGATATGCTCATGAACATTCATGGCAGTGTGAAAATAAAGAACAAATGGAGACCAGCCTTGAAAATTCTCTGAACAGACAAAACCAATTTAGTCAGACAGACAAAGCTTAATTAAGCTTATTTTGCAAGACTAACTTGACCTGGGTCACTTCTTGCTTATGCCTCTGAAAGTCATACACAAAGTTGAGCAGATTCCAAAGTTCGTAGGAGGCAGCACACTGACCAATTCCCTATCATTTAAGAATATTTTAATATAACCAAACGCTGTGAAGAATAAACAGCTACTGCTTTCTCACTATCGTAGCTGCTTGCTAACAAATATTCCTCTGAGCTTCATCCCATGTTTTGGTTTGAGTGTTCCCAGTGTGTGTACAATAAACTTCCTAATCAGTACTTTGGTGACTGGTTTTGCTTCTGTTATTTCTGAACTTTTGACATCTCATGGCAACAGAAGTGGGATCCAAAGAAGAACCTGAATGTCTCCAAGGCCAGTGAGCAAATAGGTGCTGGTACCCACAAAGTCCACTGAACTCCCTGCTTCCTCACTAACCCTGGAATTGGAGGGTAAATCTCTTTGGGACCTCAGCTGTGCTGTGTATTTTGAGCACTTCAACTTTATAGCACCCCCTGCAGTTTGCTTGTTGGAGCTCCTTGGTGAGTCATTCTGTTCTGTCCAAAGTGAATGGGGTGGGGTGGAATGTGACTCCCTGTGTTTTGAAACAGTTGCTGGAAAACAGAGCCTCCCTACTTAGACATTTAATTCATTTAAAGAAAATGAAGTGTTTTATCAGGTATACTCTCAGAAATATAGGAATGAACCCAGATGTTTTTCAAGGTCATATAATCTGAGATAATCCTAGATACGTAAAAGCTAATTTAAGTTTGCTAGTTTAATAAAATTAAGTATATCTTCAAAGTTTGCCAGAAAGAAAAAACAAGATGATTTAGTTGTTCAATGCCTAATCCAAGCATCAGTGTTCAAAGCACTAACTTGAAGTTTATATTAATTTTAACTGAATAATGGATATTCATTGAATATCTAAATCATTTCCAAACTTATATTTAGCATTTAGTGTTTATCTTTGGCTTTTTAATTTTATCCACAGGGAGATAAAAGATATTTGGATCCATTAATTAACATGGTGCCACATCAAAAAATCTATCAGGAAAAATATACTTCTAGAAGTTATGAGATATATTTATAAATTTGCCAACACAATTGCTTTTTTCTTAGTTTTAATTAGTAATTAAAGATTCTAATAGCTATGAATTCTAATACATGTAATTAAAACTATTAGAAATAATAGGGCTAAGAAAACCAACTGTAGATGAAAAGTAGGTAAGGGGGATCCCTGGGTGGCGCAGCGGTTTGGCGCCTGCCTTTGGCCCAGGGCGCGATCCTGGAGACCCGGGATCGAATCCCACATCGAGCTCCCGGTGCATGGAGCCTGCTTCTCCCTCTGCCTGTGTCTCTGCCTCTCTGTGTCTCATGAATAAATGAATTAAAATCTTAAAAAAAAATCTTTTGACATTTTTAACAAACTGCCCCAAATCAAACTCTGAATTAAGAGAAGTATTAATTTATTTAGGCTTATTTGATATATTAAATTGCATGGGAAACATCAAATAATTTGTAATTGCTTAACCTTCTTAGATCATATTTCTGGGATATATAGGTCATTAAAATTCAAATTATAAGATCTTTAAGAATTTCATGTGTTGGTATAGTATTATCATAGTTCCAAGTATGATCTTAAAATATTGTAGATCATAAAAAATAACCAAATTTGTCAGTTGTATCATTTTGGTGGTGTAAATATAGGAACTCTCATAGGATGTTTTTAAAAAGTGTCTGTTTTTTAAGTCTTTTGCCATTGACAGACATTAGTTGTTTTACTCTGATGGTTTTGCAAAAGTATTCCTGCAAAAATGCTTCATTTTGAAAGAAATTCATGTGAAAGATCTTGACAATTACTCAAAGATGCAGGCTTCTAAACAACTTCTTAACACTGAACTGGGTAAGAATTTCTAAAGCTCTAATGGAAAACTGATTCATAAAGCCGCTAACCCAAGATGAAACAAAAGAATTACATACAACTAAATTGAACTTATGAAGATGATTAGAATTTTTATGACTTCATTTAAAACACTGTTGGTTCCTTAATGTTTTTCAGATTTTTTTTTTAAAGATTTATTTATTCATTCATGAGAGACACACAGAGAGAGAGAGAGGCAGAGACACAGGCAGAGGGAGAAACAGGCTCCATGCAGGGAGCCCGACGTGGGACTCGATCCTGGGTCTCCGGGATCACACCCTGGGCTGAAGGCAGGCGCCAAACCTCTAAGCCACCCGGGGACCCCTGTCGTTTATTTTATTTTATTTTTTTTTTTAAAGATTTTATTTATTTATTCATGAGAGCCAGAGAGAGAGAGACAGACAGACAGACAGACAGACACAGGTAGAGGGAGAAGCAGGCTCCAATGCAGGGAGCCCGACGTGGGACTAGATCCTGGGTCTTCAGGATCTGGCCCTGGGCTAAAGGCAGCATTAAACTGCTGAGCCACCCGGGCGGCCCTACCCCTGTCCTTTAGATTTAAAGGATCACTTTCTCTCCTCTCTTAAGCTATCTATAACTTACAGCAATTTGGTAAAGTGTATATTTGCAACAAAGGCTGAAGCATTTGTCACTTTCCACCTGATTTCTCCAGATTTTGAAAACTTAAGTTCAGGGGTGCCTGGGTGACTCAGTCAGTTGAGTGACCCTTGATTTTGGCTCAGGTCATGATCTCAGGGTTGTGAGACTGAGCCCCAAGTAGGGTTCTGCACTGGACTTGGAGCCTAAGACTGTCTCTCTTCTGCCCACCCCACCCCCCCGCCCCCCTACACACACTCGCATGTGCATGCATGCATGCTTGCTCCCTCTGGAAAAAAAAAATTCAATAATCTGTTCTAACAGGACCCAGTTGGGTAAGTCCTAGGCTTGGCTTCCTAGCCTCAGGCTTTTGAAAGTCCATTCTAAGATTCCTTATAAAAAGTCCCAGCAAAGCAGATTTAAAAGAGTCTGTATGGTCAATCCCTATTCTTGCTGCACTTATGTAATTAATTAGGCCAACTTTATTGAAACTAGATTTAATTTGCAAACAAATTAGTCATTATCTCTGATTGTAATGGAAGTGATGAGAGAAATTACATTTCAATAATATACCTTTGTGGATATTGGATTCTACTGCTGTTGTCTTTGAGGTTTTGTTTTCTACCTGTAAACTAGACTAGATCCTGAATTATTCTAGTTTGCTCCAGTATTTGGCTAGAACTCCAAACTAACACATCCAGTTTTCTCCCACTCTTCTGACATAGAATCACTATGAAACTAAAGTTACCCTTTACCCAAAGCCAATGGCTTAAAGCTGGACAACTTGATACAAACTTCAGAGAAATCATCAGAATAACTCATATATAGACATTCACACTGCAAACTGGAAAATCTGCCAGACGGTCCCTGCCTGCCCTCACTCCATCTGAACCCAACCCTAGAAATTTTCTCAACTGACAGCTCTCCAGTGTGCTGGAACTATTAATCTTTGTTTTTCCTTTGTTTCCATAGAAATGTATCTCATTACTGGTTTGTTCATATTCTATAGAGACCTAATTTAGGTGAAAGCTCACCTGAAACAGGATTGGATGAATATAAGGATGTTTTAAGTAATGAAGCTGTGAATGCTAATACATCCTGTGTGCCTATGTATATAAGTGGGTTTCATTTTTTTTTTTTCTTCTAAGTGGTTATCTCTGCTCTGGGGAGTTTTTCAGTCGTTGGTGTGGTTTTCCCTATAGTCATCATATACACCTGTCCAGTGCACTGCATACTCTGGAGGGTTTTCAATACCTGGCAGCAGCCACTCACATTCCAGTGATCAGACAACTGGATGAACTCAACAGTAACCCCAGAAATGATGAAGATGGTGCCTACATGCCTTGCAATCTGACAACTCAGCGGGATGAAAACACTGAACATGCAATTCTTTGATCCCGACTACACCAACAGTAGTAACTGAGAATCCCGCCATACTGGTTAATAGTACTCTCAGCCCCCTGAGGAAATGACCAAAAAGGCATTTATTAAAAACAGAGACCAGCCTTAACAGTTCCCTGGGCCGACAAAACCAGTTTGGTCACACACATTAAGTTTATTTTGCAAGACTCACTTGACCTGGGTCATTTATTGCTTATGCTTCTAAAATTCATAAGCAAAACTTGAAACGTTTCCCAAAGTGGATATGAGGTAACCACTAACCAGTTCCCTGTCAAACCCTGTGAAGAATAAACAGCCACTGCTTTCTCACTATATACGCTGTTTGATAATAACCCTTAAGCCTCATTCCGTGGTTTGAGCACTCCCAGTGTATGCACAATAAACTTACTAATTACTACTTTGATGACTGGTGTTACTTCTTTTATGTGTAAAGATGCTGTCAAAAGTTCATAAAGAGCCAAAATTTGTTAACAGTCCAGATGACCAACTGGTGAATGGATAAGCAACATGATATATACATAAGATGAAATACTATTCAGCAATTAGATTGGTTTTTGAGGTGAACCTCAAGAAATTTATACTAGAAGATGCAAAATCATATAGAATATGATTCTTTATAGACAGAAACCACATCACTGGTTGCCTGGGGAGAAGTAGAGATGGACTGCAAGAAGGGCTCATGAAAATTCGGTGGGGGGTGTGATGAAAATGTCTAAATCTGGATTATGGTAATTTTGGCACAGCTGTAAACTTACTAAGTGATGGATTGTAAACATGGTGAATGAGTTTTATATAAATTTTGCCTCAGTAAAGCTGGATCCAAAAAAGCACACTGATTTAGTATTACATTAGAATAGGCACTAAGAAATGAAACAAGTAGAGGGAAAACTAGAGCGCTGTTAGGATATAATACAAATAGCCACTGTGTCATTCATTTCAGTCCTGGGCTCTGGTTTCCAGGCAGGAAAAAAGAACATTGTTTGCAGACCAATGGAGGGAAGTCAGGGAATTTACGGTCAGGTAAAAATTTTATTACTTCTGGCCGGAGGCCAAAATGGAAACATTAAAAAAAAAGTTGCAAAGTTGCAAAGTTTCAGGCAGAATGCAATTATTTTCTGAATGAAAACCAGTACTTTGGAGTCACTTCTGAAGGGATTTATAACATCAAGTTAAGGGTCTGGTATGTATAAAATAACTGATACTTGAGACAAGTGATCAATCCATCTATGTCACGTAATATTACATATTCTGAATTATCCTTTATATATTTCTGATTTTTAAATGTACTCAAACTTAAGGGGTGCCAGGTGGCTCAAACATTTGCCTTCGGCTCAGGTCATGATCCTGGGGTCTGAGGATCGAGCCCCGCCTGCATCAGGCTCCCTGCTCAGCCGGTAGTCTACCTCTCCCTCTGCTCCTCCTCGCTCTCTCGCTCACCCTCTCAAATAAACAAAATCTTAAAAGATATAGCAAGTGTCTGGGGCTAGAAAGCCCTGTTACAGCCTTCTAAGAAACTCAAATTTTACAAAGGAATCTAGCAGTAATCTGAGAAAGGTAAGTGAATATTAAGACAAAACTATGCCCTTTGGCTCTAGAATCGCAGTGGCAACACTCTAGTATCTCCCACAAGTAACTGTTTTAATAGAATATACTCTGTCATTTTTTAAGTAAGTGGTAGGCCCAATGTGGGGGGGCTTGAACTCACAACCTTGACATCAAGAGTCCCATGTTCTACCTATTGAGCCAGTCAGGCACCCTCCAAAGGGTTCTCCCATAACTATCAGTTCTTGGATAAAATAAGAAAATTTAAAAATCCTTACTGGATTCTCAGGGAAGCAGAGAAACCTCCAAGGACTATATAGAAGCAGGAATGGTGAATAACAGAAAAGCATGGTTGTCCTGAGGACACATATACCCTCATCAGCACTGGGATTGAGGCTAAGCCTTGGATGAATGGTAAGGGGAGGAGCCAAGTCTGAGTACCCCAAGTCAGGCCAGGAACCAAGAGGAGGGCTAAAATGTCCAGGGACAGCTCCCAGCCTAGAGAAGCAAATGCAAGACGTCTTTGAGAGAACATGTCCATCTTAGAACCTCTGGATTCCCACAGGCTCAACCAAGGAAGCATTCACAAAATCACACATGTAGAATGGCACCATAAGAACAACTCAGCAACAAGACATTTAGGACCCCCGACTTCAAATACCAGAATTCCCAACCATAGGATATAAAGTTACCTATGTATGAAATGCTCAATGAAACCAAAAGAAGAAAAAATCAGAACGCTTTAGGCCAAGCCTCCCTAAAAGAGAAAGTAC
Organism: Canis aureus; assembly: GCF_053574225.1. Taxonomy (NCBI): domain Eukaryota; kingdom Metazoa; phylum Chordata; class Mammalia; order Carnivora; family Canidae; genus Canis; species Canis aureus. Next base: position 10,931,303 of record NC_135643.1, read on the forward strand.
TTTGGGGAATGAAAAACAGCGGTTGAAATTAGTCAGTGGTGGTGACAGCAGATTAAGCTATGTTGTTATTACTTTCATTTCAGCTCTGTGTAAAGTCTCAAAAAAAGTGATATTCAAAGAGGTCGTGGTTGAAATTTCCTAGCAGAAAGATAAATGAGGAATCCAGAGACGCCTCTAGATGCATTTTAAAGAAACTACAGCTCAGAACAGATGATGAAAAGACGTTAATAGGAGCAGAAAGTAAAAGGAGATCCCATAGGAGACAGAGGATAGCAGTTGACTTAAACTACAAAGGAAACTAGATAATAGTGGAATGATACCTTCAAACTGTTGAAAGATAAAAATTAGAACTGTACCCATAAAACTATCAAGAATAACAGTAAGTGGTGTGTATTTGAAATCTGCTGAGAATAGACCTTAAGTGTTCTCACCAAACACACACATAAAGGTAACTGTGAAGTGATGGATGTATATGTGTCAAATCATGTTCTCTCTCACTACAGATAAACACACACACACACATTTTTAAAATGTGATCTCTACACCCACCATGGGGCTCCAACTCAGCCCAGAGACCGACTCTACTGACTGAGATAGCCAGGTGCCTATAGGTTCTATACTTTAAATATATGATTTTGTCAACTGCAACAAAGCTAAAAAACTTTTTTTTTATGAAATCGGCAGTAAAATGACATTTTCTGATGAACAAAAACTGAGTGATTATCTTGAACTCCCTTAAAGTAACTTCCTAGAAATACATCCTTTGAAAACAAATTACTTCGGAATGCCTGAGATACACAAAGAAAAATGATCAAAATGACCCCAAATAGTAATGTTTACATGTGGGTTGGGAGACAACTAAAATACTGGATAACAAAGTATTTTTACTTTGGAAGAGAGGTGATGAATTTTAGTGTTCTAAGGCCCTCGGTATTCAGGAAGGCATTTAACACACTAATTAACTTTGGATTGTTGAATAGTCCAATGCACATTTAAGGTTAACTATTGAATAGGAAGGGATGGAAGGAAAACACAAAAATCTTAAAGGCAAAGATCTTGGACAGAAATGGAAGTGCTGGTAAAATTTCTGACCCTTTAACCTGCTCCCCGTCTCCTACTCCCCAAAAAACAGGACAAGTAGGATAACAAAAAACCTACGTACAACATCCTAATTAAACTAGGAACCCCAAATTTGGGCAGGTGTAAGACCTGTGAGAAATGAGTAACTGAGCAGGGGAAAAGCAACCAGGTATATAAACCACAAAAGGTGGAAACACAGTCACTGGAAAATTCGGAGACTAGCTCCAGAACACCACTGAAACTGAATTGGGCGGGGGTGGGGGGAGGTTGCCTTCTCCAATACTGAGAGAGCAAAGGGTGTGAGACAGGTCTGAGGCATTTTTGGGCCTATGAACTCTCAAAACTAGCCAGTGAAAGCTCCCTTCCAGGATAAAGTCCCTAAAAACAGAGTCCTATACACACCTGAGAAGAGACAACTTAAAATGCTCAACTCTTTTTAAAATCAGCCTACACACCTAACACCCCAACACATAACTAACCATAATATGAAATGTCAACATACTTCCTCTGTTGATAGGTCAAATAGCCAAAGGAAAATAAATGCCAATGTATAGACTTTTAGGGGAGGTGGGCACTGAGGAGGGCACTTAATGGGATGAACACTGGGTATTATATGTTGGCAAATTGAACTTAAATAAAAACATGTTAAATAAATATAAAATACTGATCCGAAAAAAAAGTGTAAATTATGAGCAGCACAAATTGCTACTTTGATATAATGCACAAATACAGAAACTGCATCAAAACAGGCTTGAGAATACATAACAAAATTTAACTACATAATTGGACATAAATTCAGTGTATTTCCATGAAGTGGAGTCAAACAGATCATGATCACTGATCAAAAGAAATTAAAACTAGTAATTTAAAAATACACTTCTATAAAAAAAATACACTTCTAAACTCATGGTTCAAAGAAAAACTTGTAAACATTTTAAAACTATTTAGAAATAAACACTGAAATGAAATAAGGAAATGAAAATAAAACTTGTGGGATCCAGAAAATGGCATTTTAAAAAATCAAACGTACCAAAACCAACTTAAAAATGCTAAAATATTCTATAATCAACAAAATAATGAACTGGTAGTTAATTTTTCCACAAAAGAAAACTGTAGGCCCTGGTAGTTTTACAATTAAGTTATATATCAGATGTTCAAAAAGTGGATTATTTCAATGTTAAATAATTCAGAGAACAGAAAGAACATTCCATAACTCATTCTATGAAGCTAAAAACTGTGAAAACAAAGTAACAGACCAACCTCACTCCTAAGCACAGATGTAAAAGTCCTAAGCAAAACATTAGCAATTAAAGTTCATCAGTGTATTTTTAAAAAATGATCATTAGTGATCAAGATGGCTTTAGCCCGAGAAGGTAAAGACGGCTCAACATTTAAAAAATTTTAAATGTGTAATTCACCACATTACCTGATTAAAGTAGAATAAATACATTGACTTCAAGAGGAAAAAAAAGTGTTTCATAAATTTCAACCCCTATAAATTAAAGCTTAACAAAATAGAAGGAAACTTCCTTGCCTTGTTAAAGAGTAGCAAAACTAGTAAAATTCAATATTACCCCAAAGAGTAGGGCTGTCAGTACTCTCTAATTATCCTATAGATTAAATATGATTCTAGTTAAGAAAAAGAACCTCCTGCAGTTGTTTTTCTTCCCAAAGAATCTGACAACTGATTCTAATATTTAATGAAAGAACAGAAAGGTCAAGAACACTCCTTAAAATGAGGATAGGGTTACTTTACAAGTTATCAAGACCTTTAATCAAGTTGCAGCAATTAATGTACCACTTAGCTCTTGGCTAGCCAAACTGACCAAAGGAATGGCACAAAAAGTCCCAAAATAGACATTTATTTACGTGGAAATTTGCCATGTAGACAAAGTCCCTGAAGAAAGGATGCATTAGTCAATAAACAGTAGAAAGAAAACTGGTTATCCGCATAGTAAAAAAACTGAAATTATTTCTCACACATACATAAATCAATTCCAAGTGGACTAAAGACAAATGTGAGACTTTCTGACTTCTAAAGGAGACTATAAAAATATCTTAAAACATAGGGTACCTGGCTGGCTCGCCTGGTGTAGCATGGGACCCTTCATCTCAGGGTTGAAGGTTCAAACCCCATGTTGGGTGTAGAGATTACTTTAGGTCCTTAAAAAACCTTTTTAAAAAAGATTTATTTAGCATGTGCATGCAAGGGTGGGTAGATGGGCATAGGGAGAAGGAGCATTTCAAGCAGACTCTGCACTGAGTGCAGAGCCTGACACAGGACTTGTCATGGGGCTTGATCTCACGACCCTGAGATCATGACCTGAGCCAAAATCAACAGTTGCATGCTGAACTGACTGAGCCACCCAGGTACCCCTAAAATAAAAAATCTTGCAACATAACTACATTTGAAAATGTTAAAATTACAGAAATATTAGTATCCTATTATGAAGAACTTTAAGAAAAAAGGACAAAAGACACCAAGAAGTATTTCACAGAAGAAACAATAGCAGCTAATCGTGAAAACATGTTCAACTTATTGTTTGGGAAAATGCAAATTAAAGCCACAGTAAAATGTCATTTTACACCTACCAAATTGGCAAGAATCATCTTAGAGCAGTAAGCAAACTATAAACCAGGTTGTACACTAGCACAACCATTTTGGAAAATAAGCACATACCTTACTACCAACTCTGCTAGTACTACATACTCTGAAGAAATTCTTGCACATTTGTACCAAGACACTATATAAATTATCTGTAAAAGCCAAAGACAAATATAAGGAAAACTACTCCCAATATAAATTATAAAAATGAACCTGTTGAATAGAAAAAAAAACAAATAGGGCAGCCCGGATGGCTCAGTGGTTTAGTGCCTGCCTTCGGCCCAGGGCATGATCCTGGGGTCCTGGGATCGAGTCCCACATCGGGCTCCTTGCGTGGAGAGGGAGGAGCATACTTCTCCCTCTGCCTGTGTCTCTCCCTCTCTCTGTGTATCTCATGAATAAATAAAATGTTGTGTTAAAAAAAAGAAAAAAAAACAAGAATACATACAGTACAATACTATTTTGTATAAAGTCCACCAACAAAGGTAAACATTACGTGGGACGTGTATATATACAGCAAAAGGCAAAAGAGGAAATGATTGATTCGGGACAATAGTTACCTCTGAGGAGGAGGTAGAAATACATCCAGCACAGACTGGGTACTGGAAATGAGAAGAACAAGAAGGTACAGTCAATACTATCAGAAATGTTCTAGTTCTTAATTACAGAATGGGTATGCAGGTGTACAATTATTACTTCCATATTGCATATATTTTTATATATGAATCAAACATTATATAAAAAAAAAACAGTGACCAGTGGTTGCCAGAGGTTGGGTGTGGTGGGTGGACAAAGTGGGTGAAAGTGGTCAAAAGTACAAACATCCAGTTATAAAATAAGTCCTAGGGATATAATTACAGCACCATGACTACAGTTAATAACACTGTGTTATATATTTGAAAGTTGCTAATACGAGAGATCTTAACCTTTCTCAACATAAGAAAAAAATACGAGAGATCTTAAACTTTCTCAACAAAAAAATAGATCTTAACTAGACTTATTGTGGTGACTGTTTCACAAAATATACACATCGAATCATTATGGTATACACTACAAACTAGTCAACTATATCTCGATTTAAAAAATTAAGTAACTGGGCAGCCTGAGTGGCTCAGCAGTTTAGCGCCGCCTTCAGCCCTTGGCATGATCCTGGAGACTGGGATCGAGTCCCGCGTCGGGCTCCCTGCGTGGAGCCTGCTTCTCCCTCTGCCTGTGTCTCTGCCTCTCTCTCTCTCTCTCTCAGTCTGTGTCTCTCATGAATAAATAAATAAATAAAATCTTTAAAAAAATAAAAAATTAAGTAACCAAAAAATAGTGACCAGAAATACTTTTATATTTCTAAGACACTATGAAAAAGGAAATCATCTTTCCTTAAATGTACATACACTACCTTGTAAAAGCAGATGTACAGTATAGCTGGTTAAGTGCAACAGTAGGATCTTTTGGTCACAAAGAATACTGGTCAACCACTCATTAGTTGTGGATCTTGTGAACAAGTCATTTTATGTCTGAATTTATTTTTTAACTGTAAAATACAGAATTACTGTAAAGATTAAATGTTATAAAGTGGTATAAACTACACACTTAAAAAAATAGTTATTCTCTCCTCAACTATTACCAAATTTAAGAAACCAGTTATAGGGGCACCTGGGTGGCTCAGTCAGTTAAGTATCTGACTCTTGATTTCAGCTCAGGATTTTGGGATCAAACCCCAAGTTATCAGTTTCTGTCTCAGACGGGAGCCTGCTTGAGGATTTCTCTCCTTCTCCCTCTACCCACCCCACCTCCAACGCATATTCTAAAATAAATCTTTAAAGATTTTTAAAAAATTTTTTATTCATGACACACACACACACACACACACACAGAGGCAGAGACACAGGCAGAGGGAGAAGCAGGCTCCATTCAGGGAGCCTGACGTGGGACTCGATCCCGGGACTCCAGGATCAGGCCACGGGCTGAAGGTGGCGCTAAACCGCTGAGCCACTCGGGCTGCCCTAAAATAAGTAAATCTTAAAAAAAAAAAAAAAAAAAAGGAAAGAAAAGAAAGAAAGAAAAAAAAAAGAAACCCCTATATTCTACAGAGTTTGTTCAGGTAGATTGAACTTAGCCTCAACCATTATTACAATGGAGGACTTTCTGAAACTTTCTGAAACAACAAAACCACCAGAATTTTTGCATCAAATAAGGTTTCCCCTAAAAGAAACTACAATCTGAAGTTACTTTCACTCAGTGATTTTAGAAATATTCCATTGGAACTATTTATTTGTGAAAAAATTGTCCCACAAAGTTAAACCTTAATTTTTGAGGATAGATTTCCCTGTTGTAACTATAAAATATTTTAATCAAGTTTGATGAATAAAGTACACAGGGCCACAATCAAGATTCTGGTCAAAATTAGCATATGACTGGGAGGCCTGGTGGGCACAGTGGTAGAGCATGTACCTCTTGATCTCAGAGTTGTAAGTTCAAGACCTATGCTGAGTATAGAGATTACTTAAAAGTAAAATCTTAAAAAAAATTTTTTTTAACTAACATGACTAAAATGAGTGACAAGACTAGTTCTTTTGGATGCCTTACAAATGGAGTCTTCTGGCCATTTTCAGAAAAATGTTTAGCAATGGCAACATAATTGAAAAAAAAAACAGGATTACTTACTTGGAAGGACAGCATTCATCCTAATGCATAAAGAATCTCATTTCTATACAAGTCTGCAGTTGCTGAAGAGACAACTGCTTTAATCAGTTACTAAGATTAGTGAAACTACTTACATTAGTTGCCTACATCCTTTTTTTTTTTTTTTTTTTAAGTACACTCCACGTCCAACGTGGAGCCCAGTGTGGGTCTTGAACTTACAACCCTGAGATCAAGACCTGAGCTGAGATCAAGAGTTGGATGCTTAACCAACTGAGCCACCCAGGTGCTCCTAAACATCCTTTATATGATAAAACATATTACAGCCAACCTATTAAATCAGTTTCAGGAATGGAAAATAAACAATTATATAGTTTTGATAGGATTCTGTAAAAACACTCAAAAAATGAGAAGCAAAGTTACATAGACTTTATAGAAATTGCTATTCATAATAGATGTAGTATATTTTGAACCAATAAATAGTACTGATGTGAATCCAACTCTGAACTCAGTACTTGGCAGTATATATGATAATTATTTTGATTTGTTGGAGTATTTCTATACAAATTTATATTCAGTTTTAAGAAAATATTATAGAGAAGTTTTATTGCAACTTTTAACTCCACATAAGGAAGAGATAGAGCCAATGACACCCCAACAATTTCTTTAGAGGTCTGATGTAAAAAAACCACAAAAATGTTCTTTACTGATATAAGATACAAATCAGATTCTAAATGCATTCTCTAACATAGAGGACATGGAGAAAAAAGGAACAAAGAAAATTTGCAAGAGGAGTTTATGTAATTTCAACAATCTCTTATCTAGGCATTTAAACAAATTTTGTGTGAGGAATAAGAGAAGAAATCATACTCTTTTGAGGGAGTACAAAGTTTATTCAAACATTTAAAATAATTTAAAATAATCAGTTATACAGAGTACAGTGAAATTAATCAAAAACAATATCAAGTAATTTGTTTTTAAAGTGATAGTACAATATAGGAAAGCAGTGGCTTTAGTGATTTTATGGAAGATTCACACAAAAGCACCTACAATATTTCTTGAAGAAATAATAATATGCAAATTTTCACTTTTTCTGTTTTTCTGCTTACCATTTCAAAATTTTATCTCAATTTTCTATCACTTTTTTGGTATTCTTATTAACATCTGAGTAGAAATGAAGGCTTCATAATTAAGTAGCCATATTATTTTAATACTGTCATCTCTTTATTCCTATGAATATAATCATCTTTCGTTTGCATGAGTCCTTCAGCCTGATTCTCATTTTATATCTCAAAGAATGTTTTTAATAAACTGTATATATTGATCCCACTATTTATCTTTTCATACTATTGTCAAGACCTTCAAGACTATGCTTCTAATGGTCTATCAACACATAATATAACCGACAGCCACATGTTTTCTTTACTTCCCTTATGAATAGTTCCTATTTTATTGATAGCTAGGGTACCAATTTAGTATGTTACATGACTACAGTATAGTAAGACCAGAAATAGAAATTTAACACCCTTTTGCTCCTAAACTCTGCACACATGACAAAGGCAGAAATATGTTAAAGAAAAAAACCATTTTAAATAATCTTAGGAACAATGAGATCATGATCCTCTCTCTCACAAAATAAATATAACAAACATACTAGTAACCATAACCAGACAAGCATTATAACACAAGAATTCCATTACACATAAGAAATAGACTGTTGAAGCCAGGTGTTGAGATTTATACTCCACATCCAGCTGGTTATAACCAGTCCAGTGAGTGCTAGAGTTAAATTCTTTGGGGACTGACTGAAATATGGTTTTAGTTATACAAGAAAACACTGATTCAGATCCAGCAAAGACTTATGAACTTGCCTACCGGCTGACAGCAAAAAATGGCGGAATTGGGGAACTTTTAAATCTACCTCATGGAAGACCTTTATCTGTGAGCCTGAGATCCTCTTACAAATTTTTTCTTTTTCTGGTCTAATAAATCCAGTAGACACTGGCTTTTGTAATGTGGCTTTCTACCCTATTATACTAATAAGCCCAGGCTGCCTTTTAATGAGGGCCATCAGAGTTACTAGGCAATGAATTTCAGAGCTGGATGGATGGGGTTAACGTTCCTCATTGCCCAGCTTTCCTGTCAACCAGCAAAGAACTATACTAAATTCTGAGGCATGATGACAGGAAAATTCAGGGAGGCCTGGAAGAGAGGTACCAAAGTGCATTGAAAATACAAAACAGAATATTTTAATATTCTTCATAAATAGTTTTACAAATATTTACATATAATGAATAGGCCACTTTGCATTACTGGCTAAAACTAGGAAGAGCTATTAAATCAGTAGGTTAATCAATCCTGGCTTCAAATAATCCATTGAAATATTTTTAATTGAAGTTCAATAAATATACTGAAGGTGATTAAACAGAAAAACAGTTTCAATCTTTTTAACAATATATTTTATTGGTAATAATGGACTTGAACTAATTAGTAAACCATAATCTATAAAGAATTTTTGTAAAAATGCATTCATTTTCTGATAATAAATACATCCAAATTCCAGTTTTTTTAAAAACCAGGATGAGGAAAAGAACAAAATGGAAAGATAATAATCCTGGGCTCAAAGCCAAATGATTAAACCAAAGAGAGAAATATTTTCAGATTCCTCTCAAGGAGTCATGGAATGGGCATCATTTTATCTGAAGGTTTCTCAACTGGGCACTAGAATAATACCAACTCTAAAGCCTTTTCCTCTAATATTTCTTCTGTTTCAAATTTTGCTAATATGAAACAAATCCTTTTTACATGAAATTTAAAAATAACAGTATAAATTCATTCAGATGGAATTAGCTCAGGTAGGTATTTGTTGCCCTAAACAAGTCAAACTGAAATCAAGGACTCCTTACAGCACTCCTATAAAGCTTCTGAATATTCAGCTAACGGCACTGAGAAAGACTAAACATTTTTTCTACTTCTATAAAGATCCAAGAAATTGAGAAGTCAACATCTAGAAAAAAGCAAGGCGGGATCCCTGGGTGGCGCAGCGGTTTGGCGCCTGCCTTTGGCCCAGGGCGCGATCCTGGAGACCCGGGATCGAATCCCACATCAGGCTCCCGGTGCATGGAGCCTGCTTCTCCCTCTGCCTATGTCTCTGCCTCTCTCTCTTTCTGTGACTATCATAAATAAAAATAGGAAAAAAAAATTAAAAAAAAAAAAGCAAGGCATAAATTCATCAGCACCAAAGAGAAATAATCTTCAAAATGAGCAGGTCTTTTATGTGTTGATGAATAGGTTCTAATCTCCCCTCAAGGAAAAGTCCACTGCCTACAGTTAACACTTCTGGATAAAAGAAAAGGTAAAACTCAGTAAAATGGTAAAAATCATTTCCATTTTACATATTGATTTATCCAAAATGCCTTAAAGAGGGATTTCAAGATTTTGATACTACTTTAAACATTTTTCAGAGGAGGTATGGTTTCAAGTTAGACTGTTATTTGCTAAAGTGGGAAGTATCAAATTTACTTTTTTTACTAATAAATCTTCAGCTACTGTCTAAATGTTGCATTTAGTCACAATACAACAGTTTCCATTTAAAATAAGACTCTAGTGGTAGTGAAAACTGTTCAAAGGTGGTAACACAAAATCCTGGTTGTCTTTCTCGCATATCAAATATAACTAAATTGTTGGTGGCTGGAACTCAAATCACATACAATCAACCACATTATTGGATCCATGACCTACATCTCGAATTTGGCTAGTTAAACAGGCACACACAGCTACGCCTGCTCCAGCTCTGCAGTGAGACACAGATCCAACCAACTCCCACCTGAAAAGACAGGAAAAACAGGTTATCTTAATGCATGATTTACTTTACTCAAAATTCTAACCAAAGACAAAAACTCCCTATTATTGGGACTGGTTTTAAAAGACAGCAAGTTTCCTCAGGGAACTTATATAAATAAAATATTTCTAATGTTCTATATTAATGGCTACATCTAGCAGTGTTTTAGCACTCTGGAGTAATCTGTTACTGGAAGATCCCATTGAAGCATACAGAAAACATGAAAATTACCTATTCAGGACTGGATCAAATGCTTCCACTGTATTTAAGTATGCATTGCCATTATGCCCACCAACTGCAAAGATTTTGCCCATCACTGTTGCAATCCCCACTCCACCCCTTGGAGTGGTAAGTGCTGCTACATAATCCCACTTGTTGCTTCGAGGATCATACCGCTCAACTGAACTTAGAGGAGAATTATCATCAAAACCACCTATACATTAAAAAAAAAAAAAAAGATTTTAAAAATAGTACATTTCATAGAAATTAACTATTAAATCTCAATCCAATAGCTTCTCAGCCCAATCTTTTAAAAACATTTTAGGAAATAGAAAAAAAATCAAGGAAAAAATTCACCCCAATGCCTATCATTACCACCAACTCCTATTAGACATTTCTACAATTCGAGATAACTTAGATAGTATTGTACCTCAATACTAAGATTAAAAATCTGAAAGTAGGAAAAACTGAAGTTCCTATATCTAAGCAGATAACTTAGAAGGGAAAACCCCCCACAAACATTCATATAATTTGTCTTTAACCTACTAGAGGCAAATAAGACGTACTGAGATTCTTCTCTGTGTATACATTGTGTATTATATATTTAAACAGTTGGAGGGCCTGAGAAGAGAATAAAACTACCACTGAATCATTTGACTTATGTAGATACATTAAAGTTTTCCAACTGTTTCCCATAATGCTGTAACTGCCATCACAATTACAGAGATGGCTATGATTGAACTTTCACCAATTTTTGCCAAAACTACATCTTCATGCTACATACTCTAGATGGGGACAGTTCTCTCTATACATCATTCTAACAGTGTTACTTATTATATTCCTGATGGTTAAATATAGTGACTTATTCTGACAGTGTTCTTTCCTTTAAAAAATAAGTGTGCCTCTTTTTAAACTCCATCTCTGTCTACATGAGTAATCACTCTCTTCAGCAACTAAGCCTATTTTCCCGAGGACAGGAAGTGTTGCTATTATGATCAGTCTATTCAGAAACAAGGTCAGTTAAAAAAAATCAACAGTTAATTTCTCTAATGTGTTTAATTAAATCAACTTAACTGAAATAAAATTCACCAATTTTATGTATATAATTTGATAAATATTATAAATGTGCACAATAGTATCCTCACCACTGCAACCATGCTACAAAACATATTTTCATTATAATAAAGCTCTCCTAAACAGGGAGCTGTGAGAAGTAGCAACTGTGTACTGCAAGAACTCTGGTTTCTCATACACCCAAGTTCAAATTCTAGCTTTATCACTATGAAGTAAATTATTCACATTGAGTCTCTGCTACCTCACAGAGCTGTGATGATCAAACAAGATCTAAAGATAAATTGTTATCTCTTTTCTTTAGTACACATAACCCCTGGAATATTCAGCATTACTTCTATTGTTTGCAGATATTTCAATGCTAATGATACCCCACACTCTCTTATCAAGAACTGTTAAGTTATGTAATACCAAACAGTTTACATCAACATAAGTGTGACATATGCTAGTTATAATCTCTCTGACCAATTTCTTTCTCTGTAAAGAAGGGAATTACTCATCACAATATTGCTCCCCATTTACTGGGTAACTACAAAGTACCAGATGCAGTTTGAAATGTTTCTTATATCTTATCTTTAAATTTTAGAATAATTCTCTCAAAAATAATTCTCATTATTATTCCTATTTCATAGTTTAAAACCGTGCTACTGGGGACACCTGGGTGGCTCAGTGATTGTGTGTCTGTCTTCAGCTTAGGTCATGATCCCAGGATCCTGGGATCAAGTCCTGCATCAGGCTCCCCGTAGGGAAGCCTTGCTTCTCCCTCTGCCTATGTCTCTGCCTCTCTGTCTCTCATGGATAAATAAATAAAAATCTTAAAACAATAACAACAACAACACCCTGCTACTTAATGTGTGCTGAACAGACCAGAAGCAGCATTGATTATCAGTTGGGAACTGTTAGAAATACAGAATCTGGGCTCCTTCCTTGCAGTTTAACAGTATCTCCAGAAGATTCATATGTTTGAAGTCTGAGAAAGCACTGCCCTATGGTTCTTTCCAATTCTGCAATTCAGTAGGTCAACAGCCATTATGCATGTTGAAATAACCATTGCTTTGCTTTAAGGAATCAACATAATTCCCTTGAAATGATGATGGAAAAAATATTCTTAAATCAAAGATTTTAGCAAAGCATATGTGTCCTTACATTAAAAAATATATATCTTATTTAAATATAATCCTCTACTTTAGATATATTTACTACTCCTACTAAAAATATGAAGGTAGAAATTTTAAACGTGAAAGATGAAGGCATAAACAAAAGCACAAATGTGGATCTCAGTAATTTGAAAGCAAATTTTAAGACTAATTCCACTTGAGCCTAAATATTATATAATTTATGGTACTGTATTTTCTTAAATTAGAGAAATACCAACTACTCACCAACAACATATAAGCAACCATGGAGCTCACTAACTCCATTGCCTGCTCTTCGTTGACCCATTTCTTTAACTTCTATCCACTTATCCAGATGTGGATCATACCTCTCCACACTAGACAAAGAAGCTACTCCATCATTGCCACCTACTGCATAAACATGGTTCTAAATAAAGAAAGAATAAAAACACTTAACATTAGACATTTATTTATTTATTTATTTATGTATTTATTTCATTAGACTTTTAATTGATGTATATGTAATGGTAGACCAGATGTGCAAGAAAGCATGTTTCATGAGATAATATGGTGTGTAATCATTATCTGCATCCTGGAGATAAGAAGATAGCAGACCTTTCTTTATTAGGGACGTGATACAATGCAATCCATAAGCAAATTGTCACATAACTTACTATAAGAGCCACAGAGCCAACCCCTCCACGGGGAGTATTCATTGGTGCCACTGTACTCCACTGATCAGATTCTATGTCATATCTCTCTACATCATTGAAACAAGTGTTGTCATCTAACCCTCCAATTGCATAAATTGGACCACCCAAGGAGGCCAAGGCAATTCCTCGCCTGCAAAGACAATAAAAACACACTTTAGTGTCCGGTTTTGTTTCCAGAAAAAAGGTAATAAAAATATCATCCTAAGGAAGGCATTTACTTTGTTAAAGATCAGTGTGGGCTTTTTTCCCCATTATTTTTAGATTTATCAAACGTTCTGAATAGATGGCTATAAGGTTGCCAAATTATGCAACTGTATGTGAACAGTGCCCTCTGGAGTTTTATAATGCATAGTCTACACAGGTTACTTTAATTTCAAATGAAATAAAGTGAAACCCAACAAAATACTATATAAATGGAGTCCAAAACACAATTAGCAAAACACACAGTTGCATAATGAGAGATTAAATAAATTGAAAGAGATATTTTGCTGTGGAGGTCAGAAATCAATCTCATTTCTAAATTCATGTATTTGCACAGCACGTGTTTGGACAAAGGGTTTCATGGTACCACACAAAAGAACATCAACTTTCATATTACAAGCTTTATATCACATTGTTTTACTTCTGAAGGGCATTTATTTTTCTTCTTGGAAGGGAGACTTAGCCCTTGTGAAAAGCTAATTCACTGTAATAGTAATCAGAAAAAATAATTTCTTAAACACTGCAGCAATAAAAAATTGAATTATTCTAAAACTATAAACTGCCACTGACTTTGTATGTACTTTGGATAGTGTACTTTATAAACCTCGACCTTACTACCTTGCTTCTTCATCTGTAACCCATTTGAGAAAGGAGTAGACACAATTGATATGGAGATAATATAGCTAAGCACTTAAAACAGTGATTGGCCTATGTTTAATGCTATGTATTAAATATATTACTGGAGAGCGCAGCTGTTCAACAGAAATTCAAAGTTTACCAAGAGAATCCTAGGAAGGATTCTTAAGGGTAAGGTTGTTACTCACTTTCAATCCTCTTAATCTCTTTTGTCTTGAGTATAGAGCAATGACTTATAAAATACTGTGGCTATAAAAATTCGCAGGTGTGTGAACATGTGCGTGCACTCCAGAACATACAGGTGTTATATAATGGCAGATGTGTGCCTAATAAATATTCCTCCCCCTCACCATCCCAAACCACAAGAGTATATGACATTATTAGTTATCTCCTACTCCTCAAAACTCTTGATTTTCATGAAATCACACATTTGAATTCCCTCCCAAATCTCTAGCTGGTGCTATTTTGTTTCCTTTAATCGGTGTCTTCTTTTTTACCCTACCCCATCATTTAAATCACCATGTTCACTAAGGCCTCTTATCACTTACATGCTCTCTCTCTCTCCTGAGGCAACCTCATACTTTCCATGGATTTATGATAACTCAAATATATATTTCCAGACACATATCCCAACTTCTACCTTAAATCTGTCATGCTAGCTCTTGAACCTTAATTTTTTGCTTTTAGAGCAATGAATGAGGTTGGCAGGGGTGGAATAGAGGAAGACAGAGAGAAGGAATCTTAAGCAGGGTCCCCAACACAGGGCTCAATCTCATGATCCTGAGACCATAACCTGAGCTGAAATCAAGAATCAGACGCTTAACCAACTGAGCCATCCAGGCGCCCCTCTTCAACCTTAACTTTAACCTGAGATGAAACTCACGGCCTACTTCCCTGTAATAGGCAAATTTTAAGATGTACCCCCCACCCCCCAGTATATTCACCCTCTTGTCTTATTCCCATGCTTATACTACTTTATATGGCAAAAAGATTACTTGAACGGCCCTAATCTAATCACACAAGCCTGCTTAGAGTTTCTCCAGCAGGAGACAACTCAAAAACTCAAAGAATGAGATGGATTCTGCATACCACTGCTTGTTTGCAGACAGAAGGGAGCACCTGGAAAGGACCTGAATGGCTTCTAGGAATTGGGAGTGACATCTGGCAACAGCCAGTAAAAATGAGAAACTCAGTGCCACAATCTCAAGGAACTGAGTTTTATCAATAACCTAAATGACCTTGGAAGGAGATTCTTCCCCAGAGCCTCCAGAAAAGACCTTAGCCCAGCCTACACCTTGACCTTGGCCTTGTAAGACCCCATCAAACCTGCTGAACTTCTGATCTATGGAACTGTGAGCTTTAATAAATAGACATTGTTTTAAGCTGCTAAGTGTGTGGTAAATGGTTTCACAGCAATAGAAAACTCATACACCTATCACAAGGGAAATAAAAATTTTATCCTGTTCATTGACTTGTTTTCTCTAATACAGAAAATTTTACCACTAGCCATATCCAATTGCTTAAGCCAAAAACTGAAGAATCAACCTTGCTTCTTGTTCTTTCAACCTTCCACATCTCAGTGTCATAAAATCTTTTGATTATCTCTCAAATATTTCCTCTCTTCTCTATCCCAACTTTTTCCACTTTAGTCCAAGCCACCATTATTTCTTGACTAAAATATTACAATGATCCTGTTGGTCTCCCAAGCTGTTTTCACTCTGCTCCTCCTCAAATCTTTTCTCCATTTCATTTCCCTGCTATTAAAACGTGTGTGTGTGTGTGTGTGTGTGTGTGTGTGTGTGTGTAAAAGCTCACCAGATAAAATTAAAAACTTCTGGCAAGCCTGAAAGGCCCTCATCCTTTCCTTTTGTTTCAGTCTTATTTTTTCACACCATTCACCTTGATATTTCAGTCACACTGGACTTCCTTTATGCTCTCTGCTCTGTTGACCTCCAGATTTTCAGACTTCATCTCTTTCCACCCATCACCCTTCTATCCACCAATATCTAACCAGGATAAATTCTTCTATTCCTTCAGATCTTAAATGGAACTTCAAGATTTTCTCCACTCTCAAGCCCAGAATTATTGCCCTTGGGGTGCCTGCGTGGCTCAGTTGGTTAAGGGTCTGCCTTTGACTCAGGTCATGATCTCAGAGTCTTTGGATCAAGTTCCACATCAGGCTCCCTGCACGATGGGGAGTCTGCTTCCCCCCCCACCCTCTCTGCCCTTCTCCCCGCTCATGCTCTCTTTCAAATAAATAAATAAATAAATAAATAAATAAATAATAAAATTATTAAAAAATAAAATTATATTATATAATTATATATTTATATTATAAAATTATTAATTTTTAAAAATAATAAATAATAAATAAAATTTAAAAAATTATTGCTCTTGTAATTATGTCTTTATTTGTATCTTTCCTTCTTGAATGTAAGATCTACAGAAGTAAACCCATAAGATCATGACAGGAGCCAAAATCAAATGTCAGCCACTTAATGGACTGAGTCACCCAGTCACCCTTGTTGCATTTCTATACACTAATAATGAAGCAGCAACAAGAGAAATAAAGAAGACAATCCCATTTACAACTGCACCAAGAAGAATAAAATACTTAGGAATAAATCTAACCAAAGAGGTGAAAGACCTGTACTCTAAAAACTATAAAACACTGATGAAAGAAATTCAAGACAACACAAAGAAATGGAAAGACATCCTATGTTCATGGGTAAAAACAAATTGCTAAAATGTCTACTACTCAAAGTAATCTACAGATTTAATGCAATCCCTATCAAAATATCAACAGCATTTTTCACATTTTTCACTAGAATAAACAATCCTAAAATTTGTATGGAACCAAAAAAAGAACCTGAATAGCCAAAGCAATTTGAAAAAGAAAAAGAAAACTGGAGGTGTCACAATTCCAGACTTCAAGTTATATTGCAAAGATGTAGTAATCAAAACAGTATGGTACTAGCACAGAAACAGAAATATAGATCAATGGAACTGAACAGAAAGCCCAGAAATAGACCCACAATTATATGGTCAATTAATCTTTGACAAAGGGGGAAAGAATATGCAATGGAAAAAAGAAAGCCTTTTTAACAAATGGTGTTGGGAAAACTGGACAGCAACGTGCAAAAAAAATAAATAAAAGAAAGAAAAGAAACTAGACCACTTTCTTTCACCATATACAAAAATAAACTCAAGGTGGATTAAGGACTTATGTGTGAGACCTGAAACCATAAAAATCCTACATGAGAGCAAAGGCAGTATTTTTTCTGACACTGATCATAGCAACATCTTTCTAGATACATCTCCTGAGGCAAGGGAAACAAAAGGAAAAATAAACTATTGGGACTACATCAAAATCGAGAGCTTCTGCACAGCAAAGGAAACAATCAACAAAACTAAAAGGCAACCAACTGAACAGGAAAAGATGTTTGCAAATGACTTATCTGATAAATGGTTGGTATCCAAAATCTATAAAGAACTTATCAAACTCAACACCGAAAAAACAAGTAATCCAGTTAAGAAATGGGCACAAGGCACAAACAGACATTTTCCCAAAGAAGACATCTGGATGGCTAACAGACACATGAAAGATGCTCAACATCACTTATCATCAGGGAAATGCAAATCAAAGCCACAATATTACTTCACAAGTCACAGAATGGCTAAAATAAAAAACACAAGAAATAACACTATTGGCAAGTATGTGGGGGAAAAAAGGAACCCTTGTGCACTGTTGGTAGGAATGCAAACTTGTGCATCCACTGTTGGAAACAGTATGGAAAGTTCCTCAAAAAATAAAAATAGAACTATCCTAAGATCCATTACTGGGTATTTATCCAAAGAACATGAAAATACTAATTCAAAAGAATATATGCACCCCTATGTTCATTGCAGCATTATTTACAATAGTCAAACTACGGAAGCAGCCCAAGTATCCACTAGATAGATGAATGGATAAAGATGTAGTGTGCATGTGCGTGTGTGTATGTGTGTGTGTGTGTGTGTATATATATCCAAACACTTACCCCTACCTTTGATTTCCCAACTCTCATTACTTAGTAGATGAAACCACTAATCATGCTTTCAAAGAATGTTTAATAAAAAAACGTTCAATGTATACACACACACACACACACACACACACACACACTGGAATATTATTCAGCCATCAAAAAGAATGAAATCTTGCCATTTGCAACAACATGGATGGAGCTACAGAGTATAATGATAAGTGAAATATCCCAGTCAGAGAAAGACAAATACCATATGATTTTGCTTATATGTGGATTTTAAGAAACAAAACAAAGGGGGGAAAAAAGAGACAAACCAAAAAACAGACTCTTAAATATAGAGAACAAATATCATACCACAGGGGAGGTTGAGTAGGTGAAACAGAGGAAGGAAATTAAGAGTACACTTATCTTGGGTGATGGGTATTAAAGAGGGCACCTTTGGTGAGCACTGGGTGTTGTATATATGTCATGAATCACTGAATTGTACTACTGAAACTAATATTACACTGTATATTAACTGGAAAAAAAAAAGAGATCTAGGCCCACTCCACACCAATTCCAAGATAAATTGCTAGAATGAAAAAAAAATTTTAAATAAGCATTTGGGAAATTTAAAGAAAGAGTACATCTATCTTGATGAGCACTGAGTAATATATGGAACTTTGTTAAGTCACTATATTGTGCATCTGAAACTAATGTAATACAGTATGTTAACTACACCAGAAGTAAAATAAAAAAATCCTCTCTCCTCAGATTAAAACCCTTCACCAGTTTTTTATTTTTATTTTTTTTCCTTCAACAGTTTTTTAATGACAAAGTTTTCAGATCTCTTACTAAACTACTAGTCCTTATATGCATTCCAGGTTATAACTCTCAGAATTGTAACAATTTTTGTGCACCTTCCATATACCATAATTATTTTCAAATTATAAACATATTTTTGTATTAACAGGTTATGTTCATTTAAAAAACTTGCAATCAGAATAAATTTAAAAGGATACAAAAATATATACAGCTTAATTTTTATTTCCATACCCCAATTAATGTTGTATATACCACTTTGAGAACCCAGCCATAGATATGGAGACATCAGCATGAAGAACAGTATAACTACAATCTTCCTTGATCTGAAGGCTACACTTCTCAACTATATTATATTCATTTTCCTTTTCTTCATTTTTTTAGAGCTGTGCTTCATATTGGTTCAAGTACTTTTATCTATAAGAAACATAATTGCTAACCTGATTTTCCACCATGTTGTACTGGTGTAATTCATCTTTCATAATATCTAAAGCAGGTTTTTACCTGTAACTCTAATATTTTTAGGTATTGTTTCTAGATCTACAGGGTGATTAGTCTATTATACTTTTGGAATCTTCATTTGGTGAAATATTTTTTGAATCTTCATTTGGTCATCCACCTTAAGATATCTGAAAATCCAATATTGAAGTCATCAAAAAAATTCTGAATAGGCTATTTAAAACTTACTAAGTTATTGAAAATCTTCCTCTTCTTTAGATTAATCCATTTATCAACATATATTTCAATTTACTGTAGATTAAAATTTTAAGTATTAATGCTCATAATAAAATGAGTAAAAAATGAGGGATTTAAAAAATATATTATTTATTTATTTATTTATTTATTTATTTATTTGAGAGAGAGAGTGAGAGATAGCAAGAGAGCATGAGCAATGGGAAGAGGCAAAGGGAGAGGAGAAGCAGGCTCCCCACTGGTCAGGAAGCCTGACACTGGGCTCCAACCCAGGACCCTGTGATCATGATCTGAGCCAAAGGCAGATGCTTAACCAACTGAAGCCACCCAGGCACCCTGAGGGATATTTTCTTAACATGTTAAAATAATTATGTCTTAGTCCTAAAGCCAGTATCTCATTTAATAGGGAAACACTAGAGACATTTCCACTAAGATCAAGATTAAGACAAAAACACCTACCATCTCTGCTACTATTCACCCTGTATTAGATTAATAGGCAAAATAATTAGACAAGAAAAACCATTCAAAGCATTGGAAAAACAGGCAAAAGTCGAATAAAGTCTATTAATTAATACCATTATATCAATGTTCATTTCCTGTTTTCAGTAATTGTACTACGATGGTATAAAATGTCAACATGAAGGGAGCTGGGTTAGGAGTATAGCACAGGATTTCTCTCTCAGTACTACTGACATTTGAGGAGGAAAATTCTTTGCTGTAGGGGGCTTTCTTATGTATTATAGGATTTTTAGCAGCATTGTTGGCCTCTCTCAACTAGATGCTGGCAGCCACTCCCTCTAACATCCCCCCCCGAAATCTGTGACCACCAAAAATGTCTCCAGATATTGCCAAGTATTCCAGAGGAAGCAAAATAATCTTTTATTGAGAATCACTGGCATACAGGAATTCTACTATTTTTACAATTTTCCTTAAATCTATAATTATTTCAGAGTTAAAAAAAAAATCAATGCTCAGGTTTAGGTGGAAACCATATTAATCATTACCATATTCTGAAATATAAAAAGAAAATATAAAATATATTCTGAAGAGGGGGTGGGGGTGAATGGGTGACGGGCACTGAGGGGGGCACTTGACGGGATGAGCACTGGGTGTTATTCTGTATGTTGGCAAATTGAACACCAATAAAAAATAAATTTATTATTAAAAAAATAAAATATATTCTGAAGAAAGAAAATATAAAAAGTTATAACAAAGCATCACATTGGATGCTAAATTTAACAAAATGTGTTTAAGACAGTATTAAAGTTTCTAAAAACGTAAAAAGTAGAAAATTAGCCCTTTAAATTATTGGAAGCTTTATTTTCCACCAACAAATCAAAAAATTTCCATGCTGATTCACCTCTTTGTGTTCATTGATGCCTTCATCATCCATTTATTAGTCAGAGGATCAAACATCTCCATGCTACCTAAATGTTCATTTCCATCATGTCCACCTACTGCGTATACTTTACCTGTCAAATAGAGAAGTTTGATTTTCATTTGATTCCAAATGGGTAAACTGATAGTTATTTATGTATATATAATATATATGAGATCACATATAATTAGAATAGCATGATAATTTTCAACAAATATTCTTCTGTTCAACATCATGAATAATGTCACTTAAATAGTCATATGAAAATAACTGTAAGCTTCTGCTCAATAAAATGCCTGGAACATGCTGTTCTATATAAAGTTATTTAAATGTCCAAACACTACCCCTACCTTTGATTTCCCAACTCTCATTACTTAGTAGATGAAATCACTAATCATGCTTTCAAAGAATGTTTAATAAAAAAAGTTCAATGTTATGTGAAGAAAATATAAAATTCAGTACAATGTGATCAAATTTTCTAAATGAAGTTATTAAAAATTCACATACAATAAATAACTGTAAAGGTTACATAGAAATAATGTCAACTGTGACTATTTCTGGGTGTTTGGGTTATAGGTGATTTTTACTTTTTATTAGAATGTTCTCTTATTTTCCAAAAAAGAATTTACACTTCTATAATCCAAAAAAAGTGATTTTTTTAAGGTCCTCTAACAGTTTACCCATGGTTCTGTAATTATTTCATTTTCAGTAACCAGTAAAAAAAGAATCTCATTTCAATAATAATTAAACATAAGAAAAAAGCTGATATATATTTATTATTTGAGTTCAATAAGCACTCTTCTTTAGGTTGATTATTTTGCAAATATAACTAAGAAAAGTTTAACTCTTTAACTCTCTTTTCCCTAATACTCATCTCTCAGTAAGCACCTACATGCAAGAGATTGCTCACTGAGCATCTTTGGGCATAAGACAAATAATCACCACACACATATTTTATTGACAGATTGAAACATTTTATAATTTAGAAATTTTCTTACAGAAAGAAATTCTCAAAGTTTAAATATCTCAAAAGAGTGTTACCATCATGGCTATGACTTAAGACAATAATGGACCCACCTTCCACAGAGATTACACCCACATGTCGCCTTCGACTATTCATTTCTGGCCCAAAAAACCAACTGTTTTTGTTGATAGAATAGCATTCAATACTGCGAAAGGGGTCACCAGATCCACCTCTACCACCTACACAAAACAGCACGCCTAAAGGTAAAACCAGAAAATAGAGATCAAAATTATAGCTCCCTAATTTTTCTTAAATTAGTGTGGAAAAAAATACTTAGGAAGTCAAAATTTTGATGAACTGCTAAAAAAAATGAGTTATTTGGATAACTTCAATGTCATTATGTTACTAAAATTCTAACTTTCTTTTCTTCCCCTTATTTGAACTTCTCAAAGAATAGAATACATCAGCTATTATCTCTGTTTGCTAAACAGAGATGTAATGTTACATCCCATTATAGTAAGGTTTAAGTTTTCACCCACTCTGTAAAATTGCTCTTGGCTAAGGTCAGAACTACATCCAATAAATGCTTAAGTTAATTTCTTATTGAACACAAGTACAAAACTCGATATGTTGATCATCCTGTTTTTTGAGAAATTCCTCAATTCTCTTGATTTCCAAAATACTGAAGTCTCTCCTTTTGTGTCCAATAATTTCTCTTTCCTGTGTTTCCCACGTTTCATCCTTCACCTACTTCTCACATACTTTATGTTAACACAGGAAAAGTACATTCCTTGATTTTAAATTCCATTCTGTATCATAATGCCTTCCAAACTACATATCTAAGCCATATTTCCACTTGATGTCCCACAGGCCTTTCAAACCCAACATATTGAAAGGATCTCCCCTCCTCACCTACCTGAACAACCCCTCCCTTCCCTGAGGTATCCTTCCTCTCCCTCACTATTCCACTGCCATTGTTTTAGTTCAGGTCCTCATCTGCTATTACCCAATACTGCAAAATCCTGTCCTTTCTTATCACTTTTAGTAGTCTTTTTGTTTTCAGGCATACTTTTATCCCTCTTAGTCTCTTCATGCATAAAATGGAATAACGCCATCTATCTCATAGTAAGGATTGAATCCTACACTAAAACCTACTCATTAAGTTGCTGCAATCATTTAAGAGATCACATATACAAGAGTCTATTATATGCCTACTATATGCATGTAAGCCAGGCTACCAAGGTGTTGTTTAAATTTAAATCTGAATTTAAAGAGGAATTTAACTAAATACCTTGACTTCCAGAAACAGGATTCACAATTTTAAAAAACCCCATGCTTCAAAAATTTAATTTTTGACATCAACCAATAAAAAAAAGGAGAATAAGCAGTCCTTTCCATAGAAAACTACAGTTGACACTTGAAGAACCCAGGAGTTAGGAGTACCAACTTCCTTTGTAGTTGAAAATCTGCAGGGCAGCCCCAGTGGTGCAGCGGTTTAGCGCCACCTGCAGCCCAGGGCATGATCCTGGAGACCCGGGATCAAGTCCCGCGTCCCGTGTCAGGCTCCCTGCATGGAGCCTGCTTCTTCCTCTGCCTGCGTCTCTGCCTCTCTCTCGCGCTCTGAATCTCTCATGAGTAAATAAAATCTTTAAAAAAAAAAAAAAGAAAAAGAAAATCTGCATATAATTTTTGATTCCCCCAAAACTTAACTCCTAATAGCCTACTGCTGACCAGAAGTCTTACTGGTAGCATGAATAGTCAGTTAACACATATTTTGTATGATATATATATATACACACACACACACACACACACACATGCCATATTCTTACAATAAAGTAAGCTAGAGAAAAGAAAATGTTATTTTTTTAAAGATTTATTTATTTATTTATGATAGACATAGAGAGAGAGAAAGAGGCAGAGACACAGGAGGAGGGAGAAGCAGGCTCCATGCCAGGAGCCCGACGTGGGACTCGATCCCGGGACTCCAGGATCGCGCCCTGGGCCAAAGGCAGGTGCTAAACCGCTGAGCCACTCAGCGATCCCCGAAAAGAA
Organism: Canis aureus; assembly: GCF_053574225.1. NCBI lineage: Eukaryota > Metazoa > Chordata > Mammalia > Carnivora > Canidae > Canis > Canis aureus. The sequence goes on from NC_135643.1 coordinate 10,955,337, forward strand.
AATGTTATTAAGAAAATCATAAGAGAAGTGCTTGGGTGTAGCTCAGGCAGTTAAACATCTGACCCTTGACTTCAGCTCAGGTCTTGATCTCAGGGCTGTGAGCTCAAGCCCCTCACTAGGGCTTTAAAGAGAGAGAGAGAGAGAGAGAGAGAGAGAGAGAGAACAAATACATTTATAGTACTATAAAAAATCCACATACAAGTGGACCTATGCATGCAGTTCAAACCCATGTTGTTCGAGGGCTAATTGTATTTAGAACTACTTCTTCATAGATACATCTATGACATTCAAATTTTCGTTACCTATATAAAATCCCACTATTCATAATCATGTACTGCCCTTTGTTGTTATTTTTAGGCTATTCCACAGATCTGTTTATATGATAACTATATTTGGTAGCAACGAATGTAGATAAACTCTTTGCTCAGAGTACCACTTCTTGAATTCCTAGACCTTCATTTATTTTCCATCATCCCTCAAATATATTTTTTATAGTTATAAAAAGTAGCATAAGTGAACATGAACTATTAGGAAAATACAGTCTGAAAACTGTGGCAAATAAAGATAAAATTACATGCCTCCTTAAGTATAAGACCTTTAGATTTGAGGAGACTAACATAGTCTATTATACAAATTTGTAACGTAGTTAGTGCCTTTAAGTTTTTATTTTATTTTATTTTATTTTATTTTGTAATCTATACACCCAATGTGGGACTGAACTCATAACCCCAAGATCAAGAGTCACATTGCTCTTCCAAATGAGCCAGCCAGGGGGCCCACTTAGTGCCTTTCTTTCGATTTGATAAAACACAAAAACTAGTAATATTTAAACACAAAATATGTGTCAAGCTCCATCCTTGGCACTAGGGATACACCTGAATAAGATATTTACCTGTCTCTAAAGAGATCGAAACATGTCAAATAAATAAATTTCAATGCACTACAGTTAATAAAACAAGTGCAAACAAAGCATTCTAAAAGTACAAATGATAGAGGAATTAACTCTGCTAGAAGTATCAAGAAAACTTAAAAAAAAAAAAAGAGAGAGAGATTTCAGCAGGCTCTTCAAAGTGTATAGGGCTTATGACTTTTTAAAAAATTGGTTTATTGGTAAAACTACCTGAATCATGTCCAGTAAGAATTCACATACAACCGTATTATTGCCAATTACTACTTTAAGACAATCAGATACTAACCATCTTACAATTAAGTTTGGGAATACATAACTAGTCCTCAAATACAACAAAGATCCTTCTAGTAGAGGTAATAAGATGAGTAATTTAATTACCAGCAGTATGCTTCCTTGGGGTAGTCCGAATGGAGTATTCAAAGTCAGGTACTGCTCTGCTACTCAAGTGAAGATGGTAATTTCTTGCTTCATCCAACAAATCTCTACATTTTAGATTTTGCTTGACAATCTGTTCTTTTGCCACAACACCCATAAGAAAATCAACTGGCAGCAGCGGCAAACGAACCTAAGATCATGAACAGTAGCAGATATAAGATTAAACTGTAATTAGATAGTTCATTCTGTACTTTGTAGTATGTTTACGTTGTTTTTAAAAACTCATTTATTGGGCAGCCTGGGTGGCTCAGCAGTTTAGTGCCGCCTTCGGCCTAGGGTGTGATCCTGGAGACCTGGGATCGTGTCCCATGTCCGGCTCCCTGCATGGAGCCTGCTTCTCCCTCTGCCTGTGTCTCTGCCTCTGTGTGTGTGTGTGTCTCTCTCTCTGTGTCTCTCAGAGAAAAAATAAAATAAATGAATGAATAATAAATAAAATCTTGAATAAATAAAATAAATGAATAAATAAAGTCTTAGAAAAAAACCCTCATTTATTACACAAAGCCTTTCTAACATGTGAAGGAAGTTCAATGAGCCAAGTTCTAAAGTGCTTTCTAGTATGCTCTGCACTAATGAAATCAGATTGTATGTTAAATACATCCTCCCCCCTTTAAATACAGTTTTAAGTAGACTAATAAAATAATTCAATTGTCTTCACTCAAGTTACTTAATTCCAAAAATGGCAGTGTCATAATCACAAGGCCCCACTGCTGCTGGAGAAAAGGCACAATCAAAACAAAATTGCCATATTTTGTTCTTTTGCCTTTTAAAGCTTAGATAGAACAAATAAATGGGATTTCTTCATTACTTGAACAAATAAACATGCATAATATTAAATTAATGCTGTTTTCTCCAAACTAATCACCTTGGAAGGTTATATACTGAATGAGGGATGCATCCCCTATTAGGTAGAGGCACTCACCTTTCTTCCCTTAAAGATGCATTGATTTTCTAGTGGATTAAGGGGATGATCAAATCAGGTAATATGATTTTGAGTTAAAAGTACCTATGCATATACAGAAATAAGATAGCTGCAACATAATGAAACTTTTTGTTTCTGTTGACAAAATTATTTTCAAAGTAATTCTAATGCTTATTTTATTATCTCTTTACCCAGGTTACCCTGTTGGAAATAAAGAAAGGAAGAAAGAAAAGAAAAGAAATGAAATAAATAAGAAAAGAGCCATATTTCTGAGGTTACAGAAGTGAAACCATGGTGAGGAAAGAAAATGGCATGTTATGTCTTGTGGTTCTTTCCAGATAAGAAAGTAACCACTATAATTTCAAAACTTCATTATAAACAATAGTTACTTAGAGCTGTTTCCTCAGAACCATTTTCTATCAGCATAAATAAAATATTCATTACTACAATTTCAAAAGGCTATTTTCAACATTCAGGTTAAAAAGCAAAGAATGGTATTTCTAATTAAATGTAACAAATTCAGACCTTTCCTTAAATAGTATAGTGAATAAATAGGAAAGTGAAGAGAAAGCCATTTTCACACTGTATAACACAAAGATTTCTACATTCCTTTAGATAATCTACACATTTCATATCAGTGAAACAACCTAATTTGCTGCTATATCACTTCATTTCTATACACCAGCTTATTTTAGCCCCTACCTGTGCAAGTGTTTCATCCAACCATTTGGAATGATGCTGTGGATTGGCAAGAAGCCACTTGATGGCCGCACTATAGACCTGCTTTTCATTCTCAATATTTAAGTCACTGGAGGACAGAAGTTTATGGAGATGTTGGGGTGACACACTTACAAAGTCTTCACACTCCACTACTTCAGTAAAATGCTCACAGGCATACTGATCCGCCATGTCCATTAAGTCTATTCGGTTGTGACTTTCAGCAAAAGCTCTCACTGCCAGGCAGTTGGAGGGATGAAAATGTAACTTCATGTATTCACAACAAGCTCTAGCCACCAGTTCAACCTGTAGAATACAGGCTGCATATAAGAGAGGTTGGACATTATCAACAGTCAAAGTGAGCCGTGAAGAATAGACAAACTTTACCAAGTCTTCTATTGCATCACCGTCAAAATCTCTGATCTCAATCAGTGTTTGCTTGGCTTCAGCCATTTCAGAAAGAAACATGGCTCTGAAGTAAGGGATAACACAAGCCAATACTAGTTTGTGACAAGAGATTAGCTTTGAGCCAACCTGTTTAAAACAAACAAACAAAAGGAGACTTAGTTTAATATAAAAATCAGTTTTAGATCAGCATTGAGCATGTGTGGTAGCAGGGACAAAAACCTGCACGAATTTAGTGTATTTGTTTTTAACAATCCAATCCTTTGGTTACTTATTTTAATCAAGGACAATTGCAATTTTCTTCTTCCAAAGTATTCACTTATCTTCTATATATTATCTAAAATGTATATATAGTAAACTATGATTTTCTAGACTACCTCAAATTTCAGGAACATTCTGTGAATGAATGAGAAGAGCAACACACATTATCTACCACTACTTGGGCACTATTCTTGTTTTTGGTCTGTGAGACCCTTTCTTAAAATTTTTTTCTCGGGATGCCTGGGTGGCTCAGTGGTTGAGCATTTGCCTTTGGCTCAGGGCATGATCCTGGATTCCCGGGATGGCTCAGGGCATGATCCTGGATTCTGGGATGGAGTCCCGCATCAGGCTCCTTGCATGGAGCCTGCTTCTCCTCCCCCTGCCTGTGTCTCTGCCTCTCTTTCTGTGTCTCTCATGAATGAATAAATACAATCTTTAAAAAATACAAAAATAAAAAGAATTAAAAATAAAAAAATATTTTTTTTTCTGAGAACCTGGATGGCTCAGTTAAGTGTCTGCCTTTGGTTCAAGTCATGAGCCCAGCATCCTGGGATTGAGTCCCACATCAGGCTCTCTGATCAGTGAGGAGTCTGCTGCTCTCTCTGCCCCTCCCCCACTCATGCTCGCTCGCTCGCTCTCTCAAAAATAAATAAAATCTTTAAAAAACCTTTTTCCAGTTTTATAACTGACATATAATATTTTGTAAGTTTAGGTTATATAACATAGTGATTTCATACATGTATACATCATGAAATGATTATCACAATGTTTAGTAACTATCTAACACCTCACATAATTATAATTTTTCTTTCCCTATGATAAGAGCTTTTAAGATCTCTTAGGGGCACCTGCAAGGCTCAGTCAGTTGGGCGTCCATCTCTTGGTTTTGGCTCAGGTAGTAATCTCTAATGGGTCATGAGACAGAGCCTTGTATTGGGCTCCATACTCAGTGGGGAGTTTTCTTGGGATTCTCTCCCTCTGCTCCTCCCCTCCACCCATGCTGATGCATGCACTCTCTCAAATAAATATATTTTTTAAAAAAGATCTCTTGGGCAGCCCAGGTAGCTCGGTGGTTTAGCGCCGCCTTCAGCCCAGGGCCAGATCCTGGAGACCCAGGATCGGGTCCCAAGTCAGGCTCCCTACATGCTTCTCCCTCTGCCTGTGTCTCTGCCTCTCTCTCTCTCTCTCTCTCTGTGTGTGTGTCTCTCATGAATAAATAAAATCTTTAAAAAATAAAAAATAAATTTAAAAAGTATCTCTTATCTTAGTAACTTCTAAATATACAATATAGTATTATTAATTAGTCACCATGTCAGGCACTATTCTAAGTGCTTTTCACATATTAACTCACTTAATTGTCCCAATGCCCCTATGGGTAGGTACTATTATGATCCATAATTTACCAGTGAGAACACTGAGAGAGTAAATAATCCATTATTTTGTAGTATATACTATGAACTAAAGTTTTTTCGTTTCTTAAATTATTATTTTTTTTTAATTTTTATTTATTTATGATAGTCACAGAGAGAGAGAGAGAGGCAGAGACATAGGCAGAGGGAGAAGCAGGCTCCATGCACCGGGAGCCCGACGTGGGATTCGATCCCGGGTCTCCAGGAACGCGCCCTGGGCCAAAGGCAGGCGCCAAACTGCTGCGCCACCCAGGGATCCCTCTTAAATTATTTTGAAATAAAAACAATGAAATCTTAACCACCTTATTTGTTGAAAAATTAGACTATCAATACTTCGCTGTTGTAAACGGCACAATGAATTTTGCTGTCACTGAATCTATGTTCACACTTCATTATTTCCTACAGATAAGTTCCTAAAAGTAGAAATAGTATTTCAAAGTATAGGTACAGCTTGAATATATACTGCTAAATTGTCTATTTCTGATCTACCTACAATATTTGTGCGATGTTTCAAGTGTTAATTTATTGAAATATACTTGTCAATTTGATTAATGAAAATATTATCTCATTGTTTTAGTTTATCTTTTACCAATACCATTAAATCATTCATTTTGGGCTACTTGTATCTCATCTCTCCTATGAACTTTTTTCTATGTCTTTTTTCATATGTATTTGTAAGAACTCCTCATACATTTAGAATGTGAGCCATTTTTCATATATATTTCAAGCTTTTCTCTTTTATGGTGCACTTTTTTATTCACCCCCTATAGATTTTTACACAACCAAATCAATCTGTGTCTTTATGATTTTTGCCTTAGATTCTTTGCTTTAAAATGAGAATCATTCTAGTATTCCATAAATATTAACTTTAGGTATTATAGTATTTTTTTTGGTATTATAGTGGTTATTTATGGTTTTATTGTTTTATACTTATAATTTTATTTCCATCTGCAAGTTTTTGGTATTGAGTATCCAGTTTTCCCAGCCTTAAAGTTAAATAACCATTAAGCACAAGTAACAGGATAGTGTTTTACCAATTTTCCTGTTTGCATGTAGCATTTTGACTGCATAATACACTTTTTGTTGGGTCTCATTATTTGGGAATGAATTTTAAAATGAGAACTTCCAGGGGATCCCTGGATGGCTCAGTGGTTTCGCGCCTGCCTTTGGCCCAGGGCGCGATCCTGGAGTCCCGGATCAAGTCCCGGATCGAGTCCCGGATCGAGTCCCGCATCGGGCTCCTGACATGGAGCCTGCTTCTCCCTCTGCCTGTGTCTCTGCCTCTCTCTCTCTCTCTCTCTCTCTCTCTCTGCCTACCATAAATAAATAAAAATAAATCTTTAAAAAAAAAAAAAGAACTTCTACAGAAAAAGGCCTGAGGAGTATAATGTATAAATGTTTTTGTTCATAAATGTTCCTCCCTGACCTTTTTTCACTAATGTGGAGGAAGAATGAATATCCCTTCAACAAATACAGGATTATCATTTCTGTTGGTTATACTGTATTTAATTTTTTAAAAAGTACTCACAAGGCAAGATTTAGATTCTATTGAGATTAAAGGTATAACCTAGACTAAAGCAGAGAGATTGGCATGTTTTCAAACTTACTTCAGTCCTAAAATGGGATCTGAAACCTGATATTAAACATTTTAAAAAGAAACTAAAAATACCTTTTCAGAATATCTCCACATGCCACCACTGAGATTTAGTTTCTATGCAAATATATGTAAATCTTACATGACATAAATCTGGTAAAACAATCTGCCATTACATAAAATAGAATTCTACAATTTCCAATTAAACATTATTTTAACACTGTCTGCTTATGCAAGCTGTATAAATCAATGAACCACAAACTATTTTCATATTGTTCATAAGGCTTTTGTCCCTCAAAAACTCTAATTTATGCAAATGAAGTAAAACTTGATTATTTAATACACACAATCATACCCCCATATGCCCTTTTAGAATAAATACCCATCTTAATTTTAAAAAAGTCTTTGAGCCATGTGTATGAAATAGCAACATGAGAATATTTGGCTTTTTATGCATTAATTCTCTTTTGACATTATTGAGTCTCACTGTATTACTGACAGCTTATTTCTATACTCTTGTGCTCTGGTACATAAAAATAATTACCAATTACTAAAAACATTTCATCAGAAAGTTAGGAATGCAAGAAAGCAGAGTATAAGGACTACACGCTTGAAATTTGGTGAAAAATACACAAATTACAAAAATAGTAGACATTACAATTTTAAATAAATACTACAGTATTTAGTAAATAATAATAAATGTTATGTTGGTTTTAACATAAAATACTAAAATTAAAATACTAATATTAAAATCCATAAAATAACAATATTTATAAAATATTAATATTAAAAATAAAATAGTGACTAATAAATATGAATACAATAATAAGTCCCTTTAATACTAGTGAAAAGGTAGTGAATTTTATAATTTACATTTTTTATTAGACTAATGAACATATGAATAATTCAAGATGCTCTGGGGAAAAATTATGTCAAGTTTAAACTTAAGTAGTGAAATATGTAGAATAACATTAATAAGATTATGTCTTCTTAAAAAAAAACTTGAAATACAAACCACTAATCAAAACCTTGAGTAATTTTCCATAGATTAGTCAGTAGGGATCAAAATACACACAATGAGGGGATCCCTGGGTGGCGCAGCAGTTTGGCGCCTGCCTTTGGCCCAGGGCGCGATCCTGGAGACCCGGGATCGAATCCCACATCAGGCTCCCGGTGCATGGAGCCTGCTTCTCCCTCTGCCTATGTCTCTGCCTCTCTCTCTCTCTCTCTGTGTGACTATCATAAATAAATGAAAAAAAAAATAAAAAAAAAAAATCTCAACAAAATACACACAATGAAACAAAGGTTTTTAGACTGAGAAACCACTTCACTTTTTCAACACTGGGATGGGAGGGAGAGAGGGGCACAGGGGAAGTCAAGCATCCTCAATTTTTATTGCTGATTGACATTTAAGTCCACCCAGAAAAACTACATGACAGACTAAAAAGAACTCTGAAAATAATAAGTGATCTTTTGCTGAATTATGAATAAGCTAAAAGTAACATAAAAAGAACATTAACCAAGAACATTGATATTCCCCCCAAAAATGAACATTGAAATTTCAATAGCTTTCAATTCTAACTTACAAAATGAACTTATTATCCTACATTTAAGGTGACTTACATTTCAATTTTCTTTTTTCCCTCTAAAATACAAATTCAGTGTATAAAATCAACAAAGAACAGGAAAAAAATAGCAGAAAAATTCTGCTCACAATTCAACAAATACTGTCAACCTCTTGATGCATTTCCAACTTTTTTTTCTACGTGTTATGAAACATAATTAAGACCATCCCAAACTTGGGGTACCTGGGTGGCTCAATTAAGCATCCAACTCTTGATTTCAGCTCAGGTCATGATCTCAGGGTCATGAGATCAAGCCCCACAACCTGCTCTATGCTGAGTGTGGGGCCTGCTTAAGATTCTCTATCTCCTTCTGCTCTACTCCCACCCCGCACCCCACTGGCAAGCATACTTTCTTAAAAAATAAAAAAGATTGTCCTGAACTTTGTCATCATCTCCTAAGTTTCTGAAAACTTTTATAACCTTCATGTTTATTTGCTACCCTATACAGTGGATGTAACACACTTTATTTAATCATACTGATATTAGCCATTTACATAGCTTCTCCATATTTTAAAATACACTATTTCAGAGCAGAAAGTTTTTTCAGAATTTCAGAATATTTCATTAAGATGAAATCTGAAAAGTAGAATTAATTAACAAAAAAATATAAGCTTTTTATAGCTCGACACATACTGTTAAACTGTACACGAAAAACAATGAGTCAATTTACATATCCACCAGAAATGTTTAAGAATACCTCCTTCACCAAAATTTCAAAAGCAATAAATGTTTAAAATATTCAATGTTGATAAGTTAACAATTTTTTAATTGATTTGATTTTTACTTCTTAGCTATTTTTTTAAAAGATTTATTTATTTTAGAGGAGGAAAGAGAGATCTGGAGCAGGATGAGAGGGAGAGGAAGAGAATCTCAATCAGACTTCCAGCTAAGTGCAAAGCTGAGGCAGGGCTCCATTCCACAACCCTGAGATAATGACCTGCGCTGAAATCAAGAGTTAGATGTTTAACCAAATGAGCCACCCAGGTGCCCCACTTCTTAGTTATTTCTAATATTTTTTCAAGAGATTTACTTTAGTGAAGTGAGAGTGTGAGAGAGTGTGGAAGAGGGGCAGAGGGAGAGAATCTTCAAGCAGACTCTGCTGAGTGGGGAGCCCAAGGCAGGGCACAATCTCAAGACCCATGAGATCATGCCCTAAGCTGAAACCAAGAGCCCGATGCCCAACCAACTGAGATACACAGGTGCCCCTTAATATCTTTTTTTAAAATGTGGCTATTCTAGTAACTATTCTTTTGCAAAGGAGCTGTTATTACATAGCTTCACTTCACTTCGAAGTATTAATTGTATAATCCCATTAACACAGTTTGTTAAAAATCATTTATAAACATGCATGCTAAAAAAACTTTTTAAATCATTAAAACTAAAGTATATTAGTTTGAAATGTTTATAATCATGCCACTTAGTAACTCAAACTAAGTGTTTAAGAACTACATTGAAATAAAAGTGCCTAAAACAAACAGTGAAAGAGGAATAGCGTAGAAGAAAAAAAAACCTACATGCTCAATCTCCTTTTATGTATGTTAATAAGCTATATTCTAATTTCTCAATTTTTTTCTAATTTCTCAACTTTAATCCTTTGTAATTTTGCCCTTTTAATCCTTTAGCTACTCTTTTCAATAATCCACCAATTTTAATCAGTTTGAATAACCAAAATAGTATTTTATTGCCAAGATCAAGAACAGGTTAGGTATATAAGACTCAAGATAGTTTGGCTTATGGTGAATTATCACATCATAATGTCTCACCACACCCACTGTTCTACAATCTTGGCTAATTTTACTACATTTATTAAAAGATCTGCTTAAAGAAAACAATGGATTAACACTTTAAGAGACTGAATAAACAACTATCTACAAATATAAGTATTTAAATACCTCTTTTTCTGAGAAACCTGAAAAAAATCAAAATGTCAATTTATTACTTGAATGTCAGAAAGTAAAAGTGATCATTTATTACACTGCTTAACACAGAATACTTAAGTGTTAAATATGAAAATCATCTCCTCCTTTATTGTTTCTCTTTTATTAGATTATGTCTGTCTTCTAGTCAGGAGTTATCTGTTACCTTTATAAGGCTAATAATTTTATCATTTCTAGCTCTTGGAAGTATGCTATTATAATGTAGTTTATATATTTTATTTCCCTGAAATCTTTTGGAGCACTTATTCTTACTTGGTCATTTGGAAGTTTGACACCAAAAAATAACAACAATCTTGAAAATATTTATTAGAATCCTATAAATATTTGCTTAAAAAATCACAGAAACGTACTTTCAAAAAAAAAAGAAGCCAAATAATATGAATAAAACATATTCAGTGGCAGCATCAACAGATGGTGTAGGGAGCTTCCTTCTTCTAATAATCTGTTAACTTCTTCAAATAAAATTAACTATGATCTTTATTTTTTTTAAAGATTTATTTATTTATTCATTCAGAGAGAGTGAGAGAGAGGCAGAGACACAGGCAGAGGGAGAAGCAGGCCCCATGCAGGAAGCCCGATGTGGGACTCGATCCCGGGTCTCCAGGATCACACCCCAGGCTGCAGGCGGCGCTAAACCGCTGCGCCACCGGGGCTGCCCTAACTATGTTCTTTAATAAGAATAATTACATTTCCTCAAACTACATAAAGCATGAGTTTTTACTCATCTTTGTGTTACTCTTGTTGATGTATAGCATATAACTTAAGTATTATGAGTGCTATGCAATACCTCTGAAAGACAAATTCCCCTGACCTTTATTCAACCAAATCGTTGCCCCCTAAGAAACTTGCCCCATGCACAATTTTAGACCTGCTACTGGATATACTGTTTAAAATGTTTTCACTAAAAAATAATATATAAACAAGTTTTACCTCTCCCTGGAATGGCTTAAAGACAATAATCTCTTATGTGAAGCCTTTTGAATCACCTCTCAGGCATAATTTATTAAATCCTCTCCTATGCTACCATAAAAATAACATAAAAATGATAATCGCTAAATTTTACTGTCTTTAACTTTATATGTGCCTATTTCTGACTAAATTTCAAATACCTTGAAGGCAAGAACAGAATATTATTCAAATTTCAAGTTTATTTATACTCTCCATGTACTAGAGTAAGACCTTAGTAAATATATGCTAAATAAACTTGTTATTTGTAATACAGGTGCTCATTTTGGAATCTAAAAATTGGCTAATGACCATATATACAAACAATAAAATAAATCTGGATAGTTGCTGGTTTGTTTTTTTTTTTTAAAGATTTTATTTTTAAGTAATCTCTATACCCAACATGGAACTCAAATTTACAATCCCAATATGAAGAGTCACAACACTCCACCAACTGAGCCAGCTCAATGGTCTTTCTAAAATGTGTGTCCTTGGGGGTGCCTGGGTGGCTCCATTAGTTAAGCATCTGCCTTTGACTCAGGTCATGATCTTGGGGTTCAGGGATTGAGCCCCACATCAGGCTCCCTGTTCAGGGGGACTCTGCCTCTCTTTCTCCCTCCCTCTATGTGCAAGTGCACATGCATGCTCTAATAAATAAACAAATCTTTTTTAAAAAATAAAAAATAAAATGTGTGGCCTAAAAGCAATAATGGTCAAAGGAAACACTAATAAAAGAAAGTAGATGACTTTATATTAAAGAATTCTTAAAGTTACATGAATGTAAAAAGTGAAGTTTATGTTGAACAGAACATTATAAATTATCCATAATCCTATTTGACTTAGTTGTTCTATGACAATTAAATTCTGACAGTTGGGCAGCCCGAGTGGCTCAGCGGTTTAGCGCCACCTTCAGCCCAGGGCGTGATCCTGGAGTCCCGGGATTGAGTCCCACGTTCGGGCTCCCTGCATGGAGCCTGCTTCTCCCTCTGCCTGTGTCTCTGCCTCTCTCTCTCTCTCTCCCTCTCCCTCTCCCTCTCTCTGTCTCATGAATAAATAAATAAAATCTTAAAAAAAATTCTGACCGTTGAAGAAATGTTGAATTCAAATTAAGAAACAAATCCAATAATAGATTTGTTTAAAACTTCAGTTGTAATACTTTTTTTTTTTTTTTTTTTTTTAAAACTTTTTATTTATTTACGATAGTCACAGAGAGACAGAGAGGCAGAGACATAGGCAGAGGGAGAAGCAGACTCCATGCACCGGGAGCCCGACGTGGGATTCGATCCCGGGTCTCCAGGATTGTGCCCTGGGCCAAAGGCAGGCGCTAAACCGCTGCACCACCAGGGATCCCAATACTTTCTAATGAATAGGAAGAGAATATACCATAGCAGAATTATCTGATACCCTTGGAACAACAACAATAGTAACATGATCCAAATAGCTGATATTTGTTATCTTTCATATACCAAACAAACGCTATAAGGACTCCAGTTATATCAATTCACTTATTCCTCACAAAAACCTAATCATCACTCTAATTTTACAGTTGAAAAATAAAAATGATAGTCCCTTAAATTAATGAAGTGTGTCTCATCCCCAAATAATCTCCATCATGTTTAAAACATAGTATTTCAGTTTTCAACCTCTGATTCTGTGGGAGTTATTTCAATCTATTGCTTAAGTTACACAATAAAGTTACAAGTTTAATTCTCACTTGCCCTATTTTTTACTTAAGAAAGTTACTATGTTGTACAAATTATTCTAAAATTCAATTATAAAATTTATAAAATGAATAATACTCTACTTAATTATTTTCCATTCATACATTGATATGCTGAATGGTAACTGAATTCAAATAATCTATTTTACTTTTTTTTTTTCCAAAGCTAATGTGGGTCACTGAATTTCACACTAGGGTTGAAAATTAGAACAATGGCATAAAATGTGGAAAATGCTGCATGAATGCATATGAATCATCAAAAAAATTTTAATATCACACTGACACATAATAGTAAAAAGGAATCTTAAACAAGTAATGAGGAACAATTAGAACATGGGTTCCTCCACACTACTTTATCACTTTATCAATTTTACTAAAACTGTCTTTTACAGCAGAATAACATGATTCTATAGACCACAGACTTAAAATTTACTATGCTTTTTCATCCAAGTCTAAATAGATTCTACTTCACTATCAGGTATAGAAAATCTCACTTAAGAGATAATTGTTTTAAAGTAGAGATTAAATTACCAGAACAGAAATATATACTAGAACACTAGTGCAGCTGAATAAACCACCAAGAATTCCTAACTTTCTAAGTTATTTCTAAATTCGTAAGTTAAAAGCTTACTAGTTAACAACAATTTATTAATTTCCCTAATAATGACTACTTACTGTTTTAAGGTTCCAGAACTTCAGAAGTTACATTACCAAGAAATAATGAATATTACCATTTAATTAGTACAATAAATTTAGCTTATACTAACCTCTAAGCACCTTTGCTTATGTCCTTTCACCTTCAATAAAAAAGGATTGAGACCAGTCATCTTGACTGTAACAAGTAAGTATGGCACCAAAAATTTGTCTTGTGTGGTTCTAGAAACCTTCATTTTTCATAATGCAATAAAGAAGTTGAAAAAGAAAAATAGTCTCACCTTTAGTGTGACATCACAGAGTTCTCCATTTTCATAAAACCGAAGAAGGGAACCATGAAAATCTTTCCAAGCTTCATTAGCTTCAAAGATAAAGGAGTCTTCTCCATCACCATCACTAATTGAAGACCTGTTTTTTATTTGCTGGTGCTGCCTTTTCCCCTTTGTGCAGTGATTCCTAGCTTGTTTTGTATTCACAGATTCTGAAGCCATTTGCAACACTCTTCTTTTAATACAGCACTGTTCTCAAACATCCCATTTATTCTTTTGTAAAGAGTGGGGAGAAGGCAGAAGGGAGATGCTGCCCACTAACCTTCAGATATTTTTCAAAATCCACTCAAATTGCCATTGTTCAGTTTCCTGAGATTTAAAAATAAGTAAAACACATAAAAATACACCAAAAGAAAAAATATCATTAGTAATTATAGTTTACCAAAACTACATATGCAAAGTGACCACACAAATTATTACTTAAGAACAAGTTACTTTGTAACTTTATGCTAAAAGTCATATAAGTTATCTAAGCTAATTATTCCACTGAAGGAACTCCTTTAAAAATTAATTTGAGGGGCATCTGGGTGGCTCAGTGGTTGAGCATCTGCCTTCTGCTCAGGGCATGATCCCAGGGTCCTGGGATTGAGTTCCATATCAGGTTCCCCACAGTGAGTTTGCTTCTCCCCCTCTGTCTATGTCTCTGCCTCTCTCTGTGTGTCTCTCACGAATAAACAAAATCTTTAAAAAAAAAAATCTAATTTGAAAATTCTGGGAAATGGTGGAATAGAAGCAGCAGGAATCTGCCTTCCCCACATAGGCAACAATTACACTGGCAGAATCTGTCTGATGTAACTATTTTGGAATTCTATGGAGCCTGCTGAAGGCTTGCAACTTCCAGGGAAAGACTGAGAAGTTTAATTTTGGTCAATTTAAGCAGTAGCAGCTGCCCATCCCCACATCCTCAGTCAGGTGGCAAGTAAGCAACTGTGTGCATGTTCCTTGGAGGAGCTACAATTTTTAGGATTCAGGGTGGGCAAAAAGAACCCAGTCCTCCAAATATCAGGGATCTCTGCTGATTGCTGACTACTGCTTCTGATCACCAAGGTATAGATAAAGGAAAAGGTGTATAGCCATTATTAATACACCTTTACCTGTTGCAAATCCCTCCCTCTTGGCTGAAGTGACTTCCAGATGATTTAAAAGGCTTGTGCCCTTTATTCCCATTCATTTTTTGGTTTGGGGGTTTTTTCCTCCCCCTTTCAGAAGCAAGACACAAAAAATAAAGAGTATAAACAAAGAAAATTAGAAAATGACAATGCATGCCAAGGGAAATGCTCAAATAAGACCTGAGAAGACCTTAAATTATACCTCAGGCTGGTCTTCAGCACAGAGATGGTCTAAAAACAATCAAAAAGAGGAGGAAAAAAGTAACAAAAAATAGCAGAACTTGAAGAATTCGATTAAATCTGGACACTGATTTCCAGAATTACTACATTATTAGATCCAAATGCCTAGTGTTCAACAACAACAAAAATCACAAGGCATACAATGAAACACATTCAAGGTGTGTGTTGGGGGAAGAAACAAACAACAAACTGTCTTGAAAAGGAACTAATGGAATTTATACTAAATGAAAACTTTAAAACAACTCTTTTAAGGATGCTCAACTAAAGGAAGATATAGAATCAGGCACACAATCAATACTATCAAAAAAAGAAACAGAAAAACTAAATAAAGACCAAAAAGAGTTCCTGAAATGGAGAAGTACAATAACTGAAATGAAAAATTCACTAGAGGGACTCAGGACAGATTTGAACAGGAAAAAGAAAGAATTACCAACCTCAAAGACAAGACAATGGAAATTATCGACTCTCAAGTGGAAAACATTGAAGAAACATGAGTAGAACCTAAAAGACCTGTGGAACATCAAACAGACCAATATACATTATTGGAATCCTAGAAGAGTAAGTGAGAGATAAAGGGGAAGAGAGAATATTTAAAGAATAATGACTGAAAACTTCCAAGATTTGATGAAAAACATAAATGTAAACATTCAAGAAGTTTTACGAAAGAGGAATTAAAAGAACCACACCAAGACATTATAAAAAAGCTTCCAAAAGCCAAAGATAAAAAAGAATCTTGAACACAACAAAAGAAAAGTGAATTGTTAGATAGAGGATTCCTCAATAAGGGTATACTCGCAGATTTTTTTAACCAGAAACTTCAGAAACCAGCAAGGGTGGGCAGATATGTTCAAGGTACTGAAAGACAAAAGCTGTAATCAGAAATATTGTATCTAGCAATAATGTCCTTCAAAAGTCAGGAAGGAATTAAGGCATTCCCAGATAAGCAAAAACTGGGAGAGTTTATGATCATTAGACACCACCTGCAAGAAATAGAGTCCTATAAGGTTAAATAAAAGAATGCCCAAGAGCAACTCAAAGCCATATGGAAAAATAAGAGTTTGATAAAAGTAAATACATGAAAAAAAAAAAAAGTAAATACATGGGTAATTACAAAATCTGGTATTACTGTAGTTTTGGTTTGTTTGTTTTTTTAAAGATTTTATTTATTTACTCATGACACACACACACAGCGGGCGGAGGGGCAGAGATACAGGCAGAGGGAGAAGCAGGCTCCATGCAGGGAGCCCGATGTGGGACTCGATCCCAGGTCTCCAGGATCAGGCCCTGGGCTGAAGGCGGCGCTAAACCGCTGAGCCACTGGGGCTGCCCTAGTTTTGGTTTGTAACCACATTTTATTTTCTACAGATTTAATACACTAATACATCCATAGAAGAAAAAGTAATTATTAATGTGAAAGCAGCTTTACTGTAACTTTCATTTGCACACCGAATCTTGTTTCCTATACAACTTGAGAATAATTTAAAATAAATAAAAAATTGAAATTAAAAAAATTTAATTCAAAATTTAATAATTACTAATTGTGTAAAGATACACAAGTTAATATGGAAAGGATAGAAAAAAATACTCCATGCAAACAGGAACCAAAAGAGGGCAAATATAACTATACTAATACCAGATAAAAAAAGACCTTGAGTCTGAAAATGTTATAAGAAACAAAGAGAAATATATTAATAAAGGATCAATAGAATAAGAAAAGACAATTACAATGATTATGCATATAATGACAAATAATGAAAATACTTAAGTAAAAACTAATAGAATTGAAGTGACAAATAAATAGTTCCAGAATAATAACTGAAGACTCCAATACTCCATTCACAATAATAGACAGAATAACCACAGAAAAAGCAGAGGACACATAACACAATAAACCCATTAGATCGAAGACATAAAAACAAAACAAAACAAAACAAAACAAAACAAAACAAAACAAAACAAAAAAAACCACAACGCTCTACCCAACACAACACATATCCTTCTCAAGTGCACATGGGATGCTTTCCAGAATGAATCACTGGTAGGCCACAAATTAAGTCTCACAGATTTAAATAAAAAGATAAACTGCATACCAACTATCTTCTCTAACTACAACAGGATGAACTTAGACATCATGACAAAAGAAAAATGGAAAATTGGCAGAACTGGGAAAATTAACACACTTTTAAAACTACCAATGAATCAAAGAAGAAATCACAAGGAATAATAGAAAATACTTAGCAAATGAAAACAAAAACACAACATACCAAAACTTATAGGCGTCACAGTGAAAGCAGTGCTAAGGAGGAAACTTATGGCTATTGACATATTTTTAGAAATCTCAAATGAACAATTTAGCTTTACAACTTAACTAGAAAAGGAAAACTAAAAAAAAAAAAAAAAAAAAGAAAAGGAAAACTACCTAAACCCAAAGTTAGCAGAAGAAATGAAATTAACATTGGAACAGAGATAAATGAAATAGAAAATAGATACATGATAGAGGAAAACAAACCAAAAGTTGGTTCTTTGAAGAGATCAACACAATTGACAACACTTCAGCTAAATCAACTAAGACAAAGAGAGAATGCTCAAATTAATAAAATCAGAAATGAAAGTAAGGAACATTACTTCTGACTCTGTAAAAATAAAAAAAAAAGTCATGAGAATACTATGAACAACTGTACATCCATAAATTGTGTATGAGATGGACAAGTTCCTAGGAAACAAAACCTAAATCATACACAAATAGAAAATCTAAATAGACTTATAACTATTAAAAAGACTGAATCAATAATCAAAAATCTCCCAACAAATTAAAGAACTAAATTTAATGGCTTCACTAATGAATTCTACCATATAAAGAAAAACTAATATTATTCCTTCCAAACTTTTCCCCCAAAATTGAAGAGGTCAGAAAACATCTTAATTCATTCTATGAGGCCAGCATTACCCTGTATGTGAAAACTACAAACCTATAAATCTTAGGAACATTGATGTCTGAAACTATAAAACTCCTAGAAAAAACACAGAGGAAATGCTTCATGACACTGAATGTGCCATGACTGCTTGGCTATAACACCAAAAGCACAGACAACAAAAGAAAAAAAAAAAAAACAGACAAATGGGACTATATCAAATTTTAAAACTTCTGTGCAGCATAGGAAACAACACAGTGAAAAGGCAACCCACAGAAAGGAAGAAAATATTTGCAAGTCATATATACATAAGAGGTTAATACCCAGAATAAACCCTTAATACCCTTCGACTCAAGAATAACAACAAAAAATATCAAACAATTCAATTTAAAAATAGGCAAAGGACTTGAATAGATATTTCTCCAAAGAAATAAAAAATGACCAATAAACACATGAAAAGATTATTTCAGAATAAGCAAATCAAGACCTCACAACCTTTAGGATGACCACAATAAAAAAAATTTAGAAAATAACAAGTGTTATTTAGTGCATAAGGATGTGGAAAAATTGGAACTTTATGCACTGTTGCTAGGAATACTAAAATGGTGCAGATGTGAGGTGCAGGATGAAGAAAGGAGATTAGAAGGATCCTAAGCTCACCTCGTCTCACAGACATACCTAGAAAGCCAAAGCAGATGAATTAACTTTAGAAAATGACACAAAGACTGACAGAACAAACTTTCCAGAGCTACTCATGAAGAAGAGGCCACATAAAACAGGGTAAGAGGAACAAAGACATGGTCAGCAAACAAACTCCTTGCAAAACTAACCACAAATGGAAGGGGTACCACAAGCACAGAAAATAGAGAGGAGGAGCAACCCGCATCAACATTTGCACTGGAGACAAAATCCCTAGAACAGCTGGCTTTGAAAACCAGTAAAGATTAATTTCATGAGTTTTTACAGTCAGTGTAGGGCTTAACTCCAAGTACTTAAAATCAGCAGGCCTGGCTCTGGGAGAGCCAGAAGGTGATAGGAAACCAAGTCCTTGCCCTGAAAGACCCAGCATAAAAACAGCAATTTGAAAATCACCTGTGGTTTGCAGGAAGAAGAGTTATATAATCTCAGAATATGCTGAAGAGGCAAAGATCTTTAGGAGACTTCTTTAAGAACAAAAGAGCCGGCAGATGCCATTTCTCCTCCACCCCCAAGCCTAGAGAACTGGACACTTCTGGGAACACACTCCATCTAGCTTGCTAACACCACATGCCCTGACTCTGCATTCTCCTGCAGATCTGCCCCATCCAACCCTGTCTCGCTTGACAAGCATCCCTGCAAAGCAGCTACTGCTGCAACACATTCTACAAGCAGCCCAGTTGGAGAATGGCATCACTCCAAAGTGACTCCTGCACCAGGGAGAGGGGAAACTAACCACATACACCAGTGCAACTGCAGCCTCATAAGACTTACTGGGGGCAGGCACCTGGTCTGATTGCAGGCCTACCAACCAACAAAAGCCTCTAGGGGGACACTGCAGGGAAAGCACCCTGCAGTTCAGTGTTACCACAGCTGCATCACACAAGCTGAAGGCAGCATCTAGTCTGACTGCTAACACCACCCAGCTACAAGCCCACAGTGGCCCCAGATCAGCCACTTAAAAGGACAGGGACCAAACCCTGCGAAGAGTAGATAAACTGGGTCATTCCAACCAACTGAACTTAAGGCAAACACTGCTCAGCTACAACACACATAGGAGGGTGCATGCGACAAACATAAAAGACACCCCTGAAGTGCCTATTTCTGGTGAACAGAGATGCTGTACTATAGCGCACTACTGGATCTCTTCTTCATAAAGCCACACATTCAAGAACAGGAGATTTAGCTGACTTTCCTAATACAGGGAAACAAATACACAGAGTTAAATAAAATGAGGAGACAGAGGAATAGGTTCTAAAAGAAAGAACAGGACAAATCATAGGACAAGAGCTAAATGAAATGGAGATAAGCAATACACCTGATAAAGAATTCAAAGTAATGGTCATAAAGATACTTATAGAACTTGAGAAAATAGTGAAAGACCTCAGTGAGACTGTCACAAAGAGATAGAAAAGATAAAAAGAACCAATCAGAGATGGAGAACTCAATATCTGAAATTAAAATTGTGTACACTAGAAGGAATCAATACCAAACTAGAAAAGGCAGAAGAATGGATAAGCAAACTGGGAGTAAAACAATGAAGTTGAACAGAAAAAAAAAAAAAGTGAGAAAAAAATCAGAGTAGGTTATGGGAACTGACTGACATCATCAAGTGTAATAACACTCGCATATAGTGATCCCAGAAAGAGAAGAGAGAGAAAAGCCCAGAAAGAGAAAAGAGAGAAAAGGGAAAACGTATTTGAAGAAAGAATAGCTGAAAACATCCCAAATCTGGGGAAAGAAAGAGACCCCACATCTGGGAAGCACAGGGAACTCCGAAGAAAATCACCCCAAGGAGGTCTACACCATAATACATAACAATTAAAGTGGCAAAAAAGTAGTGAAAAAGAGAGAATTTTAAAAACAGCAAGAGAAAACAATTACTTGTGTACAAGGGAAACCCCAGAGGGCTATCAGCTGAGTTTTCAGCAGAACACTGCAGGCCACAAGGGAGTGACATGATATAGTCAAAGTGCTGAAAATAAAAAAACCTGCAAACAAGAATACTCTACCCAGCAAGACTATCATTCAGAATAGAAGGAGAGAGAGAGAGTTTCCCACACCAACAAAAGTTAAGGGAATTCTTTGAGTAGAAAGGAAAAACTATAATCAAGAGTAAGAAAATTAGGAAAGGAAAAAAAATTCACAGGTAAATACAAACATAACAAAAGTACTAGATCAATCGGTTATAAAACCAGTGCAGATTAAAAAAAAAAAAAACCAGTACAGATATTAAAGCACAAAATTAGTAAAATCAATTATTTCTATAAAATTCAGCCAAGGGATTCACAAAACAAAAGGATGTAAAGTATTATATACATAAAGTGTGGGGAGTAAAGATTTAGTGCTTTTAGAATGGGCTCAAAGTAAGCAACCATCAGCTTAATATAGACTAATATGTGCATAATATATTATATATGAACCTAATGGTAATCACAAATCAAAAACCCATAATCAATATTAAAAAATACACAAAAAAAGGAATCCCCAGGCATATCATTAAAGAAAGCCATCAAACAACAAGGAAGGAAAGAAGAATAGAGAATAACTACAAAAACAACCATAAAGTAAGTAATAGAATGGCAATAAGTACATATCTACCAATAATTATCTTGAATATAAATGAACTAAATGCTGTAATCAAAAGACAGAGGGTGACTGAATGGATATAAAAGCAAGATCCAATTATACATCGCCTACAAAACACTCACTTCAGATCTAAAAACACATGCAGGTTGAAAGTGAAGGGATGAAAAAACATTTATCATACAAATGGAAGTGAAAATAGAGCTGGGAATGTCCACAATAGCCAAAATATGGAAAGAGTCCAGATGCCCAACAGCAGATGAATGGATAAAGAAAATGTGGTATACATACACACATACACACACACACACACACACACACTCTGCAATATTACTAAGCCATAAAAAAAGAACAAAATCTTGCCATTTGCAATGAAGTGGATGGAACTAGAGGGTACTATGTTAAAATAAATAAGTCAGAGAAAGACAAATACCATTTGATTCAATTTATATGTGGAATTTAAGATACAAAACTGATGAACATAGGGGAAGGGAAGGAAAAATAAAATAAGATGAAAACAGAGGGAGACAAACCAGAAGAGACTCTGAACTATAGGAAAGAAACTAAGGGTTGCTGGAGGGGAGATGTGTGGGGGGAATGGGCATTGAGGAGAGCACCTGATGGAATGAGTATTGGGTGTTTATTATACGCAACTGAGGAATCTCTAAATTCTACCCCTGAAACTAATAATACACTATATGTTAGTTAAGTTGAATTTAAATAGAAAAATTTTTTAAAAAGAAAACAAAGCTGGGGTAGCAATCTTTATATTGAACAAAATAAACTTTAAAACAAAGACTGTGACAAGAGACAAAGAAAATTACATAATGATAAAGGGCACATTCCAACAAGAGGATATTAAAAATTATAAATATTTACCCAACATAAAAACACTTAAATACATAAAGTATTAACAGACATAAAGAAAAGAATTTCAGTAATACAATAATAGTAGGGAACTTTAACACCCTCACTTATATTAATGGATAGATCATTCAGACAAAAAATCAACACAGCAACAGTGGCTTTGAATGACACACTGGATCAAATACATGTATTCAGAACATTCCATCTCCAAACATTCAGAAGTATTCAGAACATTCCATCCCAAAACAGTGGAACAATGAATAGGCTAACCTAGAAATCAAAGAGGAAATCACAAAATATATAGAAACAGACTAGACAGCAGCAGCTGGCATACAGCTCCTTAAATGTCATGGCTTCAATAGCACGGTAGCTCCCACCAGGTGGTGTCACCAGCCTATCCCCTAGGAAAATACTGCAGTCTCTTCCCCAGGGGCCCTGCTCCTCCATAATCATGTGCTACTGAAAATCTGTAATCAAAAGTGCCAATATGTCAGATGAGATGCAACAAGACTCAGTGAAGCGCTACTCAGATGTTGAAGAAATATAGGGAAAGAAAAAAATATAGGGAACTCCATATTAAGACAGAGTTTGACAAGAAGTACACCACCACCTGGCATTGCATTGTTGGGAGAAACCTCAGTAGTTATGTGTCACATGAAACTAAACAATTCATCTACTGCTACCTGGGCCAAAAGGCCATTCTTCTGTTCCTATTTGGTTAAAAGCATGGACTGGGTATGTGTTATATACCCAGTGGTCCATCCAAAAACAAGGACTGCAGCCTAAATTCCAAATACCAGAGACTGAAACCTTCAGCCTATGCATGAGAAAACACCTTGATGTCTGAACCTCTATTGTGTGGTTTTGTATAGGCATCCTCGGTACAATTTTGTTGTTGGTTATTAAATTAGAAAAACAAAGGCAAATGAAAATGAAAACACAATGCTCCAAAATCTTTGGGATGCAACAAAAACTGTTCTAAGAAGGAAGACTATAGCAATACAGGCTTACCTGCAAGAAAGATACAAATAAAAAACCTAACCTTACACCTAAAGGAACTAGAAAAACAAGAACAAAGAAAGCCTAAAGCCAGTAGAAGGAAGGAAATAATAATGATTAGAGTAGAAGTGAAATAAACCTAAATAAACAAACAAACCAGCAGCTGGTTCTTTGAAGAAAAGATCAATGAAATTGATAAATCTTTAGCCAGACTTATCAAAACAACAACAAAAAAATAAAGGAATCAAAATCAGAAATGAAGGGGAACCAACAACTGACACCACAGAAATTCAAAAGATTATAAGAGAATATTAGGAAAAATTATACGCAACAAGTTGGACAACCTATATGAAATGGATAAATTCCTAGAGACATAACCTTACAAACTGAGGAAGTAAAAGAAAATTGCAAACACTGACTACTGGCAATGAAATTAAGTCAGTAATCAAAAAGCTTGCCAAAAACAAATAGACCAAATGGCTTCAAAGCGGTTTTCTACCAAACTTTTATTTTTATTTATTTATTTATTTTTAAGATTTTATTTATTTATTCATGAGAGACACAGAGAGAGAGAGAGAGAGAGAGAGAGGCAGAGACACAGGCAGAGGGAGAAGCAGGCTCCCTTCAAGGAGCCCGATGTGGGACTCGACCCCAGGTCCCCAGGATCACACCCTGAGCCGCAGGCGGCACTAAACCACTGCGCCACCGGGGCTGCCCTCTACCAAACTTTTAAATAAGAGTTAATACCTACCCTTCTCAAACTATTCCAAAAAATAGAAGAGAAAGGAAAGCTTTCAAATTCATTCTAAAAGGCCAGCATTGCACTAATACCAAAAAAAGATAAAGACACTACAAGAAAAAGAAAACTAAAAAAAAAAAAAAAAAAGAAAACTACAAGCCAGTATTTCTGATGAACACAGACACCAAAATCCTCAACAAAATATTAGGAAACTCAATCTAACAATACATAAAAAAATATCATTCACTATGGTCATATGGGCTGTATTCCAAGGATGCAAGTATAGTTTAACATTTTAACTCAATCATATCAACAAGAAAGGATAAAACTCACATAATCATCTCAATAGATGCAGAAAAAGCATCTGACAAAGTACAACATCCATTCATGATGAAAACTCCCAATAAAGTAGGCTTAGAGAGAACATACATTAAAGTAATAAAGGCCATATATGAAAAATCCACAGCCAACATCATACCCAATGGTGAAAAACTGAGAACTTTCCCCCTATGATCAGGAATAAGACTGTCCACTTTCATCACTTGAACTTAACGTAGGAGTATAAGTCCTAACACAGCAATCAGACATGAAAAAGAAATAAAAGGCATCTAAATTGGTAAGAAACAAGTAAAACTTCACTATTTGTAGATGACATGATATTCAACATAGAAAACCCTAAAAACTCAATAAAAAACTACCAGAATAAATCAATTCATCAAAGTTACAGGTTACAAAATTAATATACAGAAACCTGTTGCATTTCTTTTTTTTTAATTTTATTTATTTATGATAGTCACACACAGAGAGAGAGAGAGAGAGGCAGAGACACAGGGAGAGGGAGAAGCAGGCTCCATGCACCGGGAGCCCGACATGGGACTCAATCCCGGGTCACCAGGATCGTGCCCTGGGCCAAAGGCAGGCGCTAAACCGCTGCGCCACCCAGGGATCCCACCTGTTGCATTTCTATACACAAATAATGAAATAACAGAAAAAGAAATTAAGAAAACAATCCCATTTACAATTATACCAAAAAGAATAAAATACCTAGGAATAAAGTTACCAAGGAGGTTAAATAACTGTGCTTTGAAAACTGTACAAAACTGATGGAAGAAATTAAAGATGACAAAACTGAGATACTCCAGGTACATAGAGAGAGCCGATATTGTTAAAATGTTCAGAGTAGGAGATCCCTGGGTGGCTCAGCGGTTTGGCGCCTGCCTTCGGCCCAGGGTGTGATCCTGGAGTCCCGGGATCGAGTCTCAGGTCAGGCTCCCTGCATGGAGCCTGCTTCTCCCTCTGCCTGTGTCTCTGCTTCTCTCTCTGTCTCTCATGAATAAATAAATAAAATCTTAAAAAATAAATAAATAAAATAAAATGTTCAGAGTACCCAAAGCAATCTACAGATTTAATGCAATCCCTATCAAAATACCAACAGTTTTCACAAAACTAACATAATCCTAAAATTTGTATGCAACCACAAAAGACCCCTAATAGCCAATGCAATCTTGAAAAAGAGTAACAAAGCTGGAGGTATCACAATCTCAGATTTCAAGATCTACTACAAAGCTGTAGTAATCAAAATAGTATTATCTGGCACAAAAATAGACACGAGGATATTTGCAATGAAACAGAATCCAGAAATAAAACCATGTTTTTATGGTCAACTGATCTACAACAAAGGAAGCAAGAACATACAATAAGAAAATGACAGTCTCCAACATATGATACTGGGAAAACTAGACAGCTACATGCAAAAGAATGAAATTGGGCCACTTTCTTATACCATACACAAAAAATAAACTCAAAATGGATTAAAGACCTAAATGTGAGACCTGAAACCATAAGACTCCTAGAAAACATAGACAGAAATGTCTTTGATATTGGCCATGGAAATATTTTTCTAAATATGTCTTCTCTGGCAAGGGTAACAAAAGCAAAATTAAACTATTGGGACTACACCAAAAGTTGGTAGTTTCCTTTTGTATAGCAAAGGAAATCATCAACAAAACAAAAAGGAGAAGATATTTATAAATTATATATCTGATAAGGGGTTAATATCCAAAATACATAAAGAACTTATGCAATTCAATACCAAAAACTCTCCAAATAATCCAATTTTTTAAAATGGGCAGGGGAACTGAATAGATATTTTCCTGAAATTGGTATACACATGGCCAACAGACACAATTAAAGCCAAAATGAGACGTCGCTTTACACCAGTCTCAATGGCCAAAATCAATAAGACATTAAATAACAAGTATTGACAAGGATATAGAGAAAAAGGAACTACTGTGCATCCTTACTGGGAATGCAAATTGGGGCAGCCACTGTGGAAAACAGTATGGAGGTTTCCCAAAAAATATTTACCCAAAGAAAATGAAAACACTACTTCAAAAGACACATGCAGGGCAGCCCCAGTGGCGCAGCGGTTTAGCGCCGCCTAAAGCCCCGGGAGTGATCTGGAGACCCTGGATCGAGTCCCACATCAGGCTCTCTACATGGAGCCTGCTTCTCCCTCTGCCTGTGTCTCTGCCTCTCTCTCTCTCTCTGCATCTCTATGAATAAAAAAATAAAAAAAATGTATTAAAAAAAAAAGACACATGCATCTGCTCTTACAGCATTATTTACAATAGTCAATATATGGAAGCAACTCAGGTGCTCATTGATAGAGGAATGGATAAAGAAGATGTGGTGTGTACACACACACACACACACACACACACACTGGAATGTTACTCAGCCATAAAACAAAGAATGAGATCCTGCCATTTGTAACAACATGGCTGAACCTAGAGGATATAATAAAAAAAGTCAGAGAAAGACAAATACTGTATGATTTCAGTCATATGTGGAATTTAAGAAACAAAACAAATGAAGAATGGACAAAAGAAAGAAAAAAAGACAAAAAGACCAGACTCTTAAATATAGAGAATAAATTGGTGGCTGCTAGAGGGGAGGTAGGTAGGAGATGGGTGAATTAGATAAAGGGTATATTAACTTATCTTGATAAGCACTAAAAAACCTATAGAAGTGTTGAAACGTATAAAAGTGTGGATTTCCCAATATCCATTATATATGCACTGGAAACTAATAAAACACTGCATGTCAATACAACACTATATACTCATATTTAAAAACATGGTGGAGATATGAGGCACCTGGCTGTCCAGCTCAGTCCATAGAGCATGCAACATTTGATCTTGGGGTCCTGAGTTTGAGGCCCATGTTAGAGGTACAGTTTACTTTTTATTTATTTATTTTTCTCTTTCAGTTTACTTTTTTTAAAAAAATGGTGTAGATATTATGGAAAGAGCATGGCAGTTCCTCAAAAAATTAAAATTAGCATTAGCATACCATGTACCAATCCCACTTCTGGGTATAGATCCAAAAGAACTGAAAAGAACCTAGAGGGTCTATTTGCATACCTATATTCAACATAACATTATTCACAATAGCCAAGAGGTCCAAGTAACTTCAACGTTCACCAACACATGAATAGGATAAGGAAAATCTGGCACACACATACCACAGAGTATTATTCAGCCTTTAAAAAAGGAGTTGCCACATGCTATGAACCTTTAGAACATTATGCTAAGTGAAATAAGGCAGTCACAAAATGAGAACTACTGCACAAATCCACTTATATGAAGTGTCTAAAGTAGTCAAATTTTTACAAACAGAAAATAGAATGGTGGTTGCCAGAAACTGAGAAGAGGGGATAAAGGGGAGCTCTTGTTCAATGGATATAGCGCTTCTGTTTTATAGGATGAAAAAGCTCTATAATTCTGTTGCACAACAATGTGCAAATAATTAATGCTTTTGAACTATATGTTTAAAAATGGCTAAGATAGTAAATTTAATGTGTTTTTTACCACAATAAAAAAAGATACTACATACTGATGAAAAGGTCAATTCACCAAGAAGACAGAATTCTAAATGTATATGTACCTAACAACAAACACATGAACCAAATATTGATAGAACTGAAAGAAGAAAGACAACTCCACAATCATATTTAAGATTAACATCAACATTGCTCTTTCAGTAATATAATTAATCAAGAATCAGTAGTGATATCAGAGAACAGAACATCAATCAACTGTGTTGAAATGACGTTTTGTAAGACAATCCTCCAAACAGCAAAATATGCATTCTTTTCTGGTGCCTATGGAACAATTACCAAAAAAACCATGCTCTGGGACAAAAAACAACTCTTAATAAATTTAAAGGAAATTATATCATATAACATATGTTCTCAGACCATAATGGAATTAAACTAGAAATAGATATCAAAACTAACAGAAAAATCTCCAAATGCCTGGAAATTAACTTTTAAATAATCCATGAAACAAGGAGGAAGTCTCAGAAGAAATTAGAAAACATTCTAGGCTGAAGAAGAATGAAAATACAATGTATCAAAATTTGATGTTACAAATTTAGTGTTACAGCTAAAGCAGTGCATGGGGAAATTTAGAGCACTAAATGCTTATATTAGAAAACAAAAAAATGGGTGCCTGAGTGGTTCAGTTGGTTACATGTCTGCCTTTGGCTCAGGTCATGATCCCAAGGCCCTGGGATTGAGGGCCACGTCAAGCTCTCTGCTCCATGGGGGGAATCTGCTTCTCCCTCTGCCCCTCCTCCCACTCGTTCGTTCTCTCTCTCTCAAATAAATAAAATCTTTAAAGAAAGAAAAGACGTGAAATCAAGAATCTAAACTTTCAACTTAATAAACTAGAAAAAAAGGAGAAAAAATACCCAGAGGAAATAATAAACAGCACAAGCCAATAAAACTAAAAACAGAAAAGATATAAAAGACAAAAGCTGTTTCTCGGGAAGATCAACAAAACTGATACACATCTAGCAAGACTGCCCCCCAAAACAGGTGGGGGAACCACACTAGTCACCGATATCTGGAATATCAGACACTATCACTATGAACCTCATAGGCATTAAAAGGTTAGTAAGGTGACTACTACAGTAAATTTTACACACATAAATATGACAACTTAGATTAAATGAATTTCTCAAAACCACAATCTACCAAAATCCACCCAAGAGATAACATGAATATTTCTATAACTACATATCATTGAAAAGCAATCTCTATTCCTTTTTTTTTTTTTTTTTTTTTTTTTTTTTTTTTATGATAGTCACAGAGAGAGAGAGAGGCAGAGACACAGGCAGAGGGAGAAGCAGGCTCCATGCACCGGGAGCCTGATGTGGGACTCGATCCCGGGTCTCCAGGATTGCGCCCTGGGCCAAAGGCAAGCGCTAAACCGCTGCACCACCCAGTGATCCCCCCTGAAAAGCAATCTCAAAGTCCAAATGACTTCACAAGCAAATTCTACCAAATATTTAAAATAAAATAACATCAATTCTACAAAAATCTTTCAGAAAACAGAAAGAGAACATTCCTAATTCATCTTTTGAGACCAGGATTACTCTGACACCAAAACCAGAGTACAGAAAAAGAAAACAAAAACTAAAAACCAGTATCTTTCATGAACTAAGACACAAAAATCCCCAACAGAACATCAGCAAACATAATCCAGGAAAATAGAGAATAACAACAATGACCAAGTGGGGTTTATCCTAAAAATGTAATAAGGCTGCTTCAATATTCAAAAAATCAATATAATCCACCCTATTAACACCCTAACAAACCATCATAACAACATGTTAAAAAAAGAAAAACCACTAGGTTTTCTCCAGTTCCATAAGGCATGAAAAGGAAACAGAAGGCACAGAGATTAGGAAGAAATAAAACTGTTCCATTAGTGGACATTACCTATGTAAAACATTTCCAATAAATTGCTAGAACAAGTTTAGGAACATCACAAAATACAAGGTGAACCACAAAACGAAAGCAATATTTCCATACCTTAGCAATGCACAATTGAAAAATGAAATTTTAAAAGGCACTCTATTTAAAGTGGCACAAAAGGGCAGCCCCGGTGGCTTAACACTGCCTTCAGCCCAGGGCGTGATCCTGGGGACCCAGGATTGAGTCCCACATCAGACTCACCGCACAGAGCCTGCTTCTCCCTCTGCCTGTGTCTCTGCCCCCGCCCCCTCTGTGTCTCTAATAAATAAATAAAATCTTTAATAAAAAAAATGAAAAAATTAAGTGGCACAAAAAAATGAAATACTCAGGTATAAACCTAACAAAACATGAATGCAGAAAAATCAAAATCTAATAGAGAAATATAACATGTTTATGGATTAGAAAATTCAAAATAGCTGATATTTTCTGCAAATTGATGTACAGATTTAAAGCAATCAAAATCAAAATAACAGATTTATTTATAGATACAGAGAAGCTAACTCTAAAATTTACATGGAAAGGCAAAGAAACAATATATAAAACAATTTTGAAAGAGAATAAGGTTTGAGGAATCACATCTAATTTAAAAGCATAACTTACATGCCTTTAGCCCCCCCCCCAAAAAAAAATATATATATAAATAGGACTACAACTCAAAGTATAGAAGAAATATCTGTAAGTCCATACCATACTGATAAAAACAAATGATGTAAGTAATATA
Source organism: Canis aureus (assembly GCF_053574225.1). Taxonomy (NCBI): domain Eukaryota; kingdom Metazoa; phylum Chordata; class Mammalia; order Carnivora; family Canidae; genus Canis; species Canis aureus. The sequence continues at coordinate 10,985,890 of NC_135643.1, forward strand.
TAAGTGAGGAGAACAGACAAAACTCCTATGCAGAAAAATTCTAAATAATTTATGTAGGTACTTCATCCTCAAGGAAGTGGAGTATAACTCTCCACTCTTTAAGTGCAGGCTGCATATAGCAAGTTACTTCTAAAGAGCACAGTATGAAAAGGGGCAAAAAGAAAAAAAAGTAACTTTACAGTGAAGAAATTTGACGAGCACTACCTCAGTCAGTTGATGAGGGTTTACACCAATTTTGATAAGTCATGTTGACAGTATATATGCTTGATTTAATATGTGATGAAAATGGCATTTTATCTCTGTTATATGTACCTACTCCAAATCCATAATCCCTAATTATGAGAAAAATACCAGACAAATTCCAACTGAGGGACATTTTACAAAATACCTGACCAATACTCCTCGAGGTCATTGAAAACAAGAAAAATCTGAGATACCATGACAGCCAAGAGAAGACTAAGGAGACATGACAACTAATTGTTATGTGGTATCCTGAATGGGATCCTCTAACAGAAATCAGACGTTAGTTAAAACTAAGGAAATCTGGAAGTGCCTGGATAGCTCAGTCAGTTAAGCCTCTGATTCTGGATTTTGGCTCAGGTCATCACCTCAGGTCGTGAGATTAAGCCCCACCTTGGGCTCCACTCTGGGCCTGGAGCCTGCTTAAGATTCTCTCCCCTCTCCTTCTGCCCCCTCCCCGGACTTCCCTATCACATGTGTGGCGTGTGTATGTATGTGCACTCTCAAAAAAAAAAAAAAAAAAAAAAAGAACTAAAGAAATCTAAATGAAGTATTGGGCTTTAGTCAATAATGTATCATTAATTATAACAAGCATGCCAATTTAATGAAAGATGTTAATAACAGAGGAAAGTGGATGAGGGGGATATACAGGAATTATATGTACTATCTTCACAATTTTTCTGAAATCTAAAACTTTAATTTAAACTCATATATAGTATACACCATTAATCTTAGATATAGTGTTCAGCAATTTATCATCAGTTGCATAGAACACCCAGTGCTCATCACATCATGTGCCCTCCTTAACGTCCATCACCTAGTTACTCCATCCCCTCACCCTCCTCCCCTCCAGCAACCCTCAGTTTATTTACAATAGTTAAGAGTCTCTCATGGTTTATCTCCCTCTTTGATTTCTTCCCATTCACTTTTCCCTCCCTTCCCCTATGATCCTTTGTGCTGTTTCCTATATTTCACATGAGTGAAACCTGATAACCGTCTTTCTCTGAATGACTTATTTCACTCAGCATAATACTTTCCCGTTCCATCTACACTGATGCAAATGGTAAAGTATTCATCCTTTCTGATGGCTGAGTAATATTTCATTGTGTTATATAGCACATCTTCTTTATCCATTCATCTGTTGATAGACATCTCTGCTCTTTCCACAGTTCGGCTATTGTGGACATTGTTTCTATGAGCAGGTGCCCCTTCAGATCACATTTTTATCTTTGGGGTAAATACCTAATAGTGCAATTCCTGGGCACGACCAACACCAAGGGCATACAAACAATTTTAAGAACATACTACAAGCAACTATATGCCAACAAATTAGGCAATCTGAAAGAAATAGATGCATTCCTGGAAACATAAACTACAAAACTGGAAATCTAAATCTTTCACATTTAAATGCTTAAACAAACAATGTGATAATGTGAATGGACAGGCATAAACATCAACAGAACACAGTTCAGAAACAGAACCACACAATATGGCAAACTGATTTTTTAAAATCTTTAAGTGATCTCTACCCTCAATGGGGGGCCCAAACTCATGACCCTATGAGCACATGCTCTTCAGCCAGGCACCCCTTGATTTTTTAAAATTATAGTATAATTGAAATACAATGTTGTTTCAGTTTCAGGTGTACAACATGGTGATTTAATAATTCTACACATTATGCAATGCTTACCAAAATAAGTGGAGTTACCATGTCACCATACAGTTATCACAATATTATTTACTGTATTCCCTATGCTATACCTTGTATTTCTATGACCTATTTATTTCATAACTGGAAGTTTGTACCTCTTGATCCCCTACAACCTATTTCATCCCTCCTCCCACCTTCCTCCCCTATGGCACTCAGTAGTTTCTTCTCTGTATTTATCAGCCTGCTTCTGCTTGTTTGTTCATTTGTTTTGTTTTTTAGAGTCCACATATAAGTGCAATTATACGGTATTTGTCTTTCTCTGTCTCATTTATTTCACGTCACATAATACCATTTAGGCTCAACTATGTTGTCACAACTGGAAAGATTTCATTATTTTTTATAGCTATTATTCCATTGTGTATATGTACCACATCTTTATCTTTTCATCTATCAATTAGCCAATTGATATTGATATCTTTTCATCTATCAATTAGCAATTCGGTGGAGAAAAGAGTCTTTCAAAAAGTGATGTTGAAACAATTGGACATCCATATACAGAATATAAACCTTGGCCTAAGCCTCACACATAAAAACACCTCACATAAAAATTAACTCAAAATGGGGCACTTGGGTGGCTCAGTTGGTTAAGCATCTGCCTTTGGCACAGGTCATGATCCCAGGATCCTGGAATCAAGCCCCACATCAAGCTCCTTGCTCAGCAGGGAGCCTGCTTCTTCCTCTCCCTCTCCCTGCTGCTTCCTCTGCTTGTGCATTTGCTCTCTCTCTCTCTCTCTCTCTCACTCTCTGTCAAATAAAACCTTTAAAGAAAAAAATTGACTCAAAATGGATCAGAGACTATATATGTATGTAAGTTTTAGAAAAGTTAGGGGAAAAAGTTCAAGACTGAGGTTAGACCACTAGTCTTTAGAAAAGAATTTTTAGATACATAAAAGAAAAAACTGGCAAAGTGGACTCCATCAAAATTGAAAATACTTGCTATGAGAAAGATACTGTAAAAAAAATTAAAAGCCAAACTCCAGACTTAGACAAAATGTTTGCAAATAAAATATCTGACAAAAAACTTGTATTCCAAATAGATAAAGAGCTTTCAAAATTCAACAGTAAAAGGACAACTACCCAATTAAAATACAGGCAAAAGACTTAAGACTTTTCAACAATGAGGATATACTGGTGGCAAACATGTGCACAAAAAGATGCTCAACATCACCATTAGAGAAATGAAAATAAAAACCATGATGAAATACTACTACACGGGCAGCCCCTGTGGTGCAGTGGTTTAGCGCTGCCTGCAGCCCGGGGTGTGATCCTGGATCGAGTCCCACATCGGCTCCCTGCATGGAGCCTGCTTCTCCCTCTGCCTGTGTCTCTGCCTCTGCCTCTCTAAATCAATCAATCAATCAATCAATCAATCTTTAAAAAAAAAGAAATACTACTACACACCTATCAGAATAGCTGAACTAAAAAATACTAACACTACCAAGTGCTGGTGAGGATGTGAAACACTTGGAACTTTCATGCAATGCTTGTGGAGATGCAAAATGGTGTAGCTGCTCTAAAAAAAATGGCATTTCTTATACAATTTTTAAAAAATAGGCTCCATGCCAAGCACAGAGCCCAATGCACAGCTTGAACTCACGACCCTGAGATCAAGACCTGAGCTGAAATCCAGAGTCAAATGCTTAACCTACTGAGCCACCCAAGTTCCTGTTTCTTACACAATTAACATACACTTACTCTATGGTCCAGCAATTCACTCCTGAGTATATGCCCTAGAGAAATGAAAACTTATGTTTGCAGAGAAATACATACATGACAATTTAGCAGAGAAATACATACATGACAATTTATAGCACTTCTATCTTCCAAATGCCAGAAACAACCCAAATAATCGTCCACAAGTGAAGAGATAAACTGTGGTACATCCATACAATGGAATACTACTCAGCAATAAAAACAGTACATGCAACAACTTGGATGAATCTCAAGGGTATCATACTAGTTATGACTGCAAAAGAAATAGTCTCAAAAGGTTATTTCATGATTTAATTTATATGATATTCTCAAAAAGCAAAACCATAAGTGACAGAAAACAAATTAGTGGTTGCCAGGGGTTGGGATGGGGAGAGGATGTGACTATAGAGAGCTGGCACAAAGGAGTTTTGGGGCATGATGGAACTATTTTGTATCCTGATTTTGGTGGTGATCAAAAAAATCTATACATGTGTTAAAATTCACAGAACTGTACACCAAAAATATCAAATTTTACTGTATGATAAAAAATAGAAAAAAAGACAGTTACATTGCAACATATTTATGATAAAATCATAAGAACACAAAAGACAGGGCAGCCTGGGTGGCTTAGCGGTTTAGCTCTGCCTTCAGCCCAGGGCGTGATCCTGCAATCCCTGGATCAAGTGCCGAGTGCCGCGTCGGGTTCCCAGCATGGAGCCTGCTTCTCCCTCTGCCTGTGTCTCTGCCTCTCTGTCTCTCATGAATAAATAAAATCTTTAAAAAAACACACACAAAAGACAATATAATCACAAGCCAGTCTATTCCCTAATGGGATAAATGAGCCCACAGAGTAAGATACAAAGGTAGACATCATCACAATCATCATCATTCAAAATACTACTACCATCGTCACCATCATGATTCAAAATACTATCTGCCTATCACTGTTTCAAGTGCTTTATGTCTATTAAATCCTGTTCCCTCTATGGCTCTATGAGGCAGCTATTTTTATTTTGCCCCTTTTACAGATATGGAAATTGAGGCACAATGAGATGGAGTAGAGCCCAAGTGGAGCCAAGTGGTAGAGCTAGTGTTCAAACCTATATAGCACAGCTCCAAAGGTCTGTCCCAAGCACTTGGCAAGTAAAATAGAATTTTAGAAAAACAACAAAAACAAAGTACCTCTCTTCTTCCTTCTAAAACCAGCTATTTTAATTTTCCTACTTTTGCATGTGGGGATGCCATTTTTTCAGCAGCCCTCGTTTGTAACCTGAACCATATCTAGCTCCTCTGACTTTCATAACCTATTAGTTTCAATTCCCCTGAAATCTCCTTGGAAAAATCTCTCTCCTATTCCTCCATTTTTCCTGCTCTCACTGAATTCAACTCTTTTTCATTGTATAGTAGCCCTTTTATCTGCAGCCCCTTTATGTTCCAACACTCCCAAGTGGATCCTGAAACTGCAGAGAGTACCAAACCAAACTCTCTGCAGAGAGTATATACTATGTTTTTTCATATATATATATATACATACTTATGATAAAGTTTAATATATTAACAATAAGAAATTAACAGTAAGAAATTAACAATAATAAAACAAATATAACATATGGTAATAAAAATTATGCGAATGTGCTCTCTCTCAAAATACCTTAGTGTACTATACCTACACTTCTTGTGATGTAAGATGACAAAATGCCTACATAAGATGAAGTGAGATGAATGGCAGGCATTACGATACACTATCAGGCTACTATTGACCTTTTGATGATACGTCAGGAGAATCATCTGCTTCTGAACAGCAGTTGATCTCACAAAACCGAAACTGCAGAATATGAAGCCATAGGTAAGGGAGCGGTGGGGGGACTACTGTACTCTGAGATGTACAAATCTTGCTTGGATTATAATAGCCCCCATTGACCAATTACCATGCCCGTATCATCCCTAAAAATATATTATGGGCAATGCTGCCAGACTTATCTAGCTCTCAGTGTCAATTCCAAACTATTTGATGATGTAGTTCAAACTGCTTAACCTGGCATTCGTTGCTCTGATTCCAAATTACCTTCTAGTCTTTTCTTCCATTAATTTTTTTAAAAATTTTTATTTAAATTCAATTTTCCAGCATATCCTCCATCAATTTTTGACATAAAGTAGGGGAAAGGAGGGAAAGGTTACTTACTAAACCACTATGTGTCAAATATTTTGATAAAAATCTTGCATATACTTCCTCATTTAAACATCACGAGTACATTATAATGGCCTGAACATCCCTGACTTGCCCAAAGTGACACAGGTGGAACATGGGAGCTAGAATTTCAATTCAGCTCTAAAAGTCCATTCTTTTTATATTAAATCAGACTTCACTATTCCATTTTTCTCAAATATATGTGCAAGTACTAAACCTATTTCTTGTGAGGGAATGACATCTAGGCCCAACTGAAATAATGTTTCTGAATGGCATGAAGCCTTCTCTAAATTCTTCCAATGGGGTGTGTTCACCCTTCTGTGAACTCACATGGTAAAATGTACTTCTTTGGAGTGACTTTATTTCTTGTGTGTTTTAGACTTGTCTACTTAACACAATGTTAAATAACTTAGAGAAAAATATCTCAATATCTATGTATCTTGCCCACATAAGCTTAGGTCATAAGTGACTGAGTCAACATGATTTTTGTGGGCTGTATGATTTTCCCCCAATATAAAGGAACTTGGTCAGCTCTTCATTATTGGTTAGACTAGTAAGTCTTCTTTCATCCAGAACCTTCATCATACCATATTTTGTGCCCTATGAGTGTTAGGATTAACTAGCAAGCATTACTAATATGTTATTTCTAAACCTTACTAGGTTTACTGACACAGAATTCAGAACTATCATACACATATTAAGCCTCTCTAGCTCCTGTTTACGAACAGCTTAATTTATCATTGTTGTCACAAAACTATTTCCTTAGAAGATTGTTCCATGAAAAGGGGCATTAATATCCATTTTATATAATTATTTTTTATTGATATCAGATTTGGGCATGATATAGCATCTCAAAAATTTTCTATATTAAATTCTTTTAAAACAGTCTATTCAAAGAATGCAATGTCTGTCCTAAACTTTTAAAAATATATAAAGTAAAATAGGAAGACAAGAGCAGGAAAAGCATATTTATCCTGACATTTCACTCTTCTAAGGAGCTTCACAGACTTTGTAACTCACAAAGACTGTATTAAGTGAAAGTAAAACTCAACCTAAACTCTAACTCAAAATGTTTAAAAAATGTATCTAAGATTTTGACCTGTAGGAAGAAAAAAATAAGATACCCTCGCTTCCCCAATAGAATAAGAGATTAAAAAAGAAAAAAAAAAAGACATGATCCATGGTAATGTTTCTATCATACCATAGTGTGTTATGACACTGAAGCAGACAGGAAGTGAGACCATTTTTTCCTGTTGTTGTTGTCCTCTAAGTGCTAGTAAAGTCATTATCAATCAACAAAATAAATTCTGAAGAACAAAGTATTTCATGCAGAAGCAGATAGTTTTACTGGTTCAGTGCAGAGAATATATAATAAAACTAAAGTGTTTTTATGTTTTAACACAACTTACAATGAATTTCAGAAAACAAAACTTAACGGCTAACGCATAAAGATACTATGTTAAGTCACTCTGTTCTCCTTTTTCTGATTTCCTTGTATTTACACTCTATATCACATATTAGTATGTACTATCAACATATAATACTATTATGCAGAACACTGTATTAGCTCAGACTGTATTATTCTCCTAGCTAAAATCTTTGTAGGCAAAGAGTGACTTTTATACTGCACATTAATCAGAACAGTACTTAGTAGAAAGAGGAACTCCAAATGGCACTTCTGCAGTACCTACTACAGGCAGCAATAGTACTATTAGATTAATTCTTCTATTATTTGTTTTAATTGAAGCATAGTTGACATATATATTAGTTTCAGGTACAACATAGTGATTCAACAGTTCTACACATTATGCAATGCTTACCACTAAGTGTAGTTACCATATATCATCATACAAAATTATTACAATATTATTAACTATATTCCCTATGCTGTATTTTCATTCCTATGATTTATTTTAAAACTGGAAATTTTAAATCTTGGGGCACCTGGGTGGCTCAGTGGTTGAGCATCTGCCTTTGGCTCAGGTCGTGATCTCCAGGTCCTGGGATCCAGTTCTACATCAGGCTCCCAGCACGGACCTTGCTTCTCCCTCTGCCTATGTATCTGCCCCTCTCTCTGTGTCTCTCATGAATACATAAAATCTTTAAAAAAATTTTTTTAACTCTTGATTCCCTTCACCTATTTCACCAATCGTCCCACCCACCCCACCTCTGACAACCACTATCTTGGTCTTTGTATTTAAGAGTTTCTTTAATTTTTTTGTTTGTTCATTTGTTTTTTAGATTCCAAATATAAATGAAATTATATGGTATTTGTCTTGTCTGATTATTTTACTTACCATAATATCCTCTAGGTCCATCCATGTTTGTCACAAATGGCAAGATTTTGGTTTTTTTTATGACTGAATAATATTCCACTTTATTTATACCACATCTTTATCCACTCACTATTGATGGCCACTAGGGCTGCTTCCATGTCTTGGCTATTGTAAATAATGCTGCAATAAACATGGGAGTGCATAGGTATTTCCATTTTTAATTTTTTGAGGAACCTCCATACTGTTTTCCATAATGGCTACACCAACAGTGCATAAGAATTCTCCTTTATACCCTTGCCAAGACTTGTTATTTATCTTTTTTAAAAGATTTGTTTTAGAGAGAGAAAGAGTGTGCACATATATATGAAAGGGGAGGGGCAGAGGGAGGAGAGAGAGTCCCAAGCAGACTCTGTGCTGAGTGCGGAGCCCAACATGGGGCTCAATCTCACAATCCTGAGATCATGATCTGAGCCAAAACTAAGAGTTGGATGTTTAACCAACTGCGCCACCTACAAGGCCCATTTTTTTGTCTTTTTGATAACAGCCATCCTGACAGGTATGAGGTGATATTACATTCCCATTTTAATTTGCATTTCTCTTATGGTTAATTGTATTGAGCATCTTTTTATGTGCCTGTGGGCCATCTGTCTTCTTTGGAAAAAATGTCTATCCAGGTCTTCTGCTTATGTTTCATATATGGCCTTTATTATGTTGAGGTATGTTCCCTCTAAGCCCACCTTGCTGAGTTTTTATCAAGAACAAATATTGCATTTTGTTAAATGCTTTTTATGCATCTACTGATATGATCATGTGATTTTAATCTTTCATCTTGTTAATGTGATATATCACATTGATTGAGCTGTGAATATTAACCATTTTTGTATCCCTGGAATAAATCTCACTTAACTATGGTGAATGATCCCTTTAATGTATTACTGAGCTTGGCTTGGTAATATTTTGTTGAGGACTTTTGCATGTATGTTTATCAAAGACAACGGCCTATAATTTTCTCTTTTTTTGTGTGGTGTCTCTGTCTGGTTTGGGTATCAGAGTAATGCTGGCTTGGTAAAATAAATTCAGAAGTACTCCTTCCTCTTCCATTTTTTGGAAAAATGTTGTAAGAACAGGTACTAATTCTTCTTCAAATGTTTGACAGACTTCACCTGGGAAATGACCTGGTCTGAAACTTTTATTTGTTTGGAGTTTGATAATCAATTCAATTTTGTTACCAGTAACCAGTAGGTCCAGATTTTCTACTTCTTCTAATTCAGTCTTGGAAGATTGTGTTTCTAGAAATGTATCCATTTCTTCTAAGTTGTCCAATTTGTTTCCATAGTAGTCTATTATAAGTATTTGTATTTCTGTGGTGTTGGTTATAACTTCTTTTCCATTTCTGATTTTATATACTTGAGTCTTCCTTTTTTCTTCTTGATGAGTCTAGCTAAAGGTTTGTCAATTTTATGTTTTCAAAGAACCAGTTCTTAGTTTCATTAACCATTTTACGACTTCTTAAAGTCTCTATTTCATTTATTTCTGCTCTGATCTTTGTTATTTTTTTCCTTCTACTAATTTTGGGCTTTGTTCTTTTTCTAACTCCTTTAGGTATAAGGTTAAATTATTTGAGATTTTTCTTGTTCTTGAGACAGACCTTCCACATACCAAAGAATCTGCCTTGTGTTTCCATTTTATCTCCATGTATTTATTTCCTCTTTGATTTCTTCACTGACCCATGGGTTGTTTAGTAGCACATTGTTCAGCTTTTTCAAGTTTTTTCTTCCCTTGTAATTAATTTTTAGGTTCATACTGTTATGGTGAGAAAAGATGCTTGATATGATTTCAACCTTAAGTGTATTGAGACTACACTTGGGTGGCTCAGTGGTTGAGCGTCTGCCTTTGGCTCAGGTCACATGATCTGGGGTCCTGAAATCCAGTCCTGCATCAGGCTCCCTGTGAGGAGCCTGCTTTTTATTTTTTTAAGATTTTATTTATTTATTCATGAAAGACACAGACAGAGACAGAGACACAGGCAGAGGGGGAAGCAGGCTCCATGCAGGAAGCCCAATTTGGGACTTGATGCCGGGACTCTGGGATCACACTGAGCCAAAAGCAGATGCTCAACCGCTGAGCCACCCAGGCATCCCACGAGGAGCCTGCTTCTCCCTCTGCCTACGTCTCTTCCTCTCTCTCTGTGTCTCTCATGAATAAATAAATAATCTTTTAAAAAGTGTACCGAGACTTGTTTTGTAGCCTAACACGATCTATCCTGGAAAATGTTCCATGTGCACTCTGCCCTTTTTGGATAGAATGTTGTGTATATATTTGCTAAGACCATCCAGTCTAATGTGTTGTTCAAACCCATATGATCTGCCCACTGATATGAATGGGGTTTTAAATTCCTTACTATTATTGTATACCGTCAATATTTGCTTTATACAACTAGGTGCTCCTATGTTGGGTGCATAGATATTCATAACTGTTATACCTTCTTGTTGGATCGTGCTCTTTATCATTATGTAATACCCTTCTGTGTCTCATTACACAGTCTTTGTTTTAAAGTCTATTTTGTCTGATACAAGAATTGCTACTCCAGTTTTTCTTTCACTCCCATTTACATGAAATATTTATATTTTAAGATCTAATTTATTTGAGGGGTGACTGGGTGGCTCAGCTAGTTAGGCACTTGAGTCTTGGGTTCAGCCCTGGTCATGATTCTATTGTGAGACTGAGCCCCACGTCTGGCTCCACATTCAGGGGGGAGCCTGCTTCTCTCCTTTCCCTCTCCCCCTGCTTATGTACTCTCTCTCTAAAATAATTCTTCAAAAAAAAAAAAGATTTGAGAGAGAGCAGCACTCCTGCATGGAGTTTCTTTTTGCATCCCTTCACTTCCAGTCTGTATGTGAAGTGAGTGTCTTGTAGCATAATGACTGATCCTGATTCATTATTCAGTCACCTTATGTCTTTTTATGAGCATTTAGTTCATTCACATTTAAAGTAACTACTAATAGGGGTACCTGGTGGCTCAAAAGGTTGAGCAGCCAACTCGTGGTTTCAGTTCAGGTCATGATCTCAGGGTTATGAGATTGAGCCCTGTGTCAGGCTCTGTGCTCAGCAGAGTCTGCCTGTCCCTCTCCCTCCCTCTCTGCCCCTTCCCACAGTCATGTATGCATGCTCTAATAAATCTTAAAAAAAAAAAAAAAGTAACTACTGACAGGTACATACTTATTGCTGTTTTGTCGTTTTCTGGTTGTTTTTATAATTCTTCACTGTTCCATTCTTCTCTGGCTCTCTTGCCTTCTGATTTGATGATTTTCTTTAGTTGTATGACTGAATTCCTTTATCTTTATTTTTTTTTTAAGATTTTATATTTCTTTATTCATGAGAGACACAGGAAGAGAGAGAGGCAGAGATACAGGCAGAGGGAGAAGCAGGCTCCATGCAGGGAGCCCGAGGCAGGACTCGATCCCAGGTCTCCAGGATCATGCCCTGGGCTGAAGGCAGATGTTTAACAGCTGAGCCACACAGGCATCCAGGATTCCTTTATCTTTAATGTATCTGTTACAGGATTTTGATTTATGGTTATAATGAAGTTCATATTTAACATCCTGTGCATATAGCAGTCTATTTTAAGTCGATAATCACAAGTTTGAACTCATTCTAAAAGCACTACATTTTTATTCTCCCCTTCCATGTTTTATGCTTATATTGTCATATTTTATATCTCTTAATTTTGTATATCTCTTAATTACTGTAAATAATTAAGTATTAAATAATTTTAATACTTCCGTCTTTTAAACCTTCATACTAGCATTATAAGTGATACTACCTTTACTATATGTTTGCCTTTACCAGTGGAATTTTTTCCTTTCATGACTTCCTTACTTTTAGTTTTGGCCTTTCTTTTCCACTTAAAGAAGTCCCTTTAAAAGTTCCTGTAAGGTCGATTTAGTGGTAATGAATTCCAACTTTTGTTTGTCTGGGAAACTCTTTAACTCTCCTTCAATTCTGAATGATCTTGTTGGGTGGATTGGTTATAGATTTTTTTCCTTTCAGCCCCCTGAATATATCATACCACTCCCTTATGGCCTGAAGAGTTTCTGCTGAAAAAAAAAAAAAAAAAAAAAGTGTTTCTGATGTAAAAGCAACTGATGGCCTTTGGTTTTCCATTGTATGTAACTAGTTGCTTTTCCCTTGCTGCTTTTAAGATTCTCTTTATTTTTAATTTTTGACATTCTAATTAGTATATGTCTTGGTGTGGATCTCTTTGGGTTCATCTAGTTTAAGGCTCTCTCTACTTCCTGGACCTGGATGCTTGTTTCTTTCCTCAGGTTAGGATAGTTTTCATCAATCATCTCTATAAATAAGTCCTCTGCCATTTTCTCTCTCTTTCTGGAGCCCCTATAATGCAAATGTCAGTATGCATGATATTGTCCCAGAGGTTCCTTAACCTATCCTCATTTTTTTTTAATGCTTTTTTCTTTTTTGCTGTTCAACTTGGATGATTTCCACTCCCACACCTTCCAGATCACTGATCCATTCTACATCTTCTAATCTCTGTTGACTCCCTGTAGTGTCATTATTTCAGTTATTATATCCTTCAGCTCTGATTGGTTCTTTCTTGTATTTTCTCTTTGTTGAAATCCTCACTCAATTCATCCACTCTTCTCTCAAATCTGGCAAGCCTGTTTATGACCGTTACTTTGAACTCTGTATTGGGGAGATTGCTTATATGTTTCATTTATTTCTTTTTCTGAGATTTGTCTTGTTCTTTTATTTGGAACATATTCCCCTCTCCCCTCATGTTGACTGACTCTGCTTCTATGTCAAGTGGATCAGATATGTCTCCTTGTCTTGAAAGTAGAGCGCCTTATGTGGAGGGCTTCCTATGTGGCCCAGTAGCACAATACCACCCCTGGTCACCAGAACCAGGTGCTCCAGGGGCATCACCTTTATGGGATACATGTGCCCTCCTGATGTAACTGGGCCATGACTGCTGCAAGTACACCAGTGGGTGGGGGCTGGCCCCCACCCAGGATGACTGTATTGACTAACCTCAACACCATGGGCATACTGATGAGCAGAGCTGGCCCCTAGCCCAGCTAGTTGAATGGCCGATACTATGGACATGCTGGTTGGTCAGGTTAAACCCTGGTACAGCTGGCTGAGAGGCCTAGCTTCAACTGTTGTGGGAGTACTGGTAGGCAGGACAGGTAGGCCTGTCTATACTTCCATTCCCAGAGAAAATTCCGACAGATCTCAGCCTCTCCAACCTGGGGCAGGAGTCACTTGGGAGGACATGCCTGTTGCATATGAGACGGCAGCAGTTGCTTTGGGGGGAGGGGGAGACACCAAGGATGCCTGCTTGATATGGCAGAGTGGCAGCTGCTTTGGAGGTACACCTGAAGATTGGGTTGGGTAGATCTGCAAGAGAATGATAGGCAGTATCAGAACTGGCTCCCCGCCCCCCCCCCCCCCCCAGCTTTGGGCCAGTTAGGCTGAAGGAGGACAAGAAAAATGATGCCTGTCTACACTTCCATTCCCAGAGAAAATTCCAACGGATCTCAACCTCTCCAACACATTCTCTAAAATTAGTCAAAAAATCTCCTTCACATATAAACTAGGCACTTTTCAAACTACTGCCTCTGTGTTTGTTCTCAGAGAGAGTAATATAGAGTACTAGCCCTTTAAAAGAAGAGTCTCAATTTTCTATAGCCCTCCAGCTCTCCTAGAATTAAGCCCTGATGATTTTCAAAGCCAGATGGTAAGGAGGCTCATTTTCTCAGTACAGATCTACAGGGTATGGGGTACCCAACATGGGGCTTGATCCTTTCACTCCTCAGGGAGGATCTCCAGGCTTGTGATATCCCTCCCACTGAGTGGAGGTTTGGTTCCCAGCCACATCTCTGCTCCTCCTACCCTTCTCAATGTGACCTTTTCTTTATGTCTTTAGCTGTTGAACAGCTCTTCTGGTAGTCTTCAGGTTATTTTCAAAGTGAGTTGAACTTTATGTAGTTACACTCTGATGTGTCCATGGGAAGAGTGCTCAGAATCCTCCTACTCCATCATCTTCCCAAGCTCCTGTTCCAGAAAGTCTAGATTCATTCATTCCTTAAAATAACTGTAGTTTAAAATAAAATAAGATAACTGTAGTTTGTACTCCTTATGATTCAGTTAGGTGAAGATTTTAAGAAGATACAAAATATTACACTTTATACAGTATCTGATAGGCTATACTCATTATTTCACTTTTATTTACAAAAGCAAAGAACAGAGATTTTAAATTTTAAATCAAGCAGTCCATAATTATTAAAGAAGAAGTTGCTGCTTTAACCAACTGGATTACAGTTACAATAGTTCCTATTTAGTCAAGGAATACATGACTTCTAGCAATTTACTTCTGTGATTTAAAAAAAAAAAGTTTTTCTTAGCATTACCATGTATCAGATACAATTGTTATCAAAGTCTGCTTGTTAAATACTAGTGTCATTTCCAGAGTCTATAAAAAACATTTTCACTGCACTGAATACTTTGTAAGATGTTTCAATTTTGGATGCACTGAATACTTTGTAAGATGTTTCAATTTTGGAGTCTGTTTTATAAGAAGGCTTTCTATTAATATTTCACTACTATATTCATTTGTTGAACTAGTCCACATAATTTATAGTCATAATAATTGGGAAGTCTAGTATAAAGTTGTAAAAAAATATATAAATATTTCATTTTAAAAGATTTATTCATTTTCAGAAGAGTAGAGGGACAGAGGAAGAAAGAATCTGGGCAGCCCTGGGGGCTCAACGGTTTAGCACTGCCTTCAGCCTAGGGCGGGATCCTGGAGACCCAGGATCTAGTCCCACGTCGGGATCCCTGCACGGAGCCTGCTTCTCCCTCTGCCTGTGTCTCTGCCTCTCTCTCTCTCTCTCTCTCTCTCTATGTCTCTAATGAATAAATAAATAAAATCTTTAAAAAAAAGAAGAAGAATAAAGAATCTTAAGCAGACTCCAAGCTGAGCATGGAACGCCATTTGAGGCTCAATCCCACAACCCTGAGATCACAACCTAAGCCAAAACCAAGAATCAGATACTTAACCAACTGCACCACCGAGGTACTCCTAAAAATTAAAAAATGTTTAAAAAGACTTGAATTTTACCTAAGTATGTGAATAAAATGTATGAACCCTCTCTTAGGTAGGGACTCTATTACTTAATAGTTTTGTTTAAGAATGTCATAGAAGTCACAGGGTTGCACTTAAAGATAAAAAAAGACTCAAAATATAAAAAAATATTTTGACTCAAAATATAAAGCCTACTAAAAAATAAATTTACCAATATTTTTTTCTAAGTGTGAAAGGTATTCCCCATTCAACATCTGAAATGAAACAAAAAACACAAAACTAAATAATAATTACTTCCTTACGAGAGCTATGCTGGTCAGGCAAGATTGCTAGTCATACATAGGGTTTAGGAGGAAATGTGGAGTCCAGGAATTGGTGAATTTTCAGAGGCTCTGAAGCATGGCTGGCTTGCAAAATCTTGTTCACTAAGGCAGGTTGCTGTTGGTTAATTACACTGACTTAAAAACAATTCTAAAGAACTGTAACTTTTTTCCTCTTTTAAAAAATATTTTATTTGACAGAGAGAATAGTGTGTGTACATGTACAAGCAGGGGGAACAGCAAGGGGAGAGGGAGAAGCAAGCTCCTCACTCAGCAGTGAGCCTGATTTTGGGCTGGATCCCAGGACTCCAGGACCATGACTCAAGCCAAAGGCAGATGCTCAACAAATCAAGCCACCCAGGCACCCCAAAGGAACTGTAATTTATTCAGTTAAGCAGGTTTGAAACTGGTTTGAGTGACTAACAGTCACCATGTCTATACAAGATTCAGTCTTCTACCAGGAGTATGGAAACTTCGTTTTATTTTCACAAGGGAAGCACATAAACCAACACACACACATATATATATATATATATGTATGTGTGTGTGTGTATGTAAGTCATATGGTTTTATAATCACATTTCAAGAAATTGCAATAAAAATAGAAAATAGAAATATTGTCAGTGTTAAGGGGGAAAAGCACTTGTCTTACAAGATATATTTAATCAGTCATTACATGTTATAGGTTATGGCAATTCAAAGATGAATATGAAAAGCAACAACCAAGTGGCTTATAGAGCTATTCAAAGTGAGTCTGGTCCACAATTTTTGTTTCAGGTCTGCAATGAGGTAAGTACAAAAATGGGGTGTTTAGAAACTCTTACAGGAAATTTGTATTTGACAGAATAATTTTATGCTCTTTGAATCTAATGAAAAATTAAAGTTTATATTTTGTACAACCATTTTTTCATTTTTCTAGTAATTAATTTTTGTTGTCTGTTATAAAAATATTGGTTCACAAACTGGTCTTTCACCACAGAGAGAAGCATTACTTCGTAAGACTCAGAAAGGCAGCTATCTGCAACCAGAGAATGTTGTATTTTGCTATGAAGATCCAAGCAAAAAGAATGTGTATCACACACCAAGCAAATAAACACCTGCATCAGAATTGGAAGAATGGTGACAAAATTGGAATAATGATGACAGAGCACATCTAAATGCTGCATCATCTATCCCCCAGATGCAGCAGGAGATTATGGTATGTGGAAAAACAAATGGCTCTAGAGATAAAGCTGCTTCAAAAGAATCAGACTCTAAATATGAAGAAATTTATGAACACCTTAACCTATCTCTTCTATTTTCATTTTTTAAAAAAATGCATGCACAAAATAATCTAATCTTTAAAAGGTTTATCTAAGATAAATCTCCCCTGAAATTACATGGATAAGACATGACATAATTCCTACCATTAATGAGCCTGAATTATCCCAATAGTACAAAAACAGATGATAATAATAATGTGGTAAAGGCAGTAGTATAGAGATATACTGGATGTTATAGGAGAGCCCAAACTAGCCTGGATGATCAAAGCTTCCCACTGAATGTGAAAGCTCCCATGTACTCAAAATTCCCACTCGACTTCACCCACTATAACAAAGTTCTGTACGTTTTACTTCCTCAATTCCTCTCATATTGTTGGTCCTGCTTCTCCAGCAATACCACGTTAGTCCCAGGCCACAACTCACAGCTATGATTATAACTCCCAACAGCCTCTACTTTCATGAGTGCATCCTTCCGATTGCTGCCAGTTTTCATTCCCAAATTCAAATCTGATATCACTTCATTGCTTAAAAAATTCCATGAATAGTGTAAAAAAAATTCCATTAATAATGGAAAAGTAAGGAAAAAAGAAAACTGGATGCAAGCTGTATGATCTCTACTTTCTAAAGATGTATATGTGGTAGGTATAGTACCTATACTACACTACTTTATAACTAGGCTAAATATTCTTATAGGTCATAAACATTTTATAATGCTTTAAAGTCCCTTACATAATGACCATAAGATAGAGCTATTGATTTTATAGAACTTAAAAAGAGGTAGCATGGGGCACCTGGCTGGCTCAGTTGGAAGAGCATGTGACTCGATCTTGAGGTTGTGAGTTTGAGTCCCCTGTTCATTGCAGTAATTATTTAAATGAATAAATAAATTAAAACTTTTAAAAAGTAAAAATAAGGGTGCCTTGGTGGCATAGTTGGTTAAGGGTTCAACTCTTGTTTCAGCTTAAGTCATGATCTCAGGGTTGTGATATCGAGCCCCATGTCAGGCTCCACACTCAGCAGAATCTGCTTCAGATTCTTGCTCCCTCTCCCTCTGCCCCTCCCACTTCTGTGCTTTCTCTAAAATAAATAAGTCGAACTTAAAATTAAAAATAACAATAACAAGAGGTAGCATGGTTTAGCAAAAATAACATTGACTTTGGTATCAGGATAATTGGATTTTAGCTAGATACATTTTTGGGAAGTTACCTAATCTCTCCAAGTCTGTTCATTTATAAAAGAATAGGATTGGATGGGTCATGGATCAGTAATCTTTTTCTGTGATGGGCCAAATAATAAACATTTTAGGCTCTGTGAGCCATACAGTCTCTTTCATGATACTCAACTATGCCATAGTAGTATGAAAGTAGCCAGAAACAATACATAGAGAAATGACTGTGGCTGTGTTCTGACAAAATTTTATTTAGAAAAGTGAGAGCAAGCTGAGTTTGGCCTATAAAAACCTAGCTTTAAGTAACCACTGTTTAGTTCTAAACGATGAGAGGAATTTTTTTTCCCTATTTAAAATTCCCGGGACATCTGGGTGGCTCAGCTGTTGGGCAGCTGCCTTTGGCTCAGGTCGTGATCCTGAAATCCGGGATTGAGTCCCGCATCGGGCTCCTGTGAAGAGCCTGTTTCTCGCTCTGCTTAGGTCTCTGCCTCTCTCTATGTCTCTCATGAATAAATAAATAAATCTTAAAAAAATAAAATAAAAAATAAAATTCCCTACACTCTTCCCTTTATTTTTATGTATTTTTTGAGGATTTACTTATTTATTTGGGAGAAAGTATACATGCATATAGTGGGGAGGGGCAGAGAGAAAGGGAGAGAATCTCAAGGAGACTCCATGCTGAGCACAGAGCCCCAAGCAGAGCTCCATCCCACAACCTTGAGATCATAATCTTAGCCTCTTAGCCAAAATCAAAGAGTCTGATGCTTAACTGACTAAGCCACCCAGGCACCCTGGTTGCCTTGATTTTTAGAGAAATCTGTTAGCCGTATCCTAACACAAGGCACATAAACTAGTGATTAATAGCAGATTTTCGGATCAGACAGTTTTGGGATTCTCTATTAGCTATTAGCCTTGGACAAGTCACTCACTTAAAATCACTCTGAGCTTCAGCTTTCTTATAAGGTTGTTGTGAAGTTTAAATGAAGTGATAATAGGGGTGTCTGGCTCAGTCAGAAGAGCATGTAACTCCTGATCTTGGGATTTTTGAGTTTTTGAGTCCTGTTGGGCAAAGGGAGTACTTTTTTTTTTTACAATCCTGAGGTCTTTTATTTTCTTTACAGTTATCATGCCATGAATTCATAGGGAATGGGTTCCAGCAGTTCAGGCTCCTTTCCATTGGTTCTCACAAAGTGTGCTTCTCTGGGTGGGGCAGGCTGACACTTCAGTTGGACCCAAGTACCTTTCTCTTTGGCTTCCTTCTTTTTCTGATCATTTTCCTTCACACGTTTCAGGAAGCTATCTCGGCTCTGAGTGTTTAATATGCTCAATGCGGACATTAATTCTCTTGGCAAGAATCTTGCCCTTAACTTGTTTGTTTACAACAATGCCAACAGCATGCTGAGTAACATTGTAGACCCTTCCAGTTTTGCCATGGTAACATTTGTGGGGCATTCCTTTTTGAACAGCGCCCATTCCCTTGATGTCCACAATATCACCTTTCTTATAGATTCGCATGTATGTGGCCAAAGGAACAACTCCATGTTTTCTAAAAGGCCTAGAGAACATATAGCGGGTACCTCTCCTCTTTCCCTTTGTGTTGGTCATTTTGGTGAATTACTGGAAGATGGCCGCAAAGGGAGTACTTAAATTAATAAAACTTTTTTTTTTTACTTTAAGCGAAGTAATAATATATAAAGTATTTAACCCTATATCTGGTATATAATAAGCATTCAATAACTGAACATTATTACTTTTATAAATTACACAATCCTGAAGCTTTGGTCAGGAACACAATACTCCAATCAACATTTCTTTCCAGCAAACAAATAAAATATGCTTTATAATGATCTATATTCAAATGCATTTTTCACTAAAGCAAAAGACAAGGGCTGGCTATACTACCCCTAAGTTCCTATGGCTTTGATTTTTGTTTTTAAATGATAGCAGTCAGCTTTGAGTGCTTACTATTTACTTACTAGCTGTATGACTCTGGTAAAGTTCTATAACCAACCTTTCATTAGCCTCCATTTCTTCATCTGAAAAAATGTGGAAAATAACAGTATTAACTTTATAGGATTGTTACAATTATTAAGCCAGTTAATAAATTGTCTGGCATATAAACTATGTAAGTACCTGCTATTATTTTACTTAGATATTTAACATTTGTTCATTTCAATGAACAACCTAAAGAGGTATTACTCCTATATTTACAGTTGTGGATAATGAGGGTCAGAGAAACTAGGAAACCTACCCAAGGTCACACAGCAATTAAGTGGCAATGCCCAGGACTCAACACAGGACTGCCTGACTACAAAGCCAAAATCCTTACAAGGCCAAAGAGGACCTTAACTGTATCTCTGTATGGCACATACAAATGACTTTTAAGAACTAAAATAGGGGTATTATAAAATCCCCATACAGGAAATGTCTGATTTTTTTTTTTAAGTTCAAGGGTAGGAGAAAACATGTAAAATCACAGATCTTCTTACAATGATAGTTTCCTCATAAGTAAAATTTTTCTTGAAATGATTCCTCTTTTTAAATTATAGCTAATTAATTTAACTCAAACTTTCATTTTTAAAGTAATAAGCAATCCTTGGCATTAAAATAACTAAAGATGCAGCATAGTGACTTATCCTGTACACATAAAGTACTATGCAAATGCTGGCATTCACCTCTAACTGATCTTTGAGATTTACATAGGCCCTCTCAGACTAATCTTATAAAAAGCAAACCTAGAGACCCTAACGGAGTTCTGTTACTTTATTCCATAAATTCCCAAGTATTGACTTAGAACGTGGGCTCAGAAAAACTTTCCAATTCAAATGAAAATACTGACCAGGGATCCCTGGGTGGCGCAGCGGTTTAGTGCCTGCCTTTGGCCCAGGGCGCGATCCTGGAGACCCGGGATCGAATCCCACATCGGGGTCCGGGTGCATGGAGCCTGCTTCTCCCTATGCCTATGTCTCTGCCTCTCTCTCTCTCTGTGTGTGTGACTATCATAAATAAATAAAAATTAAAAAAAAAAAAAAGAAAATACTGACCAATATCAAAGGGGAAAAAAAAAGACCTCAAGGAAAAAGACCAAAAAACATTACTCTGGTGCATAGGTTTGTTTCTAAGTTTGTGCTGCATCACTTAGTTCTCCTCATACTCCAGGCCTTGTGAATGCTACTGGTAACTGATACAGAAGAGAAGTTGGCTTTATACTGTAAAGCCTCAGAGCCGGGATCCCTGGGTGGCGCAGTGGTTTGGCGCCTGCCTTTGGCCTAGGACGCGATTCTGGAGACCCGGGATCGAATCCCACATCGGGCTCCCGGTGCATGGAGCCTGCTTCTCCTTCTGCCTGTGTCTCTGCCTCTCTCTCTCTGTGTGTGATGACTATCATAAATAAATAAAAATTAAAAAAACATGTTAAAGCCTCAGAGCCCAGCAACCCAATACTAACAAGAAACACAGGACAGTCTGATATAGCTTACTTCTAAACTTTATTACATGAATGAACCCAAATTTAGAACTCTAACCTAACTCTAAAATTCCCCAAATGCAAATAAGATTAATCTTCAATGTTAGAAAATTATAAATTAGGGGCACCTGGGTGGCTCAGATGCTTAAGTATCTGCCTTCAGCTCGGGTCATGATGTTAGGGTCCTGGGATCCAGCCCCACGTCTGGTGGCTCCCAGCTCAGTGAGGAGTCTGCTTCTCCCTCTCCCTCTGCCTCTCCCCCTGCATGTTACGTTCTTGGTCTCTTTCTCTCTCTCACAAATGAATAAATAGAATCTTTAAAAGGAATAAAATAAGATTACAAATTGGGGATCCCTGGGTGGCTCGACGGTTTGGCGCCTGCCTTTGGCCCAGGGCGTGATCCTGGAGTCCTGGGATCGAGTCCCGCGTCGGGCTCCCGGCATAGAGCCTGCTTCTTCCTCTGCCTGTGTCTCTGCCTCTTTCTCTCTATGTCTATCATAAATAAATAAATAATCTTTAAAAATAAATAAATAAAAATTAAAAAAATAAAATTACAAATTATAATCTAACCTACATAATAATCTGACCTACATAAGCAGATTGTCAATTTTCTTTCCAAACCAGAAACACTGAAAGCCAAAATAATCATTAATTAAGAATTAATAAAACATTACACTCTATGCTATTCAGAAAGAAATATTGTATGACAACAAATACACTATGTAAATACCATTATCTACTTTGGAAGACAAGATACTTAATTCTCTTTAGTGTTCTGTTGAGAAAAGTGTTCTGTTGAGAAAAGAAAAAATGTTCAAATTTTAGATTAAGGAAATCAAATTACCTTTTACCATTTCAAAATAATATTCTAACACGCTGGATTATAGTAGGGTGTCATTCCTTGCCACATATTCTATTGCCCATAAACACTAAAGGGAAGGGGAGGAATGAACAGTATCTGCCTAACAATAATGGATTAATCAGTAATGTCATCTCCACATAGAAGAAGCAGCACTGTTATTCATGTTAACATAGTATATCATAAATATCAACTTCCAGTTCTGGAAGAAAAACAGGCACTCATGGTGGTTCAGAAATTACCTTCTCAAAAAAAAAAAAAAAAAAACTAATATTAAAAACAATCTGCAAGGGGTGCCTGGGCGGCTCAGTCAAACATCTGACTCTTGATCTCAGCTCAGGTCTTGATCTTGGGTTGTAAGTTTGAGTTTCTTTAAAGTTGGGCTCCACACTGGGCATGGAACCTACTCAAAAATAATAATAATAATTTACAAAATGTTTAGTAAAGAAGCCTGCCTACATAACTGATACTAATAGTTCTTAGAACTTTGTGGGGGGGGGTAGGGGGGTCATCCATGAACCCCTTTTGAACAGCTGTTGAAAGCTATGGGTCTTCTCCCCACAAAGTACAGATATACAGAGTTCACAGAGTCTTGTAAGACTATGGGCACACCCACATATCAGGTTAAGAGCCAGAGAGATAAAATACACATTTTTCCTGAGGTACCTTTGACTCTCATAATTTTATCTGACTCATAAGAACCAACTAAATCCTTCATAACCAGACAATGAATTCTCTGGTAAAGCTAGCTCTTAAAAAAAAATAAAGTTTGACAGTATTTACTTAAGCAGTATTCACCTGAAAATAAATTATACTGGCAGCATTTTATTTATTTATGATAGTCACAGAGAGAGAGAGAGACAGAGATATAGGCAGAGGGAGAAGCAGGCTCCATGCACTGGGAGCCTGACGTGGGATTCGATCCCGGGTCTCCAGGATCACGCCCTGGGCCAAAGGCAGGCACCAAACCACTGCGCCACCCAGGGATCCCCTACTGGCAGCATTTTAAAATACAGCATGTAACTAGTGATATCAATAATTATAGTATATTAGAATTTATAAAATGATTTCACATTATTATAACAATATTTTTCTCTCTTTTACAGCTAACAAAATGGAGGTTCAGAAAATAATGTGCCCTGGTCACACAGCCAACAAATGGAGAGTTGGATTCTAATTCAAAGGTGTCTAGTTCCAGAACTGAGCTTACCTACTACATTATTATATCCTGATACTTCCACACAAACCCCTCAGAGAAAACATTTTTAAAAAGGAAGGCCTGATGGATCACATTCTATCAGAGATATATCTTGACATCAGTAAAGAAAAATTAGTGTATTTAAAATGTGTGATTTCCTCTTGTTTCAATGGTTAACATAAAACATGATTTTCAGAAAAATAAAGAAATGGTCAAGCTAATGAGTTTTAGGACTAAAAATAAGGACATTTTATTATTTTACAAAGCACTTCTCATTTAACTCTAATTCTTAATATACAAAAATAACAACTTGAAAATTTAAATATAAGAAACTGAAAGTTTAAACATCCAATTTTTTTAAAACAAAAAAACCATTTGAAAATAATTTTCAGGATGGTCAAAATATTCCTTGCAATCTTTTAAAAATAACAATACTCCTTTCCTTCTCTATAATCTTAAGATCTCTTGATTTTTTTTTTTAAGTGTCATTTGTCTAAACCCATAGAATATACAACACCCTATAGTAAACTATAAACTTTAGGTGATAATGATCTGTTAATACAGATTCATCAATTGTAATAAACGTACCATTTCCGCGTGGGAATTTTGATAGTGGGGGAGGCTGTGCCTATGTGGAGCAAGGCAGGGGGCACAGGGAGGCAGAGGGTATACGTGAAACCTGTATCCTTCATCCAATTTTGCTATGAACTTAAAACTGCCCTAAATATGAACTCTATTTTGCAAAAGGGATGGGGTGGGTGTGTCAAAATTCACCTCATTTTCTTAACAAATGAGGAAATCATTGTTTTCTAAAAATTGCCCTGTGACTTAAGCTTCCTGCCAGAATAGAGCGCGTCGGACTGTTCTATCACATGTTTATAACTCAAGAAACCATTAACAGTAATCTTATTAAGCACTAAAAGAATTCGTTTTAAATGTCAATATAGGGATCCCTGGGTGGCGCAGCGGTTTGGCGCCTGCCTTTGGCCCAGGGCGCGATCCTGGAGACCCGGGATCGAATCCCACGTCGGGCTCCCGGTGCATGGAGCCTGCTTCTCCCTCTGCCTGTGTCTCTGCCTCTCTCTGTGACTATCATAAATAAGCTTAAAAAAAAGTTAAATGTCAATATAAAACTAAGTGCATACTTGAGTATAGTTACCTTAAGATTCCTCTTTCTATTTATGTTCGTACTATTCGATATTTTAAAAGGCAATACTATATCAAGGGACTGCAAGTTTGCAGTGGATCACTGTGCAGACAGACAAACTAGAAGGGGCGCCAGTAGGAAGGAGGAGGAAAAGCAGCAGCCAATGAAAAGAGCTACCGCCAAGCCGAGATCCCGTTTTCCCAAGTCCACCCTCTGCCACGGCCAGGATTCAAGGGAGATAAAGGTCTCCCTGCAGAGCGCGAACGAAGAACGGCGAGAGTCAGACAACGATCGACTTTCACAAAAGAAAAACAACGCAAAAACAGGGAAAAGTGCAACTCACAAATAAAATGCTTGTACCAACCTAGGTCTTCCGAAAAGCTTTCCCCCAGGGCATCATCCCAAAGCGGTACCACGAGCATAGAATAAAGGGCCAGAAAGAGTCACGCTATTAAAAGAGATGAAAAGGACTACTGAGAAAGGCTCCATTTCTACGAAAAGACATCTGATTCACCACCACCAGGTGGGGGGGGGAAGGGAGGGGGGACACAACGCTTTTCACGGCCAGGTGCGCAAACGCTACGAATGTGCCAATCCGGGTGAGGACCTGGCCCCGAGCTAGAAAACTCCCCACTGTGTAGACGAATCGCCCTCCCTGCACAACCATCGCCTGCGGGTTAGGTAAGCCCAGAACGGAGGGGAAGGAACAGACAGCTGGCTCTGGGGCAAGCGGAGTCGGCTACGCGATCCGAACCCGGCTGCAGTCGCAGGTGTCACAGCAGGAGGCGCCCTTCGCGGGGGTCGAGCACCGCGGAAGCGACACCTGGGCGCGCGCCCCCCCCCCCCCCCCGAGAGGCAAGTCCCGACGGGCGCCGAGCCCCCGCGGCCGAGGCCCGGGCCCGGGCCGGCGACACCCCCCCCCCGCGGCCGCCCCGCCCCGCCGCGCCCCGCCGCGCCGCTTCCCTGCAGCCCGCCAGGAGCACCTGCCCGTCCCTGTCTTCCGCGAGGGACCGCGAGGAGACCGCCCAGAGGCCGCCGACGCGGCCGACAGCGCCAGAGGCCGGGGCTCTCCCGCCAACCCGAGCGGCCCCAGACGCTCTCGGCCGCCGAGTTTCGTGACCGCTCGCGGGGCTGCAGCTGCCCCGAGCCGGGGGCGCGATTTCGGGCGGGGGGTCAGAGGCGAGGAGCGACGCGGACGAGCGCGGTTACCTCGGCCCCTCGGCGCGGTTACGCCCGGCCTCGCCACGGCGGCGGCGGCGGCGGCAGCGGCGCTCCGGGCTCCCGCACGCCCGCGGCCGCCCGCAGCTCCTAGCGGCGCCTCACTAGCCCCGCGCGAGCGCCCGACGGACGCGCGCCTTCCCGCGCGGCCCCGTGGAGCCCCCGCCGGCGCCGGCGTCCTCCGGGCTCGGAGCGAGCGGAGCGCGCGCCCGGGCCTGCGCACTGCACCCTGGGAGGTGTGGCTCCTGGTCCCCGCCCCCGCGCGCGTCCCCGCCGCCCCCGCGCGCGTCCCCGTCCCCGCCCCCGCGGCTCGTGGGCGGCCGGAGCCGTAGCGCTGGGCGGCTGCAGCGCGCAGACCAGGGCTAGGGCTAGGGGGCGCCTCCAAGCAGCTCTAGGTGGGGCGCCGCACACGCATCCCTGAACTTCCCGGTCTCTTCACCTCGGTGGCCACACAAACTTTAGTTTCTTAGTATTATCCATCAGCTCCCCCGCGCCTGAGTGTTGGGCGGCTTTATCCCTGTTTCCTAGATGCTGGGGCAGCGGCGAGGCGTCCGCTCTCGTTGCTCTGTGCTCCGCGGAGGGAGTACCCTGCAGCCTGAGTCCGTAAGCACATACCCACGGTTTATTTTATTTTTTTTAATTTTTATTTATTTGTGATAGTCACAGAGAGAGAGAGAATGAGGCAGAGACACAGGCAGAGGGAGAAGCAGGCTCCATGCAGCGGGAGCCCGATGTGGGATTTGATCCTGGGTCTCCAGGATCGCGCCCTGGGCCAAAGGCAGGCGCCAAACCGCTGCGCCACCCAGGGATCCCCATACCCACGGTTTATAAACCGAAGGCAGCGGTTGATTGACCTAAGCAGACACTGCCCTCCCGCCCCCCCCCCAAAAAAAAAAAAAACATTGCAAGTAAAACTGGTGTTGAAATAAACCAATTTTTCAATGAAGTCAAGGGAACGTAGAGGTGGGAGATTAAGAGAGCGCAGAGAAAAACATTTAAAAGGATGGTCCCGGGGATCCCTGGGTGGCGCAGCGGTTTGGCGCCTGCCTTTGGCCCAGGGCGTGATCCTGGAGACCCGGGATCGAATCCCACGTCGGGCTCCCTGCATGGAGCCTGCTTCTCCCTCTGCCTGTGTCTCTGCCTCTCTCTCTCTCTCTCTCTCTATGTGACTATCATAAATAAAAATTTTAAAAAAAGGATAGCTAAAATCCATTTATTAAAAAATAGATAAATAAATAAATAAATAAATAAATAGTCCCCTAATTTGTCTTCGGTTAGAACAATGTCAAGCTTTTACAGCCTATTTGAGAATAAATTCGACCCTACATACATTTATGAATGTTAATACGTACGTTTGTATTGATTTTCCTAGAAAAACAGCTTTTTAAAAAATAGCGGCGTTTATGTAAACACATTTATGGATGTTAATACATAGGTTTGTATTGATTTTCCTAGAAAAAGAGCTTTTTTAAAAAATAGCGGCGTTTATGTAAAAAAGAAAACCCAAAATGACCACTTGAATTTGAAATTCCATTTCTTAAAAACATCACCTTTTTTTTAACATGACAGAAATTGAGATAATCCTTAATATTTAAAAATATCTCTCTTCAGAGCATTGTATTTTGCGAATTTAATGAATGTCAGTGCCCTTAGAAAAATAGAGCAAGGCCAGTTTTTTTTTTTTTTCTTAAGATTTTATGTATTTATTCATGATAGTCACACACAGAGAGAGGGAGAAGCAGGCTCCATGCACCGGGAGCCCGACGTGGGATTCGATCCCGGGTCTCCAGGATCGCGCCCTGGGCCAAAGGCAGGCGCCAAACTGCTGCGCCACCCAGGGATCCCACAAGGCCAGTTTTAAAGTACACACACACACACACACACACACACACACACTTATAAAATTTGTCTGGAAGCAGGATGCAATACAATGTATATTTAATAAAACCATGTCCTAGTAGAACTTTTTGTATAATATGAACTTTTCAATCAGGTGTACTATGTCTCCTAAAAAAAAATGGGGTGCCTATAGGGGTGCCTGGTTGGCTCAGTTGGTAGAGCATGCGACTTTTGATCTCAGGGTCATGAGTTCAAGCCCCATGTTAAGCCTAGAGCTTACTTTAAAAAAATTAAAATGGGGGATCCCTGGGTGGTTCAGCGGTTTGGCGCCTGCCTTCTGCCCAGGGCCTGATCCTGGAGACCCTGGATCGAGTCCCACATCAGGCTCCTTTCATGGAGCCTCCTTCTCCCTCTGCCTGTGTCCCTGCCTCTCTCTGTGTCTCTCATGAATAAGTAAGTAAAATCTTAAAAAAATAAAAAAATTAAAATACAATAAAAATGCTTATAGAGCAGAATGCTGTTTTCTCTTCTAATTGACATATACAAAGCAATAGACTACTTGTAATCACTACCTCAAAGAAATATACATAAAATTTCAATACCCTTATCATTTATTTATTCAAGACTATTTACTGAGCATCTAACTAATGCTAGACACTGAGCCTAGCATTAGAAATGGGAAATACACCGTGAACAACACTAAGCAGTCCTAGCACTTTAGTGGAGGAGACAGGAAAAAAATACTAACAGAGAAATAAAAAAGTATGCATAGAGTGACAAGGGGAGTGGGGAGCATACAAGGTATACCAATCTAGAGCTTTTTTTGGGAGAAGAGAATCACATACACACAAAATCTGAAAATGAAATGAAATTTTCAAACCGAATGTCCATAAACTAGGGGTAGGGGGAGAGAGTCCGTCTCTAAAACATAATATATCCACAAAATTTTTCTCAATTATCTAAAAATATATGTATCTCACAAAACAAGATATACCTTTGATGGGGTTCAGGACATGCTACCCCCACATATGGCATGTTGGCATATTGAATAAAGCTGAAAGAATTTGAGAAAAATGCCAGAAGGGCGAAGGCCACTCTCTCATCTTTCTTACCCTCTCACCTTTCTTACCTAAAATAGTTTGTAAAACTGCCATGTAAGTAAAAGTGCCCTACCTGTACCAAAAGGGGAAAAAAAAGATAGTTTAATCACCAGAAATGGAACTTAAAGCCAAGAAGGCTGTATAAACAAACCTTGTTAAACTTATCTTCCTAGTTACTTCACTAATCAGTACTCCCAGCCCAAATCCCTTTGTCTTGTCAATTTGTCACAAATTTATTCCTTCTTTGTCTAAAGCTTCCTGCTCTGGTCATTTCTTTGGTCTTGATTGTAAAGACCCCCATATGCAAGTTAAAAAAAAAAAAAAAAAAAAGTGTATGCTTTTCTCCTGTTGATCTGTCTTTGTCAGCTTAATTTTCAGACCCAGCCAGGGATCCTAGAGGATCAAAGAAAACTTTTTTCCTCCCTAACTTCAACTGAAAGAAAAGAACATAGGTTTCCTAAATCTGACAAAGAATATTTTCTTAGCTTTTATTGATTCCTCTCTAACTCCATTTGAGAATAAACAGCACTGGCCTTAATAAGTGATGATCTTTCTTTAGAGACTCCACCCCTTCTCTAAATCCCACAAAGTCCCATAAATTAAAACTGGAATAAGTCTGATAGCTGTTGACTCATTGTCTGTTGTACTTTTTGGTTTGAATAAATCACAGTGTTTTAACCTTAATTGACATTTGCATTTTAAGCTAAAATAGAAGGCATCTTTATCTCTAATCCTGAAATAAAAGGTCTTCTAATTTCCAGAAGAATTTCAGATGTGGACTGCAGAGGGATTTGGAAAGATTAACAAAGAGGACAATTTTTATCACCATTTGCAGTGGAGGCAAAGCTTCCAGCCAGAGGGCAGTACCCTAGAGAGCTTCCGGCCTATAGGGAAAAAAAAAAAAAAAAAAGTCCTTAAAGAGCCTGAACACCACCTCGCCCTCTCTAAGTCAGAGTCACTGGCTTGCACTTTCTTACCACTCCTCTACCCCTATCTTAGCACCCTCTTCCACGGCCAAACTTAACTGTGGTGCTTCTGCTTCCCTTTGAACAACTATCACTTCCTGCCTTCTGCCCCACAACACACCGGATGCCTACATTTTCTGGCCTGTGTCCAGCAGCCCAACTTATTCTATTTCAGTGAATTTCTGACCATTCTACCATCCATTACCCTTGCCAATAATCCGACATAAGTATCACCAAACTTTTGCTGACCTTTTTTCATTCTTCTCTCTGAAATGTTTGCATTTCCCTAATTTCTCTCTGGGCCTTTGTAATTGCTGGGCTTTCTTTCTCTTTGCCTGGCTAATTCCCATTCATCATCCAATATTAACTTAGATACTATTTCCACAAGGAAATCTTCCCTGTTTACAGGCCCCTCTCTTCAATGCTGGGTTAGTTCCTTACAGATATGCTCACATTGCAACCTATTTTTGCCCCAAAGGTAGCACTTACCAGAAAGCATTTTTTTAAAGATTTTATTTATTTATTCATAGAGACAGAGAGAGAGAGAGAGAGAGAGAGAGAGGGAGAGAGAGAGAGAGAGATTGAAAGGCAGAGACACAGGCAGAGGGAGAAGCAGGCTCCATGGGGAGGTTGGGGGGGCTGACATGGGATTCCATCCTGGGTCTCCAGGATCACGCCCTGGGCCGAAGGCGGTGCTAAACTGCTGAGCCACTGAGGCTGCCCCTGAAAGACTCTTAAATAGAAAGTAGGAGCATAGTACTTGATGTATGGTAGCTGTTTAATAAACACTTGGGCAATAAATGAATGCATACCAACTTTGTGCAATAAAGACGGTTTGAGCAAATATTTTCCGTAAAGGGCCAAATAAATATTTAAGGCTTGCAGATTCTAAGACCCTGTCACAACTATGCAACTCTGCTTCCTAAAGGACAATAGCCAATTTCCACTGGTGGCTTCAGAATATCTCTAAAAGACAGAATTTGAGTTAAAAAAAAAAAATGAGTGGAAAGAGTGGGGGTGCAGCTCTGGGATGACAACATTACTTGAACATAGAGTTACACATTAGCTACATAGTTCTTGTTTAGAATGATAAATATTTTGGGTAGTTTGGGGGTGGGTCTTTATCTCATTTAAGATATAGATCTGTATTATATTAGATTTCTGATAACATCTTCACATTGTCATAATGGAATCTATCTCTGAAAAGTTTATTTTTTGAAATATTAGTTTATTTAAATCAAAATAAATGCAGCATGGCATATACTGCTAGGTGCTTAAATAGTATCTGCTTGCCTTCTTTGTGAATAAGAAAACCCCAGGTTTTTTGAGGTGTGGCTATGTACCTAGCTAACAAACTATCTTTCAGCCTCTCTGACAAAGTTCTGTTCATTTGATAAAAGTACAAGTGTTGCATGGACTTTGGGGGATGGCTGCCTAAAGGGAATTGATTCAGCTGGGGGAATCCTCTCATCCTTCTCTCCTCCTGGAATAGCTTGAGTTTTAGCAGCCATCTTTGACAAAGAGGTTATTTGAGTCATGTATAGGATGGTGAAAAAGTACAGAAAGAGCCTGAGTCCCTGATGACCATTGAACCACCAAAACAGTCTCACTACAAGCCTTGAGGGGTGAGAATTTCCGGTTGCAAAAAGAATAATATCCCTATCTGATAAACCAAATGTGGCTGCTCCCAAATTTTGGAACTGGCACAGTGGCCTGCCCAGGCTTGCGGGCTTTCTTTCCTATTAATTAGCAATTTAGGACTGCTTTTACTGGGTCAATGGAGAAAGATGATATAATAGTCAGGAGCCAAGAAGAGATCAGCAGATGAAAACTGCTGATTAAAAATGATAAACCAAGGTTGAGTAATCAGAGTATGTGAGTTTATTCTGCTAGGCCTTGACCATTTTTCATAGAAACTTTAAGACTATACTTTGAGGTTATCTTGTTGCAACCTTGGGTAAATGATGTAACTCTTTTCCCTAAGTAGCTGCGGGCTGGCTGTCCTGTAGCCATTATCTAGAACTCCTGCACCCATAATCCCTACACAGATGGTCCAAAAAGCTCAAATTTCAGATCCTCTTTGTAACTGGTTCTCTTTGGGAGTTTATAAGTCAATATTGAACAGGAGAAATTGTTATAAGTTCATTTATTTTTTAAGGAAGCAGAACCAGAAGTAAAACTTTCAGCCAATATCCTCAGAGGTGAACTGGATTACTAAAATAGAATAGCCTGTTGTTCAGCCTATTTGGAAAGTTTCAGTTGCTACTTTTATCATCAGCTGAAGCTTGGATCATGTAAGACCAGAGGGTAATTGGATATGTGCCTACCTAGTGAAGGTACCCACTAAAAGATTTCCTTTATGCTCACAACTGTTGAGCACAAAACAGATGAGGCCAAAGAGAGCTCAGGATAGAGAATATGAGATGACCTTTGCTACATGCTCTCGTTGGCAAGCAGCCATTTACACGTCAGTCAAGAATGTTTAAACTGCTCTCAGAATATTGTCCTCAAATCTGTAGTATCATTTTTCTTTGAAAAAATTTTAAAAAAGAAATGTCCGTCTTACCGGCCTCTACTTGGCAACATGAACTCTTTCCTCAAGCTCTGTCAAACATTTTACTCTTCTCTCAATGGAGCCCCTTCTCATCTTTTCAATCAGGCAGCTGAAAGAAAACTCACAGTACATTTGAGGAGAATTTAATAAAGGTATTGTATTGGACAGATTCTAGAAAAATATCCTAGGAGCAGTGCAGTATTCCTGAGCTAGTAAGAGAAAACTTACTAACTGAAGATGAGAGAAAGCTATGTGTAGAGGGCCTCCTGACTATAATAAAGACTTCACAAAGGAAAGCAGCTGACTTGTGGTGACTGCGAGAAAGAAGTCGGGGTGGAACTGCCCCAACCTTTCTCTCCTCTTTGACCTCAAGTGACAGCCCCTGCCAAAGGCAGCTGCTGGAAGCCAGAGGACAAGGAAGTCTGTCGATTTTGTTCATAAAGGTCAACTTTTCTGGCACAAAGCAGGATAGAGACAACTGGAAGATAGTCAGCACACCTGCTATTACATTTTTGTTCATGCTGGGCTCATCACCTAGAATGCTGTCATTCTCGATTGTAATAGAATCTTCTGGTCTAGACTATGATTCAGTGTATGACCTACTTTGAAATATGGAAATGCCTTTCTCCTCAGCATTTTATCTATATCACTTGCACTGACACTTAACTATATACATCCTTTATTATCACTTTAAAGTTTCACATTTATATATATATATATATATACCAAAATGTATGAGTTACGCCTCTTTTCTATTTCCACAGCATCTAACACAGTGTTCAACATAGACCAGTTAAAACAAACTGTAATCGTATTAATCTTCTCCCTCTTTTTATCATCACACCCTACCTATTCCTTCATATTTTACCTTCATATTATTATGTGGACATTCAATGGAGAAAAAAAAAATCATTCAAAGTCAGTATTGGAAAGCACAAGACCTCTAGATGTTAGGATTTTTATACAAGTGTGTCAGTAGAGGTGTTCCTAAAGTTGGGCAGTGGACATGCAGGTGGAACTTAGGCTTCTATGTGTAGACATCTGTGACTCTTCACTGGAGGGTTTTTTTTTTTTTTTTTTTTTTGCCTGCCTGATTACCCAAAGGCAGGGAGGCTAGAAGTGCTGGGAAGTCAGCTGTCATCCTTCTCTCTCACAAGCAGCTCTCAAACAGTGACTGAGGGAGCTGATGACTAAAAATCACAGCAAACTCACCTATGGGATGAGAGGCAACGCTGAGGTACCTTCTACATGGTTTCCCAGAATTCCTCAGGGGATTGAACCCAGTTGCCCACAGCAGTCATCTGCATGATAATGCACCTTTAATAGCTTTCTTCTTTTTTCTCATTCCTCCTTTCTGCTGCCAATACTTTTGGAATCATCTCCCAAATGAAATAATTCTGACTTAAATTCTTATATTCAGGTTCACTTCTAGGGTAGCAGGATAAGATATACCAATGGTAGTCAACCTACCTGTGAGGAATATACAAAGGATGTGCTTTGCTTGGTGTAACTTCTCTACCCTGATATTTTCCTTTTCATTTGGTTTCATGGTATCTACATATATTTTTGAACCACCAGAGGAAAATTCCAAACACATTTTTTAAAACTAAAAGTAAATATTAGTGGTACTTTATCTTATTATAAAAGCAACATCTACTTACTGTTGAAAATTTGAAAATAAAAATGACATCACTATTCTAAAATAGCAACTGTTACTGTCTTGCTGTGTATCCTTGAACCATTTTCTTTACATGAATTAATATTGGGGTTTTTTTAAATTGTTTTTTTCCCACTTGAGAATATATACTGAATAACTGGTCAAAAAGTATGTATATTTAACAACATTGAAACATTATTGTAGGCTGTTTCACTATATGGATTTACTATTAGTATCCCTTTATTTTTTTAATTAACTAATTATTTTTTAAATTTTATTTCAGTTGAATTTGCCAATATATAGTATAACATCCAGTGCTCATCTCATCATGCGCTTTCCTAATTGCCCATCACTCAGTTACCCTATGCTCCCATCCCCCCGCTTCTGTTTTTTAAAGATTTACCTACTTGGGAGAGTGCACGCATGTGCACAGACCTATGCTCACACACAAGCATGGGGAGGGGCCAGCGGAGAGGGGAGAAGCAGAGTCCCTGCTAAGTGCAGAGCCCAGACCGGGGGTCTGTCTCACAACTCTGAGAGCATGACCTGAGCTGAAATCAAGAGTCTGACCCTTAACCAACTGAGCCACCCAGGCACCCCAATTACTATCCCTTTAATCGAACTTTCATTTTTTATTGTTTTGAGCTTTTTGGTTTTCAAAAAAATTGCTAGGTTGTATAACTTTTAACTAAATCATCAAGATATCCCAAATGTGGGAAATCAGAGGACATATAAATTCAAAGGATTTGTGATATCTTAACCTAAGTGGCCCCCAGGAAGGTTCATACTCTTACCAGCAATGACGACTATGGATTTCCTGACAACTCTACCAATTCTATTTTCTTTGTACAGTCCTTGCCAATATTTAATTTTATTTATTTGATTAATGATAAGGGCAAACCTTTAATATTCTCATTGGTCATTCTTTTCCTTTTTTTATGAACTAGCTTATTTCTACACATAAGGACAGTTATTGGAAGATGCTGCTATAGTACCAGCTGAGGGTCACTCTATATTGTTCTTTGTCATTCAATTATTCTTCTTCTAAAAACAGACCTATCTAATTGAGGCCTCTGACATCTTGCCTCGGGTATCTAATTCATGTTTAAGTTTAACCTTGGTCTCTGTACCAATGACTCCTCTTTTTTTTTCTCCCTTAAGTAAGCTCTATGCCCAATGTGGGGCTCAACCCCACAACCCCAAGATCATGAGTCACTTATTCTACCCACTGAGCCAGCCAGGTGCCCATCACATGAGTCTTTCTATAACCTACTGGATCTCTCTCCATTGGCTCTCCTATCAATATTGAATATCAGCATGTTAAGTCCTGACTTTCAATCACTCACTATTTCCAACTTCCTCAGTGACACTCAAATTCTCTTGGCCTCCAAAATTTGAAGTAGGGGAACTTCTCTTTAATCTTTTCCCTTTTTTGTACCCCAATCCAACTACACATCATTATGCAGTTTCTTTGTTTACAAGATCTCTCTTTCTCCCAACACATTATCTGTACAACCATGACTCTAAGTTAAACCTATCACATCCTGTCCAAATGACTTATTTGGGTTTTTTTTTTCTAAGATTTTATTTATTTATGCATGAGAGACACACAGAGAGAGAGAGAGAGAGAGAGAAGGAGGCAGAGACACAGGCAGAGGGAGAAGCAGGCTCCATGCAGGGAGCCTGACCTGGGACTCAATCCCGGGTCTCCAGGATGAGGCCCTAGGCTGAAGTGA
Organism: Canis aureus; assembly: GCF_053574225.1. NCBI lineage: Eukaryota > Metazoa > Chordata > Mammalia > Carnivora > Canidae > Canis > Canis aureus. The sequence goes on from NC_135643.1 coordinate 11,021,594, forward strand.
AGCTAAACCGCTGACCCACCTGGGCTGCCCAGAATGACTTATTTGAATTCAGAGCTAATAGAGCTTTAAACACACAATTTTAAAAATATTTTAGAATAATTAAATTTATCTGGTAATGATATATGTGCTTATACCATTAAATAAAGGGAAAAAAGATAGTGTACTTAGTTCAGTGGGCTTCTTTTTGAACACATCCTTCTATCTCTTTCGCAGATAGATAAACACTGTTCTGAATGTGATATTTATCATTCCCACATATTTCTTTGTAGAAATAGGCTCAATAGAGGAATGGATAAAGAAGATGTTTTATATACACAAATACACACACAGAGGAATATTATTTGGCCACAGAAAAGAATGAAATCTTGTCAGGTGCAACAACATGGATATATAACGCTAAGTGAGGTAAGTCAGTACAAGAAAGACAAATACCATATAATTTCACTCATATGTGGAATTTAAGAAACAAAACAAACAAAGAAAAAAAGGGACAAACCAAAAAACAAATTCTTAAATACAGAGAACAGATTTCTGGTTACCAGAGGAGAGGGAAGCAGGGGAAGGGTGAAATAGGTGAAGGAGATTCAGAATACATTTATTGTGATGAGCAGTGAGTAATGCATGGAATTGTTGAATCACTATATTGTACACCTAAAAGTAATATAACCCTGTATGTATACTAGAATTTAAAAATAAATAAATAAATAGAAAGGGAACTATAAAAATATAGATTATAATCCCTGCCTTATAAAAACAAACATGCATAGGAATGCTGGTTATAAGGCACACTAAACAGTGGTTGTTATCCCTAGTGATGAGATTGTGAAGCATAGAACATGTTGTCATTAAAAAGTACTGTTTTGCCAGGAAAAAAAATTTCATGTATGTGTCATCCTTTGAGATGGATGAGCTACACCTTTGGGGGGGGAGGGTGAGGAGGTAGCCTGGCTGTAATCATTTAATCATCATCTATCACAATATCTATAGCAAATCAAGCATTAAAAATTATGTTCTATACTTCATATTGAATATTTTAAATATGACCTTAATTGGATATGGAGATGTATGATATAATACAGTCTCTCTTTCTCTTCAAATTGTTCACACCCTGCCAGCTCCTAATGTACCCCAGGGAAAAACCAGACCCATTCAATGACTTAGCACCAGAATTAGGCCAAAATTTGTCTTTGGGATCCGTGGAGTGGGAGGAAGGGAGGCTCCGCAGCTAACAGTTGTAAAGCACTTGGAGCTCCCTCTGCTGGAATATATTAGTAAAGGAACAGTAGTGAAGGAAGCATTCTACCTTGAGGGGGAAGGAATGGAAACAAAAGGAAACCAATGGCTCTCTGAAAGTTAGCTTTGATAGGAGGGTAAAGCAGAAGTTTGAGACAACTGCAGTCTCTTTTCTAGGGTTTTCAGTAAAATGTGTCACTTTTCCTTCTACTTTAGGAATATTTGCATTATACGAGGAAAAAACATGAACTTGACTTGTTAATAGATACCTTATGGGAGGCAGCCTCAGAGAAAGGCATAGCATCTTTTAGCAGGATGATGACAGAAAATTTATTCTAAATCAATTTAAATACAATTTAGTATGTAAATAAAAGGTAAGACTTTTTTTTTAACTTTTGGGAGTTCAATTAATGTTTCTGTACTATGTCTCTCTACTCTTAATTTTTCTTTATATTTTTAAAAATATTTTATTTATTTGATAGAGACAGCACAAGCAGGGGGAGCAGGAGAGGGAGAAGCAGACTCCCCGCTGAGCAGGGAGCCCAACTCTGGGTTTGATTCCAGGACCCTGAGATCATGACCTGAGTGGAAGGCAGATACTTTACTGAGGCACCCAGGTGCCCCTATCTCTCTAATTTTAAAGTGAAGATGACAATATCAATCCCAACCACTTTGATAATGGGAGAGCAAATGAGAAGACAATAGATGCTAAATGAACTTCCAAAGTGCCACATATTATCATGGCTAAAATCTCAAAACTGGCTGGTAGCCGTGTTCTCAGATGAACACAGTGCTGACTCCTAGGCACTACATTTCAGGCCCTGATGATAAAGAAGGCATGGTTCTCAACCTCCCAGAATTCGGTCTTACAATCTACTGGGGAAGACACTGTAACACAAATAATAACAATAAAACATGGTAAATCCTATAAAATAAGAAAGAATTGGAAAGTTATGGGAACACATAATTTTCTGGAAGATCAGAAAGGCTTCAAAGAAAAGTTGAATTTGCACTGGGACTTGAGAGATGAGGTACTTGCCAGTACATTTTTCTTTCTTAAAATTGTTTATTTAGCTGTTCTCAGTAGAAACTCTCTTCCAAAAAAATTTTTTTTTGAAAAAAAAAAAAACATAATTAGGAGAACAGCAAGTTAGCCTTGTTCTAGTTTATTTCACTGGCAGACTTAACAAACAACATAGAGATGTAACCACTGGTTAAATAGACAAACCATTAGACTAAGGTTGATATAACAGCATGGACATAAAAAAAATATTGGCTTATTGAAAAGGTGAAATAACAGAGTGATAGGTTGTAAGGTTTATATTTATTATTTATGTCCTGCTTCTAAAAATAATGTTAGGCTTAATAGCTTTCAGTTCGTATATGGAAGATAATAATACAAATTTACCATTGATAATGATAGTGAGTTCTGCTCTTCTCCTCTTGCAGAAACACAAATCCATGTCCTGTTAATACCTTTTAGGTCCCCAGATGCTAAGCATTACATCTTATATTACATGCATTTAGCCCTGAATGCTAAATCTCAACAAGCATGTTTTTACGGCAGGAAAAAAATGTGTAGCTATAATTGTCTATATTAGGAAAAAAGAAGAGCTTAATTCAGTAACCTAACTAAAGCAAGTAGAGAAAAGGAAATAGTAAGTGAGTGGAAATATATGAACTAGAGAATATAAAACAAAAGAAAATCAAAGAAACCTAAAGATTTTTTTGAAAAATAGTAGAAAATGACAAAGATTTAGCAAAATGGACCAAGATAAAAAGAAGGAAGACTAAAATTACTAAAATCACAAGTGAAAACAGAGTAATTGCTACCAACCTTACAAAAATAAAAAGGCTTACAGAGGAATACTGTAAACAACTAAATATAAATTATAGGTCTACATAACCTACATGAATGAACAGATTCCTCTAGCTGTCCCAATTTCCAAACTCGTTCTCTGAGGTTAGTATTACTCCAGTACCAACAAAGATATCACAGGAAAAGAAAACTATAGATTGATATCCCTTATGAACACAGATGCAAAAATCCTCAACAAAATACTGGAGAACTGAATCCAGCATCATATTTAAAAGATTGTACACCAGGGTACCTGGTTGGTTCAGCTGGTTAAGCATTGCAGTTGGGTTTGACTCAGGTCACGGTCTCAGGGTCATGAGATCAAGTCCCACATCATGCTCTCTCTAAAATAAAATAAATAAATAAAACTTAAAAAAAAAGATTGTACAGCATTACTAAGTGTGATTTATCTCAGGAAGGCAAGTATAGTTCAACATATGAAAACCAATCAATTTAATATATCATATTAAAGACTGAAAAGGAAAAAGACCCAAGTGACCATTTCAATAGATACAGAAAAAGAAAAAAGAAAAAAGAAAAGAAAGATACAGAAAAAGACACTTGAGAGAACTCAACAACATTTTATAATAAAAAATACACCCTGAAATGGAAATAGAACTTCCTCATCCTGATAAATGGGATCTATGAAAAACTCACAGCTAACAGCATACTTAAAAAAAAAAAAAAAAAAAAAAAAAAAAAAAAGATTTATTCATTTGAGAGAGAAAGAGCAAAGGAGGGGCAGAGGGAGAAGGAGAGAATCTCAAGCAGACTCCCGGCTGAGCCAGGAGCCCACCGCAGGGCTTGATCCCGTGACCCTGAGATTACTATCTGAACAGAAACCAAGAGTGAGATGCTCAACTGACTGAGCCATCCAGGCGCCCCCTAACATCATACTTACTAGTGAAAGACTAAAAGCTGGGATCCCTGGGTGGTGCAGTGGTTTAGCGCCTGCCTTTGGCCCAGGGCGCAATCCTGGAGACCCTGGATCAAATCCCACGTCAGGCTCCCGGTGCATGGAGCCTGCTTCTTCCTCTGCCTGTGTCTCTGCCTGTCTCTCTCACTGTGTGCCTATCATAAATAAATTAAAAAATTAAAAAAAAATAGACTTAAAAAAAAAAAAAGACTAAAAGCTTTCCCCTAAGATCATAAATAAGACAAGGATGAGCCCTCCTGCCACTTCTATTCAACATTGTACTGGAGGTTTACCCAGGGTAATTATCCACAAAAAAGAGATAAAAATGCATTCACATTGGAAAGCAAGAAGTAAAAGTCACTCTATTCATGGATAACATAATTTTATACACAGAAAATCCTGAGAAATCCACACACGAACAAAAAACTATTAGATCTAATAAATGAGTTCAATATGTTTACAGGGTACAAAATCAATATACAAAAATTAGTTGTATTTCTATATGCTAGCAATGATCAACCTGAAAATGAAATTAAAAAAACAATTCCGTTTATAAGATACATCAAAAGAAATAGAAGACTTGTACACTGAAAACTATAAAACATTGTTGAATAATGAAGACCTAAATAAACAGAAAATCATCTCATGTTCATAGATTGGAAGATTTATTTATTTATTTATTAAATTTTATTTATTTATGATAGTCACACAGAGAGAGAGAGAGAGGCAGAGACACAGGCAGAGGGAGAAGCAGGCTCCATGCACCGGGAGCCCGACATGGGACTCGATCCCGGGTCTCCAGGATCGCGCCCTGGGCCAAAGGCAGGCGCCAAACCGCTGTGCCACCCAGGGATCCCCAGATTGGAAGATTTAATATCAATATCATTAAGATGTCAAAACTTCCCAAATTGATCCAGAAATTCAACATAATCCAAACTGCTTTTTTTTTTTACAGAAATTTATAAGCGGATCCCAAAATTCATATGAAAATACAAGGCACACAGAGTAGCCAAAACAATCTTGAAAAGTGGAACAGAGTTAGAGGATTCAGACTTCCCAATCTTCAAACTTACTATAAAGTTATGGTAATCAAGACAATGTAGTACTGATATTATCTAGGATAGACATACTATCCAGTATGTAAAAGAATGAATTCAAATCCCTGTCTCATACCACCCACAAAAATTAACTTAGAATGGATCACATATCTAAATATAAAAGCTAAAATTATAAAATTCTTAGAAGAAAATCTAGGCATAAATCTCTGTGGCTTTGGATTAGGCAAAGGTTTATTGGTACGATACCAAAAGCACAAGTGATAAAAGACAAAATTAAAATTTTTAGATGGGCTTTCTCAACAATAAAAACTTTTGCGCTTCCAAGTACACTGTCAAGAAATTGAAATGAGAGTGCATTGAATGAGAAAAAATATATGCAAATTATATACTTGATTAGGGACGTTAACTGGAGCGAATAAAGAATATTTACATCCCAATTTTAGAATGGGCAAAGGACTTGAATAAACATTTCTCTTAAGATATATAAATGGGGGGATCCCTGGGTGGCGCAGTGGTTTGGCGCCTGCCTTTGGCCCAGGGCGCGATCCTGGAGACCCGGGATCGAATCCCACGTCGGGCTCCGGTGCATGGAGCCTGCTTCTCCCTCTGCCTGTGTCTCTGCCTCTCTGTCTCTCTCTGTGTGACTATCATGAATAAATAAATAAAATCTTTAAAAAAAAAAAAGATATATAAATGGCCAATAGCATTTGAAAAGATGCTTAATGCCATAGTCATTAGCAAAATTACAAATCAAAACCACAGTGAGATACCATTTCACACCCACTAGGATGACTCTAATCAAAAAGACAAATAATAATGAGTATTGATGAGAACGTGGAGAAACTGGAACCTTCATATATTGCTGGTGGGAATACAGAATGGTGTGATCTCCTTGGAAAACAGTTTGGAGGCTCCTCAAAAAACTTAAAAATAGAGTTGTCCCATGACATGGCAATTCCACTCCTAAGTATCTACCCAAGAGAAGTGAAAACTTATGTCCACATAAAATCTTATATATATGAATATCCATTACCGCATTCTTCATAATACTCCAACGTGGAAACAATGTAAATGTCCATCAAATGATGAATGGGTAAACAAAATGTGTCCGTACAATGGAGTATCATTCAGCCATAAAAAGAAATGAAGTACTGATGATACATGCTACAACATGGATGGACCTTGAAAGTACTATGGTGAGAGAAATCAGACACAAAAAGCCACGTATTCTATGATACCATTTACATATACTATCCATAATAGGCAAATCCATAGAGACCAAAGGTCAATGAGTGGTCGTCAGAGGTAGAGAGTGACTAGTAACATGTAGGAATCTCTTTGTGCAGTGATGAAAATGCTCTGGAAGTACATAGTGGTTGCACACCTTTATGAATATACCAAAACCTACTGAATTATGTACTTAAAAAATAAAGAAAGAATTATAGCCTTAACAACATTTTAAAACTTTGGAGGCTGCTAATAACAATACCTAATACTTGATAGCACTGACCATTGTTGTTGTTCAAAATCCATTATAGAGATTAAGTCATTTTGTCCTCATTACAAACCTATGACATATTCCTTTTACTAACTCCACTTTTTAGAAGAGAAAACCTGAACTCAGAGAGGTTAAGCATCTTGCCTAAGGTTACACAACTAAGAGACAGAGAGGGGATTCAAACCCAAGTATGAAAGTCCATTCAAGCCAATACATTTATTTGGCTTGTCAATGTGACTATGCCACAAAGTTCCAAAGGAACTGGTAAACAGGAAATAACTTTATAAAAAATAATTCAGGGTGACAAAAGTTACTGTGCTTTCTAGAGGATACTGGGAAATTTAATCTTTTAAATATAAGATACTGGGAAATTTAATCTTTTTAAATATAAGAATAAAACACTTTATTATTACTTATCCACGTTTAGGAGAGGCCCTTTCCTGGCACTTACATTTCAGATATTATTGGCTGCATGCAAACCCAGAAGCTTCCATATTAATTCTCTTTGAAAGGTGTGTTTTATTCAATCTTTGAGAATTAGAAATATTCACTTTATTTCCAAGTGGAAGCTGGGAAAAAAACGGGATGGAGTGTTTAGTCCTGATAATTAACAAGGGCTGAGTTTCTTTTAATGCTGCCAACTCAAGCAGACTCAGTGAGGCTTGCGCTACAAGCCGCTGTTAACAGTGGGGTTCAGTTCATACTGGCGAGGCTGGCCAACGTCCACTTTGTCTTTGCACAGAAGAGAGCACTGCAGAGCAAGTGAGGGCTTGTTCTCCGCCATGCCAAGATTAATCATCTGCTGTATGTTGACTTATGTTCATTATCGAGAATCCCAAAAGGAAAGTTGTCTCTTATCCCAAATAGAGCTGTCTACATCCAGTGTAGTCACTGATAACCTTGAAAACAGGAAAATCTTCATGTGAAGTCATAGCTGAGGGAGACAAGATTAAGGGCAGCGTCTTAATGCTGGAGATGGCAATGACTCTGCCTGTTTCCATTCTTGCCCACTGTAATCCATTGTCCACGTGGTAGCTAGGAGACTGAGACTAGAACAAATCGAGTGCCTTCCATTACACTTAAAACCTGGAGTTCTCACATGACCTTTGTATGCTTGCATATCTGAGCCTGTCTCCCACCTTTGGTTTCTTCAATAACAGACTGCCAAGAAAACGTTGAAGGGAGAACTACAAGTTTTAAGAAACTTGAGAGACCTATGAACAACATGTGAAGTGTGAATTCTATATGATTCTGAATTGAACAGCACAACTATAAAAAAATTATGAGGCCAGGGCACCTACGTGGCTCAGTAATTGAGCCTCTGCTTTTGGCTCAGGTTGTGATCCCGGGGTCCTGGGATCAAGTCCTGCATCAGGCTCCCTGCAGGGAGCCTGCTTCTCCCTCTGCCTATGTCTCTGCCTCTCTCTCTGTGTATCTCATGAGTAAATAAATAAAATATTTAAAAAAAGAAAAAATTATGAAGCAAAAGGAGTAGCTTGAGCATGGATTGGATATGTGGATTAAGAATTATTGTTAATTTTTTAGGTGTAATAATGGTATTGTGATTATGGGTTTTTTGGTTTTTGTTTTTACAATAGCTCTTGTCTTTAGAGATACATACTGAAATCCAGGCAAAGTAACATGTTATGTGGGATTTGCTTGAAAATAATCTAATGAGTAGAGGGAGGAGTGTGCAGGTATAAATAAAATGAGATTGGCTGCAAGGAAATAATTATTGATGATGGATGATGAGTATTTGGCAATTTATTATACTATTCCTAAATATCTCTGTAGCTATGAGAAGGGGCACAAACATATTCTATAAGTTTTATTTTATTTTTATTTTTTATTTTTTAAAAAAGATTTTATTTATTTATTCATGACAGACAGAGAGAGAGAGAGAGGCAGAGATACAGGCAGAGGGAGAAGCAGGCTCCATGCAGGGAGCCCAACGCGGGACTCGATGCAGGGTCTCCAGGATCACACCCCAGGCTGAAGGCAGCACTAAACTACTGGGCTACCCAGGCTGCCCCACTCTATAAGTTTTAAAAACAGGAGACTGCATGACGTCTTGGAAAGAGTATAATCGTTGAAGTGAGACATCTGGAATCCTAAACTCCATCTTTTACCATCTGCATCACCTTGAGTGACCTCTCTGAGTATCTGTTTTCTTTCCTATAAAGCTAAGGATTTTAAAACCTACTGAGTCACAGCACTGAGAGCTAAATGAAATCACATATGTCTACAGCCTACTGCAGTGCTAGCACATAGAAGATATCTTAAAAATGGCATAAAAAAGAGTAACACAAATACAGCGGTTTACTCTTGTTAATGAGTCACTCAGTTCTTGTTTCTCTGTACTGTTATTGAACTACTCCTACCAGTGTGTTGTTTCTTGCAGACCAGAATGTAAACTGCTTAAGGAATCTTTAATTTAAAAAAAAAATTGTTTATTGTGCCTAGAACAGTGATGGACATAATAAATGATTATTGATTGAACAAAGCAAAACAAGATATTTGGCCTCTGGGTTTGGACATCAAGAACTAATATTGAATCACTAACATTGACTATGTCTGTGGAACATCAGCAGATTTATGTTTTTTTACTAGAGTTATTAAACACATATTTATCTGTACTAACCTCTGTTCTAGGCACAAGAGAGTGCTAAAAGCTGGAAAGAAGAGAATTTCCAAATACCGGTTAACATTGGAGATGCATTGTGTATGTATTTTTTCTATCATTTTTGTTAGTGTAAATAGTAGTGCTTTCATGCATTTGTTGCCGATCTGTCATGTTTTGTATCGAGACCAATTTACTTGACATCGTATGTGCTTGGCATTAAAAACAGGGTAAGAATTCTGTTTTCAAAAGGGGCACAGTTAGCTGGTAGACTCTGCCAAAGCAATTTTCCCCCTCCCTTCCTTTAACCTCCCAAGGAGACAATTGGTGACATTCTAAGCAGATGCTTGCTCAGAGAGTGGGCAGCAAGCCGTGGGCAGCCTGCTCGCTTAATTTTAAGCAAGATCTTTGTGTGTTTTATTATATTAATTAGTGTATTGGCAAGGTCGAATGGGATTTTTAAACCAGCAGGGGTTTTGCTGATCCCTTAATTTGCAGTTTGTGATGGTTCTTTTGTTTTTGTTTTCGTTTAATTCTTCCACCCATTAAACACTTCAATCTAGCATTAGTTGTAACTCCCTGTACTGCTAGAGCTTTAGGGAGTGATGCATGAAGACAGAAAGTGGCTGGAGTAAGGAGGGCAGAGTGCATTTTTTTCTTTGGTACTGGTTTGAAAGGGGGCTGCTACTTTCATTTTATGTATATAGGTATTTCACTGTAGGAATGAGCTCCTAGAAAAATGATGCCACGGAGTAAGCGCTTTTTAGGGATATGTAGAAAAATTCTTCAACCTTTCCTTTGAGCTTTAGGTAATGCAAGTAGAAATACTTGATTTAAACATCTTGGGCCAGTGAAGACTGAAAGAAATGCACCAGAAAGGGATACCTTTGTGGATTTATGTAAATGAATATTAGGAAGATTTTCCTGTTGTCCTTGAATTAACTATTCATCTTCTCACCATTGTTTGAGGGCAGAGATGCTTCCTTAACTCATCTACTACCTACAATACTCATTTTAGTTAATAACACTAGTTCAATTCAGCCTAATGCTTCATTTAAAAATTCTATATAAATCTTATTTCTTTCTCTACCCTCTGTGCAGCCTTGACCCATTACTTTAAGGGGAAAACACATGGTTAACACTTACATCCCTCTGTCTGTAGGCAAAAAGAGTCAGGCATTCCCAGAAAAAGAAAGATGACACATAGCTTTCTGACATGAGAAAAGTCATTTTCGGCCCCTCGCTGTCTTGTGATCTATGCTCAACTGGTACTGTTTCCCCAAAGCACATTTTTTGCAGAACTTCCTGGGATATGTTGAAATTGCAGAACAGACCTCAGTAGTTGATGATTTGAAAAGAACTAAAAAATGTAAGAACCAACTGCTACTATCAATCCAGGAGATAACCTAATCACACCAGGGACTATAGATCAGTGGTAAAACTCAGTTTAGTTTTGGGTGCCTGGGTGGTTCAGTTCGTCAAGCATCTGCCTTTGGCTCAGCTCATGATCCCGAGGTCCTGGGATGGAGGCCCATGTCGGGCTACTTACTCATTGGGGAGTCTGCTTCTCCCTCTGTCTCCCCTACCCACCCATGCTGCACACACACACTCTTTCTCTCAAATAAATAAATAAATAAAATCTTAAGAAAGAAAGAAAGAAAGAAAGAAAGAAAGAAAGAAAGAAAGAAAAAGAAAGAAAGAAAGAAAAAAGAAAGAAAGAAAGAAAGAAAGAAAGAAAGAAAGAAAGAAAGAAAGGAAGGAAGAAAGAAGGAAGGAAGGAAGGAAGAAAGAAAGAAAGAAAGAAAGAAGAAAGAAAGAAAGAAAGAAAGAAAGAAAGAAAGAAAGAAAGAAAGAAAGAAAGAAAGAAAGACTTTCAGTGCTGGTTCAAAAGTAAAGATTGAGCTGACATATATTTTTGCATTAACTTTGCAGGACTGAACTCCCTTTGAGCACTCAGATACCAGACTAGCTAGAGCCAGAGAGTTGATGATACCCCAATTCCATGCTGAATTCCCCCTTGCGCAAGCCCCTTCATGAATATGTATGCACCCTTAGCTTAACACTTATGTAGTTTTGGGGACGCCTGGGTGGCTCAGTGGTTGAGCCTTTGGCTCAGGTCATGATCCCGGGGTCTAGGATCAAGTCCCACACATCCGGCTCCCTGCGAGGAGCCTGCTTCTCCCTCTGCCTATGTATCTGCCCCTCTGTGTCTCTCATGAATAAGTGACTAAAATCTTTAAAAAAAAAATTTACCCAGTTTTATTGATCAAGGAGACACTGTTTTGGGAAATATCCCCAGTGTTCTCCTTTACTTGGTGCAAATATACCCTTCCCTTTGCTATTCTTCAGTTTGCTTTGAATTTTGGCTCGACTACAAGAGGTGAATTTAGTTTTGGGTAACATGTCCAACACCTAAAAATGGAAGAAATCCTTTATTACTTAAAAATGTATTTTGTTGAATATTCAAAAAATTTTTTTAAATGGGGCCATGGTGGGGGTGGGGAGAAACGCAAAGGAGTTATTTCTGAGGAAAATTTGAGAATTAAGGATTGATGAATTAGTAAATAGATGCCTTATGGTTAATTTGCAATATAATAAAACATCCCATTTTAAATCAGGGTGGGTTTTTAAAAATATTTTCTTAAGTGTATTTTGATAAATTCCTGATGGACAGGTAAAGTTCGTGTTAAACGATCATAGCCAAACAAATTCTTCCAAAATGAATGGAGCTTTTACTTTTCAAAAGTTACTACTGTTTCTGAGGGTAAGGGAGTTCATTTCTAACTGAAGAGGGAATAAAATGAAATGGCAACCCTTGTGATAGTCTCCCCCATCTCTGCCTCCCCTCTTTCCTCCTACCCCCCACCAACCACGAGACCATGATAATTGCTTGGGAACATTGGGATCCTGAGAAAAATAATAATAAGTAAAATAACTTAGAAAAAGAAAGACATAAATATGGAGAGTCATTTAAACTATTTACAGATAGCCAAGTTTTAAATAAGTATGTAGAATGTTCTCCAAATTATAAATTAATCTACCTTGCAAAAACATCTGGCACTGTGTCTAAAATCCATTTAACATACATTGTTTCCTTTTGCTTTCTCTTTTTATTTCTTTTTCAAGGACATGATGCTTGAAAGGGTACATGGCATATTTTTTGAAGTGTTCTCTTCATTCACTGATAATGAGAAATAAAGAAAAACAGAGACAGTGAGAACAGTGTAGTATTGAACCGACCAGGGTGGCTGTTGAACACTGTGAAGACTGTCTAGATTCTAAAAAAATTATTTGGGAAAAGTCAGCACTGTTGAGTGTGTTGAAGACTCAGGGGTTTGTAAAATATATTTTTTTCTGAGAAATGTTCTGGAGGAGGTAAGAAATAGTAAAGGCAATTATGCCTTAGAAGGGATGCTTCATTATAGTTTGGTTTTAAAACTTCCGTTTAAATTTTGTTAGTATTTATTTAGCACTGACTTGTTGATTATAAAAGGTTAGTCACTGAGTATCTGTGTGGCTTACCATTTTTCAGAAGAAGAATTTTATTTGTAAAGCAGCATCTGGCTTCTGCTGTCTCGAAGCTCTTCCTTTGAATACTCTTGTAAGGAAATTACTCATTTTGGAAAATGACCCAGAATGACATAGGGTTGTAGACAAACAATGATCTTCAGAGTTGGATAAATTTAGCCTTGAGTCTAGCCTCCACAGCTACTGGTTGTGCCACTTTGAACAAGCTACTTAACTTCTTTGTGTGCGTGTGTTCCCCAAAAAACCTCATTTATGGATACTGACATTTCAGTTTCACATCATTTTCACATGTCACTAAATATTATCCTTTTCATTTTTTCTCAATCATTAAAAAATGTAAAAAACATTCAGGTGGGCCAGATTTGGCCTGTAGGTCATAGTTTGTCCACCAAGTCTAAAGAGTCTACTCTCCAGCCTAATACTCTCTTCAATCCCTTAGCAGAAAGATTCTCCTAGGTCAGGGCTAAAACAGACCACGCCCTGAGGTAGGAAATGGGTAGTTCCTACTCAGCCCTTGGTTTTAGGAAGAGGATCTATTCAAACTCTCACAATGTTACTTGTATCATTTAGAACGGGAATAGGTGAAGGAACAGAAAGTCAATTTGCTGATCCTCCTTTCAGATGTATGGTGGAGGCTTTAGGAATCCTGAGAACCATACTTAGGGTTCAAGCTCTAAACTCTTACCTCAGAGCTCAAAAACACTGGCACCCAAAGATTGGCCAAGGTGAGCAGCTGTAGGAACCCAGGTCCAAGGACTCCTCACTTCCAAATGTAGCTTCTGTAGTCAGGGCTCAGGGCTGAGAGTCCTTGATTCCTTCCAGGAGGTAGAAGAGCAGGGCCCTCCTTACCTCCAGAGTGATTACACATCTGCCCTTCTGGGCTGCATTCTAAACCCAGGAGCTCCCTAATCCCTCTGTTGGTCCCAGCCATCTGTGGGTAAGAATTAAGGCCAGCAGCTCTGCCTGCAGCCTGTGACTTCTGAAGAACTTTGGTGCCTTTATAATCACTGCCTGTGGGAGGAAGGGCACAGAGGATGGTGTCCATTTCCTAAAATAGAAAGCTGAGGCCAAGCAACAGCAAAACAAGGTAGTAGCGGAGTCTGACCTTGAACCCAGGTCCCTGAACTCCCTCCAGGCTCTTTCTCCTGCCTGAACCACAGGGGGACACGGGGGTCCCCATGACCTGCCTCTCACTACCCAGCACAATGCTGCTGCAGCTCTCCAAGTTCAAGTTCCTGGGAGATGGAATCAGGGACTCTCGGGTGCCCCTCCCAGCTGGCACTGTTGCCCTAGAGTCTTACTTAACCTCTTTAACCTTAGTTTTCTAATCTACAAAATGGACATGATAATGTACTTACCTCCTAGACTACTAGATCTTAAAGCAGCTGAATCTTTTTTTATGTTATGTGATGCTCAGGAGAAATTGTGCATAAATATGCTTAGCACACTGCCTGGCACATATTAATGTCAGAGCTGAGTAACCATAACTTTTTTTTTTTTTTTTTTTAAGATTTTCTTGATTGGATGCCTGGATGGCTCAGTTGGTTGATCATTTGACTCTTGGATGATCTTGGGGTCCTGGGGTCCAGCCCTGGGTCAGGCTCTGTGTTCAGCAGGAGTCTGCTTATACCTCTCCCTCTGTTCTGCAACCCCCCCACTTGTGTTTTCTCTCTCTCTCTAAAATAAAGAAAATATTAGAGAGAAAGAGAGAGACACACACACAATACACAGAGAGAAAGAGAGAGAGAGAGAACAATAAGGAGGGGCAGAGCCAGAGGGAGAAAGAGTCTCAAGCTGAGTCTACTCAGCATGGAGCCCAATGGGGGGAGGGGTCCATCCCAGAACCCTGCCATCAGACCCGAGCTAAAACCAAGAGCTCACAGCTCAACCAACTCCACCAACTAGGCACCTCAATTTTAACAATTTCTTCAAAGACGGTCACTTCATAAAAATAGGCCTCTCTTTCTTCCAGAAACAAAGGCACATTTCTGCCCTGTGTAGAATGTGATCTCACTGAAAGTTCATGGGCCATTAGACTAAATGAAAATCACAGATGAGGCATCAGATGCAAGTTCTTATACATGGGTAAAGAGGATAATGTTTTCCAAGTTTCAGCAGAACAAACAGAAGTCAGTGGGAGTGATCTGAAAAGTAAAATAAAAACACAGCAAATTAAACTTCTGGGTGGAAAGCATTGACAGGTCATAGTCCAGTGACAAATAGCACAGACTCTGAGGCCAATCTGCCTGGGTTCAAATTCCAGCTTTGCTACTTACTTGTTATATGATATTGGGCAAGTTACTTAACCTCACTGTGATCAGTTCCTACATCTATAAAGTGGGTTAAACAAGAATACTCGAAACAGTTGTTGATATGATTTCCTGGGTGATTAGTCATCAAGTGCTTAGGACAGTGTATGGCATACAGTAAAATGTATATGGGTATTTGTTCAATAAACAAATATAGCAGTTTTCTTATTATCTTAAAACAAATCCATATTTAATTTGCTTGGGTAGGAAGAGACTCTCGGAAGAAATACCTGTAACACACACAAGGCCCATGTTTGTACTTCCTTGGTTTCCTCTTTTCCTCTTCTTTTTCTCAAAAGGGGTATTCATTTTTATACATTTAATTGCAGAGGGAGGAGACCTATGATTTAACCATTTATCCTTTAAAAATTTTTTTTTGGTGCATGAGCTTGGTTTGTTTGGCACACAGTTTGCTGTTGACTCTTTATTTTTTCACAACTGGCATTTTTGGACCAGACCATAAGGGCATAGGAAAGTACTGGAAGAATTGGTTTTGAGATGTTTTTATTTATTCCTATAGTTCAGATGATCAGAGAGACCAATACAAAGAGAGTATGCTGGTTCCAAGATTGGTAGTGAACCCCCATTCCCCAGATCACTGGAAGCTTTCAAAGAATTAGAAGCTATAATTTTTGATGAGGCTATAACAGATTTTTATTTTGAAGAAGAAAGCTTTGTTCTTGAGAAATCTCTTGTTGCTCATTATGCATCATTACCATTGTCTCTGAAGTGACATTTAGGGAAAAGCATATCCTCAGTTTTCCTTCTGGGAGTAGTTTACTAGATCTGAAAGAAGCCGAATCTTTTTTTTTTTTTTTAAAGCCATGGGATTAGTTTTTTTTTTTTTTTTAGATTTATTTATTTTATTTTTATACAGAGAGAGACAGAGAGAGAATGTGAGTGGAGGGAGGGAGAGAGGGAAAGGGAGACAAGCACTGAGCATAGAGCCCGATGCAGGGCTCCATCTCATGACCTTGAGATCATGATCTGAGCCGAAATCAAGTTAGCTGCTTAGCCAACTGAGCCACCCAGGAGCCCTCGTGGGATTATTTCTTTTTCTTTTTCTCCTCCTCCTCCTCCTCCTCCTCCTCTTCCTCTTCCTCCTCCTCCTTCTTCTTCTTCTTCTTCTTCTTTTTCTCATGGCATTACTTTTAATCAAGAATATTTTTACTATTAAAACTTAATTTGTGGGATGCCTGGGTGGCTCAGTGATTGAGAGTCTGCCTTTGGGTCAGGGTATGATCCCAGGGTCCTGGGACCAAGTCCCACATTGGGCTCCCCACGAGGAGCCTGCTTCTCCCTCTGCCTATGTCTCTGCCTCTCTCTCCGTGTCTCTCATGAATAAATAAATAAAATCTTTTTTTTTTTAAAGAAAAGCTCAATTTGTTTTCCTAACATCTAATTTTTTTCTTATTTATTAATTACAGAGTTACTACACTCAAAGCAATTCCAAACTTGGTAACTATAAATAACAATCTCATTGACTGATATGGAACTTTCTTGTATAGGCAGTCCTCTCTTTGCACACCACAATGGGACTATAAAAATAGACTCTGCAAACCGAAACCATGCCAAGCAATCTTAATAATCATTGGGAAGAATTAAAATTGTTCTGTGATCATTTGTCAAAACATAAAAACTGCCTTGCTGTTGGTTATAAATGTATAATGAAAGGAAAAAAGAATAGTAAAACTAATACATATTTAGTCCACCGTAATTTTAAATGTTAGATTGAGAATTAAAATGTTTGTTTGTAAAATACTTATCACAAGTAGTTTGAATAGCACTAGCTTTCTTCTCATCATATAATTTATGATGTGGAACGAGCCTCTTTTCTCTATGTTGGCTAATTCTCATATTCCTTCCTAAGTTTGGATCGGCTTCCAATATTTTATCCTTTGTGCTTTCAGTGTTGTAAAATAGCTCTGAGAGTTGCCTTAATGTAAAGTGTCTTGCTGTTGTCATTTCCCCTGGGACATCTTTATCCTTTTTATCAAAACTACTTTCTTTGTTTCATCCACAAGTTTGCCCCGCTAAGTTCCTCTGGCTGCATATGTAATGTCACCAGTCCCACAGTCAGCTATTTCTTTATAGCTCCATTTACGTTCAATTTGAATTTCACATCTAACATCACCACTTTTTTTTTTTTTTCACTTTTTGTTTCTTTTCTCTACTTCCATCTTTCCTGGCCAATTCCCTCTTTCAATGATCTGTTTTTATAAAATGTCACATGGGTTTATCACTGGGAGACAAGAAGTCTCCACAACTAAATGCTTTGCTGGCTGAGTGTGGACTACATTACAGATGTGCAGTGACCAATCCCTTACAGACTTTGAAAACAGTGATGTGAGGGCACCTGGGTGGCTCAGTGGTTGAGTATCTGCCTTTGGCTCAGGACATGATCCCAGGGTCCTGGCATCGAGTCCCACATTAGGCTCCCTGCATGGAGCCTGCTTCTCCCTCTGTCTGTGTCTCTGCTTCTCTCTGTGTCTCTCATGAATAAACAAAATCTTTTTAAAAAATGAAAGCAGTGATGTGATTGGTCACTGATCATGATGTGCATCTGTTATTTACATAGTGATTGGTGAACTAAAGAACAAGCAGTGAGTAGATACCGTATAAAATCATTCAGTAACTATACCCTACTACCAGAGTTTGGGACTGTGTTGTTAGGGGATGCTATTTAACCCCATGGTAACTCAATTGTGTGCATATCACAACCATGGAAAGTGAAGATTGTATATTGTATATAACTTGTGTGTTTTCTGTGATATAATTTGAGGGATGTTAAAGCAATAGCTCTCAACATACTGTGGGGGTGATCATTCTACCATGATTATTCGATTACATTATTCCTCTGCAACATCCTTGAGTGACTTTCTACACAGGATAGCAAAAATGACTACAATCCTTCACTCCTCTCTGTGCCTTAACCTTTTTCAATATGACTTTTTATCTTCTCCTGTGAAGAGGTGAAGTCCCCACTCCCTGAATCTTGGTTGATCTTGTGACTTGCTTTGGCCAATTGGATACTAGTGCTTAGCACACTTCTTATTCTGTTGGGGCCTTCCTCTCTGCTGTGGGAAGCTAGCTGGCTTCAGGATCAGTGTCCCAGCAGAGAATGTCCCAGTTCCCAGTTGACTCAGCAGTTGACTATAGACACATGACTGAACTCTGTCAAGATCTGGAGAATTGTTCAGCTGAATTGACCTCAAAGTGCTGACCCCCAGATTTAAATAGCTTTGTTTTAAGCCGTTAAATTTGGAGTGGCTTGTTCTGCAGTGATACCTATCTGATATTCTTCCCAATGCTCATAGGACCAATTCTAACCAAGATGCTTTCCAGCCATGGCTCTGTTCCACCTCTAGCAACAGAGAACTCCCCACGTTTAATAATAATCTCTACTTTTGTGTGATATGAGACTAAAAACAACACAAAACCCCCAAAAGGTGGCTCTGGTAATTATAGTTATGAAATCTTTAAATAGCACTGAGTATATTTGAAAGTTATTTCTTTATAATAACTCTATTACCCTACAGTTTCTATTCATTGGGCCGAGTTCTACTACCGTTTTTTTTTTTTTTTTTAAGATTTCACTTATTTATTCATGAGAGACATAGAGAAAGGCAGAGACACAGGCAGAGGGAGAAGCAGACCCCCCGTAGGGGGCCCGATGCAGTACTTGATCCCAGGATCCCGGGAACACGACCTGAGCTGAAGGCAGATGCTCCACCGCTGAGCCACCCAGGCATCTCTGCTACTTTTTTGTTTTTAAGAGTTATTTATTGATTTTAGAGAGAGAGAAAGAGTGTGAAGGAAGCCAGAGGGAGAGAATCTTTAAGCAGATTCACTGCTGAGTGTTGGAGCCCGATGTAGAGCTTGATCCCATGACCCATGAGTTCATGACCTGAGCTGAAACCAAGACTTGGGAGCTCAACTGACTGAGCACCCAGGCACCCTGGACATAGTTCTACTTCTTAGGGATAAATAAAATAATCTCTCTTCCACTTGCATGCTTTTCAAATACTTGAAGATAGCAATTGTGTGCCTCATGAGTCCCAACTTCTTCATGCTATATGTTTCAAGTTCTAAGTGACATATAAATTTCTCCAGAGAGTCTTTCATTTCCACTTCACCAACAAATTCCTCCCTGTTAGTCAGAGTTTGCCACAGAGTTAGCATTCCCCTAGTCACTTACTTTACACGATAAAACTGTCAGGCAAGTTAAGACATTTTCAGATCACTGCTCTTCAGCTAATTCAATTTTGTAGTCTACATTATGAAGGCAGCTTCCTTCTTCTTTTTTTTCTCTTTCCATCTGGCCTGCCATAGAGGGGACTTTTTGGAAATGATCCTGAGACTGTTTAAAGGACAGAAAAAAAATTAGAGAGGCTAGAATTCAGGTTATATGCTTGCCAGGTACAAGTTGGGACTATTCTAGAATGTTTTATATCTTGCGTTTTTGTTTTAGGTGTATTACTTGGATTTTAATTTTTTCAGGTGTTGGAACCTTGAAGAAAGACTCATTATGCCTTGTGTATTGCTTGTGTTTACTTAATGTTGCTATTTGGGTCTCTAAGGCCATAGATAGTGATTTTCATCTGGATGCCCTCTCCCTACATGTTGGGTCCAGGAGTAAGAGTGTGGAATCCTAAGCGAAGATAATAACCACTGTGCCTGCCAGAGGAAGGTACAGAGGAAGCAATATCCTGGTGCTAGAGGAGAGACAGGATTAAGGACATATTCTGTTTGCTGAATATGTAAAGAGAGCCAAGAATCAAATCTGGAAAGATGTGGAGTTTCTTAGGTGAATGACTTGTATGGGAACACCATTTATTAGTTAGAGAGGGCATAGTGCATGGATGTGTAATTAGCTATTAGAGACCAGAGTGAACAAGGAGGATTGAGTCATCTTTATATTGTTTCTAAATCTGAAGTGGTATACTATTTCACCCTGTGTGGGAGAGAGAAGGAGACCCTGGGAACTTGCATTTTTACAATAATTTTTTTACTTAAATGGTTATTAGAGCAATGTCTTCCAACTGGTTCTGTTTTCCAAATTATGTTCCCTGCCATCTCTCAGAGCAAAAGTCCTTTGAATATTGACACATATGTAGAGATCTTTCCAATTCCCATTTGTGCACAGCCCCAAAATTGGGATACGAGTTGTAGCAATTTTCTCTTGAACTCTGGCAAGCATTTTGTCACCAATATAAATGCACTGATGCCTTCGAGTCCATGCCAATTCCTGGTGCTGAACTCTGCACATTTTATATTCATAGTTATTTTTTCTTTTTTTAAATTTTTTATTTATTTATGATAGTCACACATACACACACAGAGAGAGAGAGAGAGAGAGAGAGAGGCAGAGAGAGAAGCAGGCTCCATGTACCGGGAGCCCGATTCAATCCCGGGTCTCCAGGATCGTGCCCTGGGCCAAAGGCAGGCGCCAAACCGCTGTGCCACCCAGGGATCCCTCATTTTTTCTTTATGTCAGTGGTATATTCTGCTTATAACTCAAAATCCTTCTGTTCTATCCTTGTTTTCTTCCAAATTGTCTCTAGTAACTGAACCTACACCAGGGTTCCCCATAACTGCCTGATCACCAGCTCCACAGAAGCCATTCAGTCTTTTGAAAATCCTTTTCAGGTAGGTAAAGTAGCATAAGGGCTGGGGGGAATATCAAAACCCAGCCTCCTGGGTCACCAAGAGTTTCTAGGACTTGTGCATGCCAGGAAGCTCATATGGCACTGGGTACGCCTGGGCCTCTTGTCTGAAATATTCTCTCTTAAATTGCACCTCCCTTAACTCTCAGTCCCCTATTCCAGTCTGCAATCACGACCTCAGCAGTCTCCTTAATTCTCCTGCGACTACAGGTTGAATTCCGAAAGCTCTTACAGCTCATGCCCATTCCTCCATAAGGAATCGACTAGTTTGGTAGTAACTGTGAGATGGCATACTGGGTTCTAAAACAATGATTTCACCTGAGATCAAACTGGGTTTTTTATCCTCATTCCAAGCAGCCTGGATAAGCTGAAAAGCAAAAGCACAAAATAAAACTGTGAAAGGTAAAATGAAATGGAGTCACTTATGTCGAGGGGTTTTTAGCATGGAGCCAGGAGGCCATTAAGGAAATGGGCCTTATGCATGTCCTCAGCAGCTGCAACCATAAACTTCTGAACTGGTCCAAGCTGCAAATATTCCAGAGATCCTGCAGGAACACCTGCAACTTGCTGCTTTGCTTAGTGATAGCCTTAGCAATCACTCACATTCAGCCAAGGTTAGTTTTCTGCTGCCAAGACCACTCAAAATTATTTGTAAACAATCCATACAACCATTCTCTTTTGTCTTTTAAAATCCTCTATTTTTGTTCCCTAAGGGGACACAATTTGGGTTGCTACCCATGTTTGTGCTCCCCGGATTACAATTCTGAGCCCCTCAAATAAACGCTTTCTTTTCTCAAATAAACGCTTTCTTTTTCTGCTCTGCCTCTTTACTCAGCCAACAAGCAAATAATGTGTTACCTGTATCTCATTTGGGGACCCGGCCCCTCAAAGAGTAGCCTAAGCTTGGTTCAAAAGCCCAATATCATGGTCCATGAGGGTCTGATGACTTCCTGATTCCTCATGCTTTCCTCTGCTTTCAGCATTCCTCTTCTTGCCTTCGGATGCATCTTTGATAAGCCCTAACGAGATCCTGTAGATGAATTCTGTACATTTACCACTTTCTACTCACTAACCTCAAGCCTTTCATGATTTTTCCCTATAGATCTGCATGAAGAATTGTGGTGGTAGTCTTAAAGAGATGTCACATCGTGGATTTTTGTTTTCCTCCTACTACCACTTCTCTGTGTCTCTCTCTTCCTTTTCTGAAACTACCACAAAATCCATCCCCTTGTCCTACATAGGGTGTTCTACCCACATTCAAATACTCTCAATTTCTGAGCTTCCAACATTCACAGGTTTGACAAGGCTTCTCTTCTGTCCAAATACAGCATTGTCCCTGAAGGGAATTCTGGTGAATTCTATTTTTCCACTTCAATGCACTAGAAAAACAGATTTGGAAAGGTCATGCTATGGCCGGAACTACTTAGTGCCATATTTTGGGAGGAAGTAATATTTCATCTTTACTCTTGTAGTCAATCTTTTTTAGTTGGTTTTGCCAAATACCTTCAAATAACCTCAATGGGAAAATTTTTACAGGCTCTACAGACAGAGAAATACTTCACCTTTGACCCAAATATTGTTGATTTGGTAATGATTTTTGGTCGCATCTCTTTCCCTTAAGACTCTAATTTGATGCAGAAGCTCTCCTAGTGTAATTAATGAATTTCTCTTTATTGCTGTAAAAGCAAAGCTGAGATACTTCATGCTCTCATCCCTCATCATTCTCCTTATTCTGCTTCTCTACTTGTCCCTATTTCAACACATTGTTTGAAAAGATGGAGGAAGAATAAGGGGAAGAACAAAAAGAAAGGAGGGAGGAGAAGGCCACTGTTGCTGTTTTCCCTTATGTGTTGTAAAGACAGTCTCCAGTGTACTTGATATACATTATTTTTTTAAAGATTTATTTATTTATGATAGACAGAGAGAGAGAGAGACAGAGAGAGAGAGAGAGACAGAGACACAGGAGGAAGGAGAAGCAGGCTCCATGTCAGGAGCCCGACGTGGGACTCAATCCTGGGACTCCAGGATCACTCCCTGGGCCAAAGGCAGGCACTAAACCGCTGAGCCACCCAGGGATCCCTGATATACATTATTAAGCATGATATTAGTAGGTGATGGGGAGGACAAACTATTAATGGGTATGTGACCAAGAATAGATCATAGGGAAATGCATTTCCCCCTCATCATTATTGTATCATTAATCTTTGAGGGGAGGATAGGAGGTTTTGTCCTTTCGTTCATTCCAGTAGTTCTCTTTCTTGGACGATCTCTGTGTTTTACATTTTTAGCTGATATTTATATGAAGGACTTTGAAGATTACTTTTTTATTTTAAATGCTTGGGGAATTTACAGAGTTATTTTCCTGGATTGGTATTAAATCCATCTTGGATGAGACTTCAGAGTCATTTGCCCAAGGCTTATATAATAATAAAAATTGCCAAGTTATAAAATTTTCTGTAGTGCACTTGTGTTCTCTCTCTTTTCCAGTTTTATTCCATTTTAAATACTTTACAAATATTTAACATTTTTTTCCTCTTACTTCTTCTGACACTGAGAATTTTATGCTACTTCCCTTTTAGGAAGGAAGGAGAAGATGTGTCTATTCTTGCTGCAAAATGACTCAGAGTTCCCTGAAACATGACTTCCATGACAAATGAGCTTTGGTGAGCAGAAGGCAAATCAGAGCCTTGTGCCTATTAATGACCCCCTGTTGACCCACTGATTAAATTGCCTTAGGCCTTTCCTGATTTAAATTTTTTTTTTTTTACTATTAAGCACCTGGGTGACTCAGTCAGTTAAGTATCCTATTCTTAATCTCAGCTCAGGTGTTGATCATAGGGTTGTGAGTTCAAGCCTGCATTGGGCTCCACACTGGGTGTGGAACCTACTTAAAAATAATAAATAAAAATAAATAAATAAATAAATAAATAAATAAATAAATAAATAAAGATAAGTTTTTAAAAAATGAGATCTTTTTTTTAACTATTGAATTATAATTGATAGACAATGTTATAGTAGGTTCTGGAGCACAATATAGTGATTCAACAATCCTATACATTATGCAATGCTCACACAATAGGTGTAGTTACCTGATTTCTCTTTGTTCCAGGGTCATGGATCAGATTTATTTTCATGAATGACTTATTCCTTTGCTCTTTCTTCAAATTCAGAGGGTACCTGAACTAGCCAGAATAAAACACTTTAAAAAATTGTTAAATAAAATAGATTTATCAAGTAATCATTTTTCTATTTTATTATATACTGTTTGACAACTGCTCCAAGTAGCATCAATTTTTAACAATCTGCCTTTTTATAATTTAATTTAAATTTTTATCAGAGAAATGTATATACTCAGATTTTTAACAAGGCTTGTAATGAAAAGGAGTATCCTCTGCCACACTCATCCCCACCATCATCCTTCTTGCCAGAAGAAACATTTACTTATTTTTAAAAATATTTTTAAGATTTTATTTATTTATTCATGAGAGACACACAGAGAGAGGCAGAGACACAGGCAGAGGGAGAAGCAGGCTCCATGCAGGGAGTCCGATGCGGGACTCGATCCAGGATCAGGACCTGAGCTGAAGGCAGACAGATACTCAACCACTGAGCCACCCAGGCATCCCAACATTTACTTATTTTTAAAAATTTGTAAACATTGTATTATTCACAATGTTCTGCACAAAATTAAAATTTTTCTAGACATACCAAGAAGCAGGAAATAGTGAACACAAAATCAAGAAAAACTGAATTAATTAAATTAATAGAATTAATTAATTAATAGAAACTGACCTCAAGATGTATAAATTAATTAATAGAAATTAATAGAAACTGACCTCAAGATGTATAAACTGTTGGAATTAATTAAAAAACTAAAATAATCCCCAAGTCCCTCTTCTCTCTTGCTCTCATTACCACAATCAACCCCACTGATCTGTGTGTATCCATGAGGGCATTTTTGGTCTTGTTTTTTGTTTCTTTTGTTTGTTTTTTAATTCTAGCACAGTTAACACACAGTGTTATACTAGTTTCAGGTATACAATATAGTGATTCAACAATTATATACATTACTCAGAGCTCATAATAATAAGTATATTCTTAATCCCCTTCACGTATTTCTCCCATCCTCCCACCCCTCCCCTCATGTAACCATCTGTTCTTTGTATTTAAGAGTCTGTCTTTTATTTTGTCTCTTTTCTCCCTTCTTTGTTTGTTTGTTGTTTCTTAAATTCCACATATGAGTGAGATCATATGATATTTGTCTTTCTCTGACTGACTTAGTTCACTTAGTATTATACTCTCTAGCTCCGCCTATGTAATTGTAAATGGCAACATTTCATTTTTTTTTTTTTTCTGGCTGAATAATATTACATTGTATGTTTATACGGCATCTACTTTATCCATTCATCTATTGATGGACACGTGGGCTGCTTCCATAGTTTGGCTATTGTAAATAATGCTGCAATAAACATAGGGATGCATGTATCCCTTTGAATTAGTGTTTTTGTATTTTTGGGGTAAATATCCAGTAGAGTGATTACTTAGAGTAGTAATCTTAAGACTAGTTTTATTTTTAACTTTTTGAGGAAACTCCACACTGTTTTCCAGAGTGGCTGCATCAGTTTGCATTCCCATCAACAGTACATGAGGGTTCCTTTTTCTCTGCATCCTCACCAACACTTGTTGCTTCTTGTGTTTTTGATTTTAGCCATTCTGAGATCTATGAGGTGATATCTCATTGTTGTTTCAAATTGCATTTCCCTGAATGTTGATTAGTTTTTTTTTTAATTTATTTATTCATGAGACACAGAGAGAGAGAGAGAGAGAGGCAGAGACACAGGCAGAGGGAAAAGCAGGCTCCACGTAGGGAGCCGGACTCGGAACCCAATCCTGGGACCCCAGGACCATGCCCGGGGCAGAAGGCAGGCGCTAAACCGCTGAGCCATCCAGGGATCCCTTGATTAGTTTTTCATATGTCTATTGGCTATCTTTATGTCTTCTTTGGAAAAATGTCTGTCCATGTCTTCTGCCCATTTTTAATGGGATTATCTGAGTATTTTGATGTCAAGTTGTCTAAATTCTTTAAATATTTTGGATACTAACCCTTCATCGGATACGTCTTTTGCAAATATCTTCTCCCATTCAGTAGGTTGTCTTTTAGTTTTTTTGACTATTTCCTTTGCTGTGCAGAAGCTTTTTATTTTGATATATTCCTAGTACAGAAGAAGCAAGAGTATGCAATGGAAAAAAGACAGTCCTGGGGTGCCCGAGTGGCTCAGGTGGTTAAGCGTCTGCCTTCAGTTTGGGTCATGATCCCAAGGTGCTGGCATTGAGCCCCACATTGGGTTCCCTGCTCCATGAGGAGTCTGCTTCTTCCTCTGCCCCTCCCTCCTGCTTGTGATCTCTTTCTTTCCCAAATAAATAAAATCTTTAAAAAAAAAGATAAGATAAAAGAAAGAAAGAAAATAAATAAATCTTTAAAAAAAAGAAAAGAAAGATAGTCCCTTCAACGAATGTTATTGGGAAAACTAAACAGCTACAGGTAAAAGAATGAAACTGGGTCACTTTCTAACACCATACACAAAAATAAACTCAAAATGGATTAAGGACCTAAAGGTGAGACCTGAAACCATAAAATCCTGGAAGAGAGCACAGGCAGTAATGTCTCTGACATTGGCCATAGCAATATTTTTCTAGATAGGTCTTCTGAGGCAAGAGAAACAAGAGCAAAAAACTAATTTACTTAATTTTAACTAGCTGTCAGCTCTTTATTTCTTGGTAAATAACATGTTCACTCTACTATTTTTTCTCCAATTTTACATATTCTTTTGTTTTTGTTTTTTTGAGAGAGAGTATGTGCGCATGAGCAGGGGGGCAAGCAGGAGGGGTAGAGGGAGATGTAGAGAGAGAATCTCAAGCAGGCTCCATGCTCAGCATGGGACTTGACACAGGACTTGATCTCATGACCCTGAGATCATGACCTGAAATCAGGAGTCAGATGCCCAACCAACTGAGCCACTCAACCGATGGAGTCACTGAGGTGCCCCTATTTTACATACTTGTAATTACTTTCCACACCTCCAAAAAATTGTCTTTTTGTTTTTAGCTTATTCTTATTTTATTCACCCATTCTTTATTCATTCATTCATAATGCTAAATAGCAGGGTAAATGTCCTCTTAATTATACTTACCTATCAGGTAAGCTATCTGCTCCCTGCAACCCCTCTCTCTCTTGCTCTCACTCTTTCTGCAAGCAGCCACCCCCTGGAGCTCCTTAGCTTTCTGTTCTAATTGGGATTGGTTGCTGTCTAGGTCTGATGCACAACTATCATCCTGGAACCTCCTTTGCCTCTCTTGTGTTGAATTCCCTGTCCCCTAGATCCTATAACTTTAGTTAACTTTCGATTGTGTGGAAGATTTCTTCGAAGTAGCTTCCCAGCAAAAGCTACATGATAAAAAAGTTTTGAAAACTTGGAATATTTGAAGATGGCTATATTCTATGCTCACGTTGATTAATAGGCTGATAATTTAATTTTTGGTAGAAAATAATTTCTTCTGAGATTATGAAGACATTGTTCCATTGTCTTCTAGCTCCTGTGTGTATGTTGAGGAGCCTATTTTTTTCTCTCACAAGATTTTGTATATAAACTTTTTCTCTTTCCCAAAGATTTTAGGAGATTTCCATCATCCTGCTGTTCTGAGAATTCATGTTGATATGCTTTACTGCCAATATTTTTTTAATTTATTGCCTGTTCTATTCAGTGGGCTCTTTCTATCTGAAGAGTTTTAGTCTTCATTTCTGAGGAAGCTCCACAAGATCAGGAATTTTATTGCTTTCCTGTTTACTGCTGATTTCTCATCACCTAGCATAGGTTCTGGCACATAGTAGGCACTCACTAAAAGTGAATGAATGAATTCATGACTAAATGAAAAGGGGAATTTTTTGGTAATTTCCTCCTTCTCTTTCTTTTATTATGTAAAAGTCTTCTGATTCTCTTGTTTTCTTATCTGTCCTTCCTTTTATTTTAAGTCTTTTGTCTCTGTTTTGATTTCTGGGAAATTTCCTTCACTATACCTTCCAAACCTTTTTCGTGTGTGTATGTGTTTTATGTCCATAATATATTTAACCTCCAAAATTTTCCCTTTTGTTTTCACAATGTTCCTTTTTTTTTAAAAAAAAGATTTTATTCATTTATTTGAGAGAGAGAGAGTACACAGTGGGAGGAAGGGCTGGGGCGGGGGTGGGGAGGGACAAGGAGACCCCACTGAGCATGGAATCTGACTCAGGGCTCAATCCTATGACCCCAAGATCACAAGCTGAGCTGAAGTTTGGCGCTTAACCAACTGAGCCACCCAGGTGCCCCTCAAAATGTTCTTTTTATAAAATACCACATTTTTTCTTGTTCTAAGAATATCTTATGTCCTATGCAGTATCTTAAAACTTGAGGATATCACACTTGTTTGCTTGTTTTACTTTAATTTACTCAAAAGTCAGGTACAAAGATTAGTTTGCTTCTTTTAGGTTTACCCCTCTGGGGGTTTAGGTTTCAGCTTCCTCTCTTCTGCTAAAGTACTTAGCACATATACATCTGCTTTCTACATTCTCTTTTCTGTTGCAGTCTTTTTTTGTTTTTTATATATATATAATTCTATCCTTTTATACTTTTTAAAGTATAACATTGCCATTTTAGAGAAATTATGAAAAGGAATGGTGGTAAGTTTATGTTTCAATCTGTCAATTTAACTAGAATTTCCCATACATTTTCAGTGAAAACTTTAAAGAATTAGGATTAGTTAACTATTTTAAAGACTTGAGCACAGCTTGGGAAAATAATCTTGATCATGAAATGGTGAATAGGGTTATTATTATTTTTAGGTAATAAAATATAATGTTTTAATAAACTGTCATATCATATAAAACATTTTTTATAAGTGTGGAAAGTCACTCTCCTGGATTTTTTTAAAAAGTTCTAGTGAGGGATCCCTGGGTGGCGCAGCGGTTTGGCGCCTGCCTTTGGCCCAGGGCGTGATCCTGGAGACCCGGGATCGAGTCCCGCGTCGGGCTCCTGGTGCGTGGAGCCTGCTTCTCCCTCTGCCTGTGTCTCTGCCTCTCTCTCTCTCTCTCTCTCTCTGTGTGACTATCATAAATAAATAAAAATTTAAAAAAAAGTAAATAAATAAAAAAGTTCTAGTGAAATTTTGGAGGATTTATCCCACTTTTGATGACCCTTGTAAAAATTCTAAGGCAAAGTAATACTAAGTGTTTGTCTATTCAAAATAGGGAGGAGGGGGGGGAAATAACATCTCTAAAAATTATTCTTTCATATATATTAAACCTAGAAACAATAACGCAAGGACATTTTTAATAGCATTTTCATTCCAGCATAGGCCCTTAGATGGCAGATTACTTTGCTCCCTCTTGGTGGAGCTGTCTGCAAGGAGTTAAATGAATCAGCCTGAAACCACTGATGCCCAAAAGAAAGTGAAAGGAGTCATTGTATAAGACTGATCACCTCCTAGAAGTACAGTTTATAAAGTCAAGATAGAATCTTGGTTTCCCTCAATAATCTAAAGCAACCAATGTCTACACAGTGGTCTGTCATTTTACAAACAATTTACTTCAAATAGTTAATATATATACACATATATTAAAAAGTAAAGTAGTACTAAAGACTTCTAAAAATGTATCACTTCTCTTCGCTGTTTCTTTTGACATTTACATGCATATTCTAAGGAAATAAGGTAGATACAGCACCTTTTGATTAATTTTAGGTATTACTAACTGACTTCTGTGTTAGTCCAGACCCTCTAAGAGGCAGATACAAAAGTGGGAAATTTATTAGGGAAATGCCTGTAAGAAAAAATGGAGAGGGAAGCAAGGGAAGAT
Organism: Canis aureus; assembly: GCF_053574225.1. Lineage (NCBI taxonomy): Eukaryota > Metazoa > Chordata > Mammalia > Carnivora > Canidae > Canis > Canis aureus. The sequence goes on from NC_135643.1 coordinate 11,051,167, forward strand.
TGAAATGCTATCAGACTGCTCAGCAGGCCTTACTAAGTCAGAAGAAAGGGAAAGAGGGAAGATTGGGTGGAATCACTTTACAGCACAGGGCAATTCAAAGGAAAGGTCAGCAAGGCCCTTGGGGACTCCTTGAATCGTAGTCACTCAGTGGAGAAATCCCCCATCTCCCAGAAACCACTTTAGCTTAATATCCCTTTCTCTCTCAGTCACAGGCTGGGAGCAGCCCATGGGAAGTATGGTCTCCGCATAAATGTGGTGATTGATTTCAAAGGGCAGCAACTGGGCCCATTGGATAGCTATGTTTGTTTCCTGCAGTTAGAAATTGAGACAGGACAGTCTCATGCCTGCTTCTACTTCCAATATGACAAGTGAAGATTTTTGCTCCCTTTCACAGAGAGCTAAATCCCTTTCCCCTCTTTTCCTTCTCTCTGATATGACTATACTCCAATTTTGATTTAATCCATATTCAGGGCTTTCATTATTATAATTATCTAAAATTTGCTCATAGCTGAGCCAGATAATACATTATAATGATAGTGTTTTTATTGTGTACTTTTTGTTTTTCCTAGATATAATAATTACCTCATTTTTTCCCACTTGCTTAGTTTTGAAATTATGGCTAAAGTTTCTCACATTTCCAATAGCTTTGTAAAATACCTCTTACTATAAAATTCCACAAATGTGCTAAATTCAGGAGCGGGATGATAGCTGTCCTTGGAGGGTAGGGGCAACTGAACTCTGAATTTTAGCTTTTCCCCTTCCATTGCATAAATACAGATTTACACGTGACAGATTTCAAGCTACCAGCCGTGATGTCACTGAATGCAGAGTTGGAAAGAGAAGCACACAGTCTTGCAAGCCTGTACAAGTTGGCCCTCCTGGAACTCCTCTGTCTCCTGCTCCAATATGGACTTGTCATTCTGTTGGTCTACTATAACTTCATCACTCTTGTATTTCCGTTTTTCTTCTAATTCATGCAATAGGTATTATCTTAGTTTATCCTACCATTTTGATGAAGTATATCTTCTAGTTACTTCCTGAGAAAGGCCACATAGCAGGTTGACAAGCTTCCAATTCTGCTTGCTTTTACATTTGCAAACTTGCATCTCTGAGAATGTCTCCCTCTACCCCATATGTCTTTGATAATTTTCTTATCAAATTCTAGTTTTAAAATTCTATCTTCCCAGAATTTTGTAGGCATCACTCCCTAGTCTTAGCTCCCCAATGTAGCTGTTGAGAAGTGTGATACCATTATCTCCTCAAAGTTTTTTATTTTTAAGATTTTATTTATTTATTCATGAGAGACACAGAGAGAGAGAGAGAGGCAGACACAGGCAGAGGGAGAAGCAGGCTCCATGCAGGGAGCCCGACGCGGGACTCAATCCTGGAACTCCAGGATCACACCCCGGGCCGAAGGCAGGCGCCAAACCGCCGAGCCACCCAGGGATCCCCTATCTCCTCAAACTTTTTAAAAAAAGTTTATTTATTTATTTGAGAGAGAGAGAGAGAGAGTATGAAGAGGAGTAGAGGGAGAGGGACAAGTAGACACGAAGCCGAATGTGGGGCTCAATCCCACGACCCTGAGATCATGACCTGAGCTGAAAACCAGAAGTCACCTGCTTAATAGACTGAGCCATCTGAGAACTCCACCTCCTCAAACTTTTAAATGCAATTTTTTTCCTCTCTATGAGCTTTAGGACCATCTCTATCCTTAGTGGTTTGCAATTTCATGATCATGCACTTTGGAATAAATATTTTCTCATTCACTATTAATAGTAATCTTTAAGGTAGATACAGCACCTTTTGATTAATTTTAGGTATTACTAACTGACTTCTGTGTTAGTCCAGACCTTCTTAATAGCAATCTTTCAATCTAGACACGTATAATTTGCCCTTTCAGTTTGGACAATTATTTCTATCAGTTCTTGTTACCTTTCTTCTTTGGTTTTATTGAAATTTCCTCCCTTTAGCATTTTTAATTATGTATTTATTTTTCTGGCCTTCCTATTAGACAAATATTGGGCATGCTGGATAGACTAAAAAAAAAGGAAAGAAAATCTTTCCCTTATTTTCCTTTTATTCTCTTTTTGTTCCTCTTTCTAGATATTTCCTCAATTTCACCAGCCAGAGTTTCCACAGAATTTTTTTATGCCCACTATCTAATCTGTAATTGTCAAGAACTCTGTTTTGTTCTCTTTTTTCCCCTTTTAATAATATTGTCTTTGTTTCCTATATGCAATATATTTCATATCTCCCTGAGGATATCAATTAAAGTTTTTATTTTCCTCTCTTTATTTTTTTTGTCTTTAAAAAACTGTGTATGATTTTTATCTGCCAAGCAGGAGGCATATATTTCAAATACCTGGCAATCCTGGGTCCCCAGATTCTAAAAAATCAAACAGAAATTGTGGAGACATGGGTAGGTAGGTTTCATTAAGTGGGCTTCACTGTAGTTTTTGTGGAGGACCATTAAATTTTTCTAGTTTGGACCCCCAAACGTCAGAATCTATAGACCTTTCCTCTTGTGTGATTCAATTTCTTAAAGAAATAGCTGCCAGTCTCTTGCCTGGGGGATATAAATCTGTCTGCTGGCATTCTGAAGGAGGATGTGGGACGTGTTCCTCTCTCAACATTGTTTTAATAGTCTTATTATAGAATTTCACCTAAACATTGAGGCCTTACTGTGTACAGGCACCATGGAAAAGATGGGAATCTAAAGAAGGTTCCTACACTCAAGGAACTGGATCCGGTGGAGAAGCAGGAGAGCAACAGACAATTATAATCCAGTGCAAAAAGGTTTCTTCTGGTGTTCTTAGTTTTTTTGAGATTAATTATTTGGCTTCTTCTCCCAAAAATCATCTTGTAGATGCAATATTTAAGATTAAATTATAATACTGTTTGCCTGAGGTGAAACACATGTGTTATAGATGGAGAGACTGATTTTTTAAAAATTTATTTTTATTTATTTATGATAGAGAGAGGCAGAGACATAGGCAGAGGGAGAAGCAGGCTCCATGCACCGGGAGCCCGACATGGGATTCGATCCCGGGTCTCCAGGATCGCGCCCTGGGCCAAAGGCAGGCGCCAAGCCGCTGCGCCACCCAGGGATCCCTGGAGAAACTGATTTTATAGAGATTGTTCTATAGAAGGTCATCGAGAAGAGGAAGGCAATATGACATCATTAAGGACACAAGAAAAATATCCTGACCATAGCTTATTGGAAAAAAATGTAATGTTTTAACTTATAGTTGCCATAAGTATTTACTAAAAGTTAACTTTATGATTTATAGTTATATTTTCCTTTAAATTTATGATAATTCTGTTATAAATGAATGCATGTTACATAAACAATTTATCTTTAGGTTTTCATGTTAGACCTTTTTACTATCTTTGGGAACATGGGGACAAGAGCAGACATTTTAGTGCTTCTGTGACTGACTTGCTTTATTCATTGATCAATGACAGCTTCAAATAAAACAAAACTTTTTTAAAGTAAGCTTTTCAGGGATGCCTGGGTGGCTTAGCGGTTAAGTATCTGCCTTTGGCTCAGGACATGATCCTGGAGTCTTGGGATTGAGTCCTACATCGGGCTCCCTGCATGGAGCCTACTTGTATTTCTGCTTCCTTCTCTCTCTGTGTCTCTCATGAATAAATAAAATCTTTAAAAAAAAAAAGGAAGCTTTTCACCCAACATGGACCTTGAATTCATGACCTAGAGAGAAAGAGTTACATGCTTATTGACTGAGCCAGCTAGTTGCCTCTCAAATCAGACATTAAAAGAAATACTTTATTTATTTGAGAGAGAGAGAGAGTGTGTGTTTGAGCACACAAGCAGGGGGTAGGAACAGTGGGAGAGGGAGAAGCAGGTTCCTTGCTGAGCATGGAGCCCTACACTGGGCTGTATCCTAGGACCGTGGGACTGAGCTTAGAACCTGAGCCAAAGGCAGGCGTTTAATTGACTGAGCCACTCAGGCAACCCTGTCTGCCACATTTTAAAAAATTTTTATTCAAATCAGAAATTTTGAACAGACTTCAAACTTACAGATTTTGAATGAACTAGTCATATGAATGAGTGCCAGCCAAAATAAAACAAGAGGAGGTAATATATGTCCCTCCTAGCCTACAAAAAATTTCACTGGTGATTCACCATCCTCTTATTCCCTCTGCTGACTGAATGCAGAGGACATGAAAGTCCACTAGGAGAGCAGAACCAGAAAAAAAATAGTTTGGTTTCCTGAATGGAGAAATGAGAAATAAAATTCTATTTTACAAGCCATTGGGATTTGGGGATTTATCTTTTACAGTGGTTGCCGTTACCTTAATGGATACACCTTTTCATGCAACTATCTTGAACATTATTTTATTTTTCAAGCTTATTTATTTATGTTAGGTAATCTTTTTTTAAGATATTATTTGTTTGAGAGACACAGAGAGAAATAGTGAGAGAGAGCATGATTGAGGAGGAGAGGGAGAAGCAGGCTCCCCACTGAGCAGAGAGCTCAATGCGGGACTCGAACCCAGCACCTTGCACCTTGGGATAATGACCTAAGCCAAAGGCAGATGCTTAACTGACTAAGCCATCCAGACACTCCTATTTTAATTAATCTTTACACCCAGTATGGGGCTTGAACTCACAGCCTCAAGATCAAGAGTCGCATGCTTCACCAACTGAGCCAGCCAGGTGCCCCTTGCACATTCATTTATTTAAGAAATATTTAACACCCAATAAATAGCAGACACTGTGCCAAGTAATTGAGATAGTCAATAAGACTAGTAAGGTGCTTTGTCTCTTGGAGCTTACATTCTCTTGGAAGGGAGACAACGTTTATTTATTATTATTTTTTAAAGATTTTATTTCTTTATTCATGAGAGACACAGAGAGAGAGAGAGAGAGAGAGAGAGAGAGAGAGAGGCAGAGACACAGGCAGAGGGAGAAGCAGGCTTCAGGCAGGAAGCCCGACATGGGACTCAATCCCGGGTCTTCCCAGGTCTCCAGGATTACGACCTGGACTGAAGGCGGCGCTAAACCGCTGAGCCACCTGGGCTGCCCCAGAGACAACCTTTAAATGAGTAAGTAAACAAATGGTAAAAGGTATCAGTAAGAAGTGCTAGGAAAGAAATATGATAAAGACTAGCAGGATAGTCTAAGGAGGCTGATTTAGATGGGGTGGTCATGGAAGGAAACCCTAGGGATATGACATTTGGGCTGAGGCTTGAATGATGTCTCAGCTATATTTCCAAATGCTTCTTTGGAAAATAACTATTTTTTAAAATGAAAACCTCCTCTCTAATATCCCTTCAAAAAGAGCCTCTCTCCTCTGGCTCAGAGTTAAGTACCAATGAATGAGCAGAAATCTCTCCCTAACATTAGGATAACTACCTGATTTTACAGCTAAAGCAATAGCAGCCCAACAAGGATCACCTGATTTGACTAAAGTACTTTTGGACAATCCCACAGCCCTGATTACCTAATTGCTGAACAAGGGGGCATTTGTACAATCACAAATCCACCTGTTGCACATGGATAAATGCCTCTGGAGAGGTAGAAATTCAATTACACAAGATCAGGGAAAAAACCCATTGGTTATAACCAATCTTACCCAATGACCCCTGGTCTTTTGACCTATTTAGCTGGTTACATTCAGGTTTGGGCTCCTGGTATAAAACCATCATAAAAACTAATTTGTCATATTACTTTTGATTCTGCTTTGCATAATTATTTTTAAGTCTTGTATCTGTTGCTTGTCAAATCTTTGTAGAAATGACATATTCAGGAGGGTGCTGATATGCTCTCTGACGTTTATGACCTTGATGAGATATAGGCTTTGGATAAGAAATGCCTGAGTGTTCTCTTTCTTAATCTCCCTTGTTTTGTTTTGTGTGTGTGTGTGTGTGTGTTTGCCCAGGGTTGAGTGCAAACACAGTCCTCCCCTACCACAAACTATGCAGTTGAGTTTCCTCATATTTGGGGAAATTGCAGGAGTCGCACCCTCTGGAATGCAAAGGGTGAGCCTCACACTGGGAAAATAATCTCCATTATCATGGTATCTTCCCTGCCAGGTTAGGATCCTAACCTCCTTGTTACCAAATATGGCCTTAAATGGTTTCCAACTGCTATGCACTTGTCCTCTATGTGGGACATAACAACTGGCAAAGGTCCTTCCTGGCACCAAAGGACAAAACCACTAAATGCAGAAAACCAAATTCTTGACCAGTGATGCTTTGGAGAAACATCTTGATCAAAAGGAGGAAATGTGAAACTGAATAAAGGAAACCTCATTTAAAATAGAGTATGGAGGCCAGAAGGGCAAGCTCTTACACCCTACCACTGGTCATCAATTGCAGACCCAACAGAAAGAGACGTACCTTGCTTGCCTCTTTGCTCAGCAGTAAGCTCAGCCAATAAAAAATAATACCACAACTCAGGCAATGAGAAACCATAACCACCCTGATCTCTTGCTTTCCTCCAAAGGACTTTAATTTTTTAAAAATATTTTATTTATTTATTCATGAAATGACACAGAGAGAGAGAGAGGCAGAGACACAGGCAGAGGGAGAGGCAGGCTCCATGCGGGAGGTCCAATGTGGGACTCGATCCCAGGTCTCCAGGATCACACTCTGGGAGCCGAAGGCGGCAGTAAGCCACTAAGCCACCCAGAGATCCCCTAAATGACTTTAATTTAAAGCAGACCCTCCCAGCTTCCTCCTTGTCTCTATAAAGTAAGATTTCTGTCCCTATCTCCAGACTTCATCTCCAGTTTGCCATAGCTTGTGTGTCTTGATTGGCAATTCCCTTGCTATTTCTGAATAAACACATTCTGCTGGGAAAATAACTGGCTGTTTTAACCAGGGTCAACAACCCTGAACAGAATCAATTTTATATTTAAAAAGATGACTTTGGCTGCTGGGGAATACTGTAGGAGGCCCAGGAAGAAGCTGGGAGAACACTTAGGAAGCTGTTGCAATAATCCAGGCAAAGCAGGACAATGACTTGGACCAGCGGTGGCAGCAGAGGACACATGGTGAGGAAGGGTTGAATGCTTTGAGGGAAGAGTGGACAGGACTTGCTGATGGTTTAGATATGAAGATGGAAAATGACAGTCAATGACAACTCCAAGGATTTTAGTCAGAATCGGAAGGATGAGGTCGCCATCTACTGTGATCAAAAAGACAACAAGAAGAGCAGAGTTGAGAAAGAATATTGAGAGCTTGGTTTTAGAAATATTAAACCTAACATGTTTATTAGACATTATATGCATCATCTTATTAATTACCAAAATAATTCTGAAAGTTGATATTGTTGTCAATTTCATCTTAGGGATGAGAAAAGCTAAGTTGAGAGAAGTTAACTAAGTTGCCCATCCTCACACACTAGTAAATGGCAGGGGCAGACTAAAACCTGAGTCTTTTGGAATCCAAAATCAGGATTCATCCCATTACCACTCTGAGTTACCTATTTCTACAGGCAATTTTTCACCTTATTCTCTATAACTTAGAATTTCTCCAGGTTGCTTTCTTTTCTTTTTTTAAAAATATTTTATTTATTTATTTGAGAGAGAGAGAGAGAAAGAATGTGAATGAAAGAGAGAAAGAAGGAGCAGAGGGAGAAGAAGATACAGGCTCCTTGCTGAGCAGGGAGCCCCATGCAGGGCTTGATCCTGGGACTCTAGGATCATGACCTGAGCCGAAGGCAGATCCCTAACTGACTGAGCTACCCAGATGCCCCTCCAAGTTGCTTTCAATACAAATTCTTCTAACTCTCCATCTCTGGTATCTGGTTACTACATATGGCCTGATGATCAGGCACAGGATTTTTATGAGATGGCCATGCACAGCAGAGAATGCTAATAATAAAGTCTCCCTTGAGTTTCCAATGACTGCCTAGTTGGACACTAAATCCTCAGCTCCCCTTACAGCTAGGTGCGACAATATGACCAAGTTATGCCTGAGCCATAGGAACGGAAGCGGTATGTGTGACTTGCAGCTCATAGACCTAGAAGGAACCTGCTTCCCTCTCTCTTCCTCTTTCCCACTTCCTTTGGTTTGGAACTAAGATGTATGGGAGCACAAGAGATACATCCTAGGAGAAGGTGGAGCAGAAGGTAGAGTCTGGGTCTCTAATCATACAGTAGAGCAAAGCTGGCTTCTTCTCCTGGACCATCCAACAGCTTAGACTTTTATTTTTTTTAAAATAAGATTTTATTTATTTATTCATGACAGACATAGAAAGAGGCAGAGACACAGGCAGAGGGAGAAGCAGGGTCCATGCATGGAGCCCGATGTGGGACTCGATCCCGGGTCCCCAGGGCCATAATCAAGAGTCAGATGCTTAACTGACTGAGCTACCCAGGCGCCCCTCAGGTCCTATGTTTTAAAATAAGGATAACAAGAGTATCTACGTCATAAAAGTTTTACTATGGTTAAATAATTTAATATGTGCAGGGCATTTGTAGCACTGGCTGGGGCATGGTAAGGGCTTGATAAATATTAGCTACATAGGTAGTATATTAAAAGGAGAGAAAAAACTATTCACATTGAGAGCAAATAATGGCCCAGAAGACATTTTTTTAAATTGAAGTTCAATTTGCCAACATATAGCATAATACCCAATGCTCATCCCGTCAAGTGCCCCCCTCAGTGCCTGTCACCCAGTCACCCCAACCGCCCGCCCACCTCCCCTTCCACTACCCTTTGTTCATTTCCCAGAGTTAGGAGTCTCTCATGTTTTGTCACCCTCTCTGATATTTCCTGCTCATTTTCTCTCCTTTCCCCTTTAATCCCTTTCAGTATTTTTTATATTCCCTGTATGAGTGAACCCATGTGATGAGTGTTCTTCTCCGACTGACTTACTTCACTCAGCATAATACCCTCCAGGTCCATCCACATAGAAGCAAATGGTGGGTATTTGTCATTTCTAATGGCTGAGTAATATTCCATTGTATACATAAAACACATCTTCTTTATCCATTCATCTTTCGATGCACACCGAGGCTCCTTCCAGTTTGGCTATTGTGGACATTGCTGCTATAAACATTGGGGTACAGGTGTCCCGGTGTTTCACTGCATCTGTATCTTTGGGGTAAATCCCCAGCACTACAATTGCTGGGTCGTAGGGCAGACCTATTTTGAACTCTTTGAGGAACCTCCACACAGTTTTCCAGAGTGGCTGCACCAGTTCACATTCCCACCAACAGTGCAGGAGGGTTCCCCTTTCTCCGCATCCTCTCCAACATTTGTTGTTTCCTGCCTTGTTAATTGTCCCCATTCTCACTGGTGTGAGGTGGTATCTCATTGTGGTTTTGATTTGTATTTCCCTGATGGCCAGTGATGTGGAGCATTTTTTCATGTGCTTGTTGGCCATGTGTATGTCTTCTTTGGTGAAATTTCCATTCAAGAACATTTTGTTTGAATAGGGATGAGTGAGGATCAGTCAGGGATCATTTATAAAAAGAATACTTGAGTGATTTGCCCCTTTCCCTTCCTGGTTATGGCAGAAAAGGCCAGTTGTTCACCCAAACTTCATGCTTCCTCTTGTAGTGTTTTCACTTGCTATCCAGCCAGGGGCTATCTCTTCCTAGTCCCTCTTAATTAGTTCTTGGCTGAGGGCTTTATTATTAGTATTATTGTGGTAAAATATATATAACATAAAATTTACTGTTTTAACCATTTTTAAATGGTTCAGCTATTGTCCAGTGTTGTTAGTACATTCACATTGTTGTACAATTATCACCACTATCCATCTCTAGAACTTTTTCATAATCCCAAACTTAAAGCTCTATTCAATATATATATATATAATATTTATTATTTTTAAGCTTTTTTAAAATTAAGTTTTCCATTTTAATTCCAGTATAGCTAACACACAGTGTTATATTAGTTTCGGGTGTACAATATAGGGATTCAACAATTCTATACATTATCAGTGCTCATCATGATTAATATACTATTTAATATCCATCACCTGTTTCACCCATCTCCCCACACACCTCCCCTCTGGTAACCATCACTTTGTTCTCTATAGTTTGTTTCTTGGTTTGTCTCTCTCACTCTCTTTTTTCTTCCTTCATTCATTTGTTTTGTTTCTTAAATTCTGCATATGAGTGAAATCATACGGCATTTGTCTTTTTCTGACTGACTTGTTTTATTTAGCATTATACTCTGTAGCTCCATCCAGTCATTGCAAATGGCAAGATGAATATTTCATTCCACTGTATGTATACACACACACACACACACACACACACACACAAAATGCTATATATACATATATACATAGTATTTTTTTTTTTTTTTGGGAGAGAGAGAGAGCGAGCATGAGTGAGGGAAAGAGGTAGAGGGAGAGAGAGAATCTTAAGCAAGCTTCATGCCCAGTTCAGAACCTGAAGTGGAGCTCAAGCTCATGACCATGAAATCATGACCTGAGCCAAAATCAAGAGTCCAACACTTAAGCAACTGAGCCACCCAAGCACTCCCCCGCCTTTTAAAAAAGATATACTTATTTTTATTTTAGAGAAAGAGAAAAAGCGATACAACGTGCATTTGAGTGGGGGTGGGGTAGAAGGAGGAGAGAGAATCTCAAGCTGACTTGGTGCTGAGTGCAGAGCCAGATGGAGGGCTTGATCCCACAACTCTGAGACCATGATCTATGCCAAAACCAAGAGTTCAACGCTCAATTGACTGAGCCACCCAGGGCCTCTCTACCACATCTTCTTTATCCATTCACTTATTGGTGGACATTTAGGCTGCTTCCATAATTTGGCTATTGTAAATCATGCTGCAATAAACAAAGGGATGTACATATCCTTTTGAATTAGTGTTTTTGTATTTTGGGGGTTAATACCCAGTAGTGTGATTTCCTGGGTCCCAGGATAGTTTTATTTTTAACCTTTTGAGGAACTTTCATACCGTTTTCCAGAGTGGCTGCTCCAGTTTGCATTCTTACCAACAGTGCAATGCAAGAGGGTTCCTCTCTCTCCACTTCCTTGCCAACTGTTGCTGTTTCTTGTATTTTTTATTTTAGCCACTTTGACAGGTGTAAGATGATATACCTGACATGACAGATAAGATGATATATCATTGTGGTTCTGATTTGCATTTCCCTGATGATGAGTGATGTTGAAACTCTGTATGTTTTAAACAATAACTCCCCATTCCTTCCTCCCAAATTTTGTTTATCCATTCATCTGTTGAGAGACACTTGGCTGGGCTACAGGATGTTTAGAAGTGGATGAGGCTTCTCCATTCTCTCTTACAGCATCCAATTTAGAAAGTCCTGAAATTTTGGAAAACAGACAAACTTCAAGAAGGAAGGAACTTGCACCCTGGAATAACCATGGAAACTGCTCTCTGATTAGGCATACCTACGTGGGTATTGTATATGATAAGAAACATATTTTCATTGTATTAATTAGCCACTGGAAATGTGGAGTTTATTTGCTACAATATCTTGTATAGTATAGACTACTTATACTCCTTTATTTACTTGACAAAATACTTTTTGGTCACTGAACCACAAAAGTAATTTTTTTCCTCTCTCTACTACCACAATATCTCTGCTTCTAGAAAGCCACAGTCCTGGGGCACCTGGCTGGCTTGGTTGGTTAAGCATCTGTCTTGGGCTCTGGTCATGATCCTGGGGTCTTGGGTTCAAGCCCCACATTGGGCTCCCCACTGAGCTGGGTCTCTGCTTGGCCTTCTCCCTCTGCCCCTGTCCGCACTCATGCTCTGTCTGTCTTAAATAAATAAATAAAATATTTTCAAAAAATAGAAAACCACAGTCCCTTAATAAACAAAAACACAAGCAATATTGAAGGGGCTCTTTGTACTTTGCCCCCATCAGTAAGATTAAGAATTATGACTTCTTTTCCAGAACCTACTCAAGATTAGTTCATCTTTTACCTTGACTGAACTAAGATACTCCTTTGTGTGACCCCGATCATATTTCAGTTCAAATAATGAATTTTCTTTTATGAAACTGCACAAAGTCCTGCATACCAAAATCATCAGGCCTTCACTTGGCAGGGGCCCTGGCAAATCAAGAGCAACTTCTGCCATTTGCGTTGGCACCACCCCCAGATATGTTTCATTTGTTTGTTTTTGTTTCAGCTTTGCCAGCTAAAATGTATAATGTTTACCTTTCTCATATTTAGCAAGGTTTTCAAAAAGAGAGGGTAGCTCCTTCTGTGAAGCATGTACAGACTGGTCTTAACCTTATCTGGTGACAGGTTACATAAGTGCAAATAAAACACATTAACAGTTTCCATGCTGACAAGAGTGACTGCAGTCAGACTGGCCTACCCAGATTTCCAAGATTCCGGAAACCCCTCAGGTGTCTGGTCTATCTCGTCTTCCTCAGATTTGCCTTCAGGTCATTTCAAAGGTACCTTGTTTCCCAAGATATCCTTTGATTGAAAGGTGGATGTTCCTTGTGTTCAGTCTGGAAAAATTAGAAAGCACGGGATAAAAATTTTAAATGTGTGTTGGAAAAGTCAAAGGACAGTAGTTGACTCCCTTTTTGCAGGGTCAAAAGGACCTGAGAGTATGGCCACTTTTAGGAGTTCAGAGCTGATGTTAGCTGAACCACTAAGCCGGGTTGTCTCCGGCTACGCTGGCTCCTGGGGCACCGGCCCTTGATGGTCTCACTCTGAACAGAGAACAGGGGTGGGAGAGGATTAGTTAGAAAGGAAAGAGTGGGGACGCCTGGGTGGCTCGGCAGTTGAGCATCTGCCTTCCGCCCAGGGCGTGATCCTGGAGTCCTGGGATCGAGTCCCATGTTGGGCTCCTGGCATGGAGCCTGCTTCTCCCGCTGCCTGGGTCTCTGCCTCTCTCTCTCTTCTCTGTGTATTCTCATGCATAAATAAACAAATAACATCTTTGAAAAAAAAGAAAAGGGGAAGAGAGGTGTGGGAATTTGGAGCATCAAAAATGGGAGAGAGGAGGCAGAATGAAGGAGGAAGAATTGGTGAGGTGGTAGGTGAATCAGGGGAAGAAATGCAAGGAGAAAAGGAGAATATGGTGGGATGAGGGAGAAGGCAGAGGAAAAATGTGAAAGACAGTGGGAAAGGGATAGAAATTAACATTCACTGAGTACCTTTTAGGTAAATGATAACAGTCTTTTAATTTTTTAAAATATTTTATCTATCCATTCATGAGAGACACACAGAGAGGCAGAGACACAGGCAGAGGGAGAAGCAGGCTCCATGCAGGAGCTCCAGATGTGGGACTCGATCCCAGGACCCCAGGATCACGCCCTGAGCAGATGGCAGATGCTCAACCACTGAGCCACCCAGGTGCCCAAATGACAACAATCTTAAGGCTGGAATCTTCCTTTTCGGCTTAATGGGACAGAGGCTGGGGCTGGGCTTTAGGCACTGAAGGCCAGGATAGTGGAAGTCTTATCCTGGATGAGGGCTGATTGGTACTGGAGGTGTCTTCAGCCAGAAGCAGGTCCACAATTTGCAAGGCCCTGTACAAAATGAAAATGTGGGATCCCCTGTCCCAAAATCATTATGAATTTCAAGATGGTGACAGCAGAGCATGAAAACAGTTGAGGGGCTGCTCTGAGCACAGGGCCTTGTGCAAATGCACAAATTTCATTTCGATGAAGCTGGTCTTGTCTTCAACATATTGGCATGACTAAAAAGCTAGAAAAGGAACTGACATTCAAGTAGTGTCTATATGAGATCAAACCATCTGGTTGACTGGAACTGGATCTTTGGCATCATCTAAGTAAAATGGTTGCTTTGAATTTTTCTTAGATCGTCTATTTGCCTTGTGCTATATTAATTTAGCTCAGTTTTCTTTCATACTGCCTAGAGCTTTATCTTTAAGATAAGACTTGTACTTGCTTACTGGATAATAACTACTGCGAAATTAATAACTACTCATAGTTTTAAATATCAGGCTCAAAGATGGTATTAGTTGCACAATAAAGGGTCAGGCATTAGCTCAAAGCTATTGAATATAGTGAGACGTTGTGATATGCTCATGTAGACAACAGAAAGAAAACACAAAGAAGAAATTCATAAAAATGTAATTATGCCCCATTATTGAGAAAACAGATTTAGTTCATTTAACTTGCATATTTTCCTTTATGCTAATAATAATAGATTAAAATGACAGAGTCCCCTTTCTCCTGTATTCTGAGTGGCTCTTAAGTTTCATATTTAGTTTGTCTTTTTGCAGATAAAAATTCTGGTTTTTGTGTATTTTTAGAAGACTTTATTTATTTATTTGAAAGAGAGAGAGAGAAGGTACGAATGGGGGTTGGGAGACAGAGGGAGAGGGTGAAGCAGACTCCCTGCTGAGCAGGGAACCTAATGCAGGGCTCCATCCCAGGATCCTGGGATCATGACCTGAGTCAAAGGCAAACACTTAATTGACTGAACCACCCAGGTGCTTGAAAAAATTCTGTTGTATAAAAAAGCAAAGATTAAGAACTTGGTGGGTATCTCTGCTTGGTTATTGGAACTTGGCCCTCCTTTACATATCAGAAAGGTAGCTGGGTCTCTGGGCAGGAAGCTCTCAGCAAGCTCCCTGCTGCTTCCTTGGATGTAATTTGACCAAGACCATCACCCTTTTATCTTTACCTTCTCACTGTGCATTGCTCAATCTCTAATCCATGAACCTCAGAATTTTAAAAGAGCAAATTTAAGTTTTACTCAGAAGATGTCAATTACATATTGGTGCTCAAAACCTTTTTCATTTTGAATTAGTTTCAGATTTACCTAATTGTGGTAAAAATAATATAAGTATAACCTTCAACCAGTTTCTCCAAATGTAAATATCTTATATAAACTGTAGTATGAGTATTAAAGCTGGGAAATTAACATTATTATAATTGTATTCAAACTTTGCCAGTCATCTCACTAATTTTAAAATGTTCAAACTAGGAGCACCTGGGTGGCTCAGAGGTTGAGCATCTGCCTTTGGCTCAGGTGGTGATCCTGGGGTCCTGGGATGGAGTTCCAGATTAGGCTCCCCCGCAGGGAGCCTGCTTCTCCCTTTGCCTAAATGTCTGCCTCTCTTTCTGTGTCTCTCATGAATAAATAAATAAAATCTTTTTTAAAAGAATCTTTTAAAAATAAAATGTTCAAACTATAGGGGCGCCTGGCTGGCTCAGTCAGTGGAACATGTGACTCTTGTTCTTGGGATTGTGAGTTCTAGTCCCACATTGGGTATAAGGATTACTTAAAAATAAAATCTTAAAAAATAAAATGAAATAAATTAAGACAAAATGTTCAGACTACATGGAAAACACCTTGGTGGATGCCAAAGGAAAGGCAGATGGGGCACTGGGTGAAATAGATGAAGGGGATTAAGAGTACAGTTATAGTGATGAGCACTGAGTAATGTATAGAATTGTTGAATCATTACAGTGTACACCTAAAACTAATATAACACTGTATGTTAATTATACTTGAATAAAATATTAAAATGTCAGAGCTGAGTTTTAGTAACATATAGTTTTCTAATTTAAGAATTTTTGTCTAAAATGTGTTTACCATCTGAGTTGTTTATAGTCTTAGAGCAAACATTGATACTGGTGAAAATCTGAAGTTGTCATATTAAGGCAATTTGTATATAAATTACCCAGTTTTAGTGCACTGAATACACTAAATTGTATTGGGGCATGACTTACTTAATATGAAATAACATAACTTGGACTGGATTAATTGTAAAATAAAGAATATTTCCAAAAATATGATATATAGGATTTGCTTAAAAATAATGGAAGTAGGGCAGCCCGGGTGGATCAGTGGTTTAGCGCCGCCTTTAGCCCAGGGTGTGAACCTGGAGACCTGAGATCGAGTCCCACGTCGGGTTCCCTGCATGGAGCCTGCTTCTTCCTCTGCCTGTGCCTGTGTCTCTCATGAATAAATAAATAAAATCTTTAAAAAAAATAATAGAAGAAAGAGGTGGAAGCAATCCAAATGTCCACTGATGGGCAAATAGACAAAGAAAATGTGGTACATATGTACAATAGAATATTATGCAACCTTAAAAAAAAGGAAATCTTGTCATATGCTACAACATGGATGAACCTTGAGCACATTATGCTAAGTGAAATGGACCACTCACAAAAGGACAAATACCATATGATTTCACACATGTGAAGTATCCAAGGTAGTCAGAATCACAGAAACAAGAGGCAGAAGGAGAGGGCAGGAGGAGAAAGGAAATTAGTATTTGATGATAGTTTTAAAAAGTAGAGTTTCAGTTTTGCAAGTCGAAAAAGTTCTAGAAATCTGTTGCATGATAATGTGAATATACTTAACACTACCAAACTGTATACTTATAAATGATTAAGAAGGAAAATTTAATGTTATGTGGGTTTTTTAAATAAAGGTTTTATTTATTTATTTGAGAAAAAGCATGAGTGGGAGGAAGGGCAGAGGGAGAGGAATAAGCAGACTCCCCGCCAAGTGGGGAGCCTGGTGCAGGGCTCAATCCCAGGACTCTGAGCTATGATCTGAGCTGAAATCAAGAGTTGAATGCTTAACTGACTGAGCCACCCAGATAGCCCTTCTTAACATAGTTGCTAATCACACAGCACTCTTTATCTGAAATGAAAAAGCTTTTCTCTTATGAAAATTTTATGTTTTAAATGTTAATTGTCAAAATAAAAGAGGAAAAAAAAGTCCTAGCCCAAACAAACAAATAAGTAAATAAAAGCCTGGATGGAAAGACCTTGAAAATAGAGATGGCAATAGAAAAAAATTAAAAATCATCTCAAATTCTATCATCCACTGGAAATATTTCAGTGTATATCCTCCTAGAATTTTTAAATAAAAACAAAATTTTAAATATGATTTATTGCTGTCAGATAAAAAGAACCTATACTTACACTATATAGGAAATGACTCCTTCCTTGTTACCAAGAAAGTCTCTCAGGCCACCTGGCTGGCTCAGGTGGTGGAGCATGCGGCTCTTGATCTCCAGGTTGTGAGTTCCAGCTCCATGTTGGCTGTAGAAGTTACTTAGAAATAAAATAAAATCTTAAAAAAAAAAGTCTTTCAAAATAGACCCATAAAGTAACAACTACACATTGTTTATATGCAAAATTATGTGTGTTAATATTGAAAAAGATCGCATTCAGGATGCCCAATTGGCTCAGTTGGTTAAGCATCTGCCTTCAGCTCAGGTCACAATCCCAGGGTACTGGGATGGAGTCCCATGTTGGGCTCCTTGCTCAGCAGGAGCCATTTCCCCTGCTTGTGCTCTCTGACAAGTAAATAAATAAAATCTTAAAAAAAAAATTCTCTCTCTCCCCCTTCCTCTTTCCCGTTAAATAAATGGTAGTAGGGTATCGTGGAGGCTAGAAGATTCATATTCTTTCAATATAAATATGTTATAAGCGCCATGGCAAAATGAGTAATAACAGCATTGCTACCCCCCCCTTTTTTTTGTGGCCAAAGATATGAAATTAGGAAGAAATAGCTCATTTGATAATAAAAAAAAAAGAAAGAAATGATTCCTGGACCATACTAAGAAGAATCTTTACATGCACTGACTGGACAATAAATAAATAAATCTTCCCATTATTCTACATCTTCATCAATGAGTCACTGTATGTCACATAGACTTATGAATTTTGTAATATATATTCAAAAAAATGTTTTTAAGTATTAACCTCTACTCCCAACATGGGGCTTGAATTTATGACCTGAGACAGGGAGTCGCAGGCTCTATGATCGGAGCCAGCCAGGCACCCTTCTTTAATTTACATATTTTTAAAGATTTATTCATCTATTTAAGAGAGAGGAGGGAGGGGCAGAGGGAGAGGGAGGCAAACTGACTCCTCAGTGAGCAGGGAACCCGACCCAGGGCTTAATCCCAGCTTGGTCCCATTTATCAATGGACCCTTGGGCTGCCTCTGTATCTTGGCTATGGTAAAGAATGCTACAGCAAACATAGGGGTGCGTATGTCTTTTCAAATTAGTGTTTTTGGGTTTGGGGGGTAACTACAGAGTAGTGGAATTACTGGATCATATGGTAATTCTATTTTTAACTTTTTGAGGAACCTCCATGCTGTTTTCCATAGTGCTGCACCAGTTTGCATTTTCACCAACAGTGCAAGAGGGTTCCTTTTCTCCTCATCCTCACCAACACCTGATGTTTCTTGTCTTTTTGATTTTAGCCCATTCTGACAGGTGCAAGGTGAGATCTCATTGTGGCTTTGATTTGCATTTCCCTGATGATGAGTGATGTTGAGCATCTTTTCATGTTTCTCTTGGTCATCTAGATGTCTTCTTTGGAAAAATGTCTACTCATGTTTTTTGCCCATTTTTTTTTCATTGGATTATTTGTGGTTTTTTGCTATTAAGTTGTATAAGTTCTTTATATGTTTTAGTTATTAACCCCTTATTGGATGTATCATTTGCAAATATCTCCTCCCATTTGGTAGGTTGCCTTTTTGTTTTGTTGAATTTCTTCACTATGCAGAAGTTTTTATTTTTGTGTAGTCTCAATAATTTAATTTTGCCTTTATTTTCCTTGCCTCAGGGGATAGGCATAGAAAAATGTTTCTATGACCAATGTCAAATAAATGACTGCCTTTGTTTTCTTCTAGGAGTTTAATGCTTTCAGGTCTTTAATCCAGTTTGAGTTTATTTTTGTGTGTGGTCTAAGAAACTGGCCCAATTTAATTCTTTTGCAATTAGCTAGCTGTCCAGTTTTCTCAACACTTCTGTTGAAGAGACAGTCTTTTCTCATTGCATATTCTTGCTTCCTTTGTTGTAGATTAATTGACCATATAAGCATGGGTTTATTTCTGGACTCTATCATGTTCTACTGATCTATGGAGTCTATTTTTGTGCTAATATCAGACTGTTTTTATTACTATAGCTTTGTGACATCTTGAAATCTGGGATTATAATGGCTCCATCTTTGTTCTTCTTTTTCCAGATTGCTTTGGCTCTTTGTGTCTTTTGTGGTTCCATACTAATTTTAGACTTATTTGTCCTTGTTTCATGAAAAATGCAAAAATGCTGTTGGTATTTTGATAGGGATTGCATTAAATCTGAAGATTGCTTTGAGTAGTATGAACATTTAAAAAATATTGGCTCTTTCAATCCATGAGCATGGAATATCCTTCCATTTGTTTGGGTCTTCTATTTTTTTCAGCAAAGTTTTATAATTTTCAAAGTATAGGTCTTTTACCTCTTGGTTAAGGTTCTTTCTAGGTGTTTTATTCTTTTTGGTGCAATTGTAAATGAGATTACTGTCTTAATTTCTCTTTCTGCTACTTCATTTTTAGTGTATAGAAGTGCAATAGATTTCTGTATATTAATTTTGTATCCTGTGACTTTACTAAATTCTTTTTCAGTTCTGGTAGTTTTTGGTGGAGTCTTTAAAGTTTTCTATAAATAGTATCATGTCTTGCAAATAGTGACAGTTTAACTTCTTTCTTACTAATTTGGGTACCTTTCTTTTTTCTTTTTCTTTCTTTCTTTCTTTCTTTCTTTCTTTCTTTCTTTCTTTCTTTCTGCTTTCTTTCTTTCTTTCTCTTTCTCTCTCTCTTTCTTTCTTTCTTTTTCTTTCTTTCTTCTTTTCTTTCTTCTTTCTTCTTTCTTTTTTTTTTGCCTGATTGCTGCAGTTCAGACTTCTAGTACTATGTTGAATAAAAATGGTGAGAGTGGACACCCTTGCCTTGTTTCTGTTCTTAGAAGAAAAGCTCTCAGTTTTTCACAATTGAGTATAATGTTAGCTGTGTTTTAAAAAAATATATGACCTTTATTATGTTGAGGTATGTTCCCTCTAACCTCATTTTGTTGAGAGTTTTTATCTTGAATGGATGTTGAATCTTGTCAAATGTTTTTTCTGCATCTATTGAAATGATCATGGGTTTTTTATCTTTTCTCTTGTTGATGTGATGCATCACATCGATTAATTGGTGAGTATTGAACCACTCTTGCATCCTGAGAATATACCTTATCTGATTGTGCTGATTTTTTAGTGCATTGTTGTTTATAGTTTGCTAATATTTTTTTAGGGTTTTTGCATCTATGTTCATCAGAGATATTGGGCTACAGTTTTCTTTTTTTGTTGTGTCTTTATCTGGCTTTGGTATCAGGGCAATTCTGGCCTTATAGAATAAATTTGGAAGCCTTTCTTCCTCTTCTATTTTTTGGAATAATTCAAATATTTGGTAGATTTATCTGTGAGTGCATCTGGTCCTGGACTTTTGTTTGTTGGGAATTGTTTGATTACTGATTCAGTTTCATTGCCAGTAATCAGTTTGTTCAAATTTTCTATTTCTTCCTGATTCAGTTTTGGAAGGTCACATATTTCTAGAAATTTATCCATTACTTTTAGGTTGTTCAATTCATTGGCATATACTTTTTGATAATACTCTCTTATAATCCTTTGTATTTCTGTGGTGTTGGTTGTTATTTATCTTTCTAATTTTATTTATTTGATTCCCATCCCCCCTACCTCTTCCTGTTTCCTGAGTCTGGCTAAAGGTTTATAAGTTTTCTTGATCTTTAAAAAAAATTAGCTCTTGGTTTCCTTGATCCATCGTACTGTGTTTTTTTTAAAGTCTCTATTTCATTTCTTTCTGCTCTAATCTTTATTATTTTCTTTCTTTTATGGGATTTTGGCTTTTTTTCTTCTTCTTTTTCTAGCTTTTTTGGGATATAAGGTTAGGTTGTTTGAGATTTTTCTTGCTTCTTGAGGGAGGCCTGTACCACTGTAATCTTCCCTTTTCAAACATTTTTTGCTGCATCCAAAGATTTTGGACCATTGTTTTTTCCTTTTTATTTATCTCCATGTATTTTTTAAAAAGATTTTATTTATTTATTTATTTATTTATTTATTTATTTATTTATTTATTAAGAGAGAGAGAGAGAAGGAGAGAATGAGAATGCAAGAGTGCGGGGGGAATGGGGTAGAGGCAGAGGGGAAGATAGAATCCCAAGCAGATGCTGTGCTGAGTGCAGAGCCTGACATGGGGCTCAATCTCATGACCCCGTGATTATGACCTGAACCAAAATCAAGAGCCAGACTCTCAACTGAATGAGCCACTTGGTGCCCCATCTCCATGTAATTTTTGATTTCCTCTTTGATTTCTTGGTTGATCCATTCATTGTTTGGTACCATGTTACTTAGCCTCCATGTATATGTATGTATTCTTTCCAGATTTTATCTTGTGATTGATTTCTAGTTTTATACTGTTGTGGTTAGAAAATATGCATGATATGGTTTCAATCTTTTTGAATTTGTTGAGACTTGTTTTGTGTTCTAATGTGTGATCTATTCTGGGGAATGTTCCATGTACACTCAGGAAGAAGCAAGCGTATGCCACTGTTTCTGGTTGTAATGTTCTTCTTCTTTTTTTTTTTAAGATTTCTTTATTTATTTATTCATGATAGAGAGAGAGAGAAAGAGAGAGAGAGAGAGGCAGAGACACAGGAGAGGGGAGAAGCAGGCTCCATGACGGGAGCCCAACGCAGGACTTGATCCCAGGACCCCAGGACCACACCCTGGGCCAAAGGCAGGCGCCAAACTACTAAGCCACCCAGGGATCCCCTGGTTGTAATGTTCTGAATATAAGTGTTAGATCCATCTGGTCCAATGTGTCATTTGAGCCACTCTTGTTATTTTCTGTCTGGATAATCTATCCATTGATGTAAGTGGGGTGTTAAAGTCCCCTACTATTATTGTATTATTATCAATTTCTTCTTTTATGTATGTTATTCACTGCTGTTGGTATTTGGGTGCTCCCATGGTAGATAAATATTTATAATTGTTGTATCCTCTTGTTTGATTGTTTCCTTTATCATTTTGTAGTATATTTCTTTGCCTTTTGTTATAGTCTTTATTTTAATCTTTAAAAAATATTTTATTTATTTATTAGAGAGAGCGAGTGCATTAACAGGGAAAGCTACACTGAGCAGGGAGCCTGATGTGGGGCTCGATCCCAGGACGCTGGAATCATGACCTGAGTCGAAGGCAGATGCTTAACTGACTGAGCCATGCAGGCATGCTCTAGTCTTTGTTTTAAAGTCTGTTTTGTCTGAGTATTACTACCCCAGCTTCCTTTTCACCCATTTGCATGATAAATATTTTTCTGCCCCTTCACTTCCAGTCTGCGTGTTTTAGGTCTGAAGTGAGTCTCTTGTAAGCAGCATATAGATGGATCACCCTGAAGATGCTCATCCATTATTCTGCTTCCTCTTGTGTGGGGTTGATTTCCTATAGTGTATTTTTTAAAAAAATATTTAAGTAATCTCTACATTCAACATGGGGCTTGAACTTATGACCCAAGATCAAGAGTTACATGCTTCTCCAACTGAGCCAGCCATGTTCCCCTGATTCTCTCTAGTGTATTTTAAATTTTGATTCTCTATCAGGCATGTTGCTTGTCTCCATTTCATTTGGCTTTTTTTGGTATAATTGTAATTAATAAATAATAAATTATAATTTTGTCCTGTTCCATTGTTTGGGATATATTCCTCTGTCTCTTTGTTTTGTGTAACTCTCTGTGTTTGTTTCTATGTATTAGGAAAGTTAGCTACACCTGCTGACCTTGAAAGTAGTGGCCTCATGAAGAAGAGGTGCTGTGGTGTCTTGCAGGACAATGTTCTCTATTCACCAGAACCAGGTGCTTCAGGGATGTCTCCTATGCGTGTTTTTGTGCTCTACTGTTGTGGTTGAGCCATGTTTGCTTTCGGTCTAGTTGGCTGCAATGGCCCACTTTGCCTGTTGTGGGCAGGATTTGGTCCCTGTGCTGTTATGGGGCCAGTCTGGCAGTAACTTAGGCTCTTTGTTGGGTCAGACCACATGCCTGCTCTGCCCTCAGCCTGTTCCCTCAGTCTGTAGTTGCACTGAACTGCAGGGCTCTCTTCCTGTGTTGTCCTCTGAGAGGCTTTTGTTGGTGGGTGGTGCCTGAAGTTAGACCATGTATCTGCTCCCAGCCTGTCTGCTGGGGTTGCAGTGGCCCTGAACGACAGGGCTTTCTCCTTGTGCTGCCCCCTGTGAGGTTTTTGTGGGGGTGGACTGGTAGTCGGATCAGGTGTCCGCCCCCAGACAACTGCTAGAACTGCAGTCAAACTGGTGTGTATGTGTGATTATCTCCCTCTCTCCTCAGAGTAGGAGTGGCATTGGTCACTATTGGAGCTGCTTACAAGATGAAATATAACAGGAGCCACTCTGGAGTGGGTGTACTGGGATGGACGGAGTAAGTCCACAAGAGAACACAGGGACAGGGCAAGTGATGTTAGCAAGCTATATGGAGAGTGTTTGAACTGTTCCCTGCAGTACTGGTCTATCTAGGTTGGGAGAGGCGGGAGGCAGGGAAAAGAAATGGCTTGCCAGGTCTTTTGTTCTTGAAGGAGCATCCTGAAGACCCCGGCCTCTCCTGAGATTAGTAAAAAAATCCTCTTCCTGCATACCCTATATGCTTCTCAAAGTGCTGTGTGTTTTTTTTGTTTGTTTGTTTGTTTTGTTTTGTTTTTTAAGATTCTATTTATTCATGAGAGACAGGCAGAGAGAGGGGGCAGCAGAGAGAGGAGCAGGCTCCATGCAGGGAGCCCGATGTGGGACTCAATCCCAGATCTCCAGGATCAGGCTCTGGGCTGAAGGTGGTGCTAAACCACTGAGCCACCCGGGCTGCCCTCAAAGTGCTGCTTCTATGCTCCTATCTTGGAGGGGTTGTTTCTTATGCTCTCTCTTTAAGGGTGGGGACTGTTTCCTATTGCCTTCTTATTCTCCCAGAGCCTGAATCTGCAGATTTTTTTAAAGTACCTGCAGTCAAACCTCCTTGATTACAAAAACTTGTGAAGTTAAGTCCCACTGGCTTTTAAAGCCAAAAATTATGAGGACTTGTGTTTCCAGTGCAGGTCTCCTATGTCTGGGATACCTGATGTGAGATCTGTTCCTCTCTGTTCTCCATGCTTGTGATGTCCTTTCCATTTGTAGTTGGTTCCCAGGAGTTTTGTTCCTGTCTTTCTCATCATCCTTTTTAAAGATTTATTTTTATTTTTATTTATTCATGAGAGGCACAGAGAGAGACTGAGGCAGAGACACAGGCAGAGGGAGAAGCAGGCTCCCCGCAGGGAGCTCCACGTGGAACTTGAGGCGGGGACTCCAGGATCACGCCCCGGGCCGAAGGTGGCGCTAAACCGCTGGGCCACCGGGGCTGCCCATAATCCTTTTTTAATGTGGCCTCCTCTTATGGTTAACTGTGGGGAGTCCACTGTGTGTCTTTTTCTTAGATTAAAAGCACTGATATGGTTGTTATATTGGTGTGTCCTGGGACAAGGTGAGCTTGGGCTCCTTCTACTCTGACATCCACACAGGCTAACAAGTATTTGTTCAGTAAATAAATAAGTAAACGGAATTGAAAGAAATTGGAAACATCTAAAATATGTTACAAAGGAATTGTTAATTATATCATTTAGTATTGTGAGCCCAAGTAGAAGGATAAGTTAAACTCTACTGAAAGAAAAGGCTGTTTGTGATACATTGGTAAGGTAAATAAACAAGTTACAGACAATAATGCATGTTATCAACCTATTATGTAATACATACAATAAAAGAATGCAATATATTTATCATATATATGTTTATATATGCATTAGAAAATGATCAGAAGACTGTGCATTAATAGCTCAACCTCTGGGGAATGGGATTGTGGGGGGTAGGCTCATATTTTCTACTTCACATATTTCTCTTTTGAAGTTTTGTAATCACACTTTTAAGATAACACATTTTAAGGTTCACTTATACATTTCCGGGTTTTTAAGCAAGGAATTAAAATGTCATCATGAACAAAAATGATTGCCAAAGTAGCTAGGAAAAAAAAATCTCAAGACAATAGTATTGTGCTCAGTGCCACACATGGAAAGGATTTAGTAAGTCATTTGATAAACCAACACTCCTACTGTCAAAGAAGCCAAAGTTGAGAGAACCTCAGGACTCCTTATTACCATCCAGATCTTTGCTTCCTGAAGGAGATTCATTGAGGCTCAGCAATTAGAAATCAAGCTCTGTTTCATAAACACAAGAGGTTATTTTTTAAAAGCACAACATATTTATCATTTAAGAAATTTTTATTAATGATTTGTTTTTAATCATTTATTTTTAATAAAAACAAGCAGCAAGTTGATGTGAAAGCAGTCTATGATATAGGAGAAAACCACAAAAACAAGATTAGTCTTGATGTAGCAGGAATCAGATTATTTTTTCTATTAAAAAAAGAGATCACTCTTTTTCATCTATTAGATCCATTGTCTAGTATTAGGTAGACAGCCTAATTCCTTTTTTCTGTGTTAGCTTTCATTTTTAACACTCAAAACTCTCTCAACATCTCTGGTACCAATGATATGTGAAAGCAAAAGCTACAAAGAAAGAGGTTATCATGGGTTTAAAATTGCAGATATTCTGAGATTCAAGAGAGGTTCACCTTTTGTAATGTCATAGTATTTTGAGAGGTTATAAAAAGGGCAGAAAGTCTGGAGGGTCCACTTTTTTGGATATAAGAGCTATACAAAGGACAGAATCAAGAAACTACGGAATACTGCTGCATGGTTTTGGCCTAATGAAAAGGGAGAAGCTAGAGAAAGCTTCCAAATGTTGGATTTCATAGAAGTAACCTCTTTGTCCTTTGGAGCCTAGCTGCCTGCTTAAACATCTCTAACTGTTAGCTCACACCATGTACCTGTTGACAAGGCCTTCGGCCTTCGACCTTCCCTGTGGAATAAATTCTTTTTGTATTTATTCTCAGGGAGGTAGCTTTGTTCTCCTCTAAGCAGAAAGAAAAGAAATAAAATGTCTTAAAGAAAAGTGGCCTTTTGAATATGTTTATGTAACCACAGAAGTTTTAAGAGGCATGGAATGAAAAATGGATGTGACTGTTAAAACTACATTAATATTCTTGAGAAAGGTAATTAGTCTTGTTCATTTGCTGCTAATGTTAAACCAATGTTTTTTAGTATTAACAGTATTGAAAAATGTGAAGTAAAGCTTTGAAGCATTGATCCTAAACTTAGATTTACATCATTAAGGTGCATACATCTCTGGTGGGACATTAATTATTCATTTCATTCTGGTTTTGTGGCCAATCACTGCTTCAAATTGAATGTTCTGTAAATGATTTATAGCTGCCAAGGCACGTTCAGGAAGAAATCTGTATGAAAAAGAAGAAAAATTCTCAATTAAAAATTTTTGACGTGAGAGTTCTTTTTTTCATTGTCAGTTAAAATATTCTGAAGCTATCTGGTTTGCATTTAATCTTCCTGTGTTCTTCCTTTCTTCCTTCACATCTACCTCTATCTCCTTTGTGTATGCATATTGTTTTTTAATACTCATAGTTCAAATACTTTTGACATGTAAAGAAAGCACTGATATGTACCACTCTTCAAATCTTCTAATATCAGTGAAATCTTGTAGGAGATTTTATATGATAAAGATCTGAAACTGAAGGTCTGCACTTATTGCTGAAACTGTCAATGAATCCTAATAGGAAGCATTCATGGAGGGACACCACCAAAACCCATCTATTTTTCCACCTCTCCTTAAAAAATTTACTGAATATCTATCACACACCTTATGATAAGGTAGACAAAGTACTCAAAAACCAGCTAGGCCTGAGCAGCTCATTGTTGAGTTGAGAGGCTAAGAGATGAGAGGCCCTCTTGAAACAATCAATGAGAAATACTAGCCTTCTCTAATTAAAGACTATACCTATGAGGAGGATTAATGTGGGCTGGAATAGTGAAGGAAAACTTCCAAAGTGTTTGAGGATAGGTAAGATTTAATAGGCAGATGAAAGGAAAAGCATATGTGTGAATATAAGGCAAGTGTAACACCTTCTGCAAAGAAAGTCATATTAAAAATCACTTTGGTATCATTGACTAATGCAAGATTTACATCCTTTGATCAGTTAGGGTGGAAGATGGATGAATAAGCCCAAGGGCAGGGAGGTTCTGGCTGGAAGAAAGACAAATATAAAAGAACTTGTAGGGGTCTTTTAACTATCCTCGCAAAGAAACCTCCATGCTAGTAATTGCATCTGCTCACAAAATTGTCTATCACTGTAAAAGGAGTTGTATGAGAAGAAAATTAGCAATAAGTCCCTGTTGCTGAGCAACAAACCATCAGGACAGCTCCACAATCACACCAAAGCTTTTGAGACTCTTGTTTATTGTATAGTGATACCTATTCTTCAACTCTGACAGGATAAGTATGCTGATTATTTTGTTCAGATGCAAATATGCTAGGATTCTGATTTTTTCCAAAATTAATATGACCTGTTTCTAGTCCCAAGAGAGGAGGAATCCCATGAAACTCCTTTCCTATAGTTTCTTAGCACAAGACATTTAGTCAACTCTTGAGATGATGTTGCTATGAGGCTGAGGTTATGCTAACTGAAGTTAGACTATTTAAGCTAAAATGGAAATTTGAAATTAATGCAGCAATGCAGTTTGTCCCTGTTCTTGAATTGTTCTATCCCAAGGTAGCATACTTTATATGGATTTGTTTCAAAATGACCCAAGGGCTTCTGAAGTTAGTATGGTTATCTTCTCATTGACACAATTTCAAGCTATTATGAACTGTTCCTCAGAAGAAAGCTGAGAGATTCAGCCATTAGAAACGACAAATACCCACCATTTGCTTTGACGTGGATGGAACTGGAGGGTATTATGCTGAGTGAAATAAGTCAATCAGAGAAGGACAAACATTAGATGGTCTTATTCATTTGGGGAATATAAAAAATAGTGAAAGGGAATAAAGGGGAAAAGAGAAAAAATGAGTGGGAAATATCAGAAAGGGAGACAGAACATGAAAGGCTCCTAACTCTGGGAAACGAACTAGGGGTGGTAGAAGGGGAGGTGGGCAGGGGTTGGGGGTGACTGGGTACGGGCACTGAGGTGGGCACTTGATGGGATGAGCACTGGGTGTTATTCTATATGTTGGCAAATTGAACACCAATAAAAAATAAATTTATAAAAAAAAACAAAAAACATATTAGTTTTAACATTAAAAAAAAAGAAAGCTGAGAGATTATCTCCGCTGGGTAAATGATTCTCTCTCTCCTTAGCAATTGTTTGAAGTTTTCTTTTCTTTTTTTTTTAAATTAAGTAATCTCTATACCCAATGGGGGCTTGAACTCACAACACTGAGAACAAGAGTTGCATGCTCTACAGACTGACCTAGCTAGTTGCCCCTATTCCTAGAATTCCATGTAAGTTCTGCTTCCTAAACCTTAAAATCTGGGATCCCTGGGTGGCGCAGTGGTTTAGCGCCTGCCTTTGGCCTAGGGCGCGATCCTGGAGACCCAGGATCAAATCCCACGTCGGGCTCCCGGTGCATGGAGCCTGCTTCTCCCTCTGCCTATGTCACTGCCTCTCTCTCTCTCTCTCTCTCTCTCTCTATCATAAATAAATAAAAAATTTTTTAAAAAAACCTTAAAATCTGACTTCTGTGTTTTTTAAAATTTTGTAATGGCAGCGGTTTTCTTGCATTATGTTGTTTTATTCTTATGGTATGCTTAGAAAGGAGTTACTAGGCACCATCCACATTTTATATATGGAAAATCTGAGGCCTCAGAGGTTAAATAACTCATCCATGGTCAAAGAACTAGTAATTGGTAAGGTGGTTTTTAATCTTAGGTAAAGCCTTCATTCTTAATCATTTTATTATATTGTGTTCCTTTAAATACAATCTTTGCTTCAGTTAAAACGTTAAAACGGCCTCCAGCAGAAGCTATATGGAAATCATAGAGATGGTAGAGAATATCATTTAAGTACTGAAAAAGAAACTCTCAACCTAGAATTTTATACTCAATAAACATATCTTTCAAATCTTAAGGCAAAGTAGAGTTTGTTAAATATACACAAAGTGAAAAAATTCACAACCAGCAGAACTTCCCTGAGAAAATGTTGAAGGATACCCTTCAGGCAGAAGAAAAATGATACCAGATGGAAATCTGAATCTACGCAAATGGATAAAGAGCACCAGAAATGTTAACTACATGGATTAAGAATTTACTTTGTAATTTAAATCTCTTTTAAAAGATGTTGGCTGTTTAAACAAAGAAAAACTATGTAGCTTGGGTTTTAAACATATGTAGATGTAAAATGTATGACAATTAGAGCATAAGTCAGAGGAGAGAGATAGAAGTATATTATTATAAGGTTCTTAGATTATGCATGAAATGGTATAATGTCATTTGAGGGTTGACTGTGATAAGTTAAAGACACATACTATGAATCTTAAAGCAATAACTAAAGTAACAAAACAAACAATTACAGCTAGTAAGCCAAAAAAGGAAATAAAATGGAAACTTGAAAATATTCAATCAAACCAAAAGGAGGCAGAAAAAGAGAAAAAAGGAAACAAGAACAAGTGGGATAAATAGAAAACAAATCGCAAACTTTAAACCTAGCTTTAAATCTAACTATGTCAATAATCATTAAAGAGTAAATATCTCCAATTAAAAGGCATAGATTGCTAAATTGGGCTTAAAAAAAAGAACTATATGCTGCCTACAAAAACACATTTCAAATATAAGGAAACAAATAGGTTAAGAGCAAAAGAACAGAACAAGATATATTAAGATTACATTAATCTAAAGAAGCTGAAGTGGCTATATTAGTGTCAGTAGGTCTCATAGCAAAGTATGTTTCCAGGGATAAACAAGATTATTTCCAACATGACAAAATAGTTAATACATCTAAAGGACATACTAATCCTAAGTGCATAAAATCCTAGGCACGTGATAACAGGGCTTCAAAATATGTGAAGCAAAAATGGAAAAAAAAGCAAAGAAAATAGACAAATCCATAATTATAGTTAGAGATTTTGAGACTCCTTTCAATAATTGATAAAACAAATAGTCAGAAAATCATTAAAAACAGAGGATCTGAACAATACAACCAATTTGATCTAAATTGATGTTTATAGAACACTCAACAATACAGAATACTTTACTCATTCTTTTTGGGTGTACATGGGATGCTTACCAAGATAAACCATGTTCCAGGCTTAAACATGTCTCAATAAATTTAAAATATTCAAGTCATACAAAATAATTAAATTGGAAATCAGAAAATCTTTAGAAGATCTCCAAAAAGTTAGAAACTAAAAAATGCATTTCTAAGTAACCCATGATACAAAAGAGAAATTAGCATTTTGAACAGAATATAAATGAAAACCTAATACATCAGAATTTGAGGGAGAGAAATGAAAACAGCACACAGGGGAACTTTATAGCATTAAGTGCCTATACTAGAAAAAAAAAATCAATGAACTCAGTTCCTACATTAACAATCTAGTAAAAGAAGGAAACATTAAATGGAAAATAGCCAGAATAAAAGAAATAATAAATATCAGAAAAGAAATTAGTGAAGTAGAACACACGAAAAGAAATCATAAAAAAGAACATAAACCAAATGCTAGTTCTTTGGAAAAGTCATTAAATTGATAAACCTATAGACAGACTTATGAAAATAAAAAAATAAAAAATACAAATTACCAACATCAGGAAGGAAATATTCTAAAGATATTAAAAGTACAATAAGGGAAGATTATGAATAAATTTATGCCGAATAAATTTATGCCAAATAAATTTGACAACTTAGATGAAATGGACAAATTCCCTGAAGAACCACATTACCAAGAACAAATAAGTAGCCTTAATAGCCCTATAGGCCTTTAAAGATATTAGATTTGTAGTTAAAACTTGCCTATCAAGAAAACAACAGGCCCAGCTGGCTTCATTGATGAATTCTACCAAATGTTTAAAGAAAAAATAATGCCAATCCCATACAAGCTCTCCTGGAAAGAGAAGAGGAGGGGATACTTTCCAACTCATATGAGGTTGATATTATCCTGACACAAAGACATTACAATGCAGGGGTAGTTAATTCTTTAAAATTAATCAGTATAATTCACCATATCAACAAACTGAAATGGAAAGAACATATTATCTTCTTAATATAGTTAAAAGCATTCGATTAAAAACTCTTATCAAAATAGTCCATGTCCATCGAAAGATGAATGCATAAAGAAGATGTGGCTTATGTATACAATGGAATATTACTCAGCCATTAGAAACGACAAATACCCACCATTTGCTTCGACGTGGGTGGAACTGGAGGGTATTATGCTGAGTGAAGTAAGTCAATCGGAGAAGGACAAACATTAGATGGTCTCATTCATTTGGGGAATATAAAAAACAGTGAAAGGGAATAAAGGGGAAAGGAGAAAATGAGTGGGAAATATCAGAAAGGGAGACAGAACATGAGAGACTCCTAACTCTGGGAAACCAACTAGGGGTGGTGGAAGGGGAGGTGGGCGGGGTGAGGGTGGGGGTTACTGGGTGACGGGCACTGATGTGAGCACTTGATGGGATGAGCACTGGGTGTTATTCTATATGTTGGCAAATTGAACACCAATAAAAAATAAATTTATAAAAAAATAGTAGTGGAAGGGAACTCTTAATATGATAAGAAGCATCTATGAAAAAATATCTACAGCTAACATTATACTTAGTTGTGAAATACTGAATATTCTTCTCTTAAGCTTAAGAAGAACACTTGGATGTATGCTGTCACCAATCCTATCTGACATTGCATGGAAAGTTCTAGCCAGTGCAATAAGGTAAGAAAAAAAAAAGCCATACAGATTGAAAAAGAAGTAAAAATGTCTTTATTTGCAGACAATGTGATCTCTGAAATAAACTGTATAAAAAATCTGTTAGAACCTACAAAAAACTACTAGAAATGAGTTTAGCAAGGATGCTAAAAACAAAATCAAAATGCAGAAATCAATCGCATACTAGGGGAAATAGAAAAAAATTTTTGAATGCCATTTGTAATAGCATCAAAAAACATGAAGTAGTTTGGGAGACATCTGATCAAAGATGTGGAAGACTTCTATGCTGAAAACTATAAAATGTTGTGTAGAGATATTAAGAGGAAAAAAAGGAAAGATATTTCATGCTCTTTGTTTTCTTGGACTGGAAGACTCAATAACAGTGATGTCAATTCTCTACCAACTGATGAATAGACTCAATGCAATTTCTATCAAAACTCCAGCAGGCTTAAAATAGACCCTTTAGGGATGCTTGGGTGGCTCAATGGTTGAGCATCTGACTTTGGCTCAGGTTGTGATCCCAGGGTCCTGGGATCGAGTTCTGCATTGGCTCCCTGTAGGGAGGCTGTTCTCCCTCTGCCTATGTTTCTGCCTCTCTCTCTCTCTCTCTGTGTCTCCCATGAATAAATAAATAAAATCTTAAAAAAATAGACTCTTCATTTTTAGCTACATTGTATTCTCTTTAAAGTGTCTTTCCGGGATCCCTGGGTGGCGCAGAGGTTTGGCGCCTGCCTTTGGCCCAGGGCGTGATCCTGGAGACCCGGGATCGAATCCCACATCGGGCTCCCGGTGCATGGAGCCTGCTTCTCCCTCTGCCTGTGTCTCTGCGCCTCTCTCTCTCTCTGTGACTATCATAAATAAATAAAAATTAAAAAAATAAATAAATAAAAATAAAAATAAAGTGTCTTTCCTTCAGTTGGAATAGTCTCTGGCAAAGATTAAACTGAGATTTTAAATATAGTAGAGAAAACGAATCATTATTTTTTTTAGAGATTGAATAAAGCAATAACAGAAAATTCAACTGTTCTCCCCAGGCACGGAGAGTTTCCACAGCAACTTTCACAGCTGAAAGACTCTTCATCATTGTGATAGCATTATTGGTGTTTTAGCATTTTGGATGTCTTGTGCTGTACTTACTTGTCTAGTATTAAATAGATATTGTAATATGATGGAACGAAAATCATCTTCTTATTGGTAAGAATTCCATCTATCAAGCTTCTTGCAACTGTATCTGTCTCCAAAATAGGCCACAGTCTGTGATTAAGAAGAAAAAATTTTGATTCTTTTTGTTGTTGTTGTTTTAATTATCAAAGGCAGTAAAACTAACATCATATCACCAAATTATGATTTAAAAGGTTCCAGGATTCTCTGCACAAATGCCACCTGCTCCAACCACCCCACACATGCCACGGGGATGTTTTGTTATCACAATCTTAAACTTTGACATCCAGAAGGCATGTTTTATGGCTCACTCAGTCAAAACATAAAAGCGGGGGGGGGGGGGAGGGGTGCCTGGGTAGCTCAGTTGGTTAAGCATTTGACTGTTGGTTTTGGCTCAGGTCATGATCTCAGTGTCCAAGGATTGAGCCCTTTGATGGGAGTCTACTTGAGGATTCTCCCTCTCCCTCTGCCCTTCCTCGTGTTTGTGCTTTCTCTTAAATCAATCAATAAATAAATCTTTAAAAATATATCAAAACAGTGGAGAGGAATTAGATGACACAGGTGAAGAGGATACAGGCAAGGAAAAGTAGTGGGTGGGATTATTCATGGCACAGAAAGGAAACATCTGACATCTTTCTTCAGGGCTTGTGGGATACAAGGCTATTACCAAGCATATTTTCTTTCTTCTGGAGTTATCCCATAAAGCTGGATTGTTTTGAAGACATTTAATTCTTGAGGTCCACCTCTGAGTTGCCTATGCTACAATTTAATGAGAGTCCAAGGTGTGCACAGGGAGTATTGCAGTACAACTAGAGGTATGGCCTTGCTTATACTGAAGACTGTGTGCATGAGTTCTTGAGAAGCATTTATACCACAGGCTCAGTGTAGAATGACCATTGGTGCAAGATGACAAGAAATTAAAATGTAAATGGATTGAAAATATTACATCAAAATTAAGATGTCTGGGGGATCCCCGGGTGGCTCAGCGGTTGAGTGCCTGCCTTCAGCCCAGGGTGTGATCCTGGAGACCTGGGATCGAGTCCCACATCGGGCTCCTTGCATGGAGCCTGCTTTTCCCACTGCCTATGTCTCTGTCTCTCTTTCTTTCTGTGTCTCTCATGAATAAATAAAAAATAAAATCTTTTTTTTTCTTTTTTTTTTAATTTTTATTTATTTATGATAGTCACAGAGAGAGAAAGAGAGAGAGGCAGAGAGACATAGGCAGAGGGAGAAGCAGGCTCCATGCACCGGGAGCCCGATGTGGGATTCGATCCGGGGTCTCCAGGATCGCGCCCTGGGCCAAAGGCAGGCGCCAAACTGCTGCGCCACCCAGGGATCCCCTAAAAAATAAAATCTTAAAAAAAAAGATGTCTGGGCATGGGTTGAATGGACAATTAATAAACAGATTGTGTAGACAAGTTAAGTAAGTTAAAACTTCCTTCCGCGACATGTTCTGTGATTTACTGCAGATTATTATGTGATTCAAGTTTCCATGGCGTTGAGTAGCAAGCCAGCAGAGAGGAATACAAATCAATACCTTTTAAAATTATTGGGTTCTGCTTTTCCTTCCTTGAGTTTTTCTTCGTTGTTTTATCAAGCCAGTGTCTGAGCCAAGCCTGACACTAGTATATGAATATTTTAGCCTTTGCCGTGGAGGATCCAGCAATCTGGATCAATCTTCAGCGTTGTCTGTCAGCCCCTAAGGTCACCACCTGGCATCTGCATGACCTGGGATCATATTTGCTTTACTCTTCTCATCTATCATGTCTTCCCCACCCGTGGACCTGGTACTCTTGGCACACACTAAGCCTGAAGACTTACCAAGAGGGTTTTATTAGACCCAATTTGTTGTTTAAGAAAACTGAGCCCAGAGTCTCAACCATACCATAGTATTTACTTAAATATTAGGTACTTGTTAAGTGCCTATTGTCTAGCACTATTAAAAGTTCCACCTCCAGGGTATGACCACAGCTCGCAGCTCCAGAGATCACACAGCTAATCCAGGGTTCAGAGTCAGTAGCTACAATTGAGGCTAAATTTAAAGGAGAATGTGTTAGCTCCTTTGAATGAATACATTTAAGACTAATTCCCCTTTAGTAACAGATTGGCTTCAGAGAAGCAAGCTTAGTGTATTTTGTTAACCTGCAACAGAATATATACTAGAATTGAGGCAAATTTGTGAATACACCTTAATTTAGAGCCCATCTCCTCACCTTTCTGCTTTTTTCCTTCTCCTTTCAGGACCAATTTCTCCTCTCTTATGGTTTCAAATCCTCCCTTACCAGAGACAAAGTTCTCACAGAAAATTCATCTTGACTAAAGGGCTAGGGGCTCAATTTATTGCTGCTCCTAGGAACATTTGCATTTTTATGGAGGACAAGGAGGTAATAGTGATCAAAGGCTGTGATTTAATACATCAATGGTTTCCAAACCTGTCTCCAGACTTACCTGGTAGGTATGCTTGTAAAGCAAAGAAAAGCAAAACAAAACACCTCATTCTTGAAGCTCATCTCAAGCCTACTCAATCAGAATCTCTAAGGAAGACCCAAAGAACATTTATTTTTTATGGAAGCACAGGTGGTGGATGATTTTTAGGACCGGACAAGTTTGAAAAATGTTGGAGTACTTCATGCTAGCACCATGGAAGATGGAAAAGGGGCATATACTTGTATCTTTCCATACTCTGAGGGGAGTATCTGAATGGAAGAGGGGGATGTTATGTAACATTCATTTTTGGGGTGGGGTTTCTAGGAGAGGGCACTCTTGCCATCCCTGTAAACACACCTCTCCAACCTGTCCCACCCCCCTCATTCCCTCTCTGCACCTGAGTGTGTTGAACCTTTCATCTGGACACAAATAAACACCCAATTGCTTAACTTGTTGGCAGCCAGTCACTCCTGCTAGTCATCAATGCATTTCCCCCCTTTGTTCATCTAATTTCAAAGTGAAAATTTAAAGGCAGTACACCATTAAGAAATATTTTTTCCCTTTTTCATTTTTTCCCTATTTTCTCAGTTGATCCACCTAAGAATTTCTTGTACAGATTTCCTATCAATTTCTCACATCATATTTTCAAACTTGCCTTTGACCTCACCTTGTGCTTGGGTTTTTGGTGAACCCGGTGTTCACAAAAACTGGGCAGAGACACGAGGTTTTGATCCCAGTTATTCCCAAGGTTTGCAGTTCTAATGTCAGAGCTCTGTGGAAGCCAACAGCAGCAAATTTGCTGGAACTATAAGAGAATACCCACCATCATTATGAGCTTTCTGTAAGAAGGCCATGTCAATTTGGTTTGAGAATAAGTAGAAGCCAACTTCCCAAATCTTCCACTTGGTCATCAATTTTCATTTACATTTTCTTACATGATTTTACAGAATTCTGAATGTACAAATTTCTTACTTAGCAATGATAGCAATAGAACAAAGCCTAGTAATGTGTATTAACTGGCTTACTGCTAACCCCCCACCCCCCGGGGAAAGTTTTCCATTCCATCTTTAAACTGTTTTCTAATCAGTTTTAATCATTTTTATTTGGAAAAATATGAATCAGGAAAAACATATTTAGAAAAACTACTAACTAATATCTACACTGAAACTTCTGTGGGTCTCTACACATTTTCCCGGTGAGTTCCTAGTTTCTCTCTTGATCGTGAAGGCTGCTCTGGCTTTTTTTTTTTTTTTAATTTACTTATGATAGTCACACACAGAGAGAGAGAGAGAGAGAGAGAGAGAGAGGCAGAGACACAGGCAGAGGGAGAAGCAGGCTCCATGCACCGGGAGCCTGACGTGGGATTCCATCCCGGGTCTCCAGGATCGCGCCCTGGGCCAAAGGCAGGCACCAAACGGCTGCACCACCCAGGGATCCCTGCTCTGGCTTCTTAATTTCATTGTGAAAATCTGGAGTAAAAACACTTCAGGCAGTGTGTGTGTGTGCCTGTGTGTGTAGCCTTCAGCATATCACTTTATCTTCTTTGATTTTCTGATTTTTAAATGCAGGTAATAAAATATAGGCTGTCTTGAGGATTAAATTGTATAGCATATGCCTTATAACTTTATTACCTATAAGAATCTATATAAATGTTCACTTTATTTTTGACCCAGGTGACAATAAGAACAGTAAAATTAAAGGCCAGCTGCTTTCTTAAGGGAGAAAAGTATTACATTGGGTTTCCAGATTTCTAAACATTAAAATAGCAAATGTTTAATCTGTGAAATTCTTGTGTTTTAACATGGTAGAGGTAGCGTGAAACCACCATATTTGTGCAATGACTCCATAACTGACATTGAAATTTGTATTTGTGACTACATTCTGTGTCAGAAGTAATTTTATCCATGACTCAGTTTAACCTTGAAAATGATGTAGAAGTACCTAATGGATCAATTAATTACCTACATCCACATCCTCCCACTGATACTCATGTGTTGGCTGTTACAAAAAGAACTGGACCAAAGGTTAGCAAACTAAATTTTTCTGAGGTTGATATGAAGCAAAAGTAAGAAACGAGATGCCATGGAAGGAGTTTATAAGGAAAAGATATTTTACAAATAGTGTATCCTTAGGGCCTCCCAACCTCTTCTCCTGTGTCCTTGGTAGATCATGGAGTGTACTATCTGCATCTTGCAATCAGGTAGAGGCTTTCTGTCTGTCTGTCTGTCTCTCTCTCATACACATACAATCTTTCACGGCACAAGCACACTGGGAAATATTTTGATCTAGGGCTCACTCTGGTTAGCTTATCTTGGGCATGCAGGTGATGGCATATATTTATGTTCATTTGGACTTCTGTATGTTTTACTTCTTAGTCTGCGGTTCCCTGTTTCTTTTATCAACATGTACTCATTCCAGGATACAAAGGAAACACACTTGGCATTACATTTTATTGCTTTACAGAGGAGTTTTCAGAAATCTAAACATATTTTACACAATTACACCAGTTTCATTGTTTTAGGAGAAGTCATTTTTAAAAGTTTATTCTAGACTATGTAAATAACCCTGCTACAAGGATTGGAATATAAGGTTTAATAAACCCTTAAAAGATTATACATAGATATTATAAATTAACATTGATATCTATCTATCCATCTATCTATATATAAATTCTGGAAAAGAATACTTACCAATATGGAATAAGATAAGGAATCACTCCATGGCCACACACTGAAGCCACTGTGACAATGTGGCCATGATTTCTCTTTATCATGGATGGAAGAAGTGCTTTTGTGATCTTAAAGATCATTGCAGAAAGAAAAAAAAAAAAAAGCAATGGCACAGGTGTTAGGGTTCTAAATTAGATAGTTTTAAGAAAAAAACAGTATTTGAAACAACTTTTACAATAAAATGAAATACGTGTCAAGATTCCATGATTACTTCTATATAAATGACAGAAATGAAAAAGAATGAAATGTATTTGTTTAAGCCAGCATTGAAGGCTGTGCACTAAATATCACATGCTAAGAACTCATCTTAATATTTCCCCTTCTTCCCAGGGCATCTGAGTAGCTTGGTCAATTAAGTGTCCAACTCTTGATTTTGGCCCAGGTCATGATCTCAGGGTCCTGGGATTGAGCTCCACATTGCATTCTGCACTCAGTGCAGAGTCTGCTTGAGATTCTTTCTCTCCCTCTGCCTCTCCCCCTGCTTGCACTCCTGCATGTGTGCATGCACTTACTCATGCTCTCAATCAATCAATCATCAATCTTAAAAATTCCCCTATCTTGCCTTCAGAAGCAATCAAGTAGCTCTCTTATGGATATATCATCTGAATAATAGTATCATGGGAAAAATGCAGTGTCTTTAGAACTGAAAAGATTCCCTATGGTAATCTGGTATCACATAAATTTTTTTGGTTGAGGGCTTTATCATTCTAATGAGAAGAATTGAAATCTTGTGAAACTATATCAAGTTAAGTAGAAAAAGCTGAGTATTGTCCTGATCCATAATCATTATCCATCATGATTAGATTTAGTATTTCCCTATTTGTAGCATTGTGTATTATATATTGATAATTGAAACAAAAAGTCTTCCTTTATCTCCAAAAAGCTTTTATTGTTTTGTGAGAAATATCAATTATTTTATGAGAATTTTATAAATATGCCCTATGGACCCTATGCAAATTCACAGAGTCAAAACTGCCAAACCAAGTCATTTCCAAATTTCTGACCCATAGAAACTCTGAGAGGAAAACAATCATTTATTGTTGTTTTAGGCCACTAAAATTTCATGTAATTTGTTAAGCAGCTATAGATAACTAGCCTGGGAGGTCTTTATGTAGTTTGGTGGGCATAATAATCAATCCTTATTAGCATGTGTGTGGGGGTTGAGGCAGATGAGGGGAGACATCTCTTTTCCTTCTCTTCCAGAATCTAGGTTTGCTCTAGGTTCTACACTTAATATTGAGACACTGGAAGATTAATGCATATAAATTCTTTCTAGAAAATCATATTTCAGTCTTATGATAA
This sequence comes from Canis aureus, assembly GCF_053574225.1. NCBI lineage: Eukaryota > Metazoa > Chordata > Mammalia > Carnivora > Canidae > Canis > Canis aureus. Next base: position 11,090,388 of record NC_135643.1, read on the forward strand.
CCAATTATAAGAGGTCTGTAGAAAAAAAAAAGAGGTCTGTAGAGCTATATACCTAAGTTCTGGCATGGATCTAGTGCTTGTCTCATGTCTGAGTCTCATGCAGAGAAGTTCACAACCCCTATATACATCCAAGTAGTGATTTATGTTGTCCTTTCAGTTCTAAAAGTCCATGGTATGAGGTCACAAGTGAATGTATACTGTATATATTTCCTCCAAAGCACTGAAAAGATGTGTACTGACAACCCTTAGAAAAGCTCCACAGATATATTAAGCACTTGGTCCATCCATGCAATGTTTTGTGTGAGATTCTGGTAGATAAGACAGACCCATTAGCCTACATTCTCAAGAGTTGTGTCCTTCAAATCTTGTGCCCTTCTGTCAGAGACTCTTCCACTCAAATTAATTTGGTGATTCTTGATGTAAGGCAAATATAAAGGTGTGAACTTAATTACAAACTTCATGTACCTTAAGAGCAGGTGTGAGATATGCCCAAACCAGAAATGTTTCTCACACTCACCCAAAAATGTCCTAGGATGTTGATCTCAAAGGTTTTGGTAATCTCTTCATCCTTGGTACTAAGAAGGTCAGCTGGATATACTGTCCCAGCATTATTCACCAGGATGGTTACATCTCCCACTTCTTTCTTCACCTTTGAAAATGAAAAAAAAAAAAATTCACTGGATGCATTATAGAAACTCCAAGTTTTGCAGCTGATGTTATCCAGGGATTAGATTCTTTATTCCACTTGGTGAGATCTCTCAGAGTTCAGGCAGGAAAGAACTTTAGCCCAAAAAGTGGATGCAAAGGAAACAGTATCATAAAGCTAGGAGAAACAAATTTTTTTTAACATATGAATTTTCATACTGTGTAAATCATAGATTTTTAAAACTTGTCTATTAAGTGAAATTAATATTTTTGTTGATTAAATGATACTGCAGTTCTGACCAAATATATTTATAGTACTGAGTAATCTTGGTTCTACCACCTACTAGCCATAGGACCATGGACTGACCCCTCTGAACCCAGTTTGCTTATCTGTCAAATGAGGTCAATAGCATTATAGAGGTTAAAAGATACCGTTTTTCAGAGTGCTTGGTTCATTGGATTCGACATCTACTCTTTTGAAAATTGTTACAGGGCAGCCCGGGTGGTTCAGTGGTTTAGCACCGCCTTGAGCCCAAGGTGTGATCCTGGAGACCCGGGATGAGCCTCAGGTCTGGCTCCCTGCATGGAGCCTGCTTCTCCCTCTGCCTGTGTCTCTGCCTCTCTCTATTGTCTCATGAATAAATAAATAAAATCTTTTTTTAAAAAAGGAATTACTGCAAAAGTTATAGTACTAAAATAAAACCCAGGGCACCTGAGTGGCTCAGTGGTTGAGCATCTGCCTTTGGCTCAGGTTGTGATGCTGGGGTTCTGGGATCGAGTCCCACGTCCAGCTCCCCATGGGGAGCCTGCTACTTCCTCTGCCTGTGTCCCTGCCTCTCTCTGTGTGTCTGTCATAAATAAATAAATAAAATCTTAAGAAAAAATGAAGCTAGAAAGTGACACTTTCCCCTGGTGATAGATCTCTTCCCTGTCACCCTGTACCACTCCCAAAAGTTCTGATCAGAAAGAAATTGACTGATAATATGAAACAATAAGAATCAGCAGAGTGGAATGGGTTTTATGCATGGAAAAAAACAGATGTTCTTCCTTCTTCAGACAAGTTCCCCAGTTAGCAGAGGCCAAAATCGAATCTAAAGCAGGGAGCCATAAAGAACCTTTACATTTTCCATGTAAACGACACAAAATCCTTTGAAGAAATATGTCTCCTGAGGTCTCACCTGCTTTACGGAGTTATAAATGTCTTCGCGGTTACCGCAGTCCACCACAAATGTATGCACAGTGGCTCCCAGTTTTCTGCATTCGGCTGCCGTTTCCTCGACACCGTGCTGTGATTGGAAAGACCAGATGCAGAAAGATGTAGGTCAGTTAGGGGACAAGAGCAGGGAGAAAGAACTGGAGAAGAAATTTCTTGAAAGATTAGAATTCATGTCCAAAATGCCCTCCTTCTTTTTAAAAAAAGATCTTATTTATTCATGACACACACACACACACACACACACACACACACACACACACACACGAGAGAGAGAGAGAACCAGGCTCCATGCAGGACTCGATCCCGGGTCTCCAGGATCACGCCGTGGGCTGAAGGCAGCGCTAAACCGCTGAGCCCCCCCTGCGGCCCTGCCCTCCTTATTCTATGAGAAAGTTTCGTGAAAGACACCGCTCGACCAGTTTGCAGAGATTACATCTGGCTTTTCTGCCAGCGAGTGCTCCCATCAGCCTTGTTTGGCAACAGCCATTCTGCATCAAAGCAGGAAAAAAAAAAAAACCCAAAAAACCTTATTTTCCCAGCTTTTTATCTTGGGTTAGAGGTTCCTTAGGAGGCAGTTTTTATTTATTTATTTATTTATTTATTTATTTATTTATTTATTTATTTATTCATTCATTCATTCATTCATTCATTCATTCATTTATTTGAAGCAGGCTACTCTCACAGCTCGAGGAACATGCTTGAAAGATGTTGCTCCTTGCGGGGTCATGATTGGAGATGTCTGAGTACACAGAAGAAAAGAAAATTCAGTTTTTCATTTAACACACACTGGCTGAACACCAACCATGTAACAGGCAGTAAAGCACCAGGTAGCAATTCTAAACTAGAGGTAATTTTAAACTAGATGCCTCCGCCTGACATAGTTTTCTCCACGAGTCTGATTTAACCCTCTAGGAGAGAAGGAGAAGGAGGGATCCTTATTCGATGGAAGACTTTCAGGGGGAGACAGAGCTACTACTCTTCCCAGGTGATCTTCAGTGCAAGTCTTGCGGAGTGAACACCCCGGAGGGCTGCTGGGTAGAGTCTCATCTGTGTAACAACTTTGCATATGTGATAACTTTGCAGTAACTTTGTAACAACTCCAGGACATGGAGATAGAGAAACTTACTTTCAGCCTAAACTTTAAAGACCTTTTTCCTAAGATAAAATTGTCCTGAGGTTTCTGGGAGCTGAGAATTCTTTTCCAGTTTTGACCTCTGCTGGTTTTGTGGAGATTATAAGATTTTAGACTGTGTTTTTTCCTCTCTCGATTTATAGACTCTTCTCTGTGATGAACAGGCAAGACACCGGAAAGCCCTTTTCTCACACTGGGATGTGGGTAGTGTGGCTGTTGCTTGGGGCTGTCTCTGAATGAGTGGCAGGTGGGTTCCCTTAGGGAGCGCTGCCTCCCTTGGGTCCTTCTTATTCCACTACCTCAAGAGAAGTTCTGGAGCAGCAGCCTGAAATCCTGTATGGAAATTAGGGCACGTAGTCACAGAGTCAGTGTCGCCTTATCATATAGCTTTTTGGGGGTTGCAAAGGAGTAGAGAGGGAGGACAGGAGGTCTTTTTTTTTTTTTTTTTTTTGACAGGAGGTCTTTCACCAATTTAGGCTTCAGTTGGAGCTTGCTCATTACCAGATTACAAGAACCACTGTGCCTTCTTTTCTGTTTAGATTCAAGGTCAGTAGAGAGCATTAGTAACCAAAGCTTTCGTCAGATGCTTGCATTGAAGAGTTAAAAATCTGTCAGTCTTTAGGGTACCTGGGTGGCTCCGTTGGTTAAGAGTCTGGCTGGGGTCACCATCTCAGGGTCCTGGGAGTGGCCCCTCCTCCAGGTCCCCGCTCAATGGGGAGTCTGCTTCTCCCTCTCTCTTTACCCCTCCCCTCACTTGCACTCTCTCTCTCTCTCAAATAAATAAAATCTTAACAAAAAAAAAAAGTCAGTCTTACAACCGAGCTACAGAATTGCAAAATGTAATGCCGTGTCTCTGCAAGCAAAATACTTGCTTTAGCTTCAACTCTAGTTTGCATTGTCTACTCCACATTTCAGAGCCTAAAGCAACAGTTTAGATTGAATGAGGGCAAACTGCTAACGTGATTCATTAGGAAGACAGAAGAAGCAGCCATAACAAAAAGGGAGTTAGCACCTTCCACAGGTAAAGGAGATCTGACTTATATTTGTAGCCTTGCAATGAATCATTTAATGCCTTTTTAAAAAAAGATCTTATTTATTTATTCATGAGACACACAGAGAGAGAAGCAGAGACACAGGCAGAGGGAGAAGCAGGCTCTTTGCAGTGATCCTGATGCGGGATTCAATCCTAGGACCCCTCGATCCCAGGGTCATGACCTGAGCCGAATGACCCCGTACAACTCCGAGATCCGCCACACAACCCCAAGATCAAGTCACACGCTCTACCGACTGAATCAGCCAAGCAACATTTTTGAAGGTTTTAAGAAATGGGAGCCAACCAGACATGACAGCAAAGAAAATAGAATACTAGCAATAGCAATATAATGGCAATTAAGATCTCACTGTGATTTGTGGAAAATGATTCTTAAAAAAACTGCCGTTTTTCCAATCTTAAAATCCTGTAACATTTTTCTGTGCATAATTTCATGGCTTTATCATGATGCATAAGTTTAGGGAAAATGATACAAAATTTCAGTTATTTCAGTTTTATTTTGAGTAGCTGATACAGTGTTTACAAACAACAGTACAAGAAAAATATGAGCACTCAAGAGAAAGCCTGATCCACTGCCTGTGGGTTTTATTTAATATGAATAGTGTTTAGTATTGCTGGGCATTGTTCCAAGCCCTTCAAATACTCACTTGCTTAATCCTCTTGCCCAGAAGTCCACAAACTTCTTCTGTAAGTTGCCAGAGAGTAAATATTGTGGGATTGTGTGGATGTAAAGGAAAGGAGGCACTAAAAACGTTCTCTCTTATATTCCTCTTTGTTTCTTTATTTGTTTTTTGCTTTGACAACCTTTTAAAAGTGTAAAGAACATTCCTAGCTATACAGCTTGCTCAGGGACCAGGTTTGGCCCATTAACTGTAGTTTGCTGAGCCCTGTTCTTGCCCATCCTATGAGGTATTATTTCCATTTCAAAGATAACAGAACTGGAAGCTTGAAAGTAGCCTGGCTCCAAGTCTGTGTTATCAACCTGTATATCACGGCATTAAAAAAAAAGTTACTGCTTAATTCTTCCTTGTGTCTCTTTTGTCAAACCATCCCAATGCATATGTGGAAGGCACCGGAGAACTTATTAAACATTGATAAAGAAAAACACAAAAGTAGCAGATGCTAAGTCACATAGTTTTTAAAACATATGTCTTACTTGTGATTTTAAAAGATGAGCAAATGAATGCATTACCTTATTAATATCCCACAAAACCAGTCTGCTCTTCTGTTTTGCAAATTCGTAGGCAGTCCACCTGCCTATTCCATGCCCCGCTCCTGTAATGAGAACGATCTCTCCAGCCACAGACTTTCTCTTTCGGGGAAAGAAAACCTTCACCAATGCCTCCAAGTAGGAGTAGATGATGGTGAGCAGAAGTAGGAGGAGATCCAAGATAATATTCATGGCTCTGCGGCTCTGCTCCGTACTCTGAGTCTCTTCTGGCTCAGACCTTGTGTAACCTCAGCAGAGAAGCACCCTATGCAGAGACCCAGGGGAGAGCTGTGCTCCAAGTGTTGATGGGGCTGACAGAAGTAAGCTAGATTTGCCTCAGATTTTGTCCACGTATTCTAATAGGTTGGAAACACCTGAGTTTGGAAGTGATGCAATTGCTACTAAAAGCTTGGCACAGGGACAGACGAGTCATGGAGAAAGTGCTCTCTGGACTTGTTTACTGGGAAGCAGTTTTGTGCTGTGTTGCACAATGAAATTTCACCTCTAGAGATAATTCTAGAGACAGTGCATCAGCTAATGGTCTTTTGGTAGTCTCCTGGTATCTTTCTGTAAACAAGTGTATTGTTTTTAATTGAAGGAAAAGAAGAGAGCAGAGATAATACATTCAGGAGACTTCAATAAAGTATGGGCCAATCAGCCTTAGTGCGATTCATTTATTCATGAAAGCTCAGCATCAATATTTCAGTTAACTAATTATTTTACATGAGATAGTCATTTCCCTGAAAACCTTTTAAGTTTGGGAGAGATTGGAGGTTATATAAAGCAATCAGGAAATACTCTGATACCATGGGAATGGGCATTAGATCAGGAGCCAACTCTCCACTCTCCAAAGTGGTGCGACTTCTAACACCCCAAAAATAGAAATAACTCAAGTGTCCATGAACGGATGAATGGATAAACAAAATGTAATATATGCAGACAATGCAATAGTATTATTTTTAAAGATTTTTTAAAAAATTTATTTCTTCATGAGAGATGCAGAGAGAGAGAGAGGCAGAGACACAGGCAGAGGGAGAAGCAGGCTCCATGCAGGGAGCCCCATGTGGGATTCGATCCCAGATCTCCAGGATCACACCCTGGGCCGAAGGCGGCACTAAATCCCTGAGCCACTGGGGCTGCCCATAGTATTCTTTAAAAAAAAAAAAAATGAATGCAATTCTGATACATGCTACAACATGCATGGACCCTAAGAACATTAGGTGAAATGAAAGACACAAAAGGACAGGACTCCCTGCGCATGACCTAGATTAGTCAAATACATAGGGACAGGGAGTGGATTGTTGGTTATTAGGAAATATCACTATTTCTTTGGAGACCAAGAAATGAGAAATTATAGGATTTATGTGTATTGCAATAGCCCACTGTTTGTTTAGTCTAACTATAGTAATTTGCCAAGGACAAATTGAGGAATATAATCTCTTTTCTCTTTTTTAAAAGATTTTATTTATTTATTTGAGAGAGAGAGAGAGAGATTGAACAAGCAGGGGGAGTAGCAGAGGGAGAGGGAGAAGCAGACTCCTCACTAAGCATGGGTCCTGATGCAGGGCTTGATCCCAGGACCCTGGGATTATGACCTGAGACAAAGGCAGATGCTTAACTAACTGAGCCACCCAGGTGCCCCGAATCTCTTCTAATAAAGACTTTCCTCCTCCTTTCTGGAGGGTCCATTAGTACATCATCAAAGGTTCTGTTTACTGCCAAACTCATAAAGCAGTATTAGGTAGTCTTAAATGTCTTATAAATTTCTTCAGGCTCCAAAACCTAGTTTCTATGCAAACAAACCCCAAGAAGTTTACACCTTATAGAGGCCTCAGAATACTTTTGGTTTATGAAATCCCTTGCTTCATCTCTACATATCAATCCTACTTCTTTTTTTTTTTAATTTTTATTTATTTATGATAGTCACAGAGAGAGAGAGAGAGGCAGAGACACAGGCAGAGGGAGAAGCAGGCTCCATGCACCGGGAGCCCGATGTGGGATTCGATCCTGGGTCTCTAGGATCGCGCCCTGGGCCAAAGGCAGGCACCAAACCGTTGCACCACCCAGGGATCCCTCAATCCTACTTCTTATAGTAGCAAAGAGAAGGTCTTGATCTCTGTAGTGTACTTCTCAATATTTCTTTCCTTGTTCCTCCTTATTCTTTCCCTATTAATTCCAACATTTTCCTGCCCATGGGACCGGTCTCTTTTGCTTTCAACTACTTTCTGTTCTCTACCATTGTAAAAATATTCTGCAAAATCTTTTTCCATCCCACCCCCCATTTGCAATCCTGTCTTTCATATCTTACTGTCAAAGTATTATACAGTGATTACCTCTGTTTTCTGGCTACTCATTTCCTTGGGAGCATAGAAATCTCTTGACCCTTTACTCTCTATCGGTGCAAAGTGCTATGATGGTCCCAAATATAAGGAGCTATGTGAGCATCAGTAGACCTGAAGATGGGGGGAGGGTGGGAGGTGAGACAAGCAGGGGTTAGCCACACGGTGAAGGGGATAAGGATGTTCCAGATATAGAAAACCATGTGTAGAGGCACTGAGAGGTGAGAGATCATAGCACATTCAAAGGCTAGGAAGGTCCCTCTTGGATAAGAGAGTGTGGGTCAGAGAGAAGTTAGAGAGCATATAAGAAGCTCAGTCACTCAGAGAGAGTCTCAGCATCAAGGAGAGTTAGTAAAAGATTTTGAGGAGGGGATTGTTATCAGATTTAGAAATGCTAAAAAAAAAAAAAAGATTTAGAAATGCTTTAGGATAGAGAATGCATGGGAAGAAGGGCAAGAAGGATTCTTGGATGGCTGTTCAGTAACCCAGGCCAGGGGTGGTGGTGGCCTGAATGAACACAGTGGCAAAGAGATATTTGAGAGAGGGAATAATAGAATCAATGGGCATTCTTTTAATAAATATATATCAAACCCTTTTTACGTCTTAGGGACTGTTCCAGGCATTGGGGATACAGCATTGAACAAAATACATAAAAACAAAGCTTCCTGGGAACCCTGGGTGGCTCAGCGGTTTGGCGCCTGCCTTTGGCCTAGGGCACGGTCCTGGAGTCCCGGGATCGAGTCCCACGTTGGGCTCCCAGCATGGAGCCTGCTTCTCCCTCTGCCTGTGCCCCTGTCTCTCTCTCTCTCTCTCTCTCTGTCTATCATAAATAAATAAATAAGTAAATCTTAAAAAAAAAAAAAAAAACAAACAAAAAAAAAACCAAAGCTTCCTAACAGAAGCTTATGCTATATGGGCAATGTAGACACTAAAGATAAATAAGCAAAATATGTACTATGCTCCACAGTAGTAAGTATCAAGGTGAAAAATAGAGGACAGAAGGAGAAATGGAATCTTATAGGGCATGAATGTGTAGGCAGGGTTGCAATTTTAGATATGGAGTAAGAAGTTCTGAAAAGACCTAGGGAAAAAGACTTAAAGGGGAGATAGAGCTAGCCATGTGGCTGTCTGCAGAAGAGCATTTTGGAGAGGAAACAGTAATGTACAAAGGTTTGAGATAGGAACATGTCTAGTGGGTTGAGGATCATCAAGAGGACTGATGTGCCTGGAGTGAACTGAAAGAGAATGAGGGTAGTATAACAGTTTTATAGATCAAAATGGCTAGGCTATAGTTTTCAACTATTCAGTGAAACTAATCTAAATGTTGCTGTGAAGATATTTTGTGGTTAACATTGATAATAGTCTTTAAGACAAAAAATTTTTAAAGATTTTATTTATTTATTCATGAGAGACACACATGGAGAGAGGCAGAGACACAGGCAGAGGGAGGAGCAGGCTCCTCACAGGGATCCTGATGCGGGACTTGATCCCGGGACCCCGCAATCACGCTGAGCCGAAGGCAGATGCTCAACCACTAAGCCACCCAGGCGTCCCAAATAAGACAAAACTATTCTTAATGATGTGGATGGGCCTTATCCAATCAGTTGAAAGGCCTTGAAAACAAAACTGAGCTTCTCTGTACTATAGACTGAATATTTGTGTCCCCGCCCACAAAGTTCGTATGTTGAAACCTAACCCTCAAAGCAACGGTATGCGGAGGTGGGGGCTTTGGGAGATGATTAGTTCATGAGGATGGAGCCCTCATGAATGGGATTAGTGTTCTTGTAACGGAGACCCCAGAGAGCTCCCTTCCCCCTCCTGCCATGTGCAGACACAGCAAGAAGACCGGCTGTTTGTTGGTGAACTGGGAGGCAGGCTTTCGCCGGACGCTACTACGTCCTGGGTGGCTTGATTTTGGAATTCCCAGCCTCTCGAACTGGGAGAAATAAATTCTGGTTGCTTAAGATCCACTTGATCTTTGGTATTGTGCTGTGACAGCCTGAACTGCCTAAGACACCCAGAGTCAGCAGCGATGCTGCCTCAAGACTGTATCATGGATTCTGCCCCAGGGGTCCCAGCCTGTCAGCCTCCCCTACAGATTTCAGAGTTGTTAGCCTCCCACAATAACATGAGCCAACTCCTCAATTCCTTGAAATTGATCTACCCTCGTATGTATGTATGTATAGAAAATCTCCTACTGATTCTATTTCACTCTAATATAAGTAATAAGGTAATAATCGGTAATAAGGTAAGAAGACTGGATTACATATGGCCTTCCAGGTCATGGTAAGGACTTTAGCTTTAAGTTTTAGGTGAGGCGCTATTGGGGGATTTTGTACTGAAGCATGACATCATCTCATATTTTAAAGACTTATTCTGGGGCACCTGAGTGGCTCAGTCGGTTAAGTATCTGATTCCTGATCTCAGCTCAGGTCTTAATCTCAGGGTCATGAGTTCAAGCCCACATTGGGCTCCATGCTGGGCATAGAGCCTACTTAAAAGACAATTTTTAAAAAAGGACTCACTCTGGCTGCTGTGCTGAGGGGAACAACAGGTGATGGTGGCTTGCATCGGGGTAGTGGCAGTGGGGGTGATAAGAGGTGATAGAATTCTGGATATATTTTCAAGGTAGAGCAAACAGAATTGCCTTTTTAATGAATGTGGGAGGAATCAAGGATGACACTAAGTTTTTTGGCCTTAGCAACTGGAATAACAGGGTTTTGAACAGGTTCAGGACAACATCAAAAGCTCAGTTTCATAAATATTAGGTTGAGATGCCTGCTGGTTATGCCAGCAGAGATACACCAAGAAGGTGGTTGCATATATGTACGCCATTCAGAGGAGAGATTCAGGCTGGAAATATAAATGTGGGAATGGTGACTAATATTGAACATATGTGCCAGGGATTAGAGGATTTTGGTGAGCTGAGGGATGAGGGTGAGTAGAAGGAAGGAGGTAGGTGTAATTGTAAGTTTTTAACTTGGACACTTGTTAGAAGTGCCATTCTCTGTTAGGGAACCCAGATGGCGTAGAGAAGATGCTAGGTTTTGCATGTATTGATTATGACATTTATGTAACTGCAACTGGAGATAATGTAGGAGATTACACAGTCTAGTTCAGCCCTTTTACGGATGAGGAAATGGAGGTTCCAGCACAACTAGCTTGAATTAGATTGCCCAGTGCTCTTTTTGCCATACGAGGCCACTTGTAATTATAATTGTAATTTTGCCATATGAGGGAAGACTGTGAAAGTAAAAGGCACATCTCTCTCATCTCAAGATTGTCTAGTCATCCCTAGACCAATTTATAAAAAAAAAAAAGAGAAGAAAAGAAAAAAAAAAAACGGTTAGGAGTCAGATTGGCTCTAAGGTCAAGTGGGAATTCCTATGTGTTTTGGGGAAGGATGTGATGTCTAGTGGAAATTAAGACTATCCCAGTATTTTCAGGCTCAGCATTTTAATTTCAGGAAACTTTAGACCGTTGTGATATTGGGTCAGTCCAGGCTAGACTTCTTTCAGGTAGACTACTTGGGCATCTGCATGTAGCATCTTATTCCACCTTAACCTAATTCCTTGATGGAAAAGCTTCAAACAGTCTTTCACTGGCTAATTATGGATTATTGTTTGAATACTAAGGAAAGCTTGGGTAAAAGGAAGTAGAGGTGTTTAGGTGATGGTTCAACTCTCCAAGAGCTCCAGTGAGGCTGTGGGATCAAGTGAGGTCAGCAAATGTGTGTTCCAACCCTCATCTTGACCTCTGAATAGTTGTGTCATTTCAGATTTTGTTGAATCTCTTTGGGCTACCTCATCTATAAAATGGGAATAGTTTCTTTTGCCTTCGTGGATGTATCTTGCAAGAAGTTACTATGGCCGAGTTCAAAAAGGGTGTTGCCTGTGTTCTTCTCTAGGATTTTGATGGAATCTTGTCCAACGAAAGATGAATGGATAAAGAAGATGTGGTTTATGTATACAATGGAATATTACTCAGCTATTAGAAATGACAAATACCCACCATTTGCTTCAACGTGGATGGAACTGGAGGGTATTATGCTGAGTGAAGTAAGCCAGTCGGAGAAGGACAAACATTATATGTTGTCATTCATTTGGGGAATATAAATAATAGTGAAAGGGAATAGAAGGGAAGGGAGAAGAAGTGTGTGGGAAATATCAGAAAGGGAGACAGAATGTAAAGACTGCTAACTCTGGGAAACGAACTAGGGGTGTTGGAAGGGGAGGAGGGCGGGGGGTGGGAGTGAATGGGTGACGGGCACTGGGGGTTATTCTGTATGTTAGTAAATTGAACACCAATAAAAAATAAATTAAAAAAAATAAATAAATAAAATGGGAATAGTGATGTCCACCACGCAGAATTCTTCAAGGTAGTAACTCTATCACCCAGCCTGGGAGAAGAAGCTCTGAATAATTGCTCCCCTTCCCCACAGCAAAATCCTTATTAGTTATTTACGCACTAGCCAAGTTGGTGTTGACGACACACTAAGGTCAATTTTAACCCTTTTCCTTGGCCTGATTCCTCACTCTTTCTAATCCTTATTTCCATTAAAAAGAACAGTGAGAATGAAAAGTGTTTCTGAAGGCAAGCCTGGGAATATTCTCAAAGGGAATAGGGGAGGAATGAGTAGGACTCAGGGACCTCCCCATCCCATGGCAGGGCCCCCAGGATGACAGCAAATGCTCAGAAAGACTTTATGGTGTCTCCAGGGAGGGCTCGTTCTTTGCTTACCCCACAAAAGAGAGAGACATCTGTCATCAAGGTCCTAGTTTAGGACCACAGAGTACCATGAAGGTTGACAACTAGAGAAGTCTTTCCTGTTTACTTGAGAACAATGTAAGCCTCTTTGGTTTTGGTGTGACTCTCAGAAGTAGCCCTATTGATGGCTAAGATGAATTTTCCCATTAAATTGTGGAGAAGTGGGTTGAGACAATTCATTCATTCAAGTAACAGTTAAAAGTTTTCAGACCTAGAGTCAGAGCAGTAATTGCCTGATGTTAGTGAATCAGAACCAACTTTTATTTATTTCTTATTAAAGAGCAGAGAACAAAAGCCCAGAACCTCTACAGTGTTCATTAACTTTTCAGCAGAGCTGGGGGCTCCAGCCCTAAGGTCCTTCTGGGTTCCTGCTCCCTACGGGAATTTCAACAATGCCTTCAACCTAGCCTGCTACCCAGAATTGCTGGAGGTAAATAAATAAACATTAAATGTTAAATATGTTTGTTTAGAAACAGAATTAAGATCTTTTACCATGAAGTTTGTGTACCTAGTGTGACTCATTTACTATATTTCACAATAGTGATTCTGATTTATATATTTTCTGAGTATGAATCTCTGATACAAGGACCAAAGTTCTTTACTTAGTATATATGTGTCTAATACAGTGTTAGAAATATTTTTCTTCAATAGAAATCCAGCAAGCCTGCTTATTTTTTTCAATTCATAGGTCTGATCTTCTTATCTCGCTGAGCATTACTCACATCCGAGAAATTTCTGGATATTAAAAAAAAGATCTTTGATTACATAATCCATTTTCCCTTAATTTGAGCCAAGTTGAGCCAAGTTCTGTTCAAGATGAAAAGATGGAGACAAAATTTAAGTTTGATCTGTTTATTGTTGCCATTATGGGTACAGTCTCCTAATTCTCTGCCTCAAATCCCAATGATGCTTTTGTACCTGCAACACATGTCGATCTCAAGTTTCCTTGAGCTGAAATGTTTGGCTTTGGAATGTGAGGCATCTTTCAGGAAACAGTGGGAACTTGTGTGATGAAATGTTTGAGTGACATTTCTTATATCATAAGAAACTCATTGTGAAATGCCACTAGATACAGTCCTTCATTATATTTAGAGAGCCTGAAGATTTTGTTTTTATAGAGAATAGAAAAGGAAACGGGAATTATATAAAATTTAAGTACAATTAGAAATAAAAATATATCTTACACATTTATAGTACAAATTTTCCAGAGATTGCACAAGTCACAAAATCTTAGAAATTATAAAATTATTTGTAATTTTATAAATTATGTAATTTATAAGGTCTTTCCTAAGGTATTCCCCTCTTTGTATTATATAAAATTAGCTTTCAGCTAAAGGACAAGTGATAATAAATGAGGACTGTCAGGGCCTCCAAAAAAGATATTGAAGAAAGAAAGATAATTAGGAAAAGCAGAAGTCTAAATATTAAAGTTCTGATTAACATTAGATCAAATTGACTTAAACCTGGTAAATCAGTTCTATTTATTTATAGCTAGTGTGTGAAGAAGAATTTAAGTTATGTCACTTAAATATAATGATGTTTTGGAAAGCAGGTATTTTTGAAGATGTGTATTTACATTAACTAAATATAGAATGTGGTCCATGTAGGACTTATTCTCCTTTAGTTTTATACCCAATAACTGCATCAAACCTAATATCGATCTTTCGTTTTAAAAGTGCCAGGAAACGCTCAGGAAGGATCCTAAAAAAAGATACATGAAAATAATTAGGAAATAAATATTAAGTGCATTTGTAAAATATCTTATTTTAAAATACACTTATCATGTGTCATCATTTTTTTTTTGCATGAGAAAAAGGACTTTTTAATTTATATTCTATGTATCAGGCAGCTCTATGTCATATATAAACCAAGTCCTGGAAGACAATCACGTAGCTTGGTGATACAATGCGAGAAAGATAGAAGAGGCACATTATAGATGGAAACTATTTTGTTGGGCTTTCTTTCTATCTTTCTTTCATTTGAGAATAATGAAGTTTTTTGGATATTTCTTAAAAAAACAGACTTCAGCTTCATTGCCCTAGTCCCCATTTAATAATGAGTATTTGTAAAGTCTCCCCATGATATTGCTGTTTTCTCATCCACAGCAGGCTATGGGAATGCCTGTGGGATGGAGCTTTCCATTCTATGGTCTATGGAGAGCCTCAGATGAATATGTGCAATAAGCCTTGTCTAAAAACTGAAGACATGATTTGTCTCTTCTCTGCACTCTTTTCTAATGGATGTAAGTGCTGCTGTGACAGCTAATGTAAAAATTAGAAGGAAGATATTATCATATTATCAGCAACTTCTTGTCATCAGTCATTTCTCAATCAATAGAGATAATACATATCTATAACTTGTGTTTTGGGCATATCCTTTATCATGTATCATCTTAAACAAGATTTGTCTTAAGATTAGGAAATTTAACTCTGAGTCACTACTCTAAGTTCTTTCCAATGAAATCCATTTTGTTTTCAAAAGGAAAAGGAAGGAGGCTTAACCTCCTTTAGGGTAAGAGTGACTTGAAACATTTAGCTTACGAAATAGATACACTCCTGTGTTTCTCAGGAGAGCTAAGAGAGGAGGTGTCTAGAACTAAAGAGCTGAGATGCTAAAGGCTTTGAAAACAAGAAACATAACATTGGAAAGGGAGTGAGAATAGGAACTAATTTTATATTTTACAATCCAAAATATTATTAAAATGTTCCACTGAGAGACTGAAGAAACAGAATAGCTAAATGAAAATGCAGATAAAGAACTTTGTTTTGAGCATAATGCTGAACAAGTTATTTGAGTTCAAACTCCTCATGTGAAAATGGAAAAATTAATACCTACTCCACAGTGTTCTTGTGAAGAATCAATGTGTTAACATAAAATGCTTTAAACATTTTATTTTGTACATGTGCTTGCTTCAGCAGCTCATATACATTTTATTTTGTACATGACGGACATGTAGTAGGCCTAATTTTTTTGTCCCTACCCTATATAGGCATAGCTCAGAGATACTGCAGGTTTGGTTCCAAACTACTGCAATAAAGCAATTATTACAATAAAGTGAGTCAAATAAATTTGTTGGCTTCCCAGTGCATATAAAAATTATGTTTACACTATACTGTAGTCTATTAAGTGTGCAATAGCATTATGGCTACAAATATTTATAGACCTTAATTAAAAACTACTTTATTGATAAAACATCCTATCCATTATCTGAGCTTTCAGAAAGTTGTAATCACCAATTACAGATCACCATAACAAATAAAACCATGAAAAACTGTGAAATAGAGCAAGAATTATCAAAATGTGACAGAGCCATAAAGTCCAAAAATGGTGTTGGAAAAATGACGCTGATAGAGTTGCTTGATACAGGGTTACCACAAAACTCCAATTTGTAAAAAACACAGTATCTTGAGAGTACAATGAAATGAAGGGCGACAGAATGATATATGCCTGTGCTTAAGAATATTATGGAATTCGTCACGTTCCAATGAGTCTGAGAGACTTTAAACAGAATATGTAAGTCAGTATAACTATAGTTGACCCTTGCACAACACACATATATCTTTTGACTCTCCAAAAACTTAACTACTAAAAGCCTACTGTTGATCAGAAGCCTTACTGATAACCTAAACAGTCGACACATATTTTGTTATATGTATTATATACTATATTCTTACAAAGTAAACTAGAGATAAGAAAATGTTATCATGATAATCATAAGGAAGAGAAAATACACCTACAGTACTGTACTGTATCCAAAAAAATCTACATAGAAGTGGGTCCCTGTAGTTCAAAGCCATGTTGTTCAGGGTCAACAGCATATAGGGATATCTGACCATATGGCATTAAAATAAAGCTTGCCAATTGAGCAACAAACATTCACAGTCTGATAAAAATCAGGGCAATGCTAATAAAAGTGTTAATTATAATAATAATAATAGTTGTATATAACATTTATTGAGTATAGTATCCTGAATACTTTAAGTGCATCATTTTATTCATTTCTCACAGTCCTATAATGTCTTACTGTCTCCATGTAACAGATGAAGACACTAAGTTTCAAAGAAGTCAAACAGGTCATCCTGTGTTCATGTGGTGAGCAAGTCACAAACACAGCTTCATCTAACTCCAAAGCACAAACTTTGAGTCTCTATGCTAAAGGTCTAGAAAATGGAATTAATTTATTATTATTATTATTTTTAAAGAACCACCTTTTTTTTAGATTTTATTTATTTATTTATTCATGAGAGACAGAGACTGAGGCAGAGACACAGGCTGAGGGAGAAGCAGGCTCCCCACGAGGACCACTCGATCCCAGGACCCGAGGATCATGCCCTGAGCCCAAGGCAGTCATTCAACTGCTGAGCTACCCAGACATCCCTAGAATCAATTTATTAAATCAACAAACATTTTGGTGCCGCCATGTGTCCATCAACTCTTCAAAGTACAGGGGTTACAGACAGTCATGAAAAGAGACAAACCTCCTTCCCTCATAGGCTTACATTCTAAAGGATTGTAATCACTGAGCGCTTACTTATGAAATGTAACAAGAATAATGGTAAACACTTCATAGGTTTTAACTTGGTCATTCAGCCAGGAGATTCTTGAGTTTTCTCAAGGTTTAGGTTTATTACCTAAACTTCTAAGGTGTGTTCAATCACAGTTCCTTGCAGAAGGGGCTAAAAAGCCTGATATGTGTCAGGTATGCTTTTGATTTCTTGAAATTTTTTCAGTCTGTAGGCCAGTAATTCTCAAAGTATAATCTTGAACCAACTGCCTGAGGCAGTTGCCTGTCAAAATACAGTTGTCTGGGTCCCAACCAAAATATCCTGTATTAAAACCTCTAGAGGGACCTGGGTGGCTCAGTGGTTGAGTGTCTGCCTTCGGCTCAGGGCATGACCCCAGGGTCTTGGGATCAAGTTTGGCATCGCGCTCCCCTGAGGGAGCCTGCTTCTCATTTTGCCTGTCTCTTCCACTCTCTCTGTGTCTCTCATGAATAAATAAATAAAATCTTAAAAACAAAAAAACCTCTAGAGGTGAGATCCAATAATTAATTTTTAAAAATTATCTTCCCAAGCGATCCTGATGCCTCACCATGTTGGAGGCCTGACTGTAGGAACAGAGAACAAGAAGCTGGCTGACTGGCTTCCTTGCTTCCTTGCTTCCTTGCTTGCTTGCTTCCTTCCCTCTTTTAACCTAAGCTACCTCTTCACATTCCCTTCATTACTTGGACTAGCCTCACTGTCACACAGTGTTCCCATGTGAGTAATGAGGCAATGTGTTAGGTGGAAGGTAGTTAAACCAAGTGGTTTCCAATCTTGGCTGTACATCAGAATCACTGGGAAAGTTGTATCTCTCAGATCAGCCCACACTCCAGACCAATCACATCAATCTTGGGGAGTAGGTTCCAGGCCTTAGTATTTTGAAAACTGCTAAGTGAATTCCAATGTGACCAAAGCTGAGACCTAGTGCTCTAAAGAAATGCTTCTTAAATTTGAATATGCATTCAAATCACCCTTGGGTCCTATAAGAATGCAAAGTCTGGTTCAGGACATCAAGAGAATCTGTATTTCTAACAAAGTCCCAGGTGATGCTGATGTTGCTGATCCATGGAAGTAGTAAGGCTCAAGGATCTCTAAAATTATTGAATTCTAAAAGCTTATTTAAGCATTCTTATGCTTCAGTATGCTTTTACACAAAATACGAGCTCAGTGATTATCTGTTGTATTTTTAGATGAATATCTAAAACCTTATGGTCTCCTCCAACCTTATGGTTCTATGACTTCACTATGTAATAATGCTTAAAAACTACCCTTCTTTATAGTCATCTTCTATGAGACAAGACTTCCAGATATATACACATTTCTTTTTCTAAAAAAAAAAAATTTAAACACTTGTGGAAATTACTCAGCTCGTTTGCCCAATTTCTATACAAACCCTGCTTCAAGGATTAACAAATGTGGTTTTAAAAATTGATGGATTATTGAAGCCTATCCTTTTTGTCTCTTAATTCCATTTAATTGTGCTTTATCAAATGTCTGGTTTTAGATCTGAGTAAAAGCATTAATACATAAATCTTTATTTATAATGCTGATAAATGTAACTGTCACTTACTTTTCCACCACTGTTAAAAAGCATATAGAAGATGGAATAAAAATCATTTTCTGCTCAGTCAGGATCCCATTCAGCAGCTTGTCTACCACTTCCTCAGGTTCCAGGATGGGCCCCAAACTGAAATCAGAAGCAGTCTTCAGCAACAAAACATTTCACTGAAGCTTCTGCTTTAATTAGGTGCTAAACAAATAAGTTAAATTACCATAGGAATCATAACATAACAAACTTGTAGCATCTGGCCCATTATAAGTGCTCAAAAATAGCTACTGTTTTAGCATGAATATTAACAACCACTTATTTAGTGCTTATCATGTACTGTGCACTGTGCTAAACACTCTACATAGGTCATCTCACTGAAGTTTTCCAACAATCTGTGATGGAAAAAATAGTACCTATTTTGTCTTGCAAATGAGAATTATAGAAGTAGCCAGGATTCAAAAATAATTGAACTAAATTAGGACTGATAAATTCACTTTTATATCTTTAGAAGTTTTGGGGCACCTGGGTGGCTCAGTTGGTTAAGTGTCTGCCCTCAGCTCAGGTCATAATACCAGGGTCCTGGGATCTAGCCCCACATGGGGCTCCATACTCAGCAGGGAGTCTGCTTCCCCTTCTCCCTCTGCCCCTCCCCACCCTTCCCACGCATTCCCCCCCCCAAACAAATAAATAAATAAATAAAATCTTTAAAAGTCTTGGGGAAAAAGCCAAATACCATTATACAAGTTTTATTATTTACTCAGACTGTTTAGCAAACAATTTCTAAAGTATCAGAGAAAATTAAAATATATATGATATGATCTTTCATTCTCAGCCTAGGTCAGTCATTTACTAGAATACTGTGTTCACCCGGAACCCTGAAGACTACATAGGAAAACCTGGAGATGCAACAGAAAAGGAAATGTAATAATAAAGGTGAGTGCTTTTGGCCCAGAGGAGGTAAAATTGAAAGGCAATGGAAACCTGAAGAAGACTAAGCCCTCCTTCGCCTAGGGCATAAGCAGAGAACCAAGGAGGATGAATCTAGAAACTGAAAGATGCTTGTGTCTTGAAGTGTTCAGAAGGAAATTCACTTTCTAGCATATTGCTATCAGACTTCACTACTCCCAAGTTGCATGAAAACTCACAACCACCTATGTAAACAGTACAGCATACTTCCACATTCCCACTGTGGCCTTGTGAACCTACCAATCAAATAATATTGCATTGACTAAACTTTTCTTAGTGTACTTCCTCTCTTTACCCAAAATCTCAGCCTCTGCCAGAGAAATTTTCATTAAATTTAATGGCTGGCCAAGAATACAATTTTTAAAAGGCCAAAAAGAACAGGCTTCCAGAAAATAATATCTTGGAAGAATAAAATCTTAATCATTAAAATATCAGTACATGGAAAAATTTTTCCCCCTGACAGTCTAATGTTAATAAGAGTTGCAAATCCTATTAAATAAATGTTCATGACAGATTCTGTAGAAACTGTCCCAAAATACTTCAGGCCTATCTACTGGTGTGGGGGAGAATTTATGTGGGGGCATAGTAATACTTAGGGACAAAGAGTATTTTCAGGCAGAACCATGTTTGATTATCTAACTACCACTTGAGTGGTTAAGTAACTTTGGGGAAGATATTTCTACTATTTAAAGTTTTTTAAAAAAGGATTTTGTTTTTGTATTTAATCTGAAAAATGGGGTTAATGCAGTGGTATGCTAGTAAATGTTTCACAACTGGCTCTCTAGGGCACAGAATTCTCTGTTTTGTAGCATTTAATTTCTATGGTGTAAATACTCTCACCATGGCTGGTTTCAAGCTATTATTGCTGAATGAGTATAAGCTCAGCGCTCCACTGGTAATGTGCATGGAAGTACTTGATGCAGTCATACTATACAAATGTTACTTGTCAACTTCTTTTTTTTTTAATTTTTTAAATTTATTTATGATAGTCACACAAAGAGAGAGAGAGAGGCAGAGACACAGGCAGAAGGAGAAGCAGGCTCCATGCACTGGGAGCCTGACGTGGGATTCGATCCCGGGTCTCCAGGATCGCGCCCTGGGCCAAAGGCAGGCGCTAAACCGCTGCACCACCCAGGGATCCCTGTCACCTTCTTATATATTTTTCTTTTTTTATGGTACTAGCCAACAAAAACTATTATCTTTCTGTAGCACACACACAAATTAAGCTTTTAAAAAGAAAAAATTTATTTATTTATTTATTTTTGAAAAAAATTATGTATATTTCATGTAGGAGTGATGTTTTTAAAAGGATATTGAACAAAAATAATTCTTGGCTGTCAAAAAAATTTAATCAGGATAGCCAATGACAAGCTAATAAATTCAGGTTATGCTACATTGTTTTTATCACTAATTGGAAAGCGAGAGAGAACTTATTGAGGGAAGAATATTTAATTAAACATTGTTCATATGCCTAACAATAGAGCTCCAAAATACATGAAGCAAAAATTGACAGAATTGAAGGAAGACACAGTTTAAAAATAAGAATTGGAGACATTAATCTTACTTTCACCAATGACTTGAATGGCAGTATAACCAATTAAATCTAACAGCATCTATAGAACACTCCACCCAACAACAGCAGAATTCATATTCCTCTCAAGAGCACAAAGAGCATTATCCAGGACAGACTATATGTGAGACCACAAAACAAGTCTCGTTAAATTAAAAAAAAAGACTAAAATCATACAAAATATGTTCTCCAACAATAGAATAAAATCAGAAATTAAGAGCAGAAGGAAAACTGGAAAATTCACAAATATGTGGAAATTAGCCAGTGGTACAAGGAAGAAATCAACAGGAAATTAGAAAGTACTTTGAGATGAATGAAAAACACAACATACAAAGATTTATGGGATGCAGCAGAAGCAGTGCTCAGAGGGAAATTTATAGTTATAAATGTCTACATTTTAGAAAAACCCTGAGATCTCAAATCCATAACCTAACTTTTCACTTTAATAAACTAAAAAAAGAACTAAATGTAAAGCAAGCAAAATGAAATAATGATTAGAGCAGAAATAAATGACATGGAGAATAAATTATAATAAAAAAATCAATGAAACCTAAAGTTGGCTTTTTGAAAGATCAACAAAATTGACAAACTTTTAGCTAGACTGACCAAGAGAAAAAGAAGAAAACTATTATGAAAATGAGGACATTACTGCTAATCTTACAGACATATAAAGAGTTATAAGAGAATACTATCAACAATCATATGCCAACCATTAGATGACCTAGAAGAAATTCCTAGAAACACACAAAGCACTAAAACTGATTCAAGAAAAAAATATGAAATCTGAGTAGATCTTTAATCAGAGATTGAATCAGTAACCAAAAAACCCCCAGCAAAGAAAAGTCCAGGACCAGATGGCTTCATGAAAAATTCTATCCAATGTTTAAGGAATTAACACCAGTCCTTCTTAAAGTTAAAAAAAAAAAAAAACAAAACAAAACCCGGAACTTGTCCTAGCTCAGTCTACAAGGCCAGAATTACCCTGCAAATAAAGCCTAAGACTAAGATATCTTAGGATATCTTAGAAAACTAAATAAAAATATCTCTTATGAACATAGATACAAATATCCTCAACAAAATCCAGCATCAAAGCAAATGCAGCATCATAGTAAAAGGATTATATACTATGGCCAAGTGAGATTTATTGCAAGAATGCAAGGTGGAGGTAGGGGGCACCTGGGTGGCTCAGTTCATAAAGCATCCAACTCTTAGTTTTGGCTCAGGTCATGATCTCAGGGTTGTAAGACTGAGCTTGGTATGGAGTCTGCTTGAGATTCTCTCCTTCTCTCTCTGCCCCTCCTCTTGCTCTATGCTCTCTTTTTCTCTAAAATAAGATAAATAAAAAGAACCCTCCAAGAATGTGAGGTGGTTTATCATATAAAAATCAATCATTATAGTATATCATATGAAAAGCCCCATATGATCATCTCAATAGGCACAGAGAAAGTATCTGACACAATTCAACATGCTTTCATGGGGGGAAAAAAGCACTCAACACACTGGGAACACAGGGGAACTTCCTCAAGCTGATTTCACAAGCACTTCCATGATACAGCTTGGTTTCTATAAACAGTGGAGTAAAAAAAAATAACAGGACTTGTTAAATATGATGATCATCAGCCTTTCTAATAATAAAAAAGATGATCATCAGCCTTTCTAATAATCAAAAATGTATTAATATAACACAGAAGTACTTTTTTCCCTCATCATTTGATAAAGATTAAACATGGGGTAATATTCAAAGCTGGCAAATATCTCGCTGGTGGCGGGATAAATTAGGACAATCCTTCTGGAGGGAGTCTAATAAATCTTTCAAAAGTAAATAAGTTCCTACTCTTTGATCCAGCAATTCCATTTCAAAAAACCATAATCATAACAAAATGGCTAGAAAAGTGAACAAAGACATATGCACATACACATATACACACAATGAGCTTTCCAATTATTTTTTAATTGTCACTAGTAGAGCTTTGTCAGAAGAGGGCACTCTTGCCCACAAGGAAGGTTAGTTTGTGCAGCTTTGTCCTGGGGGCAATGTTAAAAAATTCAATTATAATTAAAAAAAAAATACGGTGTCTGTTTTTAACTGCTTAAAGACAGTCTGGGCGAAAAAATTGATTCAAATATATTATATCAGGGTCCAATGAAGGTTTTCCTCTTGAAAATAATGGAGGAGGGGCATCTGGGTGGTTCAGTGCTTGAGCATCTGCCTCTGGCTCAGGGTGTGATCCCAGGGCCTTGGGATTGAGTCCTGTATCAGGCTCCCCGCAGGGAGCCTGCTTCTCCCTCTGCCTATGTCTCTGCCTCTCTCTGTGTGTCTCTCATGAATAAATAAATAAAAATTTTAAAACAAAAAAAGAAAATAACGGAGGAAGTTGGCAAATCTTATCCTTGAGATGGAACTCACCTCTTACTTTGACACTTCCTTTTAATTGTAATGGACTTTTTAAAAAAATTTATTTTTATTGAGATATAACTGACTCATCACATATCACATGTAAGCTTAATATATATGGTGTGTTGATTTGATACATTTATATATTGCAATATGATTACCATGGTGGAATTGGCTAACATCTCTATCGTATCACATGATTGTGTGTGTGTGTGTGTGTGTGTGTGTGTGTGTGTGATGGGAACAATTAAGATCTAGCCTCTTACCAACTTTGATGTTTATAATACAGTATTGCTGTCTACAATCACTCTGTTGCATATTAGATCTCCAGGAGTTACCACTTGCAGGTTTTGCCCTGAAACAATTATCTCCTCAATTCTCCCACCTGCTGCCTCTGGTAACTACCATTCTACTCTGTGTTTCTATGAATCCAGATTTTTTAGATTCCACACATAAGTGAGATCATAGAGTATTTAACAGGTTATTGAGGTTTTTTTCATCTTTCTACTCCTCCTGGTCAGCTCTACTCCTCAGGCCCCCAAATTAATTCATCCTTTGTGTTCTCTCTTTAGGGCCCAATTAGGGTTTTCTCGACTAATACAGATTAATCAAAACACTAACCTTCTGAAGTAAATATGTTCACTTTTGTTTTCTAACAAAATCGTATCTTAAAAATAGGCTCATGGTGTGCCTGGGTGGTACAGTTAGTTGGGCATCCAACTCTTGGTTTTGGCTCGGGTTGTGCTCTCAGGGTTGTGGGATCAAGCCCCATGCTAGGCTCTGCACTCAGCCTAGAGTCTGCTTGGGGTTCTCTCTCCTTCTCCCTCTGCCTCCTTCTCCCTGTGCACTCTGTCTCTCCAAAATAAGTAGATAAATTTAAAAAAATAGGCTCTTCGACAATTTGATAGATTCTTCGGGGAGCTTGAGATCTTTGCACAGTCACCAAATTTCCAGCTGATGTCGACCTTCTACTCTATCTACCTATGGGCAGACATATCTAGATTAAGGTGTATTAAATAGAACCTTCTATTTTCCCAGAGTGTCACATTGGATATCCTTCATTAATTTCGAATATATTTTCACCAAAGGCAGATGAATTGGGGAAAATAGGGAGAAAATTTGAGTATGTAGAATAAAACTTAAAGACTGAATCCTATCAGGGCAAGAGATCATCCAAAAGTAGACCCACGTATCTATCCAGATTTATTGTAAAGATGACATTTCAAAGCAGTGAAGGAAATAATGTGTTATTTAATAAATAATGCAAAATAACTTATTAACTATTTGGGAAAAACAAGCAACACCCTGATCTTATTTCTTAAAGTAAATTTGGGTGGAGCAAAGGTCTAGATGTGAAAATGCAACCATAAAAGTATTAGAAAAATATAGATGGATATCCTCATATGCTTGGAGTGAAAAAGACCTTTATAAACACCTGGGAGAAACGAAAGGCCAGGAAGGAAAAAAAACTGAGAAATTTTAATGTAAAAATAAGTAAAAATAAGTTTAAAGGCAAATAGCAACCTGGGGACAATATATATATGCAACATCAATGGCATATGAAAGGGTATTTGAATGTACAATGAACTCATAGGTACCAACTTTGAAACTCGATGGCTCAGTAGAAAAGGTGAGCAGAAGCCATGTAACAGGCAATTCACAAAAGAAGTCAAACTATCAAAAAACTTAGGAAAACACTTTAGTCTAGCTACTAAGTCATCAGAAAACAAAGACAATCCTTCACGTAGGCAAAAGGCATAAAATCTGCAGAAGGCAGATTGGTGGGGAAGTGGAGGTGCTCTTCCTACACTGGTGGCCATGAGTGCAGATTGGCAGAACACTTCTGGGGTACTTTGGTAGTATGTACAAATATTTAAAATTTGCATACACTTTGACCCAGTAACCCCTCTTCTAAAACCCACCTGAAGGAGGGGCACCTGGTGGCTCAGTCAGCTAAGCATCCACCTTCTGCTCATGTCATGATCCCAGGGTACTGGGATTGAGCCCCAGGCATTGGGCTCCTTGCTCAGTGGGGAGTCTGCTTCTCTCTCTGCCCCTCCCCTCACTTGTGCTCTCTCTCTCAAATAAATAAATAAAATCTTAAAAAAAATAAAGTAAAATAAAATCTACCTGAAGGAGATGGTACCAAAATGTGAAAGTGTGTGTGCACTAGGATGTTCATTATAGCTGTGCTATGGTAAAAATCTCTAGTAGGCACAACTGTTCAGACTAAGTAATCAATACAACCTATGATAAAACTCTGTATTTACTGACAAGAAATGATGTCCATGACACAATGCTGAGGGAAATAAGTACTTTACTTACAGCTTCCAGAATCCCATGTGTAATATATGCCAGTTGCATAAAATTCAGATATTTAAGCAGTACATAGAAAGATGTCTAGAAGGATGTTCATCAAAATGTTACGAGTAATCTGCACTGCATAGAAGGTTTCAAGGAAATTAAAAAAAAAACCTTTCTTATTTATTTGTATTTTTCTGTATGTTGGAATTTTTAAAAAGTATGCATCATGCTTATGAAGACATTAAAACTATTCCCAAAGGGGAAAAACATTAAAATTTAACCTCAGAATTGATCCTTTAGAGTTTTATTTAATTAATTAATTTAGTTCTAGAGAGGGACAGGGGGTGATGGGAGGGGCAGACGGAGAGGGAGAGAGAGAATCCCAAGCAGGCTCCCTACCCAGCTCAGAGCCTTATGTGGGGCTCGATCCCATGACCCTGAGATCATGACCTGATCTGATTTCAAGAGTTGGATGCTTAACTGATGGAGCCACCCAGGCACCCCTATAGTTTTATTTTTTAACCGAGTGAAGACTGGTTGGTACTCATTTTAGAGGATAATCTCTAGATAACCAAGCAAAAATGTTTTTTATACTGTGGTCCTGGGTTATCTGTATCAGAATTGCCAATGATACCTGCTAACTAGAGTCTTAAGGCCCCTTCCCACCACTACCTTATCCCAGACAAACCCAAGCAACCAACATATCTGGGGATGGGACCCCTACACGGTTCCCAAGCACTCCTGGTGAAATGTATGTATATTTAAGTCAGAGAAACATTGCTTGGGAAAATAAAAAAAAAGGAGGATTAGCAAGTTCACCTGAGTTAACTCGTATTTATATTTATGTACATTCTCTCCCTCACTTGTCTCTCCACCTGTTTTCCCACAATCAACAAGAGCTGAAATTGAGATGAG
The DNA here is from genome assembly GCF_053574225.1 of Canis aureus. Classification (NCBI taxonomy): domain Eukaryota; kingdom Metazoa; phylum Chordata; class Mammalia; order Carnivora; family Canidae; genus Canis; species Canis aureus. The sequence goes on from NC_135643.1 coordinate 11,116,988, forward strand.
CTAAGGGCATCGAATATCAGGTGTTCTAAGGATTAAAATATTTAAGAAACTGCACAGAATGGTTGATATTCACACTAATCACCAATCCTTTTGTCCTCGTTTCTGTCTCAACTTACGCAGTACTTGCGTTTTTGATGAAGCCAGTGTTTATGAAATTAGGGCAGAGACATGTTGTTTTGACTCCAGTTCTTTCTAAGGCAGCCAGTTCTTCAGTCAAAGCTTTATGAAATCCAACAGCAGCAAATTTGCTTGAACTGAAAATAAACAGAGAGAGGTCACAAAATAATTCAAGAAAGTTGCTGTATCTGCTTAATTCAGATGCCTGTTTTCCCTAGTTAAGTGTGGTCCTGTGCCAAGCCTCATTGCCATGAGCTGAGTCTCAAGTTCTAGCCCAGACCTACTGAGTCAGTATGTGCATTATACTTAGGTAAATTTATAGACATTAAAGTCTACGGAAGCAGGGCCCCTGGGTGTCTCGGTGGGTTAAGAGTCTTGATTTCTCTTGATTTCAGCTCAGATCATGATCTCAGGGTCCACACTCAGCAGGGAGCCCGATTGGGATTCTCTTACTTCCTCTCTCGTCTGCTCCCTGCTGCTCCCACCCCTGTTTCTGTGCAAGCGTGTTTGATCTCTCTCGCAAAGATAAACCAGTAACTCAGTCTTTAAAGTCTAGGAAGCCTGGGCACGGGACGCTTACTGCATCCCAGCGTCACTTACTGGAATGAGAACTGAGTAGGTTCAAAGGTCTTGCCAGGAAAATTGGTAAAGTGTTTGCTTTTGTTGATGCTGCTTCCATAAGATTTAATATCACTATAGCCTGTTAATTATTTAATATATCCAGGGAAATTCTCTTGGGCAAGTCCTATTTTTTCCTTTAAGTCTGTTTCACTTCCTCAAAGAGGCCTTCCCTTACTCCTAGTCTAAATTATTTTCCCAATATATAGTAACCTTCGGTTTTTCAAAATAGCCTGTTTAGGATTTGTGATTAAATATTTATTTGGATGAACTTTTTTTAACATCTGTCCCTCATACTTTTACTATAAGTTTCATGACTATTTTGGTTTCCAATAAATCCCCAGGGACTAGCATAGTGCTTGGCGTATAACAGCTGCTCAATAAACATTTGTCAAATCAAAGAATCGAAAGGCAAAGCAATTCTTATTGTCATAGCTCCTTCATTTGGCAAGAGAAGGAAAATTAATCATATTCTAAGCAGATATTTCTTTTCTAATTAGTTTTTTTTTTAAAAAAACCTAGCTTTATAGAGAAATAAATTCATGTATCATAATTCACCCATTTGAAGTGTACAATTCTATGGTTTTTGGAGTATTACATTATTCATCTTAGAAAATTGTGTGAAAATATATATAATAAAATATGCCATTTTTACCATTTTTAATTGTGCAGTTCAGGGCAATTACTGGATTATTTTTCTATAAGTCTGTATTTATTAGCAATTATACAAAGTAGTTGTAAATTTGTGCCAATTAACCTGTGCTTTGGAAAATACAAATATGTGCAAAGTTTTCTCTCAAATTTTTTTTTAAAGCTTAGACATATCCTGAAGGCTTAAAAGATAGATTTCTAGATTTTCTTAGGTAAAACGTAAATCTTACCTTGAAAAATGACACAAAAATAATCACATGTAAAATTGATCACTATATGTCAGACACTGTCCTCCATTATTCAGATGTATTATTGCATTTAATCCTCACAACGACTCTTTGAAATAGGTATTACCATGATCCTCATTTACCAAAAAGGAAATGGAGGCACTGAGGGAGTTGTTGGTTTACAATCCCCTTGGGAGCTTCTTGGGTATAATCTGAAACTGCTCCCTGCTGTACATGGAGAGCAAGGAGAGGCTGAAGAAAAAAAAGGCCACTACAGATTGGTGGATGGCAGGTGTAACAAGCGAGGGAACCTGGGAGGTTCTTCTAGCACAGCTGCAAGGGGAGTAGATTTCCTCACCCACCTGCCAGAATCTTATAAGTTTACAAGAGGCCTTAATTGGGTTTAGTCATATATACCATCCAGATAGTCTTGACATCACCTTTCTATCTCAAGGCTGTGTCCTTGGGGCAGCTTTTGGGAATGGGGAAGGCAATAGGATACCATGTTCCAAGGACAGGGTGAGGTGCGGGGGGAGCCTCTGATTGCCTAGGTTCAGCTTACAGGTCATGTCTTCTGAAGGACCTCCCCCAACAGGGTTATAGGACTTGCCCAAAGACACGAGACAAAGTGGGAGAATCAGGCTTTAAATTGGCGCAATAAACCAGGCCTCTATATGATATAGTCTAAACTTCATTAGCTCACAATCAAGTTGAAAGGCAAATGACAAACTGGTAAAGCAGTTGCAGCATATAAGACATGGGTAAGGGTTAATATACGGCAACTTTTATTAATGAATAAGACAATCCTCTAATGGATAAATGGTTAAAGGACATTAGCAGAAAATTCACAATATAAATATACCAATGGATCTATGCATATAAAAATGTTTTATTTCAGGAATAAAATAAATACAAACTAAAACAAGATGGGAGTTTTTGCCTACCAATAATGGTGAGAATCTGAGGAAATTATTTGTTTATCAACATACAGAATATTTTCATTTTATATCATTGAACTAGGAATCTTTTCTTTAAGCCTTCAATATATGCTAAGCTTAAGAAAAAAGATGAGAAAGAATTTCCATAGCTTTCTCCTTTCCAAAGCACAAGTTAATTGGCAGCCTTATCTGGAAGGCAATTTGGCAAAAGGTATCAAATTCATTAAAAATATGCCATGCTTTTAGATCCAGTAATTGCTCTTATTTATCCAAAGGAAATAACCAATCTTGTTTCTAAAGATTTATATTCAAGTTAGTCTCTGGGATATATAGTTCATGAAGGCCAATGGTCGGAAACAATTTTATTATTTATTTATTTATTTATTTATTTATTTATTTATTTATTTATTTATTTAATTCATGAGAGACACACACACAGAGAGGCAGAGACAGAGGCAGAGAGAGAAGCAGGCTCCATGGAGGGAGCCCGAAATGGGACTTGATCCCAGGACTCCAGAATCATGCCCTGGGCCAAAGTGAGGTGCTCAACTGCTGACCCACCCAGGCAACAATTTTAAATGTCTGGCATGGATAGCTGTTGTTTTTGCCCACCGGCATTCTGATTTCCTTATTCTGGTGACATCACTCTGATTTTGCCAGGTAGCACCCCTCTCTGCCTCCCCATACAGTAGTTGGACCATCTAGTTAGAGTAAACTCTGGAACTAGAGTGTTTGAAAGACATTAACTGGGAAATCATGGCTTTTCCTCCACCTGCTGGATATTGAGAGGCTATTACTCTGGAGCTGCTACGGACAGATAGAGGAGAGCCTGCCTGAGACTTTTAACTACAGAGCTAAAAAATTCCTCTTTTGGTCCAAGGCCATTTAGGTTCTGTGTTCTTTGCAACTGAAAGAGTCCTGGCAAATAAACTGCACAAAAATAGTGGATAAATTGCAAAACAGTGGCACATATGTGCAGCAGGATATCATGCAAAAAATGAAAATGATATTGCACATATGTATATATTAATGTGCAAAATGTTCATTTAAAATTTTAAAAAGCCAAGATTATGTAGGCAGATTTCTTTCAATGCTTGACTGTCTACCTGTATTTAAAATGTCCTAGGGATCCCTGGGTGGCGCAGCGGTTTGGTGCCTGCCTTTGGCCCAGGGCGCGATCCTGGAGACCTGGGATCGAATCCCACGTTGGGCTCCCGGTGCATGGAGCCTGCTTCTCCCTCTGCCTGTGTCTCTGCCTCTCTCTCTCTCTCTGTGTGGCTATCATAAATAAAAATAATATGTCCTAAAATGATAATAATTTTTAACCATGGTTATTTCTACATGGTAAGATTATCAGTACATTTGTTTTCTTTTACTAAACTGTATTTTCTGATTTTCCTTAAATGAACCAAAAGTGCACAAATATATTAAAGCTTAGAGTTAATGATATTAAGTGTATTAAAAGAACTCCGTATTTTTGAACTTCAGGGTGCAGTTGTTTATATATATATGAAAGCTAAAAGTGAGTGGATTTTTTCTACACTTTGTAACATTACATCAAATTTCTTATTATTAATAATATGAATTAATATTTCTTTTTCCAATCATCCTTTAAATTACATTTCATTATAAGCTAATAAAGATCAGGACTTGATTTTGCCATGTCTTCCCATACTGGTGACTTTCATACATATAAATTGGCTCTTTAAGTTGACAAGAGATATTAGCCAGAGTTTCGTGGTACTTTTAAACATTTTCGTGTTTTTTTTTTTAAGATTTTATTTATTTATTCATAGAGACAGAGAGAGAGGCAGAGACACAGGCAGAGGGAGAAGCAGGCATCATACAGAGAATCTGATGTGGGACTCGATCCAGGGTCTCCAGGATCATGCCCCAGGCTGCAGGCAGTGCTAAACCGCTGCGCCACCAGGGCTGCCCACATTTTCGTTTTAAAATCAAGACACTTTTGGACAAAATACTTAGCAAGCAGCAAAAAAAACATTTTAGAATAGAATTAAAAGGTGAACATCTCTCATGGTGAACCCTGTTTTTTTATCTTGGACTTTTCATATTAATCATTTAAAACTGTTGAAATGTAACTCCAAAATAAATAGAAACATTTTTTTCCAATAGAGGTGATTGGATCTGTAACAAATTCTTTTGCTATGGCTGTAGCAACTCAGGATAATGACAGCTAACAGTTGGATTACAGGGGAAAAAACCCAGGTAATTCCAGATCACCTATCATTTCATTTCAACCTTCAGGAGCCAGAGCATATAGGGTTAGTTCCACTGAGGCAAAGCATTCTGGAAACTAAAATGAGAGGGAGTACCTTGCTATTTTGTGTGATTACAGGGAAGTAGAATTGGAATGTAACACTAACAGGTACCCTCCTGTTATTGAATACTTATAGGACTCCAGATTCTATACTAAGTGCATTACATTATATGATTTAAACTTTACAGCATCCTGGTGATTGAGTTAGTTGCTATGATTAATCTCTTTTATGGGTGAAGAAAATAAAGCATAGAGGAATTGAGGAACTTGTCAAAGGTCACATAAAGTTAATTATTGAGTCAAGATTCATAACAATATGATTCATAATGGTTTCTTCCTGAAAGCAACCCAAATGTTTGTAAATGGTATTACGGATAAATAGTTGTCTGTCTAGTCATATCACGCAACACAATGCCTGCAGGACAATGATGGAGTTGTAGCTACCAACAACAAGGATACACCTCACAAACATAGTGTGACTCCATTTATCTAAAGATCAAAATCAGGCAAAATTATTCTGTGGTGTTGCAAGTGAATTAGAGAGTTTACCTTTGAGAAGCAAAGAGGGATTACTGGTTGGGAATTGTTCAAAAAGTTGCTCCTAAGGTCTTGTTCTATTTTTTTTACTTGCATGGTGGTTAAATAGATGTGTTCACTCTATAGTAATTCATTGAGCTGTACATTTATGATTTCTGCACTTTTATAAAGTTATGCCATACTTCAATAGAAAAGTTTATGTTTTAAAGGGCAGTGTCTCTGTTGTATTACCCAATTGTTAATAACAAACACCGATGATAAACACACTGCTCTGTGTTTGAAGAAGTCTCTGTGAAAGTTCTATAATTGATCAGAGGCTGAGCAAAAACCAGAGTCAACTGAATCAAAGACAGGTATGGTCACTAAGGATCACAGACTGCAGCAGCTCACGTCATTTGCAGCTGAGGATCCAAAGACGAGTCCTGCAGGGGCAAGCAAGCAGCCGTTCTGTCCCAAAGCCAGAAGTATACAAACCATTTGTGTGGTTTCAGCCCAGAGGGTGCCTTTGTGCGAAGACGAAAAACCTACTCCTCTTCTCAAGCTACTTTACTGCCATCTCCTGGAAAATCCTTCAAGTTTAAAGGGACCTAAATATGAACAGTGCTGCCTAGAATTGTGTTGTCTGCAATCTGCACTACTGTGTGTGTCATTTGTGCTTTGACAATACTCAGTGAGAGCTTTTACTTCTGCTGAAAGCACTATCAGGAGTAACCAAAATAAATTTGTTTCTCACACAAAACACGTTCTCTCTTGGTTTTCACTGCTGACCATTCAGTGGAGTAGAATCAAAAGAGCTACAGTTATTTACTATGGCAAAGAGGAGGAGGAAGTTCACAGCTCTGTTGGACTTAGCTTCTCTTGGGTTATCTCGATGCTCAGAGACCAAGAATGTGGCAGGGGATCAGGACGTCATATAGTAGCTGAGCAGCAATACCTGTAGCTATGGTTCATCAAGGCAAGGAATGCCAAATTGTATCAGCTTCTGATGGCCAGGGGACAATCATCTAATTTATACTGGCTCTGGACCAGAGGTCTATTCTGTGACTGCATCAGCAGTCATTTCGTCTTTTAGAAGAAACCTCAATCCAAATATATGTTGATTTTTAAAAACTATTAGAAGACAAATATATATTAAGAGAGAAAATACAGATGAATAAAAGGAACAAAATAAACTTATCATTACCAAAGAATAACCACTCTCCAGATGTGGTTAGAGGAAAATGGCTTGGTATATGCCCTTGCAAACTTGTAAAATGCAAAATATAGACCTTTTATATACACACACATATATATGTATGTATATATTATATAGAAACAAGATACCCATCCATGCCTATGTTTATATATTTATATGCATACAACTATATCTGCTGTTTCTAGAATTTAGATACTTCATTCCAAAAAAGCAGGATAGTAGAAAACAAATTTGAGCAATCTGTATGTATATTTATTTGCACACTATATATTATTTGCACAGTAATTCAACATTTTAAGAGTTATTATTTGCTAAAATATAAAAATGGCCAAGCACTGTTGGGGTGTGTGCAACCGGTAGGGTCACCTGGGGTATGGTGGCCTCACTGATCAATTCTTTACAGTATACAGTGGAGCACACCATTATTGTGCCCTGCTTGATATAGTAAGCTCTTCAGTTATTACAATGGCATGGGATTTTAAATGGATTACTATTATATTTTTTAAAAACAATGCCATTGTTTGGATGCTTTTAATATTTAGAATCTCAGATTATACTTTCTCTTTATACTGTTTTTGTTTTTTTTTCTTTATACTGTTTTATTTCCACAAAATTACTTTATTAAAAATTACTAATATTAACTTTCATTAATGATACAAAAATATTACTCTTGTTTTATAATTTCTTGCTGCTAAAAGCGATGAGAAATGCTTCAAGACATTTAGCTTCTAATTGGATAATTTGCCTGCAGCCACTTCTAGAATGGTCAGCCTTGGAGGGGATTAATGGTTGATAATGCTGTTGAACAAGAGACTTTTGTGCAACTTTCTGACTATTGCAGCAACTTCAAGTTTATCATTATTAACAGTAGTTTTCATTAGACAGGGTAAGAAATCATACAAGTTAAGCACAGGAACAAATTAAGGAAACACATGCTCACTTACCAATACGCAAGTAAGAAGGGGACCCCAGTATGCCCAGCTGCTGAAGCCACAGTGACAATATGGCCATGATTATTCTTCATCATCACTGGAAGAAATGCTTTTGTAGTCTAGAAATAGTATTTATTAAGAGGAAAAGACATATTGTTATTTCTGATTTGCAGACCCATTGGGAATATTTCTTTTTTTTTTTCCATTGGGAATATTTCTAAACAAACTATATTTTGTTAATATTTTTCCTAGAATGAAGGGAAAAAACCTAGATTAATTGCCAAATGTGGTAACATAAGGCAACTGGATAGGATGCCTAGATTGGAAAAGCTAAGCAAAGCAATGTATACCGAAAACTTTGAGACTCCATTTCATTTAAATTGCGAACTTCTACTATTCCCTAATTCTCCCTCATTTTGTCATTGATGTTTTCTATCATTTCATATATTGAATAAATATAATAATCTAGAGTTATCAAAAGAATTTGTATGTAATGTTAAATTGTTAGAAAATAGTTTGGTCATGCATCAAAATACTGAAATGAACAGCAATCTTCCAGTAGTCACAGAACAATTCATGTGATAAATATTGAGCACCTACTATGTGATGGGGATTCAAAAACATTAAGACAATGCCCTACATACTAATAAACATAGAAAGACAGGTAAATTCAGTTGTAAGGATACAAAGTTATAAAGATACAAAAACAGGTGTCAATAACTTGGGAATATTGACATAATACAACGCTGCATTTTCTCCAATTGCAATATTCTTTAGAGATTGTGTATCCCAAACTTACATCCAAGAAAGCTTTGAGGGACCCTTTCAGGAACTGGCTATTTGGGCAGTTCTTAGCCTCTTCAGATACTCTCTCTCTCTCTTTCTGTCAATATCTATCTATAGACCTTGAATGTGAGGTTTATAATAAAGTTTGCAAGTTTAAGGCCAGAAAACACTCAAGGCCTGAGACTCACGCAAAGGAAACTGGGATCATCTTAACAGATCCACACAAGAGGGCTCAGATGACCCCTAATCCCCTCCTTCATGAACAAGATCACATAGATGAGAGAATCTAGTATAAAATTAAAACATATATAATACCTGAAGTTTATTATTATTATTATTAATATTTTTAGGGGAGGAGGAAGAATGGTTGTTTGGGATTTGGTCATGAGAAATGGCCTTTGTTTTTTTAAAAGTCTACTTATTTTTTTAGTAATCTCTACACCCAACATGGGGCTCAAACTCACAACCCCAAGGTTAAGAGTGTCATGCTCTTCTAAGTGAGCCAGTCACCCTGAAAAATGATCTCTTTGTATGTTATCCTTCATACCTGGATAAAACTTCAGTATTAATTTGATGCATCTTTACATGTGCTGAAATCTCCATTTTAAACATAGTCTTTGGGTTTCACAAAAGGGAATGTTTTCATAAAAGAAGTCATACCTACCCAGAAATGTGCAAGTACATTAACTTCAAAAGTCTTTTCAATCTGAGGGTCTTGTGTTGCAAACAAATCCGATGTGTAGACTACACCAGCATTATTTACTAAAATACTAACATCTCCAACTTCTGCCTTCACCTTTAAAAATAAGACAAATACCTGCATCATTAAGAGTTATGAAGGAAGGTTTGCATTCAAGAATGATTAAAGAGCTATGTGTTCCTCTATTAGATATGGGAAAAAAGTAGTTTTGTAATCTATGTGCCAACATGGAAAAAAGAACCTTTTAATCTTAGCTACTTAATTTCAAAACAGCACTACCTGTGAGTCTGGTAGGTAGAAATTTTCTTTTGCAATTTAGTCTCTTGACTTTGCTCTATTGATTATACCTGAGAGGTGTTTGGCTAATAAAAACATAACCAAGCCAAACAAAACAAACAAACAAACAATAAAACCATAACCAGGGGCAAACAAAAACAAAAAACAAAACAAAACAAATGAAAACACCCTAGCATTTATTTTTTTAAATATTACTCCAAAAGGTAAGCAAAAAATAATTTTTTTAATTAATTGGCAAATGCAGGGACTATATGGGGAACTATGTAAAACTGATTATACCATTAAGCTGGTCACATCTTCTATTTATTTTTGTAGTCACTCCTTCCTGTTGCTCACCAAGCTCTCTTCCTTAGGTGGAAGTTGGCCTAAGGGCTGGCAACACCAGCATATCTTATCTGATATTTTTATGGTTCTTTGAGTAACTAAGCTTCTTGGTGGATGGATCCTAGAGTTACAATGAATTCTGTTATACATTGTGTTCCAAATAAAAGCTAACTTCTGTTAAGAGTTATCATATTTAGATAGTGCTGCAGTGTGCTGGGGACTGAGGGGGAGGTGGCAAATAGCCTGTTAAAGGCTTTCATTGTGCTATGCATTTTGTATGATTCCATTATTTATCTCATTTAATTCTCACAATAATTCCATGAGCTGACAACTTTTGGTATGCTCATTTTAGAGATGAGGAACATGAAAAACAGAATGGCTATTTCTTGCACCAGATCACATGGCTATTAAAGGTCACATGGAGCTGAGACTCTTCCAGATCTTCTCACCCCAGAGCCTAAGACAAGCCTCAAAACCTCAAACAGAAAGGAAGCCAGGGGGTGGAATACCCATTAGCGACCCCTTAGGGCCTTGGTGTGCCAATTGCTGGAAGCTTGTTCCAGCCAGAAATACAACCTGAATTTCATCAGGTTGTATTTAAATTATTAAAGAGTCAAGCCAAGATATTTGGTTCTTCATCAACACTATTTGTACCTATATCCATTTCTCTAGCACCATATTAAAACTGTCATTTGGAATAATGCCCCTAAGATATAGAGAAAAACTGGACAGTGTGTGTGGTTGAAGTGATGAAGCTGCTGTAATGCCTCTGAAGTAGGATGACTTAAAATATAATTTGCCCAGACACACTTGTCCCTTCCTCCATCCTTGAGCTCCCCATATCATTGCCTCTTATCTCTACACAGTATGAATGTCTGCTTTGCACATTTCTCAGTAATGAAAGCAAGCTGTGAGTTTAAATGGTTAGGTGACATAAAAATGTCCTGCTACTAAAATAATCACATTGCAGTAACTTCAAAATATCTGATAATCACCTGTCATCACACACGCAATTTCAGTAAAAATACTTGGGTTAAAACACACAGAATAGGTTCAAATACTGAAATTACCTTTTCCAGAACAGCCTATTCCCAGATGAGTCTAGAGATGATCATTGTGTGCTGATCTAAAAACTTTACATCATTAATAGATTTAATCCCTCTTAAAACCCTGAGGTACGTACTTGCTGTACCTTTTATGATTGGGGAAACTTATGCACAGAGACGTTAGCTAACTTGCAGTGATAGAGGCAGTAGTAACTGAAAGAATGTACATCTCTCACAGTTAATTTAAGTAAAATAGTTACTATTAAATGCAGATGTTTCTCGTCTACTGGCCTTGCTCCTACTGTACCCCCTTGTAGGAAAGCTATTTCCCACCACTAGTCTGGATAATTTCTACTTAGTCTTTTTTTTTTTTTTTTTATAGAGAAAAGGAGAGAGCAGGGTGTGTGTGTAGGGGCATGACATGGCAGGGTGAGGGGGCTAGGGGAGGGGCAGAGGGAGAGAGGGAGGGAGGGAATCCCAAGCAGGCTCCACACCCAGTGCAGAGCCCCATGCAGGGCTCGATCTCATGACCCTGAAATCATGACTCGAGCTGAAATCAAGTCAGTGTCTTAACCAACAGAGCCACTCAGGCATCCCGATTTCGACTTATTCATTTGACTTATCTCAGGCCTCACCAGTAATAGAGGCATCAGTTTGAGATAAAAGATTACAATTCAGGGGCACCTGGGTGGCTCAGTTGTTGATCCTTTGGTTCAGGGCATGATCCTGGGGTCCTGGGATCGAGTCCTGCATCAGGCTCCCTGCAGGGAGCCTGCTTCTCCCTCTGCCTATGTCTCTGCCTCTCTCTCTGTGTGTCTCTCATGAATAAATAAATAAAATCTTAAAAAAAGATTAAAATTCAAAAATAGAAGTTAAAAATGTCCTCAAATCTAAAATCCCCTTAAACCAAGGAGGTTCTCAAGGCTGGTGGAATCAGAATCTTTATACTATACTGATTCAGATTATCCAAAGGTGAGGTCTAGGAATGTGTATTTCATGGAATTTTCCCAGGTAATTCTACTGACTTTCTTACTATTGTAGTATGTAGTTAACAAGCACATGTATGAATGCTTTGGGAGTGAAACTTCATTATATATACATAGCACATCTTAGTTGTATATAGAAGAGACAAATACTGGTTTACAGAAATAAATCTATCTATGATCAAAACCTGATAAACAGTTAAATTTATCCTAATTCCCTAATCCAGTTCTTTGATGAGGGCTTTGAAGACCCTGTCAGTGATTTGCAGTATCATGCAAGAATTTACTTGTAGCAGAAGCAGATGGGTGAGGCATGGGTATGTGGGGTACTAAATATGCTGATTCTTGGGCCTAGTCCTTGATCCACTGAAAGCAAACCTCTGGTGTGTCTTTTTTTTTAATATTTAATTTATTTGACAGAGAGCACAGAGGGAGAGGAAGAAAATACAGAAGGAGAGGGAGAAGCAAGCTCTCTTCTGAGCAGGGATCCCGGTTTCAGAACTCAATCCCAGGACCCTGGGGTCATGATCTGAGCCAAAGGCAGATGCCTGACCTACTGAGCCACCCAGGTATCTCTGGGGTGTTTGTTTTTAACAAGCTCTGTGGACGATTCTACAACACACTGAAGTCTGGGAAACTCAATTATACGTTCTAATTCTGGATCTGCCAAGGCTGCAAAACCTTGGGCAGAACTTCTGCTATTTTGTTTGTATCATGATGCTGAGATCTCTAGAATCTCTCTCAGCTCTGACATGATGCAATCCTCTTTTTTTTTTTTTTTGGCTTTCTTTCTTTCTTTCTTTTTTTAATTGGAGTTCAATTTGCCAAAATATAGAATAACCCCCAGTGCTCATCCCATCAAGTGCCCACCTCAGTGCCCGTCACCCAGTCACCCCCACCCCCGCCCACCTCCCTTTCCACCACCCCTTGTTCGTTTCCCAGAGTTAGGAGTCTCTCATGTTCTGTCTCCCTTTCTGATATTTCCCACTCATTTTTTTCTCCTTTCCCCTTTATTCCCTTTCACTATTTTTTATATTCCCCAAATGAATGAGACCATATGATGTTTGTCCTTCTCCAATTGACTTATTTCACTCAGCATAATACCCTCCAGTTCCATCCACGTCAAAGCAAATGGTGGGTATTTGTCATTTCTAATGGCTGAGGAATATTCCATTGTACACATAGACCACATCTTCTTTAACATGATGCAAACGTAACCAAACACAAAATTTCACCTTCTTTGCAGAGCTATAAATATCTTCTCGGTTACTGCAGTCTACTACAAAGGCATGAACCTTCGCACCCAGTCTCCTGCATTCAGCAGCTGTGTCCTCAATCCCATGCTAGGAAAGGCAACAAAAAGGATAGAGAGGACAAAATAAATGACATGAACATATTATATCAACAGCTGACAATAATTGAGGATAGTCAGATCGTTTGACCAAGCATTAAGCAAGAATTTACCTGGACACATTTTTGGCAGGAATATAGGTACACTTTGCCCTTAGTACTTTGAATAGCTTCTTTTATTTGGAACTGAACTTCTTTAAAGAACATAAAAATCTTAAAATACTAGTTTTATATTCATGAATTTTACATACTTTGTGAATGTGTGTGTATTTCATAACAAGATTTTTAAAATATTATTAAATTTTTTCTTTCTGTGTCACTAAAATATATTCACATAATTTTCAAGCTGCAAAATAAATAAATAAGGGGTTAATTACAGTTCACTCATTCATTCATTCACTCATTCCTTTAACATTTTAACATGTAGGTCATAGTCACGGTGCTTAGAGGAAACTTGTAAACACAAATATGAATGAGACAGAGTGCTGACTTCAGCAAACTCATAGTCTAGTAGAAAGAAACATAAAATAAATATAAGATTTAGGTAGGACATGTGGAATTGTTATTTTGTTGGAATAAAGGATTGAAAATTGGCAGTTTCATATGTTTCAAACTAATATGTTATGGTAAGTATTATAACAGAACAATATACAGACAGTTACTGGAATACAGAGGAGGGGCATTCAATACAATTCTAGAAGAAAAGGTACCAGAGTTGGGTCTTAAGAGTAAGTAGCACAGCCAGGTAAAAAGCGGGGAAAGGGCATGCAGACAGACTGTAAACAAAGGGATGGATAGGAGAAAGGTCCAGTGGGAAAATATTAACAGATTGGTGTTGTTGAGTCATAGGATTCAATGCCCAAATCAAAGGGCATTGCATGTCGTACCAAGTTTTATCCAAAAAGTTAGGGGGTGGGTACTGATTAAATCACAGAGTCATATTTGGGTATCATACTGATTACTCTTGCTAAAGTATAGAGGACAGACTTTAGGGGTCAATACTATAGGAAGAGAGAAAAATTAGTAGGCAGTTTACAATGATTCAGCCATCAGATGACACAAGCGTGAACTGTGGCCTTACTAGAAAGAATGTAGAGAAGAGAATCAGCCATAAAACATATCTTTAGGAGGTAAAGTCAGAAGGACTTGGTGATTGGACGAGGAAGGTAGGAAGAACCAAAGCTGAAGCCCTTGCTAAAAAGGGCTAAAAACTAAAAAGTTTAAGTAATTGGCAGCATGGTGTTGCAACAAGTCAGATGGAGGTCATAGGTGTGAGATGTGAGAAAAGGAATGACGAGCCCCATCTGGAGTGTTGATTTTGTCACCTTAAATTTGTGATCAGACCATAGGGTTCTGTTTTTGTTTTTCTTTTTTTGTTTCCATTTTTGTATGTTTATTGGTTTGCCTTTACCAATTTTATAGCTTTTTCATTGTAGAAAATGTCTGAAACCATACCTTGGATTGAGGGTTAGTCTGTGAACTCTGCAAACCAAGAAATTATTGTCAGCTAATGCACAAGTAGATGAACTTAATACATTTACCCAAGAGAGAATAGCAGGGCAGAACACTAGTGTGCAAATTTGCTGGTAAACTGTAATTACTCTTTCAGAAAACCCAAAATCTGGACAGCTACAGAAAGAATTTGCAGTTTGCTCAGTAAACTTACTGTGACAGGAAAAGGAAATAGGGTGTTTTTGCTTTTGCTGAAATTTCTCACACAAACTGTTTGTCCTCTGATGAGGAGCCCTTATTCCCCAAGGGACATTGGAACATCTCAAGTAAACCTTATGTTGCCCTCCTGTACCTCCAGGCAGCTTTTGGTCCCTTCCTTTAAAAGTGTATTTCATTAATGTAGCATATACACACAATGGAGTATTATTCAGCCTTCAAAAATAATAAAATTCTGACACATTCTACAGCATGGGTGAACCTTGATGATGTTAAGCTTAATGAAACAGAACAGATACAAAAAGACAAACATTGCATTATTCTAGTTCTAGAAGCTACCTAGTATAGTCAGATACAAGGAGAGGGAAGGTGGAATGGTGGTTGCCAGGGGCTGGGGGAGGCAGGCTGGGGAGTAATTGTTTAATGGGTGCAAAGTTTCTTTTTGGGAGGATGAAAAAGTTCTGGGGATGGATAGTAGAGGTCATTTTGTAATAATGGGAATGCACTCAACACAACTAACCTGAATGCTTAAAAATGGTTGAAATAGAAATTTTTATGTAATATATATTTTATCACACTAAAGTTTAAGAAGTATATGGTACTGATTCTTTGGGTATTTCTAAAATTCAGTCCTTATTTGGAACAAATTCTACAATAGAACTCTATCTGCCTTTATTCCATTTGTGGAGATTTGCTTAGTACTGGTTGGGTTTCTGCATCAACAGACACAGTGCGTATTGGTAAACACGTCCTACTTTTACATCTGCAATCGCGCTTTTGCCTATCTCCCTGGTCTTCCTCGCTTAGGGCCAAGGGCTGCACGCCACACCTCCTGAACTATGCAACAAATTTAAGTTCTAAATTCTGCCAGGAAAAATTTTAGACAGTCTCCATATTCATTGGGTAAGAAATAAAAAGTAGGCAGACTTAAAATTTTTCTCAGCGCAGTGGGACTGCTTGTCATTCTTTAACATTTTCCTTGTTAACCTTTTTCCTAATATGCTGGATTCAGTTCTCAATTTTTAATCCTGGGCTCACCTTTAAGTCTTTACTCATCATTCAGGCAGCCTGGGTGGCTCAGCGGTTTAGGGCCGCCTTCAGCCCAGGGCCTGATCCTGGAGACCCGGGATCGAGTCCCATGTTGGGCTCCCTACATGGAGCCTGCTTCTCCTTCTGCCTGTGTCTCTGCCTCTATCTCTCTCTGTGTGTGTCTCTCATGAATAAATAAATAAAATCTTTTTAAAAAAGTCTTTACTCATCATTCTTTGCCCTCTATCCCACAACTGAAACTTTTTGCCCATTACCTAGACTACTAAACATCTACATGTTTTTGATTCCTTCCATTTCTTTTTTCCATTCATTAATTCACTTTTCCATGTGACAAACAGTCTTTGAGTATATAGTAGGTGCTCACCACTTGCTATACATTTATCTTCACAAACTTATGTAAACAGGCATGGGGGTGAGAATGGTCAAGAAATGTGAGATTATCTACATAGGACAATAAAAAAATTATGGCATCCATCTTAGTAGAATAACAAAGCTGAAGCCACCACTAATTCCTCCCTAAATTCATGCTCCTTTTTCTGTAGACTTCATAATGTGTAGGAAGATGTCTGTTCTCAACATCCTGAGAAGGATATCTTTGGGCATTGTTATCCTGGCTGCTTGACTTAACCTGAGAAATTGTCTCTGGGGACAATTTGTCTTTGCACTCGAGGGAAAGAATTTTATCTGGCCCCTCTTTGCCCTTCCAGTTTGATCTGAAGACAATCTAAAAAACTCTTCTCTTTTTGACTCATTCTCAGTATAGCCACCAGCCCAAAAGTTTTATATCTCTAGGTTCTGCTGCCTGGACTGCTTGAAATTTCCACCCTACTCTCCCTCTCCAGTCAAGTTCAGTGACTCTCAGACTATCATAATTTTAAAACTCATAAAATTTCAAGAAAAGTGGACTGCAGTGTAGACACTGAACTAGGACTGCCAATCTTTTATTTGGCCAAATTAAAACCAACATAGAAACTATCAGTTACTATCATTGTAATTTCATTAAATATATATGTATATTTTATCCACAAAAAAGTGCAAAGGATATAATCTCAAAATAATAGATGGCTTATTTAAATAGAATGAATTTAACATAATACATACTCGCTACATTTTCCTGAATTTTCTGATCACTTCTGCTATAACTTCCCTGGCCTGCAAAACCAGCATCATCTCTTGCCTGGACTACTGCTAGACTCCTACCTGCTCTCCACTGGCTCCTCCGGGAAAAGCAAAAGCACAAACAGTAGCTTGTGGGAAACTGTATGATCTGGAACTGCTGCTTCTTAAGTTTCTAGACCAGTGCTGTCTCATAAAATATAATGCGAGCCAGGTACTGAATTTTAAATTTTTTTCTAGTAGCCACACTTGAAAAAATAAAATTTTTTAAAAAAGATTTTATTTATTCATGAGAGACAGAGAGAGAGAGAGAGCAGTAGAGACACAGGCAGAGGGAGAAGCAGGCTCCATGCAGGGAGCTCAATGTGGGACTCGATCCCGGGTCTCCAGGATCACACCCTGGGCTGAAGGCGGCACTAAACCACTGAGCCACCTGGACTGCCCGAAAAAATTAAATTTAATTTAGTAATATATTTTATTCAACTTAACATATACAAAATATTATTTTGGAGTATTTGTTATTATTATGAAATATTATAGTTCAACATTTAATGTATGTAAAAGTTGTAAGATAATTCAACATTCCTTTTTTCATACCATCTTTGAAATCCTGTGTGTAATTACACAACAGCACATCTCAATTCAGAGGAGCTACATTTCAAATGCTCGATGGCCGTAGTAGCTAGTAGCTAGTACCTACCATTGTGTTTGAAAGGATAGATCTAGATTTTTACTTTTCTTCCTTCCCTCACTCTGTGCATTTACTGATCCCTCTCTGCAGAGATATGAGGGGCTCAAGGCACCATCTGCCTCTTCTGATCTTGACTCAACTATCTTCATCTCATGAGGCATTCTGTATAAGACCAACATGTTCATCCCTCTTCCCCACCACCACCATAGAGATTCCCTATCCCCTTTCATATTTTACTTTTTAAAATATTTATCACCTTCCAGCAATTACATAATTTATGATGCAGCATGTTTTATTTTATTGTTCCTTGTTCATGAAGTTTGTGTTTTTTTTTTACTGCTGTGTCCTCTGCATTAGAAAAGTGCCTGGCAGATAGTAGGTACTCAATAATCATTTATTGAATAAAAGCACTCCACTCTGAAGTGGAGAAAATTTTGTACAAATGAGCACAGGGCAGTGGGAATCATTAACACAGATGTGTCACCTAATTCTTAGCTCCAAATCCTCCACTGTTAGCTTAAATTTCACTTTGTGAATGGATAATAACTAATGTGTGTTTACCATGTGCCAGGCACTGCTAAATGCTTTGTGTGTGCTTTTTGGTATAATCTTCCCAGTCCTTTAAGGTAAGATAAGTACTGTTGTTTTCTCTATTTTGCGGGAAAGGAACCAAAAGCTCTAGGAAGTCAGAAGGTAGCTCATGAAGAGGTGGAGAGTTCTGCTGAGTTTGAGTGTACCACCATGCCAGGCATTTGCCATCAGTGTCCACATCAGATTAGACTGGGCCTAGTTTGTATCTTTCATTGCATGTACAATTATTTAAAGTCTATTTTCCCTACAAGATTAGGGGCATGGGACCTTACGTCCTATTTGCTGCCGTGTTCTTAATATCCATGCAACAGACACTCAGTAAGTATTCACTGATTGCTATCTTAACCATCTGCTCACTGGGCGAGCTCTTACCTAACTTCATATTCCCTGAATTTTTGTTTACAGCTACAGTGCTGGATGTTGACCACTGTGTATGGGATGGCTCTTCAGGCCCTCAGGTGCCCTGCCTAAACCTCTCTGTCCATCTACTGCTGGCCCTATAAAAGGTTACATTCTAAATCCACCTCTCTTCCTTAAGCCTGTACCTATTCTTGTAAACCATTATGTAAATCGAAGAGATTTTCCCTTTTCTTTTCTTTTTATTCTAATTTTTTTTTTTGCCTAGTTTTATGTTTTTAAGTAAACTCAATGCCCAACATAGGGCTTGAACTCAACGACCCCAAGATCAGGAGTTGCATGCCCTACTGACTGAGCTAGCCAGGTGCCCTACAGAGTTTTTTCTTTTATACTGTTTTTAACTAAAAGATGATTTTAAAAATTATTTTTGGCAATTGCTATGATACAGTAATGTTGCTTGCTGCTGGGTACCTTTTAAAGACACTTATCTCAGTAACAGCAAGTCGGATTTTTCTTTCTTAAGAGGTGCAAGCCTCTTAATAGACTAACTTAAAACCATTACTCTTTCCATTTGTTTAAGATGGAGGGATCAGTGAAGATAGAGGGATCAGTGAAATCAGGCTCTGGAGGAGATGACAAATTATTTTCTGGGCAAAAGTAAGGATACCTTTACAATGCAAAATTAGTGATGGGTAGTCCCTGGGAATTTTATATCCTCTAGGTCCATTTATCCTGTAATCATAAATATTAATGGATCTATAAAATGCCAAGGGTAATTTCTTCTCCCTAGTTTATAGAGATGCTGTATGCAGTTGTTGCCCACAGAATACATCCATGACTACAATTAAAGGTGCCAGAAAGGAAAACATAGGAAGCACTATTACCTTATTTATATCCCACAGAACCAGTTTGCTTTTAAGTTTGGCAAATTCATAGGCAGTTAGTCTCCCAATTCCATGGCCAGCTCCAGTAATCAGGACGATTTCTCCCGTCACTGATTTTCTCTTCTTAGGAATAAAAAGCTTCAGGAGCGACTCTAAGGTGAAGATGATCAGTAAGGGCAGAAACTGGAGGCACTGCAGAAAGAATTTCATCCTTCTCCTTGCCGTGAGCTTTTGGCGTGTGTCCTCTCACCAGTCACTCTAAACTGCTTCTGGAGGATTGTTCCGTCAAACACCAGATGGAATAAAAAGCAAGAGCAAGCAAGGGCTTCTTTATCAAAGAGAAACCAACAACTCTGAAACCGTTCCTTCCGCTGGGCTGGGCTTGGTTAGGTCTTTCACAATTGGTTCGGGCTGCAGTGCGGAGCGGCTGCTCGCCAGCTCAGAAATCTGGGAGGGACAAAATCCAGGGGAGGGCAAGGCTTCCCGGGCCGCTCATCGGTGACCCACGACCTCCGGGTCCTGCGAGCCGACCTTCCTGGCTTAGCTGCCGCTTGTTTTCCTAAATGTTGGTCATTCCTCTGCAAGTTACAAAGATAGCTGACATTGTCCGCAATCCAGATGCTTCTTTGGAACTTGATGCTCACCACTAGTGAAGGGATGGAAATGCAGTTTCATGTCTTAAAAGGAACATTGGGTGAGGGTCAGCTGTTCTGCAAGCCCCCTCCCCCCCAACTCCATCCTGAAATGTTGCTCTCACATTTTAGTGTGAACCAAACTCGATTCCTGGATGGCAGAGAAAATCCAGGCCCAGGAAAAATCGTATTACATCGTAAGGGATTGTTTCCACAAAGAAGAGCAGTATATTTGGATAACCCTTTTCGCTCAACCTGTTGGAATTTGGGGAAAAAAATATTACACTTAAGTAACTATATCCTTACCCAGGTCAATCACTGCTTCCAGAATGAATAATAAAATAGAAAGAAGGTCACCTTGCATAAAGATTACCTCTGCAATTTTTGGTTTAGTAGACTCTTTATATAAGTATTCAATATACAAATAGTGAATTAAAAAAATCCTAGAGATTGGTTACTGAAAAAAAAAAAAAAGACCCAATTCTGGGTTTGTGTGCAGGAAGAGCTTAATAATTGTGTGTTACATGTATTTTTCGATTTAATTCTTGATAGTAATTGAATTGGGGCTTTTTGTGAGACACTATGGTATTTGGAAAGAGACTTCTGTCATGTGGGTGACTGATGGTCACTCTTTATACTTAAGAGGCAGTTATGAGGAGTGCCGGGGTGGCTTAGTCGGTTAAGCATCTGCCTTCAGCATGGGTCATGATCCCAGGGTCCGGGGATTCAGTCCAGCTGAGGTCTCCCTGGTCAGCAGAGAACCTCCTTCTCCCTCTGCCATTCCCCTCACTTGTGCTCTCTGGTTCTATCTCTCTGTCAAATAAATAAATTTAAAATCTTAAAAAAAAAAAAAGGCAGGAAGATAACAAAAAACTGAAGTTCACAAATATTCATACTCATGTCTCTCTACCATCTGCCACTTTTTCTTATGGCTCTCAAATCTAAGTTTACAAATACTTACACAGAAAGTTTCTAGTTTCCAGAGTTTTTTTCCCCCCATATATATTATCCCAATAGATTTTTTAAAAGCCTCTTAGGAAGTAGAGAAGAAAATTATTTGTCTCCCTATTTTATAAATGAATAGATCAGTTAGATTAACTTTTTAAATCTCCTGCAGCAAGTAAAAGCATAACTGGGGCTAGATGCAGGTTCAGTGTTTCTCAAACTTTTTTGCCCAATACTTATAAAATGTGATATTTTAGATGTATATATGTGTTTGCTTTCATATATGTTGACTTTCATATGTTTAGGCTCTGACTCTAATATTTTCTATTAAGAAAATTGTATTTGGGGCACCCTGATGGCTGGGTTGGTGAGCATGTGACTTTTGATCTTGGGGCTGTGAATTCAAACCCCACATTGGGTATAGTGATTACTTAAAAAGATGCAATCTTAAAAAAAAAGAAAAAGAATTGTATTTAAAGAGAATCAGGTATTTCTGACCCACTAAATTGACTAGAGTTTCCCTGGTCTAGGGAAAGAACCCAGTGTTTGAAAATAGGCACACCTGATTCCCACGTGTGGATGTGACTTCATCTTCTTGAGGATGTTTCCTAATTTGTAAAATTGGGATGTTATTAATACTCACCCTATAGAATTCTTGTGAAGCTCAAATGAATTAAGATAAAACACAGTGCTCTATCAACTATTCAACTCTATGTAAGTCATAATTAACACTAATATAACTATAATGTGGGTGATTTGACGAGTGATAATTAGCTACTAATCTGACACAACAGCACAGTGTGCAACTTTATATATTTGTGGTTTTTAAAAACACTTTTCATTGGGAAAGTTTAAAATGTTTTCCGTGTAGAGCATCTTAGTTTCATGGTGCCCTCCAGGCTGTTGAGTGGCATTATAAAAAGGGGAAAAGGGGGTAAGTATAAGGAGCCCTTCATAGATGATTTGGTCACTTATGATGACTAGGCATTATGCTAAGTGCTTCACATATAGACAAAGTTCATTTTATCCTCTCAACAGTCTTAAGAAGTAGGTTCCATGAGATGTCTATTACATGAATAAAGAAATAAAGGATTAAGAGAAATAAGCAAATCACCTAAGGTTAGTATAAATGATAGAATTGAATTTAGATCTAGGCCATTATCACTATGCTATGTTGCCTTTATTCTTAGGGCAAAGAAGAAAAGCTAGGCCAGCCCTAAATTACTTTGAAAATTCCAAAGGATAAAAACTATTACTTATAATACCTCCTTTTAGGGATCCCTGGGTGGTGCAGTGGTTTGGCGCCTGCCTTTGGCCTAGGGTGCGATCCTGGAGACCCAAGATCGAATCCCGCATCGGGCTCCCGGTGCATGGAGCCTGCTTCTCCCTCTGCCTGTGTCTCTGCCTCTCTCTCTCTGTGTGTGTGACTATCATAAATAAATAAAAATTTAAAAAATACCTCCTTTTAATAACTCCTACAGCATTCATAACACCTCTTCCTCATATCATTAGGTAACTTAATCCCTATTTAACAGCAATAGAGTCAGCTATTAAAACAAGGATTTTATTTTATTTTATTTTATTTTATTTTTTAAGAAGGATTTTATTTATTGTTGTTGTTGTTGTTGCTTTTTTAGAACATGTGTGGGTGGGGTGGGGGAGAGATCTCAAGTGTGGAGCCTGATGTGGTACTCAATCTCACAACCCTGAGATCATGAATTGAACTGAAATTAAGAGTCAGATGCTCAACTGACTGAGCCACCTAGGCACCTCTAAAACAAGGATGTTAATTCCTGCTAACTTTTTATCAGCTATGTGATATCTGGTTAATTACTTACCTTCTGAGATCTCAGTTATTTCATCTGTAACATGGATATAATGGAGCTTGGTTGAGTAAATGAGATATTTAAAAAGCACAGAGCTGATATCTTACATACATATATACTTAATTAATGATAGCTATTACTGTATTTTAACCAGTCATCAGTATGAGGTTTATGTTTGCAAGGCTGGCTCTGTAGAGTCCTACTGGATTCAGAAGGAAAGGCCACCATACTTAGCAATTACGTAAACCAATGAAGAACACTTTTCTTTTCCCTGTTACTTTATTTTTTTTTTAATTTTTATTTATTTATGATAGTCACACAGAGAGAGAGAGAGAGGCAGAGACACAGGCAGAGGGAGAAGTAGGCTCCATGCACCGGGAGCTCGACGTGGGATTCGATCCCGGGTCTCCAGGATCACGCCCTGGGCCAAAGGCAGGCGCTAAACCGCTGCGCCACCCAGGGATCCCTTCCCTGTTACTTTAAAGAACACAGAGGAAGAACATTCAGAAATGATTGCCAGACTGTGCTAAAGGTTGTACTGCCATTATTTTTTCAGTCATTCTGGGATAGAAGCCTCTATACTTGGCTCTGAAACCTGAATTTTAGAGCTTAGAGGGAGTGAAATGTTAACTTGTCCAATCACATTTTTTTAAAGTAATGAATCTATGAATTCAAAGCAAAGAATACATCTGGTTTAAAAGTGGTTCAGGAGGGATGCCTGGGTGGCTCAGCAGTTTGGCGCCTGCCTTCGGCCCAGGGCATGATCCCAGAGTCCCAGGATGAGTCCCACGTTGGGCTTACTGCATGGAGTCTGCCTCTCCCTCTGCCTGTGTCTCTGCCTCTCTGTCTCTGTCTCTCATGATTTAAAAAAAAAAAAAAATCTCTAAAAGTGGTTCAGCAGGGTGGATAAAAACAAAACAATAACAGTAACAAAAACAAAAGAGTCCTCAGTCCCACCCTTGTCTAACTCTTCAGATTAACCATTTTAATCCTTTTAATTGTCTCTTGTACTGTTGACTTCTATATCTTTAATAAAGGCTTACAGTGTCATTTACTGGTTAGTCAATAGGAGACATTGGTAATTGATTTTCTTCTATGACAGCTGAGGATGTAGCTCACTTACTCTACTCCTAACACCCGTCTCCCTGTATATTCCCAATGTGATTATGTCACTATCCCTACTACTTTTTTGGTTATATTTAAAACATTTACATTTTTTTTATGTCTTCTTCCTGCCACTGTATGATAAAACTTTTGGCTTTCCATTTTGTCAGAGGAGGGTATTGTTTTCTTCGGCTGTCCATTTCTATCACCCAACTTGTAATATCTGGTTTACTTTCATAATTTCAGGATTGATCCTATTTACTTTGTATTTTGTAACTGTAACATTTTCTTTGCTTGGTCTATGTTGTTTCTGAAAGCTAAAAGTCAACATAGAGCACTTACATTCTTGTGACTAACTAGTGGCCTTCCTCAGCAGGAGGCTGCTTATTCCACTAACTGGGACAGATTGGACCAGAAGAAATCACTGCCAACTCAAAACTATTCATCCTTGGCCTTTGTGAAGACTGAAGCAGCAAAATATGAAAGCAAACATTCTGAAGTTAGGTTGGAATTCCAGCTCTGTCATTCTCTAGTTGTGTGATTTTCAGTAAGTCATTTAAATGCTTTAAATTTTCTTCAGCATGCATTAACTTATTAAGAGACAGGACTGGTGGCTGATTGAAAGAACACAAAAGATATGAAGAAAATCCTTGCCATAAAGGAAGAGAAGGAGAAAAGTAGGCTACTTCTGACCCAGGGGGTTGATGGGAAAGGAAAGAGGATAGCAGTAGGAGCAAGTAGTAGGAGTCAAGTAACTGGACTTCCCATTCCAATCCTGATCTCTATGTTGCTGTTTATCCGGTTCCAACTTTTATAATACCTACTTCTCTACATTTCGAGGAATAAAATTTGTACAGTGTTAATGGCTTTCCATTGCACTTGGGATTAACTGCTAATTCCTTACCATAGCCTATAAGATCTCATGTGATTTGGCTCTTGGATCAAGATTTTTACATAAAATAGACCCAACTATAGTAGTTTAGTCAAATAGGGGTTTATTTTCCTTATTAGTCCAGAAGCAGGCTTTGCAGGACTGGTGCAACTAATTGAGGAAGTAAAAAAATAAAAAACAAACAAACAAAAAACCCCTAAGGTTCCTTCTTGTACCCTATTGTGCCATCCATGTGTGTGGCTTTTGTCATTAGGATCTTAAGATGGCTGCTCCTCCTCTAGGAAATGTGCCCTCCTTTCAAGCAGGAATAAAGGAAGGAGGGGAAACTGCAAAGGGTTAATAATTCCTGCGGAATCAGCCAATCTCTTTAGCTCAGGAAAATAATGGCCTTTCCAGAAAACCCACACAATAGGCTACCACATTCATCTCATTGGCCAGGAAGGGTCATGTGGCCCTTTTCACTACCGGGAGCATGGGGGGTAAGTTTTTAACCGGATAGATTTCTACATATGACATGGAAGAAGGGAGAATGAATAGATGGGTATTGGGAAACAAAGAGTTGTGTCCACCATACTGGCCACCTCTCTGGCTCCACTGCAGATCACACTTTCTGGTTTAGTAGTATGCTTTAGCACATTGACCTTTCTGTTGCTTGATTATGGCCAAGCTATTTTCTACCTTAGAGATTTTGCATTTATAGTCTTCTCTGCCTGGAATGTTCCTTCCCCAGCTTTTCCAGGGGGCTGGCAGCTTCATATCCTTAGGTATCTCCCAAGAGTGATCTCCTCAGCAAAGCCTTTGCTGACACTCTCCTCCTGTAATATAGTTAGTCCAGCTTCAATTATTCTTTTATGCAGAAAGTTGTTTACTTTCTTCATAGAACTTTCCCTGATATGCAATTCCTAGTTTGCTTAGTTATTTATAGTTGATTTACCTCCCCTAGAAAGCAAGTTTCATGAGAGCGGGACCTTGTCTATCTTGTTCACAACTTTATTCCTGGCACCTGGGGCAGTGCCTGGTAAGTAGTAAGTAATCCATATTTATTATATAATGAAATGAATAGAACAAGGGGGAAACAGTTGGAATTATTAATCATTCTTATTTTTAGTATACCTAAAATCAATTCCAGTAATCACATACATTGCTTTTCTATTTAAAAACATTTATTATTTAGCATCTTTTGCCTGTCTCACCAACTACTGTAAGAAGCCCTGAAAGTTGGCATGTGGTTACTAACTTAAAAAATTAAATAAAAAACAAAAGCCCTCACTTCTCTCCACTTAAGTTCTAATGATATCCATTTAATTTGGTATGTGGATAAATGGATGCTAATATAAATCAGTAAATATTTGAGATGACATTTCAGTCCTGCCCAAGAGTGGGCTAAGCACATGCTCACTACACTCTAGCAGACTCTAGTAGATGTCCCTGTAGGGTGGAACCCTGAAGACCCCCTGTCTAATTGTGGGACAGTCCTAGTAGTGAGGAGTTGGTTTTGTTTGCATGGTTGTGTCTTTCTGTATGGTAAGTCCACTCCAATCTCTCCTTAAGGAATATAGAGTCAGAAAACGAGAGACTGAAGAATGTTCTATGACAATGCCTTTCTGTCTCCTGTTCCTGGTCAAATGTTCTGTGGCTCACTGCCTTACTTCTCTTCTTCCTAGTGACTAATCTGTCAGCACACTTCAGAAGAGCTGAACCTTTGAAACAGAGCCTGCCTAACTACATTTCCAGTTTAAGCAGAGGTTAGTGGCTGTCATCAACAATGAGGGTAAAGTTTATCAGACCACAGGAAGCCACATCCAGATAGTTATTTTTCATTTTATTTTATTTACTTATTTTTAAAGATTTTATTTATTTATTCATGAGACACACACACACACACACACAGAGGCAGAGACACAGGCAGAGGAAGAAGCAGACTCCATGCAGGGAGCCCTACGTGGGACTTGATCCCGGGTCCCCAGGATCAGGCCCTGGGCTGAAGGTGGAGCTAAACCACTGAGCCACCCGGGCTGCCCCATATAGTTATTTTTTAAAAGGCAAACACATTTTAGCAATAGTAGTTTACTATCTGGAAGAACTGGCAACAATAAACAAACCTGGATACTAGTTGAAGTAGTAAGGACACATTTTATTCAGTAATATGCCTGCATGAATAAACTCAACTTCCCTGAAACAGAGGCTGGAAACTTTTTAAAGGCTGGAGTGTGCCCAGGGAAAGGCACTGAGGGGCATTGAGGGGGTGAGTTGGTGATTCACGGGAGTAGGCCATCTGGGTTTGTTAACTGGTGCTTGTCAGAGAAGAAACAAACTTCTATCTTTAAGACAAGAGGCTGCAGTCCAAGTTGAAGAAAGTCATCCATTAAAGTTAGGCTCTCCCTGAATTACTGCATTTCAAACAGAGAGGCTCTTAGGTCCTTGAGGAAATAGTTCTGGCTAGCAGATTTTTTGGCACAAAGGGCAGAGAAAGGATTTATAAATGCAAGCTCTACAAAGAAACTGCTCTAAGAGAGGGGGTGTAGGTACTCTCTGCCTATCACAAGGCTTTGCCTGGAACAGTCAATTCCCCTGCATTGTTAACTTTCCCTCCAGGCAGGTTTTTTAAGGGGATCTGGGGTTATCCTAGGGACAAGGCCTTACGCTACTTGAAGCCATACTAGCTTGGTCGATTCTCTTGGTGTAGAAGTTGTGATGGAGCTGTTACAGGCCAAGAGTTCTGCATTCTTCAGTCTTCAGAACAATACCTATCAAAGTTTGATTCATCTGGCTCTTGAGAGAGCTGAAGTTTTATGATGCCTTGTGTCCATACCAGACCATTCACACAATGGATCATGTACTTAGAAGTCACAGATTCGCCACGTCAATAAGATAATGAATATAAAAAAATAAAAGCCATATTACAAACTGTTTGGACCAGCTGAATTACCAATTTTTGGCAAAATTTCGCCCCTTGTTTGTCTTGGGTGTTGCTCTGCAGTCCTCCGCGGGTTTGCCAAGGTCGCATCCGGCAAAGCCTTGTCAAATTTAGCAACTGCAGCGCACACCTTGGTGAAAGAGTAAGAGAAAAGCCTTACGTGGGTTGCAAATCTCTCATCCACCTCCTTCTTCAGCAAGCACTTACTCAGATAGGACCGGGACGCCGTAGTTCATTACATGAGCTGCCTGTCACGCTTCTTGCCGATGAACAAAACGAGGCCAACAGCTTTCTCTCAATCCCTTTTCTTTCTTTTCCCATTTCCCCCCTTCCCACGCCCCTTCACCTCCACTTTGCCCTTGCGCTTTCTGGACATCATTTCCCACCACTCCCCCCCCCCCCCCAAGTACGCCTGCGCAAACGGGGAGGTCGTAAAAGCTGAGCGCCGCAAAGCCGGCGCTGTTTTTGGTTTACGGCGCGGCTGTAAAGCGCGGAGCCGGGGCGTTGGAAGGCGCGGGGCGCGGGGCCCGGTTCCGCGGCGGCGGGCGCCGGGAGTGTTCGCGCCGCTCGCGGATCTGGTTGCCTTCGTGTCAGTGGTGGAAGCGAGGGATTGTGTTGGGAGAGCTCCAGGTCGTGTGTGTTTCTGTCAAGGACGTAGCTAGTCCTTCCCCGGAACGGGAGAGCGGCGCGGTCCTAGCGCCGGCTCGATCCCCGGGGCTGTCCCGCGGCCGAGGCTGGGGCCGCCGCTGAGCCTGACCTCGCCCCGCGGAGCCGCGCGGGGGCCGCTGATGGCCGAACGCTTCCTGGGCAAGACTTTGGCCGCAGCGTCTCTCTCTGTGGCCTTGGCCTCTGTGGCGGTCAGGCCCTCGGGCTGTGGCAGCGCTCCGGCGTGCAGGTATTTCCTCTTCTAGGGCTGCCTACTCCCGAGTTCTCGGGTGTGGGTGGAGCCAGTGTTGAGTCCGCGGGGGCCGTAGGCTTTGCCGGCGTCCCGGGTTTTCAGGGCGACGTTCACGTTTTCAAAAAAGGTCCCCCGGGGGGATGCCCGGGTGGCGCAGCGGTTTGGCGCCCGCCTTCGGCCCGGGGCGTGGTCCTGGGAGACGCGGGATCGAGTCCCCCCGCATCGGGCTCCCTGCGTGGAGCCTGCTTCTCCCTCTGCCTGTGTCTCTGCCTCTCTCTCTCTCTCTCTCTCTCTCTCTGTCTATCATAAATTTATAAAAAAAAAAAAAAGGCCCCACGGTGTTTCATCTGCCTTTTGAGGAGGATTGGTGGTAGCGATCTTTCTTGGTCTCTGCTACTGAAATTTGCCATCCTCCAGAAGTCCCCAGTATTGCTGTCCTGCGAGAGTTTTCAGTAGCACTTGTTTGGATGTGGTGTGGACATGTCGTGTTTACTTGAGGCAAAAGGAAATTTTCTTTTGTTCCCTCCTCCCCCCCCACCCCTCCCCGCCCCGTTTTTGCCCTGTCTTGTCCTCCCCCCCTCCCCCTCCCCCTCCCCCTCCCCCCCCCGGACCTCTTATGGTAGCTGTTGGACCTTCTAGATTGAACTTCTCCTTTTCTCTCATTTTCCATTTCATTTGTCTTTTTTGTACAACGCTCTTACAGATTTCACTTAAATTTATCTTCCAGGTTCCTGAAGCAGACTTCAGTCCCGGTGCATCATCGGATCTCTTATTGAATTGTAAATTTTGACAAGAACTTTTTCCCCCCTCTAATTGCTCTGGATAGCCGCCTTTTTTAGTTTGATGGATGTAAAAACTCTTGAATCTGTAAGAATGATAATTAAAGTAAATTATCTTCTGTTTTGTGACTTACCTGTTATGGGTCAGTGGTTCTATTACTTTTCAGTCCTTTTTCCTTCTCTTCTCAAACATCCGGTGGACACCGGTTATCCATTTATATTTCGATTCATGTAGGTAAAAGACATTGTTTTCTCAAAATGGGAGGGCTGATTTCAGAACATTGGCATCATGTCACCTACGTAGACTGGAAGGTTTCAGTTGAGTGTGTGTGAGCAGGAAGCCAGTAGGACAGGCTGGGAACTAGTGGAGCAAATTCCCTGCTGAGCATAGCTGCTTTAGCTTTATTCCCTACTATGAACTATGGTGATATTAAGCCTAAATTGCTGCTGTATTCTCTAATACCAGAATTCAAAACAGAGGTTCTAGTTTGGCTTTATCCCAGGGGGAAACCTAACTAATGCCAACATTTTGTTTGGAGAAGGAAAATGGCTGATTTCCATGGTTATTGCCCCACTGCCCACTTAGGACATTTGGGCCCACTTATCTCAAGCTTGAAACCTCTCAGACCTCCTCTTGTAGGAATGGAATCTGTCACCCACCCTTTTGTGCGTATTCTCAAATATAATTTGTTGTATTTTGGTTTGTAGGTCAGTAGGAGTCCATCTACTTTCTACCTGAAATTAGTTACAATCTCTTAATCACTGGTGGTGACCTGTTCTCTCTCCTGCTGTGGATTTTGTTGGCCTTTTGTATCTCTTTTCAGTGGGATTTGGGGAGGGACAGAATAAACATCTATGCTTTTTAAAATGTAACTTTGCATGTCAACCAAATTACAATTAAAGTAAAATTTTTAAAAATTAAAAAATATTCCAAGTTAAAAACAAAACAAAACAAAACAAAAAAAAAAAACAATGTTCTTTGGAAGTCATGAATGCTATTAACATTTTTTTAAATTAATTTATTTTTTAAAGATTTTATGTATTTATTCATGAGAGACTCAGAGAGGCAGAGACACAGGCAGAGGGAGAAGCAGGCTCCATGCAAGGAACCCGACGTGGGACTTGATCCTGTTTTTTTTTTTTTTTTTTTTTTTTAAATTTAAATTCAACTTGCCAACATATAGTATAACATCCAGTGCTCGTCACATCATGTACCTGCCCTCCTTAATGCCCATCACCCGGTTACCCTATCCCCCATCCACCTCTACTTCTGCTCTCCTTTGTTTGATCGCTAGAGGCAGAAGTCTCATGGTTTGTCTTCCCTTCTAAGTTTTCCCCACTCAGTCCTCCCCTCTTCCCTTGTGGTCCCTTTCACTATTTCTTATATGCCACATATGAGTGAAACCATATGATAGTTGTCTTTGTCTGATTGACTTTTTCACTTAGCTTAATACCCTCTAGTTCCATTCATGTCAGTGTAAATGGTGAATATTCATCCTTTCTGAAGGCTGAGTAATATTCCATTGCGTGTGTGTGTGTGTGTGTGTGTGTATACATCGTTATCCAGTCCAGGACATCTGGGCTCCTTCCACAGTTTGGCTATTGTAGACACTGCTGCTATGAACATAGGGATGCACGTGCCCCTTTAGATCACTACATCTGTATCTTTGGGGTAAATAACTAGTAGTGCACCAGCTTGCATTCCCACTAACAGTGTAAGAGGGTTCCCCTTTCTCCACATCCTCGCCAACCTTTGTTGTTTCCTGTCTTGTTAATTTTAGGTATTCTCACCAGTGTAAAGTAGTATCTCACTGTGTTTTGATTTGTATTTCCCTGATGACAGGTGATAACGGAACATTTTCTGATGTGCTTGTTGGCCATGTGTAGTTCTTTGGAAAAATATCTGTTCATGTCTTCTGCCCATTTCTTAACTGAATTGTTTGCTTTTTGGGTGCTGAGTTTGATAAGTTCTTTAGAGATCTTGGATATCAGCCCTTTATCTGATACGTCATTTGCAAATATCTTCTCCCATCTTATAGGTTGACTGTTTCCTTTGCAAGAAGCTTTTTATCTTGATGAAGTCTCAATAGCTCATTATTGCTTTTGTTTCCCCTGCCTTCGTGGATATGTCTTGCAGGAAGTTGCTGTGGCCAAGTTCAAAAAGGTTACTGCCTGTGTTCTCTAGGATTTTGATGGAATCCTGTCTCACAGTTAGATCTTTCAATCATTTAGAGTTTATCTTTGTGTATGGTGTAAGAGAATGGTCCAGTTTTGTTCTGCACGTGGCTGTCCAATTTTCCCAACACATTTTATTATTTTCCTGCTTTGTCGAAGATTAGTTGACCATAGAGTTGGGGTGGGGGGTCCATTTTTGGGTTCTCTGTTCTGTTCCATTGATCTGTGTGTGTCTTTTTTTGTGCCAGTACCATCCTGTCTCAATCACAGCTTTGTAATACAACTTGAAGTCAGGCTTTGTGATGCCCCCAGCTTTGGTTTTCCTTTTCAACATTCCTCTGGCTATTTTGGGGTCTTTTCTGGTTCCATATGAATCTTAGGATTATTTGTTCCAACTCTGTGAAAAAAAGTCCATGGTATTTTGATAGGGATTGCATTGTATGTGTAGATTGTTCTGGGTAGGATAGACATTTTCACAATATTCATTCTTCCAATCCATGAGCATGGAGTGTTTTCCCGTCTTTTTATCTCTTCCTCAATTTCTTTCATAAGTGTTCTGTAGTTTTTAGAATATAGGACCTTTGCCTCTTTGGTTAGGTTTATTCCCAGATATCTTATGGTTTTTGGTGCAATTGTAAATGGGATTGATTACTTAATTTCTCTTTCTTCAGTCTCACTGTTAGTATACAGAAATGCAAGTTATTTCTGTGCATTGATTTTGTATCCTGCCACATTGCTGAATTGCTGGGGTGGAGTCCTTTGGTTCTCCATTTACAATATCATGTCATCTGTGAAGAGTGAGAGTTTGATTTTTTCTTTGACAATTTGAGTGCTTTTATTTCTTTTTGTTGTCTAATTGCTGAGGCTAGGACTTCTAGTACTACGTTGAACAGTAGTGGTGAGAGTGAGCATCCCTGTAGTGTTCCTGAGAATGATATTTGTTGTAGGCTTTTTGTAGATGGCTTTTATGATATTGAGGTATGTTCCTTCTAGCACTATACTTTGAAGAATTTTAATCAGGAGTGGATGCTGTATTTTGTCAAATGCTTTCTCTGCATCAATTGAGAGGATTATATGGTTCTTGTCTTTTCTTTTAATGTGATCTATCATGATTTATTTATGTCTGTTGAACCACCCTTGCCTCCCAGGAATAAATCCCACTTGGTCATGGTGAATAATCCTTTAACTGTACTGTTGGATCTTGTTGGCTAGTATTTTAGTGAATATTTTGATATCCATGTTCATCAGGGATATTGGTCTATAATTCTCCTTTTTGATGGGGTCTCTGTCTGGTTTTGGGATCAAGGTAATGCTGGTGTCATAGAATGAGTTTGGAAGTTTTCTTTCCATTTCTATCTTTTGAAATAGCTTCAGTAGAATAGGTATTATTTCTTCTTTAGTTAAGGTTTGATAGAATTCCCCTGGAAAGCCATCTGGCCCTGGGCTCTTGTTGCTTGGAAGGTTTTTGATGACTGCTTCCATATCCTTATTGGTTATTGGTCTGTTCATGTTTTCTGTTTCAGTTTTAGTAATTTATAAGTTTCTAGGAATCATCCATTTCTTCAGATTGCCTAATTTGTTGGCATATAGTTGCTCATAATATGTTCCTAAAATCGTTTGTATTTCCTTGGTGTTGGTTGTGATTTCTCCTCTTTCATTCATGATTTTATTAATTTGAGGTTTTTTCTTTTTTTTAAGATTTTATTTATTTATTAGACAGAGAGAGAGAGAGAGAGAAAGGCAGAGACACAGGCAGAGGGAGAAGCAGGCTCCATGCAGGGAGCCCGATGTGGGACTCGATCTCAGGTCTCCAGGATCACGCCCTGGGCGCTAAACTGCTGAGCCACCTGGGCTGTCCCCCCCCCCCCCCCGCCCCCTTTTTTCTTTTTAATTAGTCTGGTTAGGGGTTTATTTATCTTACT
Source organism: Canis aureus (assembly GCF_053574225.1). Lineage (NCBI taxonomy): Eukaryota > Metazoa > Chordata > Mammalia > Carnivora > Canidae > Canis > Canis aureus. Next base: position 11,150,414 of record NC_135643.1, read on the forward strand.
AATTCTTTCAAAGAACCAGCTCCTACTTTTGTTGATTTGTTCTACTATTCTTCTGATTTCTGTTTCATTGAATTCTGCTCAAATCTTTATTATTTCTTGTCTCCTGCTTGTGTTAGGCTTTATTTGCTGTTTTTTTCTCCAGCTCCTTTAGGTATGAGGTTAGCTTGTATATGTGAGATTTTTCTAATTTTTTTGACAGAGGCTTGTATTGAAATGTACTTCCCTCTTAGGACTGCCATTGCTGTATTTCAAAGATTTTGAACAATTGTGCTTTCTTTTTTGTTAGTTTGTATGAGCCTTTTTAATTCTTCTCTAATTTCCTGGTTTACCCATTCATTTTTTAGTAGGATGCTCTTTAACCTCCAAGTATTTGAGTTCCTTCCCGAGTTTGTCCTGTGGATGAATTCTGGTTTCAGAGCATTGTGGTCTGAAAATATTGCAGGGACTAATCCCAGTCTTTTGGTATCGATTGAGACCTGATTTGTGACCCAGTATGTGGTTGTTTCTGAAGAAAGTTCTATGTGCAGTTGAGAAGAATGTGTATTCTGTTGCATTAGGATGGCGTGTTCTGGATATTTCCGTGAAGTCCCATCTAGTCCAGTGTGTCATTCAAAACCCTTATTTCTTTGTTGATCTTCTGTTTAGAAGATCTGTTCTTTGCGGAGAGTGGAACGTTGGAGTCTCCTATCCTTAATGTATTATTATCTATGTGTTTCTTTCCTTTGGTTATTAATTGGTTGATATAATTGGCTGGTCCCACATTAGGGACATAAATATTTATAATTGTTAGGTCTTCTTGTTGGATAGACCTGTTAACTATGATATAGTTTCCCTCTTCATTTCTTACTACAGTCTTTGATTTAAAATCTAATTTATCTGATATGAGGATGGCTACCCCACCTTTCTTTTGAAGTCCATTTGCATGATAAATGGTTCTCCACCCCCTCATTTTCAGTATGAAGGTGTTTTTAGGTCTAAAATGAATCTCTTGTAGACAGCATATAGATGGGTCTTGCTTTTTTATCCAGTGTGATACCCTGAGTCTTTTGCCTGGAGCATTTAGCCCATTCAAATTCAGAGTAACAATTGAAAGATATGAATTTAATGCCATTGTATTACCTGTACAGTCCCTATTTCTGCAGATTGTCTCTGTTTCTTTGGGCTCCCTCTTCACTTACAGGCTCTCCCTTAATATTTCTTGCAGGGACTATTCTCCCTTAATATTCTTTCAGTTTTTGCCTATCCTAGAAGCTCTTTATTATCTTTCTTTCCATTCTGAATGACAGCCTTGCTGGATAAAGTATCCTTGACTGCATGTTTTTCTCATTTAGTACCCTGAATGTATCATGACGGCCCTTTCTGGCCTGCCAGGTCTCTGTAGATAGGTCTGCTGGTCATCTAATATTTTTCTCCTTAATGTTAGGAATCTCTTTTCTCAAGCTGCTTTCAAGATTTTCTCCTTCTCTCTGAAATTTGCAAGCTTCACTATTATATGTTGAGGTGTTGATTGGTTTTTGTTGATTTTGGGAGGGGTCTTCTCTCTGTCTTGGATATGTATGCCTATTTCTTTCCCCAGATTAGGGAAGTTCCCAGCTATGATTTGTTCAAACATGCTTTCTGGTCTTCTCTCTCTCTCCACGCCCTCTGGAATCCCAATAATATGGATGTTATTCTTTTACAAATTATCACTTAATTCTTGGAGCCTCTCCTCATGGGCTCTTAGTTCTCTCTTTTCCTCAGCTTCCTTCCTTTCCATCAACTTGTCTTCTATGTCATTTACTCTCTCGTCTGCCTCATTTACCTAGGCTGTTAGACCATCCAGTTTAGACTGCATCTCAGAGTATTTTTAATTTCAGCCTGATCTCATTTCTGTACTGAGATTCTCTAGTGACTTTTATGATTTTTTTCACATCCACCTAGTAACTCTATAATTGTATCCTGAATTCTGTCTCTTGATATTTTACTTAAATATATATGCATTAGATCAATGGCAGAGAGTATTACCCCTGGTTCTTTCTTTTGTGGTGAATTCTTCCTTTTAGTCATTTTGTTCAGTGCAGAATGGCTGTATGAGTGAGCAGAGTCAAAAATACCAACCACGACCCAAGCAAAATACACACTAGACAATCCCAAAGAGGTCAGGGACCAGAAAATAAAAGAAAAAGACAAAGAAAAAGAAAAACAAACAAAAAATATAATCTCACAGAGTGGACCAAAATGGTGATCTACTTGGTCTGAGTGTATTTTGGTTTGTATGTTAGAAAGTACTATGTTCCAAAATTATAAAAGAAGCAAAACTTACAGAGACAACAACAACAAAAAGAAAGGAAAAGGGGGAGGGAAAATTGTGCAGGGGAGAGAATACAATCTCATAAAGTGGATCAAAGGGTGATCCACTTAGTTCTGAGTGTATTTTGGTGTGTATGTTAGAAGGCACAAATTCCAAAATTATTTTTTAAAAAAAGCAAAACTTACATATATACAAAAATAAAATTGAATATGGCGAAAGGAAACCAAAAATGAGGAATGTATCTATAACATGTCATTGTAAAATATGAAAGTTAAAAAAGGAAAAAAAAACTTTAAAATGAAGAGTTGATAAAACATTAAACTCCTTGAGACAGTAAAAAAGAAAGAATATTGGAAAATTTTAACCTGAAAGATAGATAAATGAATCATAAAAAAAAAAAAACAAAAAAAAAAACAACAAAACCTTGAGTTCTTGGGATCCCTGGGTGGCGCAGCGGTTTCGTGCCTGCCTTTGGCCCAGGGCACGATCCTGGAGACCCGGGATCGAATCCCACGTCGGGCTCCCGGTGCATGGAGCCTGTTTCTCCCTCTGCCTGTGTCTCTGCCTCTCTCTCTCTGTGACTATCATAAATAAAAAATAAAAAAAAATTTAAAAAAAAACAAACAAACAAACAAAAAAAAACCCTTGAGTTCTTTATACTATTTTGCTTCAGTTCTGGAGCTTTCCAGTGCTGCTTGGTCAGTACATTCTTTATACTATTTTGCTTCAGTTCTGGAGCTTTCCAGTGCTGCTTGGTCAGTACACTTGCTATTCCCCTGTTCTTTCAGCTGGTCTTCTGTGGGAGGGGCCTGCTGTGCTGATTTTCAGGTGTCTGTGCCTGGGAGGAGATGCTCCACCCCTTGCCAGGTGGCAAGGCTGAGTGTAAACAATTTGTCCTGTGAGGTCTTTGTTCCCTAGAGGCTTTTACACCTCTTTTGAGGACGAAAGGAAAAAAAAAATGGCTGTGTCCAGATCTCTAGCTCTGGAGCCGAGAGATCCTGGCATGTGCCAAACTGCAGACTCTTATTGTCTCCTGGTTCAGATCCTCCCCTGGGGCAGGCGAGGGAGACAATGATTTGTGCCATTTGCAGGGCTCTGGCTGGGAGAGGTTTTCCCTGGTTGTGCATGCACCTGCTCCATCCCTCCCAGTGGAAGCGGAGGGTTGCCTTGCTTCTGGCTGTTTGCAGGGCCCTGGCACAGATAGGGTTCATCTGGGTTGAATGCATACCTGCTTGGATTCTCCACTCCTTTGTAGGGACCCAGTAAGGAGAGCATCACCCATTCCTGCCCCGGTCCATGGTTTGTGGCACAACAAGCAGAGCCTTCTGGGCTTGCTAATTTAAACACGCTCCAATGCTCCAATGCTTGGGAACTTTGCTGGCTTAGGCACTCCTGTTCTTTCTGTGCCTCCAGGAAGATTGCAGGGACCCCACTGTCCCTCCTGCAGTTCTGCCTTGCTTCACCACTGAGCACTTTTCAGGCAGGCAAGTCTCAAAGGAGCAGATTTCTAAAGGTCCCAATTTTGCACCCAAGGGCTATATCACTTTCTTACAGCCTTTAAAAAGCTCCCTCCCCCTGACATTTATCTTCTAAATATCCTGTTTGTCTTCTCTGCACTCCTACCTTGTAAGAAGCGTCATTTTTCTGTTTGTAGCGTTCCAGCTGTTCTTTCTTTACATCTCAGGTTGAATTCATCCTGAACACAGGTGTTCAGGATAGTTTGCTAGTTAATCTAGCTAAATTTGGGGAACCAGATGAAACGAGGATCCCTATTCTGCCATCTTGCCTCCTTCCCATGAATGTGCTTTTTTAAAGATGCCACTAGAACAATGTAAAATTGCTTGCCCGTTATTTTTTTAAAGATTTATTTATTTTAGAGAGAGTGTATGCAAGTCAGGGGAGGGGCAGAGGGAGAAGGAGAAAGAGTAATCTTCAAGCAGAGTCCCTGCTGAGCATGGAGCCTGAGGAGGGGCTCCATCCCAGGACCCTGAGATCATGACCTAAGCTGAAATCAAGAGTCCAACACTTAACCAACTGAGCTACCCAGGCGCACCAGTTACTCTTCTTTTTTATAATGCTTGCACCCTGGGTGAAGTGGGGTTCATCTAAAACCAGTGACTGCTTATTGATGCTGAGAAGTTTTAAATTTTGATGTAGTCCAATTTATTGGTTTTTCTTTGTCACTTGTGCTTTTGGTTACATCCAAGAAGTCATTGTCAAGTTCAGCATCATGAAATTTTCCCTGTATGTTTTATTCCAAGAGTTTTATAGTTTTAGGTCTTATGTTTGGGTTTTGATCCATTTTGCATTAGTGTTTGCATATGCTATAAAGAGTAAGGGATCCCTGGGTGGCGCAGGGGTTTAGCACCTGCCTTTGCCCCAGGGTGCGGTCCTGGAGTCCCGGGATCAAGTCCCACGTCGGGTTCCTGCATGGAGCCTGCTTCTCCCTCTGCCTGTGTCTCTGTCTCTCTCTCTCTCTAGGTCTATCATAAATCAATCAATCAATCAATCTTAAAAAAAAAGTAACGGATCATCTTCATTTGCATGTGGATATCTAATTTTCCCAGCCTTATTTGTTGAAAAGACAATCCTTTCCTGTTGAATAGTTTTGTCACACTTGTTGAAAATCATTTGACCACCTATGTGAGGGTTTGTGTGTGGGCTCTCTATTCTATCCCACTGATCTATATGTCTGTCTTCCTACCAGTATTATTCTGTTATGATTACTATAGCTTAGTTTTGAAATTATGCCAGTATTTTACCATTAGGATTACTATAGTAAGTTTTGAAATTAGGAAGTTATGACATCTCCAACTTTTTCTTTTTCAAGATTGTTTTCAAGGGACTGGTTGGGGTCCCTTGTTTGTGATAGTTTTCAGTCTTTCACTGTCATACCAAAAAGTGAGCTTTAATATATGACTTTTAATATATTGAGGTAGTTTTCTTCTATTCCTAGTTTGTTGAATGTTTTTTATTGTGAAAGGTGTTGGATTATGACAGATTTTTCTGTATTAATTGGGATGATCATCTGTTTTTTTCTTTCATTCTGTTTATGTGTATTGTGTTGATTGATTTTGGTATTCCAATCCTTGCATTCCAGTAAATCTCACTTGGTTATGGTGTATAATCCTTTAATGTGCTGTTGAATTCTGTTTGCTACTATTTTGTTGAGGATTTTTGTATCAATATGTATAAGGGGTAGTGATCTATGGTTTTTTAGTAGTGTCTTTGTCTAGCTTTGGTATTGGGGTAATAATGCCGGCCTCATAGAACACATTTGGATATATTCTTTCAATTTTTTTTGAAGAGTTTGAGGAACATTGGTGTTAATTCTTTGAGTATTTCATAGAATTCACCAACAAAGCCATAGTCTCCAAAGCGTTTCTCTGTGAGTAGTAAGTAGGTTTTGCATCAACTTTTAAAATTATTTGTATAACCCCATTCAAATTTCACCACTTGTCCTGTGGAAAAATTTTTTTCTTTTTGGTTCAGGAACCAATCCAACATCATTGATTGTGTTTAGTTTTCATGTCTCTTTAGTCTGCATCTATCCAAAAGAGTTCCTCTGTCTTTCATGTTACCAATTGAAAGAGTACACACCTTTATTTTGCAAGCTATCCCTTGACCAGGTTGTATTCTCTATTTCCTTATGTTTTCAATTCTGGTCATACTTATGAGTAATACCTCAGAAATGATCACTGTGTACTTCTCAGTGAATGATACAGATGTGGACTTATTTCACCAACCTAGCAAGTTGGTGTTTGCCCTTGTGACAATTAATCATTTGTCACAAGGGCAAATTGATATTATGAGAGCCGGGGAAGTGTGCCATCAGTTTAGAATTAGTATATTTATCATAGTCAGACTTTTGGTAGTATTGTGTTACTTCTTATACAATGTAAGAACCTTACAACAGATATTTCCATTTTTTTTGTTCTTTTGTTCCATTTTTGTCATACATTTTACATGTGTGTTAGATTATAGCCCATTTTATAAAAAGTCTTCCTTTACATTTGTTTTTATAGTTGAATTTTCATAACTTCCCCCACTTTCATGCTAACAAAAGTAAACATCTGTCCCTTTTTCTCAACTAAAAGAAATTCAGGGAGTAGGTTCCAATTAATAAGATTCGGCAATATTTTAAAGTTTTTCATATTTGAAAATAATTTTCTCATAGATGTTAGACTTTTATTTTATTTTTTTAAAGATTTTATTTATTTATTCATGATAGTCACAGAGAGAGAGAGAGAGAGAGGCAGAGACACAGGCAGAGGGAGAAGCGGGCTCCATGCAGGGAGCCCGATGTGGGATTCGATCCCGGGTCTCCAGGATCGCGCCCTGGGCCAAAGGCAGGCGCCAAACCGCTGCGCCACCCAGGGATCCCGATGTTAGACTTTTATACTTTGAAATTGAAAAGTATGTTTTTGGGTCTTTGAATTAGATTATTTTTAATTTCTTTTGGTATTTATGTAGAACATTTGTCTTTTTTTTTCTTTTTTTCTTTTCAGAAACACATTTTCATTCTGTGGGTTTCATCTTAACTCGAACATCATGTCTAACTCTAATGGTGCCAAAGAGAATTCCCACAACAAGGCTCGGACATCTCCTTATCCAGGTTCAAAAGTCCAACGCAGCCAGGTTCCTAATGAGAAAGTAGGCTGGTTTGTTGAATGGCAAGACTATAATCCTGTGGAATACACTGCAGTCTCTGTCTTGGCAGGACCTAGGTGGGCAGATCCTCAGATCAGGTGAGCATAATTTCTGGCATTAACAGATAGCTAGGGGTAAGATGGTGAAGAGAATGGTTGTCTTTGTAAATGATCACTTTGACAGCTGAAAAATCATTTTTATCTGTGACTTTGTCATAACTAAGTTTCCACATTTGCTTGAATTCTCGCTAAAACTAGAGAATCCATGTTTGCTTGTTCTTTTAGAGGTTTTATGATGATCCTTCCAAAAAAGTAAATCTATTTTACTGTGGAGTTGTTTTATAGAATGGCAAGTGGTGGTATCTATTTTCATTTATTCTATTTTGGTCATCAGTAGAACATCTTTTGTGGTTATTTTCCACCATAGCTAGACTTGTGTTTGAAGTAGTAAAAAAATATATATATTTTTCAGAATTTTTTCAGATTACTAAGAATAGGATGATAAAATTGGAACAGTGTGAAAAACACAGAAAAGGGATAGATAAAGGAGAAGGAAGAAAACAAATACTCAAGCAAAAATCCTTTGACTAAATTCATAGAAGTACATTGACTCATGTTTTATATTTATGTTCCTTTTAACGAATATGATGAGTTTTTTAATGTACTATGAACTAGGTATTGTACTTAATTTTTTATAAGCATTATTTTCTTACAACTATTCTGGAAGACAGAGGGTTGTTATTTCTACTTTATAGAAAAACAAAACCCACGTGCAAAAATGGAAGCACAGAAAGGTTGCCCTTTACATATGGTTACAGAGCTAGTAGATGATGGTGAAGGTTGGACTTGAACTCAATCGGACTCCAGAATTCATGCTCTTAACCACTCTGCTAAACTGCTACCATAGTTTTAGAACAGTTTTACAAGTTTGATTTAATGGACAAATTTATTATGAATGGTTCCCAAGGGATTATTTAATCGGGTAAGTAAAAAGTGTTGCTAGTTGTATAGATCCAGTGTTATTAGTTCATTAGGTTAAACTGAAAAGAACCAAAACTTACTTCAGAACTTACTGTGAACTCTGTATGCTATACAACTCCTTATTCACTATCAACAGTTATATCAGTGATTTCATAATGGTGAGGAGAGAGTTTATTCATATTTACTTTGAAAATACTTTTATTGAGGAATGGCAAAGGCAGTAAAGTACACATTTCTTAATTGTGCTTCTAGAGCTCAGAACGATTTTATATTTATACAGTTCTATCCCATCAAGATTAAGACTTAGAACATTTGTAACATATAATATCTATTTTGATCTACATCATAGTTATTAAGAAGTTTTGTGGTAAATTCACTGTTTTGTGGGTTTACTTTGATGAAAATATTAGCTAGTGTACATTTGAGGAAATTAAAATTACTTTGAGACAGTAAAAATATCAAGATATCAGAAAGGATCTTATTTTTGGGATCACACTAATTGCTATATTGTGCCCACAGACAATTCCTCCTTGCTAATAGTGATGTAGACTTTTTTTGTAGCATGTGGGGAGGAGCTACAGATTTTCTGCAGAGTCCTTCCCAGAGGGGTTATAATATACATCCTTGTATTATAAGGTGCTTTGGTTAACACTTTAAGAAACTGTTTTAAAAGAGTAAGATGGATTTATAAATGAAAACTGACTCTTAAAAATAATTAAGTTTCAGGGATACCTTATTATAAATAACAGATTGATATTAGTAAGCTTTTGGTAATATTGGACCATTATTTCTTATTTTGCTTTGGCATTCTCTCATTACAGTGAAAGTAACTTCTCTCCCAAGTTCAATGAAAAGGATGGGCATGTTCAGAGAAAGAGCCAGAATGGTTTGTATGAGATTGAAAATGGGAGACCCAGGTAGGTACTGGGGGTGGATATCTTACAATAATGGGTCTTCAAAGGCTAAGAAACCCAATTAACATTTATTGAGTGCTTGTATGTGCCAGACAATGTACAAAAGAATTTATACATGTGATCTAATTAAATCATTAAAATAACTCTGTGGGCAGATATTGTAGTTCCATTTATAGATAAGAAGAGAGAATATAAGCAATTTGTATACAATGAGTGGCAGAGACAGGATTTGAATGCACTTTTTTGGTAACTCTGCCTTGAAGGTAGAAATAATTCATTGAATAAATGAACAGAGAAGGGAGGGGCGCCTGGCTGGCTCAGTTGGTAGAGCATGTGACTCTTGATTTAGGGGTTGTGAGTCCGAGTCCCACAGTGGATATAGGTATTACTTTAAAAAAAAAATAACAGAAAGGGTTGTATGAGATGGGAATAAGAAAAGGTAATGGTGAGAAAGTGAAGGTAAGTGTGGGTATCTTGAATGATAAATCATCACTGTTGTAGAGACAGATGATGCTTAGGTGCAGACCGTTCATCTGCCCTGTTGTAAGAGTCCTGTAAAGTTTTGGCTTGAATTTAGGAGCATAGATGAAAACTGAAACAAATTCACATATTGAGAACAACTTTGAAAATGAGATCTTCCTCCTAGATGAAGCCCAAAACTTAAGACATGCACAAAAGAAAAGTTAAATAACAGTGTTAAGGAAATAATGTGATTTTAGTGCCAGATATGTGATAATGTTAGTGGATTTGGGATGAGATATTATTTCCCTCTTATTGTATTTACTTCTTTTAGGGTTAAGTTGGATTAAAAAAGATGAACACAGGGACACCTGGGTGGCTCAGTGGTTGAGTGTCTGCCTTTGGCTCAGGATGTGATCCTGGGTCGGGGGATTGAGTCCCACATTGGGCTCCCCACAAGGAGCCTGCTTCTCCCTTTGTCTATGTCTCTGCCTCTCTCTCTCTGTGTCTCTCATGAATAAATAAATTAAAAAATCTTAAAAAAAAAAGATGAACACATTCAATTGATTTTTCATTTTTTTGTCCCAGAAATCCTGCAGGACGGACAGGACTGGTTGGTCGGGGGCTTTTGGGGCGATGGGGCCCAAATCATGCTGCAGATCCCATCATAACCAGGTAAGAATGAAAAAAAAATTTCCATAGCAGAGATTGGAGATATATCTACTATAACCATATGTTTATATACGCACATATATGTTTGTGTGTATATATATATACATATATATATGTGTAAGTATGTGGGTGTGTATATGTGTGTGTGTGTGTGTGTAGGTGTACTTGTGAAATCTATCTTTTAAAAGAACTTTATGTGAAATCATATATAAGTGTAAAGCTGTAGTTTTATGTTAAAAGAGTATGCTAGGCATTATCTGAACAAAGTTAGCTTACCTGGTATTTACTGAACATTTGTTTGTTCACAGAATAGAGTATGTGCTTTGGAAGATATACAAAAATTAAAGAATCCTAAGTTTCAGATCCCTGTCACAGAAGAGCTGTGGCTTAATTTGCAAGGTGAAAAATATGAAATAAGAAAACATGTCAAGGTTAAAAAAAAAAAAAGAAAACATGTCAAGTAACATGAGTGATACAGGATGCTTTAGAAAATTAGATTAGGGGCACCTGGGTGGCTCAGTTGGTTAAGTGTCCAATTCTTGATTTTGTCTTAGGTCATGGTCTTAGGGCTGTGAGATTGAGCCCTGTACTGGGCTCTGTACTGGGTGTGAAGCCTACTTCAATTCACCCTCCCCCACCCCACCATTTAGATTAGATGTGGGTCATGATGATGGTAAACTGGAGCACCCAAGAAAAGCATTATTAAGGAGGTAGACTTGAGCTGAACTTGAAGCTTGGATATGGGGACAGCAGGAAGCCTAAGAAAAAGGCTTGTAGTAATATCTGAGTACTGAGGGATAGCGAAAAGACTAGCTTGGTTGAAACAGATTTTTGTAGGAGAATAGTGCATCATCAAACTTATTTAATTTTTGTGCAAATGTGGAGAATATTAAATGCCAAAGTTAGGGAGTGTGAACTGCAGCCACTGAAGGTTTCAGAACAGGAGACAGGCATTCTCTTCCTAAGGCACATCTGATAAGCCAAATATTATTCAGAAGGTCCCTTGGTGAGCATAAATCAGAATAAAGAGGGTAGGTGAATCCAATGTTTATTTTTATTTTTATTTTTTATTTTTTATTTTTTTTTTGAATCCAATGTTTAGATGTACTTGACCATCTCTGTAGGAATCATCTTTCCAACGTATCTGGAATATTCTGTCATCTTTTTAATTTTTTTATTTTTAGGATTTCCTCACTTATCAACTCCCTCCTCACATGTAATTGTCACTTTCATTTAAATAATGCAAATACCCTCAATATTTTTACTTCTTTAGTTTTGATACTTTGAGGGTGTTCTGTTCTTTGAAGAGACTTTGTTTTTCTCTTATCTGAGATATAAATATGATTTACAATTTAAGTCTAGGGAAGCAGCTTATTTCCCATATTTTCAAGTTACTGGAAGAGGCACCGATATTTGTCCCATCTTACTCTCCTACTTGACCTTTCAGTTCTCCTGTCAAAAGAGATCTTTACCCAGCTTTCACCCCAATTTTATCTTTCATCCATCTACCCATATACCTACTCACCCACCTAACAATCCATATCCCTCCTGTCTACCTACCTACGTATCTACCTGCCAGCCTACCTATTGGTATCAAATTCCTTTAGAAATTTTATGGTTTAAATGAAATGAGAAAAGTTGATATATTTTTATTAATGAATATAAGTAAAAAATATTAATGACAGTATCAGTGTCTTTCCAGTTTGGTGAGGCTGGCTAACCTCAGGAAGGAATGCTAATAAGAGGCCAAGAAGAAGAAAAGGGAAGCTAGAGACTTGAAAGTTTGCTAATCTTTATCTCTGGTGGACCAAATATAGGAGAATGTATGTGGTGATGGTGTAGCATTGTTTTGAAATGATAGACATTCTGAGCTTGTGCAAATGAGACCCTGAAGGCTTTGAGGTGGTCCAAGGCTATGAGAGTGCCCAGAGGTGGCAGAGTCTAGCTTTCAATTGTGCTATTAGGTTGATGCTCTTGGCTACCTCAGACATGGATCTATCTATCAGCCCATGAGTGCCTCGAAATAGATGAATGGCAGTGGAAATGGAGAGAAGTATGGAGGTTAGTTTTTCTATTTGTTTCGCAACAATGGAGGTAGGTATTAACCTATTTTACAGATCTGAAATGAAGCTTCACTGAGGTTTAGTGACTCACTTAAATCTTGTAGGATCTGAAATTTGAATCAGGGGTATTTGGCTCCAGATACTTTGCTTTTTTCTCTTCTATATCAGTTTTTCACTAATGAGTAATCCTAAGAGTCACTAGTTGCTTTTAAAGAAAAGATTCCATTCCTTTTTCTTTCAAGTACTTCATGATTCAGAACAGTGCTGTATAGTATAGAATTTCACAAAGGTTCTTATCTGTTCTCTCCAGGGCAAGTGTTACATTTTTCTATTCCCAGGTGCCTCTCCTAGGGATTCTACATATACAAGTATCTGACATTTCTTTAGATCCTTTAAAGAGAAAATGTGATGGGAAGTGTTAATATATTATTGTGAATAAAATCAGATCAAAAGTTAATAGTGTTAACAGTTTCTAGTTTTGGTGAGACAGGAAGGTGTGGGCCATCAGAAGTGGGGAGGAAATATCAATAGTATATAGAAATATCATTGACATTTAAGTAGTGTTAATGAGGTTCATTAATTAAAATGATACATTATTTCCATTATATCAAGAAATTTTTTTTTAAACTTGGTAATAATGTATTAGGTACTAATAAAGAACAAAACAAGAAACAACTCTGCTTAAAAATTCTTAAGTGAGTGCCTTCAGCATAAAATCTGAGAATGTAAACCCGATATGCAAGGTGTTCATCATCCAGCTGGTCCTGCCCTGCCTGCCTGGCTGAACTGCAGTATTTCTCTCTATGTTTTGCTTCTCTTCCTTGTGCTGTAGCCAAGACTGGTTGGTTGGCTGGCTGTGCAGCAGGGGACTGTACTGGTCTTTGTTTTATCAGCTCCTTGAATGTGACACGTAATTGGTGCTAGTAAATGTTTGTGAGTGAATGGAGTCATCACCTTCTTACCCCTCCTTTTATCTAATTAGTGTAAACATTGTGCTTGTTTGATTTAAGTATATAGTATAGTGATTAAGAGTATAGATTCTGGAAACAGATTGCTTGGGTTCAGATCCTGGTTTATACCCAATGAGCTCTGCACTCTTGGTAAAGTTTAATCCACTTCTCTGAGCCTCATTCTCCACATATGTCTGTAAAATAAAGGTAGTAATGCAACTACTTTATAGGGTTGCTTTGAGATTTAAATGGATAAGTATGCTAAAGACTTAAAACAGTGTTAGGTACATAGTAAGTGCTATCTAAATGGCTTTTAAGGGACGGACTCCTGGGTGGCTCAGCGGTTGAGTGTCTGCCTTTGGCTCAGGGCATGATCCTGGGATCCAGAATCTGAGATCAAGTCCACATCAGGTTCCCTGCGTGGAGCCTGCTTATGTCTCTGCCTCTCTCTCTCTCTCTATCTGGGCCTCTCATGAATAAATAAATAAATCTTTTTAAAAAGTGGCTTTTAAGAAATAAAAGTGAAACCCATGCTCTCTGATTCTTACCACTTCTGCCTTCAATCCTGTCCTCATCATCTTGTACCTGGGTCATGGTAAAGTTTTCTAGCCTTCAGTCTTGCTTCCCTCCAAACTAGCCTCCATACTTTTGTCAAAGTGAGTGAGCTTTCTAAAATACCAGTTGCTTATGGCTTTACCGTGCTTAAAAGTATTCTCTGGCTCTCTAAGCAGTTGACTTTGATGAATTCTTTGCCTACTCTTCCAGCCTCATCACCCTTCTTTCTCCCTCTGACGCCCATGGGGCCAGACCCCACCTATACTATACATTCAGTTTCTTCAACATATTATAAGAAACACCTTTGTTTCTTGCCCATGTTTATACCTATGTCTGGCATCCTTTAAAAATAGATGCTGTCTTCTTGTCCCAATTATCCTTTCATTTCTTTTTTTTTTTTTTTTTTAAAGATTTTATTTATTTATTCATGATAGTCACACAGAGAGAGAGAGAGAGGCAGAGACACAGGCAGAGGGAGAAGCAGGCTCCATGCAGGGAGCCCGATGTGGGATTCAATCCCGGGTCTCCAGGATCGCGCCCTGGGCCAAAGGCAGGCGCCAAACCGCTGCGCCACCCAGGGATCCCTATCCTTTCATTTCTATTTACTATAGTCCTCAAACTGTCACTCTCTTTTATAATTTATTCACTTACATGTCTAGCTCCACTGCTAGACTGTGAGCTCATTCAGGGCAGGAATTACAGAATAGATTTGAAAGCTACTATATAAAGAAATTTGGAAACTTCTATTTAAACACATTTATTTCACTGAATCTAATGCAAAGCAGTCATTAGATCTTAGGCTTTGTTTTTTGGTTTAGTACTGGAAGTTCAAAGTCTTTATCTTTGCCCAAGATAGTATTAGAACAATCCTTACAATTGGGTGTAGGGGGTGGGTGTGGTGGGGATACAGAAGGGAAAGGGGAGATGTATCAGCATTTCTGGGAAAGAGGCTATGGTTAGAAGTACATTCTGAAAGTAACAACCCTTTGATACTTTTTTTATTTATTAACATTTTTTTTAAAGATTTTATTTATTTGAGAGTGTGGGGGTGGGGAGGGGCAGAGGGAGAGGGACAAGCGGACTCTGTGCTGAGCTCGGAAATAAAAGTATGGGGCTTGATCCTGGACCGGGTAGAGAAGGGAAAGGGGAGATGCCACTACATGATTTGTGATTCTTAAAAAAAATCCTTAGACTTTTTTTTAAGTTTACACCCCTGTCTCTAAATTCTGTTAGGCTTTTAAACTTTTTTAGACAGTACTTTAAGTAGTAAAAGCTATTTATATTCTGAATTTTTATTACAGAGAGAACAGTGTCTTATATAGAAAGTAAATATCTGACTTAGTTTGTAATAGTGCTAAATATAGAATGTTTCTATTACAAAATAACTTTTCTGGTAAAGCTAACTGATTTGAGGTAAATTTATACATATTCTTGTTATAAAGAAAAACACATCTATAACTTTGTCTCAAGCTTGAGTCAAATCCTTAGTCCTTGTTTTAAATCAGTTATGATCTCATATTACTGTTTACAGGTGGAAAAGGGATAGAAGTGGAAATAAAATCCCCCATCCCATTTCTGGGAAAAACATCTTGCAGTTTGTGGCAATAAAAAGGAAAGACTGTGGAGAATGGGCAATCCCAGGGGTAAGAATTCAAATTAAAATAATGTTTTAAGTTTTTCTTACTTGCTTCATTTCCTGCAAGGCTCTTGTGTGTGGCTCTTTTTTCTCCACTCATCCTCCATTTCTCCCCACTTCAGTTAGTAATTTTTTTGTCATTCATTGCTGTGATGACTCAATAGCAAGTGGAAGATAATACATCAAAGTTGTCAGAATTTGAGTCTAATTATAAAACCCTTGGAAAAGAATGTGGACTTTGGAGTTAAACACAGGGTTGTATCCTGGCCTTTCCACCTTGAGCAGAGTCTGTGGAGTTCAGACCCTTCTCCCTAAAATAAAGATAATTGTATCTACTCCATAGAATTACTAGCAATAGCATATAAAGCACCTGACATAAAGTGGGTATTCATAAATTGTTGGATCCATTTTAGAATTCAACCTCTACTCCAAGTCCAAAGTAAAACTGTTAGCATCGTTTTGTTGAATTCTGATAACTTCAGACATAGAAAGATAACTTCTATTACGTACTATTCTGTGTAGTTTTTAAAGTTTCTACATTATCAAGAATAGTGTACTTTAGTTGCATTCATGTCAGTGTATATTTGAAGTGGCTTTTTTAAATGGGTATTTGTGCAACAGAGGGGTTTTTAAAAAAATCTTTTTTTATTTGTTAACAACAGAGGCGTTTATATTTTATGCCATATTGTGAAATGGAGATAGTTGGATAAGAGGATGACTCTTTATACTGCTATCTGCAAGAATGGTTTTTCCTTTGTAAGATAAAAATGGATTGGAATGAACAATGGGAAAGTGTCAGCTTGCTGTATTCTTTCTTGCCTCCAGGTCTTCCTTAGCTGGAGTTTAGAAGATCCCAGGAAAGGAGTCTGATTGGCTCAGTTTACTATAGGCTAACCTTGGACCAATTACTGTGGTCAAATACATGAGATGCCCTGATTGGCTGCTTCTACAAGAATCAAATGGTTCACAGAAGAACATACTACAGGAGAATGAGGATACATGATTATGAGCAGATAGAACAACAAATGTCTGCTGTATCACCAGTAAATATTTGTTGCATGAATTAAAGCCTATTCTGTTTTTTCCTCTTAAAACAAAAATGTGACTCTTAGGGGATGGTGGATCCAGGAGAGAAGATTAGTGCTACACTTAAAAGAGAATTTGGTGAGGAAGCTCTCAACTCCTTACAAAAATCTGGTGCGGAAAAGAGAGAATTGGAGGAACAGTTGCACAAACTCTTCAGCCAGGAACACCTAGTGGTAAGAAATGGTGAAGGATAGAGCCCCGTGGATTAGTGAAAATTACTTAGAAGTTAACCTGGAAATCTGGTAGATTATTCTCTAAATAAACTGAATTACTTGTGTATTTGAAACATATATTCATAAAAACAACTTAAATTGTCATAGATTTGCACTGTAAATAGAGTTCTATTTAAAGTTTATAGCCCAACTTTAGGTCAATTATGTTAGAATACATTTTTTTTTCCTCTGAGTTTTTCTTTAGACTAGTTGTGAGCTAATATGATCCCATCCATCTGAAAACCTTTTAAAAAATTTACATGAATTTAGCTCTTTGCAAGAACATTTATATTTTAAATTATGTTATTCAGAGTTTTTCTGGTTGATAACCATTTAAATCTTATGTCTATTTTGTCTATATGCCCTTTGTGATTTAAAAAAAATCACCTTAGGGGATCCCTGGGTGGCGCAGCGGTTTGGCGCCTGCCTTTGGCCCAGGGCGCGATCCTGGAGACCCGGGATCGAATCCCACGTCGGGCTCCCAGTGCATGGAGCCTGCTTCTCCCTCTGCCTGTGTCTCTGCCTCTCTCTCTCTGTGTGTGTGACTATCATAAATAAAAAAAAAAAAAAAAAAAAAAATCACCTTATAAGGTACATGTGTACTGATGATAAGGAAAAAGAGTTTTTTCTTTTTTTGCTGGATTTTCTTCCATTTGCTTTGTTTTCTTTCTAAAGCTAGATCCTTTTCTTTCTGGATGGCTAGATCCAAATCTTTTCATGTATTAATAGTTTAAATATTAGTCTTTACTAGATATATTTACATATTATTATAAAAGAATCTTTGTATGTCTGAAACTATAATTATAGGAATTACTAAAACAGAAAAATAGCCTTTAAAAAAGTCATACGGCCCAAATGTGTCTGTTCCCACATTATGAAATTAAAAGTCTGTGGAGTTGAGGGTTTTGTGAATTTTTTATTTTCATGTGATAGGGAGGGAGGGCTAGGAGAAGGGGCAGAGGGAGAGAGAGAATCTCCACATTGTGGGTGGGACCTGACCTGGGGTTCGGTCCCATGCTCCCAGAGATCATGACCTTAGCTGAAATCAAGAGTCGGACACTCATCCAACTGAGCCACCTGGGTACTCTCAGGGTTTTATGAATTTTAAAGCGGATTCAAATGGTTCTGGAGAATATTTTTTCTTGGGAAATTTATAATAAGCATATGGAATGCTACATGAAAGGTTCTATGATATTTAGATTTCTTTTATGAAAGGTTAAATAATGGAGTCAGTTAGGTCAAGGGGTTTTAAAATGGAGCTAAGAGGCCCTTAAGAAGGTGGGCCTTATACACTTCCTCACCAGGTGGAGCCCTGAACTTTTAAACTGGGCCAAACCGCAAATACTCCAAAGACTCCTATACAAACACCTGCAACTTGCTAAAGAACAATCTTGCTTAGTGATAGCTTTAGCAACCAATTATATTCAGCCACGATCGGTTTCCTGTACCAATGCTAGTCAAAAATCTTTGTAAACAACTTTTTTTTTTTTTTTTTTTTTTTTATTTTATTTATGAGAGACACAGAGAGGGAGAGACATAGGCAGAGGAAGAAGCAGGCTCCCTGTTGCGGGACTTGGTCCCAGGACCCTGGGATCATGACCTGAGCCAAAGGCAGACGCTCAACCACTGAGTCACCCAGGTGCCCCTGTAAACAATTTATAGAAGCATTCTCTATCTTTAAAAAACCCTGATTTTGCTACCTAGTGCGACACTGGATTGCTACCTAAATCTTTGTACCCTGAATTGCAGTTCTTTGATCCTAAATAAATGCTTCATTCTTGCCTCCTGACAATTTGAGGTTGGCGTATTTTTCTTTATTGTGATAAAAACTACATATTTTACTATTTTAACTATTTTTAATGTACAGTTAAGTAATGTTAAGTATATGCACACTGTTTTGCAACAGAGTATTTACATTTCTGATTCTAATGAAGGTTAACATGTATCTGCTCTACCCATTCCTGTTTCACTCTACACTTTTTTTGTCTGTTCCTTTTGAAAATAGATATATAAGGGATATGTTGATGATCCTCGAAATACTGATAATGCATGGATGGAGACAGAAGCTGTGAACTACCATGATGAAACAGGTAAACTTAGGTTTATTAGACTGACCAGATAAGAGGCACTCTGATATTTGTGGAAGGGAATGCTCATCAAAGAGCATTTGCTTTTTCAAAGCTCTTGAGCCTTGCCAAATTGTCTTACAGAAATATTTCGTTTGCATTCCCCACAGTGATTGAGAGCATTATTTTTAATTTTTTTGATAATTACAATTATTTTAGTATATTTATTTGCAAATATAATTATGAATATTTTCAGTTTTCTGGTTTGGTGTCATGCTTAGAAAGGTCTACTTACCTTACAAGTATAAAATGAGTCACCAAGAATTGTTTTATTTTTTTTTACATTTAAATCTCTAATCCAAAAAAATAAAAAATCTCTAATCCATCCAGAATTTATTTTGACATAAGTTTTCATACTTATTTAATATGAACTTTTGTTTTTAAGGCTAATATTCTTTCTTTTTAAAGAGAAAAGTTCCCTTATTGATGCCTCTACTTAAAAGTTAGGAACTTGGAAGTGTGCTTGGATGGCTCAGTCAGACATCTGACTTCAGCTTAGGTCATGATCTCGGGGTCCTGGGATCGAGCCCTGCATTGGGCTCAGCACTCAGCATGGAGTCTGCTTGTCCCTCTGCCCTTCCCCACACTTGTGCTCTCTCTATCTCAAATAAATAATAAATAAATAAAATCTTAAAAAAATTAGGAACTTGGTTAACATTTGGGCATTTGGAACTATGGAACATTCTAGTTTTTAAATCACTGGGCCACATAATACAATGGTGATTTAAGATTGCTTTAGTAAGAATACTTGAAGCTACAGAATTATGTTGAAAAAGAAATAAACACATGAATTACTTTTTTTTGGTGATGTTTTTTCTTTGGTAACAGGTGAGATAATGGATAACCTTACCCTGGAGGCTGGAGATGATGCTGGAAAGGTTAAATGGGTGGACATCAGTGATCAACTCCAGCTTTATGCCAGTCACTCTCAATTCATCAAACTCGTGGCTGAGAAGCGAGATGCACACTGGAGTGAGGACTCTGAAACTGAGTGCAGTGGGTTGTAGCCCCCATCATTGTGGGAACCACAGGCCAGCAAAGGGGTGCGTGCTGAGAGAAGGCATCACAGAGCTCATACTACAAGGGGGCAGGGTTGGTCACTTGGAAGTTAGTTTATTCACTTGCAAAGCTATTTGCATTTAGGTTTACATCAGCATAAAATTAGTAAATACGGTGAAATGCAACATGGAATTTTCCGCTTTTCAGTCAAAAGAAATATAAACAATCATATTTTGTATGTATTCTATTTAAGCATGGCTTAAACCACGTCTTAACCAAAAGTCTTTGAAGAATCATAATCTGAATAAAGATAAATTTATGTTGGCCATCACTTCTGTTTTTCATCTAGTTCTTATTTGTCAGTTCTTTTTTTTTTTTTTTTTTTAACCCCCTATTGATCTTCTGGGGTTTGAAGGATATTCCTGCCATATCAGACTCCTTTAGGAGAAGCACCACCATTGTGTATTCTAATTTATCTGTAAATTATTTGATTCTTATTTTGCTTTCTGTGATTTTGCTGAAGCTGATTTCAAAATGGAAACCTTAGATATTCTTGACTTTAGAGTCCAGTGTTCTGAGGAAATTTCAGTAACTATTTTAGTCAATAAAGATCAAGATCAATGAACAAGAGCTCATGTTCTCACTTTTCAGAAATTCTGAATTAAAAAATATGTCCAGGAAATTAGTAATTTAAATGGATAAATGTATTTCACTCGACTGTAAATATATGTGTCATAAATGAATTAAAAAGTTCAGAAAGAGGGGATCCCTCGGTGGCCCAGCGGTTTAGCGCTTGCCTTCAGCTGGGGGCGTGATCCTGGAGGCCTCGGAATCGAGTCCCACATCGAGCTCCCTGCATGGAGCCTGCTTCTCCCTCTGCCTGTGTCTCTGCCTCTCTCTCTCTCTGTCTCTCATGAATAAATAAAGTCTTTAAAAAAAAAGTTCGGAAAAATTGAAATAAGGCAGAGATAGAGGTAGGTCTTTGAGAGTTAAAGTGTTTTGGTTTTTTTTTTTTTTTTTTTTTTTGAAGGGAATGTTAAATATTAGTATAGGTGTTCCCATAATTCCCAGAGGAAAGTAAAGAGTTGTTGATGTTCTAGGTGCTCTTGGAAACCGGGAAGAGGAAGGAAAAGAACACTTATCTGAGTGGGCATATGTATCACATTCTGCTATAAGATATCCATTGGGAAAAGTATATTGGGAAAGTCCCATGACATTTACTCCTGTCACCCTAAAATAGGTACCATCATAATTCTGTCTTCATTCCAGTTGGATTACATACAGATGGGGCATCTAAAGAAAAGGAGGTTTAGGGGATAGAGATGTAGTTGTTTCCTTTTCTTTACATGTTTGAGAAAGGTATTAGGTTTGCTCTGTAACTTGAGGATAGAACTTAGGCTAAGGTAAATCAAAAGCACCCCCCTCCCCAATTTAGTGTCAAAACTACTTTGGTCGTAAACTTGAACTGAACTGACAGGAAGCTTTTTTCCCATTAGTGTGACTGTAAGTTTTGCTGAAAAACACTAGAATGTTTGATTTCAGGATCTTGTTTCAGATCCCTCTAGAAGTTATGAGGCTTCAATATGGTATTAATTTTCTAAAATCCATAAAATCCTGGTCCCTGTGTATATAATAAGGGACTTGTGCTGACCAGGATGACCTGCTCATTAGGTGATGGGTAGGATGACCTTCTCCTACAATGAAAGAGTTGGATTCTACTTTTAATGTTTGGCAGGAAGAGATTGCTTTTTCTTGGCACTGAACAGAATTCCTTAAATTGAAGCTGCTTACTAAAGCTCTTGAGAAAGTTTGAGCAATTCCCTGAAGTTTGACATTTACTTAAGTCTAATAGTATCAAAACATTTACATTGACATTAGAAAAAATATTAGGTAATAACATTTTATTTAAAGAAGAACTAAAGCATTTTATTTAAAGAAGAACTAAAGAAAATATATAATTCTTCATGGCATTTTGGAGTTTTCTCTGGAACACATATAAAGTGTGCAAAATTATAAAACTATAAACTATAGACGGGACAGAAGTAGATAATCTTCTGATATCCAGCATCATCTATAATAAGAAAAACCAGATTAATATTTTAGTTTAAGACATTTCTGGAGGAATATCTGCTCCTATATCACTAGGTGATATTGCCTTCATATTTACTTTTCTTACATTTTAGGTTTAAGGAACACTCCTGGAATACTTTTGTCTAAAAGGTATTTAGTAAAATAGTAATAATAGATACCATGTACTGCATAATCTACATTATATCACTCAAATCCTCAGCAACAGTCCTATGAAGTTAGGTGGTATTATTTCCATTTCATAGATGAAAATTAAGGAGGGCACATGATATGAGCATTAGGTGTTATCCGCAACTGATAAATTACTGAACACTACAACAGAAACTAATGAAGTATTATATGTTGGCTAATTTAATTTAAATAATAGAAAAAATATGATATTTAGAAAGATTGTCCCAAGGTTAATTCAGTAAGGGACAGAGCTGGGATTTGAATCCTGGTCTGCCTGGTTCTTAAACCTATTCTGTATTTTATTCCCTACTAAGGTTATTAAGTTTTTATGATTTGTCACTTTAAGTATGCAGTTCAGAAGATTAGATATGAAGCAGCACACTGGATGATATGCTATATGTTAGCAAATTTAACTCCAATAATAATAAAAAAAGATATGAAGCAGTACTCACATTATCCATAGCAATACAGTTATAGTTTATGACTTTAGGGCCACATGTGATTTAGCTAGTGTGGTTGAAATTGAAATTTTGGCCCAAAGAGTTTATTTGATAATATCTTAAGGATAAGTGGCAGCAACCAGTATTTTTCTTGCTAGCAGGTGTTCTTAAGCTTTTGAAAGCATTCAAATTTAAATGGAAGCTGAACCTACATGAGACTGTAATTACCTAAAACCCAAATATTTGGTAGCTAAAGAGGGCACTTGAAAATTCTAACTACTTTTAGGGCTAAATGCTATATTTTCTTACAGTATAAGAAGTGGTCATTGGTTTTATACTCTTAACATATTTGTGAAGTTTTAATTAACTGATTTAAAAATCCATCCTTTGAAGAGAGCATTTGTAATTTAAGTAGGTTAATCTACCTGCTTTCATCAGTACACCTTTCATCATTCTATTAATTTATCCATATGGACATGACCTGAGACTATTAAACTCCTAAGATAAAAATATTTTTAACGTACATAATAGTGCTTGAAAGGTATTTGGAGATTTTACTCACCATATATAATTTCTGATAGTAGTGAGAGAATTATTTCTGCCAAAATAAACACAAATTATAGTTTTATTATATGAAGGTATTTTTGCCATAATTTCTTCTTTGTTTCCACTCATGTCTCTCATCCTGCTCATTTCATTGAGTGAAATCCAATTTCTTTCTCAAAATTGAGATTGAGAATATTTTGACTCATTAGCTTCTCTCAGGGTGGATTAAAATAAATACATACCAAATATACTTTTGATTGACATTAATTCAAATACTTAAGAAAGGAATATACGGGGACGCCTGGGTGGCTCAGTGGTTTAGCGCCTGCCTTCAGCCCAGGGCATGATCCTGGAATCCCACATCGGGCCCCCTGCATGGAGTCTGCTTCTCTCTCTGCCTCTCTCTCTGTGTCTCTCTTATGAATAAACAAAATCTTTAAAAAATATATATTTTTTGTATATATTTTAAATGAAAACAAACTTGGATGAGAGTCAAAGTTTCAAGCTTTGTAGCCTTGCCAACCAGCAAGCTGATGCATTTGTGTTGAGATGTATTGCCTTGCCTGGAAATCAAGCCATTTCTAGATGTGATAGTTTCACCCTGACTTTTCTCACTACTTACAGGAATTGTCCATAAAACAAAAACAAGCTTGAGGTAAAATTTACTGTTTGAAATTTCAACCTAATACTACATATGTTTCTGTAAGCTGAAATTTTGTCACATACCATGGACATTATGAAAATAATACCTTTTGTAGACTTGCAGAAATTCTGATCTAAAGAGCCAGAGTTTATAGTTCAGGAGCTCTAATTTGGGTAAGTCAGTTGGGTTTGACTCTGCCATATGTTTCTATAGTTGAGAATTATTCTTACCTTTCTTGAGATTAAATGTCACTTACTTTTATCAGTAAAATCATAGAAATAAAGTCTTACCCCAAAGAAACCCTAAAAAAAAAAAAAAAGATACTATCTTCAGTCCATTAAATAGGCTTGTAATTTACACTGGCTTAAAAATTTATATGAACTTACCCCGAGTTGGTTCAAAATAGAAGTGATTAACTGTGAAAGAAGAAAAGTCAATGATCAGTGCTAGAGGGTTTATTTTTCAGTCCACATAGAAACTAAAATGTTTTCTATATGAATCTTTTTTTGGGGCAGCCTGGGTGGCTCAGCGGTTTGGCGCCACCTTCAGCTCAGGGCCTGATCCTGGAGCCCCTGGATTGAGTCCCACATCGGGCTCCCTGCGTGGAGCCTACTTCTCCCTCTGCCTGTGTCTCTGCCTCTGTGTGTGTGTGTGTCTCTCATGAATAAATAAATAAAATCTTTAAAAAAATGAATTTTTGTTGAAAAATTAATTCCATTTTATTGTTTAGTGCTTTATTTACATGATGTAAGATTTTAAAATGAATATGCAATATCTAAATTCCCTTAATTCAAAAAAAATTTTCTTGTAACTATTCACTATATTTGAAAGATAGGAATT
This sequence comes from Canis aureus, assembly GCF_053574225.1. Classification (NCBI taxonomy): domain Eukaryota; kingdom Metazoa; phylum Chordata; class Mammalia; order Carnivora; family Canidae; genus Canis; species Canis aureus. Next base: position 11,174,734 of record NC_135643.1, read on the forward strand.
TGATGTGAGTGGTTAAAAAACTCACTGTGTACGCATCCATGCAAGTGTTGTGTTTCTTAAATTATGCAAACTCCCTATGTGAATGATACTTGAACCAAAATTTTAGGACAACTATGAATACTCTGCTTCAAGGGTCTGCTTAGACAAGCAGCTTCACTGGAAAAGTATTGCTTTGTAGTTTGCACAGTTCCATTTTAACAGACTGGCAGCTTGCTCAAGGAATTGACCATTGAAAGAAGGTGAATCCCTCTATTTGTAGAGCTGTCCATCCCAGCACATATGCAAGAACATGTCTAAACACTGCCATTTTTTTCTTAGGCAAGAACAATACATGAGGTAGTGTTTGTTCTTTTAGGATGCCTCTTCCTGCTTTCTGACTTAACGAGGATCACTGGGAGAAAAAAAATTCTTAGGACTATGAAGATAAGGCAATTCTAGAAGTTATTCTTTCAGAATTCTTCCCAGTATGGGTTGCGGCCAACAGCACTTTTTTTTTTTTTTTTTAAGATTTTATTTTTAATCTCTTCACTCAACATGGGGTTCAAACTCATGACCTGAAGATCGAGTCACATGCTCTAGTGACCAAGCCAGCCAGACGCCCCAGCCAATAGTACTTTTAAGAAGTTCAGTAAAAGGAAGTATAAGTAAGTCTTCAGATCTGGTAATCTGAATGGGTTCTGTGTCTGAGGAGTCAATATTTTCACTGGAGGGGACCTTGAAGGTAAACTATACCTTTACCCAAAGTCACACAGTTAATTTAATTGTAAAGGTGAGTTGAGAATCTAAACTTTCCCACCACAGGCCAGTGGTCTTTCAACCATGTTTTGATGTAGAGGTGAACTTGCTAATTTTATAGTCCTCAGTAATTAATTGTTGAAGATAGTTTCCTAAAACATGTTTAGTGAGAAATACGCAAGAATTTTTATTGTTTGCCATTTGGAAATGGAGAATAATGTTGCTGAAATAGAGTGGATTGTGGGGAGAGCACTAGCACTTGAACTCAAGAGACTTAAGTTCTTATTGAGTAGAGTCAGAAACTATTTGACCTCAAGGTTCTGGGACATATAAGTATACCTTAAGATAGTTGGCTTTAAATAGTCTCAAATTCTGAAAATTTTTCTCAGGCATACAAATGATTTAGGTCTAAGTTTCTGACATTTTTACAAAATATGCATATCCTTGATTCTAAGATATCACCAATTGTAAAATGTACCATTTAGTTAAATAAAAATGATATCTTTAAATAAATATGTGTATCTATTGTGAGATGTGTCTTGATTTCAGAAAATGTTTATGAAAAGCATGTTTTTAGAGGAAATGGATTTTTTTTAGTGTTCTCTTTCGTAACTCCACTCAAATATTTTTCCTGAGTTTTTATAAACTAAGTTTCTGAATAATGTATCGCTAAAAGGCTTCATTAAAAAGTCGAATTGTGTGTATTTCAGTTAAAAAAATATTACCTGTTGGAATTTAGATTGGATAATTTTTAATCTATTATGTGTTTATGCCAATGCTTTGTTAGTGAACAAATAATCAAGTCTATTTTATTTCTCCTAAAGCAATTTATTCTGTAGGTCTAAGTCTTTTGACTCTTCATTTTCAGCCTCATCAGTGATGGAAGAGGTTGTCAATTTATAGTTTGGATGAATTGAATAATGAATGTAGAAATGTCTACATGCATTGAGATTGTTTTTTTGCTTTGAATTTAACAGCTGTGCTTGATTTTGTTTCCAAATGTAGACGAATAAAGATACTAATTTTCATGATGAACTGGCCTATCTTACATAGGAAGTTAAATGTATTTTTATGAACTTAGTAGATTAATAGGGCAGATATATTTACCGTTATAAGATCATTAAGTGTCAGGACCTAGAATAAAGGAAGGACAATAACATAATCAAAGAGTTGTAATTTAGCATTTTGTTTATCTTGTCTTCATACATTTTATATTAACTTGATTAATGAAAACATGCTTTTTAGAATTCTTATATTTCTAAAATTATGTCATTAAGAATCATATTCACTAATATTTGAAGTAACTCCTTCCACAAACCTATTATCTCTAGAAGCATACATTCCACATTTTCTTTTGTGGTCTCCAAACAAAGTAGGGACTTCTTGAAAAGATCATTAAACTTATGCTTACTAGGTTGGAAAAAAGACTATATTTTAGGATGACTTCTTATGAGAGAAAACTTTAGTAATGTCATTTCCCATCATTGTAATAGTAGTATCATGAAAAAATTTAGTATTAATATGTTATAATATACATTTTTTGATTTGTGATTAAGTCAATCTCATATGTAATTTTCCCTCCATTCAGCAAAATCCTGTCAAAGTGAAATTTAATCCTTTTATAACATGACCATTATCTTAAATCCAGTTCAAAGGATTCTAGGACAGATTCCATTTCAATAAGAATGTCCCCCCCCCCTTAATGTCAGGTATAACCATAAGATTTTAGAGGCAAAATGGACTTTATAAATCATTCATTTTCATTATTTTATACTCTAGAAGAAAGTAAGTCTCAAAGGAATTCAAGATCACTCCAAACTATGAAATGGCAGTTTGCTTTTTCTACTAGTTTCCTGGGCTCCTTCCACATGATCAAGGAAAGTTTTAGGTCTTAGGTCATTCAGTTTGCAAGGGTATATGAGATTTGTACACTAAATGACTCAAAATAGAAAAAATATCAATAACTGAAGGTCCAAAAGAGAATGATGGCTATTAATCCTTGGTATCAGGTTTCTCTCCAATTAAATCTAAAGAGTTTTCAAGTTTTTGTTTTGCATTCATTTAAGTACTTTCTTAAAGCACACTTAAGTATACTTACCTGATTTGGATCAAAAGGAAAAGGCAAAGGAATAGGAATTGGAACCTATAAAGAAAAGGGGAGGAAAAGGGGAGGAGTAAATAAAGTTTTATTTTAGCTTTTTTCCCTCATTAACTCATTTATCCATCCATCCATCCGTCCGTCCAGTATTTATTGAGCACTTATATAAGCTTTTAGGGAGCCCACTTTCTACTTGGTGGAGCTTTAGATACTAATGGATTTTAAATTAATCTAAAATCAAAGGATCTGTCTTATGTATTTGATAGTTCTTGCAAAGCCACCAGTTTCTCAACAGTAGGTTACTCTTTGCCGGCTTTTTAATACAACTCTGCCATCTAGTGGAAGGAAGAGTTTCCATTTCAAATTCTAGTGATTCTTTGTTGCCATACAGACTTATAACCCAAAACTTCAGGATTTTGCATTACCAAATCCTACTGAATTTCAGCCAAAAAAAACCAAAAACAAAGGTAAACAATGCTTCAAGCCTTGACTAGAACCAAAATTAGCAATTAATGATAAATGCAGGTAGAAATTTAGTGGCTATTCAAGTAGGATATGTGAAAACATTAAAAAGAAAGACTGTTCCATTAACGACTGTAACTTCAGTGACAAATTTCCAAAAGCCTACTTACCGTTGAGAAATAACAGTTTGAAATTAAATACAAGCGAATGGTAGGTGTTTATTACATTTAGATATAAAACTCAAATTAGGCAAAACCATGTTTATTTTAAGGATAGGTGGTAGACAAGAAGTTAAGCAAAATGCTGTTTTAAAATGTGTGTGAACTTTTCAAAATATCATTGCTTAAGGACTGTCCAAGTTTAACATGTCTCCAATCTGTGTTTCAGCCTCATGGTACGGATCATTTTCCCAAATGGTCCTGTCATTCTCAGGTCCATCCCATCCATTTGCAGTTTCCTCTGTCTGTAGTACCTCACCCACTCCTCATCCCTTGTGACCCGGCTCAGATAATGTCTCCTCTGGGAAAGACATCTTTGGCCCACAGTCTAAGCCAACTTTGTATTTGCATCTAGAAGCACTCATCAAATTACATTTTTACATTTATGAATCTCTCTCATCTGACTGTGAACTTATCTCATGTCTCTGTATTTCAAGCACTCATTAGAGACCCCATCATGCAATAGACATTCAGTGAATATTAATTGAATGAATGTTATTTGTCTGTACCAATTAACTATTACATAGAGAGTGAAGGAAATTCTATTATGTATTTAGCACTCTTCTGGCCTTTATTTAAAAATGTTATAAGAATCCAGATATTAGGAGAGACTGGAGAGTATCTAACAGGAAGAGCAAAATAATTGTATTGTTTGACCTGTGAGAAAATGTTACAGAAAGCTGAAAAAAAAAAAAAAACTTTTGAGAAAAAAAGCAGCAAGATGATTTAGAAAAAGATAGTAAAAAGAGGTTAGTATTTTCTTCATGAAGAGCAACTAGGCTCATTATAGTCAAAGGAACTCAGTATGGACACTTTTTTGATGGCAGGTGTAGAGAGACATTGGAAGAAGTCACTGAATATTCAAAGGAGAAAACTTGTTAGCCCCTTCTCACATTCCATCACAAGCTGTGCAGGGTGGGGGTGTGAATAGCTGATGCCTAGCAACCTTTTAAAGCTCATATTCAGGTCTGAAAATTTGGGAAATTTAATATCCATCATCTAAATAATAAATATTTTTGTAATTTGAGATTCTTCAAACCCATGTTTACCAAGGGCAGTTGTGGAGGAGGCGGAAACAGGATCTGAGGAAAAAACGGTGGTCCTTGTGGCAGGTAAAAGCCAAATCTCTGTAAGAAGAAACGTGATGTCAGTCATTTCAGACAACTATAAACTTTTAAAAAGATGAATACGGCATTTGAAAATACAACTAGAAATTTACCTGTTCACTGGAACCTCCTCCGTATTGTTCAAGCTTGTAAAACGACAACAGCAACAAGGTGAAGCAACGTATGGCAATACAGTGTTCATTACAAAGACATTTTATGAGAATAGGTAACAGACCACTACTGAGCAGTACACCCACCAGTGGGGTAGTTTCACTTCTGAAATGAAAAACAGTTGAATATCTAATGGGGAAAGGTCAAATTAATTTTGTCCAGTGATTTAGAAGGTGTACTTCTTGCATTTAAACTTACTTCCAAATACTGGTTTTATTTATATTTCTTAAGAGTAACTACATGTTCCATGCCTCTTTATCTCTGAATCAACAGTGTTCTCAGTTTAGTTCTCAATATCTACAAGTTCAAAGTGAAGGGAGTTATAGAACTGTAAATTTAATTTTTTTCCCCAAACACAAACTTTGAAAGCTCTTTGGTTACACAATGCTCTAGAAAGAGGATTTCTTGTCTACTTGGTGTCCTACTTAGTCAGACTATAACTGACACAGATGACACTCCTAGATCTCATGTGTATAGATGTAGAAGGCATGGCTGCTGTCAACAGGAGACAGTTTGGGATAAGGATACTGTAAATGGAACTCAATTCAAACTGCATAATTAAATCCTAGGTCACTGTGGAATGGGAGTTCTATTTTGCTAAGTTTGAGAGCTTCCTATTTTCCAGTTAGGACTTATGTGCTTTTTTATTATCTTTGCACTACTCTGAGGTCATTCTTATGACTCATTTTACAGACTGGGAAGCCATGGGTTAGCTTCTTGCTCAAGGTCACCCAGTTGGCAGATGGCACGTAGGACTGCGATTTGTACTGGGAAGAGCAAGGGCTAAGGACCAGTGATGAATTCCTGATTCTGCAACTTTCCTGGACTATACCTTTTTCTTTTGTGAAGTGAAAAGATACAGGAAAGGCCTCCTAGCCCAGAAATACCATCCCTAGAATGGAAATAGAGTGGAAAATGGAGGAGGTGTACTCACAGGAATGGGCAGAGCAGTGGCAGTGCTCAAAAGGCCAGCTAAAATGAGAAATTTCATTCTGAAGGAAGAGTCTGGAATCGAAGGATTAGAAGATCATTTTTAGTTTTTTCTAAGTCCTATTCTTGTTGTAAATAAGCTGTTTAGTTAGAAGTGTTGCAATAGTGGTCAGGCTAAATTCTGCCTCCAGATTCAGGTTTTGAAAGCCTAGAACAGTGCTTTAAAAAACTTTGAATGCCTTTAGACAAGACATGCATTCTCTGGCTCATAACATTGCATACAATTCCTCTTCTTCCTTATAATCTCACAGTTCAACCTATACCTGTTTAGCCCCTGAAGTTATTTGAATTTGTGACCTCTACCCAGCAATCTTTAAACACGAGTGTTGCATCATGCTTAATATTGGGGACTAAGCATGTATAAATAAATAAATCCACCTTGAGCTTCTACCCACGTGAAACTTAGAGACCTTCACATAGTCTGGATGCTGTTATTGACAATTATTCCTCAAGAAGAAAGCAATAGAGAAAAAATCTTATAAGGCATAATGGGTTGGCAGAGAATAGCACAATATGAGTAAATATGAATACATTCAAAAAAGCAAATCAATGTGGTATTACTGGTCAGAAGATTCTGAAAGCAAACATTTTTATGGTCTTAAATCACATTTAATTCAAATTAACTTGCCATGTGGGTTTCAAACCAAACCACTGAAATTGAATTTTGGAAGAATAATCAAATTCATTACATTTTTATTAAGACTTGCCCTCAGCATCCGAAGCAAGGTATATCTCTTTATAAAAGTCACTCTTCAACTACTTTGTATGTGTTTTATACTCAACTATGATTTAGCTTCATGTAATTTTACTTTGCCTGAATTAGGCAACTTATCTCCCTTTCTCTTTTTTTTTCAGGTTTCTTTTTCATATTTTTCTTCCTTTTGGATCCAAACCTTTGAATTTTCTTTTTTCATAAGTGGGCTTGTTAGAAATCATGAAGTTACCCAACCTGAAAAAATTTTACATTCTTTTACCTAGTTCAATAGAATCAGCCCAGATTATACTGTATGTTTTTTAAATTACCTTTGCTTCAAATGGCCCTCGGAGCAACGAAGTCAAAGAGCAGTGTGATCTTCTAGAATCTGTATGCCCATCTAGTATTTAAGGCATATTACTAATGCCTTTATGGTCATGAGCAATATGAGTCACAAGATTTAAAGCTAAACTGAATAACTGGTTTCAGACTAGGACTCCAACTTCTAAAGTATCTCACAGAGATAGGGCTTAAAGACTGGTGACTGAGAGAATAATTTCATCTCCTTGGTTGGGATTAGAGCAATGTCTTTATCACAAACACACCACAATTAAAAGTTGTGACTACCAAGAATATTAGATTACATCTATAACATATCATCTAGGGCAGCAATATACAAGGGAGACAGTGGACAGAAAGATTTAAGGTTCTAAAATTTTCTATTATTAAATATTATTTGTTATTGCAAAATGATCTTAATTTTCAAATAAAACATTTTAAAATAAACAAAAAAAAACCATTTTAAATAAACAGGTAATGTCTTTAGAATTAAAATCACTTTTCACTATTCCAAAACATTCAAAATGGTAATTTAATACCTCCAAATATAATTTCAGTGTTCCTAACAAATTCATAAATTTATAACCGTCATTAGTTAAGATTTCTCATGACATATCTTTGGAGTCACACATAAAAAATTCTGAATTTTGGAATAGTTTAAAATTATATCCTTAGTTGGAAAAAATTATATAAATACTTAGATTTTGATTAATCTAATTGAACTCAATTATTTAGAAATAACTGATGTGATGTGATCTGGTTAAGAACAAGTGACTCACAGAGCTAAGAAAAGAGATAAAACAATTTTGAAGTTAATCAGAGAAAATTATTCTGATAAAAAGCAACTTTTCCATAAGTTCCTGCAGATGAAATTCCCTGGGGCATCACAACCAAGGCTCTTAACAACCACAACACATTTTTTATTATTTTAAAAAATAAACAAAATTGCATTGACATCTTTCATTTCAGATAAGAAAATATGTAACACAAAACTGTTTTATTTTCATTTAAATAATTGTTAAGTAGCGTACAGAAGGTGACAGTTTCTTTCATTGCCTTGCTTCAGATCTTGGAAAAAGCTCTATTATGATGTTTCATTATTTTTGCTATCTAGCCTTTACTATTAATAGTTATGAAAGAAGAAAGAGTTCAAATGAAAACACAAATTTTCTCTTATGAAATGATTTCTTGCTATCAATGTACAGTAGTAATATTTACCTCTGACTACACTGGACATTAAGACACTTCAGAATTTTCTGTTGTCTGTGTTGTCTTTATATTATCTTTATTTTGAGGACATGAAATGTGTAGAAATTTTGCACGACCTCCCTTTCCCCCAACATACATGGAGAGCTGCACCAAAGTTAGAATTAGTTGTATCAAGCAGTGCATAATAATCATCCTTATTTTAACTTAGTAGGAAGCACTTGAATTTTTTCTATTTAAATTTACATTGCAACAAAGGGCATTAATAAGCATCTACCATTTAACAGCTGAATATTTGTTTCCCATAGGAAACATCTCCCCCAACCACGCCCCCCCCCCCTTTTTTTTTTAGTAATAGGTCTAGGAAGTGTAGTTTTAATTTCATTTGAAGTGTGAGTCCTGAGTTGGTTTTTCACATGCAGTTGTTTAAATAAATGACTGGAAATAAACTTGAGTTAGATTTAGATTTTTATTAGGACATTAAGATACTGAAAATAATGCACATTAAAGACAAAATAACATTATTCCATTTTCTTGAAGTGTACATGATATTATGAACAAAATGAATGTAGTGTTTTCTTCAAGTTTTTTAATTAGTATTTCATAAATGGATGCAGAGAGGGATGAGTTAAAACTCTTGTTCACAAAGAGCACACAGTATTTTGCATATGTTGACTTTATTTAATTTTAAAGTTTTATTTTCAAAGCTAATGTTAAATGCTTGGTGCATACACTGTTAGCAAGCAATTACTCTCATTGTCTTCTCAGACATGCAAACATTTTGCTAAATATAAATCTACAAGTATTGTGGCTGCATATATTTTCAGGAGTGGTCAGAAATGGAGGAGGATGCTGGAATGTTTGAATTCTTTCAAATCTTAATTCAAAACAGGAGATTTTCGTCTATGTCTTCTGTAAAAAACAAAAACGAAACAAAACACACTTTTAGAAAATAGCCAGAGTAGTAATATAAACAAATAATGTCAGAGCTAGAGGATTAGAGAAACCAACTAATTATACTGTAGGATGGTTCTCAACCCTGGTACGGCATCAGCATCACCTGTGAAGCTTTTAAGAAGATGCCATTTGGTTTCGCTTATACGCAGAATCTAAAAAACAAAACAAATAAGCAAACAAAAAGCAGATATAGAGAACAGACTGATGGTTGCCAGAAGGGAGGGGGGTGGGGAGATGGGCAAAATGGGTGAAGGGGAGTGGGAGGTACAGATTGGCCTCCAGTTATGGAATGAATAAGTCACAGGGATAAAAGTTAAGGAGTAAGGAATACAGTCAATGGTATTGTAGTAGCACTGTATGCAGATATAAGACCACTCCCACCAGTATGGCCCACCCTCACTCAATAATTATTGAACAAATACTTAAGCAGATTAACTTGAAGGAAACTTCAAGTCATGCTTCTTTTTCATATTAACTACTACCCTGTCTGGGACACCAGGTAATTTTCCTGTCCTATATAAGTCTGCCCAAGCATTGGAAAGATTATGAACTTTGGCATATTTCTTTTGAACAATGGCTTCATTTATAAAATGGACATTTTAGTCTCATTATTTGTAAATTTCCTTATTGTTGTGCTCATACTTTTTGCCTTGTTTCTGTTGTTTGGATGAGAAATGTCCTTCCTGTTGTCTTTAGGCTAATCCTGCTTGTGCCCAGGATGTCTTCCGTCCTAAGAAATTCTCCTCTAATTTTCCTCTTTTGCTTTTCTTTCTTACATCTTCAACCTTTCCTTCCTCACTGGGACCTTCCTATTAGCATTTAAATATGTTGCATATCTAGCCTTGAGAACAGTGCCTGGCACTAGGTGGACCATCAGTAAACCTCTGTTGAATGAAGGAATGAATGAATGCTCAACCTTATTTTATCCTCATAGATCTTTCCTTCAACTTTATATTCCTCTTTAGCTCTACCTTGCTTTCAAACAGCCACTCTTTACCTTTTCCCATCTATTCTTTCTCAGCCTATAGAATCTGGCTTCCATCTCTACCATTCCACTAAAACTGCTCTTACAAAGGCCACCCAGGATATGCTTAGTTCTATGTAAAAGGAATATTCTGAGTCTTTTATCTTACTTGGCATCTCAACAGCATCTGGCACTGTGATCTCTTCCTCCTCTTTGAACACCTCCTTTGACATGGCATTATGCTGTTTTCTTCCTTCCTTTCAGTAGACTTTTTATTCTTCTTCATAAACTCCTTCTTCCTCCTCTAGCTACCAGCCAGATGTTGTTCCTTGGTGTTCAACCCTGGGGCCTTTTCCATGTAACTCAACACTTTTTTCTTAGGGAAGTAATTCGCTTCTGTGGTGCTAACTACTTTCTGTATGCTCATAATCCTCAAATATGTACTTAAATTCCAAAATGCTGTCTTGAAAAGTTGACCCACATACTCAACTCTCAACTACACATTGTCTCCCAAGTACTTAAAAGTTCAACACGTCATAAGCAGAAGTTATCATCTTCCCCAAATCTGCTTCTGTTCTTGTGTTTTCTATCTTCATTCCTCTGTTTACCCGCCTGGCCTGAGCAGGGAACCTGGGTGTCATTCTTCTCTTTCTCTCAATCTCTCTACTGTCTGTTCCCTGCCCCTACACATTTCCTAGCAAACGCTGTCTTATTATTTCTATACATCTTGAATATGTTTATATTCTTGAATATATCTTGAATTTGTTTATATTTTTAAATATATATTGAATAGGTTTCCTTTTCTTTTTCCCCACTGTAACTGCCCTAGTTCAAGTACTCATCTGCTGTGCCTGAACTTACCACACGTCCTCTCAACTCTTCTCTGGCTACTCCACAATATAACCAAAAGAATCTTTCTTAAAATACAAATACATTGAATTGGCTCCCTTGTTTAAAATACTTTAATGATCTTCCAGTACTCTTAGGATAATGCCTTTAATTGGTTTAGTAGGATGATCTGACTTGTTTGCCCTGTTGGTCTCACTTGGAAGGTCTTTCTAATGATTAATATGGATATATGTCAATACATGGTATGTCACAGGCACTAACTAAATAAGACTCCTCCACTTTTTAATTAAAACTCATTTTTACACCTAAGGAAGATGAGACCTGTTGAGGTTAAGTGGTATGCCCTAATTCACATAGCTAGTTAATGACAGAGCTAAAATATTTGAGCACATCTAGCTCAGATAAAAGTCCGTTAAAATTCAGGAAAACACTGGCTAAAATTTATCTGGTCTTTCTGTGGATTTCTCAGCCATGAGGGAAGGAGGGGCATACTTAGAAATATTTTGTTTTGTTTTGTTTTCCCTAGCTACATCCCAAAGCAGTAACTTGTTTACTTATTCTGACTGAATATTAAATATCTGTTTTATTGGTTTACTATGTGATAATTCTTTCCCTTCTTCAAAATGTCATCATGGCCAAACCACAGTGAACAAACAAGATCATTAGGAGCTTTTCGAGTCACTGAACTTTAAGCTTTTCCTGCTCCTCCCAGACAGAGCCTGAGGGAGACTACATGCTGAGAAGTTGCCAGAAGTTTCAGAACAGTGAAGCACAACTGGTTTCCTTAAATAAATGGCCTCTATTCCAATATCACTCCCTTAAAATCAAGCTTTATTAAAGGGCATTAAATATGTCTTGTCCCAGCTAAGTTTCCTGCCTTTTGATAATGGTGGAGTAGACGGAGTGGGGTGGCTGTACTTCAGTATATTTTGTCCTTTTTTAAAAATTTAAATTCAGGGATCCCTGGGTGGCGCAGCGGTTTGGCGCCTGCCTTTGGCCCAGGGCGCGATCCTGGAGACCCGGGATCGAATCCCACATCGGCCTCCCGGTGCGTGGAGCCTGCTTCTTCCTCTGCCTATGTCTCTGCCTCTCTCTCTCTCTCTCTCTGTGACTATCATAAATAAATTTAAAAAAAAAAAAAAAAAAATTTAAATTCAATTAGCCAACATATACTACATCATTAGTTTCAGATGTAGAGTTCAATGATCAGTTGCATATAGTACCCAGTGTTCATCCCATCATGTGCCCTCCTTAATGCCCATCTCCCAGATATCCCATTTCCCCACCTGCTGCCCCTCCAGCAACCTTCAGTTTGTTTCCTAGAATTAAGAGTCCCTCATGATGTGTCTCCCTCTCTGATTTCTTCCCATTCAGTTTCCCCTCCCTTCCCCTACGATCCTCTGTGCTATTTCTTATATTCTACATATGAGTGAAACCATGTGATAATTGCCTTTTTCTGATTGACTTATTTCACTCAGCATAATACCCTCCAGTTCTATTCATTCATGTCAAACAGATATTTGACATGATATATATATATGTAATATATATACACAATATTCCAATGTATATATACATTTTCTATAATTATATATATACTATATATGAATATTGTATCGTATATATACAATATTCTTTATATATATCTTTATATATATGCCACATCTTTATCCATTCATCTTTTGATGGACATCTGGCTCTTTCCATAATTTGACTATTGTGGATGTTTCTGCTATAAACACTGGGGTGCAGGTGCCCCTTCAGATCTCTACCTTTGTATCTTTGGGGTAAATACCTCTCATAGAGTAGCTCTATTTTTAACTTCTTGAGGAATCTCCATAGTGTTTTCCAGAGTGGCTGTATGAAAAGCCCACAGTGAATATCATTCTCAATGGGGGAAAAACTGAAAGCTTTTCCCCTGTGAGGAACACGACAGGGATGTTCATTCTCACCACTGCTGTTCAACATAGTACTAGAAGTCCTAGCCTCAGTAATCAGACATCAGAAAGAAATAAAAGGCAATCAGATTGGCAAAGAATAAGTCAAACTTACTCTTCACAGATGACGTTATACTTTATGTGGAAAACCCAAAGACCCTACCCAGAAATTGCTAGATCTCAAACTTTGTCCTTTTTAACATGGGAATTAGAAAAGATAGTTTTAGCCATTTTTAGGAATATATTTGAGTTTATAGAATAGATGTTAGGAAGAAAAGTGGTATTATTTATGCAGGTCTGGGTCTCAATAGCTCATTAATTTCCTATCAGTGCTAAGAGGGTACACACAGTATGTCATAGCCAGTCTCCAAGAGCTCCTCCCACATTACAGCAGGGTTGTCTGGCCAACAGAATGTGGCAGAAATGATGTATGTCACTTCTGCGATCAGGTTATAAAAGACATTTAGCTTCAGTCTTGGATTCTCTTGCTTCCTCTTAATTTTCTCTCTGATCACTCCCTCTGGAGGAAACCAGATGCCATGCTGTGAACAATCCCATGGAGAGGACCACATAGTGGGGAAATGAAACCTCCCAACAGTAGCCATGTGAGCAACCTTAGAGCAGATCCCAAGCCAGAACCACCCAAGTAAACTACTCCTAGATTCCTGATTCTTGGAAACTGTGAGATTTTAAGCTTCTAAGCTTTAGAGTAATGGGTTATGCAGCAATAGGTAACCAATGTACAGTACTCAATGCTTGCAAAAATACACATTCTTTGTTCATTACAATTGTAGTTATTTCACAAAATGATATTGCAGAGGAAAAGAACTAACCTTTTCTGCTTAACAATCAATAAGTAAGTAATCCTCCTACTCTTAGCTCTTTCTCTTTAATTTCAAGGCATTCTACATACCATAAAGAATAATTTAAAAGTGAAGTCACACAGGTTGCCTCTTTCTGGGAAACTCTGATCTTTGATGAACTTATTTTTCTTTATTGATTGGCTGTACATTCATCCTACTTGTATGTTGTTTTTTTTTTTTTTAAATTTTTATTTATTTATGATAGTCACAGAGAGAGAGAGAGAGAGGCAGAGACACAGGCAGAGGGAGAAGCAGGCTCCATGCACTGGGAGCCCGATGTGGGATTCGATCCCGGGTCTCCAGGATCGCGCCCTAGGCCGAAGGCAGGCGCCAAACCGCTGCGCCACCTAGGGATCCCCTACTTGTATGTTGTGAACATAAATATGAAACCTCTGCTTTTGATGTCTACTGTTGATTTACATTGTGCAAGCAGTTCTGATTGCTCATTTTTGAACATCTTTCAAAAAACATGCTTATTAAAAACACGCCTGCTCATAAAAATCAACTTTAACTTAGGAAAATAAAAGGAAATATATTAAGACATAACCTAGCAAAACAAATGTCTAAATTTTAGATCTTGTACTGCAGGAGTAAATAAAGAACCCTCTGATGATGATGATGATGATGATGATGATGATGATAATGATAATGATGATGATGATGATTTTTGTCACTGAAGGTGCGGTGTGGATTAAAGGTATAATACCTGGGTACAACTTGTGATAAGAGGCTCAATCTTTAATGAGTTAGTAATGAATTCTAAGATTTTTCTGATATCTTCCACTGGCAAAATCAGACTTGCTGTTTTACTCTTTATATATGATTTTTTAAAGTGTGGACTAATACTGAGGTTAAGAAAGTATATAAAATCCCTCATTCGTCATAAGGGTAGCCTTCTGACATCTGGCACAGCTCTCTGGATTGACATTTTCTTAGGCTTAGCCAACTGCTAAGACCTCAATGTAGTATCCTCTAAATATTCCCACCTGTTACCCTTTGAAAACAGAATATCATAAGGGAAAAATGAAATAACCTTGCAATGACAGCATGTGCACTGAAGGAGTCCTACCTGGGATGCTGCCCCCTTGCTGTCTTGAGGTTTCAATCTGAGCACACAGCAGGACCTCCCTAGGAGGGCTGCAGAGCTTAGGGATCTCTGGGAGAAAAGGACACCCCTCTTCTTGGGCTGGTGATGAATTTACCTTCTTTAATTCCAAAGCAGTGGCCCCACTCCTCCAGGGTGATGTGCTTATCCTTGTTGGGGTCACACTCCTCAAAGAAGCGAGTTATGCAGTGTTCCATGGGCACCAGAGAAGCTCGTAAAGGAGCAAGCTCAGAATGAGTCAAGACTCTGCAATAAAGTGAATGGCAGTATGTTAATGAGTAGCTTGTATATCAAAGTTAACTTTTAGGATAACCAAGGCATTTCTCTTCCACAAGATTATTGCTAAGTATGCCAAATAAATAGTATACTCATGAAAACTTGCAAATGAAATAAACTATTAATGGGTAAGATAGATAGCACTTAGGATGTCACAAAGTTTTCTTCCTCACTGGGAAGTATCCTCCCACCATCTTAAATTTATAGGGATGCTCCCACCAGCAATTATGTTTGTACAACCTGGCTCTTATCCACTGACCAAACTCAGTTGTTCCTGATGTAGGCACTTGACCCAAGTTGGGCCAATCGGATTATCTTAGGAATTTAGCATCAAGGATGAGAAAAAATTGAAGGAGTCTCTGGGTCCTAACATCTAAACTTGGGAATGATGATGTGGCCATATTCTGTTATTTTCAAAGCAGTTTTGTGTTTAGACACCTACCCACATTTGTTTGGGATCTCAGTGTTCTAAATCAGAGCTGGAAAACTTCCTAAATTTGTTTAGAATTATCTTTGTATAGATAACTAAGACATTATATGAGGGAGATGATCTAGTAATGGGAAGGCAAAGAGTTTTTACCTGTCCATAGGATGTTGGTCAAGTTCACCAAACTGCCAGTGCACAGGATATACATACATGTGGTAGTTTTTCTTAAAGTCCCTTAAGAGAAGGTCAATGGAATGGTCCCCAGCCAAGAGCCTCTTTTCATCCAGGTAAATTTTCTTGACCTGGGATTAGGAAGGGAGAATATCATCAGGGAATCAGGGTAATGACATTATCACTTGCTAAACTTTACTTGAGTAATAGCGACATGACAGTAAAATAAGCCCAGGCCATCATATAAGGCCAAATGAAATACTTTCTAATCAACACAATAGACTTTCTTATTTCTACCTAGAATAACAGCTAAAATTTTTTAAAAAAGTGTGGTTTTCAGAAGAGGTTTGAGTCTTTTTTGATTTTTCTTTTAACCAGGTACTATTCATCATAGTATGAGAATGTTTTAATGAAAGGAGCTAAACTGACGTAAGCAAAATTATTAGTTAGTAAAAAAAAAAAAAAAAAAAAAGTCTTGCTTTTCCCCCATTGGCATACTCTATTCTTAATTCTCTGTGTATTTCTGTCCAGGGTCTGCTCAGGATCAGTTTAGTCATGGTGTAACACCACTTGGCCACCCCCATTAAAATTTCCCTGTTTTGTATCTAATGCTCTCAAGGCCTTCATGATGATGTATTAAAGAGAGAGGACAGAGATTATTTCTGGGCAATGCATATAAAACTCTTGGCTTCTGATGTTACTCATGAACTAATTGGAAGCAATTAGAACGAACTTCTACCCATTCTCATGGCCGTATCCACCAACTACTCTCCTTGTTATCATGGATGAACTTCCTGTGCTCTGAATATAAGCCCAACCTTTCACTGGTGCTCAGGAGCCTAACCCTTCCTATCTCCTCAAGAGCACCCAATGGCAGTTGGGCACCTTTTCTACTCCTCATCAGTTTTTCCTTCTTTACTTGGTTACTACCAGAAGCGTACAAACATCCTCTACCATCTCCCATTGGTAGATGGGGCTCTTGAACTCACATTCCCCTCCAGCTGCTACCCATCTCACTTTTCAAGATGTCATGAAAATACTGTCTATACTTGCTGCTTCCACATCCTTCCTCCTAATTCTCTTTTGAACACTATCCATTCAGGCTTTTCTCCTTTCCATTCTGCAGAAACAGCTTCTGTCAAGATCAACTCTGTAGTCACCACAGACCATGACCACATGGCAGATCAGGGGCCAACTCAGTCCTCATCCTACATCTGTAAACAGCATCTGACACAGTTAATGCACAGCTTCCTTCTTGTTAATTTTTTCTTCATAGCATGTTTCATCCCATCAGACATATCTTATACATATATTTACATATTTATTTACATGTTTATATATTTACATGTATCTCATATATTTATTTACATGTTTATATATTTACATGTATCTCATATTTGCATATGTAGATATATACATGAATTAGTTGGTTCTAGCGCAGTTTTTTTTTCTTGTCTATAAAGCATTTAACCCCCCTGTACACAACTCACTCCTTTTAAAGAAAAAAATTGAAATGTAAGGCTATGTAAGATTTGTTTTTAAACTGTACAGTGTTTGTTCAGAGTCTCTTTGCTTAGAATGTGAGCTTCTAAAGGCAGAGATTTTTGTTTGGTTCATTGCTTTATCTCCAGCATGAAAATCAATTCTAGATACCCAAGGTGCACTTAATAGCTATTTGATGAATGAATTTTCCCTGAGAACTTCTGGAATAAATATTCTGCACTTTTGAATCATAATATATTACTGACTTTGCAAGTAGGGGACTTCTCTTATATCATAAATCTGCCTGGCCAATGGGGGAAAAAGAGATGTTCCAATTTAAATAATGTATCTGTACCTGAATATATAAATGCTGAATTGAGGTTCACTTTGCTCAACTAGGGCTTGCTCTAGGGTATGAGTTAAAGAGTCCTTGCTCAGGCTGCTGCCCTTCGAGTAGGAGTTGGGTGGTTTGGCCATGTCTCAAATCTTGTGGCATGAATGGTGACCACTACTAATCTGTTAGTACGTATGAACTTAGCAGGTGTGGAGCGGCAAAGTGGGCTCTTGCTAATATGCAGTGGGAGGTAGGCCTCCTCTTCCCCACAACACACACACCCTTTTTCCTCAGGACCTGTAGATAGACACTTAGGTAGCTGACCTGTGGATAACTTACTTTATTTCTTTGCTTTTCATTTAGATATCCAGCATGTTCAGGGTTTTGCTCATAAAGTTGCATGAGAATATTCTTGAGCCAGTCTCTCATCCTTAGGGGAAACTGAGTCACTTCAAAGTCTGTACAAATAGGAATAGCTGTTCCAAGAGGAAAGAAAACAGATTTTAATCTTTGGGTCTTACTCCTATCCTATGTGGCAAGTCTTCATAACAGTAAACTTAACACACACATCACAACAGTGGTCCTTAAGCCTGGTGGTACAACAGAACTGCCTAGGGAGTTCTAAAAACATACCAGATATCAGGTTCCATTCAAATAAATTCTAATTTGATTAGTTTGGGGTGGAGCTTTGGCATCAGGACGTTTTAAAAGTTCCAAAGATAACCTGATAATGCAAACAGGACTGAGAATCACTATTCTAGAATCAGAAAGTTGGAATTTAGAGGTGGAGGACACAAGAACTATTTATTAGGAGAATAGAGACAAAAGTGGAAGTTAGGTTATGCTGCAGTAACAAATAATGTTAAATCTCAGTGGCTTAAAAGAACAAAAGGGTTTTTTTTTAAGTTTTATTGAGATATAATTGACATTGGCACTGTGTCTAAGTCTAAGGTGCACAGCAAAATGACCTGACATCCATATATTGTGCTATGACTACCACAATAAGTTTAGTTAATGCTATCACCTCATCAAGTCACAAAAATTTTTATTTTGCCTCAGGATGAGAACTTTTAGGATCTAGTCTTTTAGCAACTTTCAGATATACTATTCAGCAGTGTTAACTACAGTCATTGTGTTGTACATTCAAGTCCAATACAAGCTGGCAGGAAGGTCCTGCTCATGGCAGTTTCTCCTGGGCTCAGGATGTTGAAGACACCACCATCTCAACATAAAGTGGAGGGAGCAGAGAGGACCATATACTAGTTCTCAAATACATCTAACCAGAACTCAAATGGATGGTTTTTGCTGAAATTTCATCGGACGAAGCAACTCATATGGCCACATTTAATGTCCAGAGGGCTGAGAAGTTTAATACTCTTGTATGTCAGGAAGGAGAGGAGAACTGGAAATATTAGTAAGCACTGCTAATATGGAGAATTATTTAGTGATAAGGAGATTCAAACACCATTGAGAGTATCTTGGGGAAGGAAAACAATTCAAAAAACTTCTGGAAGAATATATTGTCATAAAACTTCTTGGCAGAGACTTAATGTACATTGGAAGAGGATAAGTAATTTAGCAAAATTCCAATGATTCGTCTCAATTACTAAGTGGTAACATTATCATAGTGGTTCTGAACCCTGGCTGCACATTAGAATTGTCTAGGTTACTTTAAAAACAAATGAAAAAACATCGCCAAAGCCCTAACCCAGTCCAATGAAATCCATCTCTTATTAGTTAAAGCCTGGGCGTTATTCTTTTTTTTTTTTTTTTAAGTTTCTCAAATAGATTTTAATGAGCATCCTAGGTTCAGAACTACATTAGCCTTCTTCTGTTTGCATGTATGAGTATGTATATATATTATTCAGATACGCAGAGATTCACCCCAAATCCTCTCAGCAATGGTGGTTGGCAAAGGAGGCAGACTCTTACATTTGCAGGCTCCAAAATAATCCAGCTGTAGTTGGTGCCCTTTTTTGGTCCCTTCCAGTTTACATTTAGTAGCAAACAGATGACAGGAGCTAGCATAGGTCTGATTGTCAGTGCCACAAACCTAGGACAGACAAGCAGGACAAAAAGCTCATGTTTCTGAATGTACATTGGGGAAACACTCTGCTCCTTAAAGCTAATAGTTGACTGATCAACCGTGCCGTGCCAAAGATGTGGTCAGGTAAGTGAAGGTATTAAAATCATAACTGTCTTATTGGGTAAAAAAAAAAAAATCAACTAAATTATACCACGGGTGTTGACAATCTAGCTCTAGATAAGCTCTGTAGAATGCAAACTGCAGATGTTCCAAGTATACAGTGAGTTTTAAAATGAGTTCTGGAGATCAATGCCATTATTACCTTTTCAGGGCACAGTTGAAATTCCTTGTTTCTGCTGGCATTTTTTCCTATTCAATATTATTTTAAGTTTTAGGTGATAACCTGGGTATCTGTCTTCCCCCCACACACACACACATATTTCAATTGCAAACCACTTTCATTCAAATCACTATTTGGGGCCCCTTCAAGACCATTTTGTAGAATACTTACTTGGTCAAGAAGTTTTGTAGGAGGACAAGTCACTGAATCTTGGCAAACACAGTGGGGTTTTCCCTGTTGGTCAGCCTTACAGATGTGTCCCCTTTTACACTGGAAGTTCATGCAAGAATCTAACAGAAAAATTTGGTCAGGAAGCATGAGCAAAGCTAAACTGAGTGTGGAATCTCAAATTCATCCAGATAATTAGATTCATTTTCATCAAGGAGAGAAAATTTGGGAAAATATTAAAAACTGTTTTAATGGATATGTTAATGTTCAAATGGGATCCTCTGGCATCAGACTGTTTTACGCAACAGTTTAGATTTTCTCTGCAGTTTGAATTGGGGATTTAAAAAGAACAAACAAACAAACAAAACATAAAAAGAACAAATAGCTCTTCGTGGCCTGCTTACAATGGCCATAGTCTGGAGTCCACACTTCAAGGTTGTCCAAACTGATCATAAGTTAAATAAGCCACGAAAATTTTATGGTGGTGAAATTTAAAATGTTTGTGATTGGGGTATGTGATTCAGAATTAGGTCTGAATTAAATATGGGGTCTAAATTCATTAGTAAGTTATGGACTTGAAATCGAATAAGGTAGAATTATTCTTCTCGGAAGCAAAAGGATTTAGGAAAAAAAGAATCTAGCTTTCATACTAATATTACAAGATTTCCAGTTTGTAAACACGTTTTCTCATAGTTGTATATCAAATGTGTCCAAGAGAATGTCAACAATTTACAAGAGCATTTCCTTAAGGAGGATTTGGGAAAAGATTTCTGTGAAGCAACAACAAATGATGGACTGAGGAGAGCCTAATGTGGCCATTCCATTTCCTCCTTGATAAATCACAAGTCGTTTGCTTAGTCTCTACTCACCAATATCGTGCACCATTCTGTTGTTTTCATATGAACTTTCATCTTCATTCGGTGAGCTCTCTGCTTTCTTGGCCTTTGAATAACAAGAGCAGAAGCTAAAGTCTAGTTAGGGGAAAAGCTACTACATAACTTGTATTACGTATTTGTATTATACCTTCACAAAGCGTTTCATACCCAGATCATTTCAGATCTCAAAAAGACAAATATAACTTGTGGAGATAGTAACTCTTTGAGAACAGGAGCCATTTGTATCTTGAACTGGATTCAGCACTATATCTCTGGGGATTACTCAATAAAAGTTGGAACTAACATTGGGAACAAAGCTGGAACCTTCCCTTTGGATTTGGGAAAACAGTCGAAATGTAGTATTATCATGTGATTCCATAGTTAAGACACAATTCCATCAGTAATCTCTATGAAGCTGTTGATAAAGGTTTCTTACCAGGTCCCTTTTTAAAAAAGATTTATTTATTTATTTATTTATTTATTTATTTATTTATTTATTTATTTTAGAGAGAGAGGGAGGGAGAGAGAGAACAAGCATGGGGGAGAGGGGCAGAAGGAGAGGGAGAAAGAAACTCAAGCGCAATCCACGTTGAGCACGGATTCCTACATGGGGCTTGATCTCACGATCCGGAGATCAGGACCTGAACTGAAACTATGAGTTGGGTGCTTAACCAACTGAGCCACCCTGGTGCCCCAGGTTTCTTACCAGGTTTCTAAAGTGTAATAAAACTCTTACCTTAAAGTGGCAGCAGAGTTCTTGGTAATCAAAGTTACTATTGATCTTGGCCACCAAAAGCTATGTCAAGTCCTCCTGGTGGGTGGCTGCTGGGGTTTTGCATGAAAGCTCCAAATGATTAAACAATCAATAACAGTATGCTTTTCCCCTACTCCCACT
Organism: Canis aureus; assembly: GCF_053574225.1. Lineage (NCBI taxonomy): Eukaryota > Metazoa > Chordata > Mammalia > Carnivora > Canidae > Canis > Canis aureus. The sequence continues at coordinate 11,196,422 of NC_135643.1, forward strand.
CTGCTGCAGTTTCCTGATTATCATTTTGGTGTGTGTTTGCTTAATCAAACATTGATTGTAGCTGAAGTCTTTATTCTTAATCTTTATAGCTAAATCAACAAATATTCCTCGATCTCTTATTGTGTTAGAGGTATTTTCTTAGACATTGATGATTCAACTTAAATATTACATGGCATCTACTCTCAAGACATTACAGCGGTAGTCATCAGTGTCTCCCATCCCTCATATCTGTCAGAGTTTATCATTCTAGTGAGCTCCAGGCACTTTCAACTGCCTGTATGTGCATCTATGTGCCTGAAAAACCATGGCAGTATATTTGGCCTGCTCAAAGGACAGACCGAAAGTGCTGGGGAATTAACACCTCTCCTAGCAATTCTCAGTCTGTATAAATATCCCAGCTCTCTCACTCTCCAAATGGGGTAATTCAGAGCAATGTGTTTTATGTCAGTTTAATGATGTACCTTTGATTAGCTTCCTTTCCTTGTTTATCATATTCCTCTCCTCTTTGTTTCCTGAACTTCTCAAATAAACTGTACTAAAATCCAGGATCTGCTTCTAGGGGAACCCAAATAAAACAGGTACTTTCAGCTTAGTGATGAAGATGCAGAGGAAAATAAATAATTTTAATATATTTTAGTAATGTGCTGATAGAGAAAGGCATAGGAGACTGTGAGAGCACAGAGAAAGGTCATGGATAGTTCTTGATAAAGCTAACTACTCTATTGGAAAAGCATCATTGTAAAGAATCTCACCCCTTGGTATTCTCCAGGTTCACTGGCATCCACATTTCCATTCTCACGTGCTCTTTCTCTTTCTCTTTCTTCTTCATATTTGAGGTGATAGGAAATAGACTGAGATCTTTCGGCCTCTATGAAGGCCTCACTTGGGATGAATTCGTAGTCATCACTTGCATCGTGTCTGGGCTCATCATCACCATCATCATTAGCTCCATGATTTCTAGGCATGATGTTACCATCTTCGGTAGGCTTCACAAGCAGAGCCTCAGAAACAGTCTTTTTATCTATCTCCTCATGGTCGCTGATAACTTCAGGTTTTTCTTCTTGGCTTTGCCATTCAGGATCTTGATTGTGTTTATTAATTTTTGATGCAGTTTCATCTTCCATTTCTGCATTGGAACTATCCTCTTCTTGTTCTTGGTTACCCTGCTCAGATTCATCTTTCTGCATCTTGCTTACTTGAGTTGGTTGATTGGACTCTTCCAAAACATCATCAGACTGGGTATGGTCTTCCTCCTCCTTGATGTTAGAATGTTCCTTGGGAAACATTCTCTCCCTTTCTTGGTTATTGCTGTGGGTACCAACTTCACCTGGGTCTTCTTCCCCTTCCCCTTCTCCATTGGGAATATTTGAGTCCTGCTCTTCGTTTCCTTGATCACTTACATCTTGGCTATGCTTGTTGCTCTTGTTCAGCTGAGGATGTAAATCATTTATTGGTTGTTCTTGTTCTTTTTCTGTTTTTGTGATGCTTTCTTGATGGTTAGGATCTACAATGGAACTAATATTAGGAGCAAGGAGATCAATTTTCTCTGAGAGTTTTTTGTTTTGAGGCTCACCCATATCTTCTTTTAGGTCCAATGTACGTTCAGATGGCATATACTCCAAATTCTCACTTAAGTCACTTTCACTTTCTTCTTCATCCTGTAATCCAAGCTCTTGGCTGTAACTCTGCCCCCGATCTGCTGACTCGTCATGATTTTCCTCCTTTGACTTTAGTACTGAAGATTTTTCAGCCTTAAAAGAAAAGAAGTTTGCTTTTGAAACAAATTATAATGGAATATTTGCATCATATTTATAATTCACAAGCCAATACCTAATATTTATTATTCTTTTTCTTCACATAGTATCAGGCAAACCCCTATAGGACATTCTGTATATTCTATAACTACAAGTTTAACCTGAATATGAATTTTGTGAACTGACAGGATTATATAGCACCTTGGTCGAAGGTGTAAAACTTGCTAATTCTCACAGTTTTTTTCTGGTGATTGGAGACAGTTGATGTGATCATCATCTTTTAAAAATTAAGCTGAGATGAGTGAGAATGAGGTAAATTGGAAACTTTTAAAATTATAATGGTGTAACCATGTTACTTTTACCTCATGGTTGGGATGGTCTATAGATACTGCAATTTCCTTTTCATTTTCTGCATCTTCAACCCCTAACACGGGGATTGCAGTGTTGTTAGGTGTTACTAATATTTCAGCTTGTTGGATGGAACTCAAAGAATCAGCAGTTGGTTTGGAATGATCAGACAGGAACCTTGCATTTGTCTGAAAAAATTAGAAATTGGCCCATGTTATTCATGTCTAGATGTTAATGTTTAAAATTTCTAGTTACTCTTTTATTATCATTATTAGTAGCAATACGCCTCATACATAATATCACTTAAAAGATAGTCTCAAAAATTTTTAAGAATACAAACAAATGTCCAGATTATAATGTTAAATTAAAACAGAATCCCAAACATATTTAAGAAAAAGTTATATATGCAGAGACAGGAAACAGAGCAATAATAAAGTCTTCTTTGAGAGTTTTAGAATTATTTTCTGTGCTTTTCAAACTTTTAAAAAACATCCATACTGTATAATTTTGAGAACTGTTGCTTAGCAGAAAGTCAAATTAGCCAAAGGATATAATACTGTACATTTTCTTAGGTTAACTTTTAAGTACTCACTGATGATTACAGAAAAGGTATAAATTTTTATTTAATATTTGTTTATTTTCTTGGCAGTAGCAGCCTTATATCCATCAAAAAATCTCATAATATCTTATACAAAGATAATTAAATGTAGAACTAATTCAAAAATTGTGTGAAACAGTACACTAATTCTGATAGAGAAGAACAACTATGGAGTATTATTTCAACTAGAGGGATGGCTCTATTTCTAGCAAGACTGAAGGCATAGATGAAGAGCTGGCAGTGATAAATGACTGAGAAGTTTAACAACTGGATTTAGAGATAAGAGATCTCTCTTTAAGCCTTGACTCTGCTATTAACTATCTACCTGTCATTTGACAAATTGTGAATCTATCAAGGTGAAGTTGAGTAGAAATATCAAGATAAGTTTATGCATATATAATATATAATAGTTTGTGAATTGTTAAGTTACCCCAATGAAAAATGACTATTGCTAGCAGTCATATGATACAGTGGTAACACTATGAACTGTCCGATACCATAAGCAGGTATTTACCACAAATCTTTATTAGACAGATGCTATGGATGCTCAGATGTCAGGCAAATCTAGGCGTAAGTACAAAATTCAGATTCTATTTGCACTGATTTGACTTTATTAGCACATTCTGTTGTATCAATTACTTAATATAAGGAAAGACATGGAGTACAGGACTCATTTTAGATACTGTTTGTTCTCTTGCTTCTGATCACCTTCTCAATTAAAAGGAGTAATGGCATTTGAAAAAATTTCCAAAGAAGCGATTTATAAGAGGGAAAGAAAAAAGGAACGGTGGCCAGTCTGGCAGGTTGCCGGCAGGGGCATCATGGGAAGCAATGAATGGAGGAGATTATAGGCTTATTAGTAGAGAACTGCTCCCTCTCTCTGCAGCCTTCTTCCTCTGCTTTGACTCCTCAAGCTGGAAGAAATGCACAAAAAGCATGGCAGCTTTTCTTCTTTCAGAAATTTTCTGAGATCAAATTCTGGTTTATTATTATTCCCACAGCTATAGCCTCTGGAAATTTGTGTGGAATCTCCTACCCACACGAAACCACTTACTTCTTTAGAATTTAGGCAAGTGAGGAAAAGGATACAAGATTTTTAATAGGTAAACCCAGTGAGAAGATATTTAGCTTTTTGGCTTTTGATTGGATCCACGTAACAAATTGTCCTAAAGAGAAAACGTCTAAAATGTGTCTCTTTGTAGATGTGTTATTCTAACATTTGGTTGAAAGACAGTTTTGATGCCTGTTTACATAGTGGCAACAGCCGCAAGGGCAAAATACACTTTAAGGAGAAAACAATGGGTTTGTGGAAGCTTCTTTCTGTGCTGAACGTAATTTATCCCACTTTTGTAATTTCAGAGGACAATGTATAATTTCAGCTGGAGTAGCTCCAGCTAGTTAAGCATAATTCCTAGCAGTGTTGTCATAAATTCTGTTTTCTAAGAACTGCTTGGTCTGGGTGGCATGATGTTTATCTTTGCTGACACATCTGTCAACCAAATGTTCGCCACCAGCTATCCAAAAAGCAAGGACAGAATCCTGGACATAGTAGAGAATGAGAAAGAAAAGGGATGAGAGAAATTACTTTGTCTCGTTAAAGGAGATTGATTCCTCCATTTGGCAAAAAAGAAAAAAATGGCACAAATCCTTTGGTTTGATTATAGATGTTATGGATCATTTGGGAGACATCTGAATGATCATCCAAGCCATGGTTCCATTAACAACAACAAAAACTTTCAGGTTATTTTAAGGCTGCTGACATAGCCTCAAATGACTCTGATTTGTGCGCGGATGATTTATTGCTGGGTGAATGGTGGGGCCAGTATATCTGACTGTGAAAAAAAAGTTCTAGTTCTGTCTGTTTTCAGACACCCCCTCACCCTATCACTCCCAAAGATGAGTTAGGAGCTGATTTATGATTACCATACCATTTCCTGCCCCTAACCATTGGTTCTTGTTTTATTACAGACTCAGAACTGATCAGCTGGTTTATATTTGAACTTGAAGAAAATGCTGCTGAAGACTATGGTTATTCACTCTCAAGACTTCTTATACTAATTTCTTAGGTTTCTCATACTAAGTGATGAACTTCCATAGGAAAATTTATTTCTTCTCATTCTCTTGACATTTGGGCCCTGGCATATCCCCTTCCTAGTAACTGATAATTAACATTTTCAGCTTTCGATTTACTGTATCTTGGAGAACCTGCTAGTTCTAAAAGAATTCCTTTCAAATGTATTTTATTTCAATTTTTCTAGTCATTCATTCCCTAGTTGGGAAAGAAAAATATTAAAAAAGAGAATTTCAAACCACTATATATGCACTACGTGCACACATTCTCTTTTTAAATAGAAGATGTCTAAATTAAATGTCAAGAAGGAGAGATATAACAACAGGAAAAAAAAGGATATTTACCGGGATTGCAGCTGCAGTTCCCAAAATGTATAGGAAAAAAAGCACAGTCTTCATGTTTTCTAGGCCTGTAAACCAAGAAGATAATTAGCAGTGGTGGGTAAAAGTTTCCTTTTGAAAGAGTAAAAGATAATCTTCCTAGCAAATATTCAGCTTGATATTGCCTTTGTACTTAAAGGAGATTATTGTCTTTGTGCACTAACATGTCTGGAAAGATGGATTAATGACAGTTTTTACCCAATTGTGTCTCTGTAAGAATGACTCCTTGATTCTCTGGCCCAGCTGTGTTTGGTTGAACCTACCTCTGTTTATGCCTGTGTTTCCTTAAATAAAGGCGCTATGCAGATTTGTGTGTTAAGATTTGTCAGTGTTCACAGTGAAGATAAAAGTGACAAAGTGAAGTAATATAGTGTGTCAGAAAGGGATAAAACAACCCACTTCTTTGGTGGTGGAGAAACCCATACATTCAATGCAGAGTTTTAGGAATAAGACCTAGTCTTGCCTAGAGCAGTCATCAGTGTTCATCTTATTTAGAGGTATCACACTGGCAATTTGGGGGTGGGTGGTGGCCGCAGATGGGTTTGGTTTGGTAGGCAACTGTGTATTTCAAGCTAGCATTTTAAAGTCCAAAGTGTTCATGTAAAAACTCAGATTTTCAATTTTTCTTGAACCACTGGGCCTCTTAGCAACAAATGGTCTTCCTGACTGGATCTTAGTAGAGACTATCCTCTATGAGAAATGCTGGCACTTGCCACTGGTCTGTTTCACTTATTCGCTTTGAATATGAGTTTAGTTTGTTCCAAATGAACTTTTTCAGTTGAGATATGAGGCAAGCGAGGCTCAAAGAGGTGAAGTAAATTAGTCTCCTGGGAATTCTCTTAAAAGGAGTGGGCAGTGTGCATTGCCCTGCAGAGTATCTCTAAGGCTGGCAATCTACCTCCAACTGGGATTAGGAACAGAGTTTTCAGTCATTAAAAGAGATTCTCTGGATCTCCTAGGAATAGTTAGGTGACTCTTTTAAATTATGTTTGTCATCTTTTATTCATAAGTGTATCCATAGAGCTTTAAATAATATTTTGAGGCTTATAATGTAAGCAATTTCTTCTGCTGGTCACCTCAATATTTCTAAACAAATGCTTGAATGAATATTTAAAATAAATATGTATTAAAATATATTGATGTTAAAAATTATTCTATTGATTTAATACTGTAACAGCTATTGCTTCACACACACCACATGCATGCACACACATGCACAAACATACTCTTCTCCTTCCCCTCCTTTCTCTTCCTAAAATAATTACATCACAATTGTTATTTCAATCACTATTTAACATTCATGACAATGTGTATATTCTTCACAGCTGAGCCAAGTAGTAATTTCCTGTGTTGAATCAAACTTAGATTTATTTCTTGAACAATATTTTGCTTTGTCTGGATCTATAAATTGCCTCCTTTTTTTTTTTTTTTAATATATTTTTTTCAATTTTTATTTATTTATGATAGTCACAGAGAGAGAGAGAGAGAGGCAGAGACACAGGCAGAGGGAGAAGCAGGCTCCATGCACCGGGAGCCCGATGTGGGATTCGATCCCGGGTCTCCAGGATCGCGCCCTGGGCCAAAGGCAGGAGCCAAACCGCTGCGCCACCCAGGGATCCCTGCCTCCTTTTTTGATGTACTTTTCCAAGTATGCTTATTCTTCCCAAATTTTCCAACAAAATTTAAAAATTCCTTTTAGTATGGTAACAATGACAAAGACAGAACAACAACCACAAACCCATAAAAGAATCCTTAAGTCCCATTTTCCCCTTGGAGATGTCCCTTCCAGGTGTTGGCTGTCTTGTTCCACATGACTGAAGTACCCCAGGGAGCTAGCTGCCCTGCTTTCCTCCCGGGATTGCTAGTCACCACCACCCTGGGAATTCCCTTTGCTCTTTTCCTGTGTTTGAGTTCTTGCTTCTTGTTTCTATGTTTTTCTTTTTTGATATTCTCCCTCATTTTCATGGAGCACATCCTCCAGAAGCTTCCTGAGAAATAATACATAGGGGACAGAAGTTTTGAGACTTTGCATTTCAAGAAAACACGAGTTTTTTATCCTTCACTGGATAGATGGTTTGGAAGGACATAGAATTTTAGATCAAAATTTTTTTTCTCAGAATTTTAAACCATGTTCCATTTTCTTTTAATTTCCAGTGTTGCTAGTAGGAATTGATTTTTCCCAGAATTTTTTAAATGAGAATTTTTTTTATTCTTTATGTAAGCTTCTAAGGTTTTTTTTCAAGTTTTAATATTTGTTCCTAGCATTCTAAAATATTACAATCTCTGTCTTAGTTTGGATCCTCCTTTTTTTTTTTTTTTTTTTTTTTTTTTTGGAAATAAGGGCACCTGCGTGGCTCAGTTGGTTAAGTCAGCCTTTGGCTCAGGTTGATCCTTCGAACAAGCCCTGGATCAGCCCCACATTAGGCTCTCTGCTAAATGGGGAGCCTGCTTCTCCAGTTCCCTCTGCCTGCCGCTCCCCTCACTTGTGCTTTGCTCTCTCACTGTCTCTGCCAAATAATAAAATATTTTTTAGTTTTAATAATTTCTACACCCAATGCAGGGCTTGAACTCATGAACAGAAACCAAAAGTTGCATACTCTTCTAAGTCAGCCGAACACCCCAGTTTGGATACTTTTTAATTTGTTTAGGCCCTCATTAGGCCCATTGAATTTAAAAGTTCATATATTTCAGTTCTGAGAGATTTTTACATGCTAATTCTTTGATAATTTTTAAAAAAGATTTTATTTACTTATTTGACAGAGAACACAAGCAAGAGGAGCTGCAGAGAAAGAGAGGGAGAAGCAGATTCCCCTTCTTTGATAATTTTGTCTTTTTAAAAAATTTTCTTTCTGGAATTTGTAATAGTTAAATGTCAAACTTTGGAGGTTGGTTGTCTAATTTACTTAGTTTTTGCTCCTTTTTTCCATCTTGTTTATTTTATTCTGGGAAACTTCCTCAATTTTATCTTTTTTCTCTACTATTGATTTTTAAAATATTTTTCTCATACACTTAGTTTCTTATTTCCTGATGTTCCCCTTTTAAATTTTATCTTCTTTTTTCATTAGTGTGATATATATACTCTTATGTTTTTGAGGATATTAAATATTTAAAAAAATTCCTTTGAACTCTATATTTTGTTTCCATATTATCCATTTTTCTGGTTTGTTTACTTTGGTCTTTGATTTTTATGTTGAAAGCTTTTCTCGGATGGCCAATGTCTTTGGTTGTATGGTAATATTTAGTAGCAAGTCACTAAAAAGCCAGTTGGATATTTCACAGGCAGGGCTTGTCACCTTGGAGACACTTTTGATGTGATGCCCTAAATGTCATTGTCAGATTTTTATCCTTGAAGATAATTTTTTTCTAGGGAAGATCATACTTCCTACTCCAGGGGTTGGGATAAAAGCCCGGTTGCTACATTTTGTGAGATGGAATGAAGGGACTGGAAATCTCTCAGGGCATATATTGACTCTCATTTTGTTCCCAGATTTCTGTATGACATCACATCCCACCCTCCATGGTGTCTATCTAAAGCCCAGGACCAGAGAATTACCTCCCTTTCCTGTTTAGGGTGAAATGGGGGGGCCTGGCAATACCAGCATGAGGAAGAATCTGGCATCTCTGTTTATACAACAGGTTTCAACCAATCCTCCTAATTTAAGCCTCTACCCTTGCCTCAATTTCCAAATTACCTGGTATCTCCAATCTTGGAAACTTTTCTGTGTTCTGCAGTGTGAACTGGCTTCTGTTTATGGCACCCTTCTCTGAAAATCCTTAGATTTAAGCTTTCCCTGTTCTTCTAGTTGCTTGCTACCTTCTAAAAATTTGCCTATATCTTTTCTCTTGTCACCCTCTCTTTTTTCTTTGTCATTGTGAGTTTATATTATTATTTTTCCTTTCCTATCATTATACTGGAATTTTGGCAGGAAGTGGCAATATATGCATATGTTTCATCCACCCCATTTAATGAACAGTGTGTAATCCACCTCATTTCTTCATCTGCTTTATATCCCTATTGCTATTACTACTTCTAGGACAATAGGAATTACTATGGGTCGGTCTTTGGTTTTAATTTCATTAGCAAATAAAGTTTTTATTGAAAAAAGGAGCCTATAGTTGCTAGAACAGACTTCCTTATCATATTAGAAAAAATAAGAACACACTTTCACCTATCCCAACATTCAAATCCCACAGGGTGGGCCACTTGGACTAGGGAATAGTATATTGGAAGAATGGAGATTAAAGATTCAATGTGAGGGAAAACTGAAATCACCTATGAACTTGTATCACCTTAAATAAACTAATCTATTCCATTTTTAATGAAAATAACATGTATTCATCTTGGAGACTTAAATTTAATTCCTCTAAGGAACTCCTCTGAAAATGACTATACATAACTTCAGAAATTCAGAGTACTAACAGTGGAATATGTGTTCCATTTATATTTTTAAATTAACATTATTTAGAACTAGCAAGGGTGTATAACAAATACTGGAAATTTATATTATCAAAGTGCCTTGGGTTTACCAAACAGATTTAAAAATGGAATATTATCTTATTTGACCTTTGCAATAACCCCATGATGTGGCAGATAAAGAACAGGGCTAGAAAGGCTATTGACAGGACATGCTGGAGGTCTGACAGCTGTTAGGAAAGGGAACTGGCCTTGAACCCAACTATCCTGGTTTCTGTTCTGGTGCTTTCCCAGCTCCTGTGCAGATAAAGATCTCCATTTACTTCATACACAAAGATGTAGGGAAGGAGGAAAAAACTCCTTATTGGGAAAAATTCAGAACTTACTTTGAATTTTTAAATAAAGAGTTCCAATATTTTAAGGTTTAAGATTTTGCATACATGGCAAACATTTTCCTTTTCTGTTGAGGAAAAATAAGTCTTATCATAGAATGTTAGCTGGGTTATTTGATATCAAAAGTCCCTTTCAATAATGTTTTTTATAGTCTAAAGAAGGCAAAAACATAGAAATTCAATTTCCTTTGAATGAAGAGCATGTTTAAATAAAAATATGTAGCAACACCCCCACATCCTACATTCTAACACTTCAGGGATATTGAAAAACACTTTGGAATGAAAAAAGCATATAAGTGTCAGGAGAGCTGAATTCTGGCTCTAACAGTGTCCTTCGGTGGCCAAAGTCCTTGGACAGGTCACTTATCCTTTCTTAGATACAGTTTTTACATGATGAACGATGAAGCAGATGACCTTAATGATCCTTTAGCTCTAATATTTTACAATTCTAAAGCTGGAGATAATTCTATGAATCTCATGAACCACGAACTGCTGCTATCTTTTTTCTTTAAACTACTAGACCCAGTGAAAATATATTGTATGATTTTATTGTATCAGAATGAAACATTTTATATCATGGTATTTAATGCTTCAAGCACATAAGTGGTATCTATTTTCCATCTCTATTATTGATAATAATTTAAAATATTTTATTCTCTCAGTGAATGCTAATGTAAAAAAGTCATTGAAAAATGCAGTTTCCTTCCTCTATATTCAAAATTTAACATTTATTCATTTAACCAGTGTTTATTAGATATGAAACTACAGTCATATATATTTTAGATCAGCCTATTATTATGATTCTACTGCTAGTAGGATAGTACAGTTTTGGAAAACCGTAAAAATATAAAATAGTATAGTTTAGTGCGGGTTTCATTTTCTTGGCACTATTAACATTTTGGGGTGGGCAATTCATTGTCGTATGTAGGATGTTTAGCATTCTAATGCATGTAGGATATGTAACAACATCCCTGACTTCTACCCATTAGATGTCATAGCAAGTCTCCCATTCCCCCCACCAGTTATGAAAATCAAAAATGTCTCCAGATATTGCCAAGTATCTCCTGAAGGATAAAACTGCTCCAGTTGAGAGCTACTAGTTTAGTAGAAGAATGGTGCTCTGGGGTTAGTAAGACATGTATTTGAATTTGGTCTAGCAGTTGCTGGCTATGTAATCTTTGGCAAATTACTTAACCCTCTGAGCCTCAGATTCCCCACCTAGAATTGGGATAACATCTGTGACGGATAATTTTATGCGACAACAGGACTGGGCTGCAGGATGCCCAGATATCTGGTTAAACATTATTACCTAGTATACCTGTGAGGATGTTTCCAGGGGAGATTAGCATCTGAATTGGTAGACTGTGGTGTAAAACAGGTTGCTCTTCCCAGTGAGGATTGGCTTCAACTAATTTTTTGAGGGTGTGACTAGAACAAGAAGGTGGAGTAAGGAAAAATTTGTTCTCTCAGTCTCACTGTTTGAGCTGGGATATTAGTCTTCTCCTGCCCTCAGACTGGGACATACGCCATTAGTGCTTGTGGTGCTCTGACTTTTGGACGAAGACTGGAGAATTTTGTAAGACCAACATATTCCCTAGGTCTCTAGCTTGCAGAAGGAAGATCATGGAAGTTATCAGCATCCATAACTGCCTGAGCTAATTCCTTATAATAAATCATCTCTCTTTTCCCCCACCCACCACCACCTATCTTTCTCTGGAAAACCTTGACTAATACAATATCTAATTCAGTTTTGTGGAGATTAGAGGAAATAATAGTTGTAAAAATGCCTGATACCTAGGAGATACTCAATACATTTTTATCCTTTTTTATTTCTTCTTCCATAAAAGTCAAATTGTAATTATTAAATAAACAACTCAGAGCCTTAGAAAATAATACAAGTTTTGCATTGAGGTCAATATAATTTTCCAATGGAACATTTATAGTCTTTTTGCCCACACATTTACCAAAGTTAATTTCAGGAATCTTTCCTACATTTATCATAAATAACAATGACATTAGGCAAAGAGACTGTTACCACATTTTATTATAAATGGTAGCAACATAAGGAGGAAGCAAGAATCATCAAAAGTATTCTGGGTTGCAAGACTAATTTCCTTTGATTTTAGTTTTTAATAGCAATAAGCATAGCTAACTAACTTTGAGAAAATATTTCCCTTTAACTTGATCATAGGATCTCACAAATTCCTTTTGTTTTCTTAAATTTATTGCAGCTGAATGGATCAAGAAGAAACATATGTCAAGTTGGCCAGCGTGTGCATCACTTGTTCACTCTTTTATTTATTTATTAAGCACTTACTAGACACTACCTAAGCACAAGCCTCATAGTTCCTGTCTGAAGAGTTAAAAAGGAGGAAGTCAGGTAAATCAATGATTTAATATAGTGTGATGTGTGCAACATAAATAGAGATAAAAGGTATTTGAGGGGATCCCTGGTGGCTCAGCGGTTTGGCGCCTGCCTTTGGCCCAAGGCGCCATCCTGGAGCCTTGGGATGGAGTCCTGCGTTGGACTCCTGGCATGGAGCCTGCCTCTCCCTCTGCCTGTGTCTCTGCATCTCTCTCTCTCTCTCTCTCTCTCTCTCTCTCTATCATAAATAAATAAAATCTTTAAAAAAATATTTTTTAAAAAAAGGCATTTGAAATTAGATGGTGCCACTCAAGAGCCCCTATTGCCCCCACCATCCTGCCAAAAGCTGGTTGTTAAACATTTACCACTGGATAGTTCTGAAAACTATTTAAAGTCAGAACAGATAAGAGTTAATGACCAGTTGGATACTATGGGAAGAAGAAAAGGAAAAGTCTTGGCTTGACACATTTCTAATTTGGGCAACAGGGTTAATGCTGGCATTCATCCACCAAGATAAGGGATTATAGCAGGCTGATATGGTTTTAGAACAAAGACGACAAATTAGTTTTAAACTAATTTCATTTGAGAAGAGACATACTTCAATAAATAGGTCTAGAGGTAAACATAGAGTTGGGCTAAAGCTATAGTTTTGGATGCTATTAGCATGAGAAGCCATACAATGAGTAGAGTAGAGAGCAGGAGCCACAACCCTGGTGAGTGAAGACCAGGAGGTGCCATTAGAGGATGAGAAAAGCTAAAGATACAAAGGATGAGAGAAAGGAGAGTCACATAAGAAAAATAAAATGTTCAATGTCACAGACAGGTCAAAGTAAACAAGGCCAATGAATTATCCATTGCCTTTGGAAATACAGAGGTTGCTGGAGAGTTAAGGGAAACTAGGTATGGTGCAATAGTGTTGGTGTAGGCCAGTCTGCAATGACTGGGGAGTAGAATAAGGAACGAACACAATGAATGTAGACCATTCACTTAAGATGGTTGCCTCTGAAAGGAAGGTAAGAGCTAAGGAGGAGTTAAGGAGGAGCATGTGGTCACAGGTAATTTTTATTTTTATTTAAATGTGGTCATTAAAGCATTTTCTATGCTGAAGGGAAAGCATAAGTAATGAGTGAGAAGATAAAGAGGAGATGTGGTAAACAATGATAACCCCTAATAAGCTATAACTTTTGGGCTTTATACCTTGTGATTTTGGCCTTGGTCTTCTGACTTGTTTTGGTTAATGGCACATTATCAAGCATGATGCCAGCAGAAGCTTAGTAAGCACTTGCATATTGGGATTTGTCTTCCTATGAAGGCCATTCATGTGCTGTAAGAAAATTTGGACTAGAGGCTAGTTTGGACCGCTGAATTATAAGTGGCCACATAGAACCGTGGAAGATGGAAGACTATCTGGGATGGTTCAACCACAGCTGAGCTCCCAGCTTGCTGGAGCCACATGAGTGACTCCAGACAAAAATCACCAGAAGAACTACCCAAGTGAGCCTACTTCAGACTGCAGACTCATGCGCAAATAAGGGGATTGATTTTAAGCATTTAATTTTGGGGTGGATTGTTATGCATTAATAGATAACTGAGATTGTTATGCATTAATAGAAACAGAGAAGTTGCCTGAGTCGTTGTGAAGGCAATAGTGCAGTGGTTAAAGACAAAAGCTCTGATACAGGACTTCTGGGATCTACTACTTAATTTGCAGAATTTTGGATAAATTATTTAGTTTTTTTGATGCTCAGTGTTTATCCATACAATGATGATGAATATGAAGTGAGACAACAGAACCTGATAAGTATCTGCTGTTGTAATATTAAAGCACAGGTGGAAGGTTACACGTTGAAGAGGAGAGGGGTTTTTTTGTTCTTTTAGAGAGAAGGGAGGAAGCTTGACAATAAGGATATGTTGAGGCAAACCTCAGGAATTAAGTTGCACTTAGCTATATCTTTTTTACATGTATGTAACAATGCACAGTTATAAAATTATTTTTTGTATACAGTCTCATTTGATCCAATGGAAAGAAATCGAAACCTGAAGAATCTAAAGTACTTGGCTACATGTGCAAGGCTTAAGAGGTGAGCAAGGGGGATCCCTGGGTGGCCCAGCGGTTTGGCGCCTGCCTTTGGCCCAGGGCGCGATCCTGGAGACCCGGGATCGAGTCCCACGTCGGGCTCCCGGTGCATGGGGCCTGCTTCTCCCTCTGCCTATGTCTCTGCCTCTCTCTCTCTCTCTCTCTCTCTCTCTGTAGGACTATCATAAATAAATAAAAAAAAAATTAAAAAAAAAGAGGTGAGCAAGGATTAGAGTGCAGTGCTTTGGACTCTGAGTCCAAGATTCTCTCATGGCTGCAGAACAGGCTGCAAACTAGAAATCAGAGATCCTGGCTTTGAGCCCCTTGGCTCTGCCAAGTACTAAATACTACTTTGAGCAAATTACTTCATCTTTCCAAACTTCACGTACAGGATGAAAATAACAATTTCTTGCAATGTCAAAGGGAGCCACTGAGATGAAGAAGCTCTTTGCAAACTCTGAAGTAATATACACATGTAATTGATTATTATTTCTGTCGCTCTGCTTGGTGCATCTCATCATTGTCATTGTTGTAGTCATTTTTGTCCTGTTTTAAGTGTGTTTCAAAGAAAATGAATCTTTAGTGTTCCTTTACTTTTTTCCCCCTCCATCCTTCCATGTCTTCTTCCCCTTGGTGATCTCAAGGTGCCCAGGAGTCCTAGTTCTAGAACATTTTTACATTTAGTTCACTCATTAAAAACAAACTCAAACAGACTTGTCTTCTATTCCACACATTTAAATTCTAGTTTTCTATATGCATCTAATCCATACTTAGGAGATAAGGATATTCCTGGACTAATGCTTTTCTAGTCTCAGGGAAGAGGTATCTTCACATTGGTCTTAGCCCAAAGGGGCTACTACAATGCTGAGAATCCTGGCATAGCTGTAGGAAGACATTCTAAGGCTTGAAAGAAGTATAGTGTTTGTGACCAATCGTGCAGGTGATTCGTCTGAAAAAGTCAACCCAATATTTCCTGTTTGTTCCCTGATTATTTAGTGTGTCCAGGATGGAACTATTTTTTAGGGGTCTCATGTTTATTTCCATCTTGAAATAAAAAACAAAATTTAAAGACAGAATAGGACTGTGTCATTTAGAATGACCCAAGTAGGAAACTACCTCAAGCTTTCACTTATAAAGCAGATGACTGTGCTATACTTTTAAAGCCTGGACCTTGTGGAAAAATCCAGTGTTCAGAATGTAGAAGGGCTTGAGTTCTCGTGCTGTGTTCCACTTTGTCCTTCAGACCAGTCACTGGGCATTTCTGCTTCACTGAGCTAATTGTATTGCCACACACTGATCAAAATAATTTCACAGCCTTTAGCTTATTTTAAGACCTGAACAAATGTGCTGATTTGTATAAATAAGACAGAGTGGAGAACTTTCCTGGGAAATGAGAGATATTTTGAAAACAAGTGTCGATGACAGGGAGCCTTAATTAGCTGATGCTTGCAAAGTACTTTGAAAATGAAACCCATGATGTCCTTTCTAAGCATGATGAATACCATTTAATCTTGGGTAAGTAAAAAGTCATATATTTTGAGACATTCAAATCTGGTGTGTGTGCTCTACAAAATGCAGATTGTTCTTTTCATAAAAAGAACAAATAAAACTCTTGGTGAAAAATGAAGAAATGAGACAAATTTTTGAATGCAAAGTTAATAGTCTGAAGACTTAAATATGGAGTGTTGATGTGAAATTAGATCATGTTATTTTACCCAAATGGATGAGTCTATTCAGAGGCATCAGCATAGCTTAAAGAACATTTGGAACAGGGTTGGAAGATCTGAGTTCCAGAACTGAACTGTCTTTGCCAGCCAAGAGACTTTTTGTCAAGTCACTGGTTTCTTCATCTACAAAACAGGAAAAATTATAGTACCTTTTCTATTTATCTTCTAGCGTTATTTTGAGACTCAAATATGATTATATAATCATGTGTGATTTCACCTGCAAAAATGAAATGAAAGATATCATTTCTTTGAAACATTCATAAAGCAAAAATGGCTTACTCAGTCCAATAATTAATACTTCATAGAGACTTTAATTCATCTCTTTTGAGTTCTTAAGTTCTTTCTTTCCTTTGTACCACTCTTTCTTTTCATGGGTCTCGAGAGGTTAGAGATGAGAGATGGTGGGGAACTTTGAGGAGAGCCTTTTCCTTCTGTTAGAGTGTCTCGTTCCCAAACTTTTGGGAGAACCTCATCAGGAGTTTTAAAAGATGAGAGCTAGACTGCATTTGCTAGGAATGGTCTTTTGAGAGAAACCCAGGATTTGAAATTTCAAATGCCTGAAGTTCTTCTACTGGCCAGCCCACATAGCATCAAAACAAACATCCAGATGAAACATTTGGCATGACAGAAACAGGTCTCCCCTTTAAGAACCAAAACATCCCCAAAAATCAACTCTATTCCAACTTGCTTGGGTAGCTGTCTTGAGACAATTTGTAACATTTCTTATTTAACACACATAAACTTATAGGAGAGTACAGATGGCTGTAGATTCTTTGCTGCTTCTCCTATTGAGAGGTCTAAAATTCTCTGCCACTTCAATCTGGACTGGCTTTAGTTACTTGCTCAAATGATTAGATAGACATGATGGCCTAGGACTCTGGAGTTTCGCTCATAAGAAGCTTTAGAGTTTTGACTTATCTTCATCCAACTATAGTTTTATTGAAAAAGTAAGTTTTTATCATTAACATATATAATAGGTAATATAATGGCTTGTATTTTTTGAGATTTTACTATATGCCAGGTACTATGCTAAGCACTTCATCTATGAACCATCTGCATATTCCTACCTATAGCCTCACTTCCAGTTCATAGAGTATCCATTCAGTGAGAGCTTCCTGAGTTCTGTGCCACTGTGCCCAGTCATGAATGAGGAGCATGCAAGATTTCAAAAAGAATTGTTTTTCAGGAACATTCTCAAATATTGTTCTGTCTCTCCATCTTGGGAGAAATTAGTACATTCTCCCTCTTCTATAATGTGTAATTACAGGATTACTTTAATTATATTTAGAGGATCCCACAGGCTTATCTTAGGCAAGACTGTGCAATAGCCATGTTTCCACACCTCTTCATTATTCCTCTTAGGGTTCCTCATCTGATTGTATGACTTGCCATTCACTAATCTCATTGAGTCTCATTTCACAACTCTATAGGATGGACCCATGAAGGCAATGTTTTGTTCTTTCCCTCAGGCATTTGCCAGCCCTTCTGAAAATTTCCACTACTGCCTGTGTTAAAAATGATTACAATGGACTAAAAGAGTATGAAGATCTGAGCAAACATGGTGCCTTTTTTTTTTTTTTTTTTAAGATTTTATTTTTGGGCAATCTCTACCCCCAACATGGGGCTCAAACTCAAACGCCAAGATCAAAAGTCACATGGTCCATCGAATGAGCCAACCAGGCACCCTGCAAACATGGTGTCTTAAAGTCAGTTACAGGTTTTCACTGACCTATAGACAAGGTCAATTCTTCTGATTTTTGTAAATCTCATGCTATGATCCCACTGGTTCCTATCATATTATATAGATGATTAGGTAACTAAAGTTGAATCAAGGATAGTAAAAATGCTTTTCTTTTGGAACTATGTGAGAATGGTATAGTGTGAAAAATTATTTTGGCCCTATATGTTTTTTTTTTTTTTTTGTTCAAATCATAATGTGGTATCTGTTCTTTTATTTCCTCTTTTTCTGTGTCTGCAGGGTTTTCTCATATTTACATTTATTTTTTTCTCCTCCCATCTTTTTGCATATTCTTTGGGGCAACAGATACTTGAGTATATATAGTCAGAGGTAGATGTACTACAAAGCTAAGAAGCTTAAGCTTTAGAGCTCCTCATTCCTTACAAAGCCCTGTACCTAATTTTGATTTTTCTATTTAAAAAAAGAAGGCCCCATACATACAGTAAACTTTTGGTTTACAAATTCTGAATCTACCCCTGAGTATGGCTTGCCTGAAGACCTGTGGCATTTGTTATGTTGTGGGACATAATAATACCTGAATGATTTGCTTCATGATATTAATGGCATGACAATTCAACTTTTGAAGCCTAGCCCATGATATGATCAGATATATTACTCCTATTCTTTCTTTGCCTTTAGCTCTTTTCTCTACATCTCCTAATTTATTTCATTCCCTACCTCCCTGGAATTTCTTTCCCCTGAATGCCAGGTTCTTAGCTTTCTGCTCTGACTGTTCTTTGAATTTCCCTTATTAGTTAAACTCTACCAGCACAATAGAAAACCTCTTTGGATTCAATGGAAATTGTCTCTCTTTTGTCAATAGAGTAAGTCTGTTGTTGAGCTCTGCCAGTTGGGAGAGGAATTTCAAGTGCTTTCAGCTCTGTGAATGTACCAAGGACTATTCACTGGGGTCGTTCTCTTCCAGGATTAAGAAAAACAGCAAATCATACCTAAGAACAGTTCCAAGTAGCCTCATTCTCATGGTGTTGGATCTGCTGGGGAACAATGGTGGGCTTTGATGAGTAGTTCCTGTGTGAACCACTAATGAAAAGACTTACTCCAGCAGAAATCCCTCCAGGGTTCAGCACATGGTTGAAGCCTCTCATGTGCCTTGGTGAGGGCCAACACTATTGTTATATTATATTATTATATAATATTATTATTATTATATATTAGCAGGGAGAACAACTGCTTTTCCTAGTAGTGCATTGTTACACATTACCCGCCTTCTCTAAAAGAAGCAGATATACAATAACCCTAATGAATTTTACAGCTGAGGTTTGAGCAGTTCTTTGAAAACAGGGTGAAAAACCTAGGCATATTTATGCCTTCCAAGGGGAAGCTCCAGAAGATTCTTTAAAGCAAGGAGAGGACGCAGCTGGTCTACAGCTGTTAATTCTACTTCTCCCATACTGGGAAAAGATTTACTCCCCCACCCCTACTGAGTATCTAGAAACCTTCCATCTATTCCAGATCCATACCACATCTACTCTCCAACCTGAGCTGTCCCAGAGTCTGTGTGAATTGCATCTTCAGGCTCTCTTGCCTGATGGTTTCTGTTGGGTTCAGCCAGTGGGGTACACTGCAGGAGAAATTTGAGGGAAGAGTGTAAAATCAGGGTATATATTTTCTTAGCTCCCTCTCTGGGACTGTGGCCCTCTCCTAGAGGCCATAGCTCCCCCCAGTGACCCTCTCTAGGCAGTGTTTTCTGTCTGAGTTTGGAAAATCCTCTCTCCCCTGGAATGTACAAGCTTACTTATTAGCCTGTTCTCAGAGGATTTTGTGGCTTCTCTATACCCTGCCCAGAGCTTGATAGATAATCCTTTAATACATTATCTCAAATCCCCAAATTCAATTTTTTCTGCCTGGATCTATCATTTTCTTGCTGGAACCTTGACAAACAACACTTGATTCAAAATTTAGGATACATGGATTTGAATATTTTCAGATCCTCTGCCAATGAAGCTACCTCCTGTTCCCCAGTGCTGCCCTGTTTCAGGTCTGTCTAATAGTTGCTGTGGGGACCCACTTGGACCCCTTGAGTTGGTATGAAGGTTATTTTAAGCAGAGGATATTTGAGATTCAACAGATGCAGAAAGAAGTCTTCTTGGAGCCTTCCTTATTGGACTAAAAGCAGAACCTTCTGAGAAATAAGAAATGCCATAAATTCCCTCTTCTACTCCCAGGGTACCTTCTACTCCCAGGAGAGAGACTGAGAGTAAACCTACCATAAATTCCTCTTCAGGAATTTTGTAGCTCTAAAGAAGAAAGACCACTGTACTTGAATAAATAAACATTTTCACAAAATCTCTTATCTCGTTTGCTTTAAAAGCCCATTTATCTTTCCTAAAGAAATCTTTTGTCCTTTCCACAGAAGCTGTTTCTTTCCCTAGTCCTTCCTTTCCCCTACTAAGTTAGGTATGCAAGCCTTAAACTTTAACCATTCAAGGAGCCAGTTCCTGCATGTATACGAATAAACCTTTTTGTCCTGTTAACCTGTCTTTTGTCAGTTTAATTTGCAGGCTCCAAATACTGAACCTAAGAGGATAGAGGAAAGAGTTTTTCCTCTTCTGTATTGCCTTAGCTGGTACACATTTTTCTTTTTAAATTTAATTTAATTAATTTATTTTTTAAAGATTTTATTTATTTATTCGTGAGACACACACACACACACACACACACACACACACACACAGAGGCAGAGACACAAGCAGGTCCCATGCAAGGAGCCTGATGTGGGACTCCATCCTGGGTCTCCAGGATCCCGCCCTGGGCCAAAGGTAGCGCTAAACCGCTGAGCTACAGGGGCTGCCTGACATTTTTCTTTTTAAATGGGACACAGCAGTCCTCACTTTGGAGAGAATCCAAAGCTACAAGGTATTCAAATATGGATTAGCACTCAATAAAGATGATTTTGCTGATTTAATCATAAGATCTGAAGGGTGAACTGAAGAATTTTAGAAAGAAATATGGGCAAACTATGGGAGTATTTTGTGTTAGAACATGGCTTTTTTCACTTTAAAGTACTCTCTCATTTTGCTTTTCATGCACTCTCTAGAATGTTATGACACCAAGATTAATCTGGAACCTCAGGAAGTAAATTACTGTCTCTGTTTCTCTCCCCTCCATTTTGCAGTCTATACCAAAGGAAATCCAACTCATTAGCTCAGTCTGACTAAACATTGTAAACTGTTCTAAAACTACTGAACACGTGGAGATTTGCCTAATCAAGAGTGGTCTAATGAGCCACATTAAAACAAAGTTGTACTCTGGATGAATGATACTGTATAAGGGAATCTGCTAATTCTTTTTGGACAAAGACTATTTTTGATAGTTTCATGGCACTAAAATGTACATACCATATTCAATAACTATGCTATGGATCTCTAGGCATTATTAGCCCTGTTATCAAGATGCTGGGAAGTGTGAGGTAAGTCAGCTACCTCCAGCCATGACTACATCAGGAGACCTTATTGTGGCCACCATCCAATACAGAGGATTTGGGGGCGGGGGGATGGGGTGATTGGGTGACAGGCACTGGGTGTTATACCATATGTTGGCAAATCGAACTCCAATAAAGAAATATACAAAAAAAAAAAAAAACAACCAAAGAACCAAATATGGAATAGGTATGGGCTAGATTTTTGTCTGTCACCTTTTGGGAAAAGAAAAGAAGTTAATCATATCCACAGCTCAGACTATAGTAAACTTCAATGTTCCTACCAGAGTATTTTTCAAATTATAAGAAAGCATTTGCTTTTGAAATCATTTTAAATTGTTTTCAGATTACAAAGCAACATCAATCAGCTGTTGTTGTTATTTTCTTTTCTTTTGTCAGTGAGCTAATGCCATACTCCTCCCATACCTCCATACCTATCTAAGAAGCTATTAAATGCAAGATCACTGGGAGTACCAAGGTTTAAACCGGAAGTCTTCCCAGTTTAAAACAAAAGCTTCTAGTATCTTCCTTTACCTATATATTTGATTCTACTGAATTCCAATAGAATGCTGCATGAATTTAGAGTTCGTTCAGAGTTGTTTGGTTCCCAATAAAAGGTTGAGGAAACCCTCTGAACTAATGGCTTGAGAGTTAAAAATGATTCCAGTGGGCTAAGAGAGCATGAAGACCTGAGCAAACACGGTGTCTTAAACTAGTTACAGGTTTTCATTGACCTACAATCAGGGTCAATTCTTCTGACTTTTGTAAATTTCAGTCATCTTTGTGACTGGGTTGCTATCATATTATATAGATGATTAGGTAATGGAAGTTGAGTCAAGTATGTAAAAATGTTTTGCTTTTGGAGGTATTTGAGAGTCATTAAATGGTTGATCTTATTCTTATTTATATATTTATATTAACTTTATGGGTGTAACACACCATTTTGAACCTAGGGTAAACTTTATCCTATAAAAAAAAACAACAAAAATGTTCTGCTCATATCCAATTAAAAACTTATTAGATAACTGGATGTTGGGGGTCCCCAGTGGCTCAGTGGTTTAGTGCCTGCCTTTGGCCCAGAGCGCGATACTGGAGTCCTGGGATCGAGTCCCATGTCGGGCTCCTTGCATGGAGCCTGCTTCT
The DNA here is from genome assembly GCF_053574225.1 of Canis aureus. Classification (NCBI taxonomy): domain Eukaryota; kingdom Metazoa; phylum Chordata; class Mammalia; order Carnivora; family Canidae; genus Canis; species Canis aureus. The sequence continues at coordinate 11,218,868 of NC_135643.1, forward strand.
CCCTCCTCCTGTGTCTCTGCCTCTCTCTCTCTCTGTGTGTCTATCACAAATAAATAAATAAGTAAATAAATCTTAAAAAAAAAAGATAACTGGATGCTCTTTCTAAAAATTTTGTCCATTTTTTTTTTTTTTGCTAAACTGCAAATCTGGATTTTATACATATTCTATGACTACAGTGGTTATGTAGAAGTGATAGATATTTGATTAGAATGTGGTTAGAATTTTATTGTTTCAGCAACTATACACTTATGCCAGGTATTCGGAAAACATGTTGTTTCCATAAATGGCTATTTTGAGAACTGTCTCTGTTTATCTTATTTAGGTTTCAAGAATTTGGGGTGACCCTTTTTCAAGGAACACTGCAGTTTCCTCAAATGAATTCATTATCCTCAAATGAATGGGTAGCTGAATGGGTGGCACAGGACATCAAAGACGTCAGGAATAGAGTATAGAAGGATATTGGATTTAATAACTCACTTTTTTCTTGTTTAACATATTCCAAATTTGATTTAAAAAAAAGTCATCTTGGTCAATCGAAAACGTGTGTGTGGAGAGTGGCTCAAAATTTGCTTTGCCCAGCTAATGGATGCTTGAAAAAATCCCCAGAAACTCCAGCATCAGATATGAAAATATTTTTCCTTCTTATGAGGATGGGAGTAGTAATAGGTTATGGCCACTGTTCCTACTCAAGGCAGGAGAAGGTCACTGCAACCTTTCTGCATAGTTGCCTAAGGGAAGGCCGAACACAGGCACACCCCCTGCCTGAAGCCTCTTTGTTTGGCTTCCTTTTTATCAAAAGGATTGGCTTTCACCCTGGGAGAGGTTGTAATTGGATTTTAGCATGAAAGGAGGTTGTAATTAGATTTCTCAGCAGGTCTACAAGCTCTGTCCCTGGAAAAACAAGGAAAGGGGCCTGGATATCCTTTCCTCTAGCTGGGAAGGGAGCCCAGCTGAGCCCAAAGGGATTGGACTGAAAGGCAGGCAAAATAAGCTATGCCTGTGTCAGCCACCCCTGATTGATGGAGCTACGTCCACTCTGGCCTCTATGACCAGTGGCTCGTCCTTCAGATGGAGGGTGGAAAGCCGTGCATGTAATACCTAAATATGGTTTGGATGTTGCTTTGGTAGGAAACGTTTCTGAAAGGAACCCTCTGACTTTTGGTCTCTCTCTCTCTCTCTCCTGAAATTTCTGTATCGTAGAGAAGGGAAGAGAGCCTAAAGTTTGGCACTCCTTAGAGCATCATTATCGATCCAGATTTAGGAGTGGACTTACACAAACTACCAGAATATATTTTGGGTACTCTGATTCATTTTGAGTCCTTATTTGTAATTGGTTGCATTTCAGTTTCTAGGATATTTTCTGGAAGACTAAATTAGAATTCGATTGGGTCAGAGTAGACTTTTGTATTGGATTTCTTTTCAGTTTCTGAAGTTTCGTAGGACATTTGTTCACTTTATTAATTTGAAGCACTAATTTAAACTTAAAAAGAGGATTTTTATTTTTGGAGTTCTGCGTGTCCTCTTGTCGCTTTAATCTACTTATTCTAACCATCTCGCTCCACTGGGCACTTCTTAGGTCACTATACCTCTTCTCTCTTTTTATCTCCCTTCTCTTTTAAGCATTAACAAGCTGTCTGACCACTGAACTAGAGCAAACAGAGTTACCCATTCCTCTAAAGGGAGGAACAGGCTTGGAGTCTTTTGTTTTCCAGCTCTTCTATTGGCTACGTAAATAACTCCTTGGAAATTTTAGTGCTGGCAGTTATTGTTTGAAGTGGATTTCCGTCTTGTTGCCTGGAGTCCCCCAGGCAGCTGAACTGCCCCCTCTCCCCTTAGATGTTGGCTCCTTCAGAGGCAGCCTCAGCCAAACTTACAAGTCCTCCCCCTTCCTTCTAGGCCAAGGAAACTAAACAAACCTTCCTTTAATGTTTTTGGTTTTCAACGCAGGTTACGACTATTGCTCTGTTCATCTCACCTTGTCTAAAGTCCAACAAACTGAGAAAGATACACCATATACCCTAGAAAAAAGAGAAATTTGCACCGACTGTTTGCTCTATTTTATTTTTCTTCTTACTATTGGCATATCATTTCTTGACCATGTACTTCCATGCTTCTAAATAAGGTTAGGTATATCCTCTGCTGAATTCATTTATATCAGAGGAAGACTGTAGGCTGCTATTTTTAGTAATTATTATAACTATGGAAAAATTTCCTTTCAGAGAAATGCAGTCAACAAAATGATTATCATAGGTATTTCATAATCAAACTCAAACAGACCATTTTCCTTCACTCTGTCTTTACGTGATAGCCAAAGGCTTTGTTATTAGAGAGGCAACCTTTTAGTCACATTTCGGTTGATGTATGCTTATTGTTACCTGATCCAGAGTTAACAGTGATGTTTCAGGGCTTTTAAAGTGTTAATGAGTCTCTTGGGAGAGCTCTGTAGCTTGACTTTACAGTTACCCTGAAGGATTAAAAAAGATGCTCTTCTATTTTGAGTTCTCAGCTGAGTCACCATCTGACATCAAGGTGTCCCAGTCCTGTGAAGGATACAGACCTTCTGGAACTCTGACCTTCAACTGGCTGTCATTCTTCCTAACTGAACCTACTACCATGTGAGGCTGAGTGAGGGATAAACATGGTTAATGCCAGTTGGGGCACTGAGTCTAACCAGCATTTGCTAGAGATGTTAAAGATACACATTAAACGTGAATCAAGCAGAGGATAAACACTTCGTGCTCAAAGAAGAGGGCATTGTGGGGAGAGTTGCTTAGGATTTGCATCTCCCATTGTTCTGCTCTTTGCTCTCAATGTTCCTCAAAGAGCCCATGATCCCACCTGCTACAGGGTCTTTGTACAATGTGTGACACTCAGAATTCTCTTGCCAGCACCGACTCACCCCAACCACCACCACCCAACACACACACACACACACACACACACACACACACACACACACCAGAGAGTAACATTGATTTAGCTTCAAATCAAAGCCATCACTGACCTTCGGCAGGGATCAGACTCCTTATATACTTTCTTAGAACAAAGGTGCTTTGCCCTCTTAACATTTACTTTAGTATATAATTTTATATAATACATATTCAAATATACTGTGAATTTTTCAGCCCCCAAAATTATGCTATGAAAAGGAGCGGCTTGCCTTATATTCTAGTGCTTCTGAAATCTCTCACATTAAAGACCATTGTCTCAATGACTTAATTTTGAACAATAAAATAATTTTGAACAATTTTGAACAATAAAATAAAAAAAAATAAAATTTCATTTCAAGAAAACAGCCTAAAATGATTCCAAGCAATACTTATTTTTGTCATGCTTAAGATGGTCATCTTTTTTTTTTTTAAGATTTTATTTATTTATTCATGAGAGAGAGAGAGAGCGAGAGAGGCAGAGACATAAGCAGAGGGAGAAGCAGGCTCCCTGAGGGGAGCCTGATGTGGAACTGGATCCCAGGATCCTCAGATCATGACCTGAGCCGAAGGCAGATGCTCAACCACTGAGCCACCCAGGTACCCCAAGATGGTCATCTTGACAATAAAAACGGAGATGAAGATATTTCAAGCAGATTTAGTAATTATTCTTGAGATACGCCTTCATTATCTCAAGTGTTGGAATTGCACAGTTTCAGAAAAACCACACTTTATAGACTCAGGTGGTTTCAAGTAAGTCCTTGTGATGTGGGAAACAAAGACAAAAGAGAAATTAAATTTCCTTACTACTTACAGCCCATTGACAAGTTCTTGAAACAGGCAGAGTGACATTCATTCCTCTAGGAACTCAGCTGCCTTGAGGTTAGTGCAAAAGGCAATCTTAGCCTGACTCCCGGGATCCTGTAAGTCTACTTTAATGTGTAAAAATTCTTTGGAAACTTCTTTATTGCTATCCCTCACTGATCGATTCAGTGAGTCGATCTTAGGCATCCTGAGTACACATTACAATAAACTATCCATTTGTGCATAGGTTAGCCAAAGACTTTGGCTGAGGATCTTTTCATTAGAAAAATAAAGATGGCTTTGTAATCGAGGTCACCTTGTGTTTGGGCATAAGCACTTTTTATTAATGTGATGATCTGTTTAATAACAATCTCCCTAACTACGCAGTAAGAGCCACCAGAGCACAGCCCCGCTCCTCCTGCAGCATCTCTGGCATTTTTCAGGTACAGAACATTGAATACATGAGTTTGAGACATAAGGTTAATTAGTTACATAATTGCATGGCATGGACAACACTGAAGAAACTAAAACAAATTTTCACATAAAGCATCTTAATGAAAGATAAGATAACTTTTTATCATTAACCAAGATGAGAATTTTCTTTATTCTTTAAAAATGTAAAAACCCTATTTCTTCTCTTTTTTGAAATTCAGTGGTTCACATTTATACCATGATAATTCCGAGGACTGTATTCATTAGTTCACTCACTGGGATATTCCAAATTCAAAAAAAGCTATTTCCATCAAAGTTAGACATAATGATGAACGGTATTAAAAGAACTACTACTTATTAGCACTTACACACATTATTTCCGTTAATCCTACAATGATCTTATGAATTAGCTGTTATCCTCATTTAACAAATAGGGGAAATTGAGGCCTGGCAAGCCTAATAGTCACCGTTGGCCACTGGTCAGATACTGTAATAAGAGCCTTATATGCACTGTCTCACTCAATTCCCATAACAGTTTTATGACTATTACTATCTCTATTTTACATATGAGAGGACAGAGGCAAGGAGTGGGTAAGACAAAAACCGAGAGAGAACCGAGAGAGTTCCAGGATGTGAGTCCAGGCAGCCTGCCCCAGAATCCCCCTGGATAACCACGACACTGCGGTGCATGGTGAAGATGGGAGGAGCCAGTGGGAACTTTGAGAAAGGATTTATTCTGGGTTGTGCGGTATGTGCTATGAAGGGAGGTTATTTCTATCTTTCTTTCTTTGCCTTCTCAGTTGTTTTCCCCCTGCACTCCCGAGTAAACTGGTCACTGTTTTAGTAGCTTTCTGTTCATTTTCTTAACATCTATTCATTGAATCTCTAAAGGAAACATTTAGCTACTGCAGTTGGTGTACATAAGTTGGTTGCATAATAGGAAGGAAACAAGCCAGGACTGGAGACTTCATTTCTAAAGAAGGATTTTAGAGCAGACTAAGAGTTATTTCACAGAGTGGGTCATGAAACTCGAGTCTCTCTATACCCTTTCATTGCTATGACGACAGGCTGCTCCTGCTACATGTAGCCAGAAAAAGCAGCTGACATTTCAATGCCAGGAGAGTAGGGGAGAGGTTTACAAAAACAAAAAACAAAGCCCAAACCCTTTCATTTGAATTTCAGTTAGAAAGGAAAAAAATACTCCCAAAGCAAGTCAAAACCCCTATTCTTGCCTTTAGAAAAGATAAGAAAGGAGAAATGCTGGGGACCTTCTCCCCTGTCCAACTAGGCCAATAAAACAGAATTGACTGCAAAGCAGCATTTCGTCTCTCTCTCTTAATGGCAATCTGAGACAGAAAACTCCCTTTGGTTTCATCTGACTTGGCCATTAAGAGGCAACTAATTGATGAAGGAGTAAAAGACTCACAGTAATAAATACCTCATGTTGAGGCCCCCTGGGGAGCAGAGTAGAGTCAGATGTATTTTTCCATTTCTTTGGATAAAAAAAGACAATTCAAAGAATATTTACTCCTGATCCCCAAATTTGTTACCAGAAAAATAATTTCCAGTGCATAACCAAATACTTTCTCATGGCATGCCACTCTGTCAGATGCTATACTTGGTATTTAAAAAACATCTCATGTGGGCACCGAGGTGGCTCAGTGGTAAGCGTCTGACTTTGGCTCAGGTCATGATTACAGGATCCTGGGATCAAGTCCCGCATCAGGCTCCCCACAGGACCTGTTTCTCCCTCTGCCTATGTCTCTGCCTCTCTCTCTGTGTCTCTCATAAATAAACAAATAAATAAATAAATACCAAAAACCATCTCATTTAATTCCACCGACAGCCACATCTGAGGGTATTATTACCACTACTTGCTTAATAGATGGATAAACTAAGGCCTTGAGGGAAAACCTACAGCGTATTCCCTTCTTACAGAGTTCTAGTTGGGACATATCAGTAGGGTAGTGTTTTCATATTAGCTGTGATTGATTGATTACTTCATATGCACCAGGGATAGCTGTTTTCTTGACTTAATATCACCACAAATTTCTGAGGTGGCACCTAATTTTATGATTCTCATTTCTGCGACTGAGGCTCAAAGAGTCATTTGCCCAAAGTCACAGAGCCTGGTAAAGTCCAGATATAAACCAGATCTGGATGTTTCCAGTGCTCATGATCTCACTCACTTTCTTACACCATCTCCTTACACTCAAGACCACACGCTCTGTTCTGTCCATATTCTGATACCCAAGACAAAAACCAGGCTGGCCCCAGCTGGCACTACCACAGCAAGCTCAGCCTTTGGTGGAAGAGGCCCTGTAGGTCATATGAACGAGACCCCGGTTTCTCTGGCATCTCTTGGACTGCCAAGCCTACTGGGGAAGTTCTCTTGGGTTTATGGGCCCCCTTCTCCTTCACTGAAAGTTGTTCCAGAAGGATATGTGAGGGGAAAAGGGCACCTGAAATCTTTCAACAGTAGTTGTTTTTGTTCCTCTTGGTGGAAAAAAGATCCCTAACATGTTCTGGACGTTGTGCTAAACTTAACTAAAACAGCAATGCTGATCTACGGTTACAAATTAATGGAGTAAAAATGACAAGCTGTCAAAGGGAAATGAAATGAATAATGGTTGGGCATTGTCTAGATACATGGCCGTTCACTTCCTTTCTGTCATCACCTTTAATTTTTATGTAGTTGATAAGTGGAGCTGCCCATGGGAAAGTATTGGGAATTGAATCCCAAAAGACCTGGAAAGGAACTCTCAGTAATTTCTGAATGGCTGTACAGAAATTCCATAAAAGAAAAAAAAAAAGCATGATTCATTAATAACATGTACATATTCTTTTCAAAACTGTGGAGAGCAGCATTAGTTGACTGGATGGTAACTGGATGAAACAGACTGTACTGCTTTGCTAGATGTTGTTGAATGAACAGAAATAAAAACTTAAATCTTTCCTAAGAGGGGTGCCCTTTTCTTTTAAATAGTCATAGTTAACAATAGTCATTACCATCAAAGTTTCGGTGAATAAGCTCTGAACTGAAAAAAAAGTTGGTATCCTAGAGAAAGGGGGGGATTTTTAAAATATTTCTGCTTAGTTGGATTGAGGAAACATTTCTATTCAGTGTACTTAGGCCATGGGCCAGGGAAAAGCTCAGATACAATGCCAAGGTGACATACTTAACCTCTTTGTAGATTGAAGGCAGTGAAAGAGATACTCTTTCCGCAATACTTCTTGGTTAGAGTATTAACAGCATCAGTCTGCAGCTGAAAGCATGGTTTTCTCCTGCAGGGGGACCTCTAATATCTAGGAGGAATGAGTGAGCATGACTTGCATTATTGTTTTATTTTGGTAGAACCAGAAATGATAGTACCTTACAGTATAGGAGTTGTTATAATCTCCTTAGCTCTTTAGTTTCTCTGTCTCCCCTTTCCCTCCCCAAATAAGACATCATTAGGAATTAGAGAAATTTTCTGCGTGTGCATCTTAAGAAATGGTAGAAGGAGACAACAATTAGTAATAAAAGTACAAAAGGGAGTTAGGAAAGGAATAATGGTTATAATAACTAAAACATAATCAAAGATTATAGTAGTATAATTTTCCTAATCTTTTGGAAAAGCAAAATGTTCCACTTCTACATTGCTGTTAGGTACAGACTAGGACAATGATGGTGATAAGATAATTTTAGGTAATTTAAACACGGAAAACACTTTGATTTGAAAATTTATTTTTTTTAAACCTATTTCCCTGATGATTTAATATATGTAGTTAAATATTTCTATAAAACCCATTCTGGATTCAGACTTCACCAAGATCTGAATGCTAATTAGGCCGACAACAGTTCTACATTTGTATTCGTGGTCTACATTAAAAACCATCATTTATTACTACTTACTATTTCATCTTGGAAAAGAAAAGGAAACATGAATATGACGGTTAAACTTTCCTATTAAGTAGCTTTTCTGTAAATCACACAAAAGGTTTGTGGTGGTTTGTTTTTTTATTTTTTTATTTTTTTTTGGTAAATAAATGGCTTTGTACTAGGAAAAAAAATATTAGACATCTTCATCAGATCATGCAAATTAGTATAACAAATGCAATTAGATAATACAGTAAATGTATTAAAATTTACCTTCAGGTATGTGACTGGACTCAGAGCCTTGATACAAAATTGGAGTTGGATCCCCTCTTTGCACACAGCCAGGAAATAAAAGTTTGGTAAATACTCAATACTCTTTAAAAAAATCTCTTCCCTCTTTAGCTCTGCTTCTCTGCCCAGAAACACATTCGAGTCTGTTGGAGTTGAAATTCTGCTGCTCTGTCAACTAGTCAGGGTCTGAGGTGACAGACAAATGTGGAGGTTGGCACCGGGGTGTATTTCAGGCTGTCATCGTTTTTGTTGCAGATTCCTGCAGTTCTCCAGCAGGCTGGCCTCTCGGAGGGCGCGAGATGCTTTCCAGGCAGCGCAAGCCAACAGGGAAAGAGCTCATTCTGCCTGAGACGATGGAGTTAACAGTCCTCTCCTCTAGCTCTTGTTCTCAGAGGCTAATAACTTGGCCAGAACATAAGCACGTGGTTCTTTATGCATTTTTTTCCCTTTTTCAAACAACTCTAAAGCAAGCAGGATCCCTTTTTTGGGGGGTTTTATTTTAAGGCTCTGAAAAGAAACTCCACTGTTGTTTCTTATTAAAGGAAATTGGAAAGTGGGGGTGAAGGAAGGGAAGAGAATAATTGCAGCAGACGCATTTTTACTTGCTTAATTGGAAATTGTTCTTGTGAGTACAGTCTCAATTTTAGTAAATTGAGTAGTAAGGGCAGGGTACCTCAGATACTTTAAACATTCCCTAAATGACCTTCAGAAACTTATGTATATATGAAGCATCACTCATTCATACTATAGATCCCTCAGATGCCGATGTAGAAATGTTGCAGTTCACAAACTATTATTCTCCCATCACAACTCCTTAACTGAACCCCCTGTATAACCTGGTCTATGAGAACAAGTTTTCTTATGAAACACACTGGTGTTACGCATTTATTTTTGACTTGGCATTTTGGTTATTTATATACGTGTCTAATCTGTTCTACTGCTACTTCCACATTCATTGTACATTTATTATGTGTCGGACACCGTGCTAACAGTTTTTTATGCATGACTTCAGTTGATCCTCACAAGTCTGTATGAGCTGAGTAGAACTATGTTCCCATTGGAGGGTATATAGTGTAAGTGGTAAGGGCTGCACGCTTTGAGGCCACATACCTTGGGTTTGCGTCCTAATTTCACCACTTCCTAACTGTATAACCTGGGACAAATGATGTAACCTCTCTAAGCTTCAGTATCCTTATCTATAAGATGGGGATACAAATATGGAGATGATAACAATATCTATCTCAGGCAGTTGTTCTGGGTTTCATGTGAATGCAAGTGCACAGAACATCTCCTGTCACCAGCAGGCCCTCGAATGGTAGCTACTGTGATACGCATGAGGAAATCAAGGCTTAATAAAGCTGAGTGATTTTTCCAGGGTCTCTAGCTCATAAGTTATAGAGTGGGATTCCAACCTAGCTATCTTGGTCAACTGCTATGCTTATGTTGCTCGACCTCCAGGCTATATATAATACCTCCTTCTGAGGGAGTTCTGAGTTGCTTGAGGGTAACGATGTGCTCCTTCTGCCTGGCACAGCGCTTTGTTGACTGTAAATGCTCCACTGAGATTAGATGAATGCTTATAATTTAATTTAGATTTTCTACACTTATGCCAAAGTCAGGCCCAAAGCAAAATAACAACAATCAAAATAAACAAAACCTCCACCTATAGTTTTAGGCAAGTATGTCCTTAGACAATTGTACCCAACCATGTTAGAAACACCCTATTTATTTGTCAGAACACCACAAGAGAAAGGTAACAATAATTATCTCTATTTTGCAGTTGGGGAAATTTGGAAGCAGAGGAAACTGGGCAATTTGCCTAGGAACAGAAAACAAGTCACAGTGCAGCTGGGAACTGTCTCACATCTCCAGAATCAGGATTACTTGTTCTGAACGGTCTTTCCAGGCACAGGATGGAATGACGTGATGTCCTTTTGCCCCAGACAATGGGATGTTTTTCCTTAGCCAAGGTCCAGGGTGTGCACCATCTCCTCAGAGGCAGGATCAAAGGAGTGGGCTGTGTTTGACTTTGCTTCTCCTCTGTGTCTGTGCACATCTAGGTCTGAGAAGTGCAGGGCACACAGGCACCATTTTTCTGACAGCTTCTGAGGGCCACAGGTATGGTGGTACTATTGCAGGGGATGTAGGACAAGCATTTCTGAAGATTTTGCCTGGTTTGGCTATGGATTTTCTCTGGAACCTGAAATACTGACTTCTTATTCTAACCATATTCCTCATTTATCTCAAGATAGCGTTATGAGACCAATTTCAGGTAATCACATTAATTCAATGAAAATGTAGAGAAAGTTTTAGCTGGAGGACTATGGAAAAAAAGACTTGACCAACAAAATATTCTAATACTAAAATTGGTATTTTATGTGTCTATGACATTGAGTGAAATTTCTTATGGAAATTTACATTGACATAGAAATAACTTGGTTAAAGCAAACTGAATTTATCTTTTAAGTAAAGTATATGATTTATCTCTTAAAAGTAAATATGTAACTACACAGTTCATTTGTAGGTGGTAAAGCTAGAGAATTTTGACTGTTATATTTGGTGTTTTCTCTGGATCTTATTGACCTATAATATGATTAAAAAGATCTACTGTATTTCTTATAACTAGATAACCATTTTTTTAAAATTAAAAAAACTTTAATCTACAATGTCTTTTAAGTATGGTTTTATTTTGGGAATGTTCATGGGCAGATATCCAAACTCTTATTGTTTCTAAGGCTGTCATTTCTAAAATAGTTTACAGCTCATGAAGCTGAGGACAATAAACCTATAATAACTACCTAACAGATGGAGCTACAGATCAGATTTAGAAACTTACCCAGTGTCCAAATGTGATTGGAGAACCCTGACAAATAAAGTGCTTATTACATTACTGCATATGAACTGACCCACATAACATCAGCATTGGTCAAAAGGATCTAACAAAAGCCAATATCAAAGATGAAGTATTTTTTTTAACCCTTGAGGGCTAGGATTCCTTTTAAGAATCTGACAAAAGCTGTGGGAAAGCTCCTAAAGTCCATCTAAAGTCCATAAATTACCCCCTCACTCAGGGGTTCCATGAAGTTAAGAACCTCTGATTTAGGTAAACACAGAGAACACATTAATCAATCCTCAAGCACTGAATAAGCCTTTTTGTTATACATAGCACAAATCTCTGGGTGATATGAGAGAAATGTCATAGTTCTTGCCTATTAGGAGTCTTAAGACACAAGACATATATATACTCATTATCAGAAGGGGCATGATTTCCTTGAAATAGTGGAGAGCTACAGGTAGGAAGGGAGTATGGATGAAGGAAACGTGCGGTAAAAGCAGTTTCAATAATTATCTTGTCCAGGGCTTGGCCTGTGGGACCTTCCTCCTTGCTATGCTATGTATTAGTTTGCTAGGGCTATCATTAACAAAATGCTACAGAATGGGTGGCTTACTTACCTAAAACAAATTTATTTTCTCACAGTTCTGGAGGCTGAAAGTCCAGGATCAAGGTGCTAGCTGGGCTGGTTTCTCCTGAGGCTTCTCTCTTCTTGTAGATGTCTATCTACTCGCTATGTCCTCACATGGAATTTTCTCTATGCTCATACATTCCCGGTGTCTTTTCCTTTTCTTAAAAGAACACCAGTCATATTGGATTAGAGCCCCACCCTTATGACCGCATTTAACCCAAAATACCTCTTTAAGGGCTCTATCTCCACATTCAGTTACATTAGGGGTTAGGGCTTCAACATATGAATTTTGGGGGGGTTGGGGGGAGATACAGTTCAATCAATAACATCTCATTATCTGTCATACCTTGATATTTAATTCCTTGTGGGTCTTACACCGGGATCCACACTTATTTCTCAGTTCTGGCTTAGCTACTGACTTCTACTCATGCAATCTCCCCCACCTCCCAGCATCATATCCTGGCCCTGAACCTTTTAAGATCTCTCAGCTCTGTCTCAGTCATCAACCCACTGGGTCAATTTCTGATGATGGGTTCTTACAGGACTTTAGTCCAGCCATCCTTTCCTAGGCTAGCCTGGTTCTTCTGTGGCTTAGTCAGATACTCCCCAGTTGGTTTTAAGCAGAGGCCTGACTTATGGAAACAATTAATAAGAGAGTACAAAAATATGCATAATATTTTGCTAAATATAATGTGGTTAATGTAATTAACTATTTTTCTAGTAGTAACTTTCTTTCTTTTTTTTTTTTTTTAAAGAATTTATTTATTTATTCATGAGAGACACAGAGAGAAAGGCAGAGACACAGGCAGAGAGAGAAGCAGGCTCCATACAGGGAACCTGATGTGGGACTCGATTCTGGGACCCCAAGATCCCAGAATCTTCTTCCCTGTTCTTCTTCCCTTCTTCTTTTTAACCCTGTTAAAAAACAGGGTTTTTTAAAAGATTTTAAGTAACTCTGCAACCAATATGGGGCTTGAACTCACAACCCTGAGATCAAGAATCACGTGCTTCACCCACTGAACCAGCCAGGCACCCCTTACATACAATATTTTATGTTCATTCCTTCTTCTTCTTCCTAACCTTCAATAGGAAAACCTTCCAGAGCTCCCTTTTACCTAAGAAACAAAAGCCAGACTTCTTAGACTGACCTATAAAATTCATCTCCCTCTAACCAGTCTTTCTCCTTTCATTTTTTTATTTTTTATTTTTTTGTTTTGTTTTGAAAGTTATTACTAGGGGATTCCTGGGTGGCTCAGCGGTTTAGCACCTGCCTTTGGCCCAGGGCAGCCACCCAGGTGTCCGGCCTCTTCCTTGCTTCTAATGGCTCCCAGAAACTCGTGGCATTCCTTGGCTTGCAGCAACATTATACCAATCTGTGCATTCATCTTCACATGACCTTTGTTCCTGTGTGTCTCCTCCAAATCGCTGTGTGTCCTATTTTCTTATAAGGATGCCAGTCACTGGGGACACCTGGGTTGCTCAACGGTTGAGCGTCTGCCTTTGGCTCAGAGCATGATCCCAGAGTCCCGGAATTGAGTCCCACATCCGGCTCTCTGCAGGGAGCCTGCTTTTCCCTCTGCTTACGTCTCTGCCTCTCTCTCTGTCTCTCTCATGAATAAATAAATTTAAAAAAAGGGATGCCAGTCATTGGATCCAAGGCCAATACAAATCCAGTATGACTTCATCTTAATTACATCCGCAAAGACCTTATTTCCAAATAAGGTCCCATTCACAGGCACCAGATGTTGAGACTTGAACATATTTTTTTGAGGCACACAATTCAAGCCACTAAACTAGGCACCCAAAAGAAGGAAGAAAATATGATTAGTGTTAAAATTCATATTGTAAAATAATTTCAGAATAAAACATATGAGATACTATGTAAAGCCTCAAAAGTACCCTTACAGCATCCTTGCAATACCACATTTTTTTATGTTTTAAAATTTTATTTATTTTTTACATTTCCTTTTTTTAATTAAAAAATTATTTTATTTATTTATTTGATAGAGAGAGAGAGAGCGCACAAGCAGGCACAAGTAGGCGAAGGGGCAGAGGAAAAGGAAGAAACAGACTTGTCACCGAAGAGGGAGTCCATGCAGGGCACAATCCCAGGACCCTGGGATCATGAACCAACCTGAAGGCAGATGCTTAATGGACTGAGCCACTGAGGTGCCCCCAATATCACATTTCTTTTTGCTGGTTCCTACAACACCCTGGGTGGATAGGCAATAGAAAAAGGCTAAAGTCCAATTAAATAAAATAAATTCTATAAGACAGTAACAAATGCTTAGTGATAGTTTGGTTTTATTCTTTAATGCTTACATGAACAAATCTGCAAAAACAAATGTAACAAATCACAAATGTATTTGCAATTAAATTCTAATCTCTGTTCTGTGGGTTCAGTTTGAATTTACTTTCATGCACCATTGAAAAAAATTTGGACGTATATTGAGAGATGAGTGGGTGGGCCCTTTAGAAGGAGCCAAGGAGTTTTTGGGAAGACTCATTCTAAGTAAGGGAACAGGAAGCTAGGCAGACAAGATTAGCTTAATTATGTAGCCAGTGGAGCAGTGGGACATAGGCATACCATAGAGATATTGGGGGTTTGTTCCAGACCACCACAGTAGAGCAAATATTGCTTAGTAAAGTGAGTTAAACAAATTTTTTGGTTTCCCAGTGGATATAAAAGTTATATTTATCCCATGCTGCTGTCTATTAAGTAATAGCTATGTCTTAAAAAACAATGTATATACCTTAATTAATAAATACTTTATGGCTAAAAAATGCTAACCATCATCAGAGCTTTTGGTGAGTTGTAATCTTTTTGCTGGTGGGGGGTCTGCCTCAGTGTTGATGGCTGCTGATTGATCAGGGTGGTGGTTGCTGAGAGTTGGGATGGCTGTGGCAATTTCTTAAAATAAAATGACAATAAAGTTTGCTGTGATTAACTCCTCCTTTGATGAAAGATTTCTCTGTAGCATGTGATACTGTTTGATAACGTTTTAATCACAGTAGAGCTTCTTTCAAAATTGGAATCAATCCTCTAAACCCTGACACCGATTTATCAACTAGGTTTATGTAATAAACTAACTCCTTTGTTGCCATTTCAAAAATCTTCACAGTATCTTCACCTGGAGTATATTCCATCTCAAGAAACCACTTTCTTTGCTCATCTGTAAGAAGCAATTCCTCCTTCATGAAAGCTTTATCATGAGATTGCAGCAATTCAAATATAATAATAATGAAAAAGTTTGAAATCTTATGAAAATTACCAAAATGTGACACAGAGACACAAAGTGAGCAATTATTGCAAAGATGGTGCTGATGTGATAGATGGTAGCTTATGTTTCCTGAGCATGGTAATGCACAGACTTGTGGAATCACTATGATGTGTGCCTGAAATTAATGTAACATTGTGTGCCAACTATACCTCAATTAAAAAAAAATGCTGACAGACTTGCTCAACACAGGGTTGCCACAAACCTTCCATTTGTAAAAAATGCAATATCTGCAAAGCACAATAAAGTGAAGTACAGTAAAATAAGGCATGCCTGTATTATATTTTTGACCTTAGTTTTGACCTTAGCCCCGCTCTCAATGAATGCAAGTCCATCTTGGAAAGAGGAGGGCTCTGGGTTTAACGGAATAAGCCATTTTATCAAATCTCTTGAAAAAACCAGGGCTTAGGTGGTTTGCTTTCATATCCATGTGCAGTGAAAGTACAGCAGGCATGCCATGGCATACCTTGTAAGGACGACTCCGGAGCACAAAGAATTACTCTGGCATCTCAGTGGTACCAGCCACAGGCAAAAGTGCACAGTGTAGACTCTTGAGGGGATGATGGTAAGTGATGCTGACTGAGCGAAGGTGCTCAGCAGAGGCAGAGTGCCTGATGAGGTCAGTGGCATTAGGCAATGATAGTGGTGCCCTCTAGAGGTAGTGGTGCTGGCAAACATATTGGAACCCAAAGTTGGTAGAGGCATGGCTGGTGACAAGTGGCCCTATCATGGGCCTCAGATCAGGGCTGCTGATCTTATGTAGCTTTCCAGGCAATGAATAACCCCGGAGGAGTCATGGCAAGAGATTATGAAATGGAAGAGATCATGTGATAACCGGGAATCTAGGAACACATGAGATATCTTTGAGCATAACTTTGAGTTGGAGAACTGAGTTTAAAGAGTAAAGTTGAAAGTAAAAGAAGTAAAGCTGCAGTGGCCTGAAAAAGGAAATAGATTCCTTCTGAAATTGTTTATGATCATTCTTAGCTCAGTAAAAATCTATAACTGTTTTTATATGGCCCAGTTCATGATATTTTTGCACCTGTGTGTAGCAGATTTTCATTTAGTAGTTGTGAGTTCTGTTGTTTTGTATTTTTAAAAAAAGATTTTAAAATTTTATTTATTTGAGAGAGAGAGAGAGAACGACTGGGGAGGAGGGGCAGAGGGAGAGGGAGAAGCAGGCTCTCTGCTGAGCAGGGAGCCTCTCGCGGGGCACAGTTCCAGGACCCTGGGATCATGACCTGAACTGAAGGCAGGTGTTTAACTGACTGAGCCACCCAGGTGCCCTTATCTTTTTGTATTCTTGAAGTCCTTCATCACAATAGCAAGAAATATTTCCTTCCTTCCTCCCTCCTTCTCTTCATTCCTTTTCTTTCCTCTTTCTTTCCTCTGAGAAATTTTAATCAGCATTGAAAGATTCCAAAGGACTTAGTCTGATGGTACTTGGCCTTAAATATGGACTGTCAAATCCATTACCAAGGTGCAAGACACATATTCTGAGTTCCAGCCCAAAAAGTCACATATAGGTACATATATCCATTGCTTTGATTCAGAATTGGTAAATTTTAAAATGCCTGCTGTTTCCTTGTACCTCTAATCTTTTGTGCCTACCTCCCTATCAGGTGCCAGGTTATCAAAGGATATCAGAATGGCTCGATAGGATCTTGCTAATCACTGATGCCATTGAACACTACCAGAAATAAATTCTACTACCTCTCAATCTAAACTACACCGATCAAACCCTTAGAAAATGGAACCCATTCTAAATCCTTCTTTTCCCTGGAAGAAGTAGCAGAGAATTGATGAGTCAGAGAGACCTGAATTTGAGCCCTAGCTCTGATGCTTTACTGTTGTGTCATTTGGGCCATTTACTTAGCTTCTCTGGGTTTCCATGTCCTCATCTTAAAAGATGAGGATGATAATAATGCCTACCTCATAGGGTAATTTCAAGGAAAAGAGATAATGTTTACATAGTGCTTTGTATAACGTGTGATTGGACAAGAGCTTAATAAATAATAATAATAAAGATAATGATGATGAAAGTGACCAATTAAGAAGCTAGACATTACTGGAGACTGTCATGGAGCCTTCTGTAATAAGAATTAGCACATCTCCTCTTTTCACATAAATTGCTAATATCCTCAGCAAGGGATGAAACACATCCTTTTAGTCAAGCTCTGAAAACACAGCAGCTGCTCACATCAATCCCTGGAGTCCCGTGCCATTGTCTTTTCTCAGACAGAACCCTCATTGAGTTTGGGGAAATTCGGGTTGGCTGTGCACTAGCAATGTGAGCCATGTTAGCTGCTCTCTTGCTCTGACCTCACCTGAGGAGAGACACAGAGCCCAATCTATCAAATAGCCTGGTGTTTGGATGTCTTGTCCAAGTGAGGTACAGCTGGACTTCTTCAGACTTCTGTGCATTTGATTTGCAGATGTGTCTTGTTCACCAACACTGGAGTTTGCACTCAGGCCATCTCACGGGTGAGGTCACTTTGCTGTTATTAGCCAAAAGCCGCCCTCCTCCAAATCTGTCTGATGTTTCTTTGGCTGTAGTGTTAAGTTCCCAGAGCAAGATGTTTTGGACTAAGAAGTACTGTTTGTGTAATGAAGTGATCCTACTCTGGAAATTTGTTCCAGTGGTTGTGTTTTCTTCTTGGTTTTGGGTGAGAGCATTTGTGTTTTTGTCAGTATTTCAGTTGTGAACAGTACTGAGTTTGTTACAGAGGTTTCATGTTGTCTTTATACATGAGCATTGGCAGTGCTATGACCGAGCCCTGATCTCTCACAAGTGATAAGCAAGCAGATTTGAACTGGTTAGAGTCTACACTGGCATTAACTGGAAGGCAGTTCAGATGGAGACAAAACAATGATTTGCTCAATGTTCTCTCCAGTTTTTCTCAAATATTCTTTTCAATATCACTCTCCCAGGGGCCCTTTGAACTTATTTTTCCCTAAGCGTCCCCTCCCTATGCAATTGTAATACCACAGATATTCTGTATATCCATTTATTATACTATATCCATAGCTATGTTTTATTTTAAAAAATAGTATTTTTTTTTGTTCCTCCCATGAACCAGTTTTGCCTCTGACTAATGAACCTCACCAAATGATTGAAACATATCTCATACTTAAAAATACAGTTTACTGTGGTGTAATCAATTGACTATCATACTCTATGGTAGGAGAAACTGAGTCATTTCTGTTGAATTCTATATAATAACAGCATTCATTACTCTAAAATCTTTTATTTTTTAAAAAGATTTTATTTACTTTTTCATGAGAGAGACAGAGAGAGGCAGAGATATAGGCAGAGGGAGAAGCAGGCTCCATGCAGGAGCCCGATGTGGGACTCCATCCCAGGACTCAATCCCAGGACTCCAGGATCATGCCCTGAGCCAAAGACAGATGCTCAACTGCTGAGCTACCCAGGTGTCCCACTCTAAAATCTTTTTATAAAGAAACGAGGCAAAATAACCCTTTGGAGACATTACACTTGACTTTTTGAGGAGATCTAGTCAAACTGTTCATAATTATAATTTTTTCCATCTAAGTCAGCAGTTCTCATATTGTCTGTTAACAAATAGTTAGTTCAGATTTAGAAAAAAAACAGCAGGACCAAGATCTCTTGAAAATGCCTTTCATCTTCATTCCTATGATCATATTCCTGAAGAAAGCTCTGGTCACCTCACATCCAACTGTTGTGTCCTCTGGACTCACATTCACAAATGCAATTTCCTCCACAGGGCAGGAAGGTCACATAAATAAGAAAGGTCTGAGGTAGGAAAACAACACACTTAGGACAATGATGATTGGTAGCTGACACTAGGCCTTTGTGTCAGGAAGACGAGGGAGTGCTTGGGACTTGGGAGCTGGAAAATATGTGGTCCATGGAAAGATAGTAGCTGTTACTCAACTTTTGCAGTTTTATCGTCATGAGGAACCTACAGCCAGCGTCACTAGATCATTTTAGCATTTCAAAGAGAAGCCAGAAGCCTGAAATTTTATGTGATCATTAAATATTGCTCAATACCCTTTAAGTCATATAAAGGAGGTCTATGAGCTGAATTGAGCCACAGAACACGTTTTTGACATCAGTTCCAGATTCTTCCTGTCTCTCCAATCCAATCCATCTTAAATGGTATTTTAAAAATTTAACCCTCTCAAAGTGCAACTCACATCATATCCATCCCTCTTCTGCCCAAAAGCTTTCAATAGCTTCTCACTGCTTACCAAGTTGATTGTAAACTCATGAGCCAGGCGTTTAAAGCTATCCGTCATCTTATATATTATCTTCCATTTACTTAAATGAACACCAACATTTTCTCTTCCTTGCCTTGTAATTTTCTGCCTCCATGCTTTTGCTTAGGTGGCTTCCTCTGCCTGAAAACTCCATGCTTAAACCCTACCAATTTTTCCAGGTTGAACTTAGCTGCTTCTTCTCCAAGAAGCTTTCTCTGCTATCTTTGGAAGTTATGCTTGGATCTTCAATAGCATATTTTTTAAATGATTTTTTTTATTGTGGTAAAATACATGTAAGATGAAATTTCCCTACTTAACCATTTTGAATATACAGTTCGGTGATATTAAATGCATTTTGGTGTGTAACCATCACCAAACCATCTGTCTCTAGAGCTCATCATCTTGTAAAACTGAAACTCTGTACCTGTTAAACAATAACTTCCATCCCTCCCTCCATCTATCCCTGGCAACCATCATTCTACTTCCTGTCTCTATGATTTTGACTATTCTAAGCACCTCATATGAATGGATCATACACTAATTGTCTTTTTGTGACTGGCTTATTTCACTTTGCATAATGTCCTCAAGGTTAATCCATGTTGTAACATGTGTCAGAATTTCCTTCCTTTTTAAGATTGAATTATATTCTGTATTATGTATGTATAGGCCACATTTTGTTTATCCATTCATTTGTCAATGGAGTCTTGGGTTGCTTCTATGTTTTAGCTGTTGGAAATAATGCTACTCTGAACACAGATATATAAATATCTCCTGGAAATCTTGCCTTCAATTCTTTTGGTAGATACTTAGAAGTGGAGTTGCTGGATCATACTGTAATTTTATTTTAAAATTTTTTGAGGAATAGTCATCCTGTTTTCTACAGCAGCTGTACCATTTTACATTCCCACTAACAGTGCACAAGGATTCTGATTTTCCCACATCCTTGCTAACATTTGTTATTTTCTTTTTGCGTCATAGCCATCCTGATGGGTGTGAGGTAAATATTATATTATCTTTGATAAGGTGATTAGAACACTTGATGCAGAATAAATGCTTTATCCATAATCGTCCTGCACTAGAACATGTTGGTTTAGAAGAAGCAGCTCATCTGCCGTCCCTTTTCACTTCCTGTCTCTGACTTTGTCTCATGTCATAGTGAAAGAGCATATCATTATTTTTTCTTTGGCATTCATCATTTTTCATCATGTAATGTAGTTATATATACAGGTCCCCTTACCCCTCTTGGCTAATATTTTAAGATAGGAATAATTTTTATTAACTATGATTCCCTATAGTGGCAAATACTCAATAAATATTTGTAAAATGGGCATTTGTGCTATTATTGATTGCTTCATCTACCACATCATTCCTTCCCACACTCCCTAAAAGTTCTAAATCTACTACTGTCCTATTTGAAGAGGAACAAACAGATAAGGCATATCTAATTAAGGAAAGGTAATTTGCAAGAAATGATCATATCAAACCCTCCACCAGTTTAAATGTTGAGTTTTAAAAACTTTTAAAAATTTTAATCGTTAAAGATTTAACACAAACTCTACTGACCCTTGTTTGGAGATGCTTTTAAACATCTTACCAATTTTTAAAAATTGTTCTGACATTGAGAAGGGCTAAAGAGTAAGTGATTTTCAGGTTCCTGACTTGAATAAAGGAATCTGATTTCTCATTTGCCTTACTACACTCCTATGTACGCCAGAATCCTTGAAAGTGGCCACAAGAGGGGAGTATGAACCATAGTCATCTTTCACAAATGCATGAACTGATGAATCATTCCTTCTTCAGCTGAATGCAAGCTCAATTCTGAACAACAGTCAATTGAATAATCATATTCCTCCCAGCTGATTGTCAAAGAATGAACATGGGTTTGCTCTTTAAGTATTCATGGAAAATACAGCCTTCAAATCTCAGCTGTCCAATCATACCATAATGCTGATTGGAAAAAAAGATTTATGGAAGAGCCTGAAGGACATGCAGTTCTTCTCCCTCATTTCCACTGATGTCATTTTACCTTTGCATTAAACCAGAACCCTGAGAAAACCGTGTTCTTGGATTACCTTGTTTTGCTCCATTTAGAATTGTTTATAATGAATTTTGATAGGCCTAGAACAACATGCCAAATCACACTTTGATATAATCACTCAGATGAATGTATAAACTACAAAATGAAAAGTGCTGTGAAGGAAAGGAAGCTTCATAGCATGATAGTGCATAACAGGAGGCGTGGACTTAATTGGGCAAAAGTATTCTTTGAACACAAGGATAAATATGTTACCTGAGTGACAGGGGTGGGGCACAGACATTCCTCACCAGAAGGGGACAGCATTGTACATTCTGCCATTGGAAGAATTCCAGTGGGGCTAAAATACAGGGAAAAATGAGGAAGGTAGGGGGCAAGGCTTGAGAGGACAGTGAGCTTTTGGTGGCTTTACTGAGGCTTCTGGTTTACTCTCTATCTCTTGTCTGTTATCTTTTCATAACAAACATATTTTTGTGGAACAAGATGGGGTATAAATGAAAAGTTATTCTTCCAAGTTGCATTACAAGCTGGGTCCATCAGACACTACATGAAAACCATTTTACACATATATCACATGAGCCAAGGCTCGCTCATGTCCACAGGTTCTCACTCACAGACCCAGGTATTCCGGCCTGCTCTGCAGGAGCCCATCTGTGGACTTGAGAACATAGACTGGTTTGCTCTCATGACATCTGGAGACTCACATTATTCTTCCTTCACACCACATCCACACCAAGAGTTAGAGAGTTCTTCTTAGAAGTTAGGTTTATTGACAGTTTAGAAATAACAGTCCTGCCTTCTGGTTCTGTAAATACTACCATTAGTTGCCTCTTAAAAGCACTTCAGGAATAAACAGGCAAGTGAATAAAAAGGCAGTATTTTATAGCTGCTTTTTGATTATAGACCTTTATTCGTCCAGCTTTGCTGAGGATTAGAATGTGTTGGTAACAGATTCCTAGAGGAAACCTCTATGGTTAAGCATTCTTACCATCATCCTGTCACCTTTGTTCCCAGTATTAAGTTGAACCAAGGCCTTAATGAGGACAAAACAAAATATATCAATGCTGCTTATCTTTCCTATGTCAGGGAAAGGCCTAATTCTGAGCCCTTACTCATTGTAGTAAAACATGTTTTCATTTAGTGAGAGTGGTTACAAGTAGGGTCACTCACTCACTGTGCCTTAACCAGACAGAGCTCCCTCCTGATGCTTCAAAACACACCAGACACACTGCACACACCAGGATTTTAGCACTCGCTGCTCCCTCTACCTGGAATGCTTTCATCCATATAACCACAAGTCTTGACTTGTTCACCTCCTAGTTTTTGACTGAATGTTACCTTCTCCATTAACCTCACCTTGATCATCCTATTTAAAAATGCTGACCTGAATTCCTGATTCCTTTTTCTTATTTCAGGGGTTGACAAACTATGTTCCTCTTGTTTTCAAAAAGATTTTATTTATTTGTTTGACACAGAGAGACAGAGAGACAGTACAAGCAAGGGGAATGGCAGGCAGAGGGAGAGGGAGAAGCAGGCTCTCTGCTGAGCAGGAGGCCTGATGTAGGGCTCTATCTCAGGACTCTGAGATTATGACTTGAGCTGAAGGCAGATACTTAACTGATTGCGACACCCACGCACCCCTATAGCCCCCTTTTTGCAAACAAAAGTTTTATTGGAACACAACCATAATCACTTTTTAAGATCTTGACTGTGGCCAATTCTGCTGTACAACTACAGAGTTGAGAGACAATGTGACTTGAAAAGTGCATGGTAGGTCTTTAATAATTGCTTGTTGAATGAATGAGTGAAGGAATGAATGAATATACAGTGTTCTAGAAAGATTAGACAGTTATGGTCATTATTGTTACTTTAATATATCCACAACTTTTCAAGAGGGGGGGGATAAATATTACACCAGCATATATTCCCAACCTATCATGTGGAAAGTTGTGACTACCACAAGACTCCCTCACCTACAGCGGGAAGCATGCTCTTATGGGTTTTCTTTAAGCTTTATATACCTGCTTACTTCTACAAGCACACCTACACGATCTGAAAATAAACATAGAGGAAAAGGCTGTTTTATAAAAGTAAACATCTTTTGCAGCTCTAAGACATTTGGCTTTTGTTGGGGAAGTACTATTTTCATGTTCAGACAGAAGAATGTCTATTTTTACACTAAAGCCAGACAAGACTTAACTATTGAGCCAAATGGGTAGGTGCATTTTCAAACTATGTCTTTATTTCACTTAAGAGAAGAGGGGAAGGGATAAGCTCACCTTTTGACCAAGGAAATAAAAGATGGTACTATGTGCATTTCTACAGAAATATCTAATATATTTTTAAGGGGAGGAAATATTACAAGGCTCTTCCACTCAAGAAGATGGAAACACTTTAACTGTAGAAGACTGAATTGCATATCCATTGGTCCTCCCCCATTATGTTACTTCTTAAGTTTCTATATGTTTTCTTAAAAGAGGAGAAATATTTTGTCTATATCAGTTAAACTGAAGAGAAAATGTAACCGACTTTCCATTTGTACCCAATTTAATATCTGAAGTCCTTGCATTGGTCTATAAGGTCTAGCATCTATGGCTGCCTTGGTCTTGGTAAACTTATCTCCTGCTACTCTCCCCTCACTTCATTCTGCTCCAGAACTCTCTGCCTGTTTGCAGCTCCTCAAACCCTTCAGATACATTCTGACCCAGGGCCTTTGTACTTATTCCTTCTTATGCATGGAGTGTTTTTTCCTAGTTTATCCATTTGTTCACTCTCTCCCAAACTCAAGTCTTTGCTCTAATTTCTTCTCAGTGAGACGTCTTCTGATCACACTATGGAATATTTCAAACCACATCTTTGCCTTCTCCCCTCAGCTCTCTTGATCCTTCTTCCCTACTCAACCTTTCTCTGGTTTTACATAGTATTAATCGTAGTATCAATAACGAACTAATAGACTAAATAATATATTCATTTATAATGTGACCTGTTTATTTTTTGCTTGCCTTTGCTAGAATGTAAGCTTTTAAAGGGCAAACATTTTTGTTTTGCTCACCAAAGTATCTCAAGAGCCTAGAACAGTGACTGGCTCATAGTAGCCACTCTATACCTATTTGTTGAATAAATGAATGGGCTGATTAAACATAAGCAGGCACAGAGAGCTGTAGTTAGGGCAGAAGCCTCTGTGAGGGATTTACAGCTCTCAAGAGGGAAGCTTGTAGACACCACAAAACAAGGACAGAAGGAAGACAAAAAGAGATGGTGGAGAGGGGGTAATATGTATGTATTTTACAATTTTTTCTAGGGTTGACTTTGCTGATGGGTATCTGAGGAATAGGAACATGCTTGGTATAGATGCTGATAGGCAGCTGTTTCCAGTGGATTTGAGAGAGAGAGAGAGAGAGAGAGAGAGAGAGAGAAAGTGTGTGTGTGTGTGTGTGTGTGTGTGTGTGTGTGTGTGTAGGAAAGGCACTACAATAGTATGGTTAAGAAACTTCCTGTCACTCACTTGACCGCTCATACCTTCCACCTCCATATACCCAATCATCATACTCATACCTGCAGTAGGCCATCTGGTTTTATTTTTATAGTCAGACAAAGATGACAAACTCAAAATGTCTCTGGATATAACCTTAAATACCTCTCAGGGCCACAGTGAGACAAAACAACTTCATTTTTACCAGACACAAGACAAAGATGACTCATCAGACAAAACAAATCTAGTTTTACAAATCCACCTGTTCACTCCTGGGAAGCTGTTTTAACTTGGTATTCCAGTGTTCTTCAGCTGAATCAGAAGGCAAAATGGAAAGCTTATTAGAAAACAATAAGGTCATACTAGTTTATGCTTTCTTCCCCAGTATGAGGATTCTGCTAGTGAGCAAGTTCTGAGCATGAGCTCTGTATTAGTTTGGAGGACAGGAATCAGACTGCCTGGGTCTGAATCTTGCTCTATTACTTAATGGCTCTGATTAAAGGAAAACTATCTACTTTTTTTTTAATCCCCAGTTTTCCCATCTGTAAATAGTTCTGTGTGATTATTGTGAGGATAAAGTGAGCAGATATACATATGAAGTGTCTAGCACAGTAACCCCATTAAGGGTATCTCAGGCATATCGTATAACACAGGCAGTCAGTTTGTCTATATTAAAATTCTGGCTTTGCTACTTATTTGCTATGCAACTGGGGGCAAGATACTTCATATCACTTTGCTTCAACTTCATTTTCAAGAGACAAATTACTTACCGCAAAGGATTGTTATGAAAAGCCAACAAAATAGTTTAGAGAAATAACTTAGGAAAAACTTGACACATAGAAAGTGTGCCATAAAAGGCACCTTCTATGCCTCTTACCATTACAATTACTGCTACTACTATTACTATTATTGCACCCACTGTGCTGCTGCTGCCACTGCTATATTACCAGGCAATGTGAGAAGGTTGAAAAAAACCCACAATATTTTATTTTCAAAGAGACTCTTGTTTACAGTTTTTGAAAACATTTTCTCTCACCTTCTTATCCATATTCTTTTATTTACCACTAAAGTGCAATCATTTCTCAATAGAAATTGGTGAATGATATCAAGATATTAGAGTAAGGGATGCACTTCAAATTCTTGACTCTAGAAACAGTCATGAAGTTCCATGGGTTATAATTTGAACAATGTTTTGAGTACAAATTTCCCTATTTTCCAGCTCATTCCATTTGTATGTGGACTTTGACAATTGGAAATAATGGGAGGGAGGAGGAGCTGGCTATCCCTGGAGAATAACTGGTCACTGTAGTTCATCTTTTTTTCCTCTAATATTAAAATTCCTGGGCCATAGTTGGGCACTCTGATTTTTAGTTGGAGACTCTTTTTCTCAGATTCACTTGCAGCTAGCTGTGCCCTGTTGACTAAGTTCTTGACAAGAGAATGACAATAGAAGTGATATGTACCACTTTCAGATTATACCTTTTTTTTTTTCAGGTTATACCTTAATGAGCAATACACATTTCTTTTCCTTTCTTTCTTCTCACTACCTGTGATGTACATATTATGGAAGGTATTAGGGCAGTTATTTTATTTTATTATTTTATTTTATTTTATATTTTATTATTTTATTTTATTTTTTTTAGTTCAATTTGTCAACATATAGCATATCACCCAGTGCTCATCCTGTCAAGAGGGCAGCTATTTTATTATTTATTTATTTATTTATTTATTTATTTATTTATTTATTTTTGTAAAGGCAGCTATTTTAGACAAAAAGATGGAAAGTTCTTAATGCAGATGGCAGAGATGCCCTACCAACCTTGGAGTGTCTATTTCTGGACTTTCATATATGAGACAGTGATAAACTTCTATATTGTATTAGCTGCTAAACTTTGGGATCTCTTAGCCTGTAACTAATACAGCCAAAATAACCCCCCAAAATGGCACTCTAGTCAACCACAATCATAATGGAAGACAATGTCAAAAATTTTGAAAGGACATTTTCAAAAAGGAAATACCTCAGCCTTTGCAGTAGATCATTTTAAATCTAAGAGACTAAATTATGTTTTGAACTTCAAAGCATTTTCTAAGCCCTTTTCTCATACTTAGTGCCCTGCTGAAAGCCCAGCATTAGTGATCAGGAGTAACTCACAGTTATGTGTGCCATGGTAACAATTAGCAGAGCTCTTTGTGTGTGTGGTTAGATACTATTTTGTATGACTAGAATTCAAGCAAATATCAATGTTTATCTACATAGCCTTTATTTAGGGTTTTAATGTATTCAATCCATGAATTAGAGTGATGTAGACACCAAGGTGAAACAGACCCTAAAATTTAGGATCAAAGCTAAGTATATTAAAATGTCAGCAAGAGGTCAACACAATCACATAAGGGAATGACATGCTCAAGATTTGCAAGTCTGAATTATTTACTGTATGTACTGCTTTTATATTTAAAAATCTTTTAAAAATTACAAGCTAAGGTTGTGATTGATTATTTTCAAGTTTAGAATTATCCTACAATTTGGAGGTAGTTTACTGTTGTGTGAAGAGTGAGTTTAAGCATCCTTAGGAAGTCTGTATTTTTTTAAATCTATTTATATATATATTTACTAAAGTATAGCTAACCCACAATGCTACACTAATTTCAAGTGTACAATATAGTGATTCAACAACTCTGTACACTATGCTATGGTCACCACAGGGCAGCTGCCATCTATCTCCATATAGCACTTTATGATACCACTGACTATAAGAAAGTCCATATTATAAAATGTAGTAAGTGAAAATTAGTACACTTGAGAATTAGTATGTTAATGGAAATTGAAAGAAGCAGGTTAATTTTGAAGTGTAAAATCCAAAAGAAGGTAAGTGACCCTGCTGTAGAAAGGGGATTAAAAGTAGACTTTTTTCTTCAGCACAATCATGGCCAAAGGATGATTTCATCCTACATACTGATTGTGATTCATTCGGGAAATGAAGGTAGCCTTTCATCAGGCTAGTGTAGCTTTATAAAAATGCCTATAAGAACATCTACATCCTGTGCTTTCCTTCTGTAAACATATGCTCTGAGGTTTGGGCCCTTGGGTAGACCCACCATACCAGAGTAAATGGGTACGATATTGTTATACCTAATATATCTAGCCTGCAGAAAAATTTCTTAGAAATTTGTTTGACATGGCTCAATGCCTATGTATCTTTTTATTTCTAGGTCAGTGAATAAATGAAAATTCCTGAATCTTTAGAAGTGGACCAGATCATTAATTTCATCCATTGAGGTGTGGTCTGGAATAGCTATCTCTGAGTTCATATCATCACATGCATTTTTATGTTAATTTTATTCTTGGGGAACACTATTCTTAATACTTTAAATAGTTCTCAATTTTAAATTGCACAAAGAAAAGAAAGGTAATATTGATCTTTAAAATAAATGATCACTTCACTACATACCAAGTAGCCAGAAGGAAAATACTGATAATACTAAATGCTGACAAGAAGACAGAGAAACTAGATCTTTCATATGGATCTTTGGTAGAAATACAAAAGTGGACAATTAGTTTAGAAAATGTTTTGCAGTTTCTTATAGAATTAAACATATACTTATCATTCAACCTGGCAATTGCACTCTTAGACATTTATCCTAGAAAAAGAAAACTTATTCTTACAATAATCTGTATACAAATTCTCTTAGCAACTTTAACTGTAGAAGACCTAATTGGAAACAACCCAAATGTCCTTCAAAAGCTGAATGAATACAGAAAATAAGGTAAATCTGTACAATGGAATACTATTTTGAAATACAAAGGCATTGTTTACACACATATCAACTTGGATAAAATTCAAGGCATTATGCTAAGTGAAAAAAAAAGATCTGAAATTACCTACTGTATGATTCCATGTATATTATACTCTTGAAATAGTAAAGGTATAGGGATCAGATCAGTGGAAAACAGATCAATGGGGTTAGGTATGAGGGTGGAGGGAGGTATATAAAGGGCTATCATGAGAGAGTTCAGCGGTGAGGAAATCTATATGCTGATAAAATTTCATAGAACCATACAATGGGAGTGTGTGTGAAAACTAGTGAAATTTGAGTAAGGTCTATAGTTAATAGTTTTCCTAGTTTTGATAATGCACTATAGTTAAGTGAGATGTTACTTTAGGAGAAGCTGGGTGAAGGAGTGACAGGACCTCTCTATGCTATTTTTGCAACTTCTTGTGTATCTGTAATTATTTCAAAATAAAAAAATTAAAAATAATGATTATATTAACTCATTAACTATTATAGTCTATTTTGTAATCTATTTAT
This sequence comes from Canis aureus, assembly GCF_053574225.1. Lineage (NCBI taxonomy): Eukaryota > Metazoa > Chordata > Mammalia > Carnivora > Canidae > Canis > Canis aureus. The sequence continues at coordinate 11,247,980 of NC_135643.1, forward strand.
TTTGTTTTATGGGAGGTAACACAAGGAAGGGTGAGAATGCTCAACCACTTTGTTCAGAACAGTTCTGCTTTTATCTGTTTATCCATCTGGAAAGATTTCTAATGAAGACAGAATTCTTGGGATACAGTCTGAAAACTACTTCTAAGAGGTTATAGAAATTTCTTGAGACAATAAAAATCAAATCATGTGCAAAAATTTAGTTTTTAATCAAGAAAAATAGGTATGCTTCAGAAGGCAATTCGATTATTATTTATGGTAACACAGGGTTATAGCTTCCAAGGGAAGTGATTACAAATAGCCACGTATTTTGGACATTGAACGAGAATGGGTTTGTTATGAAATTGTAGATGCTGATGTTAACCATAGCTAACATACTGCTTGTTGCATTGCAAGGAAATGAAATTGTCGGTGGACTTTTCCTAGAAGTCATTTAAAACTAGCAGTTAGCTGGTAGAGCAGTGATTATTCAATCTGAGATCCAGTTAGGCAAGACAAGAACAGCTACAAAACTACTCAGCTTGGTCTAACATAGGATTTGTTGCCAATATAAACTGCATCTCTAAATATTCTCCCCAAAAAATCTTCACTTGCTTGCATGAAATTTTGCCCTCAAGCAGATATTTTGGACAGCAGAGCAGTCTGAGGTGGTTGTCGGCTGCCTCATGCAGAGATGTTTCTTGCAGCATCTGTAGAGGCAAAGCTTTCCTGGTAGGATCTGACCAGATGTGGTTTGGACCCTTCACTCTACATGCCCAGCGTACCTAACCAGAGCCCCAGTCAGTCTCTTCTCCCCGTGACTGGTGCCTGATTACGGCTGTGGTGCTTAGACAGGGCCTCTGGGTAATTATAGAGTTGGCTTTGTGGTTGTCTTCCAGGAAATGGCAAATACCACTTGCCTTAGTTTGTCCCGGCAGACTTCACTAGAGGACAACAGGAAACAAATGCCATATAAGGGCATCCTGCAGCAGCTGCTGCTTTTTGGCAGCTGGAAGGTAGACATGTTCTCTTTCACCATCTCCGCTTCCCCTTCCTAAATCAATCTGAGGCTTGTCATCAAGAAAAATTTGCACGTATACGGTGATCCTCAAAAGGATCTACACTGGATAGTTGCTTTTGACCTTCCTCTACTTATACGGACTCAGAATATTTTTTCAGCTTACTTTTTCGACACTATAATCTTCCTGCCAAGTCTCCTGGAAAATTCTTCAAAGGGTTTCTCTGCTTTCATCATTTGAGATAATAGTAGCTTTATTAGCTTGTGGCCAAAAATGGACTTAAAAAATAGAATTAATTCCCAGAATTAAACTTACCAGCTGAAGGAACTCTTCTCTGAATTGTTAAATTTGGATTTGTACTGTGAAACTAGAGCAGGAGCATGTTGTTTGATGGAGTGTGTGGAGGGGGCAGGTCAGATAGGGTCTTCTCAGGTGTCCTCACCATCTATTGTCATTGAGTATTTGTCCCATTTTCCTATCATAAGAGGAATTTAATAGGGTGCTATAATGTAAAAGGAAGCCATAGCAGGAAAAGCTTTGGAATGCCATGGGATATTATGTGGCCATTAAAAATAATGAATTAGAGCAAATCCAAATGATTTCCAGCAATTATCACAAATCATTATTGAGTGAGGAATACAGGACGCAGAAGAGTGTGATACTATGTGGGGTACTCAGCATTGGTCTCTCTTGCTTGCAGGTTGTACATTTTGCAGGTGCAATAGTTAAATTAGCGTTGGTGAATGGGAGCATATGTTGAGCACATGCACAGTCTCTCAGAGACAAAGCTATTTCAATCATTTCCCATTGTGCTAGCAGTGACTGGTTGATGGTAGAGGATGAATAATGTTAACTGGCCAAGTCATTTTTGTCTATCTGGTTGTTCGATGTCTCTTCCATGTTGGTAATCTTGAGTAGGTATTACGTGTTCTAAAGCTCTTCATACTTTATGCTCATTCTCTAATGTTCAGTTATATGCCTCTTTCCCAGATTTCCTTTTTCCTGATATTCCAATCTTTCTCCTTTTAGACCCCTGCAGTGGTTTAACAGTGTTTGTCCTAAATTCATGCCTCCCTGGAACTTCAGATTGTGACCTTATTTGGAATTAGTATTTTTATAAATGTAATGCGTTAACAATCTTGAGATAAAATCATCCTGGGATTTAGGATGGGCCCTAAGTCCAATCAATGACTGGGGCTCTTATAAGAAGAGGGAAGGATACTGATAGGTACATGGAGAAGAGGCAGTGTGGACGATAAAGGCAGAGATTGGAATGATAAGTCCACAAGTCAAGAAATGCTAAGGATTACTGGCAATCACTGGATGCTAGGAAAAAGGTTTGAAATGATTTCCTCCTTAGAGCCTCCAGGAGAACTAACCCTACTAACATCTTGATTTCAAACTTCTGGCTTCCTTGAACTATAAGAGAATAAATTTAAGCTGCCTAATTTGTATGACAGCTCTAGGAGATGAGCACGGTTCCTGACTAGCTAGCCAAGTATTTGCTAAAATCCCAGAGTCCATGTATATTCTAACTTTAGGTCTTTTCTCTCTTCATACAAAATGTATGACTAAGTACATAGCCTGAAGTCTTACCTATTGTGGTGATTTCCCTTATCACTATCCTTCAAGGCTATTGCTGAAACATTTATGATAGCTGATTTCTCTCATATAATAAATTTGACATATTAAACTAAAAACTTCTGTATATTAAAAGATATTTTTAATAAAGTGAAAAAATAAATGAAGACAAAATATTTGCAACACCTTGGCAAAGAACTGATAGCAAAAATATATAAAAGACATTTATAAGCTAATAAGAAGACCACAATGAGATACCATTTTAAACCAAATCAGTTAATTGAAGAAGTCTAATATCATCAAATATTGGAGAATATGTGGATAAATAGGCTAGCTTATACTTTGATGGTGGGAGCACAAATTAGTTCAACTACTTTGGAAAATACTTTGGCATTATCTTTTAAAATTGGAAATTCATATACCTTATATTAGTAATTTTACTTACACAAGTATAAACTTAAAGTGAATGTAAATTTGTCCTAAACTATAATTTAAGTAAAAAACAAGCTCCCAAAGATTAGATATACCATAATACTCCATATCCCCTGAAAACAGTTACAAACTAAAACTGCTCAATATTTTTTTAAGAAATATTTATATTGTGATAAAGCTAACATTCTAAAAAGTGAAGAGAATAATAGTAAAAGTTGCAGGATAGTGGTTTCTTCCACTGGAAAGAGGCAGGGTATAAAATAGGAAGGAAAACATAGGTAAATGTTAGAAATTTTGAATGTTTTCATTAGCATGCTGGGTAGGATTTACACAGGTATTTATTGTTTAATAAACAAAGATGTAACTAAGCAAAATAATAATAATAATAATAATATAGGCCAGGCCAGAACTAAGGTTGAGACTGTGTCATGGGCCAAAGATTATGATTAATGAAATTTTAGGCACCCAGTATTGGAAACACAACATCTGGACTTTTGACTGTGTAGATACATTCTGGTCGAATCAACACTGGAAGCAGGAAGAGCACTGGACCTGAGACAGGAGGAGAGAGAAGATTAGGTCTGAAAGATACAGGAAAAGAAGGCCCCAAATGCTCAAGAACATGGCCTAAGGAGAAAAGCTTGTGAGAAGTCTCTGTGGAGGATGGTCCAGGACCTTGGAAAACAAGAGATAAGTTTAGGGGTCCATTTTAAACTGTTTTCCTGTCCTGAGCTTTGATGTAAGTAACCTTCATTATTCAAAGCTCACAATAAAAGTCTGCTGCATTAATAAGATAAATAGTAATAATCATAAGGTCTTCAATCACTCTTTCATCATATGCATATTTATTGAGTTCTTCCTGCATGTGGTAAGGTGCTAGGGATACTGCAGCAACAGAGCAGACCAAGTCTCTGTCCTCATGAAATCAACATATTATCATCCAAAGGATGATAAATTCTAGGGCAAAAAATGAAGCAGAGTAAAAGAGAGGGAGAGCCAAAAGTGGAGGTGAACTATATTAGCGGTATTTGGAGTGAATGAAGAGAAAGTAAGCACAGAGAGGACCACTCACACAGTGGGGTGAGAATATCACAGGGACAGCTGGCGGGGACTCAGAATTCTGCAGAAGCAGGAATCTGCAGTGACAGATGCTTAGGAGAACAAAAATCTCTTTCAGAGCAAATTGCAGGAACACAGGAAACGGAGGCTTTGGATTTCCCATTGTATGTGGAATGTGGTTTGCATCATTTGGTCTGTAATTAAAGAAAAAGTTAATTCTAAAGGCTGGAGAACTTGGTTCCACTGCCATTATACTTCCAACTCTTCAACTACTAAGTTGTTTCTCTAACTTCTTTTGTATCAGTGGTTCACTCTAGAGGAGCAGTAGAGGGGAGTGGGCATTTGCACTTTGAAAAAGTTTTCCATGTAATTCTGCCTCTGGAGAACTCCCTCCCCTAATCCCTCCAATCTCCACTGGTGAACATTTCTTACATACCACAGTGATTCCTAGTTTGGTTATCCTAGCTCAAATAATCCCAGGTCACAAAATTTTAACAAAGTAATAAATAAAAAAAATTTTTTTATTGATAACACATTTAATTAAAAAAAACCCTACAGAGACTTTGTTTAAAAACAATAGTATTGGGGGAGGAGTAAGATGGCGGAAGAGTAGGGTCCCCAAATCACCTGTCTCCAACAAATTACCTAGAAAACCTTCAAATTATCCTGAAAATCTATGAATTCGGCCTGAGATTTAAAGAGAGACCAGCTGGAATGCTACAGTGAGAAGAGTTCGCGCTTCTATCCAGGTAGGAAGACGGGGAAAAAGAAATAAAGACACAAAAGGCCTCCAAGGGGGAGGGGCCCCGCGAGGAGCCGGGCTGAGGCCGGGGCGAGTGTCCCCAGGACAGGAGAGCCCCGTCCCGGAGGAGCAGGAGCTGCACCGACCTTCCCGGGGGAAAGGGGCTCGCGGGGAGGTGGAGCAGGACCCAGGAGGGCGGGGGTGCCCTTGGGCTCCCGGGGACACTGACAGACACCTGCGCCCCGGGAGAGTGCGCCGAGCTCCCTAAGGGCTGCAGCGCGCACGGCGGGACCCGGAGCAGCTCGGAGGGGGGAGGGGGAGGGGGCGGCTCCGCGGAGGGGGCTGCGGGGCGGGAGCGCGAATCCACCAGCGCAGGCGCCGGAGCACAGGGCGCCGGGACACAGCCCAGGATCCGGCCTCCCCCGGGACAGGCAGAGGCCGGGAGGGCCCAGGACAGCGAGGACGCTCCTGCCCCGAGCAGAGCAGATCAGCGGCCCCGCCCTGGAGCCTCCAGGCCCTGCAGACTGAGAGCTCTGGGGTTACTGCGGGGGCTGACTCCAGGGCTGCAGAGCTGGCCCCGCCACTGCGGTTGTTCCTCCTGCGGCCTCACGGGGTAAACAACCCCCACTGAGCCCTGCACCAGGCAGGGGCAGAGCAGCTCCCCCAAGTGCTAACACCTGAAAATCAGCACAGCAGGCCCCTCCCCCAGAACACCAGCTAGACTGACAACTTCCAGGAGAAGCCAAGGGACTTAAAGTACACAGAATCAGAAGATACTCCCCCGTGGTTCTTTTTTTTTTTGTTGTTTGTTTTGCTTTTTGATTTGTTTCCTTCCCCCAGCCCCCTTTTTTCCTCCTTTCTTTTTCTTCTTTTTTTTTTTCGTTTTTTTTCTTCCCTTTTTTTTCTCTTTCTCTTTTCTTTCCTTCTTTCTCTCCTCTCTTTTTCTCCTTTTCCCAATACAACTTGCTTTTGGCCACTCTGCACTGAGCAAAATGACTAGAAGGAAAACCTCACCTCAAAAGAAAGAATCAGAAACAGTCCTCTCTCCCACAGAGTTACAAAATCTGGATTACAATTCAATGTCAGAAAGCCAATTCAGAAGCACTATTATACAGCTACTGGCGGCTCTAGAAAAAAGCATAAAGGACTCAAGAGACTTCATGACTGCAGAATTTAGATCCAATCAGGCAGAAATTAAAAATCAATTGAATGAGATGCAATCCAAACTAGAAGTCCTAACGACGAGGGTTAACGACGTGGAAGAACGAGTGAGTGACCTAGAAGACAAGTTGATGGCAAAGAGGGAAACTGAGGAAAAAAGAGACAAACAATTAAAAGACCATGAAGACAGATTAAGGGAAATAAACGACGGCCTGAGGAAGAAAAACCTACGTTTAATTGGTGTTCCCGAGGGCGCCAAAAGGGCCACAGGTCCAGAATATGTATTTGTTTTTTTTTTTTTTTTTTTTTTTTTTTTAATTTTTATTTATTTATGATAGTCACACAGAGAGAGAGAGAGAGGCAGAGACATAGGTAGAGGGAGAAGCAGGCTCCATGCACCGGGAGCCCGATGTGGGATTCGATCCCGGGTCTCCAGGATCGCGCCCTGGGCCAAAGGCAGGCGCCAAACCGCTGCGCCACCCAGGGATCCCCAGAATATGTATTTGAACAAATCCTAGCTGAAAACTTTCCTAATCTGGGAAGGGAAACAGGCATTCAGATCGGGGAAATAGAGAGACCCCCACCCCCCTAAAATCAATAAAAACCGTTCAACACCTCCACATTTAATAGTTAAGCTTGCAAATTCCAGAGATAAAGAGAAGATCCTTAAAGCAGCAAGAGACAAGAAATCCCTGACTTTTCTGGGGAGGAGTATTAGGGTAACAGCAGACCTCTCCACAGAGACCTGGCAGGCCAGAAAGGGCTGGCAGGATATATTCAGGGTCCTAAATGAGAAGAACATGCAACCAAGCATACATTATCCAGCAAGACTCTCATTCAAAATGGAAGGAGAGATAAAGAGCTTCCAAGACAGGCAGGAACTGAAAGAATATGTGACCTCCAAACCAGCTCTGCAAGAAATTTTAAGGGGGACTCTTAAAATTCCCCTTTAAGAAGAAGTTCAGTGGAACAATCCACAAAAACAAGGACTGAATAGATATCATGATGACACTAAACTCATATCTCTCAATAGTAACTCTGAATGTGAATGGGCTTAATGACCCCATCAAAAGGCGCAGGGTTTCAGACTGGATAAAAAAGCAAGACCCATCTATTTGCTGTCTACAAGAGACTCATTTTAGACAGAAGGACACCTACAGCCTGAAAATAAAAGGTTGGAGAACCATTTACCATTCGAATGGTCCTCAAAAGAAAGCAGGGGTAGCCATCCTTATATCAGATAAACTAAAATTTACCCCAAAGACTGTAGTGAGAGATGAAGAGGGACACTATATCATACTTAAAGGATCTATTCAACAAGAGGACTTAACAATCCTCAATATATATGCCCTGAATGTGGGAGCTGCCAAATATATAAATCAATTATTAACCAAAGTGAAGAAATACTTAGATAATAATACACTTATACTTGGTGACTTCAATCTAGCTCTTTCTATACTCGATAGGTCTTCTAAGCACAACATCTCCAAAGAAACGAGAGCTTTAAATGATACACTGGACCAGATGGATTTCACAGATATCTACAGAACTTTACATCCAAACTCAACTGAATACACATTCTTCTCAAGCGCACATGGAACTTTCTCCAGAATAGACCACATATTGGGTCACAAATCGGGTCTGAACCGATACCAAAAGATTGGGATTGTCCCCTGCATATTCTCAGACCATAATGCCTTGAAATTAGAACTAAATCACAACAAGAAGTTTGGAAGGACCTCAAACACGTGGAGGTTAAGGACCATCCTGCTAAAAGATGAAAGGGTCAACCAGGAAATTAAGGAAGAATTAAAAAGATTCATGGAAACTAATGAGAACGAAGATACAACCGTTCAAAATCTTTGGGATGCAGCAAAAGCAGTCCTGAGGGGGAAATACATCGCAATACAAGCATCCATTCAAAAACTGGAAAGAACTCAAATACAAAAGCTAACCTTACACATAAAGAAGCTAGAGAAAAAACAGCAAATAGATCCTACACCCAAGAGAAGAAGGGAGTTAATAAAGATTCGAGCAGAACTCAACGAAATCGAGACCAGAAGAACTGTGGAACAGATCAACAGAACCAGGAGTTGGTTCTTTGAAAGAATTAATAAGATAGATAAACCATTAGCCAGCCTTATTAAAAAGAAGAGAGAGAAGACTCAAATTAATAAAATCATGAGTGTAAAAAAAAAAAATAAAATCATGAATGAGAAAGGAGAGATCACTACCAACACCAAGGAAATACAAACGATTTTAAAAACATATTATGAACAGCTATACGCCAATAAATTAGGCAATCTAGAAGAAATGGATGCATTCCTGGAAAGCCACAAACTACCAAAACTGGAACAGGAAGAAATAGAAAACCTGAACAGGCCAATAACCAGGGAGGAAATTGAAGCAGTCATCAAAAACCTCCCAAGACACAAGAGTCCAGGGCCAGATGGCTTCCCAGGGGAATTTTATCAAACGTTTAAAGAAGAAACCATACCTATTCTCCTAAAGCTGTTTGGAAAGATAGAAAGAGATGGAGTACTTCCAAATACGTTCTATGAGGCCAGCATCACCTTAATTCCAAAACCAAAGACCCCACCAAAAAGGAGAATTACAGACCAATATCCCTGATGAACATGGATGCAAAAATTCTCAACAAGATACTGGCCAATAGGATCCAACAGTACATTAAGAAAATTATTCACCATGACCAAGTAGGATTTATCCCTGGGACACAAGGCTGGTTCAACACTCGTAAAACAATCAATGTGATTCATCATATCAGCAATAGAAAAACCAAGTACCATATGATCCTCTCATTGGATGCAGAGAAAGCATTTGACAAAATACAGCATCCATTCCTGATCAAAACTCTTCAGAGTGTAGGGATAGAGGGAACATTCCTCGACATCTTAAAAGCCATCTATGAAAAGCCCACAGCAAATATCATTCTCAATGGGGAAGCACTGGGGAAGCCTTTCCCCTAAGATCAGGAACAAGACAGGGATGTCCACTCTCACCACTGCTGTTCAACATAGTACTGGAAGTCCTAGCCTCAGCAATCAGACAACAAAAAGACATTAAAGGCATTCAAATTGGCAAAGAAGAAGTCAAACTCTCCCTCTTCGCCGATGACATGATACTCTACATAGAAAACCCAAAAGTCTCCACCCCAAGATTGCTAGAACTCATACAGCAATTCGGTAGCGTGGCAGGATACAAAATCAATGCCCAGAAGTCAGTGGCATTTCTATACACTAACAATGAGACTGAAGAAAGAGAAATTAAGGAGTCAATCCCATTTACAATTGCACCCAAAAGCATAAGATACCTAGGAATAAACCTAACCAAAGATGTTAAGGATCCATACCCTCAAAACTATAGAACACTTCTGAAAGAAATTGAGGAAGACACAAAGAGATGGAAAAATATTCCATGCTCATGGATTGGCAGAATTAATATTGTGAAAATGTCAATGTTACCCAGGGCAATATACACGTTTAATGCAATCCCTATCAAAATACCATGGACTTTCTTCAGAGAGTTAGAACAAATTATTTTAAGATTTGTGTGGAATCAGAAAAGACCCCGAATAGCCAGGGGAATTTTAAAAAAGAAAACCAGAGCTGGGGGCATCACAATGCCAGATTTCAGGTTGTACTACAAAGCTGTGGTCAAGACAGTGTGGTACTGGCACAAAAACAGACACATAGATCAGTGGAACAGAATAGAGAATCCAGAAGTGGACCCTGAACTTTATGGGCAACTAATATTCGATAAAGGAGGAAAGACTATCCATTGGAAGAAAGACAGTCTCTTCAATAAATGGTGCTGGGAAAATTGGACATCCACATGCAGAAGAATGAAACTAGACCACTCTCTTTCACCATACACAAAGATAAACTCAAAATGGATGAAAGATCTAAATGTGAGACAAGAGTCCATCAAAATCCTAGAGAAGAACACAGGCAACACCCTTTTTAAACTCGGCCACAGTAACTTCTTGCAAGATACATCCACGAAGGCAAAAGAAACAAAAGCAAAAATGAACTATTGGGACTTCATCAAGATAAGAAGCTTTTGCACAGCAAAGGATACAGTCAACAAAACTCAAAGACAACCTACAGAATGGGAGAAGATATTTGCAAATGACATATCAGATAAAGGGCTAGTTTCCAAGATCTATAAAGAACTTATGAAACTCAACACCAAAGAAACAAACAATCCAATCATGAAATGGGCAAAAGACATGAACAGAAATCTCACAGAGGAAGACATAGACATGGCCAACATGCATATGAGAAAATGCTCTGCATCACTTGCCATCAGGGAAATACAAATCAAAACCACAATGAGATACCACCTCACACCAGTGAGAATGGGGAAAATTAACAAGGCAGGAAACAACAAATGTTGGAGGGGATGTGGAGAAAAGGGAACCCTCTTACACTGTTGGTGGGAATGTGAACTGGTGCAGCCACTCTGGAAAACTGTGTGGAGGTTCCTCAAGGAGTTAAAAATAGACCTGCCCTACGACCCAGCAATTGCACTGTTGGGGATTTACCCCAAAGATACAGATGCAGTGAAACGCCGGGACACCTGCACCCCGATGTTTATAGCAGCAATGGCCACGATAGCCAAACTGTGGATGGAGCCTCGGTGTCCAACGAAAGATGAATGGATAAAGAAGATGTGGTTTATGTATACAATGGAATATTACTCAGCTATTAGAAATGACAAATACCCACCACTTGCTTCAACGTGGATGGAACTGGAGGGTATTATGCTGAGTGAAGTAAGTCAGTCGGAGAAGGACAAACATTATATGTTCTCATTCATTTGGGGAATATAAATAATAGTGAAAGGGAATATAAGGGAAGGGAGAAGAAATGTGTGGGAAATATCAGAAAGGGAGACAGAACGTAAAGACTGCTAACTCTGGGAAACGAACTAAGGGTGGTAGAAGGGGACGAGGGCGGGGGGTGGGAGTGAATGGGTGACGGGCACTGGGGGTTATTCTGTATGTTAGTAAATTGAACACCAATAAAAAATAAATTAAAAAAAAAGGATAAAAACAATAGTATTGTTAAATGAAATGTGAGAATCCTCATTGCCTTAATTTGAGAATCACTCAGCTAGAGTCCATTTTAAAAATCAGTTTTTGATCCTCTTTAAAAATAGCTCCATTTTTCCTGACATTGTTTCCAATATATTGGAACTGAAACTGGACAAAATAATAGATGAATGCTGAATTAACATAAAAAATCTCTTCTTTGATCTTTCTCTGTATGTATGTATTTAATGTTAATTTATTGAGGGTGCTGGGTGGCTTAATTGGTTAAGTGTTTGCCTTCGGCTCAGGTCATGATCTCAGGGTCCTGGGATTGAGTCCTCAATCAGGCTCTCTGCTCAGCGGGGAGTCTGCTTCTCCCGCTGCCCCTCCTCTGGCTCCTGTTCTCTCTCTCTCTTTCTCTCTCTCTCTCTCCCTCTTGCAAAAATAAACAAATAAAAATCTTGAAAAAAAAGTTAATTTATTGAATGGTTACTATATGCCAGGGATCATTTAAAGCATATTGTATGTATTCATTTACTGTTCACAATATTCCCATGAGTTATATTCGTTTGTATTCCCATTTACAAGGGGAGAAACTAAGGCACAGGCTCATGCAGCTAAGCACAGTGCTCTTTTTGTCACCAAGGTGGCCTGACTTCTGAGCCCATGGCTTTAATTCATTTGCAATACTATCTTCATTAAATACCAACACATTTAATAGGATAATGTCCTAACGTCACTCAACAGTAGTCAAACTAGGACACATAAAACACTTTTTCTCACAAGAAAGTTTTTTTTTAAATATTTATTTATTCATGAGAGAGAGAAAGAGAGAGGCAGAGACACAGGCAGAGGAAGAAGGAGACTCTTCGCAGGAGCCTGGTGTGGGACTCGATCTCAGGTCCCAGATCCCAGGATCACAACCTGAGCCGAAGGCAGCCACCCAACCGCTGAGCCACCCAGGTGTCCCAATGAAATTTAGTTCTTATTGACCCATCATTTTAAACTTTCTTGTTAAAATGATTTGAAAAACATGCTAGCTTGAATTTTCAAGGTCCTCCAAGTTCATAATTATCAGCTCATAAATGACAGAACAAAGGATGATTCATTACCTCCCAAATGAAGTGCAGCAGATTCTTAGCGAAAACTTAAGTCCAAGGTTAGTTAATGACTAAATCTAAATGCCACATAGAATATGTCCTTTTATTTTTAGGGCTGCAGGAAATAAAGATATCCAGGTACCAGAACATGACAAACTCTCAGCCGGTTTTGCCAGACAGCATAAGTTAAGCATTTTATTTTTAGTAGAAAGAACTCGGTCTTCGTGCCCTACAAATGTCATACAGTTTGCTTTCAAACCATGTTCTTTCGTCTTAGTTATTACTTACTTCTTAGGTACACAGATAGAAACTTTTGCTAGCATGGAATGAAACTTTTCCAAGCTCCCATTTCCTTTCCTTACCACATTCCATAGTAAAACAATAATTTAAAAAAATCTCAAATTGCTTTTCCTCTTTCTACAGATATTTTAGTATTTCCAGGATTTGAAAGCACGTGTGTGCTTTCCACAATCCCTATCTCTCTCTCGCTCTTTTTTTTTTTTTTAAAGTTTTGTGAGCTCATAATTTCTCTATTCCGGAGCTTTCCCCTTAAGTCTTGTAAAAATATCAGAAAGGGAGACAGAACATAAAGACTCCTAACTCTGGGAAACGAACTAGGGGTGGTGGAAGGGGAGGGAGGGTGGAAGGGGAGGAGGGGGTGGGGGTGAATGGGTGACGGGCACTGAGGGGGGCACTTGACAGGATGAGCACTGGGAGTTATTCTGTATGTTGGTAAATTGAACACCAATAAAAAATAAATTTATTATAAAAAAAAGAGTTATCCTTAAAGGCATATGCAAGAGAGGCTGTTTATAATTAGTTAAGTCCAGATCATTCTGTTTTGTCATAAACAGTTTCTAGTATCCCTGACATCGATGCTCTGAAACTTTTAATGACCATAATAACATTAAGAATTGGGTCCTGCAAAGCAATGTAGATATTGCAGATTTTGTTTTGTTCTGAAACAAAACAAAAATTTGACAAAACCCACTAACCCTGTGATGCATACTAAAGTAATTCTATTCTGTTAAAACAATGCTGACTGGCCAACTAAATTGATTTCACAAATAATGAGTGATGACCCACACTTTGTCAAGCAAGTGCCTCTGACATTGCAGGACAGGGGTTTCAAAACCAGAGCCACACAGGAGAACTACTTGCAGAACTCTGCAGAGGTACAAATGCCCAGATTTCACACAAGATTTATTAAGTCAGAAGAGCCAGGGAGTTAAGGGAGAAGTTTCTGAAACTTTTTACTTGACAGATTTGGGAACACAGTTGGACTGGGGGAGTGACAAGAATGTGTTCACTTGTCACTGAGAATTGAGATAAATGAAGTGAAGGGGTGGATCCAGGTTTGTGGAGCCTGAAGCTTGTATAATTTTGGAGTTCTGCTTAAGAAACATAAATTAGGTAAGAAATATTTCTGTAGAAGGATAAAATAAAGCACAATTTGTGATTGTAATTTATAATATAAATTTTTATTTTATATAGTTTTAAAGTTTTTATCCAAATTCCAATTAGTTAATGTACAGGGTATTATTAGTTTCAGGCATAGAATTTAGTGATTCATTACTTACATACAACACCCAGTGCTCATCACAAGTGCTTTCCCTAATCCCCATGACCTGTTTAACCCATTCCACCCTCTCACCCTGGTAACCATAAGTTTGTTCTCTATAGTTAAGAGTCTGTTTCTTGGTTTGTCTCTTTTCTCCCCCTACGTTAATCTGTTTTGTTTCTTAAATTCTACATATGAGTGAAATCATGTGGTATCTTTCTATGACTTATATCACTTAGCAAGATTTCTTTCTTTCTTTTTCTTTTTTTGATTTCTTTCTTTTTAATGGCTGAGTACTATTCTATTGTGTGTGTGTGTGTGTGTGTGTGTGTATGTATACACACATACTATATCTTCTTTATCCATTAATCAATGGACACTAATTAATTAATAAAATTATTAAACCCCTAGCCAGACTTATCAAAAAGAAAAGAGAAAGGACCCAAAAAATTAAATCACCAATGAGAGAGGAGAAATAACAACCAACACTATAGAAATACAAGCAATTATAAGAGAATATTATGAAAAATTATATCCAAAAAATTGGACAATTTGGAAGAAATGGATAAATCTTAGAAACATATAAACTACCAAAACTAAAACAGGAAGAAACAGAAAACCTGAATTGACTGAAAACCAGCAAAGAAATGGAATCAGTAATCAAAAACCTTCCAACAAACAGAAGACCAGGGCCAGATGGCCTCCCAGGGGAATCTATCAGACGTTTAAAGAAGAGTTAATGCCTCTTCTTCTCAAACCACTCCAAAAATAGAAAAGGAAGGAAAACTTTCAAACTCATTCTATGAGGCCAGCATTACTCTGATTCCAAAACCAGACAAAGACTCCACTAAAACAGAAAACTATAGGCCAATATTCCTGATGAGTGTGGATGCAAAAATTCTCAACAATATACTAGCAAATCAAATCCAACAGTGCATTAAAATAATCACTCATAGTGGCCAAGTAGGATTTATTCTTGGGTTGCAAGGGTGGTTTAATAATCTCAAGTCAACCAATGTGATAAATCACATCAAGGATAAAAATAATATGGTCATTTCAATAGATGCAGAAAAAGCATTTGACAAAGTACAACATCCATTCATGATAAAAACCCTCAGCAAAGTAGGGAGAGAGAGGGAACATAGCTAGACATTATAAAAGCCATATATGAAAAACTCACAGCCAATACCATCCTCAAAGGGGAAAAATAGAGTTTCTCCTCTATGGTCAGGAACAAGACAGGGATGTCCACTCTCACAACTGTTATTTAATATAGCACTGGAAGTCTTAGCCTCTGCAATCAGACAACAAAAAGAAATAAAAGGCATCCAAATTGGCAAGGAAGAAGTCAAACTTTCACTATTTGCAGATGACAAATAAATATATAAAACTCAAAAGATTCCAATGAAAAATTTCTAGAACTAACATACAAACTAAATAAAGTTTCTGGATACAAAATCAACATACAGAAATCTATTGCATTTCTATACACCAATAACGAAGCAGCAGAAGGAGAAATCAAGGAATCAATCCCATTTACAATGGCACCAAAAACCATATGACACCTAGGAATAAACCTAACCAAAGAGGTAAAAGATCTATACTCTGAAAACTATCCAACACTGATGAAAGAAATTGAAGATGACACAAAGAAATGGAAAAACTTTCCATGCTCATGGATTGGAAGAATATTGTTAAAATGTCTATACTTCCCAAAGCAACCTACATATTTAATGCAATCCCTATCAAAACACCACCAGCATTTTTCACAGAGCTAGAACAAACAATCCTCAAATTTGTATGGAACCACAAAAGATGCAAAAGATCCCAAATAGTCAAAGCAATCTTGAAAAAGAAAAGCAAAGCCGGAGGCATTACCATTTCAGAATTCAAGTTATATTTCAAATTTTAAAAGGTTGACAGAACTCATAAACAAATCCATAAAAATATTTGCATTAACTGCCTTATATAGTCTCTTTAATATTTTCTACATTATATTTAGCAGATTTATACTCTAACTTATGTTTAGAGAGAATATAACAACTGTTTGGTCTTTCCTTCGGTATAGTTGATTGAAGCTTATTTTTTATTGATGATAGTTGAGAAAAGTTTCTTCCAGCTTCACAGTTTGTTGTTGAAAATGTCATATAAAAATATTTGATTGTTGTCTGTATTAGTTTACTAGGGCTGCCATAACAAATACCACAGTCTGGGGGGCTTAAACAACAAAAATTTGTTTTCACAAAATTCTGGAGGCTAAAAGTTTAACATCAAGGTGTTAGTAGGTTTGTTTTCTTCTGAGACCTCTCTTCTTGGCTCACACATGGATGGCTTCCTTCTCTCTCTATGCTCATGTGGTTGCCCCTCTGCTATCTATGTCCTAATGTCTTCTTCTTAGGAGAGGACCATTCATACTGAATTAGGACCCACCCTAAGGACTCCATTTTAAGTTTAATTATCTCTACAAAGGCCCTATTTCCAAATATAGTCACATTCCAAGACACTGGGATTAGACACTATATCACTATATATGAATTTTGAGGGAACACACTCCTGCTTATAACGTCAGATTTGGGGAAATGTCTCTCAATTTCTTTCACTTATGAGCCAAAAGATTTAAGTACATTAATTTTTTTCCTGTGCAATGACTGATTGTCAATACTCTGAATTGGTGATACATTAACTAGTTTGGTGTCTGTGTCCTCATTACACTGATTTATTGCTATATCTTTGTAGATGTCAAGTCAGCAAAAAGAAAATTAAAAACATTTGTTAATGATTCATATCTCTTCATTATTAGATTTTCAAACAATCTAATCATCTACATATTACTATTATTTGAAATTTATCACGTTCCCTTAATTAATTATTGTTTTGGGTATATTCTAAAAATGATTTATAGTTCCCTTCTCAATATTAATTTTAATTTATCTTACTCTCATCTTCACTGCTTTTGTTTTATAGTCCATTAATTTTTATTAAACTTTTAAAAATTTATTAAATAAGTTTAAATTATAATAGAAGCTACGTTTTATATAAAACTAAATCAGGAGCTTGGAATTCCTTACTGTTTTTAAAAAACTAAACTTTTTGCCAGATTGAAATTGAGCTTTATCAAGTATGACATTTCCCCCCTCAAAAAAGAAAAAAATAATGTGTGATGTTTCAATAACTATATATGCTGCATCATTGTGTATATAATCTTGATAGGAGAGAACTTCTATTTTGACAAGATATAGATGAGAACTGTATCCCCCACTTCCATTTTGCATATCTGATATTGGAAGTACTTTTATAAACTAAATTCTGCCTCCGTACATTTCAACTCTGTTGCTCGTTGACAACCCACATGCTTCCAGTGCCGCCTGCAATATGAGAGGTGCATTTCTTAAACTGGCTCTGTCCTGAAGCTTCATGATGCCAGGTGAGCTGGCACAGAAGGTGGTAGGGGTATTCCTGGAAGCCATTTTTACAGAGACAACTAGCAATAACTTCACTATATATGGAAATGACTGTGAACCACATAAATATATCCCACTCAACTCAAAAAGAATGCATCCCCATTTTACCTTTCACTTTAGACTTGAAAAGTGCCTGCATCAGTCAACATAAGGAGAAGTTGGAGTAGAAAGAGAAATCTTGGAGCACCTGGGTGGCTCAGTGGTTGAGCCTCTGACTTTGGCTCAGGGCATGATCCCGGGTTCTGGGATGGAGTCTTGCATCAGGCTCCCCTTGGCGAGCCTGCTTTTCCCTCTGCCTATGTCTCTGCCTCTCTATGTGTCTCATGAATAAATAAAATATTGAAAAAAAAAAAAGAAAGAGAAGTCTCTATTGATTGTGGTTAAAATTTCTTACTTTTGCAGATTTTACAAAATCGTATGACCATATAAATACGGTCAGGGTACTGGAAGGGTTTGTACAGGTAATGACTTTGAACCTTAAGCTTCATTGTTTTGTGGAAATCTAACCCTGGTGAAATATGCAGGAGCTCTGCTGTCCCCATGCCATGAATGTCATTTGAGATTTCTACCTGGTACAGTGGTTCCCTAAGGCTTGCCTTCAGATTAGTGCTAGTCCATAACAAAGGTTTCATTATTATAAAATAGAATGAAAAGGTTAAAGATTGACATCTAGATATCACATAGAATTGTCAACTGTTCTCTCTTGAGAAGGATGGTCATTTTTTTTTTTAATATTTTACTTATTTATTCATGAGACACACACACACACAGAGGCAGAGACATAGGCAGAGGGAGAAGCAGGCTCCATGCAGGGAGCCTGACATGGGACTTGATCCCCGGTCTCCAGGATCAGATCCTCGGCTGAAGGTGGCGCTAAACTGCTGAGCCATCCGGGCTGCCCAGGATGGTCATTTTTTAATGAGAATACATCCTTCTTTATTTGAAATACTGGTGACAATAGAGAGTACATTTTAAGTTTGCCAACTTATATCAGTCCCTGGCTCTGCTATCATAAATTCCTTCACTTTCAGCATATGTAGACAGGGGGAGAGAAAGAAAATGAAAGATTGCATGGGACAGTTGGCAGCCAGGTTTAGAAGAGCATTTACCTGTTTTGCCTATATTCCTTTTTAAAAAGATTTTATTATTTATTCACGAGAGAGAGAGAGAGAGAGAGAGGCAGAGACACAGGCAGAGGGAGAAGCAGGCTCCATGCAGGGAGCCCGATGTAGGACTCAATCCCTGGTCTCCGGGATCAGGCCCTGGGCTGAAGGCGGTGCTAAACCGCTGAGCCACCCGGGCTGCCCACCTATATTCCTTTGATCAGAATTCAGTCCTATGGTCCCACCCTAGATGCATGAATTCCTGGAAAATGTATGCACAGGAAGGAAATGCATCAGTGAACCATAGCATTTTCTATATCAGAATGTCTTTTCCTGGATTCTTTTTAAGATCTTATTTATTTGACAGAGAAAGAGAGTACCGACAAGCACACAAAAAGGGGGAGCAGCAGAGGGAGAGGTAGAAGCAGGCTCTCCGCTGAGCAGGGAGCCCGATGTAGGGATGGATTCCAGAACCCTGGGATCATGACCTGAGCTGAAGGCAAACGCCTGACTGAGCCACCCAGGCACCCCTCTTTTCCTGGATTCTGATAAAGTTTTAAGCAGTAGGAGTAAGACACGATCATGTTTCTAGGCCATTAGTCTATGTCATTATCTTTTACCACATAAGATAACAACCTCAATACCTAGTGTATTAGTTTTCAGTTGTGTAACAAATATCACAAACTTAATGGTTTAAAATAACACCCAATTATTACCTCACAGTTCCATGGGCTTGGCTGGATTCTCTACTCAGGGTGTTATATGCCAAAATCAAGGTATTGGCAGGTATGTACATTTTTCTGGAGGCTTTGAGGAATTATTCACTTCCAAACTCATTTAAGTTGTTCACAAAAATCAGTTCCTTACACCTATAGGACTGAGGTTCTGATTTCATTGACTTGGTGGCTTCCTCCATCTTCAAGCCAGCAATTGTACATCAAATACTTCTCATGCTTTAAATTTCTCTGCCACTTCTGCTTTTAAGGTCTCAGTGATTACCCTGGATCCACCCAAGTCATCCAAGATAATCTCCCTATTTAAAGTCAACCGATTTGGGATGCCTGGGTGGCTCAGTGGTTGAGAGTCTGCCTTCAGCTCAGGACGAGACTCCTGAGTTCCAGGATCAAGTTCCACATTGGGGTCCCCGCAGGGAACCTGCTTCTCTCTCTGTCTGTGTTTCTGCCTCTCTGTGTCTCTTATGAATAAGTAAATAAAATCTTTACAAAAAAAATAAAGTCAACTGATTCATAATCTCAGTTATATATGCAAAGTCTCTTTTGCCATGTAAGGTAATATATTCGTGGATATAACACCAGGGGGCAAAGGCCATAGGAGCCAACATTTTGCTTACCACACTAAGAGTATCTTGCAGGCTTAGCTTTCCTTCACCTTTTATTCATTTTCTAAATACACTAGGTCGCAAGAGACTTCAAGTACCTTGAAGCCTAAAATACCAAATGTTATCAGGTTTTCTCCCCTGTTCAATTACAGGTGTATGCAGAGGAGTGGACAAGTGTGTATCATTACTGTCTGGCTGGGTGTAGAGGACACTGGAGGGATGGGAAGGGGTCTGGTGTTATAAATGAGCGGGCACTAATGATTCTTCCCTATTCTAAAAAGAAAACACATTGTGCTATGGACCTGCTACATTTTTAATTCCATTCTCATTCTTATCCTTACCCCTAGGGCTATGACATTAACAAAAAATAAAAAAATCCAAAAATAAAAACTCTTTTGCTTATACTAGAAAAGACAATTCCAGGAATTCTTTAACACACACACACACACACACAGACACAACTCATGTTCCATATACATTCAGATCCTGAGATCTGCAGTAACTTGCAAATCTCACAGTCCAAGGTAGTGAATATCATTGATTTTTCTCCTCTGTCCAAGTCCATTCCTATGCAGAAGGTGCATGAGGTACACATTTCCCACTTTTCAAAGCAAGCTGATTAAGCAATTTACAGTACTCATAAGCAAGAACATGTTACAAACTTCTTTGTAATTTTCAAGGAGCTTTCCAAGCTGCCTAGTTTAGCAATCCACTGAATTTTTGTTGAAAGAATGAGTGAATGAATGAATAAAACTCAGTAAAGTATACTTCAACCATTGCAACAGTATCAGCAAATAAAATTTTAAAAAGACAGATCATAGAGAGTTCTGGCTCAAGATGGTGACATAGTAAGACTCTGAACTCACATCCTCCACAGTACACACCAGATTACTCCTCTTAGTAGAACAATTCCTTCTGAGAAAGAAAGAACTAAGGGCTGACTGAACAGCTACTGAACAATCAAAGACAGAAAGACTGCAATAAAACACCAATAAAAACAGAGACATGCTAACAAAAGAACCTCCATTCCTAGCACTTCAAATGGCAGTGGGGAGTGATAGCACTAGGGACTGGGAACAGATCCTTTTGTCCTTAGGCACAAAAACACCCCCACAGTTTATAAGAGCAACTGGCATGTAAAAGAGACAACACTAGAACTCTGCCAAGCAGTGGAGAAGCTACAGGAAAGCTCTCTAGGTCAGAGGTATGGCAGGTTTATATTTTCATCCCATTTAAAAGCCTAGACTGGAGGAGGGTCCAGACACCATAATAGGTGGGTCTGGGATCCTGTTGTCTCAGGTAGCTCATGACTATGGTGAGCCTGGGGTCCACAAGCCCAAACCAGCCCTGGATGCACTGGGGCACACAGACACAAAACAATGTAGCTTAAAAGAGTGGAGGAATGCTCTCTCTCCCTCCACCTCAAAAGCTGAGACTAGGTCTGGCAGCCATAAGGGGTGGGTTTGAATGCCATAATTGGAGGGTCTAGATAATATAACTGGTGAATCAGATTGTCATAGGGAGCTTGTGACCTCACCCAGTGTCCTTAGGCCCACACAGCCTTGGTTGCATTGGGGCACACAAAAAAGTGCCACAGTTTAAAAGGGCTAAGGAACTGTGGGAATGCTCTCTCCCCCTCCACCTTAAAAGTCCAGACCAGAAAAAAAAAAAAAAAAAAAAAGTCCAGACCAGAGCAGGGTCTGATTCATGTTGAGCTTGTGACCAAAGCAAGCCCAGAGTCCATAAGCCTGTAACAGCTGCCTTGTGGTGCTAAGGCAAAAACAATAAGATGTGTTTTGGGGGTATGTGTGTCTGTGTTTTAATGTTTACTATTTTATTTATTTTACTTAAAATTTGTCTTTTTTTTTCTTTTTAGTTTTGTTCTTTTCTTTCTTGTGCTCTTTCTCTCTCTCTTTTTCTTTTATTATTTTTCTCTTTTTGATTCTTCCTATAAAAAACTATGGTTTAAAAGAATACCTACAGCTGTAGCTAGCTAGCAAGTCACCAAGCACAGAGTCTGCATAATAACCATACATGAGACCACTCTTTCAAGTTGAGAAGTAGCTATTTTGACTAGTTCATAGAAACAAACACAGAAAGTGAAGCAAAATGGGGAGACAGAAGACTATGAACCAAAATAAAGAATAAGAAAAAAAGAGAAGGAAATGAAACAGAGATGAGTAATATGTCTGAAAAAGAATCTAAAGTAATGTTCTTAATCTAAAGATCTTCACTGGGCTGGAGAAAAGAAAGAAAGAACTCAGTGAGACCTTCAACAAAGAGATAAAAAATATTAAAAAGAACCAATTAGAACTAAAGACTGTAATAACTAAAATAAAAACCACACTAGAGGGAATTAACTGATTAGAGGATTCAAAATAATGTATCAGTGATCTGGAAGGTGTCTGGAAAGCACACAAGCTGAACAGCAAAAGAAAAAAAGAATTTTTTGGAAATGAGGAAAGATTAATAGATTTCTTGGAAAACATCAAGTGAACAAACATTTGGGGTCCCAGAAAAGGTAGAAGAGAGAAAGAGAGGTATAAAAAACTTATTTCAAGAAATAATACCTGAATAAAAAAAAGAAAGAATACCTGAAAATGTCCCAATCTAAGGAGGGAAACACACATCTAAATCCAAGAAGCACAGAGAGTTTGAAATAGATGAACTGAAGGAAGTCCACAGCATGACACAAAATAATTAAAATGCCAAAGGTTAAAGATAAAGAGAGAATCCTAAAAGTAGTAGGAGAGAAACAAAAATTTACCTACAAGGGAAAACCTATAAGGCTATTAGTTGATTTTTCAGCAGAAATTTTGCAAGCCAGAAGGCAGTGGTATGACATATTTAAAGTGCTGAAAGGAAAAAACTTACAGCCAAGAATATTCTACCCAGTAAGGTTATTATTCAGATTTGAAGAAGAGATAGAGAGTTTCTCAGACAAACAAAAAACAAAGGAGTTTATCATCACTAAACCAGCAGCCTTACAAGAATGTTAAAAGGACTTATTTTTTTTAATAATAAATTTATTTTTATTGGTGTTCAATTTGCCAACATACAGAATAACACCCAGTGCTCATCCCGTCAAGTGCCCCCCTCAGTGCCCGTCACCCACTCACCCCCACCCCCTGCCCTCCTCCCCTCCCACCACCCCTAGTTCGTTTCCCAGAGTTAGGAGTCTTTATGTTCTGTCTCCCTTTCTGATATTTCCTACCCATTTCTTCTCCCTTCCCTTCTATTCCCTTTCACTATTATTCATATTCCCCAAATGAATCAGAACATATAATGTGTGTCCTTCTCCGATTGACTCATTTCACTCAGCATAATACCCTCCAGTTCCATCCACATTGAAGCAAATGGTGGGTCTTTGTCATTTCTAATGGCTGAGTAATATTCCAGTGTATACGTAGACCACAGCTTCTTTATCCATTCATCTTTCCATGGACACCGAAAAGGAGTTCTTTAAGTGAAAAGAAATGGCATAATTAGACATAATTATAAGAAAAATATGAAAAAGATATGTAAAATATGACAACATATGTGTTTGAACTTAAATGACCATCAAATTAATATGGACTGCTATTTACTTAGGATGTTATATATAAACTTCATGGTAACCACAAACCAAAAACCCATGATAGAGCCACAAAAAATAAAGAGAAGACAAATAAAACACTATAGGTATTGGTCATAAAGAAAGGAAGTGAGAGAAGAAAGGAACAAAGAAGAGTTACAAAAACTGCCAGAAAACAAATTTTTAAAATGGCAATAAGTACAAGCTTATCAATAATTACTTTATTTATTTTTATATTTATTTTTTAAAAGATTTTATTTATTTACTCATGAGAGACACAGACACAGAGAGAGAGGCAGAGACACAGGCAGAGGGAGAAGCAGGCTCCATGCGGGAGCCGGAGGTGGGACTTGATCCCAGGTCTCCAGGATCATGCCCTGGACTGAAGGCGGTGCTAAACCGCTGCACCACCGTAATTACTTTAAATGCAAATGACTTAAATGCCTTAATCAATAGACCACAGAGTGGTGGAATGGAGAGAAAAATAAGACCCATCTACGTGGGTCTGTCTATAAGAGATTCACCTCAGACCTAAAGATGCATACAAAGTGAAGGGATGGAAAAATATTTTTTTTCACTATGCAACTGGAAGTGAAAAAGAAAAAAAAAAGGCCTGGAGTGGCAATACTTATATCAAATTAAAGACTTTAAAATAAAGACTGTAACAAGAGACAAAGAAGGGAGTTACATAACGATAAAAGGATCAATCTAATAAGAGGATATAATAATTGCAAATATCTACACAACCAACATTGTAGCACCTAAATAAATAAAGCAACTATTAACAGACATAAAGAGAGAAATCGATGGTAATACAATAATAGTAGGGAACTTTAATATTCCACTTACGTCAAAGGATAGATCATTCAGACAGAAAATCAATAAGGAAACAATATCTTTCAATGACATTGGACCAGACATAATAGATATATACAAAACATCCTGTCCAAAACAACAGCATGCATTCTTTTCAAGCACAAATGAAACACTCTCCAGAACAGATCACATATTGGGCTATAAAACAAGCTTCAATACATCTAAGAAGATCAAAACTATATCATGCATTTTCCCAACCACAGTGGTATGAAGCTACAAATAAATCACAAGAAAAAAACTGGAAAAAACCCCACAAACACATGGAGACTAAATAACATGATACTAAACAACCAATAAATCAATGAAGCAATCAAAGAAGAAATAAAAAAATACATGGAGACAAATAAAGATGAAAACACAATAGTCCAAAATCTCTGGGACACAGCAAAAGGAATTCTAAGAGTTAAGTATATAATAAGTAATGAAATTGAATTAGTAACCAAAAAAACTACACCAAATGAGAAGACTAAGACCAGATGGATTCACAAGTAAATTCTATCAGACTTTTAAAAAATAATTAACTATTCTCCTCAAACTATTCCAAAAAAGTAGATGCAGAAGGAAAACTACAAATATATTATATGAGGCCAGCATTATTCTGACACTAAAACCAGATAAAGACACCACACACAGACAAAACTATACCAAATATGCCTGAAGAGCACAGATGTAAAAATCCTCAACAAAATATTACTAGGCCATACTTCAACAATACATCAAAAAGACCATTTATCATCATCTTGGGATTGTGGTTCAATATTCACAAATCAATGTCATACACCACATTAAGAAAATGAAAGATAAAGATCATATGATCAACTCAAAAGATGTAGAAAAAGCATTTGACAGGAGTAAAATATCCATTAATGATAAAAACTCTCAACAAAATGGGGTCAGAGGGAACATAGCTCACCATAATAAAGGCCATATATGAAAATCCCACAGCTAACATTATCTTCAATGGTGAAAATATGAGAGCTTTCCCTCTAAGGTCAGGAATAAGACAAGGATGTCCACTCTTGCTACTTTTATTCAACATAGTTCTAGAAGTCCTAGCCACAGCAATCAGACAAGAAAAAGAAATAAGAGGCATCCATATTGATAAAGAAGTTAAACTGTCACTATTCACAGACAACCTAACAATATACATATATAATCCTAAATATTCCACCAAAAAACTACTAGAAATAATAAAACAAATTTAGTAAAGTGGCAAGATACAGAATAAATATCCTGAAATCAGTAGCATTTCTATACACTAACAATGAAGTTGCAGAAAGAAAAGTTAAAACACCATCCACCATTTACAGTTGTACAAAAAAGAACTAGTACAATTCCTATGTATTTAGGAATAAACCAAAGAGTTTAAATACTTGTACTCGGAAAACTAAAACACCGATGAAAGAAATTAAAGATGACATATACAAATGAAAAGATATTCCATGCTTATGGATTAGAAGGATTATTAATGTCAAAATGTCCATATTACTCAAAGCAATCTACAGATTCAATACAATCTTTATCAAAATACTCCCAACAGCATTTTTCACGAAACTAAAACAAATAATACTAAAATTTGTATGGAACTGCAGAAGACCCTGAATAGCCAGAACAATTCTGGGAAAGAAGAACAAAGCTGGAGGTATCATAATTCCAGATTTCAAGATGTACTATAGACCTATAATAATCAAAACAGTATGGTACTGACACAAAAACAGATACAAAGATCAACAGAATAGGATAGACACCCCACATTTATATGGTCAATTAATCTATAACAAAGGAGGCTGGAATACAATGGGGAAAAGACAATCTTTTAATAAATGATTCTGGGAAAACTGGACAGCTATATGTAAAAGGATGAAACTGAAATACTTTCTTACACCACACACAAAAATAAACTAAAAATGGATTAAAGACCTAAATGTGAGACCTGAAGCCATAAAAATCCTAGAGGAGAACACAATGTGGTTCAATATTTAGGCAGTAATTGCTCTGACATCAGCACAGCAACATTTTTCTAGATACATATCCCAAGGCAAGGGAAACAAAAGCAAAAATAAACAATTAGGAATATCAAAATAAAAAGCTTTTGTACAGCAAATGAAACCATCAACAACAACAAAAAAAGACAACCTACTGAATCAAAGATATTTTCAAGTGATATATCCAATAAGGGGTTAATATCCAAAATATAAAAACACAACTCAACACCAAAAATACAATCTGATTAAAAAATGGACAGAACACCTAAATAGACATTTTATCCAAAGAAGACATACTCATGGTCAACAGACACATGGAAAGATGCTCAACATCACTAATCATTAGGTAAATGCAAATCAAAACCACAATGAGATATCATCTAATGCCTGTTAGAATGGCTAAAATCAAGAAGACAAGAAACAACAGATGTTGGTAAGGATGGGGGGAAAAGGAACTCTTGTGCACTGTTGGTGGGAATGTAAATTGGCATGGCTACCTTGGAAGACAGTATGGAGGTTCCTCAAAAGAAGTAAAAATAGAAATACCATATAATTCAATAATTCCACTATTGGGTATTAACCCAGGAAAAATGAAAAAGATATATATCACCTGTATGTTTACTGTGGCATTATTTACACTATCCAAGACATGGAGGTATGTAAATGTTCATTAGTAAACAAATGGATAAGGAAAATGTGGTATATATACACAATGGAAAATTACTCAGCCACAAGAAAGGATGAGATTTCACCATTTGAGGCAACATGGGTGCATCTAGAGGGTATTATGCCAAGTGAAATAAATCAGACTGAGAAAGACAAATACTATATGATTCTACTCAGAAATGGAATCTAAAAAAAAATGAATAAACAAACAAAAGTAGAATCAGAAATGTAAATACAGAGAACAAAGTAATGGTTACCGGGCTTGGGGTGCTGGGGGGGTGGTGGGCAAAATGGGTAAAGGGGAGAAGGAGATACAAGCCTCCAGCCATGGAGTTACTAAGTCACAGGAATAAAAAGCAGAGTATAAGGAATATAGTCAATGATGCTGTAATAGCGATGTAATGGGATAGATAATGGCTCTATCTGTGCTGAATATAGCATGATGTATAAACTTGTCAAGTCGCCAAGTTGTACAGTTGAAACTAATGTAACATTGTGTGTCAACTATACTCAAATAAATAAATAAATACACATTAAAAAGACAGATCATATAACGTGGTCATGTGTATCATAAAAGTATTAGTATCCGAAGAAACAGCAGGTTCGCATCATATATTTTGACAGTAATTTTTCTTGTTATGTCTGAACTCCAGAATCACTTGCTGTAAAAGGGCCTTTTTGTGTTTTATGCCACTAGTTTATATGTTTTAAGATGGGCATCACATAAACTGCTTTCCATAAAAATAGTATTTTCATAGAAAAACAGTGTTTTCATAGATAATTATAATTTTTGCATTGTCTTTCAAAACTAGACACAGCATTTGACTCCAAGTTAGAGATGTCAAGAGGTAATCACACAAAACTAAATCTAACCTGCTGTTACTTTCTGTGGCAGGGAGTAAGTAGCTATGTGCTACTGATCACTTCGGTAGAAAAACATTTGTTAAAATAGTGTGTATGGCAAAATAACTAGTTGTTTTTTTTGCTTTTTACCCAATTTTCTTCAGATTCTATCAATATAATGAAGATACTTTTAAAAATTTTAAATAATTTATTGTGAAATAACCCCAATCTTATAGGAAAGTTGCCAGAACAGATAAAGAACTATAATATCTTTCACCTACATTTCCCCAATGTTTCTATTTTACTGCACAATATTACTATATAATATTTGCTGCATCACTCACACTCCATTATCATTAATTTATTTCTGATGTTCAAATTGTCAGACTGGGTCCTGTGCCCCTTTGACATGTCCTCTTCATTCTTGAAGTATTTATATACTTTCTGATATAAAAAGATATTCCAGGCTCATCTTGTATTTTATTTGCCTCAGTCTTAGTATCAGCCACTTTTCCAAAGTGCTCTGATTCCTTTCAGAGGAGAATGGCATTTAGAAAGCAAAATATGGGTCCATGGTGTACTCATTACTACTGTAGTATCATTACTTCCAGGCTTTCTTAGTAGACAGAACTAGGGTATATAAGCAGGCATATAAATATACACATATACATCCATAACTATTTCCATTTCCATGCATATTTATGTATTTATTTTATTTTTTTCATATTTATGTATTTTAAAACCATGAGTTCACATTGTTACCTCTGATTTAAATCCCATATCTTAAGGTTCTCCTAGCATTTCCTCCTGCCTATGGTTTAAATAGCTTTTCTGGCACTAAGGAATGTGGCTCTCATTTTCCCTAACTTGTTTACTCAGTGTAATCAATTCCTGACTAAATCAGTCATTTCCTCCTATTGCTACCTTAGTCTCCCTATTCCCTATTGTCTCATATCCTTGGCTAATACACCTGCCGGCCTGTGCCTCCCCATGGTGCTCCCAACCCTTTGCAGCTGCACTAACACCTTCTGTCATCTTGCTGACTTCCCCATACCGGGAAAAGAAGGGGAAGGGACAAGATACTGTCCTTTAAATTTCATTTAACAGGAGTGCCTGGCTGGCTCTCTAGTGGGTTAAGTGCCCAATCTCGATTTTGGTTCAGGTCATCTCAGGGTTGTGAGATTGAGCCCCACATTGGGCTCTGTACTAAGCATGGTACCTGCTTAAGATTCTCTCTCTCCCTCTGCCCCTCCTCCACCTCTGTCTCTAAAAAAAAAAAAAAAAAAAGAAAGAAAGAAAGAAAGAAAGAAAGAAAGAAAGAAAGAAAGAAAGAAAAGAAAAAGAAAGAAAGAAAAAAAAGAAAAAGAAAAAAAATTCATTTACAATACTTTCAGTTTTACATGGTATCAGTCCGGCCAAATCCCATTCAATTTCCATTGACTAAAGTTCAGTATTTTTAGTTAGAGTCCAGGATATTTTGAATAAATATACATGTTGCATATTGTTGATAATGATGGTTATGGTTAATCATAGATAACAATATTTTGGAATAAAAGTCCTAATTGGCACTTTATTTATGAACACCTTGATTAAGGAGAAAAAAACTGAGAGACATACAAAAATACATACAATCAAGATGTTGGAAGTAATGATGAAAGAAAGGAAAAATAAGAATAGGGCCATAAAATTGAGCCAAAAATGAGAGTGACAAAGTGTTTCAGATTGAGTCAGAAATGTAACTCTAGGTTTTCTTACACACTCTGCCAAATGTCTGGATCTTGACTCCACTATTCAGTAGATTAGGTTCTGGGCAAAGCACTAAACCTTCCTGTGCTTCAGTTTCCTCATTGGTGAAGTAAGGATACAAATAATTATTAATTACCTCATTGGATTGGTGTGAGAATTAAATAAACTAATCTATGTAAAGTCTTGGTGCTTAGCATGTATTTAAATCCTCAAAAAGTCTAGCTATTGTTATTAGTTGAGGTAGGGTTACTTTCTCCAGTTTATAGAAGGGTAAAACAACTCAGAGGCCTGGAAATTTTTTTAAATGATTTTATTTATTTATTTGACAGAGAGAGAACACCAGCAGGGGAAGGGGCAGAGGCAGAGGGAGAAGCAGACTTCCAGCTGAGCTGGGAGCTTGATGTGAGGCTCAATCCCAGGACCCTGAGATCATGACCTGAACTAAAGTCAGATGCTTAACCATCTGAGCCACCCAGGTGCCCCCAGAGGCCTGAAAAATTAATATGCTTCTCAGACTTCCTCAGTATCACCTTCTCAACTAGAGAACAGGTAGTCATAGTTATTTCTAAATTGAGGCTTTTGTCCTCAATTTTGAAATGTAGCTATTGTGCAAAATTGATTAAAGATCTATATCATTTAGCTATCAAGTAAAAAGGGGCAAAGGTAAAGACAATTCTTTTTTTTAAAATGTTTTATTTATTTATTTGAGAGAAATAAAGCAAGAGAGAGCAGGAGTAGGGGGAGGGGCAGGGTAAGAGGGAGAAATAGACTCCCCGCTGAGCAGGGAGCCCAACCCAGGCTTGATTCCGGGACTCTGGGATCATGACCTGAGCCAAAGGCAGATGCTTAACCAACCGAGCCACCCAGGCGCTCGGGTAAAACAATTATTAAGAAAATTGAAGGAGATCCCTGGGTGGCTAAGCAGTTTAGCACCTGCCTTTGGCCCTGGGTATGATCCTGGAGTTCCAGGATCGAGTCCCACGTCGGGCTCCCTGCATGGAGCCTGCTTCTCCCCCTGCTTCTCCCTCTGCCTGTGTCTCTGCCTCTTTCTCTCTGTGTATCTCATGAATAAATAAATAAAATATTAAAAAAAAGAAAATTGAAGATCTAGACAATTTTCTTATCTACGTCAGCAGATATAGCAGAAAGCCTTTTTTCTCAGAAAAGAACCTATGCATATGCATAAATGTCTGCACAAAAACTTGATGGAGACCACAGAGTCCCATATCCAAATGTGACAAATCCACATCAGAGAGGCTGAAGGATAATTATACCAATTGTCTGCCTCATCCATGAAAGAAACAATGGCTCAGTGTCTGAGGAGAGCATCTGAATGAAGGCCTGCTTGGATTTTGTTTCAAGTAGCTGAATGAAGTGACCTATTGCGTAGGGTCTCTTGGTATCATTCACTTGTACCTTGGATGATGTCTATCAAATTTCTGTTTTACCTTTTCATCT
Source organism: Canis aureus (assembly GCF_053574225.1). Lineage (NCBI taxonomy): Eukaryota > Metazoa > Chordata > Mammalia > Carnivora > Canidae > Canis > Canis aureus. Next base: position 11,278,715 of record NC_135643.1, read on the forward strand.
GGGCAGTGACTAATGAAGAAATCTGGTTTTACCTTAAAACTGCTCTTCTTTACACAATATCGAACATATAATACACATAACATATACAAAAAAGTTTGTTTTATTTTTATGAAGTATGTTTAAAAAGATTTATTTATTTTAGAGAGGAGGAGCATGGCCCCAGGGGAAGGGCAGAGGGAGAGGGAGAGAAGCAGACTTCCCACTGAGTCGCGGGGCCCAATGCAGGGCTTGATCTCAGGATTTTGAGCAGAAACCAAGAGTTGAATGCTCAACTGATTGAGTCACCCAGGTGCTCCTTATGAAGCTTTTTTTTTTTTTTTGTGATTAAACATAATTCAAACTTAAAGTTTATAAAATTATTTATGAAGAATATTCTTTTCTATTTTGTAGTAGGCCTGTTTAAAAGTTTTTTGACTTGCCAGCATCTTTGCAAATCAGAATTATTTTAGAAATGTGATTTTATGTTGTGCTGATTAAGTCAAACTGTACACTATGATCTTGCATCCTTTTACTATCTTTATCCTCTGACATGATTTTAGATACTGATGAAATATAGCCTTGCTGAAAACAGCATCAACATTTCTGAATAATGAATCAATCCTGTCCTGATTTGCAACTTGGGCATGTTGGTGACATTAATTATCATGTATCTTCAAACTCTGAAGATGACTGTGGTATAGCTTCCTGCCTTTTCCAACATAGTAGCCAACAATTTAGACAAAATACAGATATAATTATGGCCCTGACAACCAGAAAGGATGGTAAATTTCCCTTATGACTGAGCACTTGGACAATACTTCAAATGAAGACCTAGGCCTACCAAACTTAAATAACTTTCTCTTGTGGGGGCTGATCCTTGCCCCATTCTGTCTCTATCCTTTGACATCAGAGAGAAGGTAGTCTATAGCAAAAGGTCCCAGCATTAGCTTAGCTTTGTAAATTAATCCCTTCTTTGACTACATGTTATCACTGAGATAATGATTTATGTTTTCTAATTTGACAGTGTTTTAATTTTAAACAGGAATAATTTACTTTGCAATATTCTTTGGTATTGTATAGTCTCTTCTAAACATTCTGTGCTTATGATGTCAATTTGCTATAATTTTCCCTGTCCACTGATTTGGTGCCTTCATCTATTCTCTCTTTGCCAACCTTCTCCTGTTACCACCCCCACACCAGAACAGAGGAGGGCTGCAGTCCCAGCAGAAGTAGACAACTCACTAATGCTCTGAAGGTGGTAGTAGAAGGAGTAGCAGCAGGAGCAGCACCTGGGTGGCTCAAACAGTTAAGCTTCTGACTCTTGATTTCAGTTCAGATCCTGGTCTCAGGGTCAGGAGATCAAGCCCTGCCCCGACCCCATGCTGGGCATGGAGCCTGCTTGAGATTCTTTCTCTTCCTTTTCCTCTGCCTGGTTCCTCCCACCAGCTTCCATGTGCCTGCGCTCTCTCTCTTTCTCTCTCTCTCTCTTAAAAAAAAAAAAAGAATAGCCGCAGGAGGCAAAGGTTGAAAGAAGACTATGGAGTCAGCAAACTGGAAAATACTACCATGTGCTTTCACTCAGCAGTATCTACCACGTGAACTATATCAGAACTAGGATCTAGGATATTTAGGTGTAATTACCTTTTCTGTAGGGAAAGGGAAAAATATTATATCCATCATAATAACTAATGCGCTTACAGTTCTTTCTGTTTACAAAGTATTTTCACAAGCATAATTTTGTTTGATTCTTACAATAACCCTTGAGATAGGCATAAAAGGCATTATTATACTCACGTCTTTGCCAGTGAAATGACAGAGGTTCAGAAAAGTTAAATGGAGTTAGCATTAGATCTTAAAAGTATAGGGCCCAGTACCATGATTTTAGATACTGATGAAATATAGGACTGCCCTCATTTCAGATGCCAACTGCAAGTTCCAGGCCTCCCACACTTCTGGCTGACTGGCTATAAATAAATCAGGGGTTCCCATGATCTCCTCTTCAGGTTTGATAATTTGCTAGAACTATTCACAGAACTTTAGGAAGGAACTTACTTACTGTTTTATCATAAAGAACACAACATAATAATGGCCAAACGGAAGAGATGCGTAGGAGAAGATATAGAGGGGAGGGATGCTGGAGCTTCCACGTCCTCTCTGGTGCACCATCCTCCTAGTACCTCAATTTGTTCACTAACCTGGAATGTCTCTGAACCTTGTTGCTTAGTGATATTCATGAAGGTTCCATTATGTAGGCATTATTAATGAGATCACTGGCCATCGGTGATTGAATCAATCTCCGGCCCCTGTCCCCTCCTTAGAGTTCAGGGTGTAGGAATGGTTTATAATAAACTAGTAAGTAAAGTGCCTTCCTAAAATTCTGTGAACAGTTCTAGCAAACTATCAAACCTAAGAAGGCAATCATGGGAAAGAATATAAGAACACTAATTCAAAGAAATATATGCACCCCTAAATTTATAGCAGAATTATTTACAATAGCCAAGAAATGGAAGCAACCCAAATGTCTATCAATTGATGAACAGATAAAGATGTGGTAAAATATGCAACAGAACATTACTCAGCCAGGAAAAAAAAAAATGAAATCTTACCATTGGCAATACATGGATGGAGCTGGAAAGTATAATGCTAAGTGAAATAAATCATTCAGAGAAAGACAAATACCATATGATTTCATTGATATGTGGAATTTAAGAAACAAAACAAATAAAGGGAAAAAATAAGAGAGAGAGAGAGAGAAATCAAGGAGCAGATTTTTAATTAGAGAGAGCAAACTGATGACTACCAGAAGGGAGGTGGTCAGGGGATGGGTTTATATAGGTGATGGGGATTAAGAAGTGCACAGGTCATGATGAGCACCTGGTGATGTCTGGAATTGTTCAATCACTATATTGTACACCTGAAACAAATGTAACAATGTATGTTAACTACTTGGAACTAAAATAAGTTAAAAAAAGGTTCCAACCGTCTAATCGTGCTCTGGTCTTTCTGGTGACTAGAATCCATCCTTAAAAAATACTGTAAGTGGAAAGAGAGACATCTATTAAGTGACTATTTTGTGGCAGACATTGTATTAAAGCAGTTTATATACATGATCCCATTGATTTCCCAAGAATTCTTATAGATATTATTCCCGTTTTGCATCTGAGGAAATTGAGGCTTGTCTTAAGCCATAAAATTAAAAAGTGATAGAGCCTAGATTCAAACTCCTTTTGATTCCAAAGCCGGTAGCTTTCTTCTACACATTTTCAAACTTTTCCCACTGCAATCAATCCAGTGTTAAAAATAAATATAACACTGTAACCCAAATACAGTCACCATAAATTGAAACAAAACTTTGTCAAATATCCTTACTATGTGTGATGTCTTATTCTATTCTGTTTTTCCATTAAAAATGCACTAAACTTGATTTTATGATTCATTAATGGGTTGTGAACTACAGTTCAAAAAACACAGCACCCTGTGTTCCCTTTTCTGTCACCATTCCTTTAATACTTTGGAAGAATCTTTCTCTTCATTGATAACCAAGAGTCTTCTTTTCAGCTTTGCTTAGACCTTAAGTACCGAAATTAAATGAGATGTCATCTTAGACTTTGCGTCTTTAAATTCATAATAGCTCATACAAAATATTGTAGCATGATTCTTCCTGTGGTCTTAGGCACTTTAGGCTCCCTACCTCCTCCCCCTTCTCTCTCTTTCTCTTCTTGACCACATCCCTGTGAGGGGGCAGAGAGACCCATTAAAATCGAACCCTGTCATTTTCTGAACCAATGAGCAGTTTGTTGTTTGAGGAGACTCCAAGGCCATGTCTATAAGAGGCAAATGTAGGCAAGTTATCCTCTGATTTACATTTGGCTTAAAATCTTCTCTGAGTGGGTGGATTGGGTAGTGGTAGAGGTGGGATTGGGCTATGTATCATTTACCCTGGCAATATTCCTTGGGACAACGTGTGCTTGGGTGAGCTGGCATCCCTAACTTATTTTCTGGTGGATGCCATTGTGTACCAGTTAGGTCATTTATAGCAACCATTCACAACTCTTCCTTGGGTAACGGTCTATCAGAGCTTTCAACGTGAAATTTAAACACCATCAGTCTGTCAATGGTTATGTTAGATTTTGATAATTGCTGGCATTCATTTAACCTTCTCACACACATTCTCTTATTGAATCTCAGAGCAACCTTGTGATGAGAATGTTATTACATTTTATATTAGCAAAAAGGCTAGGTTTGCAGGTGGCTTTAGTTCAGGAGACAGAAGGGTAGGAGAGGGTTGAATAGAGAACGAGATGAGAAAGAAAGTAGTAGAAATGAGGTTTACACGCACACACATACAAACGCATCAAAAATAAACTTTTGAGGGGTTTTGGTGTCCAAGTTAATTCTGTCCTGCTTTCTTCTTTTTCTGGCTTTGATTGTCTGGGCTCTGTTATCATCTGTTTCAGCCAACATTATAACAGTTTAAATCCTAGAATTTTCTATCCTTGGCTTTCCTGATTTAGTAAAGAAGATTGAAATTGGCTCTCAGATCTGAGCTTATTTTGTAATCACAGGCAGATTAAGCCTTCAAGCGGAAGAGATTTTACTTCTTTTGTTGGGCAGTGGTTCTCAAATACTGGTGCACACAGGAATAATCTAAGAAGCGCCTTAAAATGCAGACTCCTGAGCTTCATGAAGATAAATTCTGATTTGATAGGTCAGAGGTGGTTCCCTGAAATCTACAATAAAAAAATTTAGAGTTAACAATTTGAATCAAGGTGATTCAGATTCAAGTCATCTAGGACCCATATTGTGAAAAATGTGAATTCCAGATATTATAAAACACATGTACAAGTAATCTACTTCATGGGCCTGCCTCCTTTTTATTCTCATTTTACAATAGTCATAAGGATCTCAAATATTTTTATTAAAGACAATAACAATAATGTTTATTAATAACAACCATCAACACAAACAGCTATCTAAAAGTGTCTTCAGCCACATAATCAGCCAAGATATAGGTTTCCTGCACAATGTGAGGATCAACCTGGAGACTGGATAAACTGCTGCCTGTGGTAGAGACTATTAGTGCTCTTCCATATCTGAGTGCTCCTCCATATTTCCTGGCTTCCCTTGGAGTTTGGCTGGCCCTGTGACTGGGTCCTGGCCATGGAACATGGACAAAAGTAAAAAACCATTTTCAGACTTGATCTCTAAAACACCCAGAATAGTCTTTATGTTCTTTGTTTTCTCTTCCTCATCTTCAGAGAAGTAATGCCAGGGTGACCTTGAAGTTGAAGATTGGTAGAACAAAATGGAAACAGCCTAGATTCATGAATCACTGCCCAGAGGAGAGCTACTTGGCCTGCACTGAATTCTGACATGAACAAAAATAAGCTTCTATGTACTAAGCTGCTTATTTATTGCAACTTCTTTATTTTGGCAGCATAGTTTATCATATCCTAATACCACTGTTATGTTATTAAGAACTAATTAACAATATTGATGGAAATTCTTCCTTTATTATATCAAAAGAGACTTAATTTGAACTGAATTGGGTCAATAACCAAGCAGAACAAAGCCTGGGCAATCTTGCCATTGCCCCTTAAACCAATATCCCACACAACTATTCCAACCAAATATTTGCTGAAAGGTATAATCCAATCTTGTTTAGCATGCAAGGAATAAATATCCACTTACTCATCCAAGGAAAATTTCTGGCCTTCTACCTTAAGCTTGATCACAAATCAACCTTTTCTTTACTGTTTCATTTATAAAAGATTATGAACTCCCTTGAATGTCAAAGAGAAATTATACCTATGAATTAAACAGCTATTACATTCAACAGCTGTTATATACCCATTGGGAAAGTAGAAACTAACATGGTATCTTAAAGGATGAAAAATAGTAAGAACCTCAAAAGGTACTGGTACAACTTTTCAAATTTCTTCAAAATGCATTTAACTTGTCCCATTATCTTTCCCAGAAACATTGAGTATTGACCCTATTTACTAATATTAGAAAAACTGCTTTTTTTCTGTGCTAGTACAGTGTTTCCAACTAATGCAAATGAAAGTACAACTATTAAAAATCTTTGGGAGGGATCCCTGGGTGGCGCAGCGGTTTGGCGCCTGCCTTTGGCCCAGGGCGCGATCCTGGAGACCCGGGGTCGAGTCCCACGTCGGGCTTCTGGTGCATGGAGCCTGCTTCTCCCTCTGCCTGTGTCTCTGCCTCTCTCTCTCTCTCTGTGTGACTATCATAAATAATAAAAAAAAAAAAATTAAAAAAAAATCTTTGGGATACAGCAAAAGTGATCCTACAAAGGAAATACATTGCAATACAAGCCTCGTTCAAAAAACTGGAAAAAACTCAAACACACAAGCTAACTTTGCACCTGAAGGAATTGGAGAAAGAACAGCAAATAAAGCCTAAACCAAGCAGTAGAAGAGAGACAATAAAGATTAGAGCAGAACTCAATGAAATAGAGACTAGAAGAACTGTAGGACAGATCAATGAAACCAGGAGCTGGTTCTCTGAAAGAATTAATAAGATAGATAAACCCCCAGCCAGCCTTATTAAAAAGAAAAAATACTCAAATTAATAAAATCACAAACAAAAGAGGAGAGATCACAACCAATATCAAGGAAATACAAATGATTTTAAAAACGTATTATGAGCAGCTATATGCCAACAAATTCGGTGATCTGGAGGAAATGGATGCATTTCTGGAAAACTACAAATTACCAAAACTGAAATAGGAGGAAATAGAAAACCTGAACAGGCCAATAACCAGCGAGGAAATTGAAGCAGTCATCAAAAACCTCCCAAACATAAAGATCCAGGGCCAGATGGCTTCCCAGGGGAATTCTACCAAACATTTAAAGAATAATACCTATTCTACTAAAGCTGTTTCAAAGGATAGAAGTGGAGGGAATACTTCCAAACTTGTTCTATGAAGCCCAAATTACCTTGATCCCAAAACAGACAAAGACCCCACCAAAAAGAATTACAGACCAATATTCCTGATGAACATGGATGCAAAAATTCTCAACAAGATACAAGCCAGTAGGATCCAACAGTACATTAAGAGAATTATTCACCACGGGTGAATTATTTACCAAGGGTGTTTCAACACTCTTAAAACAATCAACATGATAAATCACATCAACAAGAGAAAAGACAAGAACCATATGATCCTCTCAATTGATGCAGAGAAAACATTTGACAAAATACAGCATCCATTCCTGATTAAAACTCTTCAGAGTGTAGGGCTAGAGGGAACATTCCTCAATATCATAAAGGACATTTATGAAAAGCCCACAGCGAATATCATTCTCAATGGGGGAAATCTGAGAGCCTTTCCCCTAAGATCAGGAACACAACAGGGATGTCCACTCTCACTGCTGTTGTTCAACATAGTACTAAAAGTCCTAGCCTCAGCAATCACACAACAAAAAGAAATAAAAGACATTCAAATTGGCAAAGAAGTAAAATCTCCCTCTTCGCAAGTGACATGATATTGTATATAGAAAACCCAAAGGATTCCACCTCAAGATTGCTAGAACTCATACAGCAATTCAGCAAATTGGAAGGATACAAAATCAATACACAGAAATCAGTGACATTTCTATATACTAACAATGAAACTGAAGAGAGAGAAATTAAGGAGTCAATCCCGTTTCTAATTGCACCCAAAAGCATGAGATACCTAGGAATAAACTTAACCAAAGAGGTAAAGGATCTTTACTCTAAAAACTACAGAACACTTCTGAAAGGAATTGAGGAAGATGTAAAGAGGTGGAAAAACATCCCATGCTCATGAATTGGAAGAATAAACATTGTGAAAATGTCTGTGCTACCCAGAGCAACCTACATTCAATGCAATCCCTATCAAAATACCGTGGACTTTCTGCAAGAGTTGGAACAAATAATCTTAAGATCTGTATGAAACCAGAAAAGACCCTGAGTAGCCAGAGGAATGTTGAAAAAAGAAAACCAAAGCTGGGGATATCACAATTCCTGACTTTAAGCTGTATTACAAAGCTGTGATCATCAAAACTGTATGGTACTGGCACAAAAACAGACACATAAATCAGGGGAACAGAATAGAGAACCCACAAATAGATCCTCAATCTACGGTCCACTAATCTTTGACAAAGCAGGAAACAATATCCACTGGAAAAAGGACAGTCTCTTCAATAAAGGGTGCTGGGAAAATTGGACAGCCACATGTAGAAGAATGAAACTAGACCACTCTCTTACACCATACACAAAGATAAACTCAAAATGGTTGGAAGATCTAAATGTGAGACAGGAATCCATAAAAATCCTAGAGGAGAACACAGGCAACACCCTTTTTGAACCTGGCCACAGCAACTTCTTGCAAGATACATCTATGAAGGCAAGGGAAAGAAAAGCAAAAATGAACCATTGGGACTTAATCAAGATAAAAAGCTTCTGCACAGTGAAGGAAACAATCAACAAAACTAAAAGACAACCTACAGAATGGGAGAAGATACTCACAAATGATGTATCAGATAAAAGTCTATAGAGATCCAAGATCTATAGAGAACTTATCAAACTCAATACTCAAGAAACAACAATCCAGTTATGAAATGAAACTGAAGAGAAATGGTCAGAAGGCATGAGGAGACATTTCTCCAAAGAAGACCTACACATAGCCAACAAGCAAATGAAAATATGTTCCACATCACTTGCCATCAGGGCAATACAAATCAAAACCACAATGAGATACCACTTCACAACAGTAAGAATGGCTAAAATTAATAAGACAGGAAACAACAAATGTTGGGAGGATGTGGAGAAGGGGGAACCCTCTTTCACTGTTGGTGGGAATGTGAACTGGTACAGCCACTCTGGAAAACAGTGTGGAGGTTCCTCAAAATGAAGTTAAAAATAGAGCTACCCTATGACCTAGCAATTGCACTACTGGGTATTTACCCCAAAGATACTGTGTAGTGAAATGCTGGGACACCAACACCCCAATGTTCATAGAAGCAATGTCCACAAGAGCCAAACTGTCTATGAGCTACGATGTCCTTTAACAGGTGAATGGATAAAGAAGATGTGGTCTATGTATACAATGGAATTTTACTCAGCCATTAGAAATGATGAATACTCACCATCTGCTTCAACACAGATGGAACTGGAGGGTATTATGCTGAGTGAAATAAGTCGGTCATAGAAGGACAATCATTATATGGTTTCACTCATACGTGGAATATAAGAAATAGTGAAAGGGACTTAAGGGAAAGGAGAGAAACTGAGTGGGGAAAAATTAAAGAGGAAGACAAATCATGAGAGACTCCCAACTCTGTGAAACAAAAAGGGTTGCAGAAAGGGAGGTGGGTGGGGGGATGGGGTGACTGGGTGATGGGCACTCAGGAGGGCACTTGATGGGATGAGCACTGGGTGTTATACTATATGTTGGCAAACTGAATTTAAATAAAAAATTAAAAAAAGAACTGTGTTTGCAACTGCTAATCATGACCTATTAATGGGTCATAAATTAATTTAGGGAGTTGCTTAATTTGTAAGCAGCATTAAAAGGAAATATAAGAAATTATCAAAGTGTGCCACACATAGTAAGGGTTAATAATATATTTCATGAAAATTGACTGCTATAAACATACACACATACACAAAGTTGATTCTTCTTATCAAGGTAGTTATGTTCTATTCAGTTGTCCTGAGCACTGAACCATTGTTTCTAGTGAAAATACTGGGAGAGGTTCCTATGAGTCTCTGGTCACAATATTTTCATCCACTGATCAATACATAACCTCGTTTTCCCTTTGTATCTGTTTAAAGACATCTCATTAATGTATATTGACTCATTAACATTGAACTCATAACCAACAGCACTATACCTCATGCCTTAGTGAAACTTATCAACATGTATTTTCTCCACGTTAATATATCATATCCTTCTTGTACTGTGCAACACTAGATACCATTTTAGTACTATCCTTGACGGTGATTTTAAACAGCAAAATCACCAACAAAAAGCAAAAAATACGAAAGTTTGGCACAAATTAGAGCACAAAAAGGACATTTGTTTAGAGTATGACAGCTGAAACAAGGCTAAGTATTACTTTGGCCTCAGGTAGCTGAGGTTGCATACAAGACAACTCAAATTTTTTGCTGCCCTGTGTATGTCCTCAATTGACCACAAAATGACTGTAATATTGATTTGGGGTTACAGATAAACATTAGTGAGTTGGTGAATTACCAAACATGGAATCTTTCAATAATCAGGATTGCTATCAAAGCTGTTAGATAGTAAGGCTTTTGCACAGCAAGGTAAACCATCAGCAAAACAAAAAGGCAACCTACTGAATAGAAGATATTTGCAAATGATATACTGGACACAGGGCTAATATCTTGGATATACCAAGAATTTATATATTAAACACCAAGAAAGCCAAACAATGTGATTAAAAAATGAGCAGAGGACCTGAATAGACATTTCCCCAATGGAGACATACAGATGGCCAATAGGCACATGAAAAGACGCTCAACATCACTAATCATCAGGAAAATGCAAATCAAAACCACAATGAGATATTAGCACACACTTGTCAGAATGGCTAGTATTAAGAAGACAAGAAACAACAAGTGTTGGCAAGATGTGGAGAAAAGGAACACTTGGGCACGGTTGGGGGAATGTAAATTGGTGCAACTGCTATGGAAAACAGTATGGAGTTTCCTCAAAAAGTTAAAAACAGAATTACCACATGATCTAGTAATTCCACTAGTGGGTATATACCCAAAGAAAGTGAAAACAGCGGTGCCTGAAAGGCTCAATTGATTAAGCGTCTGCCTTCAGCTCAGGTCATGATCCCAGGGTCTTGAGATTGAGTTCCATGTCAGGCTCTCTGCTCAGTGGGAAGCCTCCTTCTCCCTCTCCTTCTGCCTGCTGCTTTCCACGCTTGTGCTCTCTCTGTCAAATAAATAAAATCTTTAAAAAAAAGAAAATGAAAACAGTGATTCAAAAAGATATATGCACCCCTATATTTATTGCAGCATTATTTATAATAACCTAAGATGTGGAAGCAACCCAAGTGTCCATCCATAGATGAATGGATAAGAAGACGTGAGATATATACATATATACACACACACAATGAAATATTTTAGCTATAAAAAGAATGAAATTTGGCCATTTGTAACAACATGGGTGGACCTAGAGGGTACAATGCTAAGTAAGTCAAATAAGACAGAGAAGTACAAATACCATATGATTTCATTTATATATGGAATCTAAAAAAAACAAAAAACAAAAAACAATGCAAACAGACAAAAAATAGACTCAAATACAGAGAACAAATTGGTTGTTGCCAAAGGGGAGGTGGGTAGGGGATGGGCAAGATACAGAAGGGGGATTTAGAGGTACAAACTTTCAGTTACAAAATAAGTAAGTCTTGAAGATGCAAAGTATAGCATAGGCAGTATAATCAATAATATCATAGGGTAGCTCTATTTTTAACTTTTTGAGGAACCTCCATACTGTTTTCCAGAGTGGCTGCACCATTTTGCATTCCTACTAACAGTGCAGGAGGGTTCCCTTTTCTTCACATCCTCACTAACATCTGTTTGTTTCTTGTGTTGTTGATGTTAGTCGTTCTGACAAGTGTGAGGTGATATCTCATTGTAGCTTTAATTTGTATTTCCCTGATAATCACTGATGTTGAGCATCTTTTTATGTGTCTGTTGGCCATTCATATGTCTTCTTTGTAAAAAGGTTTATTAATGTCTTCTGCCCATTTTAATTGGATTATTAGTTTTTGAGGTATTGAGTTTTATGTTCTTTATATATTTTGGATACTAACATTTTACCAGATAAGTCATTTGCAAATATCTTCTCCTATTCTGTAGGTTGCTTTTTAGTTTTGTTGATTGCTTCCTTTGCTGTGCGGAAGCTTTTTATTTTGGTGAAGTCCTAATAGTTTGTTTTTGCTTTTGTGTCCCTTGCGTCAGGAGACATATCTAGAAAGAAGTCGCTTCGGCTGATGTCAGAGAGGTTACTGCCTGTGTTCTCTTCTAGCATTCGTTTCAGGTCTCACATTTAGGTCTTTAATCCATTTTGAATTTATTTTTGTGTATGGTGTAAGAAAGTGGTCCAGTTTCATTCTTTTGCATATTGCTGTCCAGTTTTCCCAACACCATTTATTGAAGAGAATATCTTTTTCCCATTGCATATTCTTTCTTTTTTATGGTTGCATAACACTTTCTTTACCAGTTAATCCATCAATTAGGATTTAGTACTAGATTAGGACAATTAGGTTGCTTGCATATATTGAGTAAGTAATGCTGCAATTAACACGGGAGTACATATATGTTTTTGAATTACTGTTTTAGTTTTCTTTTTTTTCCCAAATGCAGCATTTTAATATAATTGCTGTTTCAGCATCATTTCACTTAACAGACATGTGTTCATTAATTTTTCTTATAACTGCATGTTTGAGGTGGTCTCCTGTTAATCTCTACACAGAGTAAAAAAAAATCCAATGTATTTCACAAACTTGCCCCAAATATCCTATTTTTTAAAAAGATTTATTTATTTATTTATTCATGAAAAACACAGAGAGAGAGGCAGAGACATAGGCAGAGGGAGAAGCAGGCTCCCTGCTTAATGAGCTTAATGCGGACTAAATCCCAGGACTCTCGGATCAGAACCTGAGCCAAAGGCAGATCTCAACCACTGCGCCACCCCACCCAGGCATCCCCCAGACATCCTATTTTTAATGTAGTTTATTTATATTTATGTGCATATATTTGTAAAAGTTTAGCCCCAACCAAATTGAATCTTATAACTTTTCAGATTTTCATGAGAAATATTTTTTTCACTGCTATTTAATAATTTTAAATTCAATTTGCCAATATATAGTATAACACTCAGTTCTCGTCTCATCATGTACCCTCCTTAATGTCCATCACCCAGTTACCATATCCTCCCACCAACCTCCCCTTCTGCAACCCATTATTTCTCAGAGTTAGGAGTCTTCAGACTGAAAAGTCTGAATGAAAGTAGCAGCATGATTAGGTTGGCATTTTAGAAAGATCATTATGTAAGATGACAATAGAGAGGGAAGCAAACCCTAAGAGACTCTTAAGTCTAGGAAACAAACTGAAGGTTGCTGGAAGGGAGGTGGGTGGGGGATGGGGTAACTGGGTGATGGCCATTAAGAAGGGCACTTGATGTAATGAACACGGGGTGTTATATGCAACTGATGAATCACTGAATTCTACCCCTGAAACTAACAATAGAGTATATGTTAACTAAATTGAATTTAAATTTTTAAAAAAGAAAGATCATTATGGAATCTGCGTGAGAGATTTAGGAGTAGGACCCAGAGACTGAGAAGCAGGTGAACCTGTTAAAAGACTCAGTACTCAGTAGGAGAGTAAGATTGAAGGCCACAAGACTTGTTTTCATCAAATATTATTAATTAACTTATAGTATTGATTAAAATAAGTGCCAAAGTTTTGAGGTCTTATTTAAAAGGAATCACTTTGCCCAAATTCTTTGGGCAGTGACAAGTAAAGGACTCCATCTTGATAAAGAACTGTGAAATTTGTAATAGCTCCCCTTTTTAGATTTTGTGTGTGTGTGTGCTGGATACTGAGCGGTTTTCCACAAATTATTTCCATAATGTCATCATGAAATAGGCAATTAATTTAGTGCGGTGACAAAGAGCCAGGTTCAAAGGTCAGAGTTCTGAGGTTCAAACCTTGGCTCTGTCACTTGTTGGTTGTGCCACCACAGGACCCACTTTCTTAATCCCTATGATGAAGAAAAAAGTGTTATCATGTATGATCATTATGGACTACATGAGATAACGGGCTTAAGTTGTGTATAGGGTGCATTCTGTTATAAGTGCTCAGTAAGTGTTAGGTATTGTAACATAATTTTACAGAAAAGAAAACTGAATCTTAGAAAAACTAGGTTACTTTTCCATAGTCACCCAGTAAGTGACAGGCGGGGGTTTGACCTAGACTTCAAACACTCTGATCTTAATCATTACTTTCTACTAGCTCTCAATATCTGAGATACAGGTCTAGAGGTAATAAAATATACCTATGAAAAAAGAAAAACTGAAGTTTTCTTTTTTTATGAGAAGAAAAGATGATGGGACCTAGTAATTGTTCTGAGTACATTATGCCAACTGTGGACTTATGAAAATGGAATTAAGGAATCAAAAAAAAAAAGGTTACCACTTTTTAAAAAGCTGTTTTTGAAATTAAAGTATAATTAATATACAGTGTTATGTTAGTTTCAAGTGTACAATATGATTCAATAAATCTATACATTAGTCAGCGCTCATCATAGTAAGTGTACTCTTAACCCCCTTTATCTATTTCACCTATTCCCCCACCCCCACCCCCATCTCTCTTCTGGCAACTAGTAATTTGTTCTCTGTATTTAAGAGTTTGTTCTTTTGTTAGTCTCTTTTTGTTTATTTCTTCATTTGTTTTGTTTCTTAAATTCCAATTATGAATGAAATCATATGATATTTATTTTTCCTCTGATTTGATTTACTTAGCACTATACTCTCTAGGTCCATACATATAGTCACAAATGGCCAAATTTCATTCTTTTTTTTATAGCTGAATAATATTCCATTGTGTGTGTGTGTATATATATATATATATATATACACACATATATATACATACATACATATATATATATATATATCTCACATCTTTTTTATCCATTCATAACAATGGATGGATACTTGGGTTGCTTCCATATCTTAGCTATTTTAAATAATGCTACAATAAACATAGGGGTGAATATATCTTTTCAAATTACTGTTTTCACTTTCTTTGCATAAATACCCACTAGCGGAACTACTAGGTAAGGTGGTAACACTCCTTTTAATTTTTTTGAGGAACCTCCAGTCTTAGGTTAAGACTTCCCTTGCAAATTCTTGGGAATAGAATATTCCTAATTAAGGGTTTTTAGGTGACTTGCTTAGTTATTGAACTGATGTAGCTTTCTGAGGCTGGCCAGATCTTAACTTTTAATTAATTGTTTGGTTTCCACAATAAATTGGGGTTTATGTTTCCCTTTGGGAAGCCCTTACTAAAGCCACCACTTTAACTTCTCAATTAACAGGATTTGAAATGTGTTAATTACTTTTTCCCCCTCCTTAACAACTTTACTGAGGTATAATTGACACAAAAAACTATATATATTTAAAGTATACATTTTGATAAATTCTGACATATGTATATACTTATGAAACCATCACCACAATTAAGATAGTAAAATGTGTCTATCAAAATTTCCTCATGACCTTTTATAGTCCCTTCCTTGCACCTTCTCCCCTGGCCCATGAAGCCACTGATCTGTTTTCTTTTACTATAGACTAAAATGTATGGTAGGCAGAATTTTAAGATGACTCCTAAAACCCACATGCTTATATAATCCCCTCTCCTTTGAGTGTAAGGAAAATGTATAAATATGATCATGAATCATTTCCATGATTATGTCTCATTATGTGGCAAAAGATATTTGGTAAATATAATTAAGTTTACTAATCAGTTGACCTTATGGTAAAGAGATTATATGGACGAGGCTAATCTAGCCAAATGAGCCCTCTATAAGCAGAGATATTTCTGGCAACTTGTTAGGCAGCAATAGAAAACTAGTATAGATTTTGGTACATGGAAGGGTGGTGCTGCCACAAAAAATTCCTGAAATGTGGGATTGGCTTTAGAATTTGCCAGTGGGTAGAGGCTGGAAGACTGTTAGTAGAAATAAAAATGTTAAAGATGCTGCTGGTATGGTCTTAGAAAGAAATGAGAAAGGCATTACTGGGATTTGGAAGAATGAGAATTCTCATTATCTCCATGGCATAAAGCTTAGCAAACAGCTTAGCAGAATTGTGTCCCTCAGTTATATGGGAAGCAGAATTTGTAACCAATGAACTTGGGTAAAAAGTTAAGGAAATTTCTAAGCAACATGTTGAAGATGCAGCCTGGCTTCTTGCTGCTTACAGTAAAATGCAAGAAGAAAGAAATACATTGAGAAGTGTTAAATGAAAAGGAACCAGTATCTGACAATAACTGAAAGTTCTTTACCTCTCCAATAACAAAAGATGCTAAAAATGAAGAGATACACTGCCAGGAAAGCATAATCTAGAAAACAGGCTAAGGATGTGACTATATAACCCTTTGCTGAAACCTGGGAAAGTTATCCAAAGATCAGAATATTTATTCATAAGAGGCTAAATGTTCCTCACAGATCTTTTTATTCAAATCAGAGTTCTTCTAAGTAGTTTCAGGGCATTGTCCTTCAGCCATCTGAGGAAAAGCCAAAGGTACAGAAAGGATTATGTGGAAAGATCTGTGGATATGACTTTTGTATGATTGAGGGAACTCTTGTGAAATCTTTGGAAGCCTTTTAAAAAAATGTCTATCAGTGGAGATGCTGACAACTTAGATTAAAAGTGGCAGAGAGAGTATGAAATGAAAAAAGGCTCCTGTGGGAAGGTTTAACTGTGAATTTAACTTCTTTAAAAGATATAGGGCTATTCTTATTATCTAGAAATAGTTATCTATTTCATCTTGAGTGAACTTTGGTGGTTTCAAGGAGTCCATCCATTTCTGTAGTTGTTGAATTTATTGTCATAAAGTGGTTTATGGTATTCCCTTCGTATCTTTTTTTTTTTTTAATTTTTATTTATTTATAATAGTCACACACAGAGAGAGAGAGAGAGGCAGAGACACAGGCAGAGGGAGAAGCAGGCTCCATGCACCGGAAGCCTGACGTGGGATTCGATCCCGGGTCTCCAGGATCGCGCCCCGGGCCAAAGGCAGGCGCTAAACCGCTGCACCACCCAGGGATCCCCTCCCTTCGTATCTTTTAATGTCTATAGAATCTGTAGTATTTTCATCTCTCTCATTCCTTATATTGATAATTATGTCTTCTTTTATATTACTGTGATTAATCTGACTACAGTCTTATAAATTTTATTGAACTTCTCAAAAATCCAGCTCTCGGTTTCATTGATTTTCTCTATTGTTTTCTGTATTTTGTTGATTTTAGTTCTGATTTTTATTATTTCCTTTCTTTTACTTAATTTGAATTTAATTAAAAATTTTTGTAGTTATTTAAGGTGGAAGCCATAGTCACTGTTTTGAGAACTTTTTCTTTTCTAATACAGGTATTTAGTGCTATAAATTTCCCCATAAGAAGTACTTCAGTGACATCCTGCAAATTTTGATAAATTGTTGTGTTTTCATTTTTATTTAACCCAATATATTTTGAATTTCTCTTTGGTTTCCTTGTTACCCATTAGTTCCTGAGAAGTAGATAATTTAGCTTCCATATACTTGGGTTTTCCACAGAGATCTTTCTGATATTGACTACTCCTTTTATTTTTTCTGTTATTGACTTCTAATTTATTTTTTCTGTGGTCAGTAAGCATAGTCTGTATAACTCAAATTATTTTAAATTTATTGAGATTGGGGGGGGGCTAAAATATGGCCTATCTTGGTAAATATTCCATCTGTATTAGAAAAAAAATGTTTACTCTGCTATAGTTGGATGAAGTGTTCAATAAATGTCCATTAGATCAGTTTGGCTTTTTAAATCTTGTTATCTGCAATGATTTTCTGCTTACTAGTTCTATCAGTTATTGAAATCTTATTAATTCAAGTTAAATGTAAAGGAAGACCGGTTTAGTTCACTAATCTCCCCCAATGTCTCTGTGTGAGAGAAGGTGCAGCATTGTTCCCAGGAGTGTCTTAGTACTCCTTAAAATTTGGTGAGGCCCTTTAAGGCACCCACATAAACATGCTGTCTAAATAAAAATGAAGGGCTTGCTATGAAAACACAGCTTCCTGGAAAATTCTCTTTCCATTCCCTTCATTCCTCTTCAACCTTACTGAGTTCCCTGTAATAGTTCTATCTATAAATTTTGGGGTTTCCACTGTTGGGTAATGGTATGGTGCTTTTATGGGGTTCATATCCTTTGATATTATAATATTAAAAACAGATTGGAATATTTCTGAAAGTTCTGAAGAACTGCATGGAGAGACATTGATTGTCAAGTTTTTGAATACACAAATTAGACAAATGGTCTAGGGATTACCTGCATTCTGACATACATCTGAGGTTCAGGAGAATGGTTAAGTTCAGGGTAGCAAAACTCTTTGCTAAAAATACCATCTGGTTTTCTATTTTGTCCCCCACAGTTGACATAAAGAACTGAGAGATGATTGAGAGCTAAATCTATTGTCTGTTTGCACTTCTACACATCTAGCTAAAATTATTCAAAATAATTTTTGTTATTTTGAATACCTATTTTAAAAATTTAGTTTGAAGACTAAATTGATAAATTTTTAAGCCTCACAAAATTGTTTATTTAGGTCAGAGAGATTTCATGTGAGTTACTATTTATATGTGCTAAAGATCCCTCAGGCAATGTCAGGCTGTTGCATGTGGACAGTTTCTTGAATTATAGCACAGAAACTTTAATACCTACCTCAGGAATAATAGGAGTCTTAAATAGGCAGTCATATTTACTAAAGAAACCTAGAGTTTTCTTAGATTGCCAACCTTAGTAAGACAAGAAATGTCAGGGTGATAGAGCTTAAGTGGCTCTTTTCAGATATGTTACACTGATTCTCTATATTTAAGATGCAAAACAGCCTTCCAGGAGCTATTTAATTAAGTGAAAGTAAGTCTAGTCCCTTTGGAACCAAATGGTTCAGTGAGCAAATACATATCAGTAAGTGAAGGAAGTGGGGGAAGTTATTATGTGCTTCATAGACATGGTGACACTTTATAACCCTATATCAGGGATCCTAAACAGTGATTGGTTGAGAAAATTATCAAACTGAGTTTAAATTTCAGCAGGTACAAAACTGTCACCCAAAAGTCCAGGACAGTGAGCCACTCTCAGTTTTCAAAGAGAAAGATAAGAAATCCTGGATTTTCAAAGTCTCTTTGAAGGCTTTTAAGGTAAGATGAAACATCCTCTTTACTCAGAACCAAATGATTCCTGTAGAAATTTGAATTTCAGAGAAGAAGCTGACTTGATTTTAAGAAGTGAATAACCTTTATCATTAGATTTTTTTCTTTCCCTTTTGACTTGGCAAATCAAGACTATGTATTAAGGGATAACAGAAAATAATATGGTAAAGGATGCTGATTCCATCTAGCAAAATGTTGGATCACTGAAGAATAGGAATTTTTTTTAGACACTATGTTTAAATATCAATTGCTAATAGTCAGAAAAAGTATATGTAAGATGAAGCAAATATTTTAAATCTAAAATATTAATAATGAGATGAGTGATTAGAATATTTTACACATTATTCATGAAAGCTCCATTACTGTTATTTTTATCTACAAAAGCCATCTTTAAGAGTCTTAAATCTAGTTAAAGACATTATTTTAGTCTCATCGTTGTAATATAAGATGTGATGGCATTTAATAAAAAAGGAAAAAAATAATATCTTCCTCTCAAATAGTAACAATAGTGACATTTAAACACTAACTCTGTTAGGAAATAAACATGGATTTGAGAATTTTATTCAGTACATTATGGTGCATTTATTTCAAAGTCTGGCTAATCCTCTCAGTGATAAGCTCCATGAGGGTAGGACTCATGTCTATTTCCAGTATCTGCTCCACATTAGTTAGGTCTTCAAATGTTGAATGAATGACTGCATCTCAGTTTACTTTTATTTTTTGGTCCCTGAAAAATCAACCTTCAGCCTAAAAGATCAGGATTTTTTTTGCCAACTGAGATGAGCATTTTTAAAGCTAGATTAAAATACTTCTACTTAGGATATCTGGAGATTCTGACTTCTATCACATACCTTTTCTCTTTCATGATATCATAACAGATTTGGAAAATGAAAGAGGTTTCAGGCTGACAAAACTGGGGCCATTTCTATAGCAGTCTTTTTAGCTATTTACCTATCTGTGAATCAGGGGCAAGTATCATGGTGTATTGTGCACTTGTTTTGGAGTGGATCTGAAAGAGAGCCAAAGTAGTCAGATTGCTGGATTGCAGTTTAGAAATGGGATGAACATAACCATGACCTTCACTACAGGTACCTTTCCAGGGCACCATGGTTCCTCCAAATCCATGTAGACCACCCTATGGCAGAGTCTATGTAATAATTAGGTTTAGTGTGCCAAGTACCATAAAACCTCTGCTTACTAAACAGCTGCCCTTCAATATCTATGCCCCAGAGCTCTGCATTATACTTGTCCTGAGGTCACTTCAGCTTTATTTTTAATCCATAGGATTTTTGAAGGAGGTTTAGCTATTCTTGGCTTTCTACTGAATAGCCGTCAGAGTAAGCCTTTTTTTTTCCTCTTAGAAAGCATGTCTTCTTTCCTGTGAGGAAATGCCAATGAGTCTATGACAGTTAATATTCACTGAGATTTTATTAAATTTCCATTATCAACATTAACTTCAATCAAAGCTTTTTTATGACATGCATTATTGTAATCTATAAACTCAGTGGGAGTGCATGAAATAGGAGTAAAACTTTCTTCCTGTCTGTAGTAATTGTACCATTATATCAAGAAATCCAATTTTCAGTAACAGCAACTTAAATTTTGATTCACATGGACTATACAATGTCTGTCCCAAAGTATCAAAATATAGATTTTGCCATTTCTGAATGTGAATTCTAACAGGAATAAAGGATCATGTTTTTAGTAGCTCCACATAATATTTGCTATCATTTATTAAGGGATTGCTAAATATCCAGAACAGTGCTAGGTGTGCTTATATTAATAAGTATTTATTCACCAACAATATTCATAAAACATTTCTTTCTGTGCTATGTAGTGGGATACAGTGATCACCAACACATTCTCCTAGGCTTCAGGAGTTCTCAGTAGGTCAGCGGAACATATAAGTAACCAGACTATGTTAAACAGTGCAATATGCTACCGGTGAGGTTTGCAGAAGTTGCCAGGCATAAAAAGGATAGAGACACAACACCAAATACCCTATGACAAGGAATCAGAGGATGCTGCTCAGAGAAGATTCTTCGGTAAGGTAATTGGGATAATCTTAAAGTATAGGTATTATCCTAGATGGAAGAAACAAAAGCTTAATAAAACTACTTAAATTTCTCAAGTTCACCCATCAAGTAGCAAAGGCAGAACTTGAACCTGGGTCTCTCAATACAAACTTCAAGTTCCTTCTACTCACTGAGGATCCTTGATGCTAATAATTTCTTTCCTTTACAGTGTACTGTAGCCCAACTTGTGTAGATGTGGGGTGGGGATGATAATGATTCATCTTTTAACAATAACCTTAGAATTAGTTAATATTGATGAGAACTATTCAGAAGAAATGTTATCATCATCAATAATAGTAAGACAAAGTTATGGTTATGTCCTTTTTATCCACATGACTATGCCCCTTCATTGACATAGGCAGAAAAGTCTAGTTAGCCACCTCATTACTGAGCCTGTTGATGCCCCCTATATGTCTCTGTGAGCACTCCACGTATGTTCTGGAACACTGAGTCTTGATAGCCTTCTTCTCATGTTGGATGTATATTTCTTGCCCAGGAACAAGGCAAATGCTTACTGACCAAAATAATACCTTACCATGGTTATTTCTTTTGCTTTATAAGTAATTTTGTGCTGTTCTTTTTTCTTTAAAAACAGACTGATTAATCTTCCTAAAGAAAATGAAGATAATTATATATTTTTGCATTTGGGCAGCAGCATGGGCTATTCCAGTAAGTATGTATTCCTCAGAAAATCTCACTTTGCTATCTATTTTAACATAATGTTAAATAATATATATTTCCCTAAAACTGAAGATAAGCTGTGCCTAAACATTTAGATATACATGAAAGACTTCACAAGATATCTTTGGGGGTTTCAGCAACCCAAATATGCACTCTAGTTCATGCTCCCATTCCTCTAACTGAAATGTGTGTCTTGTTAGATGGATTATGACTTTTAAAATTTATTCAGACTATTAGTTTTAGAGGTACATGGTTAATTAATTGACTTTAAATAAAAAATTAATAGAAAAAAGAGTATACTGATCATGATGAACACTGAGTAACACATAGAATTATTGAATCACTATATTTTGCACCTGAAACTAATATAGAATTAATTAACATGTTAATTATACTTGAATAAAAATTTATATGGTTCTTTAAAAAAATAAAATTCATTCAGGCTGTGCTTGCTTTGGCAACACATATACTAAAACTGGACTAATACCAAGAAGATTAGCATTGCCCCTGCACAAGATGACACACAAATTTGTAAAATTCATTCATATTAATTTACATTCAGTGTCCAAAAGTCCTGGAGACTTTAGCCATCTTTGCTCATGCCCTGTGAATTTCATTATAATATCAACGAAGCCTATATTTTAAATGAAGTTTTCAAGGGATAAAAATAGGAAAAAATAATATTTTTCTAACATAGGAGAAAGTTAATGTTTCCCTCGGATAATAATGTTTTTAATGCTCACTGGGGAAAATTTGAAATATATAGATAAACACCAACAAAGAAAAATTTAGGAAAATTAAACCATTTGTAATTATATTATCCAGCTGCTCTGGATAACATTTGGTATGTTTTCATAATATCAAACACTTTGGTATTTATGCAGCTGGGAATTTTCTCAACTCTTTCAAATGTATTCCTGAAGGACACAGAAGTAGCATATTACTTGATTTTGTTTCTGCACTGGATCTGGTCACACCTGCTATTTTCTTAGGGGTTTGGCCACGATTATACTTGAGGTGAGTCTTGCGCTAGTGCAGGAGGCTTGTACAGAAACACCAAAAGTCTATCTCCTCCTTTTTATAAAAGACAATTCTCCTTGAGATAAGTGGTCTGGTTAACACTTCAATAAAATTGATAATACCATTGTGAAAAGTATCTGTATGCCCAGTTCAAATTCTACATAAGCTGTGTACACAAAATTAGAATGTTTTCAATTTCTACTATTTTCATTTTGGTAGGTTCCTCAAATCAAGCCATTGGACAGACATGCTGTTGACAAGTCTGCAAATTTAAATCTTCCAGAAAAAGTGAAATTGCCAATACAGGTATAGGATGTATTTTCAAGCTGTTTTTAAATTCTTTTTTTGGGGGGGGTGATTTATTTATTTATTTGAGAGAGAGATCGCGTGAGAGAGCATGAGCGGTGCGAGGGGCAGAGGGAGAAACAGATCCCTGCTGAGCAGGGAGCCCAATGCAGGATTTGATCCCAGAACCCTGGGATCATGACCTGAGCTGAAGGCAGACGTTTAACCAACTGTGCCACCCAGGTGCCTCTAAATTCTATTAACTTCCAGAAACTTGATGGCTTGTCTTTTCAGTTCGTTTTACTTCGAGATGCTATCTACAAATTATTTTCAATTGTTTCTCTTTTCCAGGATGAGTTAAATGCCAGTGACACCACCAAAGAAAGTGGTGTCCTGCGTGAAAATGAAAGAGGAAGGCAACAATATACCAAAGATGGTTACAAAGAAGAAAGAAATGGTTCTGAATGGGCACAAATAGGAGGGAAAACTTCCACACATTCCTTGTTAGTAAATGAGGAGGGGAATAGTGAGGGTCAAAATGGGGTCACAGGAAAGCCAGAAACATATGGTTATGATGGGATAGATGGAAAAGAAGGTAACATCACAGCAAATGGTATCAGGGGACAAGTAAGCATCACAAACAATGCTGGAGTAGCAAATGGGAGCAATATTAATAGAAATACCGATGAGAATTCAAATAAGGGAGGAAATGTTGGAGATGCAAGTCAGAGTGAGGATGCCACTGTTGTCCAAGAAGATGGCCATCAAATAGCTGGAAACAATAACAGTACAGGCCATGAGGATGAAATAAATAGGAATTATTGTAGAAATGAAGGTGATACAAGTGAAATAACAACTCAGAGAGAAAGCGAAAAAAATGCAAACCAGGAGGCAGGAGTAACACCAGGGGAAAGTGGAGCTGGCAATGGAGAAGATGCTGGCCTGGATAATTCAGATGGGAGTCCTAGTGGGAATGGAGCAGATGAAGATGAAGACAAGGGCTCTGGTGATGATGAAGGTGAAGAAACAGGGAATGGAAAAGAGGGCACTGATAACCGTAAGGGCCAAGAGGGTCAGCCTCATGGAAAAGATGACAATGACAGTAGCTTAGGTCAAAATTCAATTAGTAGTGAAGATGATGGCCCTGAAGACAAAGAAGATCTCCATGACATCGGTGGAGACAACACCTCCAAGAGTGAGGAGGATTCTGATGGTGTTCCCAAAGACAAAGATAGCCCAATAATAGAGGATGTGCAAAAGCTCAATTACAGAGAAAACAAAGCCGTGGAAAAGAAAATCACTGGTGAATCAGAGCCAGTAGCTATTGGGAAGAGCCAAGATAAGGTTAGTTTGTGAAGCTGATTTCTTTCCATGGCAGTTTAAATTCTCCCCCTCCATTCACTGATGGTAACACGAAAATAAATCATGATAAGCATTCATGTATTTTTGCACCCAAATTACTTGAGTATTAGTGGGAAAGTTAATAACGGATGTACCATATAACTGCTCACACAAGTTCCAACCAAGTAAAAACATGAATGGGTTGTTATATAACCTAACCACCAGAGTTCTGTCAAGTGAATAAAGCACATTTTTATAATCAGAAGTTTAGTAAGTTTCTCTTAATAAAGAGAAATTCAGAAGCTGAATTTCTGTTTCTCTGGTCACCTTCCCCAGTCATCCTTAGACCAATGCAATTTTGCAGCACAATATTCAGTAACTAATCATTCTTTTCTCCATCCTTCCACAGGGAATAGAAATGGAAGGTCCCAGAAGTGGCAACAGAAACAATATTACCAAAGAATCTGGGAAAGTCAGTGAAGATAAAGAGAGTAAAAGACAACCTGGAATGGCCATGGGCAAAGGAAATGTCAAGACACCAGGAGAGACTGACAACATTCAAGGGTCTAGTCAGAAATCAGAACCTGGGAAAAAGGTTGCACACAGCAAAACAGGTAGTGAAAGTAATAGTGACGGATATGACAGTTATGAGTTTGATGACAAATCCATGCAAGGAGATGATCCCAACAGCAGTGATGAATCTAATGGCAATGATGATGCTGATTCTGAAGGTGACAATAACAGCGATAGCCAAGGAGATAATGGTTATAACTCTGATGAATCAAAAGATAATGGCAATGACAGTGACTCAAATGGAGGAGGTGATGATGACAGTGATAGCACATCAGATGCTAATGAAAGTGATAGTAATGGCAATGGTAACAATGGGAGTGATGACAATGGCAAATCAGAGAGCAGCAAAGATAAATCAGATAGGAGTGACAGCAGTGACAGCAGTGACAGTAGTGACAGCAGTGACAGTAGTGACAGCAAGTCAGACAGCAGTGACAGCAGTGACAGCAGTAACAGTAGTGATAGCAGTGACAGCAAGTCAGACAGTGACAGCAGTGACAGTGACAGCAGTGACAGTGACAGTAAATCAGACAGCAGTGACAGCAGTGACAGCAGTGACAGTAGTGACAGCAGTGACAGCAGTGACAGTGACAGTAGTGACAGTGACAGTAAATCAGACAGCAGTGACAGCAGTGACAGCAGTGATAGTAGTAATAGTGACAGCAGTGACAGCAGTGACAGTAGTGACAGCAGTGATAGCAGTGATAGCAGTGACAGCAGTGACAGCAGTGACAGCAGTGACAGTGACAGTAAATCAGACAGCAGTGACAGCAGTGACAGCAGTGACAGCAGTGATAGCAGTGACAGCAGTGACAGTGACAGTAAATCAGACAGCAGTGACAGTAGTGACAGCAGTGACAGTAGTGACAGCAGTGACAGCAGTAATAGTGACAGCAGTGACAGTAGTGACAGCAGTGACAGTGACAGTAAATCAGACAGCAGTGACAGTAGTGACAGCAGTGACAGTAGTGACAGCAGTGACAGCAGTAATAGTGACAGCAGTGACAGTAGTGACAGCAGTGATAGTGACAGTGACAGTAAATCAGACAGCAGTGACAGTAGTGATAGCAATGACAGTAGTGACAGCAGTAATAGTGACAGTGACAGCAAATCAGACAGTAGTGAAAGCAGTGACAATAGTAATAGTGACAGCAACAGTAAATCAGACAGCAGTGACAGCAGCAACAGCAAATCAGATAGCAGTGACAGCAGTGACAGCAGCAATAGCAAATCAGATAGTGACAGTAGTGACAGCAGTGATAGTGACAGTAAATCAGACAGCAGTGACAGCAGCAGCAGCAGCAGCAAATCAGATAGCAGTGACAGCAGTAAAAGTGACAGTGATAGCAGCGACAGCAGCGACAGTAGCGATAGCAGTGACAGCAGTGACAGTGACAGTAGTGACAGTAGCGACAGCAGCAATAGCAGTGACAGCAGTGATAGTGACAGCAGTGACAGCAGTGACAGCAGTGACAGTAGTGACAGCAGTGACAGCAGTGACAGTAGCAATAGTAGTGACAGCAGCAATAGCAGTGACAGTAGCAATAGCAGTGACAGCAGTGACAGTGACAGCAGTGACAGTAGTGACAGTGACAGCAGTGACAGTGACAGCAGCAATAGCAGTGATAGCAGTGAGAGTGACAGCAGTGACAGTGACAGCGACAGCAGCAATAGCAGTGACAGCAGTGATAGTGACAGCAGTGACAGTAGCGACAGTGACAGCAGCGACAGCAGCAATAGCAGTGATAGTGACAGCAGTGACAGTGACAGCGACAGCAGCAATAGCAGTGACAGCAGTGATAGTGACAGCAGTGACAGTGACAGCGACAGCGACAGTGACAGCAACAGCAATAGCAGTGACAGTAGTGACAGCAATAGTGACAGCAGCGACAGTGACAGCAGTGACAGTAGCGACAGCGCATCTGACCATGATGAGAGTCACAGCAAGACCAACTCCGGTAACGGCAAAAATGGAAATGACAGTGAGAGTGACAGTGAGGACAGTGACAGTAATCACTCAACCAGTGATGATTAGAACAGAAGAAAAACCCACAAGATTTTTTTTTTTAAGTCTAGTGAGTAACTGATAGGAAGTGACGATTCCCAAGGAAGGAAAGGAAGGGGAGACATCGACGGAGACGCCTACGTTTATAGGAGCGATGAGAGCAACAAACTGCCACATTTGGAACCCAGTCCCCACACCCTCGGGAGAGAATCTGAATGCAGGCCCTTTGGTGTGTGCATATGAAAACACGTTGTGAAAAGGTTTGTTTGTAAAGCGTACATCGAAACATAAAGAACGGTGGAAACATTCTTTAATACTTTACACAGAAACCTCAAGTAATCACGTACTCTACAACTTTGCTTTAAACGCCAAGCGCTTTAGGGAATCGTAGCTTAGGAACAACCTGTGGCAACAACCTGTTGCCTTCATCTTTCAGTAATTACACGTTCTGGCTAGAAGGTCTGCTTACCGCTGAGGAGAAAGGTGCTGTTACCACGACATCCAGCTCGGCCACTGATTCATTTGCTTGTTCCAAGGAGGAAGTAAACTTGTCACTTGAAAAAGAAATGCAGCAACAACGGAACCTAAATGGACCCTGGGGGTAATCTTTGTAATTATTGAATAGAATAATTTCAAATTAGAACAAAATTTGAAGAGTGCTAGTCAGAAAATAATTCAGGGCTGGTTTAAATAACAAAATCTGGTGTGTAGTATGACATTCCTGCAAAGCCCTGGAAATTTTGCATAATGTCCCTAAAGCTACCGACAAATCGATGCAGCGCTTAGAACAGTATCTTGCCTCCAGCAGCCACTTTCCGAATATGAACAAAGAAATGATACACAAATGAAGGATTCTTAAGGCGGGGTTACTCTTTGAACTCTATGTTCAGAGCTCTGTTAAGTGGAATCAGTGTTTTCCACCACGTGTCAAACTTGGCTCCCATCTCCCTTGTAAACACCCACATGCCCAAACTTCCAAATCAGACTCTGAGACACCCTTTTCACTGTCGATTGCCTTAATAAAGCCAACAGTTGCTGGTAGGTAATGCTTTGGAAATTACTCTTTTTTGAGAGTCATATAATGCAGCTGAAATCTGAGCGTTGATTATTCTGCGTTTGCATGAATGAGGGTAATTCTTAATTTTGAGATGAAGCCCAAACCCTAGAACATGAGGATCTTAAAGGTGTATGCAACTATATATTTAATAGGGTGGAGGTAAAATTTAATATCCAAACTAATATACTTTTGAGAGTGAAGGGGGGTGCTATCAATAATTACTTGGGGACAGCAGGTGTAAACTGAGATTGTTCAGGGATCACGAGAGATACAGTAAACATTGCCATAAACCTTTAAGGTATTTTTCAAAATTTAGTAGAGATGATTTGTAATTTCCCTCTTTTCCTATTTAGGCAATTATTTTAGATTTATTTTAATTCAAATGTAAAAACCTGTGTAAAAAAGTTCTGAATGCGACTCCTTTGATGCTAATCTCAACCAGTCATCAGTTGACAATTTATTTTCTAATATTATGCATATTTTATACAGAGTTTTAGTAGGGTTTTCCCCCCATCTTCTTTCTCCTTTAATACAAGAATTTCTTAGTTGAAATCAATATTACAAAGAATATTTCTGAAGGCTTTAAAGATACTACTATTCGTAAACTATCTGGTAACTCCTAAAACTGTAACATTTCAGGTTTCTACTATATCATAATCATGCAAATGGCTCCAAACTTCTTTCCTTAAAATATGCTCTAGATTTTTAACTCCTTTAGGCTTCAGGATGTTTATTTTTGTCTTTTTTTAATTTGTAAAGTGTGGCTTCTAGTACCTGTCTCACCTATTTTAAGAGGTTGTTATGAGCTTAAATCAGGCAATGGATGTGAAACTCTTTGTAAATTGTACAAGATATGTAATTTAAAGGGATATGAATTTTGGTGCTATAATAAACATCTATTTATGTGACTATTCACAAGAAAAATTCCCTTAGTCTAAATGGGTTTTTGCAAGTAATTATTCCTTCCATCACATTTTTAAATTTAGCTGTTTTTAACCAAAAAGATAATATATTTATATTACAAGAAATTCAAATAGTATGAAAAGGTATTAAAAATATTAAATCTTCATCATCCCAGATTTCCAATCTTCTACTTCTCTTCCATAGAAGGAGTTCTCATTACTAATATCTTGTGAAACTTTCCAGAAATATTCTATGTACATATAAGCACATATATTTCCCTTTTAAAAACACATGGAAGTTTACTATACACCATGTGCTTATCTTACTCTTTTTAACCAAGAATATGCCTTGAATACTGGTTCATAGCACAAAGACTGACATCCCCCCCCACCACAGTTGTGTTGTATTTCATTCTATGAACATAGGTATTTAATCTGTCCTCTTTTTTCCATCACTTTCTAAGCCATTTCTGTTCCAATGAGAGACTCTGTAGGTAAAAAGCATAAGTCAATAGCCCAAGTTGGATAAATTCCCAACCAGTTCTTACAAAGGCTTCATCTTAAGAAGTATTTGGGGGGATAAAGGAGATGCTCAGAAACTGGGGTTAATGTCAGAAACAATGAAAGAAGACTATGATCCTGATTTTCTTATATAATACCTACATTGACCTTTGGTTCTTTGAGGGAAAAATAAAAGTGACCTCTTCAAGGACATCTCAAGAGTAGATCCTTCGAATATAGGAAGTCTGGTATTAGAAAACAAAATCTACTTCGTGTTATTTTCTGGAATAAGATTAGTAAGCTATCCGTTAACATTGCCCATGGGAGCAGTATTTTTTGGACTGTAGGTTGCCACTCATTTAGTAGGTCATGATATCAATTTAGTGGCTCATGCCCTACATTTTGTAAAGTGAAAGAATAAAAAGGAAAAATCTTGGTGTATCATATGTAACATTTTATGAAACCTGACAATATTTACCTCTACATACATGCATACTTACATACATAGTATGTCTAAGTTTGCATATTCTAGGACATGATGTAAAATATTGTCCTGACTCAGTATAGTAAAAAAAAGATTTGAAAGCCATCGATTTAGAAAGCATTATAAAACATTATTGCTGTTAGTAGTCATTTCATATTTACTTTCCACATTAACTTTCCTCTTTACAAACCTATAAATTTCCCACTTTTGAAGCGGGTAGTTTAAAAAAAAGAAAGAAAAAGTAGTGTACTTGTGGAGGAGTGGGAAAAGTGGTGGTGGGGGATGGGTTTCTGCATTTATTTGTGCTACAGTGGAAGAGCCTAGGTAACACTGTCATCTTTTGAACAAGAAGCTGTCATTGTGGTGCTGGTGACTTTGCTGGGGATTCAGATTTCTTTTTGGTTGCATGGGTTACTCCGTATCTGGCTGAAGATGAATGATCTTCAAATGGACTCTCATCAGTTGTATTATCTTTTCCACTTAATCCAGGAATTCCTTCCACACCTGCTCATACCACAAATCAGGAAATGTAGTAAGGGCTTTGTTTGATTATTTATAAAATATATTTCTTAAAAAAGGTTATAAAAAGATAACCTTTAGAGAGTCCAACCTAACCATATGAACAAATTTTAAATTATTAACTGAAATGGGATTTCCCAGAAGTCAAGATTGCTTTATGGTTTGTAATGGAAGTTTTGAAAAACTTTAGACCAAAATAGCTAGGAACAATTTTCCTTTCCCTAAAAGGAGTAGGAATAGAATAGAATAGTTCAGTCATAGATGAAAATATCATTGTGTTCTCACAGTGGTCCATTCACTGCTGCTAGCAAGCAAATCCTCTAGAGAATGAAACAAGCCAACAACACAATGTTCCCAACAGGGATCTTGGGTTCATATGGTCAAAAATAAAAGTCAATCCCTACAGAGCTCTCATGTAGCTTAGAAAACTGGTGTAAAGTCTAAAGATCACCAACATGTTAGACTCTGTGTGTTTTCTATTAGTTTGCACAGTCCCAACTTTACAGAGAGCTTTATCAGAAGGTGCTTCTCTTACTCCCAAGTCCATTATTTTGGGCTTTGACACTAGCCAACCTCCTCCCTCCTTTACCCTTTTCTTCTTTTCCTCCCTAGTATTTTTCCCTTCAAAGAGATGAAGAAATTGTGGTGAGGCAATGCTTTGTCCTTGGCAGAATTTAATTCCTGGGTGTCTTCCTGTCTGAGGTCCCAGACAAACCACATGGTCAGGACTGCTAGGCTTGAGTTTGTATCACTGGCCCTTTCTCCTGCTCCCAGGTTTCAGTTGCAACTAGCTGGGACCCAACTCCCACTCTTTAGTATTCTCCTTAGTTGAAACCACTGAATTTTTCCCTGCTATCCCAACTCCATCTCCTTATCCTCAGACCAATCTGAAGAAGACAGAAGATACTTAGGCTGTAACAGACCAACATTTAGGCTTGGCATATGTACTTCTTGTCTTATCCTAATTCCAGTAAGTAGAACCTTATGCTGTCCCCAAATGACAATCCCCTTTATTCCTTCTAATTGGCTTCTGCATAGCCTTCTCCTCATGATCTTGTATACTGATCAGAACTGTCCCAGCCCAGTCAGCCTAAGATCACCAGCAAACCTGTTGTCTGATACAACTGGGTTTACTGACTCAATGAAAAGAGACTGTATGTAAGAGCAGCCTCAGATATCTTGGCAAACAAAGAAAAAGAAAGAATTATTACAGGATTTTGGGAAAGGGTGAAATTTAGGCAATATTTAAATGAAGCAGTGTTCAGGAGGCTCAAAGCAAAGCAGTACTGTGGCTAATGGACCCATCATCAGGTTTGGACTGTGAAGTAGACTCGGGTTCCCACGTCCTTGTAAAGTGCAAAGTTAAGAGGGTGTGGACTGTTGTACTCAGAAATCCCTTATATGCATCTCTGCATCAGGGCTATAAATTGAGACTGATTCTCTCTGGCCAAGGGCCTTAGACCTTTCAGCAAAATTGGGGTGTTTTATTACTATTTTTTTGATATATTTTTAAACAAGCAGAGTCCTGATAATCTATGATTTTAGAGAACAAAGTTTCACATGATTAATAAAGCAGGAGTCATTCAAAGTAGGAGGTTGTTATGATACTTTCCCGTGTCCTTGAGAATGAAGATTATTTTCTATTAGTTTTTCATCTGGCTTTATCTGTGTCTGTTATTCCAGTCTGTTGATTCAGATTTCTACTCTTTCAGTCTAAGCTAATTTTTTTACTTCCCCAGGAGGATTGTTTCTGCTAAAACCAAGACTCTGCTTACCTTGCTAGTCTTTTCCTTCAAATCTGGCAGAGCTCTCAATGGCTGCCTGTTCTTTAAGTATTGCCCATTCCACATCACCACCGTTGGACTTTGATGCACTCCCATGATTTCTGTTTCTTTTTTGTTGATTACTCTCTGTCCTCTGGACACACAATGTCATTTCCTCTTAGTCCCAGCATTTTGCACACAAATTTCTCTTTTTAAACCCTGCAGCATGGCACTTCTCTGCTGCCATTTCTCACAGCCTCATGGAGACAGGGAGCTCCATGTTCTGTCTCCCTTCTGTCTACTTCATTCAGCTACTAGGAGCCCACAAAAACTGGTCAAGTTCTGGTATTGAATAGTTTCCATCTCTAACTGAATTTGAGGCCTCTTCTGGAAGTCAAGTTGTTGTGCACTAACTTTATGTTTTCTTTCTCAGGAATCTGATTCCCGGTTTCTGAAGTTTGATTCTGAATTTTTATATATTTCTCCTCCTCACCTTTTTTGGTTAGTCTTAAGTAGTTAAGAGCTTGACATTTACAAGGGTTTCTGGCTTTTATCTTTTGGTAAGCTTAAATTGCCATATTTCCCAGGAAATATCTGGGAATGGATACTATGGATGTGGGATAACAGTGGAAGGAACATAAAGTTGGATCAGGAGGAAGTTATTGATATGGGTTCACTAAGCAGAGATTCTGCATTTAATCTTGTAGTTTAAGGAGTTAGAAAGGCCTCTAAGAGTCCAGCTGGATGACTGACTGAAACATGGACCAAAAGGTGGCTCCCAGTGAGTAAATTGCAAATGTTTGACCTCCTTCAACTTGATGTAGAGGGAGAGATTAAAAAATTTAAGGAGATTGGAATTTTGGAGTGGATTTGTCATTTAAGACTACTCATCTATACTGGGAGGGTCTAGAAGACGTATCTTTCATCAATACTTTTTTTTTTAATTTTTTTTAAAATTTATTTATGATAGTCACAGAGAGAGAGAGAGAAAGAGGCAGAGACACAGGCAGAGGGAGAAGCAGGCTCCATGCACCGGGAGCCCGACGTGGGATTCAATCCCGGGTCTCCAGGATCGCGCCCTGGGCCAAAGGCAGGCGCCAAACCGCTGCGCCACCCAGGGATCCCTCTTTCATCAATACTTTAAGAAATAAATTTGTGAGAGGAGCCCTAGCATCACTGAAAAACTCCATGAACATTCTTCTCTGTAGGCCAGACCTTATAGTGGGAATCCCAACCATTCAATTTGAAACCTAATGCAATGAAGACAATGGGATCCCAAAGGTGACAGAGGCTAAGAGGTGGCACTCAACTGCCAAAGGCAAGGTGGGTATGGTTACTGTATTGGATAGCAAAATCAAAATAACAACTGAAATAGTCTGACTTGTGAAGACCTATGGCATTAGTTAACCATGGTACTCCTGGAAGTGAAATTGATGGTGAGCCTAATAAATTCTTTATCTGTATAAGCAGAAAAGTCCTATGTTAAAAGTCTAATTCAAATAATAAAAAAAAGAGATTTACAGTCCCTAAATCAATTCCCGGACTTGAAATAGTTTATAGACTCAGAACACCTTGAGGAAGACACTATTGAAAACTTATATTTTTCCTAGCTTTCCCCAAAGGAACTGATGGCCTTTTACCAGAGTAACTGTACATCATTGTGGAAAATAAAGCAATGAGACATTGTGAGACCACTGGACACTGACTCTGAACTGACATAAATTCTAGGAGACCCAAAATGTCACTATGGCCCAGCAGTCAGAGCAGGGGCGAGTGGAAGTCAGGTGAACAACACCTGAGTTTCAGCTCAGATCCATCTCACTAAGAAAGAGGCACAAGGCCTAGTAGGCCTCTTTGGATTTTAGAGACAATATATTTCTCATTTGGGTGTGTTATTCCAGCCCATATACTGAGTGGACCAAAAAACTGCTAGTTTTGAATGGGGCCCCAAATAAGAGAAGGCTCTGCAACAGGAGCAGGCTGCAGTGCAAGATGCTTTGCTACATGGTCCATATGATCCAGCAGATCCAATGGTACTTGAAGTAGCAGTGGCAGACGGGATGATATTTGGAGCTTTTGAGAGGCCCCTATAGGTGAACTGCAGCACAGGCCTTTAGGATTTGGAAGCAAAGCCCTGAAATCACCTACATATAACTACTTCACTGTTGAGAAACAGCTCTTGGCCTGCTTACTGGGTCCTTCATAGAGACTGAAAACTTGACTGTGGGTTACCATGTGACATTAGCTTCGTATCATGAACTGGGTGTTATCTGACCCATGAAGCCATAAAGTTAGATGCACAGTCATATTCTTTTTTTTTTAATGTATTTATTCATGAGAGAGAGAGAGAGAGAGAGAGAGGCAGAGACACAGGCAGAGGGAGAAGCAGGCTCCATGCACCGGGAGCCTGATGTGAGATTTGATCCCGGGTCTCCAGGATCGCACCCTGGGTCAAAGGCAGGCGCCAAACTGCTGTGCCACCCAGGGATCCCGCACAGTCATATTCCATCATTAAATGGAAGTGGTATATGTATATGATTGCTTGATAGAATGGTGAAATGGCCTTTTGAAGACCCAGTAAAATGCCAGCCAGGTGGCAATACTTTGCCCTAGGGCAAGGTTCCACAGAAAGCTGCATGTGCTCTGAATCAGTGTCCAATATATGGTGCTATTTCTACTGTAGGATTCATGAGTCTATGAATCATTCAAGTGGAAATTGGAGCAGCACCATTTGCTATTATTCCTAGTAACCTACTTGCAAAATTTTTGCTTCTTGTTCCTGTGACTTTATGCTTTGCTGGCCTAGAGGTCTTAGTTCCAGAGGGAGGAATGCTATCTTCAAGGAGACATAATTTTCCCATTGATCTAGAAATACTGCTGCCTGGCCACTTGGAGCTTTTCATGCCTCTGAAACAGCAGGTATGAAGAGAGTTATGATGTTGGGTAGGGTGACTGATAATGATCACCAAAGAGAAATTGAATTATTCCACAATGGAGGAAACGAAGACTATATCTGGAATATAAGATATCTGTTAGGGTGTCTCTTAGTATCATCAGGCCCTGTGATTAAGGTCAATGGAAAATTAGAAACACCTAATCAAGACAGGACTACAAAGGACAAGCACCAAATCCTTCTTTCTCTGTTTGATTTATCTTGTTTAGCATAATGTGCTCAAAGTATATCTATGTTGTCACAAATGGGAGGATACCTTCTTTTTTCATGGCTAAATAATATTCCATTGTGTATATGGAATATTTTCCACATCCTTTTTATCCATTCATCCACTGATGGTCATTTGGGTTGTTTCCATATCTTAGCTATTATGAATAATGCTGTGATAAACATGGAAATGCATATATCTTTTCAAAATCCTGTTTTGATTCCTCTGGATATATGCCCCGAAGTAGAACTGCTGGATAGTACAGTAGGTCTATTCTTAATTATTTGAGGAACTTCCATATTGTTTTTCATAGTGATTGGACCAATTCACATTCGCACCAACAATGTCTAAGAGTTCTCTCCTCACCACATTCTTGCCAGCACCTGTTGTCTCTTGTCTTATGAGTTGGTGTCAATGAAGGTTTTCACAGATTTCTGTCATGATTGCCACTAGCCTGTCACTGACAATAGATGTATTTTAAAAGACTTTCAGATTCAGCTACTCTTTTCCAGGCCAACCTTTTTTTCTTTTGCAAATTAAGAGTTAACTCTTTTGGAATTCTTTCCTTGGCTCATGGAGAGTTGTAAAAAGAAAGTCCCAAGTAAGACAACTTGGAGAACTGATGCTGTGGTCTACTCTAAGCATTATTTAAGATTGGCAAAGAAAAAGGAAGGACATGATGTACTCAGTCCTAACCATTTTTATTCTACTAGCAATTTTCTCCAAGATCAGAACATCCTGAGGTTTCCAGATTGGAAAAGAATCAATTTCTGTGACAGACTAAAATCAACCTTTTTCAGATAACTCAGCTGTGGTATTGTAAATTTCCAAACAGTCTCCAAATAGCAAGATGCAATTTTCAAATGTTCTCACAAATAGGAAAATTAAAAAAAAAAAAACTTTATCCATTCTCAAACCTCAAAACAAAGAATTTAACTACCATTACAGAGAAGAGATAGAAATACTTTTAAGAACTCAAAAAATCCTGGTGTAAAAAAAGAATTATAAGCACTTGTTTACTTAAGATTAGAATGGTGAAATTACATTGTGAGCACACAGAGGTGCTCATCGTAATGATTCAATATTAATTTTCTAAAAACAATATTTACCTAAAGACCTTTATTATATATATATATACTTACTATGTTATTTACTATTACATTACTATTTATATATATAAATATAAAATATATTTGCTTAAAACAAATATACAACATATATAAATATAAAATATATTCACTATAAAACAAATGTACAATTTTAACAAAATTTATAAAGCAAATGTGAATGTAGCTACCAACTTACAAAACAATACTGCTTAGCTTCCCAGGAGCCACATCCACACCTCTTCTCTGCCTCTATCCCCTCCCTGCTTCCAAAGGCAACCTTTAGCCTATGTAATTGCTTTCTTGTTTTTCTTTTTGCTTTTACCACTTAAATATGCATCCTAAAATACTACTGTTTTAGTTTACCTACTTGTGAGCTTCTGTATGATAAATGATATCATACAATTTCGTTTCTTCTGTTTTTGTACTGCTTAATTCAACATTATATTTTTCATTATACATATTGCTATATATATTGTTTTTATTTTTTTCACTTTCACTGATGTACACTTTCTATTATATAAATATATGACCATTTGTTTATCCATTCTACTGTTGATGGGCATTATGTTTTTTTCCATTTTTTGGCTATTATGAAAAATGCTGCTAGGAACATTTATGTATATGTCTTTGAGTGCATAGAAGCATACATTTCTCAAGGGTGTATGACTAGAAATGAAATTGCTGAGTTACACATTTGCAGACGTTTAACATTCTGACTATCACTTCTTTTTGGAAGGCTTCTGCTTTTCTCTACTAAGGCTGAGGTAAATGCTTCTCCTCTGTGCTCTTGAAGCATCTGTGCCTACCTGTATCACTGCTCTTATCAGAGAATCAAAGAATTGCTAACTCTTGGTCTAAATCTGTGCTACCCCATATGGCAGCCACTAGCCATGTGTTACCATGTAAAGTTAAATTAATTAAAATTAAATAAGATTAAACATTCAGTTCCACAGATCCCCTGCCCATATTTTTTTTTCCCTGCCCATATTTTAAGCTCAATAGCCCATGTATGGCTTCTGGCTACCACACTGAATCATCCAAATATAAAACATTTACATGTTCTATTATTAAATATTCTGCTCTAGAATGCTAGTTCCTCCAGAGCCCAGGCTATAACTATTCATCTCATATCTTATGCCCACCATAGTGCCTGACACACCAGGCTCTTGACAAATGTTTGTTGAACTAGACTGCTCCCAAGGAGGTTTACGGTCTCGTAGTGAAAGCAGAAAACAGAAGAGGATGTTAAATGAGGTTCCAAAGGCTGAAAATACTACCACAGGGCCGGATACAATAGTTCCCTAATAGCCTAAAGATGGAAGGGGCAGCTCATCTATGCAAGGCAGGCCTAGAAACTGTGAAACAAGATGACCCACTTCCAGCTTATAAAGGAGGGAGAATGGGGGAGAGAGAGGAGAGGGGAGGAAAGATTTTTTTCTGGAGAGAGTTGCAACATACTTGCATCACTCCCCCTTCCCTATTCACAATGTACAGGGGGGATAAGGAGATAGTTGCTTTCTCCTCAACATAGCCAAGTGAGAAAGATATTAAGAAGATGATTCTAACAGCTTGCTGGGGGAACCTAAAGACTTCAAAGTACATAAAATTCCTTCTCTGCAGTTTGCTGGCTGTGGGACAATTAGCAAGCTACATAACTTCTTGAAATTTGTTTCTTCGTTTTTGTTTTTTTTTTTTTTGAATAATGAGAGTACTTATTTCATAGGATCAATGTAAGAATTAAATGAGTAATACAAGGTACCCATAATAGCAACTTAAGTAAGTGCTTACTTAAGTGGATGTGCTGGTTGGCAAATTCCTCTTTACTATATACCTTTGAACATGTTCTTAGGCTCAGCAGATTTTTAGCAGGCAAGCAGAAAATCTAGCCATCCAGTAAACACGTGTGCTCCTTCTTCCCCAGTGTGGATAATTGTCTCTTGGAGGCACTTGCCTAGCTCAAAGCCACGTCTTCTTCCTCTTTGCATTCAGATATGGCCATATCACAAACCATCATGAATGGAATGTTAGTAGAAATGATATGTAATAATTCTAGGCAAAATTTTCCTTTTTTCTTTCTTCGCATATTCCAGGTTATCCACTGCTGTTTGGCCTTAAGTAGCAGATAATTGAGTTATTAACTATTTTCAGCTCATGACATGCTATTATTTTATTTTTTCTCTTTAGCTTCAATTCCCACTCTCTTTCTCTTCTTCTCCATTTCCCATATTCTGAAGGCAGCTGAAATCT
Source organism: Canis aureus (assembly GCF_053574225.1). NCBI lineage: Eukaryota > Metazoa > Chordata > Mammalia > Carnivora > Canidae > Canis > Canis aureus. The sequence goes on from NC_135643.1 coordinate 11,317,420, forward strand.
CATATTTTAGTGTATATCTTTACATATAACTTAGAAAACTCTATTGTGTTGTTTTGGGTATGTGTAATAGGCATGGATTAGGGAACTATTATCTACCAGAGACTATTAATTTTTTAAGATGTGATGTTATACTGTACTAATACTTTGTATTTTTCTATTGGTAGAATCCAGATTAGAGAGGCTGTGTCTGTCACCAGTGCCTATAACAGTTTCTAACACAAAGAAGATTCAAAGATCAATAGCTGAGTAAATGACAAATATGTAAACACAAACTTAAAAAAGCTTAATTGTTTCAAGGAATACACAAACGTTAATTTGAAAAGATATATGCACTCCTATGTTTATGCATTATTATTTACAATAACCAAATTATGGAAGCAGCCCAACTGTCCATTGATAGATGAATGGATGAAGCAGCTGTGGTATATATATACATACACACACATGCACACACACACACACACATGCACATATACACACAATGAAATATTATTCAACCATAAAAAAGAATGAAATCTTGTCATTTGCAACATGGATAGATCTAGAGAAGTAATGCTAAGTGAAATAAGTCAGTCAGAGAAGGACAAATACCATATGATTTCACTCACTCGTGGAATTTAAGAAACAAAAGAAATGAACAAAGAGAAACAAGAGACAAACCAAAAAACAGACTCTTAAGTATAGAGAACAAACTGATGGTTACAGGGGAGGAGCGTCGGGGGGGATGTATAAAATAGGTAAAGGGGATTAAGAGTACTCTTATCATGATGAGCACTGAGTAATGTATAAAATTGTCAAATCACTATATTGTACACCTAAAACTAATGTAACACTAAATGTTAACTATATTGGAATTAAAAAAAAAAACTGGTTTCATTTTTTTCTAGAAACTAACCTTACTTTATCTAAATTACATGTTTTAAAATGAAAATAAGACACTAATTCATAAGAATATTGCCTAGAGAAAGATCCCACACTATTTGATGTCTTATTTCATCCACTTAAATTGAAAACTATAATATCACATGAATAAGAAAGAAATTAAAACTTCAATTAATCTTTAATATATGTATTTTCTTATCAGTTCATCTTATTGAATGTTTATTGTTTGCATTTTAATAAATATAATACATATACAATAAAATGAATTATTTCATATGCATTTCATATACTTAAGTTGTATAGATTCTACTTTAAAATCTTAAGTAATGCTTCTAATGATCACAATTTTATAATTTTTATAAAGTTACCCTTTAGGGGATCCCTGGGTGGCTCAGTGGTTTAGCGCCTGCCTTTGGCCCAGGACGCGATCCTGGAGTCTCGGGATCGAGTCCCACGTCGGGCTCCTGGCATGGAGCCTGCTTCTTCCTCCTACTGTGTCTCTGCCTCTCTCTCTCTCTCTGGATCTATCATGAATAAATAAATAAATAAATAAATAAATAAATAAATAAATAAATAAATCTTTAAAAAAAATAAAGTTACCCTTTAAAGATTCTGAACTTCATATTAATTTTATGAAATAAAAAAGTAGTTTCTCTAGACAATGTAACACTTGATAACCCTATCCATACTGAAGGCCTGTTAAATATCAGACAGAATTTTTGTGCATAATTTTTTATAGTGTAAAATTTCAAAATATATAAAATTAGAGAAAATAGTATAATACAATTATTATCCATAGCTTCAGCAGTGATTAACTCATCACAGAATTGGTTTCTTCTATTTCCCTATCCACTTAGCTTCTCTCATTTACTTTGAAGCAGATTCTAGACATCATAGCATTTTGGCCTCTTTAAGTGAAGAACACTCAAATACTAAAATCCCATTATCATACTGCTAATAATAATTATTAAAATAATAAAATAATGAGATTTCAAGTAGTGTTCACATCTCTAATTGTTTAATAAATGGTTTTCTTTTCAGCATGTTTTTTAGAATTAGGATACAAATAAAATTCACATAATACTACACATAGTGGTTGCTATGTCTCTTGGAAGTCTATTTGAATCTACAGATTTCTCGTTCTCACTCTCTTATTTACAATTTATTTCTTGATGAAACCAGGTTGTCTGTTCTATACATTTTCCAGTCTGGGCTCTGCTGACAGAGTTTGCAGTTTGATTTGGTTTTGCAAAATGACGGTATTGTAATTATATTATTTCTCTTCATTCATGTCTATAAAGAGAAACCTCCTTATCTATTACTCAGTGGTATAGTTCCTAAGGAAACACATAATAAGTGCTTAATTATTTTCTTTTATATAGTTTCAAAATAATGAGTTTATAGTAAACTATTGGGAAGAGAAATTAAGAAAATAATGCCACTCACAATGCATCAAAAAGAATAAAATACCTAAGAGTAAATTTAAGCATAAAGGCAAAAGTCCTGTGCTCTGAAAACTACAGAACACTGATGAAAGAAATTGAAGACAACACAAATAAATGGTAAAATATACTATGCTCATGAAATGGAATAATTAATATTGCTAAAATGTCCATGGTGCTCAAAGCAACCTAGAGTCAATGCAAGCCCTAGCAAAATACCAATGGCATTTTTCACAGAACTAGCACAAATAATCCTAAAATTTGTGTGTAACCAAAAAATACCCTAAATAGCTAAAGCAATCTTGAGAAAGAAGAACAATGCTGGAGTTATCATGCTCTCTGATTTCTTTTTTTTTTTTTTTTTTAATTTATGATAGTCACAGAGAGAGAGAGGCAGAGACATAGGCAGAGGGAGAAGCAGGCCCTATGCACTGGGAGCCCGATGTGGGATTCGATCCCGGGTCTCCAGGATCATGCCCTGGGCCAAAGGCAGGTGCCAAACCACTGCGCCACCCAGGGATCCCTGATTTCAAACAATATTACACAGCTATAGTAATCAAAACAGTATGGTATTTGTGTGAAATCAGACACATAGATCAATGGAATAGAATAGAGTCTAGAAATAAACCCCATGCTTATACACTCAATTAGGCAGCTGCAATACAAAAGAATGACTTTCTTACCATATAAAAAAGATACACTCAAAGTGGATTACTTATACGCAGAACTAGAAATCATAAAAATCGTAAAAAACATAGGTAGTAGGCTCCTAGACATGAGTCTTAGCAATATTTTTTGGATCCGTCTCCTTAGGCAAAGGCAACAAAAGCAAAAATAAACAAGTAGGACTACATTAAACTAAAAAAGCTTTTGCACAGAGAAGGAAACCAGTAAAACAAAAGGTACCTGCTGAATGGGAGAAGATATGGGCAAATAATACATCTATTAAGGGGTTAATATCCAAAATTATAAAGAACTCACATAGCTCAATATAAAAATTCAATTAAAAAGTGGGCAGATATCCTAAATAGACATTTCTCCAAGGAAGAAATACAAATGGCCAACAGACACATGCAAAGATGCTCAATATCAACTCATCATTGGGGAAATGCAAATCACAATCACAGTGAGATATCATCTCATACCTGTTGGAATGGCTAGTACCAAAAAAAAAAAAAAAAAAAAATCAAACAAACCAAACACAAAGAACCCTAAACAACTCCCAAAACAAAAACCCAAGAAACAGCAATTGTTGGCAAGGATATGGAGAAGAGAGAGCACTGACACAATGTTGGTGGGAACAAAATGATAAAGCCACAATGGAAAACAGTATGGAGGTTCCTCAAAAAATTAAAAATAGAAATACATGATCCAGCAATTCCACTTCTGGGTATTTACTTGAAAGAAAATGAAAACACTGATTTGAAAATATATATCCATCATTATATTCACTGCAGCATTATTTATAATAGCAAAGTATGGAAGCAACCTTAGTGTCCATCAATAGATGAATGGATAAAGATGTGGTGTATATACACAATGGAATATTACTCAGCCATGAAATCTTGCCATTTCCAGTAACATGGATGCACCTAGAAGGTATTATGCTAAGTGAAATAAATCATACAAAGAAAACAAATATCATATGATTTCACTTATATGTGAAATCTAAAAGAAGCAAAGCAAATAAAATAAAAAAGAAATAGACTCATAGAACAATCTGGAGATTGCCAGGGTAGGAAGAGGAATAAAAAGAACACACCTCCAGTTATAAAATAAGTAAGACATGGAGATACAATGTACAGCATAGGGAATATAGTTAATAATATGTAGCAACTTTGTATGGGGACCGGTGGTAGCTAGATTATGGTGATGACTTCATAATGTATATACATGTTGAATCACTATGTTGTACACCTAAAACTAATATAATATTGTATGTCAAGTACACTTTAATTAAAAAAATAATGAATTGTTAGCATCTTCCAATGTTGGGCAATTAGGTTTTTTTTTTTTTTTGTATTGTTTGGCTTTGGTATCCTTATGAATGCTTCCCTCTGCTTACTCCTACATAGATGATGTAGGTCTTGTGGCAGTTGGCAGTTTGTCCTCAGCCACTTTGTTTGAAGTTTGTGGGTATAACCTGTCATGTAGTGTTGTAACCCATCTCCAAAATGGCCTCATCATTTCCTCTGTTCCCTGTACATTCATTCTGATCCTCACATCAAAATGCAGAGATTTTTTTTTCTCCTGCTGAGTCTGGGATGGCCCTGTGACTGTGACCGTAGAATGTAGACAGTGACATTTGGGGCAGCTCTTGGCCCCCAGCCACCGTATGAAAAGGCCAAGCCACAAAAAGAGGCCATATAAAGAACTGAAGTGTTCAGAATAACCGTATCAGCTGAACTCCCAGACAACAACCATGTAAGAGAGCTATCTTGACTATTCTATTCCAATGGAGTCCCCAGATTACTGCAGCCTCGGCTATAATAAAATTATTGTTTTAAGACATAAAGTATTGGAATGTTTTTTACTGTAACAATGGGTAACTACAACATTTACATTTGCTATAAATGTTGTCCATCGTTTTTAGCTGTTATTACTTAGTTGCACTCTTTTTAAAGATTTATTTATTTGAGGGAGAGAGTGAGTGAGAGAGCAGCACGTGCATGTGAGTGGGGGGAGATGCAAAAGGGGATGGAGAGGGAATCTCAACTAAACTTCCTGCTGAGCACGGAGCCCACATGTGGCTCCATCTCAAGACCCTGAGATCATGATCTGAGCTGAAATCAAGAGGTGGATGCTTGAATGACTGAGCCACTTAGGTGCCCCTAGTTGCGCTATTTTTATGTAAGGATTTAGAGAGAGATTCTAAAATAATGTCCTGTGACATCTTCCACCAAAACTTTCCTAGAATCCACTCTGCATAAGATTAAAAGATTCCTCTATGAGAGACCTCAGTCAAAAACCTATAAAACCACCTGGCAGTGTAATTGAGAACCAGAACAGAACATCAGGAATGTGTAGCTCCTCATATGAACCCCGGTTTTCTGATAAACCTTATACAGAAGTAGACTCCTTTCTCTTCATTTTTGCCCCCTCCCCCTCACTGCAGTTCACACTGAATAAGTTAAAAATCCATATAGTTTATATTTGTCTTCTGAATAAAGCTGGGTACCCCAGTTCTCTAAAACCAGGTGCATAGGAGTATCTATTAAAAATTCCAACAATAATAAATGCATTCAAAAAAGAGTGAGTCATATAGGTATTGCACAAACTAATAAATTGGCCCATTTTAAAGTCAATCTTTTCAGATATTCATAAAAGTATTTGTTGAATGCTTATTATGATTCAGGAACCTGGGTATTACAGTCCTGGGTATATACCAGTAAACAAAGCAAACATCCCCACTCTCCAGGAAGTTAAATTCTGGTAATATAGTCTTTATTTTTTAACGGAGGGGGAGGGGCAGAGGGAGAGGTAGAAGGTCTTCAGCATGGTTCCATCCACAGCATGGAGCCCAAGGTGGGGCTCAATTCCACAACCCTGAGATCATGACCTGACCCAAAATCAAAAGTCAGATGCTTAAGCAACTGAGGCACCTAGGCACCCCTGATGTTCTTCAACCAGTTACTCAGTGGTCATTCTTTTATTACTTGATCATGCTCCTTAGGAGATGCCACCTCACTTCTGGCTCCCTACAATCTTCAGTACACTCCCTCAAGAACCCTGGCAAAGACTGTGTTATCTGTTTCATTACATTTTCAGGGATGGCAGAGAGTCTTTTGGAAATTGGTTTCTCTGTATGCCACCCAACTAAGCTTCCCCTTAATCCAATTCTGATTTCAAAGAGTCACCAGAGTTAAATCCAAAATATGGCAAGCAGTTGGAAGCAATAATGGAGTGTTAGATTTAAATTATTTTTTGGTTAAAAACAAAAGTTACTTAGGGTGGTGCTTTAATATTTCCAATCACCACAGAATTCTGTAAGTAATACTTCATTAGATTACTAAGAATTTTAGAACTTTGTGTGTATATGGGGGTAGGGAGATTGAGAGGAAAAGGAGATAAATAGTAGAGGTTGTTAAAAGATGAGAAGGGAAAGGATAAAAGCTCATATTCTCAACACTACAATTTAGGCAAATCTAGTATTTTAGGAGGTTCTTCATGTACAACCCGGAAATGTACATTAACAGGAAACTTGCTACCCACTCCTTGACTCTCCTTTTCCCATCCATGTGTCTGCTGGGATCTATCAGTGGGTGGAAGACAGTGTCATTGTTTATAATGCTCATAAGCCTGCATGGATGTGAATGACATATATTTAGAAATCAAAATAAAGCTTTAGGAAGATCTTCAATTTAATGGAAACTAGTCTAGTCATTTGAGAACCACAAGAGCTTTTTAGGGAAAATCTGCCTCTGCAAGTTGGAGGAAGTGTGGGTGTACTGGAGTCCCGGTGACACCTTGTGATGTCAGTCACCCCCAGCCTGAGGTTGATTGGCTATGAAGAGCTGAAGTAGAGTTTAAATTCCTGCACCATCAGAGGAGTGAACATCAGAACATCAACACAAGAGTGGCTTCACTGGGCGTAAATTTCCTGAGAACTTCCGCCTCATTGTTGAGACTTCTGAGGAAAAGTCTTTGTGAACTGAAGAGGGTAAGAAATTTTCATTGAAAATTTTTTTTTTAAAAATGACTTCTGCTACGTTTGGAGAAAATTAAACATGTACACATGTTGAGAGGTATTATGCCATGCCGAGAAAGATGGAGAGAGCTAAACCTTGGGTTAAAATGATTCCCATTTTTGTGCCTGTTGTTTATGCTACAGCAAATAATGATATTGAAATGACATGTTAAGTCAATAGAGCCAGATGTTTTTCTCAGCACTACTTTAATTAGATCTCTGCATAGTACTCCTGAAAGGGAAAGTTTACTGAACAGGAGGCAGATGGAAAGTCATTTTGAAGGTTAGCTTTAATTAGCAAAACAAATAAAACTTTTACATTTAAATTTCACAGATATGGTGATGTTCATAGCCTACAAAACATTATGAAAGAATCTAAACTAGACCGGCAGGACTTCCAAAATATGGTCTTTTAAATTAAAAACCATTTAATGCTATTCATCTAGATAGTATCCTAATATTCATTATGAACTGAATAACTGAAAGAAGATGCTAAGACCATTGAAAGAAACCAAAGATGTGATAATTACAGTGCTTTTCTATCATTTATTCATGCTAGCATGATGCCTCACAAACAGAATTCAATAAAATGTTGAACATAACTGTCTTTTAAAAACACTTTCTAGTATCGAAGACTAAAAAATATATATACTCCAATCTGTATGCATTTCTATTTGTTGCATTAATTCCACTTCATCTGTATCAGAAGTGTCTGTCTTCCATAACAGAAAATGGGAATTGTGTTCAGGTAATGCATTCTCTATGACATCTAGAAAATCCCATGTGTAATAGTAATACTTCAATCTGTCTTCTTTAGGAGTACTAACTTCTAGTGAACCATAACTTTCTGTGTACCTGGGGGTCAAACAGACTATCCTACTTTGATGTGGTTGGTTAAAATGTATGAACAATTTTCTGAAGGCATTAGTCACTTACCTACCCCAAAATGGTAATGTGGATCAATGTGCCTCAGATGCTTAGAGGCCTTCCAAATCTATGTTGAATTTTAGGGCACCTTGGAGTTATTTTACTGTGGTTGAAGGCATAAGATGTGGGATTGATTATAACTGACGTAAGACAAGTATAATAGGAATGATTGGATACTTCTATTGCCTTATTTGTTTGGTGTTCTGAATTCCTCATAGAATTCATATCCTGGCCAAGTTCCATTTTATTTTCAAAGACTAATAATGAAATAATTCCTAGCTAATGGAAGTTCTCGTTGGTTGGTTTTGGATAATTTTACTTTTGTAAGACTAGCTAATTATCATTATTACACACTATTGTATACTCAGCACCTAGAGCAGTGCCTGGCTCACAGGATATTATCAATAGTATTTCTTGATTGCTAATGGATGGATATATTGTTTATTGTATTATTGAAGCTAACAATACTAAGTCAAAAATAAGCAAATTCAACATAATAAATTGAGCCTATGATTTTCAATTTTTTATTTCCTTCATTTGATGTGCCTTTTTCATCTTGGTTTACATAAAAGAAACTATATACTTTATAAGTGAATCTTAACTTGGAGGAAATTTCAGAACAAGTTTCCTTTCTTGAAAGCACAAAGAATTTCTGGCTATACTTGAGAGTAGCCAGAGAGGGACTGTAGTTCCCTACTCCAGATCTCAAACATTATGAGAAAAAAATGAAAAAGGTTGAAAATCTCTTAGATACATTGCCCTTCAAGCAGATGGAACACAAGTAGAGGTTATTGATTTCCTTTTGTCACATGCTTTCATTGTAGGATGACAGCATGTACAATGTAGAAATGACATTTATTAAGCACCAAAAAAGAACCTGAGGTTCTGGACTTGTCTCTTTCAGGCTTGTAGCTATTTTGCTAATTAATTACTCGGAATAGGGTTACTGCATAACTGCTTCTACCCTTTTCAGGATGGTAGCTAAAAAGTTTATGAAAGTTTGCAGCTCTCATTTGGAATACACTTCACAAAAGCTTTCTGCTCTGGTCACTCCTTCAGGTCTTCATTCTCTTATGAAGGCTAACATGTACATGTAAAAATTTTAATAAAACTTTCATGCTCTTCTCCTGTTAACATGACTATGTCAGTTTAATTCTAATACATGTATACATATTTTATATTCTATAAAAATATTAATTGAGAGCCTAATATAGGGTTTAAGATCTGACTTCCTTTAATGCTTGATGGCAGACTATATTCTATGAGAGGCAAATTTAGCTCTTTCAGGACCCCAAGGTGTCTTTTATTTTTGTTTGGGAAATTACTGCTGTAGGTTAGGGTGCTAAATGTTATTTCTAGAAGCACAAGTAAGTTACTGCATCTCTCTTATGTTTCATAATATTTCATTCACATCCCTAAGAAACTTGGAAGCACACATTTCCTTTGTAAAAAGTCCAACATTCATTAGTGTAGTGCATCATTTAATTTTTTTTTTGTTATTTAGATAAAAGAGAAGCAAAAAACTAAAACAAGACAAAAAAACAAGAGGAGAACTCAGTATTTACTGGCCTTGTATTGAGTCTGGGATACTGCTAGCTTTCAGTACATCATGAGATTATCACCCTATTCAAATTTCACTTTGAAAATTAAAAACAGCCTAATTTTCCTTTGACCCATGACACCTAAAACCATAGGCATGTAATTATTTTGAGAGTATCATATTTAGGGGAAACTTTCCTTTCCTTAAGAAATGAATTTAAGAACTTAAAGCAAAAAGTTTTGATTATGGGAACTAAGGGAAATAGAGGGGAGGAAAATTTTTCTTCTGCTCTTGTAGCATCTCCATTTGGCCTAAGAATTAAACTGACATAGTCATGTTAACAGGAGAAGAGCATGAAAGTTTTATTAAAATTTTTACATGTACATGTTAGCCTTCATAAGAGAATGAAGACCTGAAGGAGTGACCAGAGCAGAAAGCTTTTCTACCTTTTAGATAAAGAAACAATACTTCTGTGAAGAACTGACAAGACAAAGGGGCTTAGGTTGGGGCAGTAAATTGTAGGGAACTGATTGGGAAGATAGAATTAGTTTAACAAGGTTTGTTTGTACAGATTTCTCTCAGCCTTGACCCTTCATCTTTGAGGATGAGATGTCTTCCCTCCTCTGAGTACACCTTTCACATGAGAGTTTCCTGTTTTTAGAAAGAAAAAGGAGGATCATAGATCTTTCTTGCATCTGCTGTTTCTCAAGGGCCTTTAGCTCAAAATAATTTTATTTGAAAGAGGCATATTTTGGGATGTAAGATATTCTGGTTTCTTTCAGAAGCAATATCTTTTTGAATTAGGCTTGTTTTAGATGTAGTTGAGAATTTTTATGTTTTCTCTGTTAATATAGGCAGATTTGAAAAAGAAGATATCAAAATATAAGGACTTATATGAACTATGCTGAATTAGAATAAAGAAAATACAAATGAAGAATAAACTGTTGAAGTGGGATAATGTCGATGATATAAAATGAGAAGATCTATGGACTATTTGAGCTGTATCAACATAGAAATGTGGAACATTCTTAGTCTTCTTAGGAATTCTACTGTTTTCTTGAATAAATTAAAAAATAAGATTAAATGACTTTTGATGCCATGTTGCAGGCACTATTCAGCATATTCAGACATTAGTGAGCTATGTATTCTTATTTTCTAGATCAGCGGTAAAATCATTTGGAGCACCTTAAAAACCAAAGTGAAGTCTGAAATAAACTTGCAGGATTTTCCACAAAATGTATGGAAGTCCATCTGACAAATTGGTTAGGGCAGCCACAGGGCTTACAAGTGGAGGGCAAATAATTTTCCGTTTAAATCATTTCAACAACTTTTTATATTAGCATGTAGTACATCTATTTTTAGATATAGAACAAGTTGTTTTTCAAATCACCAGTTCTTGAAGTGTGAAATGAAACCACCATCCAGGAAAATACAGTTTGATTTGGCATGTTTCACTCAGTGTGATTCACAAGTATATCCCAAACCTCTAATCTTCCTGAGATCCTTCAGTAACACAAATGACATTTAAAAGGATTTAGCATAATCTATCTATAATGCATGACCAATTGTAGCACAGTAGACATTAAGAGTTTTCTGGAATTGTAATATGAAGCCTGCCATAGTACACTTCTTTAAGAAAAAAATTTTAAAATCAGTCTATTTTATCTAAATGTTATTATGAAGTTATAAATGTGACTGAGAAGCAATTGTGTGTGTGTGTGTGTGTGTGTGTGTGTGTGTGTGTAGACAAATGTTGATGACCATCAATGGTATCATTAAATTTTGTTTTATGTGTATATTTGCCAGGTTGCTATGCCATACTAAGGTGCATAATTATCATAAAAGTGAATGGTCAGAAATTTCTCTATTTTTCTTTCTTTAGTTTTTCCTCTATTTAACATATTTTATGTATTAGGGAAGAAGTGTTTATAGGCATCCTCATTGAAATGTTTCCAATTTATCTCTTAATCTCTTAGAAGTAAGATTTCTTTTTAACTTGTTTATTGAGATATAATTCAATACATACTTTACACACTCGAAGTGTACAGTTAAATAATTTTTAGCCACTGCACAAAGTTGTGCAATCTTCACCTAAATCAATTTTAGAACATTTTCACCACCTCCAAAATTCACCCCTTAACTGGCACTCCCAAACTCCCATCTCTTCCAGCCCTGGGCACTTACCTACTTTCTCTCTAGATTTGCCTGTTTTGGACAATTCATATAAGTGGAATCATACAATATGTGGTCTTTGTGTCTGGCTTCTTTCCCTCAGTATAATGTCTTCAGGGTTTCTCTACTTTGTAGCCATGTATCAGTATTTCATTCCTTTTTATGATTGAATGATATTCCATTGTATGGATATAGTACCTTTTATTTATTCATTAGTTGATGGACATTTGGATGAGTTGTGCTTTTTAATAGAAGAAACTGTTAAAAAGTTAAAGCTCCTATATTTCTTTAGCACAGAGGAAAACATCTTCTGTTCTTCATCACAGGTAAAGGTGTCAGACCCGGCTATGAAGACCAGCATCCTGCTTATGTTCCTTTGGGGGTTGTCCTGTGCACTCCCAGTAAGTATCAGAATAAGGATATATGAAATAAACCTTTTATATCCCAAATTCCACAATTTTCACTGACTATAAGCCAAGTTGGCTGTATACGTTCTGGTCAGATGAAAATAGTAGTTTCTTAGGAAGCTGTTTTCTTTACAACATCATCCGAGTTATTCCTTACTCCGTTTATTCATATAGCTATGATTCTCATTTTTCTTCATCACCAGTGGTTCTGAAAGTGCCATCCCCCAACTTGCAGCATCAGCATCAGCTAGGATTTTGTTAGAAATGTAAATTCTTGGGTCCTACCTCAGACCTACTGAGCAGGACTTTCTAGGGATGGGGCAATCTGTGGTTTAAAAGGCTTCTAGCTGGGCAGCCCGGGTGGCTCAGTGGTTTAGCGCCTGCCTTCAGCCCAGGGCCTGATCCTGGGGACCTGGGATCGAGTCCCACATCGGGCTTTCTGCATGGAGCCTGCTTCTCCCTTTGCCTGTGTCTCTGCCACTCTTTCTCTCTGTGTCTCTTATGAATAAATAAATAAGATCTTTTAAAAAATAAAATAAAAGGCTTCCAGCTGATTCTGATTCATGCTAAAATTTGACTACCACTGCTCCTAAGTATGTATAGTGCTAATAGCTATTGCCTTGGAATTTTCTCTGTGGGCTAATCATGTGTACTAAATTTTCTAGGTAGCCAGGTATCAAAATACTGAATCTGAGAGCTCTGAAGAATGGAAGGTGAGTAGAAATAAAGTTTTAAAAAATATTTTTAATTTAATATATTATTAGTATAACCAATTTGGCTCTGCTGCAAATGTTGAAACTGTTAATGATTTAATGAACACATTAATAACCTAAGATATAGGTAGTAAGGGCTATAATTTGTAGTTCATGTGAAAAAATTTAGTTCGTATAATGCTTCAACTTCAACTTAATAGTATAATTTGGTGAGGAGGCATTTTTTCCCTTTAGGTTTACTTTCATAATGGATGTGCACAGTAGAAGGGGATGAAAGACAGTGAACCAAGAATGTTATTAAAGGATTAGGACTAAAATCTGTTTTACCAGGAGATGTCTGGTAGGCAGGAGGTCAAGTCCTGGAAAGTGAAAAAAAGACAGAAGGAGAGGATATTAGAGTCTGTGGAATAATTGTTAGTGTTGACTCTGAATAACTCAATAGTGATTAATTCTCAAGAACTCAAGAACCATTGCCAGGCTGTTCTATGTGCTTTACATGAGAACACTGAGACACAGAGAATAACCTAGTCTGTCTCGGTTACATAATTAAGAAGTGTTAAAGCCAGACTTTAAACCCAGGTCACTCTGGCTCCAGAATCCACATTCTCTATCAGGGTGTTATAACCTTTTTAGGAAGGGGTTAAGTCTAAGAGGGCAACAGGTTCTCAAGATTGAAACTACAAGTAAGGCTTAAAATTTTATGCTAAGTCAGAGTGTTTTGGTAATGACCTTGTTACCTGCTGGCTTTTGCATATGATACAGCTTGGGAACAACATTATTAGTGGTTGCCAGATAATGTCAAGGCTTGAGATGAGGTTCTGCTCCTGCCTGTGGATGGAATTGGCACTGCAGGATTTCTTACATGAACTTGCATCAGAGATGTCCTTAGGCTGGTTAATTGAAAAGCAGCCACTATAGATCCTGTCTTTCATTCAACCATAGACTCTAAGAGTACCACAAATATGTTAGGTTCTCAAGTTTAGCTTTGGCATGAGAAAAATACCAATGTCTTGTTCCCTTCCATCCCTTAATTCCAAATGATAACTGACAGAGTTATTTCTGAAGGTCTGCCATTGTGCCTGCCTGTAGTGTCACAGGGCAAAGACTTAAAGTGATTATAGCTCTTTCCTCTGGGGACATACCGCTGCCTAGCACTGCTGAGAGGCTTGTTGAAGACATGTTGATAGCAGCTCCTTCCTGCTTTACTCTTTGCATCTTCACACCCATAGCTTAGCAGGGATTTGGGGATTTTGCTGTGCTCAAGAGGAAGAGGAATTGTAGATGCAGAGAAGGCACCAGAGGTGGCTCAGGCAATCTTAGAGTTATTAGATCAAAAAAAGTGAAATAAATCAGAACTATGCCTAATTAGTTTCGGGCTTATTTTGTGTGTGTGTGTGTGTGTGTGTGTGTATGTGTGATCTTATGTGATTCAAGAAAGGTATAATGGCCTTCTCAATTCAATTTTATCTACCACTGAATTTTATAAAGAGGTATTTTCAAAATGGATTCTTTTCTTTTTTTAATATTTTATTTATTTATTCATGATAGAGAGAGAGGCAGAGACACAGGCAGAGGAAGAAGCAGGCTCCACGCAGGGAGCCCGAAGTGGGACTTGATCCCCGGTCTCCAGGATCACGCCCTGGGCCAAAGGCAGACACTAAACCACTGAGCCACCCAGGGATCCCTCAAAATGGATTATTTCTTTAGTTTTATCATATTGAACAGTTCTCAAAATGTTTCCAATTTCATCCTCACAGCAACTCTGTGGAGTATGCGCAGTGGTTACTGATATTCTTATTGACATTGGAAAGGTGAAGTGAATTGCCCAGATTCACATAGAGTGACCAAACATCACAGTTTATCCAAGACTTAGGGTTTTCCTGGAACATGCGAATTTCAGCACTAAAACCAAGACAGTTGATTTTCAGGGCTAAAACCAAAACCAAGGGGCAGCCCTGGTGGCTCAGCGGTTTGGTGCCTGCCTTCGGCCTGGGGTGTGATCCTGGGGACCCGGGATTGAGTCCCACGTCGGGCTCCCTGCACGGAGCCTGCTTCTCCCTCTGTGTCTCTGCCTCTATCTCTCTTCTCTGTGTCTCTCGTGAATAAATAAATAAAATCTTTAAAAAAAAAAAACAAAAACAAAAACAAAGAGCTAATTGAGACTTAAACCTGGGTTCTAAATTCCAATGCTGTTTTTTTTTCCTATGTTACATTTTGTTTAGGTTGTATAAACAACCAGCTTCAAAGAAAGTATATTTTTCTCTGAGTGAAGTATCAGAAACCCAAAAATCCTTTAGGTCTGTTAGATCACAGATCTTTCCAGGCCATCAGTCCATCTCACTCTCTCTTTTTAGCCATTTCACCATAAAAATGTCATCATTACTCGTGTAAATATAAAATATATATCAAGAAACTAAAAACAAATCATCTAAAATTATTTTAAATATCTGCAAGATATCCATCTGTGAAGGAGTAACTTATTTTCCTTCTTTTTTTTTACAGGGTCACTTGGCTCAGACGCCAACACCACCTTTGGTAACTATCTCATTCATTTTTCTGTCCTGGACATCTTATACAGTAAATTTACTTTAACACTCTTCTCATCACTTTAGGCCATTTGGACAGCAGTAAATCCAAACCACAAGCAATTGATGTATATATCGTGTATTTTTCTTTCCTTGGTAATTACTAAAAGGGAAAACAAACAACTTTTTTTTCTTTCCTTTTAGGAGAACAGTGAGTCATCGGAAGAAAGTAAAGTTAGCTCAGAGGAACAGGTAATTAAACAGACCTTTCTTAACTTTTCAGGCTACTTAGGAATTGAAGGAAATGATGTTAGATTAAATTACCTGCAACCAGCCTAAATGTAATACTTGCTAACCATTGGTTATGCTAGCTAAATCATCCCAAAAAGTAAGAAGAGAAAAATGAGTGGGAGAGTTCAGATGTGGACATGCTGTTCATTCCATATTTATCACTGGGGCCGGATTGGTAGACACTGTAGCCCCAAATGTCCTCTAGTTAAAAAGAATACACACACACACACACACACACACACACACATACACGGTCATAGACTATGTTAGACAAATAATAGCTCATTTATCATTCTAAAATGTTGCTTTTACAATTAGAGTGGTTCAGATCAGGCAGAGAAAACTTTATGGTTAACAAGAAGTACCTGCTAGGCCTATGTACCTCCTCCATGTTAAGGATCTTGATGGAGGAGGGAACAAGAAAGCCCTGAAGAAACTTTAATGAAACAGCTCCTTTAATAATGATTTGTCTTTAAAATAGTCTCAGTGGTGACCCAGGTAATGAGAAAAGCTGGCTTATAATTATATTCCTGTTAATAAAAAACTGGCTTTCATTCTCTTATGTATGCACTCTTTTTTATTCATTTTCCTAAAACTAAATGTCATTACTTTCTTGACTGTCCTATCATTTTAACCAAACTCAAACCCTTGGGGCTCCAGAGATCCAGGAATCACATTTCTCACTGAAGCTTTGATCCATGTTGTATTCTATACTTAACAAGTTGGAAGATGAATTATTAGTCTTTTTCACTATTTACTAAAGGTTTGTCTGAGGAACATTCTAGAAATTTATAAGCATAGATTTGGGGTATGTTTTCTGGAGATGTTTGATTTATTGCTTCAATATTCTCTGAGGTCTCAAATGAGAGTAATTGTACCTGCTGAGAAGGATGCAATATATGCCTATTGAGGTATGGGGAGCTAAAAAGATGCTTAGTTCCAGCATACCAGTGTAAACTCTAGCAATGGGAAGAGATGTCATCATTCTGTACTCTCAACTGGAAAGTCAAACATTGATCTATAGGGACAAGTGGAAAAATAAAAACAAACTTGGCAAGAATGCTCAGCTTCTTGGTAAAGAGAGCAGATTTTTCCAGAGCATAATGAATGAAGACTCACTTATCTTTCCTTATCTGTGTAGAGCATCCAATTGTTTGACTTATGAGGATAATCTCTCTGAACTCACACTTAAAACTAAGCTTCCCTATAGTCCTACAAGTTGCAGTCTTCTAGCTAAGCCTTCTACAGGCAACCCTCTGCCTATGTGAATGAGGTGTAAATATGGTTTGGGTGAGATGTATATGTTACCACAATATGTTACTTTCATTTTAGCTAAAGGTTTCATTCTACTGCCCTAGTACATCCCCCCCCCCCCCGCCCACCAGAGGAAAAAAATTGGGGGCGCTTGGGTGGCTCAGATGTTGAAGGCATCTGCCTTCAGCTGGGGTCGTGATCCCTGGGATCCTGGGACGGAGTCATGTATCGGGCTCCCTGCTCTGTGGGGAGGCTGCTTCTCCCTGTGCTTCTGCCTCTCTTTTTGTCTCTCATGAATAAATAAAATCTTAAAAAGAAGAGAAAAGAAAAAAATATTTGAGTCATTTCAAAATTCACCCAATATTTTTTAAAACTAAAAGCCAAACAATTTGATGAGTATTTCAAACTATCTCTTTAAACATACAAAAAAAAAAAAATCTCTGATAGTTTCTTCTAGGAATCAGACTTACAATATAATTTGAGTTTCATAAATATGATTTCTATAGAGCTTTTTAAAAAAAAAGATTTATTTATTTTTTTATTTATGAAAGAGAGAGAGAGAGAGACTGGCAGAGGGAGAGGGAAAGCAGACTCCCTGCTGAGTAGGAAGCCTGATGCAGGGCTCAAGCCCAGGACCCTGGGATCATGACCTGAGCCAAAGGCAGACATTTAACCAACTGAGCCACCCAGGTACCCCTCTATATAACTTTTTAAGAAAGTTTCTGTAGCACTGAGTAAATTGTGCCTATACAAAATGGAATGACTTGAGTTACAACTCCTCTTCCTTCCTTCTTTAACCCTGGCAGAGATGTTATTGAGCAGTAAAACTGATCATGGATTAGAAGGAGAGACATAAGAAAAAAGTAGGAAAGCCCAGATAACACCCTCTATATCAGCCCCTGGAGTACTGACCATGTTTGTTAACCCCAAACTCCAGGCAAATGAAGACTCCAGTGACAGTGCTGAATCTGAGGACAGCCTTGATGATCATCAATATATGCATAGACCAGCTGGTGGCCTCTCTAGGAGTGGAGGAAAAGAAGGAGATGATAAAGATGATGATGAAGATGACAGTGGAGATGACACTTTTGGAGATGATGACAATGGCCCAGGACCTGAAGAAAGACAAGGAGGAAAATCCAGACTCAAAAGTAATGAAGACTCAGCTGACTCCACACAATCCAGGGAAGATAGTCCCTCACTAGGGGAAGATAGTGCCCAAGATACCACCAGTGAGAGCAGGGACCTTGACAATGAGGATGAGATGAACAGCAGTCCTGAGAGAGGTGACTCTGTTCAAGAGAGTGAGAGTAAGGAACACTGGGTAGGAGGTGGCAGTGAAGGGGATAGTAGCCATGGGGATGGCTCTGAGTTTGGTGATGAAGAAATGCAGAATGATGATCCAGATACTATCAGGAATGAGAGAGGCAACTCCAGAATGAATAGTGCCAGTGTCAAATCAGAAGAATCAAAAGGAAACAGCGATGAGCAAGCAAGCACTCAGGATTCCGGTGACAGCCAATCAATGGAGTATCCCAGGAGGAAAATTTTCAGAAAATCCCGCATTTCTGAAGAAGATGACATAGGTGAGCTTGATGATAGCAACACAATGGAAGAAGTCAAGAGTGACTCAACAGAAAACGCCAACTCCAAAGAAACTGGCCTCAGCCAATCCAGGGAAAACAGTGAGAGTGAATCTGTAGAAGAGAGTGAGGAGAATCAGTCCCAAGAAGACAGTCAAAATATACAAGACCCCAGTAGTGAGTCTAGTCAAGAGGTCGATCTCCCATCTCAAGAAAATAGTAGTGAATCTCAGGAAGAGGTAGTGACTGAGTCCAGGGGTGACAACCCAGATAACACCACCAGCCACTCAGATCAGGAAGATAGTGACTCCAGTGAAGAGAACAGCTTGAATAAACCCTCCAGTTCAGAAAGTGAATCCACAGAGGAGCAGGCTGACAGTGAATCCAACGAAAGCCTCAGATCCTCAGAGGAAAGCCCAGAGTCCACTGAGGAAAACAGTTCTAGCCAGGAGGACCTTCAGTCTCACAGTGCCTCAGCAGAGAGCCAGAGTGAAGAAAGCCAGTCTGAGCAGGACAGCCAGTCTGAGGAAGATGATGCCAGTGATTCTCAGGACAGCAGCAAATTAAAAGAAGACAGCAACTCAACTGAGAGCAAATCAAGCAGTGAGGAAGAGGGCCAGTCAAAAAACACTGAGATAGAAAGCAGAAAATTAATAGTTGACACTTATCACAACAAACCCATTGGGGATCAAGATGACAATGACTGCCAAGATGGCTATTAAAATCAGCTTTCCTACGAAGTGGCTCTCACCTATAGGAGGCTTGGGGGTTGGAGAATAGAGAAATAATTACAACTATAATTTATTGATGTTTTTTTATCAGAAGGACAACAAGAGGCCATTTCTTCCTGAAAGGAAATGCTGGATATATTTGTTTCTAGGGTGTCACCAATTTATAGGGGTTTAAATACTGTCAGATGACACCAGAACACACTCAATGAGACTGGAAGCAAGGAAAGATGTGCATTATAGTTTCACAACTGAAATAGTTACTAACTCATTAACATTACAGTTACTGAGGTTCTATTATGTACCAGGCACTGTGCTAGGTGCTGGGATATAAAGAAGCTTAAGGCTTGTTTCTTGCTCCTGAGGAGCTTATAGGTGGTTAAATAAAGTTAAAAAGCTAAACAGGGATACATATGAGAGAAACAAGAATTATTACAATGCAGTGTGGTAAGTGCCGTAAGAGGTATGAACAAAATATATGGGAGCACAGAAGATGGGACCAATTTTGTCCTGCATAAATCAAGGAGGACTTCCCAGCAGAAAAACAATAGAGTTGGAGCACTGCATAAGATTTCTCCATTGAAGACAAGAGAATTCTATTCATTCTTGGGATAAGCAATAGTGAATCCTATATGATAAAAATATTTAGTTTTTGAAAGCGTTTTCAAATTATGGCACAGTGAGGTATTTTGAAAAACAAAACTTGGTTTTCAAACACCCTTTTTGATGTTTTCTGTGGAACTCCCATGAACACTGCCTCACGCACCACTGGAGATATGATACGGAAGACTGGGTGGGGGTGGGTCGTTGAAAGAAATCTCTCTTTAAATAGATAACTTTTAGCTTTATTTTTTTTTTCCAAAATCAGTCTATGTGCATGCTAGAAAAACTATTCTCTGAGTCCTTTACATACGTTGCACATAGTAGAATTCTGTTTATAGAATTCAATTGATTTTTGCCAAATATCTTTTGAAATGTTACCTCAACATAAAAAATGTTTTGTAATAAAGATAATAATATCTAGAAGAAGTATGTGTTTATTTTTATAGTAATATTATTAGGAAATATCTGTATTAAATAACCTTTCCTTTAAAACCTTAAAGAATAGTTTCCTTTCTTCCATTAAAAGATGTTCTTAAATTATTCATGAAAATTTTGTTTATAATTCAGGTAGCATTCTGATAAAATTACTTTATGTGTTGCTTACGCTATTTCACTAAATATACCTGTTATAGATAAGGAAAAAAGAAAATGAAGCAGGCTTTCAACATTGCTTAAGGCCTAGGCCTTGCCAAAAGTTACAGCTCTTGGCTTTAACAATAGTTCTTGCTGGTCTCTCAGACTGTCATTTGTGTAAACTCTGGAACTATAGGGAAACATATTCCTTACATTTTTAATTCTTTGTGAGAAACTATTGCACCTCAGCACTTTTACTTTTCAAATTTGTTTTTAGCCACCATTCTACAGCCACCACTGTAGAGTACATCAGAATTCCCCTACAAATTTATTAAGAGAATCAGGAAAATTTTCATTCATTCATATTTTTTATTTTTATTTTTTGAGAGAGAGTGCAGCATGTGCATTGTGTGTGAGTGCTTGAGGTGAGGGAAGAGCAAAGGGAGAGGGAGAGAGAGAATCTCAAGCAGGATCCACTCCCAATGCAGAGCTCAAAGTGGGGCTCTATATCATGACCTTGAGATCATGACCTGAGCCAAAATCAAGAGTCAGAAGCTGAAGCTTAACCGATTGAGCCACCCAGGCACCCCCAGGAAGATTTTCAGTCTGATCCTTCCCATCCTTCTCACAGTTCCATTCCCTCACAATGTCAAAGCTGTCGTCACTTGGAGAATAAATATATGGTATATGATCCTACCCCTTGAGATTTTAATTTAGTAGGTCTAAAGTGAAACCCCAAATTCTCTATTTTTAGAAGGATCCCAGGAGATTCTGATGTAGCCCATCCACATACTCACATTTGAGTTCTCTGGCTCTATGGACTAATTATCTACCTGTATTAACCTATAGGTTCCTACCAACCACAGCTTCTTGTAAGGAGAACTGCCCCATGTTTGGACCTGAGGTACAGGCGATCAGGCTCTAACCATTCAACTGCCCTGCCTCACCACAGGTGACTATCCTGATGAGAACCTGACCTCAGGGGACTTGCCTATAGGCTGGCCAGCAGCCTCAGATGAGACATGTCACAAAGGTTTTGCCTGAACATAAATAACAGTGGCTTGGGGGCCAATATGAATTTCCCTCTCTGAATATTTGAATATTTATGAAGACAGATATCGACAAGTAATCAGAACAAAAATAGAAAGGAATACAGAGAGATTAAAACAGCATTAGAAAGAGTCTGTTAATGGTGAAGCACAAAACTGAAAATTATTGAACTCTCAATGCTAAGAAGTAAAATCATAATCTTCTTGCTCTCATACTTGGATCTTGACTCTCCTATTGCTCACCAGGCCTTCTTGGATTCTTATGATGTTCCTTCCTTTTAAGTGCTATCTGTATCCTTACAATACACTCACCTTTCTTGAGATAAACTGAGTCAGTCTTTGTTACTTGTGAACAAAATGCCTAATGAATTCAGACTCATAACCTTAGCTATTAAGTTCAGCCGGTATTCCTAGGTCACATAACCCCTTTACCAAGTTAATTAACAGGACTTTTAGAAGGAAGAACAATGATAAGAATTTTAGCTTTGTTGTTGATAGAAATCATCTTAGATGTGGGAGAGTTTTAAGTTCTCATCAACTCATTTTATGTACTTGGTATAGACAGTGGTCTATTTTTCAATAAAAAATGGTATAGAAAAAAAATGGTATAGAAATATTATTCAAAGGAAAGTTGGCCAGACTGGGGCTTTAGCTTTGAAGGTGTATAAATTTTCTCATGGAGTTCCTCACTGAAGTCTATAATAGATAGAGAAGCCAAATCACAATCAGAAATCAATTTTAAATCTATAATGGGAAGAATTAAAGGCTATGAGGTGAGTATAAATGAAAACATAAATGAGAGCTATGTGACATGAATAGCACTGGGCTAAAATAAGATGATGTTTCTATGATGCTCCATGAAAAACCTTACAGTTGGGACTTAAACTCTAGAAAGCTGAAGCTTTCTTGGAAAGTACTCCAAGAGCCATGATCAAGTCTTGCCACAGTAATCCTTATTTTCTAAATTTACTAGGGTTAATCCACTCTTCTTTAAATGGCCCATTCTTTCTTTACATAGATTATTAGTACAACAGTCAAGTTGGTTTCTGTGGAGTCCTGCTGGCTTGGGAGCCATTCTGTCTTCTCCAGATGATTTTGCATATTTATGTAGATCTAAAAATTTAGTTCCTAAACTACAATCTTACTTTATTGTTCCTAGTTCCTGAAGTGATGTGGGCATTCTCTGTGACTCCAAAATAAACACAAATTGATGGTTTCTAATTTTTCCCATTTACTCACTGAGTCATTCAAACATTTATGGAGCACATCTTATATCTATAGAAGGATGAATGAGATATGATTTCTGCCCTTAAGAATAAAAGTAGATAAAAGTATATGAACTGTTACAGAGCAGTTATAAGGCTCTAATTAAGTTTCCATGAGTGTACATGGAGGGAATAATTAGTCTGTTTAGATAGTTGAAGACGTACTGGGAAAACTGATGTAAACCTTGGGAAATGAGTAAGAAAACAGAGAAGCATACTCCAATCATAGGGAACAGAGAAGTAAATGTACAAAAATTGTTTATGGCAAGTTAATGTATTATTTAAAAAATCGTGTGTTGCCAAAGCATTGGTAAGAGAGAAAGAGAAAGGGGAAGTGATATGTGAAGTCTCTGAATGCCAGATTAAGGAGAAGAGCCTTCACTGTTAGTAAGTACCTTCCTGGAGCCAAGTTTTCATATATGATAAACATATCATAAACACCTTTGATATGGATATTATAAGTTCTCTACCTCATTTAAAAATATATAACAAATAATAGTAAATGAAACACAGAAAAGCTAAGTTAAGTATCCTACCTGATAATCCAAGAAATAGCAGAGTCTGATTCCATTTTTGTTCAATGATGAGCCACTGAAAATTTTGGCAACTTTCAAATGTGTCCTACAATACTACCGACTGTAGTCACCACACTGTTTATTACATCGCAGGAGTTATTTATTTTAAAATTGAAAGTCTGTACCTCCTGACCCCCTTCACCTATTTTTCCCACCTCACAAGTCCTCCACCCTCTGGTAACCACCATTCTGTTCTCTGAATCAATGCATTTTGTTTTGTTTTGTTTAGATTCCATATATAAGTAAAATCATATGTTATTTGTCTTTCTCTGTCTGACTTTTTATTTAACCTAACCTTCTAGGTCCATCTATGTTGTTGCAAATGGCAAGGTTTCATTCTTTTTTTTTTTTTATGTCGAGTAGTATGCTGCTGTATATATACACCTAATCTTGTTAATCCACTCATCCACTGATGGAGATTTATTTCAATATCTTGGGTAATAAAAACAATGCTGTGATGAGCAAAGGGATGCATATATCTTTTTGAATTAGTGTTTTCATTTTTTTTTCACATAAATATCCAGAAGAGGAATTGCTGGATCATGTGGCAGTTGTATTTTTACTTTTTGAGGAACCTCTATACTGTTTTCCATGGTGGTTGCACTAATTATATTCCCACAAGTAGTGTATGAGGATTCTCTTTTCCCATATCCCTGTCAACACTTGTAACTTCCTGTCCTTTCCCCATTGAATATTCTTGCTTTTCTGTCATAAATTAATTGACCATCTATGCCTGGGTTTATTTCTGGGCTCTCTTCTGTTTCGTTGATCTATGTGTGTCTATTTTTTATGCCAATACCATACTGTTTTGATTGCTATAGCTTTGTAATATAGTTTGAAATCAGGATACATGATGCACAAGGATGCATTTCTCAAGGTTGCTTTGGTTATTCAGGATCTTTCATGGTTCCATGCAAATTTTAGGGTTTTTTTGGTTCTAGTTTTCTGAAAAATGCTTTTGGTATTTTAATAGAGATTGTATTGAATCTATAGATTTCTTTTAGTACTATGGACATTTTGGCGTTAATACTTCTAATCAATGAATACAATCTTTGTATCATTTTCAATTTATTTCATCAGTGTCTTATAGTTTACAGAGTACAGGTCTTTCACCTCCCTTATTAAATTTATTCTTACCTTTTTAAATTCTTTTTGATGCAATTGTAAATGAAATTGTTTTCTTAATTTGTCTTTCTGATAGTTTGCTATTAAGATATAGAAACAACAGATTTTTGTATAATGATTTTTGTCCTGAAATTCTACTGAATTCATTAGTTCTAACAGTTTTTTGGTGGGTCTTTAGGGTTTTCTGTACATAAAATCATGTCATCTACAAATAGTTTAACTTCTTCCTAATTTGGGTGGCTTTTATTTTCTTTTTCTAGTCCTCTGGCTAGAACTTCCAATATTATGTTTAATAAAAGTGGCATGAATGGGCACCCTTATCTAATTCTTGTGGGCTTGTAATATATGGCCTTTATTATGTTGCAGTGCATTCCCTCTGTACCCACTTTGTTGATGGTTTTTATCATAAATGGATACTATTTTTGTCAAATGCTTTTTTATGTCCATTGAAATGACCATATGATTTTTATCTTTCATTTTGTCAGTGTGGTGTATCATGTTGATTGATTTGCAGATGTTGAGCCATCCTTGCATCCTTGGAATAAATCCCACTTTATTATGGTGTATGATCCTTTTAATGTATTATTGAATTTGGTTTACTAATATTTTATTGAGGATTTTGCATATATGTTCATCTGGGATATTTGCTGTAATTTTCTTTTTTTGTCCTTGTCCAGTTTTGGTGTTAGGGTAATGTTGGCCTCATGAAATGAAGTTGGAAGTATTCCCTCCTCTTCAATTACTTGGAAGTTTAAGAAGGTTAGGTATTACAGCTTCTTTGAATGTTTAGTAGAATTTACCAGTGAAGCCATCTGGTCCCCTGGACTTTTGTTTGATGGGAGGTTTTTGATTACTGATTCAATTTCCTTACTAGTTATCAATCTGTTCAGATTTTCTTTTCCTCATGATTCAGTCTTAGACAATTGTATGTTTCTACAGATTCATCCATTTCTTCTAGGTTGTCCAATATGTAGGTGTATAATTGTTTATAGCAGTCTCTTGTGATCCTTCGTATTTATGTAGCATCAGTTGTAACTTCTCTTTCATTTCTGATTTTGAGTCTTCTCTTTCTTTTTCTTGGTAAGTCTAGCTGAAGTTTATCAATTTTACAAAGAACCAGCTCTAGTTCCATTGATATTTTCTATTGTCTTTTTAGTCCATATTTAACCTATTTCCTCTCTGATCTTTATTATTTCCTTTCTTCTACTAATTGGGCAACCAGAGCCAGGTGATTAAAGATCACCCTCTGTGTGGACTGTGTGTGTTTGCCAGCTTTAGTGTGGTAGTGGAAGAGCATAGGGCTGCGGTGCTTCCACTCTATTTAGTAGAGTAGCAGGAGAATGCAGTGACTGTGCATGTCCACAAGTGCCAATAAGGTAGAACAGTGCAGAAATGGTGCTCACCATCACCTCCATCCCTGGAGAGTCCCAACAGGCTCCTGCCTGTCCAATAGATACTTCAAGATTAGCAAATGAATCTCCATCACATATAGTCTGGGTGCTTTTCAAACAGAATGTCAAAGCTCCCTCATCTAGGGAGCTTTTCAAACTGCTTCTTTTGCACTGGATGCCAGGCAAGTGAATCTTCAATGCAAGCTCTTTTTTTAAAAATAAATTTATTTTTTATTGGTGTTCAATTTGCCAACATACAGAATAACACCCAGTGCTCATCCCGTCAAGTGCCCCTCTCAGTGCCCGTCAACCATTCACCCCCACCCCCCGCCCTCCTCCCCTTCCACCACCCCTAGTTCGTTTCCCAGAGTTAGGAGTCTTTATGTTCTGTCTCCCTTTCTGATATTTCCCACCCATTTCTTCTCCCTTCCCTTCTAGTCCCTTTCACTATTAGTTATATTCCCCAAATGAATGAGAACATATAATGTTTGTCCTTCTCCGATTGACTTACTTCACGCAGCATAATACCCTCCAGTTCCATCCACGTTGAAGCAAATGGTGGGTATTTGTCATTTCTAATGGCTGAGGAATATTCCATTGTATACATAGACCACATCTTCTTTGTGGCCTCGATGGACACCGAGGCTCCTTCCACAGTTTGGCTATTGTGGACATTGCTGCATTGGGTTGCAGGTGTCCCGGCATTTCATTTCATCTGTATCTTTGGGGTAAATCCCCAACAGTGCAATTGCTGGGTCGTAGGGCAGGTCTATTTTTAACTCTTTGAGGGACCTCCACACAGTTTTCAGAGTGGCTGCACCAGTTCACATTCCCACCAACAGTGTAAGAGGGTTCCCTTTTCTCCCCATCCTCTCCAACATTTGTGGCTTCCTGCCTTGTTATTTTTCCCCATTCTCACTGGTGTGAGGTGGTATCTCATTGTGGTTTTGATTTATATTTCCCTGACGGCAAGTGATGCAGAGCATTTTCTCATGTGCATGTTGACCATGTCCATGTCTTCCTCTGTGAGATTTCTGTTCATGTCTTTTGCCCATTTCATGATTGGATTGTTTGTTTCTTTGGTGTTGAGTTTAATAAGTTCTTTATAGATCTTGGAAACTAGCCCTTTATCCAATACGTCATTTGCAAATATCTTCTCCCATTCTGTAGGTTGTCTTTTAGTTTGTTGACTGTATCCTTTGCTGTGCAAAAGCTTCTTATCTTGATGAAGTCCCAATAGTTCATTTTTGCTTTTGTTTCTTTTTTTTAAAGATTTTTTAAAATTTTTTATTAATGATAGTCACAGAGAGAGAGAGAGAGAGAGGCAGAGACACAGGCAGAGGGAGAAGCAGGCTCCATGCACCGGGAGCCCGACGTGGGATTCGATCCCGGGTCTCCAGGATCGCGCCCTGGGCCAAAGGCAGGCGCCAAACCGCTGCGCCACCCAGGGATCCCCTTGCTTTTGTTTCTTTTGCCTTCATGGATGTATCTTGCAAGAAGTTATTGTGGCTGAGTTCAAAAAGGGTGTTGCCTGTGTTCTCCTCTAGGATTTTGATGGAATCTTGTCTCATATTTAGATCTTTCATCCATTTTGAGTTTATCTTTGTGTCTGGTGCAAGAGAGTGGTCTAGTTTCATTCTTCTGCATGTGGATGTCCAATTTTCCCAGCACCATTTATTGAAGAGACTGTCTTTCTTCCAGTGGATAGTCTTTCCTCCTTTATCAAATATTAGTTGACCATAGAGTTCAGGGTTCACTTCTGAGTTTTCTATTCTGTTCCATTGACCTATGTGTCTGTTTTTGTGCCAGTACCACACTGTCTTGATGACCACAGCTTTGTAGTACAACTTGAAATCTGGCATTTGATGCCCCCAGATATGGTTTTCCTTTTTAAAATTCCCCTGGCTATTCGGGGTCTTTTCTGATTCCACACAAATCTTACAATAATTTGTTCTAACTCTCTGAAGAAAGTCCATGGTATTTTGATAGGGATTGCATTAAACATGTAAATTGCCCTGAGTAACATTGACATTTTCACAATATTAATTCTTCCAATCCACGAACATGGAATATTTTTCCATTTCTTTGTGTCTTCCTCAATTTCTTTCAGAAGTGTTCTGCAGTTTTTAGGGTATAGATCCTTTACCTCTTTGGTTAGGTTTATTCCTAGGTATCTTATGCTTTGGGTGCAATTGTAAATGGGATTGACTCCTTAGTTTCTCTTTCTTCAGTCTCATTGTTAGTGTATAGAAATGCCACTGACTTCTGGGCATTGATTTTGTATCCTGCCACGCAACCAAATTGCTGTATGAGTTCTAGCAATCTTGGGGTGGAGACTTTTGGGTTTTCTATGTAGAGTATCACGTCATTGGCGAAGAGGGAGAGTTTGACTTCTTCCTTGCCAATTTGAATGCCTTTTATTTCTTTTTGTTGTCTGACTGCTGAGGCTAGGACTTCCAGTACTATGTTGAATAGCAGTGGTGAGAGTGGGCATCCCTGTCTTGTTCCTGATCTTAGGGGAAAGGCTCCCAGTGCTTCCCCATTGAGAATGATATTTGCTGTGGGCTTTTCATAGATGGCTTTTAAGATGTCGAGGAATGTTCCCTCTATCCCTACACTCTGAAGAGTTTTGATCAGGAATGGATGCTGTATTTTGTCAAATGCTTTCTCTGCATCTAATGAGAGGATCATATGGTTCTTGGTTTTTCTCTTGCTGATATGATGGATCACATTGATTGTTTTACGAGTGTTGAACCAGCCTCGTGTACCGGGGATAAATCCTACTTGGTCTTGGTGAATAATTTTCTTAATGTACTGTTGGATCCAATTGGCCAGTATCTTGTTGAGAATTTTTGCATCCATGTTCATCAGGGATATTGGTCTGTAATTCTCCTTTTTGGTGGGGTCTTTGTCTGGTTTTGGAATTAAGGTGATGCTGGCCTCATAGAATGAATTTGGAAGTCCTCCATCTCTTTCTATCTTTCCAAACAGCTTTAGTAGAATAGGTATGGTTTCTTCTTTAAATGTTTGATAAAATTCCCCTGGGAAGCCATCTGGCTCTGGACTCTTGTGTCTTGGGAGGTTTTTGATGACTGCTTCAATTTCCTCCCTGGTTATTGGCCTGTTCAGGTTTTCTACTTCTTCCTGTTCCAGTTTTGATAGTTTGTGGCTTTCCAGGAATGCGTCCATTTCTTCTAGATTGCCTAATTTATTGACGTATAGCTGTTCATAATAGGTTTTTAAAATCGTTTGTATTTCCTTGGTGTTAGTAGTGATCTCTCGTTTCTCATTCATGATTTTATTAATTTGAGTCTTCTCTCTCTTCTTTCTAAGGTTGGCTAATGGTTTATCTATCTTATTAATTCTTTCAAAGAACCAACTCCTAGTTCTGTTGATCTGTTCCATAGTTCTTCTGGTCTCGATTTCGTTGAGTTCTGCTCGAATCTTTATTAACTCTCTTCTTCTGCTGGGTGTAGGACCTATTTGCTGTTTTTTCTCTAGCTTCTTTATGTGTAAGGTTAGATTTTGTATTTGAGTTCTTCCCAGTTTTTGGATGGATGCTTGTACTGCGATGTATTTCCCCCTTAGGACTGCTTTTGCTGCATCCCAAAGATTTTGAACGGTTGTATCTTCATTCTCATTAGTTTCCATGAATCTTTTTAATTCTTCCTTAATTTCCTGGTTGACTCTTTCATCTTTTAGCAGGATGGTCCTTAACCTCCACGTGTTTGAGGTCCTTCCAAACTTTTTGTTGTGATTTAGTTCTAGTTTCAAAGCATTATGGTCTGAGAATATGCAGGGGACAATCCCAATCTTTTGGTATCGGTTCAGATCCAATTTGTGACCCAGTATGTGGTCTGTTCTGGAGAAAGTTCCATGTACACTTGAGAAGAATGTGTATTCAGTTGAGTTTGGATGTAAAGTTCTGTAGATAACTGTGAAATCCATCTGGTCCAGTGTATCATTTAAAGCTCTCGTTTCTTTGGAGATGTTGTGCTTAGAAGACCTATGGAGTGTAGAAAGCAGTAGATTGAAGTCACCAAGTATAAGTGTAATATTATCTAATTATGTCTTAACTTCATTATTAATTGAGTGATATATTTGGCAGCTCCCACATTCAGGGCATATATATTGAGGATTGTTAAGTCCTCTTGTTGGATAGATCCTTTAAGTATGATATAGTGTCTCTCTTCATCTCTCACTACAGTCTTCAGGGTAAATTTTAGTTTATCTGATATAAGGATGGCTACCCCTGCTTTCTTTTGAGGACCATTTGAATGGTAAATGGTTCTCCAACCTTTTATTTTCAGGTTGTAGGTGTCCTTCTGTCTAAAATGAGTCTCTTGTAGACAGCAAATAGATGGGTCCTGCTTTTTTATCCAATCTGAAACCCTGCACCTTTTGATGGGGTCATTAAGCCCATTCACGTTCAGAGTTACTATTGAAAGGTATGAGTTTAGTGTCATCATGATATCTATTCAGTCCTTGTTTTTGTGGATTGTTCCACTGAACTTCTTCTTAAAGGGGAATTTTAAGAGTCCCCCTTAAAATTTCTTGCAGAGCTGGTTTGGAGGTCACATATTCTTTCAGTTCCTGCCTGTCTTGGAAGCTCTTTATCTCTCCTTCCATTTTGAATGAGAGTCTTGCTGGATAATGTATGCTTGGTTGCATGTTCTTCTCATTTAGGACCCTGAATATATCCTGCCAGCCCTTTCTGGCCTGCCAGGTCTCTGTGGAGAGGTCTGCTGTTACCCTAATACTCCTCCCCAGAAAAGTCAGGGATTTCTTGTCTCTTGCTGCTTTAAGGATCTTCTCTTTATCTCTGGAATTTGCAAGCTTAACTATTAAATGTGGAGGTGTTGAACGGTTTTTATTGATTTTAGGGGGGTGGGGGTCTCTCTATTTCCCCGATCTGAATGCCTGTTTCCCTTCCCAGATTAGGAAAGTTTTCAGCTAGGATTTGTTCAAATACATATTCTGGACCTGTGGCCCTTTTGGCGCCCTCGGGAACACCAATTAAACGTAGGTTTTTCTTCCTCAGGCCGTCGTTTATTTCCCTTAATCTGTCTTCATGGTCTTTTAATTGTTTGTCTCTTTTTTCCTCAGTTTCCCTCTTTGCCATCAACTTGTCTTCTAGGTCACTCACTCGTTCTTCCACGTCGTTAACCCTCGTCGTTAGGACTTCTAGTTTGGATTGCATCTCATTCAATTGATTTTTAATTTCTGCCTGATTGGATCTAAATTCTGCAGTCATGAAGTCTCTTGAGTCCTTTATGCTTTTTTCTAGAGCCGCCAGTAGCTGTATAATAGTGCTTCTGAATTGGCTTTCTGACATTGAATTGTAATCCAGATTTTGTAACTCTGTGGGAGAGAGGATTGTTTCTGATTCTTTCTTTTGAGGTGAGGTTTTCCTTCTAGTCATTTTGCTCAGTGCAGAGTGGCCAAAAGCAAATTGTATTGGGAAAAGGAGAAAAAGAGAGGAGAGAAAGAAGGAAAGAAAAGAGAAAAAGAAAAAAGAAAAAAAGGAAGAAAAAAGAGAAGAAAAAGAGACAGAAAAAGAAAGAAAGGAAAAAAAAGGGGTGAGGGAAGCAAACAAATCAAAAAGCAAGCAAACAAACAAACAAACGAAAACAAACAAACAAAAAAAACCACGGGGGAGTATCCTCTGATTCTGTATACTTTAAGTCCCTTGACTTCCCCAGGAACTTGTCCTCTAGTTGGTCTTTGGGGGAGGGGCCTGTTGTGCTGATTCTCAGGTGTTAGCACTTAGGGGAGCTGCTCTGTCCCCTGCCTGGTGCAGGGCTCAGTGGGGGTTGTTTACCCCGTGAGGCCCCAGGAGGAACAACCGCAGTGGCGGGGCCAGCTCTGCAGCCCTGGAGTCAGCCCCCGCAGTAGCCCCGGAGCTCTCCGTCTGCAGGGCCTGGAGGCTCCGGGCGGGGCCGCTGATCTGCTCTGCTCGGGGCAGGAGCGTCCTCGCTGTCCTGGGCCCTCCCGGCCTCTGCCTGTCCCGGGGGAGGCCGGATCCTGGGCTGTGTCCCGGCGCCCTGTGCTCCCGGGCCTGCGCTGTTGGATTCGCGCTCCCGCCCCGCAGCCCCCTCCGCGGAGCCGCCCCCGAGCCCCCCGAGCTGCTCCCGCCCCGCAGCCCCCTCCGCGGAGCCGCCCCCGAGCTCCCCCGAGCTGCTCCCGCCCCGCAGCCCCCTCCGCGGAGCCGCCCCCGAGCCCCCCCCGAGCTGCTCCCCCCCGCAGCCCCCTCCGCGGAGCCGCCCCCGAGCCCCCCGAGCTGCTCCCCCCCGCAGCCCCCTCCGCGGAGCCGCCCCCGAGCCCCCCGAGCTGCTCCGGGTCCCGCCGTGCGCTGCAGCCCTTAGGGAGCTCGGCGCACTCTCCCGGGGCGCAGGTGTCTGTTAGTGTCCCCGGGAGCCCGAGGGCATCCCCGCCCTCCTGGGTCCTGCTCCACCTCCCCGCGAGCCCCTTTCCGCCCGGGAAGGTTGGTGCAGCTCCTGCTCCTCCAGGACGGGGCTCTCCTGTCCTGGGGACACTCGCCCCGGCCTCAGCCTGGCTCCTCGCGGGGCCCCTCCCCCTTGGAGGCCTTTTGTGTCTTTATTTCTTTTTCCCCGTCTTCCTACCTGGATAGAAGCGCGAACTCTTCTCACTGTAGCCTTCCAGCTGTTCTCTCTTTAAATCTCAGGCCGAATTCGTAGATTTTCAGGATGATTTGAAGGTTGTCTAGGTAATTTGTTGGGGACAGGTGACTTGGGGACCCTCCTCTCCCGCCATCTCGCCCCTCCTCCAATGCAAGCTCTTTAAGAACAGATCTCAGTGCCCGAAACTGGACATCAGCTTCATTGCTTTTCAAACCCACATGTCTTTCTGGTGCAGGTCCCAAAGACTGGGGTGCCTGATGTGGGGCATGAACCCCACACTCCTCAGTGAGAAGCTCTGGGTTTGTGTGATCCCTCCTTAATTGTGATGAGAAGTAGGATATTTGGTCAGACTGCATCTTTGCTTCTCCCACCTGTCTCAATGTGGCCCTTTTATTGTTCATTGTGAAGGAGCTTTCGGCTACTTTTCAGGTGTTTTTCAGAGGGAATTGTTCCATAGGTAGCTATAAATTTGGTATGTCTGTGGGAGGAGATATTTTAGTGTCTTCCTATGCTACCATCTTGGACTGCCTTCCCTCAAAGGAACACAAATTTTGAATTTCTTAAATGTTAATAGGATACATAATGAAAATGAATATTATCAAAATAAAATTTTTAGACAATAAAGTTCCTTTGCTTTCCAAGTATATTTAGATTCCGTGTTGTCTGTAGATATTACAGAGATTGAGAATTGTCCCAGTGTCCACTCTTCTCTTCTTTGTGTTAGTAACAGAAATCTTTGGTTTTCAGTTGGGTACATAGCTGCTCAGAAGACTCCATTTCCTTCTCAGCCTCCTTGCAGCTAGGCATGCACATGTGGCTAGGTTCTGGCCAATGGGAAGTGAACAGCAGTGGGATACTCTGCCCCTTTCCTTTCTATTCTTCCCACCGGCTGGAAACTGGCAACTATTGAAATAGCCTCCTTGTAACAAAAGGTGCCCTCATCTTGGTTGTTTCATGAGAAGAAAATAAAGTTCAATCCTATTTAATCCATTATATTTGGGGGTCTCCTTATTATAGCAGCTTAATCCATATTCTCACTAACCCATGTATATATACATTTAGAGACCATGTGAAAATAATTTTAACCACATAATATTTTAGATTTCTAACCATAAACATTGAGTCACCTTTTCTTTCCTAATAACTGAAAAAGTGTTTTACAATTATGTTCTCATAATATTTTTATGTGTACTTCATAGGCTTTTTTTTAAAGATTTTATTTATTTATTCATGAGAGACACACACACAGAGAGAGAGAGAGAGAGAGGCAGAGACACAGGCAGAGGGAGAAGCAGGCTCCATGCACGGAGCCTGATGTGGGACTTGATCCTGGGTCTTCAGGATACCCTCTGGGCTGAAGGCGGTGCTAAATCACTGAGCCACTTGGGCTGCCCCCTCATAGGCTTTAGTATCATTTAAGTGAAATTAATTTTTAGACTCAAATTATTAGTGTGCTACAGAAAAAAATACACTATGGAGTCTGTCAAAATAAATGAAATACTTAGCCTTTGCCAATATGGAAATGAAGAAAATGCCTCTGCATATAAACTATTCCTTGCAAATAAATGATGGTTGTACCAATATTTCATGAAACTGCTAGACACCATTTGGTCTACAACAAGGACTAAAATTATTGGTCAAACTTTCATTTTGAGATGTTGATTATTCAAGTACAATTTACAAACCTGGTCATTATGGATGAATGTATTGAAAATGAAGGAAGTATGTAGACCTGCTTCTATTCTACTGTAAACTTGTAAACTGTCTGATAGTAATGGTGCTCAGCCCTGGCTGTGTATTACTTGAGGAGTTGTTTTTTTTTTGTTTGTTTGTTTGTTTGTTTGTTTTTTTAAGTCTTTGCCCAGGTTCTATCCCAGTCTATTAAGTCTATTCTGACATAATTGGTCTAGGTTTGGCCTTTGGAACTGTTAGTTTCTTAAACTCCAAAAGAATTCTAAAATGTAGCCAACATTGAGAACTCCTACAATAATATAATAGTTAATTCTGGAAACTTTAGGCCATTCTTGGGGTCCAGTTGTAGGTCTAATTTTGGAAACAAAACACTAACCAAATTTCAACCCTATTTTATATAATGAGTTGAATTCTTACATCAGGATTCTCTGCTTCCTCTGTCAACACATAAGTAGGCACAACATTTGAGTAACTGGAACATATAATTATCATCAACTCCCAGATGGTAACTAGTTAAGATGAGTTATCCTAAAAAATATATGGATATTTTTGCTTTTTGGGCAACTGCTTATCCCAAGGTCAGTCAGAATACAGCATCTCTTGAGTTTTACTCTCATTCGCTTTCTATCAGCATGTGTCTTGTCATTAAAATAAATCTTGCTTAAGCTCATGAATGGTTTCCGTCTGTGCTTGCATGGCAATTTAACAGATATAACAGATGGAAGAAATTATAGCAGGAGAAATATCTACAGCCTGTAGATCTCATGGTGAGACACACAAAACAGAAATCCTGGCTTTCCCTTTTTGGCACAGATTATAACTATCATTTTAAGCAACTGAATATAAACGTAGTGTTTGGTCAAAGACTTTACTTTGTAACTCATATGAAAGAGACCATTACCCTTCTTTTCTGTAACACAAGCCATCCTCTATAAATGGTAGGTGTAGCAGATTGTCTGGAAGTCCCCTCTGGGGAAGAAGGGAATAGCAGCAGGGAGGGTGCAGGAAGTCTGACTGGGATATTGTTGAGTCAGATCCATGTCCACCTCAAACAGAACTTCAAAGCTCACTCATCTCCTCCCTGGGATGGTTGTTTCCCTATCCCATCCTGCCCCTCTCCAAGTTGATACTAAACTAGGGTAATAAATATGGAGTTCACATAAGTAGATAAAGGATAAACTTTGCTATGCTTTAAAACAGTGACAATATTAGTAAAAGAAAGTTTTGTTTGCCCTTTAGATGTTCCACTCTGAGGATGAACCTCAAAGTATTATCTGTATCCTGCCCTACACAAGACTCAAAGAATCTGAATTATTCTCTCCACTTATCTTAGCTCCAGCTTCACTAAAGGGAAAGCTTGAAGGAATTAAATGACTCCATGGGGGGGGGGAAAAAAAAAACAACCTAAAGTAATGGAGAGGAAGGATAAATGGAGAGAAGAGGAGAAAGAGGAAGACAGAGAAGGGAGACCAGAGAGAAAGGATCCCCTTATGACCATGAGAATTGGATTCCATATCTGTTGATAATTGTCCTGAGGAGCAAAGTAAAGAACTGTTTTCACTGTCTCCTAGAAATTACATGTGTACTTGAAGGGGCAATGTTAAGATTTTCTTTCTGGTAGTAGATTGTACCTTCCTGACTTTTCAAATATTAAAGAGAGGATTAAGGGGACTGCAGCAATTCTGAGGGATTATGGCAAACTGAAGTCCAATCCATTAGGGTTACAGGGCAAGGAAAGGTTCTATTCAAGAAAGTGGGACAGAACACTTCACACCGTGGCCAAAACTAGATTCATGTAGTTCAGAATCTGATACAGAAGAGCAGTACCACAGAGAAAATGCAAATGTTCACTAGCCTCAGAAGCTCACCCTAACATGACTTAGCATGATGAGTTCCAGAGTTCCATCAGTGGTTACATAGCCTGACCTCCTGGTCACCACACTGTAAGAATGAATATTTTTCCATAGTTACAGTGACTTATAATTTTCTCACCTTACATATTTTTAATATTTTACAGTTTTCAAGTTATCATAAATTACCTAAATTGCCTATACATCTTCATTTCTTCTTTTTGCCTTTTATTAATGGAAATGAAACACTGAACAAGTTTATGAATATATTATTTTGTTACTTATCAACCTTAGATTACCCACTTTCAATTTACTACAGAAAAGACCAATCCTTACCAGAGTAGCAGTGAAAAATCTTTCTTTTTGACTAGATGTCTTTTAATTTAACTACATATATCTTTCCACTCAGTCTGAATGGAGAATCACATGTGTCTTTTTAACCTCCCTCTATTGCAATACACACATAACTAGGCTATAAGTTGCTTGATTTAATGTTTGTAATTTAGTGGCACCAACTAGAGTAAAAATGTAAATTATTCAACAAGAACCTTAATTCCTAAATTGCAGCCTTTCCAGAGTTCAGATCTGAGAGCCATAATTGAACAATAGCATTATGACCTAGAAGATATGTATTATCATTAAGCACAATTAGAATTTGTATTTACATTTTTAAAAAAACAAAACAGGATTCTGTAAGATAGTTTCAAACCCTGGAGTTCAAGAATATTTGAATAGATAACCCAGGTCTGTAATTTCTCTAACTCCCAGCAGGTGGCAATGTCGCTTGTTGTTGTGGTCACCGTGTGGCTGGAATGGTGGAGTTCAGAACCTAGGACAACCTCAGACAGAAACGTGTGCAGCCCTTGCATTACAGAGATGCAGTCCCTTGTTTGCCACTAATAATTTTTCAAACTATTTCTTATACTGCAGTTTGTTACTGAAAAATGTAACTCCTCCCCTCCCCTGTACCTCTCCCCTACAACTATACAGTAGTTCCCTTTGTCTGTCAGTGAGATGTGAGATGGATAAGAACAGGAAAAGACAGGACACAGGGAGAATAGCTAGGGGACTCCCACAGTTTTAGTTAGGACTATTTAAATTATTCAAGAAATTTTTAAAGGAATTCACTATAAGAAAGTCAAAGGACCGGAATGCAGCAGGCCTAAGGAACTATGTAAACTAGGAAGGTGGCCACTATCAGACTTTTGCCTCTGACTTTTGTCTCAGCTTCTGTCTGTGTATTTGACTCTCTGTCTCCCTCTTGAAGACAGGGGCTCTCTCTTTTGTATATGTGGGAGAAACATAGCCGGGCCCTACATTTTATGCCACCACAGAAACTGACTTTTTGTCAGCCATAGAGAAAGATTTATTGGCCTAGTCTAGATCTAGCACCTGTACCCAGTGGGATAGGATCAAATTGTATAAAATAGACATGACTTAATCATGTAAATAAGAGAAGCAGGTCAGTTTCTGGAAAATGGGGTTGGGCTGCACAGATCCCACAGGGTGGGTAGTACATGGTGCGTCCTAGGCATAAAGTAATAGTAGAATATAACCATGGTAATGTTGAGGAAACAACAAAAAGGGATATAGATAAGAAATAATCTGTAGGAGATGGAAAATGATTGATAGAAGGTAAAAGGAAGCATCAAAAAAAATCTCCAAGTCCAATAAATCCACACAAGAAGATAAAGACGTGGGAGGTATGGGGGAAGATGGTGATCATGATAGTGACTTGACACAGACCATTTGAACTGACTTGGAAAGTCCACTAGGATCACTGTGGAAGATTTGAAAATGGTCAAGAAGAGATTTAATTTAGTTTTACTCAGATTAATAACTTGAGAAATTGCTTTAAATTCTGAAACCTATTTTTCTTAAAGTCATATATGAACTGGCTTCATCTATCAGAAGCATCATAGTGAATCATATAATCTTAAAAAGAACCTAAGAGTGGCAATTTTCTTTCCAGGAGCATTAGTTCTATTTCTAATAGGCAATTTTTCCCAAACTCAATGTCACAAAACATAAAATAAATCATAAAGATAATTATCACTCAGAAGGGAGACAAAAAAAAAAAAGAAAGGAGATAAATGGGGTCCCTTTAAATATCGAAAATATAATGAAGTCAGGATTTCAGTCCAATATTATGTCCTTTTACTTGCATAAATACAGACAGCCTAGAGGACTAAGTCAAAGAGTTCTTTATTCAGGTCTAATTTGGCTCCACTGAACTCTGAACCCTTTATTTATTTTAGAAACATTGCCTTGATGGATGGATAAAGAAGTTGTGGTAATATACACAATGGATTATTATTCAGCCATAAAAAAGCAAGGAAATCCTACCATCTGCAACAATATGAATGGACCTTGAAGAAACTACATTAAGTGAAATAAGTTGGAGAAAGACAAATGCTGCATGATCTTGCTTATATCTGGAACCCAAAAAACTATCATGCTTTATACCTTAAACTTATACAGTGATATATATGTAAATTATTTCTCAATAAAACTGGAATAAAAGGAAATAAAGAAAAAACAAGAAACATTACCAGTATTACTCAGACTGAGCAATAAAAGAAAGGAATCATAACTATATGCAATGTGTAGCTATAGTAAATGCCCCATATATTCTATTAAAGTTGCACTAAAAGATCTTGTGGTTTAGCAGAGCAAAGGCAGATTTTACAGTCTGTAAAATCACATAGTGTCTTCATTGTGGAATCTTGCCTGATATATGGCAAGCATTACTTATGCAGCTCTTCCTTCAAAAAGCATTAAATATCTAGCAAATTGGGGAGGTTTGATCCTATCATGCTTACATTTCTTTCATTCAAAACCGTCCTATTTTTCTCCTTTACTCTGCTGCTATGGGTTATTTTATATCCTATATTGGTTCCCATACAGGTGAGATTTCTGATTTATACCACTTAATTTTCCTTTGAACTGCTCTTTCATTTTCCATCCTGTCCTTGACCATCCTAAACAATGTATTTATTTTGTTATCACTACGGAAAATACTTGGGAACATGGGATAATTTTTTATTATTTGAAACTTCAGAAGCAGAAATTGCTTTAGACTTCAGAAGCAGAAATTTAAAACCTCTGAGTGTTAACTATTGCTGGTTAACAAATCACCCCAAATGTAGAGGCTTGCCACAAAAATAGTTATTATCTCACAGTTTCTGTGGGTCAGGAACCTGGGCTTGGCTTAGCTGAGTTGTCTACTTTAGGGGCTCTTGCAGGCCATGATACAAATCTGAGCTGGGGAGAGAGCTCTGCTTCCAAGTTCACTCATGTGCTTATGGGTAAGATTCAGTCCCTCACTGTTGCTCTGAAGTTTCTAGAATTCTTAGTTCCTTGCTGGCTGTTGGCTGGAGGCAACTTTCAGTCCTTATTCTTTCCTTACCTGTCCTTGTACATCCTCTTCTCTCAATTTGCTGCTATTGCCAAATTTGTTGTGTATTTCTCAGTTTTGTGCCTTTCCATAATATGTTTGAAGCACTGTAGTCTCACTTTGTGTTTTTCCATGGGCTATTTTCTATTACTCAGTACTCCTTCTTTTCCACTCAGCAAACTCTCAACTATCTTTCAAAATTCATCATAGTCATCATCTTTTTCTATGACCAGTTTTCCCTGAATTTCTTTTGCAAAAAAAGTGTTTTTGTTGACTTGTATAGTATCAGACTATATTGGAAGAACTGTTTATACATATGTCTGTATATCTAGGCTTTCTGGGCACTAATTATGTCTCCTCATCATGATATTCCCACTACCCAAAACAGTGCTTAACTTATAATAATTAATTAATGTCAGAGGAAAGAAAGAAGGAAGGAAATACTACATCTCCTGGAAACCTATTGTGTCAGTTCAGCCTCTACTCAAAAAGCTACTTAAAAGAGTATAAATTGGAAATAAAGGAAAAGAGCAATAGAATATGTGTAGCAATTCTCTCATTACAAGATTTCTTGTGTTAAATTTGGCTCTTCCTTGTAAATCCTCAGTTTATCTATTATAAAGGCAGGATCGTCAACTGGTCAGTCACATGCTTTGGCTGGGCTTATGAACATTCACGAATGTTGAAAAACCTATTTGCCACCATTTAATTGATGATAAAAGCACATGGGTTTAGTTCAGCAACACCAAACATCTACCCTCGGGCAGCCCCGGTGGCGCAGCGGTTTAGTGCCGCCTGCAGTCCGGGGCATGATCCTCGAGACCCGGGATCGAGTCCCACATCAGGCTCTCTGTATGATGCCTGCTTCTCCCTCTGCCTGTGTCTCTGTCTCTATGAATAAATGAATAAAATCTAAAAAAAACAAATGTGTACCCTCTATGTTGTTAGATTAGATCCTAAAAATATCAACTTGAATTTTTTGCTAATTCTTAAGGGTGTATATGTATTACATTAGCTTTTTCTATGTGTTCTTATTTTGCTCTCCTACTAATAAACAAGACCACACATATCTTATGAACATTGACTGTATCATTTGACCTTCGAAGAATAACTTTTACTGAATATATATGGAAATTTACATGAAATAATTACATGAAATGACACTAACTCTTATATTTATTGTAATGAATGTTGTGAAAGATACAATTTTCTAGTCTCCCTTACGTTGATACACAGAGAAAATGCTCTTGGTTTTCATTATCAGAAAGTGCTGTCTCTCCTGGGCAACTGATTTATTTTTAACTCATCCACTCTGTGAATCCCATAACCAGTAATGTTTCTCTCCCTTTTCTGCTACTAGAACGTCTAGAGAAATACTTAGGGCCCAATGTTAATAAGTGCATAGTAATTTAGGACTTAGATTTTTTTAAACATTTATTTATTTTTGAGAGAGAGAAAGAGTGAATGAGTGCATTTGTGCATGCAGTGGTGGGGAGGGGCAATGGGAGATGGAGAGGAAAGAGAGAATCTCAAGCAGACTTCCTGCTGAGTGTGGAGCCAGACATGGGGCTTGATCCCAAGACCATGAGATCACAACCTGAGCCAAAATCAAGAGATGGCCACTTAACTGACTAAGCTACCCAGGCACGTCATGACACAGATTTGTTAATGCATGAAACTTTTACTTGGCTTTATTTTATTTTCCTACCCTTATTTCCCCTTTACTCAGATTCTCTCATCTAGTTAGTTTTTCCCCATTTGTGTATTTTTGTAAACTGTCTCAAACTCTTTTATAAAGACAGAGCTAAACCAAATTAAATAATAATATAATTATCTTACTGGGCATTTATGGTTCTTTTAGGGGGAAAATAATCCCCTACTTCAAAGTGAGTATAGACTTTACCAGCAGCCAGCCAACCGCAAAGCACATGAGGTTATCTAGAATGCCAAGGACCCAACATTTTCCCAATTAGTTTTTGCCAGAATTTTGATATTTTACATCCAAAAAGAATGGTCATAAAATGACTTGGAAAAACATGTAAAAGAACAACCATCTTCTTTACAAAAAAAAAGCATCCAAGGGGGAGGGGCCCTGCGAGGAGCCAGGCTAAGGTGGGGGTGGGGGCGGGGAGAGCCTCCAGGACAGGAAAGCCCAGCCCTGGAAAAGCGGGAGCTTTACCAATCTTCCTGGACGGAAAGGCAGTCGCAGGGAACTCGGGCAGGATCCCAGGAGGGGCGGTGGAGCCACCAGGTCCCCGGGGTCACTAACAGAGGAGTTGTGCCCCAGGGGAGAGCGCCCCACACACCGCGGGCCGAGCTCCCTAAAGAGCTGGAGCAGCTCAGGCGGTGGCTCCACGGAGGGGGCTGCACGGCCCCGAAGCACGGTTCCAGCGGTGCAGGCCCTGGAGTCCAAGATCCCGCACTCCCCGCAGGACAGGCAGAGGCTGGGAGGACACAGGGCAGCGAGGACGCTCCTGCCGCAGGGCGCCCCAAGCTGTGCAGGTCAGCGCCCCCGCCCCCGGGGCATCCAGGCCCCTGCGGACTGGGAGCTGCGGTAGTTACTGCGGGAGCTGACTCCAGGGCTGGAGACCTGCACCCGCCAGTGGTGGTGTTCCTCCTGTTGTCACCCTGTGCCTGGGACTGAGCGGGCCGCCAAGGAACAGGGGCCTCACAGGATAAACAGCTCTCACTGAGCCGTGCACCTGGCAGGGGGCTGGGCAGCTCCCCCAGGTGCACACACCTGAGAATCAGCACAGCAGGCCCCTCCCCCAGAAGACCAGCTAGAAGGACAGGGGAAAAACAAGTTATTGACCAAGCAGCACTGGAAAGCACCGGGGGAGTCGAGGGACTTACAGTATATAGAATCAGAGGATACTCCCCTTTGTTTTTTGTTTTCTGTTTACTCCCCCCACACACACCTTTTTTTCCCCCTCTTTTTTCTCTCTTTTTCCAGTACAACTTGTTTTTGGCCACTCTGCACTGAGCAAAATGACTAGAAAAACTCACCACAAAAGAAAGAATCAGAAACAGTTCTCTCTCCCACAGAGTTACAGAATTTGGATTACAATTCATTGTCAGAAAGCCAATTCAGAAGCACAATTATAAAGCTACTGGTGTCTCTGGAAAAAAGCATAAAGGATTCAAGAGACTTCATGACTGCAGAATTTAGATCTAATCAGGCTGTAATTAAAAATCAATTAAATGAGATGCAATCCAAACTGGAAGTCCTAACGACGAGGGTTAATGAGGTAGAAGAATGAGTGAGTGACATAGAAGACAAGTTGATGGCAAGGAAGGAAGCTGAGGAAAAAAGAAAAACAAAAGATCATGAGGAAAGGTTAAGGGAAATAAATGACAGCCTCAGAAGGAAAAATATACATTTAATTGGGGTTCCCAAGGGCGCCGAGAGGGACAGAGGACCAGAAAGGGTATTTGAACAAATCCTAGCTGAGAACTTCCCTAACCTGGGAAGGGAAACAGGCATTCAGAACCAGGAGATAGAGAGATGCCCTTGCTAAAATCAATAAAAACCATTCAACACCTCTACATCTAATAGTGAAGCTTGCAAATTCCAAAGATAAAAAGAAGATCCTTAAAGCAGCAAGAGACAAGAGATCCCTAGCTTATATGGGGAGAAATATTAGGTTAACAGTGGACCTCTCCACAGAGACCTGGCAGGCCAGAAAGGGCTGGCAGGATATATTCAGGGTCCTAAATGAGAAGAACCTGCAGCCAAGAATACTCTATCCAGCAAGGCTCTCATTCAGAATAGAAAGAGAGATAAAGAACTTCCAAGATAGGCAGAAACTGAAAGAATATTTGACCACCAAACCAGCTCTGCAAGAAATATTAAGGGGGACTCTGTAAAAGAAAGAGGAAGTCCAAGGAAACAATCCACAAAAACAGGGACTGAATAGGTATCATGATGACACTAAATTCACATCTCTTAGTAGTAACTCTGAACGTGAATGGGCTTGATGATCCCATCAAAAGGTGCAGGGTTTCACACTGGATAAAAAAACAAGACCCATCTATATGCTGTCTACAAGAGACTCATTTTAGACAGAAGGACACCTAAAGCTTGAAAATAAAAAGTTGGAGAACCGGGATCCCTGGGTGGCGCAGCGGTTTAGCGCCTGCCTTTAGCCCAGGGCGCGATCCTGGAGACTCGGGATCGAATCCCACGTCGGGCTCCCGGAGCATGGAGCCTGTTTCTCCATCTGCCTGTGTCTCTGCCTCTCTCTCTCACTCTCTCTCTGTGACTATCATAAATAAATAAATAAAAATACCTTTAAAAAAAAAAAAGTTGGAGAACCATTTACCATTCAAATGGTCCCCAAAAGAAAACTGGGGTAGCCATCCTCATATCAGATAAAGTTTATCCCAAAGACTGTAGTAAGAGATGAAGAAGGACACTATATCATACTTAATGCGTCTATCCAACAAGAGGACCTAACAATCATGAATATTTATGCCCCGAATGTGGGAGCTGCCAAGATATCAATCAATTAATAACCAAAGTTAAGACATACTTAGACAATAATACACTTATACTGGGAGACTTGAACACGGCATTTTCTGCAATTGATAGATTTTCTAAGCACAACATCTCCCAAGAAACAAGAGCTTTAAATGATACACTGGACCAGATGGATTTCACAGATATCTACAGAACTGAATACACATTCTTCTCAAGTGCACATGGAACTTTCTCCAGAATAGACAACATACTGGGTCACAAATCAGGTCTTAGCCAATACCAAAAGATTGGGATCGTCCCCTGCATATTTTCAGACCATAATGCTTTGAAACTAGAATTAAATCACAAGAAGAAGTTTGGAAGGAATT
Organism: Canis aureus; assembly: GCF_053574225.1. NCBI lineage: Eukaryota > Metazoa > Chordata > Mammalia > Carnivora > Canidae > Canis > Canis aureus. Next base: position 11,361,580 of record NC_135643.1, read on the forward strand.
CAAACACGTGGAGGTTAAATACCATCCTGCTAAAAGATGAAAGGGTCAACCAGGAAATTAGAGAATAATTTAAAAGATTCATGGAAACTAATGAGAATGAAGATACAACCGTTCAAAATCTTTGGGATACAGCAAAGGGGGAAATACGTCGCAATACAAGCATCTATCAAAAAACTGGAAAGAACTCAAATACAAAAGCTATAGGAGCTGGAGAAAGAACAGCAAATAGATCCTGCACCCAGCAGAAGAAGTTAATAAAGATTCGAGCAGAACTCAATCAAATAGAGACCAGAAGAACTATGGAACAGATCAACAAAACCAGGAGTTGGTTCTTTGAAAGAATTAATAAGATAGATAAACATTAGCCAGCCTTATTAAAAACAAAAGAGAAAATACTCTAATAAAATCACGAATGAAAAAAGGAGAGATCACCACCAATACCAAGGAAATACAAATGATTTTAAAAACTTATTATGAGCAGCTATATGCCAATAAATTAGACAATCTAGAAGAAATGGACATATTTCTGGAAAAACACAAACTACCAAATTTGGAACAGGAAGAAACAGAAAACCTGAACAGGCCAATAACCAGGGAGAAAATTGAAGCAGTCATCAAAAACCTCCCAAGACACAAAAGTCCAGGGCCAGATGGCTTCCCAGGAGAATTCTATCAAACGTTTAAAGAAGGAACAATACCTATTCTACTAAAGCTGTTTGGAAAGATAGAAAGTGATGGAGTACTTCCAAATTCGTTCTGTGAGGCCAGCATCACCTTGATTCCAAAACCAAAGACCCACCCATAATGGAGAATCATAGACCAATATCCCTGATGAACACAGATGCAAAAATTATCAACAAGATACTAGCCAATAGGATCCAACAGTACATTAAGAAGATTATTCAGCTTGACCAAGTGGGATTTATACCCAGGATGCAAGGCTGGTTCAACACTTGTAAAACAATCAATGTGATAGATCACATCAACAAGAGAAAAAACAAGAACCATATGATCCTCTCAATAGATGCAGAGAAAGCATCCATGGCATCCATTGACAAAATACAGCATCCATTCTTGATCAGAACTCTTCAGAGTGTAGGGATAGAGGGAACATTCCTCAGCATCTTAAAAGCCATCTATGAAAAGCTCACAGCAAATATCATTCTCAATGGGGAAACACTGGGAGCCTTTCCCCTAAGATCAGGAACATGACAGGGATGTCCACTCTCACCAATGCTATTGAACATAGTACTAGAAGTCCTAGCCTCAGCAATCAGGCAACAAAAAGAAATAAAAGGCATTAAAATTGGCAAAGAAGAAGTCAAACTCTCCCTCTTTGCAGATGACATGATACTGTACATAAAACCCAAAAGACTCCACCCCAAGATTGCTAGAACTCATACAGCAATTCAGCAAATGTGGCAGGATACAAAATCAATGCCCAGAAATCAGTGGCATTTCTATACACTAACAATGAGTCTGAAGAAAGAGAAATTAAGGAGTCAATCCCATTTACAATTGCACCCAAAAGCATAAGATACCTAGGAATAAAGCTAACCAAAGAGGTAAAGGATCTATACCCTAAAAACTGCAGAACACTTCTGAAAGAAATTGAGGAAGACACAAAGAGATGGAAAAATATTTCATGCTCATGGATTGGAAGAATTAATATTGTGAAAATGTCAATGTTACCCAGGGCAATTTACACACATAATGCAATCGCTATCAAAATACCATGGACTTTCTTCAGAGAGTTGGAATAAATCATCTTAAGATTTGTGTGGAATCAGAAAAGACCCTGAATGGTCAGGGGAATATTAAAAAAGAAAACCAGAGCTAGGGGCATCACAACGCCAGATTTCAGGTTGTACTACAAAGCCGTGGTCATCAAGTCAGTGTGGTACTGGCACAAAAACAGACACATAGATCTATGGAACAGAATAGAGAATCCATGGAATATTACTCAGCCATTAGAAACGACAAAACCCACCATTTGCTTCGACATGGTTGCAACTGGAGGATATTATGCTGAGTGAAATAAGTCAATCGGAGAAGGACAAACATTATATGGTCTCACTCATTTGGGGAATATAAAATTAGTGAAAGGGAATAAAGGGAAAGGAGAGAAAATGAGTGAAAATATCAGTGAGGGTGACAAAACATGAGAGACAACTAATTCTGGGAAATGAACAAGGGGTAGTGGAAAGGGATATGGGCGGGGGGTTGGGGTGACTGGGTGGCAGGCAGTGATTGGGGCACTTGGCGGGATGAGCACTGGGTGTTATGCTATATGTTGGCAAATTGAATTCCCCCCAATATTAAAAAAATATATATGTTGAATAATTACTTACTTACTTAATTAATTAATTAAAAGAAATCCAGAATTGGACCCTCAACTCTATGGTCAACTAATATTCAACAAAGCAGCAGAGACTGGGAAAAAGACAGTATCTTCAAAAAATGGTGCTGGGATAATTGGACAACCACATGCAGAAGAATGAAACTAGACCATTCTCTTACACCATACACAAAGATAAACTCAAAATGGATAAAAGACCTAAATGTAAGACAAGATTCCATCAAAATCCTAGAGGAGAACACAGGCAACACCCTTTTTAAACTTGGCCACAGCAACTTCTTGCAAGACACATCCATGTAGGCAAGGGAAAAAGAAGCAAAAATGAATTATTGGGTCTTAATCAAGATAAAAAGCCTTTGCACAGCAAAAGAAACAGTCAACAAAACTAAAAGACAACCTACAAAATGGGAGAAGATATTTGCAAATGACAGATCAGATAAAGGGCTAGTATCCAAGATCTATAAAGAACTTATTAAACTTAACAGCAAAGAAACAAACAATCCAATCATGAAATGGGCAAAAGACATGAACAGAAATCTCACAGAGGAAGACATAGACATGGCCAACAAGCACATGAGAAAATGCTCCGCATCACTTGCCATCAGGGAAATAAAAAATCAAAACCACAATGAGACACCACCTCACACCAGTGAGAATGGTGAAAATTAACAAGACAGGAAACAACAAATGTTGGGAGGATGTGGAGAAAGGGGAACCCTCCTGCACTGTTGGTGGGAATGTGAACTGGTGCAGCCACTCTGGAAAACTGTGTGGAGGTTCCTCAAAGAGTTAAAAATAGAACTGCCCTATGACCCAGCAATTGCACTGTTGGGGATTTACCCCAAAGATACAGATGCAATGAAAGGCCGGGACACCTGCACCCCAATGTTTATAGCAGCAATGGCCACAATAGCCAATGTGGAAGGAGCCTTGGTGTCCATCGAAAGATGAATGGATAAAGAAGATGTGGTCTATGAGTACAATGGGATATTACTCAGCCATTAGAAACAACAAATACCCACCATTTGCTTCTACATGGATGGAATTGGAGGGTATTATGCTGAGTGAAGTAAGTCAATGAGAGAAGGACAAACATTATATGGTCTCATTCATTTGGGGAATATAAAAAATAGTGAAAGGGAATAAAGGGGAAAGTGAAGAAAATATCAGTGAGGGTGACAAAACATGAGAGACACCTAACTCTAGGAACGAACAAAGGGTAGTGGAAGGGGAGGTGGGAATGGGTTGGGGTGACTGGGTGACTGGCACTGAGTGGGATACTTGGCGGGTGAGCACTGGGTGTTATGCTATTATGCTATTTGTTGGCAAATTGAACTCCAATAATATATATATATATATATATATATAATAAAATAAAGGTAGAAAAAAAACCTAGTCCTTTATTGAGGAAAAAAAATTTATTACACACTCAGTATTCTAGGTACTTTATATAACACCTTTTTTTCATGTAATCATCACAATGAATCGATGAGATACTATTCTTCATTACAGATTAATAAATGAGGTGCAAAGAGGAAAGGAATTTACCCAAAATTAGATAATGATTTATGTTTCAGATTATGTAATTCCAGAGATGATCTCCTTCCCACAACAGCACATTATTTCTCTCAATTCATCCAGGTACCTTTCCTCCTGGCTATAAATAATCCTGGATAATGGGATTTCTGTGTGTGTGTGTATGTGTGTGTGTGTGTGTGTGTGTGTGTGTGGTGTGTATTTTATGCAGTGACTCAATCAGAGTCCCAGCAAGTAGCAGAAAGCTCATTGACTCAAAAGAATTTAACTGAAAAGAATATAGTAAAGAAATTACCTACAGAGGTAGGTAGGGTTAAGGATCCCAGGAAGATGGTGAGGTATCCAGGTACTAGCAACAACAGGACATCATCATCACTCTTAGGTCTGAAAGCTCCAAGGAAGAGAGTTTTGCTATCAGAGCCGAATGAGATCCTGAGCCACTTGCTTATGTAATTTATTTGTTCTTTATGGATTTGCTTATGCCTGGTCTCATACATCATTTCCATATAATAAGAGAATGATGCTCTACAAGTCTAACTATATGATTTGTGAAGCAGTTAACATCAGTTCATGACAGGAAGATCAGGTTACATGGTCGCGTGGTATGCCAGGCTTAGGCATTTGATCTCTTTCAGTCCTAGTGGCAAACCAGACCTGCTCTTCAAAGATCCTAGTGTTACTTTCACCAATGAATGTCTTGATGCAGAAAGGTCTATCAGTCCTTCTGGAGAGTATCATTAGTGGGTGAGCAGATTAAACATAATAGGTACATTCCAATATTCTCATATATTTAAGCCTTGCACTCCTTTCTTTAAAGTATGTCAGAGAAAATCTGGCATCTCAGCCATATTAGCAATAGCCATTGAGACAAGGTTTCATTTAACAATAGAAAATTGCTGGCATCATTGCCAAATGCTTGAAGCAACACATTACATTCCAAATATCAAGAGATGTGCATCCATATTGACAAATTTGGTCCAATCCAATGCATATTTCATTCTCCTTTTCTGACATCCTAGGAGTCCACTTCAATGCAAGGTCTCTGGAATCACCACTACAAATTAGTAGACCCTACAGACTTTCTACAAAAGACTCTACAATTTCATCAGTGTCTGTGTTATCTCCTCCTAGAGCAGACTCTCTTTGGACTATGCTGATTTCTACTATGGATTTGGAAGCAAGGTGGGGTGGTAGAGAGTATCTGAAGAGAATTAGTACCTCTTCTTGAAAGAAAATGCCAGAGGTAAATTCTTCGAATTATTTTATGCAGGGGAGGTTTGTTCTCTTAGAGAAAGTGAAAGGCTGCTTCAGTTAGCAAGGAAGATTCAGAGAGATTTGGGTTTTTTTGAGTTCTCAGCATGGTCTGTTTCTGCCTAAATGTTCCTATTCTGTTTCAGAGATCCATTTCTTCCCACTCAAGGCTCTTACCTTAGTATAACTTCATAAAATTGCTTATATAAATAGTTTTATAACCTCTGCAGCCTATACGATCAGGTTTTCGGTAAGACCCTTAACCATGTTTTTCTTACAGTTACATGAAACATGAGTTAAAAAAAAAAAAAAAGACATCATAGAGGCATTCTGATTCTTCCTTCAAAACTTGATTCTACCTTGAGGGTCTGTTTCCTGGGGTCAAGCTGGTGGTCAAGGAGGAAACAGATGGCACCTTACAAATATGCATCTAAAAAAAAATCTTTTTTTTTTTACAGAAGTATGGGCATGCGTAAAATACAAGGGATGGTGAGGCAGTCAGGTTGTTACAATAGTGAGGAGTTGTTACCATTCATGGACTTGAATGCTCAAGAGGAGGAAATAGTGTTGCCAAACCTGGGAAGAGATTAAACTATCAGGCTCTCTGATAGGGGCTGCCTAGTCTGTTGGTGACCACAGCAAGACAAGGAGGGAACGGGAATGTTAATACCCCGACCTCTCTCTTCTCTCACCATCTGATTTCCTGATATGCTGCTTTCCATTGATCAAAAATAGATGGTAACAGAGCAAGGATGATGCAGAGACTATCATTATAGGCAACTCATCTTTCCTCCATTTACAGGTAAGATGAAATGGAGACTTTGTCCACCTGAAATATTTTCCTAAGGCAAAGTCTCCCATTATATATGTGGAACATATTTTAGGCACACTTTCAAATTACAAAACCTGATATATTTTCACCAAAGCCTATTAAAAAGTCTTTAGTAAAAAATTTGCAATATTTATAGATTAACATAATCTTGAAGAACAATATAGAATAGATAGGAGAAAGTAAATATATATTCTAAAGTTCTAGGAAAAAATCTATTTTAAAGTGAGATTTGATCAGGTTACAACTCTGAATTAAACAATCTGACTACAACTTCGACTTTTTTACTTTTACTTCCTTAAGGAAAAAAGCTTAGAAGAATATTTGCATTTAAGTGATTACTTGAAAATAATGTTTTGACAAGCATAAATGAACATAAAACAACTTGAAAGGCTTTTGTATTGCACTTAAAAAATGCTCCCATGTTTAAGGGAGTTAAGATACACCAGTTGGGAGAAAACATGTTTTGAATTTGATTCATGTTTGAAAAACACTTCAAGGTCACCCTCTGTAATCCAACAAAACCACTTGTAACAATAGTAATTATAATAGCTTATTGCAAGTACCTCTTTTAAGTCTCTCATCTAAATATAGATCTGTGCTGTTTTCCTTAACTTTGACTGACAGATACATTTTGATGAGGTGGAAAGAAAGAGATTTGGAAAAGATTAAAGAGAAAATGTAGATCTAGGGTAGCCAAGGGTCACAGACCGATGATGAGAGTATATTTCCATTTTGTTCTTCCACTTTATAAATGTAAAAATTACATCTATTAACAAAGTAATGTCTATTAAAATAATAGATCATTGCTTCTCAGCCTTTTGGCTAAGATCAAGTGTATTAAAAGGATAGATCAATTGGGAAACCCAAAATTACATTTTGTTTTATGATTCAATATTTTAATATTTGTGAGGTTACTTAAAATAGTAGTATTGTCCTACCCAGTCATAAAATAAAAACACTGAGCATTAAAAAATGGATAGTATTAGAAACTCTGGAAAAATCTCTTCTAATTTTCTCCCCTTCTTTAAAATAACTAAACCTTTAAATTTCCAAAGCAATTTAAAATTTTCACACATTCCAATTGCCTAGTTACCACTTCTAACATTGTACCCAAAGCCAGTCCTTTGTGTTTTATTATATTTACAAACATTTTCACATATTATCTTACCAGAGATATATTTTACAACTTTTAATGGAAATTTTGGTTGAGAAAGGATAACAAAAGCAAAACTAAAGTTTAAAAATATTTTTCTTAAAGTACACTTTATGTACAATAAATGCACATATCTTAAGTGTTGTACAATAAATGCACATATCTTAAATGTATAGTTTGATGAAATTTGACAAATATATACACACATATAACCCACATTGACATTAAGATAGAACATATTTCACATTACTCCAGAAATCTCTTTTGTGCTCCCTTGCCAGTCAACGTCAACTGCCCACCCCATCACTAGAGATAATTGCTGTTCTGATTTCTATTATAAATTAATTTCACCAAATTTAGAACTTCAAATTAATAGAATCATATAGTAAACTCTTTTACGTCTTTTTTTCACAGTATAATGTATGAAATTCCCCTATATTCTTGCATATATAAATAGTACATAGTGCATATGGTACAAAACAGAGCTTTAAAATTTTTAGATTTTTATTGATATCTTTTAGAGATAATGACTAAACATTTACTAGCATTTTACCAAATATATGCTTTCTTTCTTAGGGTAGACACCAAGGAGTGGAATTCCTGAGTCATATATTCCAGTTTATAAGTTGCTAGTTTTTCAAAGTGGTCGTACCATTTTGCACTTTCTCCAACAATGTATGAAAGTTATAATTGTTCCACATCATTGCCAGCATTTGGTGGTGTCATTCTAGCAGGTGCTTAAGTGATACCTCACTGTGGTTTTATTTGTATCTCACCAATGACTATTATTACATTGAGTACTTTTTTTGTGCATATGGGTCAGCACATACCTTTTGGCAACTATCTATTCAAGTCCTTTACTCATTAATTTTATTAGATGCTTTGTATCATTAAGTTATATATATATTCTGGATACAAATCATTATTGGGTTTAAGTCTTGTGAATACTTTCTTATTTTTTTATATTCTAGCACTTTCTTCGTTTCATTTAATTCTTTTTTTTAAAAAATTTTATTCCAGTATAGTTAACATACAGTGTTACATTAGTTTTGGGTGTACAACATAGTGATATAGCAATTCTATACATTACACAGTGTTCATCATTATAAGTGTACTGTTAATCCCCTTCACTTATATCCCCCATTTCCCTACCAACCTCCTCTCCTAACCATCAGTTTATTCTCTATAGTTAAGAGCCTGTTTTTTTTTTTTAGTTTTTTTTTGTTGTTGTTTGTTTTGTTTCTTAAATTCCACATGTGAGTAAAATCATATGGCATTTGTCTTTCTCTGACTTATTTCACTCAACATTATACTCTCTAGATCAATCCATGTTGCTGCAAATGGCAAGATTTCATTTATTTTTATGACCAAGTGATATTCCATATCTATATCTATATATATCTCACAGCTTCTTTATCCATTCATCTGTTTTTTAAAAGATTATTTATTTATTTATTTATTTATTTATTTATTTATTTATTAGAGACATAGAGAGAGAGAGACAGAGACACAGGCAGAGGGAGAAGCAGGCTCCTTGCAGGGAGCCCAATGCAGGACTCGATCTCGGATCCTGGGATCATGCCCTGAGCCAAGGCAGACGCTCAACCGCTGAGCCACCCAGGCATCCCTATCCATTCATCTATTGATGGACATATGGACTGCTTCCATAGTTTGGCTATTATAAATAATGCTGCACCGAATACAGGAATACATATATCTTTTCAAATTAGTGTTTTCATATTCTTTGGGTAAATACCCAGTAGTGGAATTACTAGATAATATGATAATTCTATTTTTAATTTTTGGAGGAAACTTCATATTGTTTTCCAAAGTGACTGCACCATTTTGCATTCTACCAATACTACATAAAAATTCCTTTTTCTCCACATCTTCATCAAAACTTGTTTTTTTGAGTTTTTGATTATCAGCCATTCTGACCGGTGATGAGGTGATATCTTGTTGTGGTTTTGATTTGCATTTCCCTGATGGTGAGCATCTTTTCATGTCTATCGGCCATCCGTCTGTCTTTTTTGGTGAAATGTCTGTTCATGTCTTCTGCCATTTTTATTTTATTTTATTTTATTTTATTTTATTTTATTTTATTTTATTTTAAAGATATATTTATTTGAGAGAGAGGGAAAAAGAAAGAGAGAACATACGTGGGGAGGGGCAGAAGGAGAGAGACTGAGAATCCCAGGGAGATTCCATGCTGAGCAGGCAGCCCAATGCAGGGCTTCATCTTACAACCTTGAGCTTAAGACCTGAGCTGAAAGAGTAAAATAAGAGTAAAACGCTTTATCAAGAGTAAAACACTTTACTGATTGAGTCACCCAGCTGCCCCTGCTCATTTTTAAATTGGAATATTTGTGTTCTTTTGTGTTGAGTTCTGTAAGTTCTTTATATATTTAAGATACTTTATCAGATATGTCACTTGCAAATATCTCCTCCCATTAAGTAGGTTGTCTTCTTGTTTTGTTGATTTTTTTTCCTTTGCTGTGCAAAAGCCTTTTATTTTGACTTGGTCCCAATTTATTTTTGCTTTTGTTTCCCTTGCCTCAGCAGACATATCTAGAAAAATGTTCCTATGGCTGATGTCAGAGAAATTGCTGCCTAAGCTCTTTTATGGAATTTTGAGTTTCAGGTCTCGCATTTAGGCTCTTAATCCATTTTGAGTTTATTTTTGTGTGTGGTGTGGTATAAGAAAGTGGTCCAGGTTCATTCTTTTGCATGTAGGTGACCAGTTTTCTCAACACCATTTGTTAAAGAGACTTTTTCCCATTGCATTTTCTTTCTTCCTTTATTGAAGATTAATTGACCACATAATTGTAGGTTTATTTCTGGGCTCTCTATTCAGTTCTATTGATCTATGTGTCTGTTTTTGTGCCTGTATCATACTGTTTTGATTTCTACTGGTTTGTATTATATCTTGAAATCTGGAATTGTAGTACCTTCAGTTTTGTTCTTCTTTTTCAAGATCACTTTGGCTACTTGGTATCTTTTGCAGTTCCATACAAATGTTAGGGTTATTTGTTCTCATCAGTGAAAAACGCTGTTGGTATTTTGATAGAGATTGCATTAAATCTGTAGAGTGCTTTCGACAGCATGGACATTTTAACAATATTAGTTCTTCCAATCCATGAGCATGAAATATCGTTCCATTTCTTTGTGTCATCTTCAATTTCTTTCACCAATGTTTTATAGTTTTCAAAGTACAGGTCTTTCACTTCCTTGGTTAAGTATATTCCTAGGCATTTTATTCTCCTTGATGCAATTGTAAATGGGATTGTTTTCTTAATTTTGTTTTCTGCTGCTTCATTATTAGTGTATAGAAATGAAAGGGATTTCTGTATATTGATTTTGTATTCTGCAACATTATTGAATTTATTTGTCAGTTCTAGCAATTTTTTGGTGGAATCTTTCAGGTTTTCTATATATAGTATCATGTCATCTGCAAATAGTGATAGTTTTACTTGTTATTTACCAATGTGGGTGCCTTTTAGTTCTTTTTTCCTGTCTGATTTGTTGTGGCCTGGGGTTCCAGTATTATGTTGAATAAACGTGGTGAGAGTGGACATTCTTCCCCTGTTCTTGATCTTACAGGAAAAGCTCTCAGGTTTACACCATTGAGTATAATATTAGCTGTTGGTTTTTCATATATAGACTTTATTATGTTGAGGTATATTCCCTCTAAACCCACTCTGTTGTGGGTTATCATGAATGGATGTTGTACATTGTCAAATGCTTCTTCTTCACCTGTTGAAATGGTTTTTATTCCTTTTCTTATGGATGTGATGTATCACATTGATTTGCAAAGACTGAACCACCCTTGCATTTCAGTAATAAATCCCACTTGATCATGATGAATGTTTTTTTTTTAATGTATTGTTGGATTTGGTTTGCTAATATTTTGTTGAGGATTTTTCATGTTCAACAGAGATACTCACCCCCGGTTTTTGTTTTTTTTTTTTTTTTGGTAGTATGTTTATCTGGTTTTGGTATCAGGGTGATGCTGGCCCTATAGAATGGATTTGGAAGCTTTCATTTCTCTTCTATTTTTTTGAATTGTTTGAAAAAATAGGTATTAACTCTTTAAGTGGTAAAATTCATCTGTGAAGCTGTCTGGTCTGAGACTTGTTTGTTGGGAGTTTTTGATTACTCAATTTTTTTGCTGGTAATTGGTCTGTTCAAATTTTTTAGTTCTTGATTCAGTTTTGGGAAGTTGCATATTTCTAGTTTATCCATTTCATCTAGGTTGTCCAATTTATTGGCCTATAATTTTCATAATATTCTCTTATAATTCTTTGTACTTCTGTGGTATTGATTGTTATTTCTCCTCTTTTGTTTCTGATTTTGTTTATTTGAGTCCATCCTCTCTCTCTCTCTCTTTTTTTTTTGATGAATGTGACAAAAAGTTTATCAATTTTGTTGATCTTTTCAAAGACTCAGCTCCTGATTTCATTAATATGTTTCATTGGGGGTTTTTGTTTTGTTTTTGTTTGTTTCTATTTCATTTACTTCTGTTCTAATCATTATGATTTCCTTCTTTCTACTGGTTTTGGGTTTTGTTTGTTCTTCTTTTGCTAGCTCCCTTAGGTATAAGTTTAGGTTTTTTGAAAATTTTCTGGCTTCTTGAGATAGGCCTGTATTGTTATAAACTTCCCTTAGAAAAGTTTTGTGGTATCCCCCAAATTTTGGGCCATTGTGGTTTTGCTTTCATTTGTCTCCATGTATTTCTTTATTTCCTCTTTGAATTCTTGATTGACCCATTCATTCATTGCTTAATAATATGATATTTAATCTCCATGTTTTTGTGTTCTTTCTAGATTTTTTTTCTTTTGATTGATTTTTAGTTTCATAGCATTGTGATTGGATAAGATGCATGGTATGACTTCCATCCTTTTTAATTTGTTGAGACTGGTTTTGTGGGCTAATATGTGATTTATTCTGGAGAATATTCCATATACACTTGAGAAAAATCTGTATTCCACTGTTTCAAGATGGAATGTTCTGAATATATCTGTTAGATACATCAGGTCCAATGTGTCATTTAAAGCCATTGTTTCCTTGCTGATTTTCTGTTTAGATCATCTATCCAGTGATGTATGTGGGTGTGAAAGTCCCCTACTATTATTGTATTACTATTGATTACTTCCTTTACATTTGTTAGTAGCTGTTTTATATATTTGGGAGTTCCCATTTTACAGTTGTTATATCTTCTTGTTGGATTCTTCCCTTTATGATTAGATAGTGTCCTTCTTTGTCTCTTGTTACAATCTTTGTTTTAAAGTCTATTCTGTTCAATATAACTATTGCTACTACACCTTTTTTTTTTCACTTCAATTTGCATGATAAATGCTTTCCATTCCTTCACTTTCAATGTGCATTTATCTTTAGGTTTGAGAATGAGTCTCTTGCAGGCAGCATATAGATGGGTCTTGCCCCCCCCCCCCTTTTTTCAAACAGCCTTGAGGACGCCTGGGTGGCTCAGTGATTGAGTGTCTGCTTTTGGCTCCTGTCCTAATCCCAGGGGTCTTGGGATGGAGTCCCACATCAGGCTCCCAGCATGGAACCTGCTTCTCCTTCTGCCTGTATCTCTGCCTCTCTCTGTGTGTCTCTTATGAATAAATAAATAAAATCTTAAAACAAAACAAAACAAAAAACAGCCCTGAGATCAAGATCTGAGTGAGATCAAGAGTTGGATGGAAAAAAAAAAAAGAAAAGAGTTGGATGCTTAAGGGACTAAGCTATGCAAGTGCCCCAAGGATCTGATTTTTTTTATCCATCACCCTTTGTCTTTTGATTGGAGTATTTAGTTTGTTTACATTCAAAGTAATTACCGACAAATATGTACATATTGCTTTTCTGTTACTTGTTTTTGGTTGTTTTTGTAGTTCTCTGTTCTTCTCTTGCTCTCTTCTCTCATCTAAGGCTATCTTTTGATAAGTGAATCTTGAAATTAAGTAATAAAAGCCCTTAATTTTATTCTTCTATTACAAGATGTTTTGAACTATACTATATTATTTGTATTTTCATATATAATTTAGAATCATCTGGAACTTTTGGAGTGCATTGAGTCAATAGGTTAATTTGGGGACATTTGACACTAGCAGCATCTGCTTGACATCTGTATTTTGTAATCCATCAACATAGATTATCTCCCTGATTTTTAAAAATTTTAATTCTTCTTAGCAGGATTTCATAATTTTTAGCCAAGAAGTTTTCTTTTTTACAAAGTTCTTTTTAAGAAGTTTTAAATATTACTTTTATTTCTACTATTTTTAAGTGAAAAAAAGACCCCAATTTAAAAAATATTTTTCTTAATAAATGAAGCAAAAATATAAAGATTATTTTTCTTTAGTATTCTTTTAATTAATCATTTCAGTAACACGTAGACTTGCCAAATCAACCATATAATTCTTTCTTCATTCTTGTTATCAATATATTATCTGAAAACTAAGGTAATAGAAAATATTCAGTTGTTGAATAAATAAAATAATGAATGAAAATGATTTGAATATATATACCATATTATATATATTGAATATATATATGTTCCTATAAATAATTTATAAAGAAAATACAAGATTCCAAGGAATAGATTAAAGACTTAAATGTAAGACCTGAAGTCACTTGTCTTTAATCCATTCCAAGTTCAATTTTGTGAGTGGTGTGAGATAGGGGTCCAGTTTCTTTTTCTTTTTGTTCATTTGTTTTGTGGATATATAGTTTCCCAACACTATTGAAGAAGCTATCCTTCCTCCGTTGTGTGTTCTTGGTGACTTTGTTGAAAATTAGTATACTGTATATGTGTGGGTTTATTCCTGGGCTGTCTATTCTATTTCACTGATTTGTGTGTTTGTTTTTATGCTAATACCATGCTGTTTTTATTACTATAGCTTTGTAATATAATTTGAACTCAGGAAGCATGATATCTTTAGTTTTGTTCTTTCTGAAAGAGATTGCTTTGGCTATTAGGGGTATTTTGTGGTTCCATACAAATTTTAGAATTATTTGTTCTATTTCTGTGAAAATTCCATTAGAATTTGATAGGGATTGCACTGAATCTGTAGGTTTCTTTAAGTAGTATTGACACTTAACAATATCAATTCTTCTAATCCATAAGCACAGAATATCTTTCCATTTATTTGTGTCTTCCTCAATTTTTTCATCAGTTTCTTATACTTTTCAATGTTTAGATCTTTTATCTCCTTGATTAAATTTATTCCCAAGTATTTTATTCTTTATGATGCTATTGCAAATGGTATACTTTGTCTGATATTAATACAGTTATTCCAGCCTTCTTATAATTATTGTGTCATGGTATATAGTTTTTCTATACTTTCATTTTTAACTTACCCATATCTATGTATCTTGAAAACAACATATACTTGGATCTTCGTCTCTTTTAATTCGTTGTCTTGTACTTTTACACTTAACATAATTATTGATTTGGTTAAGTTTAAGTCTACTATTGGTTTTCCATTTTTCCCATCTATTCTTTTTCTTATTCTATCTTTTCATGTCTCCTTTTAAATTAAGTATTTTTCAGTATTACATAATAACTCCTCTTTTGGCTTATTATCTCATTGTTCTATTTTTTTAGTGATTCCTTTTAGTGGTCACAATATACATCTTTAACCTATCATAGTATATACCTTGAATTAATAGTATAACATTTCACATATAATATAAAAACCATATATAAATATACTTCCATTTGTGGAAGTATATTTATATATACTTTGTGCTATTCCTTTGTGCTATTCATCATGTGTCTTCTACATATTATAAATTCCACAACAAACTGTTACTTTTTCTTCAAATAGTTAACTGCTTTTTAAAGAAATTAAGTAGAAAAATACTGACTGTTCTTTATTCACTTATATTTGAGTTTTCCCCTTTAACCTGAATAAGTTCACTTAACATTTCTTGTAGCAAAAGAAGATCTTTCAGATATCTAAAAGATATTTTGGGGTTTAAGTATTAAAGAAAATTTTGCTTGATTTTAATTCTAAATTCACAGTTTATTTCCTAGCATTTTAAAATTGTCATTCCACACCAGAAGTCATAGGTGCATTATCTGAAGCATTTCTTTGTTTATAGCCCAGCCACCAGTATTAAGTCAATATAGTGAAAACGAAGAGGTTGGCATTTTGAAGATGGCTCTAAAGTGCATGGAAGCAGTGTGAAGGAACCTTTGTGTAACTTTTGGCAGGAATCAGCGTTAGCAAGACCTCAACTAACTGGGCACTGGCTGGCTGGCTGGCTAGTAGTGAGCTAGAAGGGACGTCTCTATTGTTAAGTAAACATAAAGTGGTTTTCTCTTCCCTAGGTGGTAGGACTGTGCATAGCAGTAGCCACAGTTTTGGAAAGATGAAGCAAGAGCAAAGAAAAAAGATCTCTTTGGTTCTAGAAAATTTCCTGAAAAAGAGGAAGGCTTATCAGACCCTCAAAGCCATTCAAACAAAGCAGGCACTTTTAAACAAGAAGGATCCAAAGAAAGGAAAAGAACTCAAGTTTCAGCAACTGTAAAGGTTCCTAAGTGATTCCTGGAAGCAACAACATGACAGGGCCCAACTCAGACAACTAGAAAGAAGTGAAACCTCATGGCTAGGAAGTGCCAGATAAACATTTCTTGGTCTTTACTGTATACACCCAAAGTATTAATGGGATGAGTTTACTAGTGCAGAGGACCACTGCAAGGTTAGCCTAAAGATTTTTCAGTGGTGTCTTTGTCAGAGTTACTCCCCAGACCATAAAAATACTGTGTATATTGGAACCTTATATTATCTGAGGATTTCCAAATCTGAAGTCTGTCTGGGAACTCATCTTGAAACATGGACAAGGCAAGATCAAGAATAAAATCATCCTTTTGACAGACAACACAGTGATTGAGAAGCACCTAGAGAAGTATGGTGTTATGTGCTGGAAGACCTCATTCATGAAATTGCCTTTCTGGGGAAGAATTTCCAGGCAATTTCTGAGTTCTTAATGCCTTTCCATCTCTCATGCTACCAAGAAGAGAGTGGGCCTTCTCAAAGAGGTGGGCTTACTTGGCTATGGAGGTGAATGCACCAATCAACTCATTTGGCTGCTGAACTAAACTGAGAACTCTGAAAGCACAGTGCAGTGGAGGCATGTGTTTTGTTTTTTGGAATTGTTATCCAGTATCTTCAGAAAAGATTATTTTCTGCTATATCTTCAACAACTAGATAGAAGGGTCAGGAAAAAGATGATGATGTTTCTGGTAGGCACTTCTCATTACAGCCCAGTTCCAATGAAAAGTTCCAGTGTGTTTTCCATATTGTCTGCCACTACTGCCTCTGAAATCAGCAGAAGACTCATGCTATGGAGGACGGAGTCCTGCTATGTCATATCTTCTATCCTGGGGTTTAGTGTTGGTGAATGAATACCCAAGCATGAATACAAGACAGTAGAGGACCAAGACCAGGGACATACTTGAACCTGGGGGTTCTTTGGGTCTTGTTTTGGAAGGAACTTGAAATACAATTACAAAGAAGAGCACAAAATAGTGCTCAGTTGTCTCTGCTATAAGTCTATTGTTCTAACTTTTTTCAGTGATGGCTTTATGGGTTCTCAGGCTTGGCTGGCTCCTAAGTGTATCTGGTGGCTTCCTTATCCTAGCCCATAGTTGGATCAGTTCCTTTTTCTAGCTCAGGATTTTAACCTATTCTTTGGTCTATGGGAAGGGAAGGATCCTTTTCCCAGGAAAAAGCATACACTCAAATTTTTACTTGGAAGTTATATGTTTATAGACTCTTTTTTTTTTTTTAAGATTTATTTATGATAGACAGAGAGAGAGAGACAGGAGGAGGGAGAAGCAGGCTCCATGCAGGGACCCCGACGTGGGACTCGATCCCAGGACTCCAGGATGGCGCCCTGGGCCAAAGGCAGGCGCCAAACCACCGAGCCACTCAGGGATCCCCTGTTTATAGACTCTTCTTAGGAACCTATGCATCTTATGTGAGGAAGTCCTGCACTATCAGGAGTGGTCCCCTGAGTCCTGACCTTGTTAGTCTCCTGTGGTTCTAAGTCTGTGGAAGACCAAAGTTTACCAAGATAGTTCTTTCCTTGGAGTCAATTGAGTGTTTCCTATTAGGAACACAGTGTTTGATTCCCAATTCCCCTAATCATCTAACTAAGGAAAATACCCACCATGCATTCCTGCTGGGTTTTAAGATGGGATTTTCTTGGTTTGGCATGGATGAAGTTAGTACTATTAGGTCTTTTAGGCCCCAAATAGGTTTAATTGGACTCTCCTTGCATAGCCTAGACTCCAAAAGTATTGCCCTCTACCCTTCTGATAATAATAATATACTAGACTAACACTAGAGTTCCTGGGAACATTAGACCTAAAAAGGGGATGTGATCCTGCCTGTGTTATCATCAGGTGGATGATGATACATGGGCCTTCTTAAGTGGGCCTTCCTCTGCTCCTGTCACTTTGTTGCCTCAACTGCCATCTGAGTAGCTGGTCAGGGTATGCCAGGCATAAAAGACTTGAAAATATACTTAACCATTGTGTCCCTTGGTCCCGTAAGCTTTGCTGCACTTTTGGCTCATGTGGCCCTCAAACGAAGCCTCGAGGTTGAGTTAGAAGTATAACAATGCTTTAAAATGTACCAGCTTATGGGGTAATTAAGTTGGTTGGCTCAAGAGTTAATTTGCCAGGAATAGATGTTAGAGCTTATTCCTATACTTTAAAACACTGTGAAATCTCTTTAAAATGATGTACAGAAAAAGAGCAGCTGTAAATGTGAAAGCCTAGAGTTTCTATCCCAGATCTATTTCATACTAAATACAAGAATAATGTTTCCATTCTTGCCCACAAAATGGGGCTAATATAGTCCAGCATGTGTGCCTCACTCATATAATTGTTCAAGGGTTTTAAGCAAAATAATAGTTTTAAACTTAGAATTCTATGTAAATAAATAAGAGGTTATGAAATTTTAAAAAACTGTCATTCCATTGTTTTTTGATTTACATTTTTCTGATGAGAATCCAGTGGATGTTCCATTGTTCCTTTCCTGTATGTAGTATGTCTTTTTCTTATGTATGTTTTGAGATTTTTATTTTTAATTTGGTTTAAAGCAATTATACCCAGATGTGGTTTTCTTTGTGTTTATCTTGCTGTGGTTCATTCCTCCATCATGACCAGAATGAGAGCTGAGATTTTCAAAACCAAATTTTTAAATGTCCATTTCTTGCTGAGGAGATGAATATAAATATCCTTGGGGATATTAGTTATTTGGTAATAAACAATGTTGTCTGAAGATTGTTTTTCATTAAATTTGGAGACTTCTTTGACTAATACTCTTATAACATTTTTTCTCCTGCCAAAATTTTTCTTCTCCTGTTTGAATTTTTATTCCACATATGTTAGATGTGGGACTTTACAATACTCAACTAGTCATTGAAGTTCTGATCATTTTTTTTTGCCAGTCTTTTTTTCTTTCACTGTTTCAGTTTGCATAGTTCCTATTTACCTATCTTACAGAGCTTTTCTTTTGCAGTACACAAACTACTTTTGAAGTCTAATTATGCTAATTTTTAAAATTCCAGATATTTTTTAGTTCTACAATTTTCATTTACTTTCCTCCTCTGTTTCCTTTTATTTGCTGAGTTTCCTCTACCTGTTCACTCATTTATTCATCTTTGTTCTTAGATTTTTTAAAAGATTTATTTATTTATTTATTTATTTATTTATTTATTTATTTATTTATTTATTTATTTATGATAGACACACAGAGAGAGAGAGAGAGAGAGAGAGAGAGGCAGAGACACAGGCAGAGGGAGAAGCAGGCTCCATGCAGGGAGCCTGACGTGAGACTCGATCCCGGGACTCCAGGATCGCGCCCTGGGCCAAAGGCAGGCGCCAAACCGCTGAGCCACCCAGGGATCCCCTGTTCTTAGTTTTTTGATCATATTTATTATAGCTGCCCAAAGTCTTTGTCTACTAATTCCAATATGTCTATCATCCCTTGAGTCTTTTTCTGTTTTCACCCTCCTCCTATTTTGGTCATATTTTTCTGAGTTTTCAACTGCCTAGACATTTTTATGCTGGAAATGGAGTACTATTGTCTAAAGTCTGAATTTATCTTTTTTTTTTTTTAATTTGTCTTCTTATAAAGAATGTTGGGCTTTATTCTGACAGAGAATTAATTTACTGGTAGTTCCACATGTTTCTCCTAAGGCTTGGTTTTAAATTTTGTTAGAATGGGTCCAGAGTATCCCTTATGCTTGGGCTGTAGTAGTCCTCCTCCTAAATCATGACTTTTCTGGTCATGAGAGAAGTGGGCTATCTTTCAGCACTATGTATTCTCTGGTACTTACACTCAGCTCACATTCCTGAAGTAGCTGCTCCTTACTAGGCTTCTCCCATTTGACTATATGCATGCACAGGTACTAAGTCAAAGATTCACAAGGACACCTATGTAGATTAATGGGGCTCCCTTTCTGCTAAGCTCTCTTATTTCTGATATCAAAATCGGGTTCCTCCAGTAGTCCCAAACCTCACACTCTGTTTCACATGGACAGCTATTTCATATTGCTGCTGTCTGTTCAGGCTCCGTTACCCCCGGCCAATTATAGGTAGAGCCAGAAGTTAAGATGTTAAAACTCAGTTCATTTCTTGCTCACTAAATAATTGGATATTCCCCAAGACAGTTATTTGGTGACTGGACAATATCCTCCATCACAAAAATACATGTTTATTGAGCAGTTTCTTATGCCAGGACTTATACTACATGCTTTACATGTATTTTCTCACTTAATTTGCAAATAAATCAATTAAGAATGGATATTCCTATTAATACCATTTTAGAAATGAAGAAAATAAAATTTAGAGTGTAACAAAGTCTTGCCCAAGAATCTGATGATTGGTTGAGCCAGAAATTGAACTCCGGATTGTAACTCCAGAGCAAACTTAAAAACCATGCTAGTTTGATTGTTTTGTACTTAAACAAACTGCTTATATAACTAAAGCTATTTCTTCCAGTGATAATTATTTTCCATAACAGAAAATACAGCAATCTGTATGGGCTCACTACAAAAGCCTGGTGGATGTATGTAATGGTTCTAAAGTCATCTTTATTATATCCTCAAATACCCAAGAATGGGGAAACTGAAAGTCTTGCATTAGATTTTTTTCTAAAGGGAAAATAAATTGATTTCCTTAAACTGGAATAGGAAGGAAGGAAAATAAATGTAATTTGCTATTTGTCAAATAAAAGTAGAGATATATTTTAAAAATTAATACTTGATTTTTTAGAGTAGTTTTAGGTTCACAGCAAAATTTGAAGATAAAATATACAGAGTTCTCACATACTCCCTCCTCATATACAGGAAGCCTCCCCAATCATCAACATCCTACACCATTGTGGTAAATTTGTTATAGTCAATGTGCCAAAATCCACACATCATTATCACCCAAAGTCCATAGTTTACATTTGTGTTCACTCTATGTGCTGTATATCCTATGAGTTTTGAAAGAATATGTAACAACATATACCTACCATTACCATATCATAATTTTCTATTTTAGTGAAACAAGTAAATGGCTCTATATACTTAACTTCATACAAGGCTCACTTATACCTTACATTGAAAGCACTGTGGGAGCTCAATTATGGAGCAAAACAGGAAAAGTGACTGTAGTCTTTGACAAAAACTATCAGAAAGTAAAGAAACTGTGAAAACATCCGCTTAGTATTGAACAGATTGTCAGTGACTATTGTTATTACTATGTACTCACTTCCAGTAACCTTTTTCCTTAGTAGAAAGAAGCAAACCAGCAAAAAATAGGCTTTCTTCACTGCTAGGCCCCATGCCTTCTTGTTTTGTCTTATTTCATGCACCTTCTTTCAAGACTTACCTTTTTATTGTTTTCTATCTCAACACATGCCATCACCACTAACCTCAACTCCCCATGTTGAAATACCAGAATTACATTTTTTTTTCTCCCTCTTTTTTGTCTTCTGCACATACTTTAGTGCTCAAGTCTTGTGAGCTCTGTCTTCATTCCAGCCCTGTTCTCCTTCTCATATTATCTTAATTCAGGCCACTAAGTCTCTCACTACAATAACAGCCAATTAACAATTTTCCCTACCAGCAATCTTGCCCCTTTTCTGTTCCTTTTTTCAGACTAGTGTTAGTAAGAATTTAGGTCAGTTTATTTGAAACTGACCATGAAAATCAGTGGTCTACAAGACAGAATTTTATTTATATTTCACATAAATTCCTAGCTTGTATGAGACTTCCATTCTGCAAAGTTGCTAGAGGTCTGGAGTCCTTCTGTCCTGTGGCTCTATAACTCCTCTGATTATTTTCCCCACCATCTTTCTACCTTGCTCTGACTCAAATTTATGGAAAAGAAAGACTACACAAGACATAAGCCATAAGCAGAACACATTACCCTACTCAAATTTATGGAAAGGAAAGAGTACACAAGACATAAGCCATAAGCAGAACAAATTATCCTACTCAAATCCCAGAATTTATTCAGATGCCCATACAGGGCCACAATGTGGGCTGGGAAATGGACTTTTTATTCTGAGTGCCCATGGACCTAGCCATACTCAGGAGTTCTATAATTGTAAGGGAAAGGAAAAGAAGAGATATTAGATTCAATTAGTAGTCTCTGCCATAAATCTGTTGCCAATTACTGGACATAATTTTGGCCTACAGACTCAGTAAAATATCATATTTTACTTTTCATTTAAATTAGCTGCAAAGCCTCCATCTGGTTGGGCTTGTGGAAAATTCAACCTTACTCATTCTTAGCATTCACTTCTCTTGGATTTGTACCAAGCATTTAGGATCTTGTCTTACGTAATACCAAAGCTTGACAAGGTCCCTCTGACTGTCAGTCATCAGATCATGCTGGTTCCTGCTGACACTGCCATCCCAGCCTGCAGGGATCCTTCAATCTGATACTCTGCTGCCCTGCTCCTTGCCTTTACTGGCATGCAGTATCCAGTGAAGCTGGAGATTCAAACCCAGGACTCAACATCCCAAGTGCAACATATGTTCATTTATTCTGTACTGCTCTCAAATCATCAGTCTCATTCTAATTCTCCAAACTGGTAGAAAAACTTTTTAGCCTGGGAAACCTAACAACCTACCTACTACCAATGAATCAATCATCTATCTTCATGTCTCGTTTTCCAAGAGGCGCCTTTCCCAAACTCTATTCTCTCAGTAGGTTTAAGATTTTGAAAACAATAGCCATGGAGGCATGCCCCACACTTTCCTCAAGGCAAGGAAGATGCCTTGATCTACATGAATAGGGGAATAAATAAAGAGGAAAATATGGGTGAAAACATAAATTAATAACTAAGAGAAAAATCCCACTAGAGTTACTTTCCTAAAATTAACTTGGGTCACATCCTTTTGACTAATTATAATTCTCCACTGTCTCCCCATGCCATCTCTCTAACCCATGACATTCCAGCAAACACCTCAGTCCCCCTTCACTCAATGCCATTACTCCTTAACAGGGGGACATACCTCTTGCAAGTTGGATTCAACCAATGCATTTACTTACCTTATGCTAAGACTGAACTTCTCTATTTTATCTTGACATATTTTTGTGCCTTTAATACTTTCAATTCCTTCAGCTTGGTATCTTCTAAACAACTTCTAACTTTTCATCATGAAAATTCCTGTTTGCTCTTCAAGACTAGATAGAATGCTGAGATACAGTATTTCCCAGGAAGCTTCCCCTACAATCTCAGGTGTCTTGGTGTACTTTTATTTAAGATACCTA
The DNA here is from genome assembly GCF_053574225.1 of Canis aureus. Lineage (NCBI taxonomy): Eukaryota > Metazoa > Chordata > Mammalia > Carnivora > Canidae > Canis > Canis aureus. Next base: position 11,384,498 of record NC_135643.1, read on the forward strand.
ACCTCTACAATGTGCTCATATACAACAGAAAGCTCTCAGTAACTGAGACCCACCCTCCCTTCCCATTTCAGACACCCACCATCCTTTGGTTTAAGCTTCATTTAAAATACATATATTTATACCTATCACTACTTTATATATAAATGGACTAAATGCTCTAATCAAAAGACATAGGGTGGCTGAATCAATAAAAAACAAGACCTATCTATACACTGCCTACAAGAGATCACTTCAGATTTAAAGACACATGGAGACTGAAAGTGAAAGGATGGAAAAGATATTCCATGCAAATGGAAATGAAAACTGGAGTAACAATACTCATATCAGACAAAACAGACTTTACAACAGACTGTAACAAAAAATACAGAAGGGCAGCACATAATGATAAAGGGGTTAATCCAAGAAGAGTATATAACATTCATAGATATTTATGTACCCAACATAGGAGCACCTAAATATGTAAGCAAATATTAACAGACATAAGAGAAAAGATGTCAGTGATAGTTGCACTTCTATACACTAATGAACTGTCAAAAAGAGAAATTAAGAAACAATTATTTACAATTGCCAAGATCTGAAAGCAACTTAAAAGTGTCCATGGAGAGATGAATGGATAAAGAGGATGTGGTACATATATATAATGGAGTCCTACCCAGCCATGAGGAAGAATGAAATCTTGCCATTTGCAACAATATGGATAAGACCTCAAGGATATTATGCAAAGTAAGATAAGTCAGACAGAAAAAGACAAAAACTGTATGATTTCACTTATATGTGGAATCTAAAAAACACAGAAAACAAAAACAGAAACAGATTCATAGATATAGGAGGCAAACTGTTGGTTACCAGAATGAGGTGGGGTTTGAGTGGCAGGCAAAATCCATGAAGGGGATCAACATATAAAAACTTCTAGTTATAAAATAAGTAAGTCATGGGGATGTAATGTACAACATGGGGAATATAGCTAATAAGATTGTAATAACTTTGTGTGGTGACAGATGGTAGGTAGAATAATTGTGGGACTCACTTCATAATGTATAACTATCAAATCACTATGAGACAAATAGGGCATTGTATGTCAACTATACTTCAATTAAAACAATTTTGAAGAGAGAAAAAAAAGAATACACATTGTTAAATGTCTGCTTCGTGCACCAGATATGATTCTCTCCAGGACAAAATGATACCTTAGTTTCTGTTCATAGATTATGCTTGCTTAGCAATATACTTGCACATGAACGGTGCTCAAAGATGCTGTGTTAAATTCCTAGGGTTTCCACAACAAGTAACTACAAATGAGGTACAACAATAGAAATTATTTTTCACAGTTCTAAAGGCTAGAAGTCTAAAATCAATCCATTCCTTCTGAAGGCTCTAGTAGAGAATCCTTGTTTGCCTCTTTTAGCTTCTGATGGTTCGTTGAGTTCCTTGGCTTGTGTTTAAGTAACTCCTATCTCTGCTTCCAAGTTCATATAGCCTTCTCCTCTTCTCTCTTTGTCTTCTCTTCTATGTCTTAAAAAGACACCTGTCATTGGATTTAGGGCCCAGTCAGACAATCCAAGATGATCAGTAAAGACCTTTTCCCAAATAAGGTCACAATCGTAGGTTCTGGGTTGATATATATTTTGTGGGGGCTACAATTCCAATTAGCAAAAATGTATTTAAAATGAATGAGTAAATGAGTGCAAGAGAAAAAAGAACTCTGTGAACAGATGTGTTCGCATGCACAAAAGATGATAAGAAATGTTTTGTTTTTATATCTTTGTTACCTTGTATTTGTAAGTTCACTTTGTAGATAATACATCATGCTTGCTGCTTTTCTGCATGTTGACAGAATTCTGTTATGTTAAATAACACAGCAGTTCAAAACTTAAAGTTGTTAAATGAAAAGACACAATTAAGAAATCTATATAATCTATGTAACTATACTACTTTCTTTTAATGACATAAATTTTTGAAAAAAAATTATGCTTTAAAATTTATTTTATGTATGAAACTACAAAAGAGCTCAAATAACTAAGCAATCCTGAGGAAGAAGAACAAAGATGGAGGCATCACAACTCCATATTTCAAGATATACTCCAAAGCCATAGGAATCAAAATACTATGGTACTGGCACAGCAGATCAATGGACACACAGATCAATAGAACAGACTAGAAAGCCCAGAAAGAAATCCACAATTATACGGTCAATTAATCTATGACAAAAGAGGCAAGAATATACAAAAGGGAAAAGATAGTCTTTCTAATAAACATTGCTGGGAAAACTAGAGAGCTACATGCAAAAGGATAAAAATTGGACCACTTCCTAATACCATACACAAAAATAAACTCAAAATAAATTGAGAACCTAAATGTGAGACCTGAAACTATACAACTATTAGAAGAAAACATAGGCAGTAATTTCTTTGACATCAGCCATAGCAGCATTTTTCTACATATGTCTTCTAAAGCATGGGAAACAAAAGCAAAAATAAACCATTGCAATCACATCAAAGTAAAAATCTTCTGCACAGCAAAAGAAGCCATCAACAAAACAAAAAGGTAACATACTGAATGGGAGAACATATTTGCTTGCAGTTATATTCTGATGAGGGATTAATATCCAAAGTATATAATGAACTTAATGCAACAGCAAAAACAGAAACAGTCCAATTAAAAAATGAAGACTTGAATAGACATTTTTCTAAGAAGACCTACAGATGGCCAACAGCCATATGAAAGGATGCTCAAATTCACTAAACATCAGGGAAATGCAAATCAAAACCACAATGAGATACCACCCCACACTTGTTAGGATGCCTAGAATCAAAAAGTCAAGAAATAACAAATGTTGGTGAGGATGTGGAGAATAAGAAACTCTTGTGCACTGCTGAGGGGAATGTAAATTGGTACAGTCACTGTGGAAAAAGTATGGATGCTCCTCAAAAAATTAAAATACCATATAATCCAATAATTCTACTACTGGGTATTTATACAAAGAAAATGAAAACACTAATTTGAAAAATACATGCATCCCCATGTTTATTGAAGCTTTATTTATTTACAATAGCCAAGATATGGAAGCAATCCAAGTGTCCACTGATAGGTGACTGGACAAAGGAGATGGTATATAAATATATATATAATATTCGTATACACACAGGAATATTATGCAGTCATAAAAAGGATGAGATCTTGTCATTTGTGACAATATGAGTGGATCTAGAGGGTATTATGCTAAGTGAAATAAGTCAGTGAGAAAGAAAAATACTGCATGATTTCACTCATTTGTGAAATCTAAAAAACGAATGAACAAACAAAAAACAGAATCAGACCCACAAACACAGAGAACAAACTGATGGACACCAGAGGACAGATAGGCAAAATGGGTAGATGAGAGTGGGAGATAAAGGCATCTGAGTCATAGGAATAAAAGGTAGAGCATGTGGAATGCAGTCAATGATATTACAATAGTGTTGTATGATGACAGAGCGTAGCTATACTTGCGAGCACAACATAATGTACAGAGATGTTGAATCACTATGTTCTACACCTGAAACTAATATAACATTGTGTGTGGACTATACTTAAAAAATTTGAAAAAATAAAACTCTATTTCATACGTGGCCCTCTTTCTCTCTCCTCAAGTAACACATAAATTGAGAGGCTACCACACAAATAGAACAGGGGTTTTCAAATAGGCATTTCTACATATAGTTACCTTGCTCTCAGTTCCTCAAAATAAAGTCTGCTTTAAAAAACAGGGCTTATAAGACTGACAGCTATTTCTTCTTGTGGAGAGTTATATTTGTATATTTTCACAAACAGAACAGGTTGGGAAGTTACAGACCTAGAGAAATATAATAAAAAGATCCAGATTCATTTTCTGTTGGGTTTTAATATAGTAATTTTCTCTTTCCACTTTCAATGACTGAAAGATTTAATTTGGGTAATGCCACAGCAATGTGGTTTCAAGAAGAAAAAAATGTTAAAATATCTACTTCCCAGTTCCTCACTTAAGAATAATTTGCTATAATATATATTGAAATATCTTAAGAAGTTTCCTTCCTTCTGCTGGCATTTGTGTCCATTCTTATTTAAATAAATAAATAATAAATAAATAAATAAATAAATAAAACATTGAAATTTAAATATAGTTCTCAAATAGGACTCTAAGCAAAATACAATTGTTCCTTTGACGTATTTCAAAACAGCACCACCAAATTTTGTTACGAGAATTATAAAAAATGTAAAATGAATCAGACCCACAATATTTATTTTGTGCATCAATATTTATTTTTCAATATAATTTTCTCCTGAGAATGAATACTGAAGTTTTTCTGAGAAGCTCATGGATCTTTATAGACAGCAAATTGTCAACATGGGACACCTAACTTTAAGCCTTTACTCTGGGAGACATGGGCAGTAGGGGTGTTAAAATGCTACAGTCAGTTCCCAAGATGGCAACAGAGTGGGGCAAGAAGGTATGTATAATCAATGTATAATCACCATAGGTATACTCCCCTCTGTGTAGTTCTACGCAGAACTGATGAGCCCCAAATCACATTCTCCTAAAAGTCATGCATACTCCCTTTATGTAATAGCTCCTTTTCTCTTTTCTTCAAGTCTGTCCTTATTCTTCCATTAAACCCAAGAATCACAACCAGTCTGGCTGCCACTTCTTCCCTTAGTGCTCAAGAGAAGCACACTAATTGATCACAATACTTTTTATTGATAAGCCTAGATTTGGTCTTAAGCACAAGGTTTTAGGCAATCATTTGCCCTTTCAGAAATGTGCAAGAGAAGAAAATGTTGCCATCCTTGCCATAATTCATAAGATGGGATCTGTCTAACCTGCCCAGCTCTTGCCATATCCCTTCCCCAGGGAGGCTGCATCTTGCATCCTGTATCTCCTTGCTACCAATAAGAGTCTTTCTAAGAATCACAGTCTGGCTTTAAGTAAGGCCCACTGCTTGAAATTCCCTTACCCTTACTTATATTGCCAGGCTGGAGTCCTTAGGAATATAGGCTTGCCTGGATCAGATCTTAGACTATCACACCTTTTAACTACTGTATCCTGGATTCCATTGTCAGAAAAGCTTCACATCTGTGTGCCTTTGTGCTGTCCCTTGTCACCCTGCCCTGACTTCTGATTCCCAGTGACCAGAACTCCTGAGACCCAGACACATATTGTTTCAAGAATATTCCTGCTAAGAAAACCCAAATATCAGTCCCAGTTGTTTTATTTACTCTATGCATTTTTGTTAGAATTAAATGCAGCAATTCTTATGAGGCAATTAGCCTGGCTCCCGTACAGAGCACACAATCAATAAACATTAGCTGCTATAAATTCTGTTATCATCATAAGCATCATCACTTCTATTAAGGTTTCCATCCCAATTCCAGGAGAAGTTCTTCTGAAGCAATTAGGAATAGGCTTCAAGTCTCAGGGACCTTCTGGCCACAAACAGGCTTAGTAACAAACATACCTAACAAGTAAAGATGGTCCCTGACTTAAGATGGTTTATATTAGAATTTGTTGACTTTATGATAATACAAAAGTGATATGCATTCACTAGAAACCATACTTTGAATTTTGATCTTTTTGTGGATTAGTGATATGTGGTATAATACTGTCTTATGATGGGAGCAGCAACAGTGAGTCACACCACCCCATCAGCCACATGATCACGAGGGTAAACACTGATATACTTTCAACTATTCTGTATCCACACAAGCTTTCTGTTTTTCACTTTCAGTACAGCAGTCAATACATTACATGAGATATTCAACATATTTTAAAATAGGCTTTGTGTTAGATGCTTTCACCCGACTGCAAGCTAACGTGAGTATGTTTATGATAGGCTAGGCTAAGTTATGATGCTCAGTATGTTAGGTATGTTAGATGCATCTTTGATCTACCATATTTTTTTAAAGATTTATTCATGAGGTGGAACGAACAGGATGGAGGGGGAGAGGGAGATAGAGAAAATCAGAGAATCTCAAGCAGACTCCCTGCTAAATTGCTAAATGCAGAGCCCAACATGGGGCTCAATCTCACAACCATGGGATCACAACCTGAGCTGAAATCAAGGTCAGATGTTTAACCAACTGCACTACCTAGGCGCCACTGACCTACTGTATTTTCTACTTGCAATGGGTTTATTGGAACATAACCCTGTTGCAAGTTGAGGAAGAATTGTATAGTTTTCAGTAAATATGTGCTTTTAACACCAAATTATATTTTTTATAAAATAAAATAATGCTCTAGGCCATTATCATTTATGTAAAATGAATTCTGTGAAGTCATGTGACTTTTTCTTTCCATGAATTAACATAGTATGCTAGACACAGAAAATTCCATCCTTTGAGATGGAATTGCTTTACTAAGTTTAAAATTTGTCTTACATACTGGATAGTTTGTATGACCATAATATTCATAATATATCCTAAGATATTTTGCTAAGAAACTCATTATAAAAAGAAAATTTTTTGTTGTTTGGGATCTATTATGCTTGTCAGCTGACTTTAGATAACAATTTTCTAACCAAACATAAGACCAAATCAAACCCTTTATTATAACTCTTTGACCAGCACCATAGATGTACATGCTCCTCCTCCAAAATAGGTATAACTGTGCCAGTGAAACAACAAATGGGCATTGTCCTGAGGAGACAGGCTAAAAGATACACAGAGTTCAATCCCAGATGAACAGAATAAAGACCTGCTTGGTGTTCTCTGGGGTCTGAAAATAGATTGTCTAATGAAGACATTAGGAGAAGTTTTGCTGCATGTGTTTGGGTGTGCAAGTAGGTGTGCATAGGCATGTCTGTCTTCCAATTGATTTGAGAAAACAAGTACAGAAGCACAATAATAAGCCAGAAAAATTAGCATTTCTGAAAAAAGATAGAGGTCACACTATTTGAGGCAAGAATTAGTGTCCTTTACATAGAATAAATATGGCCCATAAAGTTAAGACAGTATAAATTATTAAATTATATTTAGGAGAGAAGTGAAGAGCTCAACCTTCCAGAATCCTAGAAATTTAGAGCTAGTAGGAAATACGGGAAAGTTACAAAGAGATACCTCTGAAGATGAACTGGTTATCTGTATTATGACTATTAAGGGGTTTAACCTGTTTGTTATGTTCATCTATATTGTCTTCATATTACTTTGTTTTAAATAAGAAATTTAACTTATAAATGTCTTTTCTCTGAGCTCATATTACATGTAGCAGTAGGAAATATATATACTAAATATATATAAATTATAACATTTATATATAATCTTTATATAGATATATGTTTTAAAGAAAAAAAGGAGAAAAACTTGGAACTTATCTAGACCAGTAGTCTTCACATCTTTTTTAGGCAAGGAACCCCTTCTTTAAGCAAAAGCTTTCAGAGAAGCCCAATATAAAACTGTTCTGGTTGGAGCCAGCCCTGGGGAAACCCCAAGTGCTACTGACTGGTTGCCTCCCTGCTCCTCCCCCTCTCTGTGGCTGGCTGTGAAAGGGACCCTGTGGAACCGCCAGGGCTCTCATTCTCAAATGACAGGAATGTGAAGGCATTGGCTCTGGGTGATACAGCCCATCAGATGACACTTATTCAAAGCAATTTCCACTCCTCTGCACCAGAATAATCATTTTCCAGATAATAATTTGGCTAAAGGAAAGACCATTCCATTCATGTCTCTGGCAGCTTGGAGCAATAGAACTTTCTGTGCAATGATATTAATATTATATTTCTGCACTGTCCACTCAGAGCTGCGAGCCACTGTAGCCAAAATGTAGCTAGCACAACCAAATAATTTAATTTTTAATTTAATTTTAATTAACCTAAATAACTGCATGTTATATGGTTGGAGGATACCATAACCCACAGCAAAGCTTCAGAGTTTCTTCTTGTTCCATAGAGTGGAAACAATGAAGATCACCACCAATTAAAGGCATCTCTGCACTAGATGTGCTTTATCTGAGGGGAAATTTCAGCTAGGAAACATAGCACAGAAATGCACAGTATTATTATCAATGTGAAGATATTTTCAATTGTTGATGGGTTTATCAGGATATAATCCCACTGCAAATCAAGGAAGATCTGTATTCAAATTGGAGCCCAGACAAAATGATAGTTGCCATTTACTGAGCTCTTTCTATATGTCAAGTACTTTGCAAATATTATCTTACTTAACCCTTAACTACAACCAAATTGGGTGAGAATTATAACTCCCATTTTATCAATGAGAAAACACAATGTTCAAGAATCCCATGCCCAGCAAAAACAATAGACAGTAAAACTGAAATCAAACCCAGCCCTTCTTCCTAACTCAAAACACAATCTTTTGCCCCTGAATATGTTACTTTTAACATGTTACTTTTTAACATGTTACTTTTTAACATGTTTAAAGAAATAGCCAAGTGGCAAATAAGCAAATCTGGGTCCTGGAAGCAGAGCTTAATTTCCAGGATTCCAGCTAATCAGGTGTTTCTTGTAGCCTGTAAATTTCCTGCTTAGCCTGGAAGTTTTCTGAAACTTTCCTCTTACAATCTTACCTTTTGATTCATTCTTTTTTTTTCTTACTTGTCAGCCTGACTTCTATTCTCGGTTGTTCTTAGCAACTCTGGTTCCGTTGTTTGATATAATCATCCCTAAAGGGACAAATCAAGTTTAAATCCTCCATTTAGCCTTCTTAGACTATTCCAGCTCTTATTCAAGCTATTTTATTCCCTCTTCCAAATTCCTTTTCCTCTCCTATTACCCTGCATCCATTGCCACACAATTATTATTCTTAATTATTCTCTAATTGTTTCAAGTACTTAGTCACTCATTTATTCAACTACTATATACTTGAATACAGATTATGAATTAGACAATGAGTTAGGCAATGCATATGGAGATACAAAGACGACCTACTTAAAATGATTTAAGATAATTTTAGTAGGGCAAATAAGAAATGTACACAAATATCTATAGTACTGTGTTGAATAAAAAAAGCACTGTGAGAAACAGCTAAAAGAATTCAGACAAGGGAAGAATTAATTCATTCTAGATGGAAATGACGAGAGATGATTCCATTGAACTGGGGTATAAGATTCTGGTAGCAGGTACTGACAGAAAGGGCATTCTAACTGGAAGGCACTGCCTGAGACACAGAGCTTGGTGAGGGCACTGTCAGAGAGTAGCAAGAAGCTGTGGTTTGACTGGACTTCAGAGTGTGTCAAAGAGAGATGTGGGGGTAAAGTACACGGTGGAGGCCCTTAACACTATGGGAGAGTGTAATGATGTCATTGGGTAGGTAAGAGAGGGATCATAAGAAGCTTTTGAAGTGATACAATCAGAAATGTGTTTTGCATCCCTCCTCTAATTGCACAGCAAGTTCACTGAAGTTTTTGTACTTCTTTCATATTTCTTATTCCAGCATAAATGTGGACAAAAAGAGTATTTAATAAACAGCCAAGTGGCAAATAAGCAAATTATATATAATAGTTCTGTTATATATTTTTCTGTCAACTTTCATTAGAATTCCTTTTTTTCAAATTGCAAAGTAGAGTCTAATTAGATGGCATGATATTTAATGAAAATACTCCTTTCCTCTAAATCAGTACTGGTCTTTTTTTTTTTTTTAAACTTTTATTTATTTATGATAGACACACAGTGAGAGAGAGAGAGAGACAGAGACACAGGCAGAGGGAGAAGCAGGCTCCATGCACCAGGAGCCCGACGTGGGATTCGATCCCGGGTCTCCAGGACCGCGCCCTGGGCCAAAGGCAGGCGCCAAACCGCTGCGCCACCCAGGGATCCCTCAGTACTGGTCTAAAGCTAATACTACAGACCCTAACTTCATCTTCAAAAATATTTATTATAAGAGAAGATATAGATGACTCCATAAAAATGTTTAATATTTATTATATTAACTTAATTTTTCCATTATAAATTTTTAAAGTTTGTGTTACAGAAACATCTTCCTAAATTTTATCAAGTACCTAGAAAATCTTTTCTTAAAAAGTCATTTTTACTTTCTTTAAAAAGTGTGATTCAGTCATTTCACACACTTTCTTTTAATGTTATGGAAAAAGGATATCTGTGGGAGAGGATATTTTCACAAAGCCAAATCATATGAACTGGCAGTTTAGATATAACCAGAAGTCCAGGAAAACCAACAATTCACCCTCTGAATTCCTGGTATGAATGAATGTAGAAGCATCCAGGCTATTCAGACCATGAAAACAAACAAAAAAATCCTCTTCTATTTCCTCCCAGGATTCCCTCATTGGAAATACATACATCTTCCCCCAAGCCAAGAATGAGGAGCTGAAGATTTGGGTATTAGTTTCTTCAAAACTATTTCTTTGGGGAAGGCACTTTTGAGTGGGAAGTGTCCTTTAATTGCAGATTTTGTGGAGAAGTGAACGGTGTTGAGGGCACTTATTTGATTTGTGGTCCTACGTGCCAACCTCTGCTGGCTCTGATGAAGAGGTGGAACTCTGTGGGAAATGCTCCCCACCCTGTAGAAGGGGGTGGCATGTTTTTAATTTTTCCTACCTAAATTAAAATGTGCCTTTCTTGGATGAAATTCCTTACAACCAGTCAATTATAAAATATACTTTAGGTAAAATGAATTTCTGCCCAGATAATACTTTAGAAGAAGTAATTATAGAGATGTTTGGAACATTTATTTTTAACTATGGAACTTCATGAAAACTCAAAGTTCCCTCAAGAGAGGCTGATGGGCTGTTTTGGTCTACCCTATTTGCCAGCAAGAGTTCACAGGCAGGTTGTGCTATTTGCAAATATATTCTTTTTTTAGGGAGGAGCTATGTGTGATTTTTTGAGTGTCATTAATATTTCATGCTTATTTTTGTTTGTCCAACTATCCTTGTTACTTGTACAGAAGAGTACTGCGTGTACAGAGAGTTTTCCTTACTTGAGAAATTATTTGGTCTGGTCTTTTGGAAAAATAACTACCCAAGAGCATCTAACACAGATATTAACACTGGTGGAAACTACTCTTGTATCAATGCAGGTCAAGAGAGATTTGTCTGAGCTGAACTTATTGCATAAAAGGCTAGGTTTTTTTTTTTTTCTATGCTCAGCAAGGACTATAGTTGCAAAGTGAGTCAACATCCTGTAGCATCCCACAATGTATCAGGCCGAGACATTATATTTTCTTTCTCCTATGTGGTACTGTCTATAGTGTCTCCCTTCTTTCTAAATCTGCTCTTCCCAGACAGAGTTGGTCTAGAAGTTGTTTGTACTAAGTGGTTTTGAGGAGGGTTAAGAATAGCAAGTACAAGTACATTATTATTATTTTCAGCCCTCTCTTCAAAAAAATGCCACGCACTGTATGCATTTACTTTTATGAAGTAAAAATGGTAATTCCCGGTAGAAGCACACTGTGGAGGATGGGAAACAGATGTTTTGGTCAGACTCAGGGACTGACTAAAAGAATAAGAAAATAATTGCATAGCATTCTAACTTTAATCAGCTGATTGACTAGATGGCATGTGCACGTCTTGTAACAATGTTTTGCAAACACAAGGTTGGCCTTGTGCATCACAGCAAAATCTCTTTAAAGTTTTTGTACTGTAGGAATGACATGTATTTTTGTTTGTTTGTTTCAAATTTTTATTTAAATTCTAGTTAGTTAATACCTTGTGTAATATTGGTTTCAGGAGTAGAATTTAGTGATTATTTACTTACATATAACACCCAGTGCTCATCATAACAAGTGCCCTACTTATACCCATCAACCATTCAGCCCATTCCTCCCCCAACCTTCTGTCTAGCAACCCTCAGTTTGTTCTTCCTAGTTAAGAGTCTCTTATGGTTTGTTTCCCTCTCTCTCTTTATTTACCCTTCCTGTATGTTCTGTTTTGTCTTGTTTCCTAAATTCCATATATGAGTGAAATCATTTGTCTTTCTCTGGCTTATTTCACTTAGCATAATATACTCATCACATGTGTCTGAGGATAAGCACTCTAGAAGCAGATCTTGAGAAAATGATTTGAGTGAATGCAGCTTTTTTTGGAGGTGATCCCAGGAAGCAGAAGTAGGAGCATGGGAAATTCAGACAAGAAAAGAAAGGAGTAATAATAAAGGGTATGTTACTCAGCAATGTACTAATGCAGGTAACTAGGCTCAATTCCTCTGAAAAACTCTGGGAGACAGTGTGGAACATGCTCAGAGTTACCCAACCTGCAGAGCAAGGAAGCTGGCAGAGGCTGTGACCAATAAATTTTCATCCTTCACTGACTGAAGATTGCCATCTGGAACATTAACTCCCCAGTATTACTCCCCTATGCCCTGAGCAAGGGTGGCACCATGCTCCTGCAGCCCAAAAGATCCCCAGAGAGGGAGAGTTGCATGCTTCTGGCTTGTATAGGAAACAGAGTAGTTGATGGGCTATGAGCAGATAGTGTCTGTCATAGAATGCTAATAACTTATTACCAAAGAAGATAAAAAAGCAAAACACATCAGAATTGGTTAAAAAAAAAAGAAGAGGTTAAACTGTCACTATTTACAGATGAATTGATACTGGATAGAGAAAACCCTAAGGACACCAACAAAACACTATGAGAAGTAGTAAATGATTTCAGTAAAGTTGCAAGATACAAAATTAAAATATAAAAATCTGTTGCATTTCTATATACTACTAGTGAAGTAGCAGAAAGAGAAATTAAGAAAACGGTTCCATAACTGCACCAAAAAAGTATAAAATATCTGGAAATAAACTTAGCTAAGGAGGTGAAAGACAGGTACTCTGAAAACTATAAAAACATTGATGAAAGAAATTGAAGACAACACAAACAAATGAAAAGATATCCCACGTTCATGGATTGGAAGACCAACTATTGTTAAAATGTCCATACTACCTGGGTCCCCTGGGTAGCTTAGTCCGTTAAGCATCCAACTTTTGGTTTCAGCTCACATCATGATCTCATGGGTCATGAGATCTAGTCCCACATTGGGTTCTGTGCTCAGCAGGGAGTCTGCTTGAGATGCTCTCTGTCTGCCACTCCCCCCACAAATAAATAAATAAATAAATCTTTTAAAAAAATGTCCACACTACCCGAAGCAATCTACAGATTTAATGCAATCCCTATCAAAATACCAACATTTTTCACAGAAATAGAACAAGTAATCCTAAAATTTATATGGAACCATGAAAGATTCCAAATAGCTAAAGCATCCTGAGAAAGAGCAAAGCTAGAGGTAGAGGTATCATGCTCTCAGATTTAAAAATATACTACAAAAAAATAAAAAATTACAAAAATAAAAATATACTACAAAGCTGTAGTAATCAAAACAAGTGTTACTGGCACAAAAACAAACAGATCAGCAGAACAGAATGGAGAGACCAGAAATAAATCTGCACTTATATGGTCAGTTAATCTATGACAAAGGAGGCAAGAATATACAATGGGGAAAAGACAGTCTCTTCAACAAACGGTGCTGGGAAAACTGTACAGATACATGCAAAAAAAATAAAACTGGACCACTGCCTAATGCCACGTAAAAATAAACTCAAAATGGATGAAAGACCTAAATGTGAGACCTGAAACCATAAAATTCTTAGAAGAAAACATAGGCAGTGATTTCTTTGACATTGGCCATTGCAACATTTTTCTAAATATGTCTCCTTAGCCAAGGGAAGCAAAAGCAAAAATAAACTACTGGGGCTACATCAAAAATAAAAAGTTTTCTACAATGAAGGAAACAATCAACAAAATGAAAAGGCAATCTTTGGAATGGGAGAAGATATTTTCAAGTGATATATCTGATAGGGGTTAATATCCAAAATATATAAAGAAATCATCTAACTCAACACCAAAAAAAAAAAAAATTAAAGGACCTAAATAGACATTTTTCCAAAGAAGAGATATAGATGGCAATTAGATACATGAAAATATGCTTAACATCTCTCATCATCAGGAAAATGCAAATCAAAACCACAATGAGCTATCAGAATGACTCATATCAAAAGAAAAGAAATAACAAACGTTGACGAGATGTGGAGAAAAAGGAACTCTCATGCACTGTTAATGGAAATGTAAACTGGTGCAGCTGTTGTGGAATACAGTATGGAGGTTCCTCAAAATATTAAAAATAGAAATACAATATGATCTAGTAGTTCCACTACTAGGTATTTATCCAAAGAAAATAAAAACAGTAACTTGAAAAGATATATACGTCTCTATGTGTACTGCAGCATTATTTACAATAGCCAAGATATGGAAGCAACCCAAGTGTCCATTGATAGATGAATGGATAAAGAAGCTGTAGTATATATGTATGCAATGGAATATTACTTAGTCATTAAAAAGATGACACTTTACCATTTGCAACAATATAGGTAGACCTAGAGGGTATTATGCCAAGTGAAATAAGCCAAACCAAGAAAGACAAATACCATGTGATTTTACTTACATGTGGAATCTAAAATATAAAACAAACAAATAAAAAGCAGACCCATAAATGCAAAGAACTGATGGCTGCCAGAGAGCCAGGGAGTAGGGAGATGGGCAATATGGGTGAAGGAGGGTGGGCTACTAATTATAGAAAGAATAAATTACTAGGATAAAAGGTACATAGAGAATATTGTCAAAGGTACTGTAATAGCATTGTATGGTGATGGATGGTAGCTACACTTGTGGTGAGTATGGCATAATGTACAGACTAGTGGTTTCATTATGTTGTACACTTGAAACTGAGTATCCCTGTGTGTCAATTATACTTCAATTTTAAAAATACTTAAAAAAAAACCCACACCAGTTTTGTTGGAGTTTCATATAGTGGAGATAAATCAAAACTATATGCCACCTGGGCAGCCCAGGTGGCTCAGCAGTTTAGTGCTGCCTTCAGCCCAGGGCCTGATCCTGGAGTCCTGGGATCAAGTCCCACATCACGCTCTGCAAGGAGTCTGCTTCTTCCTCTGTCTGTGTCTCTGCCTCTGTGTGTGTGTGTGTGTGTGTGTGTGTGTCTCATGAATAAATAAAATCTTAAAAAAAAAAAAAAAAACAACTATATGCCACCTGACAGGCAATAGGAACATAGCATCACTTCTATGATCTGACTCTAATCCTGAAGGAACATTAGAGAAACTCACCTTGAAGGGCATTCTACAATATATAACCTGCTCTGTAACCTTTAAAAGTATTAAAGTAATGAAAATCAAGGAAAAACTAAAGAACTGTTCCAAATTGAAGCTGTCTACAGAGATGTGACAACTAAATGTAACATGGGACTTTAGCCTGGATACTTTCTTTTTTTTTTTTTTTGGATACTTTCTTTATAAAGACATTACTGGGACAATTGGGAAGTTCTAATGGACTCTGGAGATTAGACGTTGTATTATATCAATGCTAATTTCCTAATATTGATGGTACTTTGTAGTTATAGGAAAGTAATCTTGGTAGGAATTACATACCAAAGTATTCAAGAGTGATGGGGGGCAGCCTCGGTGGCGCAGAGGTTTAGCGCCGCCTGCAGCCCAGGGCGTGATCTGGAGACCCTGGATCGAGTCCCACGTTGGGCTCTCTGCATGGAGCCTGCTTCTCCCTCTGCCTGTGTCTGTGCCTCTCTCTCTCTCTCTCTCTGCATCTCTATGAATAAATAAATAAAATCTTAAAAAAAAAAAGAGTGATGGTGCATTTTGGCAACTTACTCTCAAATGGTTCAGCATAGAGGTTTTCTTGCAGCATTTTATAACTCATCTGCAAGTCTGAGATCGTTAAATATGAGTTTCTTTAAAAATTAAATGATAAAAAAATTAAGATAAAATTATATAAAATTTATTCACTCTTTTCCTTTCAAAGGCTCTCTCCTTGATGTTGGGTAGTCCCACATAGAGCATCATTGTACCTTTAGTAAGGGACCATAGAGCCAAACCAGGCAAGAGCTCAGATTTCTAACTGAGCTCCAATCTGAGCAGCATTTTCACTTTGAATAGCTAAAGAATTCTCTGATGTTACTAAGCAGGCTGAAAATGAATTTCATTCCCATGTGTCTGTCTGTAACAGGTGAGAAATTTCACAGTCATTCTTAAAGCAGGGTGGAAGAAGGAGAGGTATGGAATGTGAGGGATACCATAGTAGATTCCTGAATTTATAGGTGCAAGAATTTTTGTCAACATCTTTTGATAACCATCTTTTTATAAGAAGCACATTAATATGTGAGGGGAGTTCTTTTTTTTTAAATAATAAATTTATTTTTTATTGGTGTTCAATTTGCCAACATACAGAATAACACCCAGTGCTCATCCCGTCAAGTATCCCCCTCAGTGCCCGTCACCCATTCACCCCCACCCCCCGCCCTCCTCCCCTTCCACCACCCCTAGTTTGTTTCCCAGAGTTAGGAGTCTTTATGTTCTGTCTCCCTTTCTGATATTTCCCACCCATTTCTTCTCCCTTCCCTTCTAGTCCCTTTCACTATTATTTATATTCCCCAAATGAATGAGACCATATAATGTTTGTCTTTCTCCGATTGACTTACTTCACTCAGCATAATACCCTCCAGGTCCATCCACGTTGAAGCAAATGGTGGGTATTTATCATTTCTAATGGCTGAGGAATATTCCATTGTATACATAAACCACGTCTTCTTTATGCATTCATCTTTCGATGGACACCGAGGCTCCTTCCACAGTTTGGCTATTGTGGACATTGTTGCTAGAAACATCGGGGTGCAGGTGTCCCGGCGTTTCATTGCATCTGTATCTTTGGGGTAAATCCCCAACAGTGCAATTGCTGGGTCATAGGGCAGGTCTATTTTTAACTCTTTGAGGAACCTCCACACAGTTTTCCAGAGTGGCTGCACCAGTTCACATTCCCACCAACAGTGCAAGAGGGTTCCCTTTTCTCCGCATCCTCTCCAACATTTGTAGTTTCCTGCCTTATTAATTTTCCCCATTCTCACTGGGGTGAGGTGGGATCTCATTGTGGTTTTGATTTGTATTTCCCTGATGGCAAGTGATGCAGAGCATTTTCTCATGTGTGTGTTGGCCATGTCTATGTCTTCCTCTGTGAGATTTCTCTTCATGTCTTTTGCCCATTTCATGATTGGATTGTTTGTTTCTTTGGTGTTGAGTTTAATAAGTTCTTTATAGATCTTGGAAACTAGCCCTTTATCTGATACGTCATTTGCAAATATCTTCTCCCATTCTGTAGGTTGTCTTTTAGTTTTGTTGACTGTATCCTTTGCTGTGCAAAAGCTTCTTATCTTGATGAAGTCCCAATAGTTCATTTTTGCTTTTGTTTCTTTTGCCTTCGTGGATGTATCTTGCAAGAAGTTACTGTGGCTGAGTTCAAAAAGGGTGTTGCCTGTGTTCTGCTCTAGGATTTTGAGGGAATCTTGTCTCACATTTAGATCTTTCATCCATTTTGAGTTTATCTTTGTGTATGGTGAAAGAGAGTGGTCTAGTTTCATTCTTCTGCATGTGGATGTCCAATTTTCCCAGCACCATTTATTGAAGAGACTGTCTTTCTTCCAGTGGATAGTCTTTCCTCCTTTATCGAATATTAGTTGACCATAAAGTTGAGGGTCTACTTCTGGATTCTGTATTCTGTTCCATTGATCTATGTGTCTATTTTTGGGCCAGTACCACACTGTCTTGATGACCACAGCTTTGTAGTACAACCTGAAATCTGGCATTGTGATGCCCCCAGCTATGGTTTTCTTTTTTAAAATTCCATGGGAGTTCTTAATACAGTTTACAATACCTAAAAGTTCCCTCATTTTCTTACAGAAATAACAGTTATATCAGTGCTTAGCACAATTCTCCTTTGCATAGACATTTTGAGACTGAGCCAGATAGAGCAAGAAAGCAGCAAGTACATGCATTCCATGAATATGATGAGAACTACCTTTATAAGTGTTTCCCAAATGTTGGAATATACATTTGGAACTGTTGTTTCCAGGAAGAATGAAATTCTGAGCAAATCCTAAGATCCTTCTTGTCTCTGCCATTTAAGTGAGGCTTTAGTACTCTTAATGTACTAGTGCTTTTTTTTTTACCTTTTTAAAAAGATTTTATTTATTTGACAGAGAGAGAGAGAGAGAGAGATTGAGAGAGAGAGAGAGAGCGCGCACAGCAAGGGGAGAGGCAGAAGGAGAGGGAGAAGCAGGCTCCCCACTGAGCAGGAAGCCTGACATGGGGCTTGATCCCAATATGGGGCTGGGATCATGCTCTTAGCTGAAGGCAGATGTCTAACCCCCGAGCCATTCAGGTACCCCGTACTAGTGCTTTACAATTAATTTCTTTTTCTGAATGAAAAGAGACCTCTATTCCTTGCTTTTTTTCAATTCACTAAGTTTCTGTGAAATACCACACCTGACTGCAAGCACTATTTTAAACAGATTATTATAATAAGTTCTACCACTACTGAATGGACCGAGTTAAATAGATATAAGATTCTCCTACCTGTCCTGACAGCACTGGCTACCTATCACTCCAACAACTCAACAACTATGTATATATTCTTTTGTCTACTAAGCATCTCTTTTCTCAGAACCTTCCCCTGCATGCCTCTCTCCATTCATGACTGCTGTGCCATTCCTGCACTATGGCCCTTGGTCACAACTGACTGGCTTATTGAGTTTTGTGACCTTTGCTGGGCCTATCTGTCTCTTCACCAGAAACTTCAGGGGCAGAAGATAAGTGGTCAGACCTATACTTTATAAAATTCAAAGCTGTCGTTGGCTACATTTTTTTTTGAAATGTAGATTGGGAAACAGAAAACTGGGATGCAGAGAGACAGAGTGAAAGACAATTGAAGCTGACCTATGGAAATGGACAGAAAAGAGAGATAAAGACAATTTTAACAATTTTGAGTTCCAGGTTTTAGTTTCTTCCTGAAGCCCAGAAGCATTTCTGTCATTCGGTTTTATCAATTATACTAAGATCCTTCCAATTGTTTCCTCATTTTTACTTAAGCTAGCTAGATTTAGTTCACTTATCTCCAACCAGACAGTACTAATTAGAAACTAATGTAAAAAGTGAGGTGCTGAAAAAGACAGATCCTCACATCCTGACAGTTTATGTGAGAGGAACTGAGAATTCTGCGCCCTCTATGCCGGAGTGAGAAACTGCTGATATTTTGTGGGGGCAAAACAGACGACTAAACCATCCTGCTGTCTCCTGGGCTTAGACTTCAGGCCCATGAAGCTGGAGCAAGGAGGCCTAATGGCAATGTTGCAGGATCCATGTGTTTAGAAGCTGTGGGAAATGTTTCCTTCAGCAAGGGCTACAAAGAAAGATTAGCTCTCTTTGGAGCTGAGCCTATTGGAAAGGAGGTAAGAAGCATCTGATGAAGTGTGTAGCCTGGTGAAGAAAAGCTGTGTGCTAGATTGCAACCATCAAACTCACTGATATCTGAAAAATAGTAAGTGCATTGTTGAAGACAATGAGAGTTTTGTTTTGTTTTGTTTTTGTTTTTGTTTTTGTTTTTGTTTTTGTGTGTGTGTGTGTGTGTGTGGTAATTTGAAATAGATATACTCAGGGGAAGCTAGAAGAGTCAGGAAGCACTAATCCTTCAAAAAAGCCTCTGCTGAAATTCCACTGCCAGTCAAAAGACTCAACACTTCTCACTGACCAGCATGTGGACAGAATACAGCCTGTGGGTGGGCATGGAACCCCAGGACAGATCGGCTCCACTTCACCACCACCAAACCTTGGCTTGTCACAGAATCCTGAGGCTAATTCTGTAAAGTTCAAAGGGCAGAGTGTTCACTGATATTGTAAAGAAGCCATGAGTACAGAGCCCTGCTTCAACTACAGATTTTAGGAGTATGGATGAGAAACCTTTCATTTCATTTTATTTTATTTTATTTTATTTATTTATTTTTTTATTGGAGTTCAATTTGCCAACATACAGCATGACACCCAGTGCTCATCCCGCAAGTGCCCCCTCAGTGCCCATCACCCAGTCACCCCAAACCCCAGCCCACGTCCCCTTCCACTACCCCTTGTTCATTTCCCAGAGTTAGGTGTCTTTCATGTTTTGTCACCCTCACTGATGTTTTCACTCATTTTCTCTGCTTTCCCTTTATTCCCTTTCACTAATTTTTATATACCCCAAATGAATGAGACCATATAATGTTTTTCATTCTCCGATTGACTGATTTCACTCAGCATAATACCCTCCAGTTCCATCCACGTTGAAGCAAATGGTGGGTATTTGTCATTTCTAATGGCTGAGGAATATTCCATTGTATACATAGACCACATCTTCTTTATCCATTCTTCTTTCGATGGACACCGAGGCTCCTTCCACAGTTTGGCTATTGTGGACATTGCTGCTAGAAACATCGGGGTGCAGGTGCCCTGGCGTTTCATTGCATCTGTATCTTTGGGGTAAATCCCCAACAGTGCAATTGCTGGGTCGTAGGGCAGGTCTATTTTTAACTCTTTGAGGAACTTCCACACAGTTTTCCAGAGTGGCTGCACCAGTTCACATTCCCACCAACAGTGCAAGAGGGTTCCCCTTTTTCCACATCCTGTCCAACATGTGTTGTTTCCTGTCTTGTTAATTTTCCCCATTCTCACTGGGGTGAGGTGGGATCTCATTGTGGTTTTGATTTGTATTTCCCTGTTGGCAAGTGATGAGCATTTTCTCATATGCTTGTTGGCCGTGTCTATGTCTTCCTCTGTGAAATTTCTGTTCATGTCTTTTGCCCATTTCATGATTGGATTGTTTGTTCCTTTGGTGTTGAGTTTAAGAAGTTCTTTATTGCTCTTGGATACTAGCCCTTTATATGATAGATCATTTGCAAATATCTTCTCCCATTCTGTAGGTTGTCTTTTAGTTTTGTTGACTGTTTCTTTTACTGTGCAAAAGCTTTTTTATCTTGATGAAGTCCCAATAGTTCATTTTTGCTTTTGTTTCTCTTACCTTCATGGATGCATCTTGCAAGAAGTTGCTGTGGCCGAGTTCAAAAAGGGTGTTGCCTGTTTTCTTCTCTAGGATTTTGATGGAATCTTGTTTCACATTTAGATCTTTCATCCATTTTGAGTTTATCTTTGTGTCTGGTGTAAGAGAATGGTCTAGTTTCATTCTTCTGCACGTGGGTGTCCAATTTTCCCAGCACCATTTATTGAAGATACTATCTTTTTCCCAGTGGATATTCTTTCTGCTTTGTTGAATATTAGTTGACCATAAAGTTGAGGGTCCACCTCTGGATTCTGTATTCTGTTCCATTGATCTATGTGTCTGTTTTTGTGCCAGTCCCACACTGTCTTGATGACCACAGCTCTGTAGTACAACCTGAAATCTGGCATTGTGATGCCCCCAGCTATGGTTTTCTTTTTTTAATATTCCCATGGGTATTCAGGGTCTTTTCTGATTCCACACAAATCTTAAGATGATTTGTTCCAACTCTCTGAATAAAGTCCATGGTATTTTGATAGGGATTGCATTAAACATGTACATTGCCCTGGGTAACATTGACATTTTCACAATATTAATTCTTCCAATCCATGAGCATGGAATATTTTTCCATCTCTTTGTGTCTCCCTCAATTCTTTCAGAAGTGTTCTGCAGTTTTTAGGGTATAGATCTTTTCCTTCTAGGTTAGGTTTATTCCTAGGTATCTTATGCTTTTGGGTGCAATTGTAAATGGGATTGACTCCTTAATTCCTTAATTTCTCTTTTGCAATCTCATTGTTAGTGTATAAAAATGACACTGCTTTCTGGGCATTGATTTTGTATCCTGACACACTGCCGAATTGCTGTATGAGTTCTAGCAATCTTGGGGTGGAGTCTTTTGGGTTTTATGTACAGTATCATGTCATCTGCAAAGAGGGAGAGTTTGACTTCTTCTTTGCCAATTTTAATGCCTTTTATTTCTTTTTGTTGCCTGATTGCTGAGGCTAGGACTTCTAATACTATGTTGAATAGCAGTGCTGAGAGTAGACATCCATGTCTTGTTCCTGATCTTAGGGGAAAGGCTCCCAGTGTTTCCCCACTGAGAATGATATTTGTTGTGGGCTTTTCATAGATGGCTTTTAAGATGCTGAGGAATGTTGCCTCTATTCCTACATTCTCAAGAGTTTTGATCAGGAATGGATGCTGTATTTTGTCAAATGCTTTCTCTGCATCTATTGAAAGGATCATATGGTTCTTGTTTTTTCTCTTGCTGATTTGATCAATCACACTGATTGCTTTACGAGTGTTGAACCAGCCTTGCATTCCAAGGATAAATCCCACTTGGTCATGGTGAATAATCCTCTTAATGTACCGTTGGATCCTATTGGCTAGTATCTTGTTGAGAATTTTTGCATCTGTGTTCATCAGGGATATTGGTCTATAATTCTCCTTTTTGGTGGGGTCTTTGTCTGGTTTTGGAATTAAGGTGATGTTGGCCTCATAAAACGAATTTGGAAGTACTCCATCTTTTTCTATCTTTCTGAACAGCTTTAGTAGAATAGATATGGTTTCTTCATTAAACGTTTGATAGAATTCCCCTGGGAAGCCATCTGGCCCTGGACTTTTGTGTCTTGGGAGGTTTTTGATGACTGCTTCAATTTCCTCTCTGGTTACTGGCCTGTTCAGGTTTTCTATTTCTTCCTGTTCCAATTTTGGTAGTTTCTGGTTTTCCAGAAATGCATCCATTTCTTCTAGATTGCCTAATTTAGTGGCTTATAGCTACTCATAATAAGTGTTTAAAATCGTTTGTATTTCCTTGGTATTGGTGGTGATCTCTCCTTTCTCATTCATGATTTTATTAATTCAAGTCTTTTTTCTCTTCTTTTTAATAAGGCTGGCTAATGGTTTATCTATCTTATTAATTCTTTCAAAGAACCAACTCCTGGTTCTGTTGATCTGTTCCACAGTTCTTCTGGTCTCGATTTCATTGAGTTCTGCTCGAATCTTTATTAACTCTCTTCTTCTGCTGGATGTAGGATCTATTTGCTGTTTTTTCTCTAGCTCCCATAGGTGCAAGGTTAGCTTTTGTATTTGAGTTCTTCCCAGTTTTTTGATGGATGCTTGCATTGCGATGCATTTCCCCGCTCAGGACTGCTTTTGCTGTATCCCAAAGATTTTGAACGGTTGTATCTTCATTCTCATTAGTTTCCATGAATCTTTTTAATTCTTCCTTAATTTCCTGGTTGACCTTTTCATCTTTTAGCAGGATGGTCCTTAAGCTCCACGTGTTTGAAATCCTTCCAAACTTCTTCTTGTGATTTAGTTCTAGTTTCAAAGCATTATGGTCTGAAAATATGCAGGGGACGATCCCAATCTTTTGGTATTGGTTAAGACCTGATTTGTGACCCAGTATGTTGTCTATTCTGGAGAAAGTTCCATGTGCACTTGAGAAGAATGTGTATTCAGCTGCATTTGGATGTGAAGTTCTGTAATTATCTGTGAAATCCATCTGGTCCAGTGTGTCATTTAAAGCTCTTGTGTCTTGGGAGATGTACTTAGAAGACCTGTTGATTGTAGAAAGTGCTACATTCAAGTCACCAAGTATAAGTGTATTATTATCTAATTATGTCTTAACTTTGGTTATTAATTGATTGATATCTTGGCAGCTCCCACATTCGGGGCATAAATATTCATGATTGTTAGGTCCTCTTGTTGGATAGACCCTTTAAGTATGATATAGTGTCCTTCTTCATCTCTTACTACAGTCTTTGGGATAAACTTTAATTTATCTGATATGAGGATGGCTACTCCAGCTTTCTTTTGAGGACCATTTGATTGGTAAATAGTTCTCCAATCTTTAATTTTCTGGCTCTAGGTGTCCTTAGGTCTAAAATGAGTCTCTTGTAGATAGCAAATAGATGGGTCTTGCTTTCTTTATCCAATCTGAAACCCTGCATCATTTGATGGGATCATTAAGCCTTTTCATGTTCAGAGTTACTATTAAAAGATATGAATTTAGTATCATCGTAATACCTATTCAGTCCCTGTTTTGGTGAATTATTTCTTTGGGCTTCCTCTTTCTTATACAAGGCCCCCCCTTAATATTTTGCAGAGCTAGTTTGGTGGTCAAATATTCTTTCAGTTTCTGCCTATCTTGGAAGCTCTTTATCTCTCCTTCTATTCTGAATGAGAGCCTTGCTGGATAAAGTATTCTTGGCTGCAGGTTCTTCTCATTTAGGACCCTGAATATATCTTGCCAGTCCTTTTTGGCCTGCCAGGTTTCTGTGGAGAGGTCTCTGTTATCCTAATACTTCTCCCCATAAAGGTTATGGATTTCTTGTCTCTTGCTGCTTTAAGAATCTTCTCTTTATCTCTGGAATTTGCAAGTTTCACTATTAAATGTCGAGGTGTTGAGTGGTTTTTATTGATTTTAGGCGGGGGCATCTATCTCCTGGATCTGAATGCCTGTTTCCCTTCCCAAGTTAGGGAAATTCTCAGCTGTGATTTGTTCAAATACAGTTTCTGGATCTCTGTCACTTTCAGCACCCTCAGAAACCCCAATTATATGTAGATTTTTCCTTCTGAGGCTGTCATTTATTTCCCTTAACCTATCCTCATGATCTTTTAATTGGTTTTCTCTTTTTTCCTCAGCTTCCTTCCTTGCCATCAACTTGTATTCTATGTCACTCACTCGTTCTTCTACCTTGTTAACCTTCATTGTTAGGACCTCCAGTTTGGATTGCATCTCATTTAATTGATTTTTAATTTCAGCTTGATTTGATCTAAATTCTGCAGTCATGTAGTTTCTTGAATCCTTTATGCTTTTTTCCAGAGACGCCAGTAGCTTTATAATTGTCCTTCTGAATTGGCTTTCTGACATTGAATTGTAATCCAAATTTTGTAACTCTGTGGGAGAGAGGACTGTTTCTGATTCTTTCTTTTGTGGTGAGTTTTTCCTTCTAGTCATTTTGCTCAGTGCAGAGTGGCCAAAAACAAGATGTACTGGGAAAAGGAGAAAAAAGAGGGAAAAAAAGGTGGGGGGACAAACAGAAAACAAAAAACAAAGGGGAGTATCCTCTGATTCTATATACTGTAAATTCCTCGACTTCCCCTGGAACTTTCCAGTGCTGCTTGGTCAATAACTTGCTTTTCCCCTGTCCTTCTAGCTGGTCTTCTGGGGGATGGGATGCTGTGCTGATTCTCAGGTGTGTGCACCTGGGGGAGCTGCCCAGCCTCCTGCCAGGTGCATGGCTCAGTGGGAGCTGTTTATCCTGTGAGGCCCCTGCCCAGTCCCAGGTACAAGGTGACACTAGGAGGAACAACAGTGGCAGCGGCCAGCTCTCCAGCCCTAGAGTCAGCTCCCGCAGTCACTACCGCTGGTCTCAGTCCGCAGGGGCCTGGATGCTCTGGGAGCAGGAGGGCGGGGGGCACAGATCTGCACAGCTGGGGGCATAGGTGACTTGGGGACCCTACTCTTCTGCCATCTTGCCCTGCACCCCTCCCAAGAAACCTTTCTTATGTTGATTTGTATCCTAAAAACAAGATAAACAAGTGGCTGACTACAGTTTTATGGGAGTTGTATGCAAGAAACATCACACCTTGCACATAGAGGACTGGGAATCCTCAAATGAAAAGCAACCTCCAGGGACCAATTGTTAAGGCAGAATGGCCCTCCACAAAGTAAATCCTTCTCTACTTTCAAATTACCTTGAAAGACTGGACAAAAGAACTCATTCTAGCAAGTAGAGCCTGAGGCAGCCAGATTGGCTCAACAAAGAACATGATAATTGAAACTGCTATAGGATATTTTTAGAGATGGGAACACAGACAGAAAGAAGAAAATATCTTACCTAATACTGGGCTATGAAAACAGGTAATCTAGTCCCATAAGCTCCACACCCATAGCACTTGCTGGTTCTATTTTGACCCTCAAGATGAATCTAGAAGTTGGATTCTGGTTTTACTACTCAAGATGTATTAACACTGGACAAACTACTAAACCTCTCTGTGCCTCAGTGTCATCTCCATGGAATGGTAAGGATAATAATAGTAACTATCTCCTGGGCATAATTTTGAGAATTGTATGAATAAATACATAGTGTTGAGCACTGCTACTGTGTTATTGCATTTACATTGCTGTCAAATTTTATGTTCTTCATTGACAGAAAGTGCTATTGCTAGGCCAAAAGTTTCTGCATCCCTAACGAACCCTATTTTGTCTAGAGGATTTACGTTTTGAACCTCCTCAATGTTTTATGGCCAGGATTCAACAAACTATTAGAGATCTCCACATGGGCCCAAACAGATCAAGAGCTGATCACTAATTTACTTTTTTCCTGATCTCATTGCAATTTTGAAGTTTGTCATGGTATCGCCTAGAGTACAATACCAATTTCTAAGACTGTATTTTATATAGAAACCAAAGTGTGTCAAATAAACTTAATAAACAACAGAATAAAAAAACATTAATGAGCTTTCAATTATAGGACTATACAGGGCCTTTAATATGCTAATATTCACTGTGAAACTCCGAAAGGGATGAATGAATAATTTTTAAAATTATATGACAAATAGTAACTTAGTGGACCATCTAGTAACATCTTGAGAAAAATCAGCATTCTGTGGACCCCTGGATAAGTGAAACTGTTTGGAACCATTCAGATTATCAGATAATTCAGGTCAAAAGCAGCTGCAGTAGTTAGTACAAGGGCAGCCATGTGCATAGCTGAATGGTGACAATGAATCCTCTTCATTGGAAACCCTCCTTTAAGATGGTTTGCAGAATAATATTTAATTTTATTATAGCTTGGATTCTTCCTCTAAACCATTATTTTTTCAATAAAATAAATACTGTCTACAGGTGCTTATTTTTATAATAACCACCTTTTTTATTTCCAGGTGTTTCTGAGCTTGACAATTATACGTTTCTCTTAGTCACAAAAGTTCGTGACTACAAGGAAAATGGAAGGTACTTTCTGCCTTCAGCCATACACCTTCAAGTTCGAGAAATACACTGACCTTTATTTTCTTCTCTAAGAAAAAAATGTTAAGTGTGCAACTTGAGGTGGTGAGGATTGAAGGTATTATGAAGAAATTTCCAAAACTGGTAGAATGTTAGGCTTGGGAAGCTTTTAAAAATACCCCTGCCTCATGAAACACCTCCAAAGTATATATAGGCAAGGGACTTGAAATGTTTAAAAAGCTTTCCAGGTGATTATGGTGAACTGGCTGGAGATTGGCAGACTGTAGTGTTCAGTGAAGACTGGATAGCACTTGACACCTCTGTCTCATGACCTTGAAATTTAGGTTTATGTGGCACTTAAATCAGATTTATTTAGAGTATTTTAAATTGTTCTTCTTTTGAGAATAATACGATATTCCAAAAAGTATCTCTGATTTTTCTTTCTATGGGTTTCTCTTATTTGCCATGTCTTATATATCAAAGTTTCCTTGGAATTTTGGTGAATTACATCTTTCACTCCTCAGACTCTTTCAGCAAATCTTATTAAATCTCATTGTTTCAGTGACCACCTATATGCAGATGACCTCTTCCCCAAATTTTAGATTTCCCTATCCAACTGCAACTAGACCTTATGGGATGTTTCACAGACGCATCAAATGCAACTCTCACTCCAGCTCTGCTCCTCATTCTCTGTGTTCCCTCTCTTCATTGGCAGCACTGCCATCCACCTAAGTTTTGAAATCTGAATCATAGGAGCCACTGTTTTATTCTTCCATAAATTTCATCTTCTATATTCCAACTTGATATTTCAAGTCCTGATCATTTTCTCTAAATATTTATTTTATCTCTACCTTGATTTTGTATTTCTTGGTCCTTAGGTTCTAGAATCTAAAATTCAGGCAAGTAATAAATATTAGAATACTGTAGCTAGATAATATTTGAATACTCATTTTTTGGAATAATATGTTTATTTAAAAAAATACCTGCTGAGATAGAAACATCTGACTTACAACTGAACTTGTGAACCACAACCCATTTGAAAATTGAATACCAACTACACTGGTTATTAATTCCTCAAATCAATAACTTTTTAAAAATTTTATTGCAAATATTGCTGCTTAGGAAAAAACAGTTATAATCAGAGTATGATAAAAAAAAAAAAGTAGAGAAGCCCTTCTTTGGATACTCTAAACTGAACTTCCAGATTTTTTCAAGAACTGTAGAAGTTTATGGTTATGTAAAATATGTAAAATAACCATTTCACTGGAACATTTGTTACCCTCTTGGTATTTGTTGTTATTGTTGGTGGTGGTGCTGTTCTTTTTTTCCAATATATTTTGTGTTTCCTGAATTAAATGACTGGTTTCTTTGTTATTGTGGTATTTGGACTGAGGTCTAGTTATTGGAGGTTAGAATTCACCATGTGCAGTAGGTAACTAAAAACTGCTCATCAATTATTCATTACCTACTAGATGCCCAGGAGTAGGGAAGAGGATTGACTGCAAAAGAGCTTGATGAAACTTTTCAGGGTGATAAAAATACTATATCTAGATTGTGGTGATGGTTCCAAGATAGAATGCATTTATCAAAATATCCAGTTGCATGTTACTGGATATAAGTTTTGCCTTAATAAGACCTGACATTTTAAAAAGCTTCAGGTGGGGGCACCTGGGTGGCTCAGGTGGTTAAACTTCTGACTCTTGGTTTCAGCTCAGGTCATGATCTCATGGGTTGTGAGACTGAACTCCTGGTAGCCTCTGTGCTCAGTGGGGAGTCTGCTTGAAAAGCATCTGTCTCTGCCCCACCCCCACTCACTCTCTCTCAAATAAATCATTAAAATTTAATTAAAAAGTAAAAAGCTTAAAGTGCTTTTTGAGTGGACCCCTTACCTGGGCAAGGTCTGATGACCAGGAGAGGGAAACCAAAACACAAGAGTGTGGTGCCACTCAAAAGAACAGTGGTGGGGTTACCAGCACAAAGGCTGACTGCTGTGGCCTTGGATCTTAATGCTGAGGCTCCACAGGTGGGAATTCTAGGCACATACTCATCCCAGCAGAGGTAGCAGGCAATCAGTCCAGGCCCCTCAGGATGGCACCTGGACTACAGACCTAGCCTCTGAGAGCCCACCACTGCTGCAGACCACTGGCACTTAGTAGGGTTTGAACCCATGCTCCCTGATAGCTTATCTCTTTCATTTTACAGATACATTAATAAAAGTAGCCTGAAGCAGATCAGCCATGTTAGGGTGGGTTTTGGGTTTAGGCACGGATTGAAAACATGAAGAGATAGGGCAGAGAGAAGGAGGGAATATACACAAACGATTCTTTGAAGAGAACATAGTTATTTCTGATAAATGCAAGAGAGTAAATGTGAGAATCAGGGTTGCAATCAGCTAAAGAAATACACATGTGTTGGACACAAATATTGTGCAGACTATTCCCAAAGAATAGTATAGTCTGGTCATATTTCAGCAGAAGGATACAGATGCATTAGACGTACATTATGGCAGGTTTTGCCTATTTTATTTTAGGGGCACAGTAACCAGGTATTCTAATTAGGCATGAATGACTGCATTTCTGGGGTGGGGAGGAACCTATAAAACAGAATTTTATATATATATATTTAAAAATACTATTCACATTATAACACCAAAAAGCAATTTTTATAAAAAGACTATAACAAGAGTGAATAAATTTATGCCTCATAAAATGCAACTATTAAAGCAAGACAACCTTGAAGAGAGTAAAGTAAAATGATGCTTTTGAATCTTTGAAGGGTTTAAGATTGCCAGCAAACCACCACAAACTTAAGAGAAAGGCATGGAGCAGATTCACCTTCACACTTCTCAGAAGGAACCAACCCTGCTAACACCTTGATCTCAGACTTCCAGCCTCTAGAACTGTGAGAGAATAAATTTCTGTTATTTAAGACACTTAGTTTGTGGTATTTTATTCTGGCAGCCCTAGCAAACATTCTGGAGCTACAGAAAAATAGATGAGAGTTAAGTGATATTAGGAATCCTTGACAAGGGCTTATTATCTCACTCTAACCACTTTCCATATAGGAAATCTAAGAGGTAACAAATTATTTTCTTGACCATCCCACCTCCTGAAGGAGGTTATCCTCAGAAGAAGCACCAAGTTTTGTTTGTCCTTCCCTTTATTTCCCTAGCACTCCGTAGACCTCTTTGCAACAGTTCTCATCAAATTGTACCAAATTCTTTCTTTTTTTTTTTAAATATTTTATTTATTCATCCATGAGAGACACAGAAAGAGAGAGGCAGAGACACAGGCAGAGGGAGAAGCAGGCCCCATGCAGGGAACCCGATGTGGGACTTGATCCTGGCATTCCAGGATCATAGCCTGAGCCGAAGGCAGACATGCTGAGCCATCCAGGTGTCCCCCAAATGATTTATTTCTGTCTTCAATTAGCTCACCAGTCCTGGAGCACCTAAAGTACAAAGGCCACCTCATTCTCCTTTATATTTACTTTTTTTTTTTTTTAAGATTTTATTTATTTATTCGTGAGAGACACACAGAGAGAGGCAGAGACACAGGCAGAGGGAGAAGCAGGCTTCACGCAGGGAGCCCGATGCGGGACTCGATCCTGGGTCTCCAGGATCACGCCCTGGGCCAAAGGCAGACGCCCAACCACTGAGCCATCCAGGCATCCCCTCCTTTATATTTCTTAAAGGCTAACACAAATTCTGTCACTTGCTAAGTGTTGAATATACACTAATTAAACAAATGAATAGAGAATTAGCCTAATTCAATGAGACTTTAATGTATACAAGTCTTCTATGGTCTTATAATTAATATAATTTGGTATAGATTGACTCCATCATTTGTCATGAAATAGAATGTGAGGGACTCCTGGGGGGCTCAGTGGTTGAGCGCCTGCCTTCAGCTCAGGGCATGATCCTGGAGTTCCAGGATCCAGTTCCACATCGGGCTCCCTACAAGGAACCCGCTTCTCCCTCTGCCTGTCTCTGCCTCCCTCTCTGTGTCTATCATGAGTAAATCAATTTAAAAATCTTTAAAAAAAAAAAAAATAGAATGTCAGCAGCTGCCTCTCTTAGGTGAGCATAGCAGCTCACTGTGGAACAGACTTCCAAGGCAGCGCAGGCTGGCCATGGGGAGCACAGTCCCTGGGCCTCATGCCAGCTGTTCACACAGGCTTGTGCCTGTTTACCAATTTGAAAACTAGAGATGATAATAGCACTGCCTACTTCACAGGATTGTTGTGGGAGTTAAATGAGCTAACACATGTAGCAAGTGCTTCTAACAGTGCTTGGCACAAACTAAGCAGAGTGCCAGCTGGTATTGTGGTGAAGTGTCACTTGAGAAGACTTCAAATGTCATTCAGTAATTTATTGAATGTCTACTATGTGCCCAGGTCACTGTGGATAAGGTGAGGGTACAGATTTGCTCTCACTGTTCATTGAACTGAGAGCCTAATGCAGAAAACAGGGTAATAAAATAATCACAAAATAAATGAACAGTTCAACTGTGCTCATTACTACAAAGGAGGAATATCCAGTAGTTTGAGACCACAAATGCGGGGTTTAACTGGTTGGCAGGATCAGGGATAAGGAACTAAGATCTGAGGTGTCAGTAGACACTGGCTAGTTCAGATGTGAAGAACAGCATTCCAGGCTGAAGGAACAGACATTCAAAGGTCCCGAGGCAGTAAGGGTGTTATACGTTTAAGGAAGGGAAAGAAGGCCCGTGTACCTGGGGTACAGAAAGTAAGAGCAGCATGGTTTAAGATGAGGTTGTATAAAAACATAGCAGCCGGTTCACATGGACTCTGTTACCCTGTTAGTTACTAGCACAATGGAACTGTGTGAGGTGTTGGGAGTGAGTTGCAGAGAATAGGATCATTTTTACTTTGAAAACCATTCAGATTGCTGTGCGGAGAATGACTAAGGGGGAACTGTGTAAATGCATGTAGACTCCACTAGAGGAAGAGATGATGGTAGCATGGGCTCAAATAGAAATGGAGAGAGGCACAAGGGTGAAGATGGGTGGTGACGGAGAATGAGCTGTCAGGGACCAGGAATGAGGTTGGTAGCTTGCCCTAAGGTTAAAAAGGGTCCCATTGACAGAGACGGGGCACACTGAGGAGAGCCTGGGGAAGATTATGAGTGTAATTTTGAATATATTGAGTATTAGATTCCATTGAGACTTAAAAATGTTCAATGGTCTGCTGGGCATATGAATTTATGGTGCAGTTATGTAACCATGAGGCAGTCAGGCATCTATTGCACTGAGGGAAAAATCTAACAGAATATTTTGTGGGCTGACAATACTTCTTGGATTTCGGAGCTTGTCTCTGGGAAAAGATGGCCTAATGCATCATGCTTTCTTCCCTTATAATTTCTACTTTGAGTGTCCAATCCACTGGGTGGTCCAAACTTAACTATAGTCAGAAACCTGGAAATTTTTCCAGAGCTGTGTTGAAACGAGGGGCTTGAGTGGTATCAGGTCCCAATGTGGGGAGGCATATGCTCTTCAACATCATCTTTCTACACGACTATCCACAGACACATTGCTTCTCTCTCTAGTCCTTAGTCCTCAATCTGCCAGGTTGTAATGGGATGTTACTCGTGCTGTCCACATGAATCTTTCAGGTATAGCAACTCTTTTTTCTTTTCCCTCATCATACTTAAAAGACAAAGACTATTCCACTGCTTCTGTCATGGTCTTCAGCATGGGAATCTAATTTTCTCTTTGGCTCACTGGACCTAGACTCAACATTCAGCTCTGTTACCTCATCAGGACTTGTACTATGGAAAGTAGGTAATACATGCCCTCTGCTCCCAGGTACCTCTAATTTCTTCAGTCTTCCCAGCTCACCAGGGCTTTAAACCAGAAGGTGGGAAAGAGTTTCTCACTCAGTCTCTCCAAAGTCTCTCAAGAATCTTATACCTTTCAGGGACACACCTCCATAAAATGGGTGAAAACAAGGCTCAATTCTGATTCCCATTCATAATTTAATTTTCCTAGATCTGACTCTGGATCTCTTCTCTACATGTAGCTTGTGAAATAGTCTTCAAACTATCTTTCTATACCAGAAATATTCTTGTTTCTCTTTAAGATTTTGACTTTTGAAAACCAAAACAAGGAAGACTCCCCTTTTTCCTGCTACCTCATATGTTTCCATCTGCAAGTAAATAAGCTCAGAAGAACTTAGCTCCTCAAACAGAAGCAAAAGAGAGGAAATACGAAAGGGAAGGTCAACATTTTAAAATATCTTCATGCCATAAATAAGAGAAAATGCCCTTTCACCTTTTCTAGATGATTTTATGATCAGATTATATTGTATAGGTTATAAACAAAAATACCTTGCATCATTAATCATACAATCAGAAAGAGACTGGGTGTACATATTCTTATGACTGCTTGATTATCTGCGTAAATCTTGCTATGGGCCGAATTATGTTCTCTCAAAACTCATACTGAAACCCTAATTCCCAATGTAATGGTATTTGGAGATGTGACCTTTGGGGGCAACTAAATGAGGTCATGAGAATGGGAGTTCTCATGATGGGATTAGTGCCCTTATAAGAAGAAATGCTAGCATTTACTTCCTTTCTCTCTGTCTTTACCCAAATCCATTGAAGGAAGACCATGTGAGGATGCAGTGAGAAGGCAACCATCTGCAAACGAGCTCTCATCAGACATCAACCCTGCTGGCACTGTGATCATGGTCTTCCAATCTACAGAACTATGATAAATAAACTCCCGTTGTTTAAGCCATCTAGTCTATGGTATTTTGTTAGTCTATGGCAGTCTGGACTGACTAAACATATCCCAACTGATATAAAGGTCCATTGCATATGCTATTTTCCTTCTAGTTCCGTCCCAACTAAATTTAATTGGAATTGTGTGAGGCAAAACTAAATGAAATTGTAAAACTTCCTAAAATTAGTGACAATTAAAATCATTTTGTTTCCTTGCCCAGGAAAACCACAAGATAACTCTATTCCAGTCATATTTTACAGTACAACGTTTTCCAGTTTCTTTTTTTTTTTTTTTTGTATATACTTTTTATTGGAGTTAGATTTGCCAACATATAGCATAACACCCAGGGCTCATCCCTTAAAGTGCCCCCCTCAGTGCCCATCACCCAGTCACCCCAACCCCTCGCCCCCCTACCCTTCTACCACCCCTTGTTCATTTCCCAGAGTTAGGAGTCTTTCATGTTCTGTCACCCTCTCTGATATTTTCCACTCATTTTCACCCCTTTCCCCTTTATTCCCTTTCACTATTTTTTATGTTCCCCAAATGAATGAGACCATATAATGTTTGTCCTTCTCTCATTGACTTATTTCACTCAGTATAATACCCTCCAGTTCCATCCACGTTGAAGCAAATGGTGGGTATTTGTCGTTTCTAATGGCTGAGTAATATTCCATTGTATACATAGACCACATCTTCTTTATCCATTCATCTTTCGATGGACACTGAGGCTCCTTCTATATAGTTTAGCTATAGTGGCCATTGCTGCTATAAACATTGGGGTTCAGGTGTCCCAGCATTTCATTGCATCTGTACCTTTGGGGTAAATCCCCAGCAGTGCAATTGCTGGGTCATAGGGAAGATCTATTTTTAACTCTTTGAGGAACCTCCACAGAGTTTTCCAGAGTGGCTGTACCAGTTCACATTCCCACCAATAGTGCAAGAGGGTACCCCTTCCTCCACAACCTCTCCAACATTTGTCGTTTTCCAGTTTCTAAGAGCAAGCAGAAGCTCTTGTTTTTAGCACTACTATGGGTGGTGAGGTTTGAATGCAATACAGTGGAAATAAAAACATCATCACAGATGTGTTATGATGTCAGAAAAAGAATAAATATTCTAGGGAAAAATAAAAGTTAAATTGGGTTTTCATAAAGTCAAGAAAGATTTGCCCCTTATGCCATCTAACCTAATGAAAACTAAATTTCTTTAAGAATGTAAGAAAAATAAACAATAGCACTAAGTTCATAAGACTAGAGTGAGAGCACATCAGTGATTTCAGTTTAAGGAGGTATCCCTTGTGAATTATACTTCCGAGCTTGAGATATAATTGGTTGTTAACAATGTGAAACTAAGTTGAAAATATTTTAATTAATCATATGATATATAATGAAGAAGTACGCAGGTAAGAAGGTTAAGAGAATAATATAAGTGTTAGAATACAGCCCAATTTCTTTGGAATCCTTTAGCTTAACTAGTTTTGATAGTCCCCTGAAGTGTTTACTATTCAGTGCTCTGACACTAAACTTTCAGTGGATAATTTCAGTGGCTTTCAATGTCACCATATACTAGTAAAGTGAAAGTGAATTTGCTTTATTGAAAGAGGACACAATAGGTATGCAAAATGTTTTTATTATTTTCTAGAACATTTTTCTTCCCAAAATAGACTAACGTTAATAGAAAATACATGAAAACTGATATTCTAGTAATCTATAAATTCTTTCCTAGAACTAGTATGAAATGCTAAGAAACATATCTTTAATTATTTGCTTTTGTGGAAGAACTCAATACAAGTGAGCATAAATTTACAAAATCCCCAAGCAATTACTTGAACAAGAGAAAATACTCAGATATTAACTTAGAATTTTCATCTTTGCATTCTTTAGTATATTTACATTACTTCCTTCAAACGTCTTTGACTGATTTCTCTAAAATTCTTCCTAACATCCAAACATCTTCTAGAACAGAGCTACTTACTTAATCTATAGGTCAAAATAATGTCATTTCTCTAATCTCTATCAAGAACTGATAGGGATCCCTGGGTGGCGCAGCGGTTTGGCGCCTGCCTTTGGCCCAGGGAGCGATCCTGAAGACCCGGGATCGAATCCCACGTCGGGCTCCCAGTGCATGGAGCCTGCTTCTCCCTCTGCCTATGTCTCTGCCTCTCTCTCTCTGTGTGACTATCATAAATAATAAATAAATAAATAAATAAATAAATAAATAAATAAAAAGAAAAGAAAAAAACTGATAAAATGCTTTAAATATAACTAACCTCTAAAAAATTGAGTGCCTCACAGTGGAAAAGAAAATATAAAAAAAAAAAAAAGAAAATATATTTAACACAAGCTAACAAGGATCATAGACATGGGAGCTCTTGATTTTAAGGCTTGTTATCTTTTCCTTTTATTTTTTACCCAACTAGAAAGATGATGTTTCAATTTTTTTTTTTAAAGTCAGAAATAACTTTCCACAAAGAGAAAGATAACTCATTAATGTTGTGGCATTCCATGGAAAAGAAACTGTGGGCTACTCAAACCTTCTCTTAAATTTCTGGCTAGCCACAAAGCCAATCTCGGTAAATGGATAGAACATAAATTTCCAAATTTGTCAAATAAACACAGAAGTTGCCTAGAATTTTAAAGGCTACTGTAGCTATATTTCTAAAGCCAAACCAAAACCAAAACCAAAACCAATCTAACCTGAACCTGGCAACACTGGCAGTCAGATTCAAAGTTGTAACTGGCATATTCTTTCCTTCAGTGCACTTACTGTAACTTTCAACCACTTCATTTAAGCCATTTACTAATTTTTTTTATTTCTATAACTAGAATATAAGCTCCGTGGAACTGTGTCTGTCTTGTTCAATGTTTTATTAGCAATATTAGTGAAGTATCAGGCACGTGACAAACAGAGCTACTAATTCCACCTTTTACTTTTATCTTCACCTTATTGTACTGCCATTTTAGAATGCTTCAAGAAAGTTAATGTACAAGGAATCTCAAATTGAACATATTGATATGAAATCAGCATTTTTTCATCATCTCAAAAACGCAAGATGAACGGAAAACAGTATCACAAGGAAGGAAATTGGGAGAAGATAACACAGTGAGAGAATTAATTGATGATAGCATCTAGTTACTATAGATATCATTAAAAATGAAAACTTAATACTTTGTAAAGCAGATACTAACACCTTGAAATGCAAAAATAATATCCCTAGTTTTCGAGAATGTAGGTGGTAGAGTTGGGCTACAGCTAGAAGCCAGAGACCTCATCTACTTTACTTGGTTCCAGAAGCAGACCAAGTATGGTTGAATGAAATGTCACATAGATAAGCCACGTTTTAAGGAAGTAGTGTTTCTCTATAGCAGCAGGGAAGAATACAACATATGAACTGTAAAGGAAAAAATACTGCCTATCTCAATTGTTTGGGAAATAGTGAAGGCTTTATAAATGCTCTCATAAAATCCTAAATAGAAAAACAAAATCCCAAGTACCCTGGAATAAAGCTTTGGCATCTACCTTTCCCATAAACTCTTCAAAGAGCTGGTTCATAAAATCAACAAACAAACAAAAATCTTTAATAATGCATAATTGAAAAGGATCAGTACAGAATCTATACAAAGATTCCACGAGGAAAAAACCCAAAAAAGCAAAGAAAATAACAGATGAAGAATACTCATCAGAAAACTGCTACAAGGAAGCAGATTAATATTATGAACTATATTTTACCATTAATCTAGATAAATGTAATTAGGTAACTGCTTTTATAAAGCAACAAAGAAAATATTCATACAAAAACCTGCGGACTTGGGAGCCCCGATGGCGCAGTGGTTTAGCGCCGCCTGCAGCCCAGGGTGTGATCCTGGAGACCCGGGATCGAGTCCCACGTCGGGCCCCCTGCATGGAGCCTGCTTCTCCCTCTGCCTGTGTCTCTGCATCTCTCTCTCACGAGTAAATAAAATAAAATCTTAAAAAAAAAAACCCATAAAACCAAAAAGAAAACCCCAAAAACCTATGGACTTGAAACTTTAGAGGGCAGTGCTCAGGAAAAAAGTGAAAGAATAAAATAAAAACCATCAAAAACATATGGCAAAATTGAAAGGACATTAGAAGAGATAGGAATGCCCACGTGACTCAGCAGTTGAGCATCTGCCTTTGGCTTAGGACATGATCCAGGGGTCCTGGGATCGAGTCCCTCATCAGGCTCCTGCAGGTAGCCTACTTCTCCTTCTGCCTATGTCTCTGCCTCTCTCTCCATGCCTCTCATAAATACATAAAATCTTTTAAAAAGAGACAGAAAGGGAGAAGAGATACTGTAAAAAAAAAAAAAAAAACAACACAATAAGTGACACAGAAGATAAAAATGAGAAAAGAGGCAAATTGGACCAGAAGTAGAGAATTTAAAACGATTAGAGAGACTATGATAGATCTAGAAAATAAGCATTAGAGCATCAAGACACATAACCATGAGTATCAAAGAAGAAAACAAAGTATGGAACAGAAAAAAATATGTAAGGAAACATTTTTTGATATCAAAGGAAACTTGATCTAAGTATTGGAAAGGGACACCATGAGATAAAAAGTTGATCAAAAATGGTCAACTCTAAAGAATATTAAGTTACTAAACTTCTAAAGAGTCTTTTGGATATCTAGGCAAACAAGAAAAGTTAACTTACAAGATGAAAAAAAAATCAGGGGATCCCCGGGTGGCGCAGCGGTTTGGCGCCTGCCTTTGGCCCAGGGCGCGATCCTGGAGACCTGGAATCGAATCCCACGTCGGGCTCCCGGTGCATGGAGCCTGCTTCTCCCTCTGCCTGTGTCTCTGCCTCTCTCTCTCTCTCTGTGTGGCTACCATAAATAAATAAAAATTAAAAAAAAAGAAAAGAAAAGAAAAAAAATCAGAATGATCTCAGATTTCTTGACAACAAAACTGTGTCAGAAGATAATTATAAAATTCTTAAATAAAGAAAATATGATCCAAAAATGTCATACATAGCCAAAATGTATGTCATGTATAAAGAAAAAGGATGAGTTGGTTTGGAAAATACAAAGATTCAGGAAACATACATCCTTTAAGGTCTCCTTGAAGAATTCATACATCACAAACTATAGCCAACCTAAAGGAAATTGCAAGTTATCAAAAGCAAAAACCTGGTAAAAATTTTTTAAATAACTTCATGCTCTAGACTAGAGATAATATGCCTCTAGGGGACCAAATGCTGCTTTCCCTTTCTTGCAATTATCCTCAATTTCTCCAAGTGATTCTGTTCAAATCAGCATGGATTTCCTCAGAGGGGAGAATCTGAATATGAAACTTTGGGCAGCCAATTGTTGAAAGCGTGTCAGCAATAGAAAAAAAAAAAATAGGGCCAAACTACAGAGGAAAGCCAAGAAAAAGATCTATCTTATTATAAGGAAAGAGCCCTATTCATTAACAATGTTTGATCTCCTGATTTCATTTTCACTTATTTCTATATGCCAATCACTGCTCTAGACTCTATGGGTTCCAACAGTGAACAAAAATAATCATGTCCCTACTCTTGTGGAGTTCACACTCTATTGAAGAGTGAGGCAGAAATTGACTCGTAAACAAATGTGTGTGTGCATCTACATGCATGAATATTTTATAATATCAGATGGTGGTAAATGCCATGTAGAAAAATAAAATGGGTGTGCGAGAGGCGAGGCTGTTGTTAAAGAATGACTGAGACAAAAGCCTGCTTTCACAGGATGATCATGATCAGGAGAAGCTTTTCTGTTAGAGTGAAAAGACACCTGAAGGAAATGACGGCTCAAGACAAAGCATATTGAAGGGTAGACTGAAAGTAAGAGAACAGTAAGAGTGAGGGCATGTTTGAC
This sequence comes from Canis aureus, assembly GCF_053574225.1. NCBI lineage: Eukaryota > Metazoa > Chordata > Mammalia > Carnivora > Canidae > Canis > Canis aureus. Next base: position 11,423,904 of record NC_135643.1, read on the forward strand.
ATTTTCAAGATATGGCAAGAAGGCAGTGTGACCATGTGAGAGCGAGTGTACAGAGTGATGAAGAGGAGAGAGGGGAAACACAGAGGCAAATAACTTAGCATTGTCAGTCACTGTCAAGACTAGACTGCTCTCTAAGAAAGGTGAAAAGCCTTATCTGCAAGGTTTAGGCAGAGGACAGACATGTCCTGGCACTTTTTCAATCTATCTATTATAGAGTATAAATCTAACTGTCCTTAAGTATAAAAAGGCATTGAATGAAAAGTGTTTTCCTACTCTTAAACTCCCTCTGCTTACTCCTCCAGGAAAACACCATTAATAGTTTCTTATGATTTGTGCCAGAGCTTCTTATACATATGCAGAAGAATATGTAAATATAAATATAAAATAAATAAATAAATATTAAAAAGAATATGTAAATATAAATATAAAATTTTATCCTCCAATTCTACACAAATGGTAGCATACTATGCAAGACTTCTGTCTCATGGTTTTTTATTGAAAAAAAATCTTGTTCTATATATATGTATATGATAACTTGTCTATATATCAGAACACAGAGTTAGAGGTGAATTCTCAAGGAATGGATCATTTAACTTATTTAACTAGTATCCTACTGATGGGCATTTGCAGACAGTTCTGTAATGACTAAATCTGTATGCGCATCATTCCAAATGTGTGCAAGTATATCTGAAGACCAATTCACAAGAGTGAAATTGCTTAGTCAAATGTTATGTTTAGTTGTGATATTTCTAGGTTCTTCCAAATAGCCCTTCATAGAAGTTGTAATAATATAGACTTTATCAACAATGGATAAAGTTGGTTATGATTTCATAGCCTCCCCCACCTAAAAATGCTCTTTTAATAGTAAAAGCTTTTACTATGTGCCAGGGGCTGCTGTAAGCATGTCATGCAAATTTACACATTAATCCTTAAAATAATCTCATTAGGAGATAGGTCAAATTATGATTCTCATTTTACAAATTAGAAAACTGAGGATCAGAGAAGTTAAGAAATGTGTTCAAAGTCTATTTGGACTCAGATCCCTGTAGTCTGGTTCCAGACACAGGCTTAGAGAATAACCAAATTTTACAGTTTTGCCAATATGAGAGGTGAAAATTGTGCCTATTTGTTTTTTAATTTCTCTGATAGGTTGAGGATAGCATCTGTTTATGTGGTTATGAGCCAAATTATAATTTACTTTTCTCTGAACTTCTCATTCATATCATTTACCAATACTGTGATGTGACTGCTTTTACTATTAATTTATAGAAGCTCTTTATAAGGGAAATATCAGCCCTTTGTTTGTAATATGAGTGGCAAATACTTCCAAAAATTTGCTCCTATTTTTCAATTCTCTTAATATACTTTTCTTATACCATGCATAAGCATTTGATTTATATGTCATTAGTATGGGGTCAGAGATAGGCTGTTTTTGAGACAGTATGGGGAAAACTGCAGGCCTATGTATTACTGGGAATGATTCAGGACAGCAGGAAAGTTTTTAATTAGGAGAAGGTAAGGACTACTGGAGCAGTGCCTTAAGCAGGTAAGAAGTAGTAGATCTTAGTGCACATTACACAGAATCACAGAAAGTTCACCTATAGTGACATAGGGAACACAAGAGTATGTGGGCGCATGTACTGGTATGTGGGCAGGTGGGGTACTGTAAGTCTATGCCAGTTTTCTGCTAAGTGCTTTGCTTTTTCTTATTGAATTAACAAAGTGCGTCATCAGTTGATAGTGTGAATCAAAAAGAGGAAGAAAAGATACAGTAGTTAGTAGAGAAAGATAACAAATAACCAGAAGAACTCAGTTTGGGAGGCAGCACTAGGAGGCTACTTAAAATTCATGGTCATGACAATAAAGCAAGACTTATTAGTGTGGTTTTTCTCTGGCTATGTTAGTTGGACAGATCCAGGGGCAAAGCAGGCAGAAGGTGGATATAATCAGATTTGGGGTTTCACATGGCAAGTTTTGGCAGGTGAGAGGGGGCAAGTATACATATAATATGTTGGTTAAGATAACAGGTCTTGGGATTTAAGCTGTGTAAGGAGGAACAGTATAAAGACAGTTTTAAAATATTGTTGGGATTGGAGTATTGGAGACAATGACTTGGAAATCTGAGGGGTGACAGAGTGGGATGCATGAAATAAGCCTTATTCATGCATCCCACTCTGTCACCCCTTAGAGGGACTGTAGTTATTGAGAATGAATAATAGTAAGGTCTGTGTAATGACCATGGGAGTCTCGGGAAGGTTGTAGAATACAACCTTTGGATATTTTTTTCTCCAAGTCTCATGAAGAAGGGAAAGGCATAATCAAACAGGACAAGTGGCAGTACATGAAACACATCAACAAAAATTTGGTATATATAAAGCACATGGATCAGACAGAAAAATGGACTATAGAACAATTAACACAAAAAAATCAATGTTAAAAAAAAAGAAGAGTAGACACAAGAGTCATACCTAAGATATAGGAATAACAAGATATAAAGGTTGAAAATATAAGCAATGCCAATCTAATCCAGAAAGAAAGCTGGTACAGCAGTACTAATATCAAACAAAGTAGATTTTAAGCTGAAAACCATTTCTAGATATAGAGAAGGGATATTTTACAATAATAAAAAGATCAGGGATCCCTGGGTGGCGCAGCGGTTTAGCACCTGCCTTTGGCTCAGGGCGCGATCCTGGAGACCCGGGATCGAATCCCACATCGGGCTCCCGGTGCATGGAGCCTGCTTCTCCCTCTGCCTATGTCTCTGCCTCTCTCTCTCTCTCTCTCTCTCTCTCTGTGACTATCATAAATAAATAAAAATTAAAAAAAATAAAAAAATAAAACTTTAAAAAATAAAAAGATCAGTTTTTGAGGAAAATGTAATAATTCTAAATTTGTATAGACCTAGTAACTTAATCTGAAATAACGGAAATTCTAAAATGAAAGAATATAGAAATGAATCAATTCATATTTGCAGTAGAAGATTTTAACACAATTCTCTCAGCAACTGATAGGAGAAATACACCAAAAAAAAAAGGGGGGGGGATTTTGAATATTTGAACAGCAGGCTTAACAGACTTGGCCTAATTGACATATATAAAATCCTACACCCAACAAGTCTAGAAGAGATGATCTTAGCAAATATATATGGATCATTTATCAAAATTGACCAAATGTGGGATATGAAGCATTCTCAATAAACAGCAAAAGACTGAAGGAATAAAATCAGAGTATAGTTTCTGATCATGGTGGAAATTAGTTAGAAATAAAAGCAAAAAGAAAACAAAACATCCATATGTTTGGAAATTAAGCAATATATTTCTAACTAATCCAAAGAAAAAAATCATTGTAAAGTTCAGAAAATATTAACTGCAAAATAACGAAAACACTATTTAAACTAAATCTGTTTTCTACATGGAAAGAAATTTAGAGCCTGATAAACATATGATAGAAAACAAGAAGAGTGAAAATTAATGAATAACCAGAATGTCACTAGATCCTTGTTTGAGATGCCAATGGAACATGGTGAATTCTTTTACAGTTGCTATAATAAGGATGCCAAACATCAAGGAAAAGTTGGGTACGTTACCTATTCCCTTTGATTTAAATTATTACTTCCCAATTTTCAAGTAAAGTTCATCTGAAACGTTCAGTCCGCAGCTACACACCTAACCGAAGTTTGTATCTCACTGCCTTTTAAGATGTGTAAATATCTCCCCACTCACTGGCTAAAAATAATTAACAGAATTTCTAATTCTTTCCTTTTCTCCTGACTCACTGGATCATACAACTCTTAATGGGATTGGATTGTACAAATCTCAAGGCTGTGTCTTAATCTATTCACAGTATACTGCTACTAGCAATTTGTTCAATGTGAGGAGCTGGAATGCATCATGTACAACTGGTGTATTACCCAGCTGTATTTTATTCTTTTTTGTAACATGTTATATTACTAGCATGTCATGACCCTAACTTGTTTAGTTCTTACTCCTGCAGACAGCAATGAATAAGAGGAATGAAACCACTGGGTGGCTGTTTGAGCACTGAGCTCAAAACTAATCCCAGAAGTTGGGTGTTCACACCCTGAAAAAATAAACACACCGCATCACTGTTGACACTAATTGTGCCCTTCACTTTGGTCTTCTCAGAAGAAAAGCCAAGAATGAAGTTGCCATGAAGAACAAGCTCCCTCTCATCACTGGGGGTGGCTTCTTCAGTACAGGGTTGAAGTCTAGCCTGTTGTGGGATAAGTGCACATGGCCATCGCCTGTACTATTCCTAGTCTGTGGAGAAAGAAGACGAGATAATATCCTGGGACATCTAGCATCCATGACTCAGCAGCACATCTGTTTGCAAAAATTAAAAGAAGGTAAATATGCAAAAAATAGGCAGGGGGAGACTTGATAACATTATTTAGAATTTTCTTTTATGACACACAATTATCAATATGTCATCACTTAACACAGCTTTATAAACTACAGGATTTGTAAATTATTAACTTTCTGAATATTTAGTCAGCGTTAGACTATTGATTAGTAAAATGTGGCACTGGTCAGTAACCAGCAGAGTAAGTCTGAGTAGCAGGCCCCTTTAATTCTCACACATTCTCTTATATCAGCTTCATTATTAACAAAGTTGATACTTAAATTTCCACACACCTCGGGCACCTGGGTGGCTCAGTGGTTGAGCATCTGCCTTTGGCTTAGGGCATGATCCTGGGGTCCTGGGGTGGAGTCCCGCATTGGGCTCCCTCAGGAAGCCTGCTTCTCCTTCTGCCTATGTCTCTGCCTCTCTCTCTGTGTCTCTCATGAATAAATAAATAAAATCTTTTTAAATAAATAAATAAATAAATAAATAAATAAATTTCCACACACAAGGCTGGCTTCATAGGCTTTCGAACTAAGTAGTCACATAGGCTCCTATGCTTAGAAGTTCCTGAACTAAATTTGATGCTCTGCTGTCCCTGTCTTGAAATTCTAATGATTATTAAACAAGGGAGTTCACATTTTCATTTTGTACTGGGCCCTGCAATTATGAAGATTGTCCTGAATATACTATCCTTTAGCTTTTACCTCTTAAACTTGTTCTTCTTAGGTGAAGAAGAGGGATGTTATTTATTGAGTAGCTCCTCAAACCCTAATACATTAAATAATATAAAGAGGAAAATTTTTTCATAATAAAAGACAAAAATTATGGTATTGCATGATTATACCATACAATATAGAAACTAAAGATATTAAATTGAACTACTAGCAAAACAAGGAAAATGTGGTAAAAATATGATTATAGCTAAAGTTTAATGTACTACTTTAGAAGAGGATGTTTACTGTAGCTAAAAAATTAGACAAAGACATAGAGGAATTGAGTATCCTTCCAGTAGAGATTTCCATTTTTCTATAAATCCAGGGAACATTTGCAAAAATCAACTGTGTGCTTAGTCATGAAGAAAATCTTAAAATCTAAAAACTTGAAATGTTATAGCTTACATTTGATTAGTATAATCCAATAAAATATAAAGAAATAATGAAACACTCTCCCATCAAAAATTGAGGTAAATTAAAGAATTAAATGAAGAAAACAAATAATACAAATCCAAAAAAAATCCAGGAGACTTATTAATCTGCAGATGTTGGAGTGCTTATTTACTAAGAATTGAAAAAGAAAAAAACCCACATTTTTTATAAAAATGAACAAATAGATGGAGAAGATAATTTAGCACAAATTGAGACAAGATGTTGGTAACTATAATAAAAATGAACCATTAAAAGACATTAAAAATGGGCAAGAAATATGTATATTAACCAATAGTAAACGCAAGTCTCCCACAAATACGAAAAGATGGTCAAATTTACTAGTTAGTGAAAATAATATTATTGCACACCTATAAATATGTAATAAAAAGAGTTCTCTTAGAACTGCTGGTAGAAATATACATTGCTATGCTTTTGTGAAAGGCAATATAGAAATATCTGTTGAAAATTTTAAACTAATATATTTTTTTAAATTAAATACTACTACTCCTGGGAATCTCATATAAATTAAGCCAGTGGCATATAATGACATGTATGTAAGGAAGTCTATTATAGGTTCATCAAGAGCAGGCAGAGAGGGATCCCTGGGTGGCTCAGTGGTTGAGCATCTGGAGTCCCAGGATCAAGTCCCACATCGGGCTCCCTGCAAGGAGCCTGATTCTCCCTCTGCCTGTGTCTTTGCCTCTCTCATGAATAAATAAATAAAATCTTAAAAAAATATATCCAACTTTAAAAAAAGAAAGAGTAGCCAGAGAATAAATGGAAACAGTGAATGACCATCAATTGTAGTATAAATTATGCTACATTCACATCATGTGATATTTATTAAAAAGAATAAATCAGAGGGGTTCCTAGGTGGCTCAGCTGACTAAATGACCAATTTTTTACCTCAGTTCAGGTCTTGATCTTGGGGTCATGAATTTGAGTCCCGCATTGGGCTCCATGTTAGGTGTGGAGCCTACTTAAAAAAAAAACAAAAACAAAAAAGAAAAGGAGGAGGAGAAGGCTGGGAGGAGGAGGGGAAGGAGGAGGAGGAAGAAGAAGAAGTAGTAGTAGAGCTAAACATGTGACTTGAAGTGCTATCCATGAGGTGTTTGTTCTTGAATAAAAGGGCTGGCTCAATAGGCATTCATTTTACAATTGTTTTTGTAAAAGGAAAATAATAAGAAATTAAATGTATTCTATAGTAGATAAATTTCTGTATATGATTCCATGACCATGGTGAAGAACTAGAAGGATACATACTAAGGTGTTAACGGTAAGAATGGTATGTGCGGGAGAAAGGGAGCAGGCTATGTGAGGGAAGAGGAAAAGAGAAACCAAAAAGGCAAAACAAAAATTTAAAAAAGACTGTATGTAGGGGCACCTGGATGGCTCTGTCAGTTGGGCATCTGAGTCTTGGTTTCCGCTCTGGTCATGATCTCCAGGTCCTGGGATTGGCCCAGCCTTGGGCTCAGCACTCAGCACAGAAATCTGCCTGGGATTCTCTTTCTCCCTCTGCCCCTCCCACCACCTGAGTGCTCAATAAATAAATAAATAAATAAATAAATAAATCTTAAAAAAAAAAGATTGTACTTAAAATAACCAGCATTTATAATGCAATCTGTATTAATAAATCATTACCATGTTTAACAAAAATTAAAAAGAAAAAACAAAACCAGTGCCAACTGCCATATACAGGTCTTCCAGGAGAAATTCCAACTGTAGGCAAAACATAGCATTTAGTCCACCTAGGAACAATCCCAGCAACTTGTCCTAGCTTTGGCCTCATTTCTGCCTCATTTCCTTTTTCTGAGTTTTCAGTTACAACATAATGTGGTTTAAATTTCTATAGATGGGTAGAAAACGGGAGCTCCTCCAAGAAAGTGGAAATAATGTGAATGCAAAACGCATTAAGTGCTTAATGGTGAAGTTTCCTTTGGGGGATAAAGAAAATGTTTTGGAACTATATAGAAGTGATGGTTGAACAATACTCTAAATGCACTAAATGCCACTGAACTGTACATTTTAAAATGGTTAATTTTATTTAAGGTAAGTATCTCAATAAAAAAGGCATAAAGAATGTTATGGGCAAACATATTTTGGAGTGCCATTTCTGAACTTAACTCAAAGGTCACAGTTACTTGGAAGCTTGTGCCAGATATATGTAGACAGGTGTGAGATCATCTAATTTAATTATATTCTAGTTTACCTTTGAAATTTAGTTCTTGAATCTTTCAAAGATACTAGCTCACATTCTTGGCAAAAACTGTAGGCAAGTGACTAAAAGACATAATTATTCCTGCAGTGTTAATGTATTTGGCTGATAGATACCAAATATTCAAGAACATCATGTCTTCTTGCTATACAAACTCCTCACTCAACTTTTTCTGAAAATCATTCCTTAGCACAAGTGCCCTGAACCCAGAAGCAGCTCTCCTGGTATATATGGGTCTTGTAGTTCAAGTCCTATATCTTAGCACTCCGTGACCAGACACACTGAATGACTTATAGGAATAAATATAGACTTTAGAGGGTCGGGGTGGCGTGGAGAAAACACTTATACCCAAAAAAAGGGCTGTCTTTTCTATGCTGTATTTTATCTCTCTGTGTCTTATTTACTTTGTAACTGCAAGTTTTTACCTCTCAATCCCATTCTCCTATTTTGCCCATCCCCCCACTCCATCTCCCCTCCCAACCACCAGTTTTTTCTCTGTATTTTCAGATTCTACCTAAATATGAAATCATACAGTATTCGTCTTTCACTTACTTCACCTAGCATAATACCCATTTAGGTCTATCCATATTGTCACAAATGGCAAAACTTCATTCATTTTTATGGCTGAATCATATTACATTGTACATATATACCACATCTTTTTTATCTATTCATGTATCAGTGGATGTTTGGGTTATTTCAATATCTTGACTATTGCAATAATGCTGTGATGAACACAGGGGTGCATATGTCTTTTTAATGTTTTGTATGAATTAGTGTTTTGTTTTCTTTGGGTAAATACGCAGAAGTGGAAATGCTGGATAATATTGTAGTTTTATTTTTAATTTTTTGAGAAGCCTCCAGACTATTTTCCATAATGTCTGTACTTATTTACATTCCCACTACTACTGTACAAGGGTTCCTTTTTATCCACACCTTTGCCAACATTTATTATTTGTCTTTTTAGTATTAGCCATTCTGATGTGTATTATGTGACATCTCATTGTGGTTTGGATTTGCATTTTCCTAATGATTAGTGATGTTGCACATCTTTTCATGTACCTGGTGGCTATGTATATGTCTTTGCTGGAAAAAAAGGTCCATCCAGTTTCTTTGCCCATCTTTAAATTGAATTATTTGTTTTCTTAGTGTTCAGTTGTATAAGTTTTTTTTATATACATTTTGGATATTGACCGTTTATTATATATATCATTTGTAGATATGCCCTTTAGTAGGTTGCCTTTTCATTTTGATAGTTTCCTTCTCTGTGCAAAAGCTTTTTTTTTTTTTCAAAAGCTTTTTAATGTGATGTAGTCCCAATTGTTTATTTTTGCTTCTGTTGCCCTTTTCTAAGGAGACAAATCCAAAAAAACTATTGCTGAGACCAATATCCAAGAGTTTACCACTTCTATTTTGTTTAAGGAATTTAATGGTTTCATATCCTACATTTAGATCTTTAATCCACTTTGTATTCACATTTGTATGGTGTTAAGAAAATGGCCCAATTTCATTTTTTTTGCATGTAATCCTGTAGTTTTGGACATCTTCTTTAATTCATTGAAAAAAACTGAGGAACACCTGGGTGGCTTAGTCAGTTAAGCATCTGCCTTAGGCTCAGGTCATGATTCCAGGGTCCTAGGATCACGTCCCACATCAAACTTCACATGAGGCTCCCTGCTCAGAGGGGAGTCTGCTTCTCCCTCTTCCTTCCCCTGCTTGTGCTCTTTCTCTCTCACACATACACAAATAAATAAAATCTTTTTTTTCTTTTTTAAAGAAAAGAACTGGAGGTGGGGCAAGACAGCGGAGGAGTAGGGACCTCAACTCACCTGGTCTCACCAACTTACCTAGATAACTTTCTTTTTTTTTAATATTTTATTTATTTATGAGAGAGAGAGAGAGGCAGAGAGAGAAACAGGCTCCATGCAGGGAGCCCGATGTGGGACTCGATCCCGGGTCTCCAGGATCACGGCCTGGGCTGCAGGTGGCGCTAAACCGCTGAGCCACCCGGGCCACCCCCTAGATAACTTTCAAACCATCATGAACACCTATGAATTCCACCTGAGATTTAAAGAGAGAACAGCCAGAACGCTATAGAGAGAAGGGTTTTCGCTTCTAACAAGGTAGGAAGGTGGAAAAAAATACAAAAAAAAAAAAAAAAAAAGAATCAAGGGGGGAGGGGCCCCGCGAGGAGCCAGGCTAAGGCGGGGGGGGGGGGGGGGAGCCTCCGGACAGGAGAGCCCAGCCCCGGAGAAGCGGGAGCTTTAACTCCACCCCGGATTCTTCCCGGATGGAAAGTGCTCAGCGGGGAACTCGGGCAGGATCGCAGGAGGGGCGGTGGGGCCTCCCGGCTCCCGGGGTCACTAACAGGGGAGGTGCGCCCGGGGGAGAGCGCCCCACACCCCGCGGCCGAGCTCGGGAAAGGGCTGGAGCGCCCGGCGGGGCCTCGGGGAGAAGCCGGGGGTCAGGCGGGGGCTCCTGGCGGAGGGGGCTGCGCCCTGCTGCCTTCGGGAGCCTCGGGCCAGGAGCACAATTCCAGGAGTGCAGGCCCTGGACCCCAGGACGCCGGGGGACACAGCCGGGATCCTGAGCTCCCCCAGGACAGGTGGAGGCGGGGAGGGCCCAGGGCAGCGGGGACGCTCCTGCTGCAGGGCGCCCCAAGCTGTGCAGATCAGCGTCCCCCACCCCCGGAGCATCCAGGTCCCTGCGGACTGGGAGCTGCGTAGTTACTGCGGGAGCTGACTCCAGGGCTGGAGACCTGCACCCGCCAGTGGTGGTGTTCCTCCTGGTGTCACCCTGTGCCTGGGAGGGAGAGGGGTCGCCAGGGAACAGGGGCCTCACGGGGCAAACAGCTCCCACTGAGCCCGGCACTTGGCAGGGGGTGGGGCAGCACCCCCAGGTGCACAAACCTGAGAATCAGCACAGCAGGCCCCTCCCCCAGAAGACAAGCTGGAAGGATAGGGGAAGAGCAAGTTCTTGACCAAGCAGCACTGGAAAGCACCGGGGGAAGACAGAGGGATTTCCAGTATATAGAACCAGAGGATACCCCTCCTATTTTTTTTCTTCCTTTTTCCAGTACAACTCGTTTTTATTTCAGACTGTAAATTTCCATTTTTTTCTCTTTTCCCACCTTAACTATAATATTTTACCACCTCTTCATTTTTAAGTTCCTTCCTTTTTGACTTTAATATTTCTACAATTATAGGTCTAGATATATTTTCTACTTCTAGATTCCCTTCAACATACTCAACTTAATTTTGGGAGATATTCAAGATATTTTTTGGGGGGGGGGGTGTTTTTTGTTTACTCTGCCTCATTTTGTTCTACAATGGTGGAAGTTAATACCTTCTAAAACATGACCAGATGCACCCAGAACCAAGTGGTATACTATGCTGGTTCATTCTGTGAGATTCCTCATTTCCACTCTGCCCCTCTCTTTTATCTCATTTATGGTGGCCAATGTTGGGGCCCTCCACAAGTATTTCTTGTTTATATAAATTTGGGACTGAGCACCTTCTAAGATACAGAACTTAATATACACAGAAACAAGAGGATCACCCTCTAGAACTCCTCAGATAGACTACATTCTCCCTCCACTACAACTTCGTTACCACCACCATCTCCCAGTCCCTCCCCTTTTTTCTTTCTTTTTCCTTTTTTTTTTCTTCTTTACTTTTGCTTTTTTCTCTTCTTTCTTTTTTTTTTTTTCTTCTTATTTGGGATTCTTGGCCTTTTATTTTTTACTACTTTGTTTTAAAATTTGTTTTTCACTTGAATGGTCCTTTTGTTTTATTTCATTCTGATCTTTGTTTTCAATTTCTGGTCACTGACCTCATCAAAATCAGCTAGGTTGAAATTTACTTAGGTCATGGTTGATATTCTTGACTCTGCCCACTCATACAGGCACTCTGCACTGAGCAAAATGACTAGAAGGAAGAACTCACCACAAAAGAAAGAATCAGAAACAGCACTCTCTTCCATAGAGTTATAGAATTTGGATTACAATTCGATGTCAGAAAGCCAACTCAGAAGCACAATTATAAAGCTAATAGTGGCTCTGGAAAAAAGCATAAAGGATTCAAGAGACTTCATGACTGTGGAATTTAGATCTAATCATGCAGAAATTAAAAATCAATTAAATGAGATGCAATCCAAACAGGAGGTCCTAATGACGAGGTTAATGAGGTACAAGAAAGAGTGAGTGACATAGAAGACAAGTTGATGGCAAGGAAGGAAGCTGAGGAGAAAAAAGAAAAACAATTAAAAGACCATGAGGAAACGTTAAGGGAAATAAATGATAGTCTCATAAGGAAAAATCTACATATAATTGAGGTTCCAGAGAGCACCGAGAGGAACAGAGGACCAGAAAGCATATTTGAACAAATCATAGCTGAGAACTTCCCTAATTTGGGTAGGGAAACAGGTATGCAGATCCAGGAGACAGAGAAGTCCCTCTAAAATCAATAAAAACCATTCAACACCTTGACATTTAATAGTGAAACTTGCAAATTCCAAACATAAAGAGAAAACCCTTAAAGCAGCAAAAGAGAAGAGATCCATAACTTATATGGGGAGAAATATTAGATTAACAGCAGATCTCTCCACAGAAACATGGCAGGCCAGAAACGGCTGGCAGAATATAATTAGGGTACTAAATGAGAAGAACCTGCAGCCAAGAATACTTTATCCAGCAAGGCTCTCATTCAGAATAGAAGGAGAGATAAAGAGCTTCCAAGATAGGCAGAAACTGAAAGAATATTTGACCACCAAACTAGCTCTGCAAAATATTAAGGGGGGGCCTTGTATAAGAAAGAGGAAGCCCAAAGAAATAATTCACCAAAACAGGGACTGAATAGGTATTACCATGACACTAAATTCATATCTTTTAATAGTAACTCTGAACATGAATGGGCTTAATGATCTCATCAAATGATGCAGGGTTTCAGATTGGATAAAGAAAGCAAGACCCATCTATTTGCTATTTACAAGAGACTCATTTTAGACCTAAGGACATGTAGAGCCAGAAAATTAAAGGTTGGAGAACCATTTACCAATCAAATGGTCCTCAAAAGAAAGCTGGAGTAGCCATCCTCATATCAGATAAATTAAAGTTTATCCCAAAGACTGTAGTAAGAGATGAAGAGGGACACTATATCATACTTAAAGGGTCTATCCAACAAGAGGACCTAACAATCATGAATATTTATGCTCCTAATGTGGGAGTGGCCAAGTATATCAATTAATAACCAAAGCAAACAGATACTTAGATAATAATACACCAATAGTAGGAGACTTCAACACAGCACTTTCTGCAAATGACAGATCTTCTAAGCACAACATCTCCCAAGAAACAAGAGCTTTAAATGATACACTGGACCAGATGGATTTCACAGATATTTACAGAACTTTACATCCAAACACAACTGAATACACATTCTTCTCAAGTGCACTTGGAACTGTCTCCAGAATAGACCACATACTGGTCACAAATCAGGTTTCAACCAATACCAAAAGATTGGGATTGTCCCCTGCATATTTTCAGAACACAAGGTTTTGAAACTAGAACTCAATCCAAGAAGAAATTTGGAAGAAACTCAAACACGTGGAGGTTAAAGAGCATCCTGCTAAAAGATGAGTGGGTCAACCAGGAAATTAGAGAATAATTAAAAAGATTCATGGAAACTAATGAAAATGAAGATACAACTGTTCAAAATCTTTAGGATACAGGAAAAGCAGTCCTAAGAGGGAAATACACTGCAATACAAGCCTTCCTCAAAAAATTGGAAAACACTCATATACAGAAGCTAACCTTGCACCTAAAGGAACTGGAGAAAGAACACCAAATAAAACCTACAGCAAGCAGAAGAGAGTCAATAAAGATTGGAGCAGAACTCAATGAAATAGAGGCCAGAAGAACTGTGGAACAGATCAACAAAACCAGGAGTTGGATCTTTGAATGAATTAATAAGATAGATAAACCATTACCCAGCCTTATTAAAAGAAAAGAGACTCAAATTAATAAAATTATGAATGAAAAAGGACAGATCACAGCCAATACCAAGGAAATACAAATGATTTTTAAAATGTATTATGAGCAGCTATATGCCAATAAATTAGACAATCTAGAAGAAATGGACATATTTCTGGAAAACCACAAACTACCAAAACTGGAACAGGAAGAAATAGAAAACCTGAACAGGCTGATAAGCAGGGAGGAAATGGAAGGAGTCATCAAAAACCTCCCAAGACACAAAAGTCCAGGGCCAGATGGCTTCCCAGGGGAATTCTATCAAACGTTTAAAGAAGAAACCATACCTATTCTACTAAAGGTGTTCTGAAAGATAGAAAGGGACGGAATACTTCCAAATTCGTTCTATGAGGCCAGCATCACCTTAATTCCAAAACCAGACAAAGACCCCACCAAATGGAGAATTATAGACCAATATCCCTGATGAACACAGATGCAAAAATTCTCAACAAGATACTAGCCAATAGGATCCAACAATACATTAAGAGGATTATTCACCATGACCAAGTGGGATTTATCCTTGGGATGCAAGGCTGGTTCAACACTCGTAAAGCAATCAGTGTGATTGATCAAATCAGCAAGAGAAAAAACAAGAACCATATGATCCTCTCAATAGATGCAGAGAAAGCATTTGACAAAATACAGCATCCATTCCTGATCAAAACTCTTGAGAATGTAGGAATAGAGGCAATATTCCTCAGCATCTTAAAAGCCATCTATGAAAAGCCCACAGCAAATATTCTCAGTGGGGAAACACTGAGAGCCTTTCCCCTAAGATCAGGAACATGACAGGGATGTCCACTCTCACCACTGCTATTCAACACAGTACTAGAATTCCTAGCCTCAGCAATCAGGCAACAAAAAGAAATAAAAGGCATTAAAATTGGCAAAGAAGAAGTCAAACTCTCCCTTTTCACAGATGACATGATACTGTACATAGAAAACCCAAAAGACTCCACCGCAAGATCGCTAGAACTCATACAGCAATTTGGCAGTGTGGCAGAATATAAAATCAATGCCCAGAAAGCAGTGGCATTTCTATACACTAACAATGAGACTGAAGAAAGAGAAATTAAGGAGTCGATCGCATTTACAATTGCATCCAAAAGCATAAGATACCTAGGAATAAACCTAACCAAAGAGGTTAGGGGTCTATACTCTAAAAACTACAGAAAACTTCTGAAAGAAATTGAGGAAGACACAAAGAGATGGAAAAATATTCCATGTTCGTGGATTGGAAGAATTAATATTGTGAAAATGTCTATGCTACTCAGGGCAATTTACACGTTCAATGCAATCCCTATCAAAATGCCATGAACTAAAAATGAAACTATTGGGACTTAAAGCAAAAATGAACTATTGGGACTTAATCAAGATAAAAAGCTTCTGCACAGCAAAAGAAACATCAAGAAAACTAAAAGCCTACAGAATGAGAGGAGATATTTGCAAATGACATATCAGATAAAGGGCTAGTATCCAAGATCTATAAAGAACTTATGAAACTCAACAGCAAAGAAACAAACAGTCCAATCATGAAATGGGCAGAAAACATGAACAGAAATTTCACCAAAGAAGACATAGACATGGCCAACAAGCACACGAGGAAATGCTCGGTATCACTTGCCATCAGGGAAATACAAATAAAAAGCACAATGAGATACCACCTCACCCCAGTGAGAATGGGGAAAATTAACATGATGGGAAACAACCAATGTTGGAGAGGATGTGGAGAAAAGAGAACCCTCTTGCACGGTTGGTGGGAATGTGAACTGGTACAGCCACCCTGGAAAACTGTTAGGCGGTTCCTCAAAGAGTTAAAAATAGACCTGCCCTATGACCCAGCAATTGCACTACTGGGCATTTACCCCGAAGATGCAGATGTAGTAAAAAACTGAGACACCTGCACCCCGACGTTGATAGCAGCAATGTCCACCATAGCCAAACTGTGGAAGGAGCCTCGGTGTCCATCGAAAGATGAATGGATAAAGAAGATGTGGTTTATGTATACAATGGAATACTATTCAGCCATTAGAAAGGACAGATACTTAACATTTGCTTCGACTGGATGGAACTGGAGGGTATTATGCTGAGTAAAGTCAATCGGAGAAGGACAAACATTATACGGTTTCATTCATTCCGGGAATATAAGAAATAGTGAAAGGGATTATAGGGGAAAGGAGAGAAAATGAGTGGGAAATATCAGTGAGGGAGACAGAACATGAGAGACTCCTAACCCTAAGAACAAACAATGGGTAGTGGAAGGGAAGGTGGGCAGGGGGTTGGGGTGACTGGGTGATGGGCACTGAGGGGGGCATTTGATGGGATGAGTACTGGGTGTTATACTATATGCTGGCAAATTGAACTCCAATAAAAAAAATACACACACACACACAAAAGAAAAGAAAAAGAACTGCCTTTTCCCCACTGTATACTTCTGCCTCCTTTATCATAAGTTAAATGACTATAAAAGCATAGGTGTGTTTTTTTTTTAAGATTTTATTTATTTATTCATGAGAGACAAAGAGAGAAAGAGAGGCAAAGACACAGGCAGAGGGAGAAGCAGGCTTCCTGCAAGCATCCCAATGTAGGACCCTTTCCTGGATCCCAGGATCATACCCTGACCTGAAGGCAGACTCTCAACCGCTGAGCCACCCAGGTGTCCCTAAAAGTATAGGTTTACTTCTGGGCTCTCTATTCTGTTACACTGATCTATGTGTCTATTTTTGTGCCAATACAAAATGGGATATCATCCCGTTTTGATTACTAACTATAGCTTTGTTGTATAGTTTGAAATCTGGGAGTGTGATACTTCCCTCTTTGTTTTTCTTTCTCAAGATGCTGTGGCTATTTGAGGTATTTTGTGTTTCCATACAAACTTTAGAATTATTTGTTCTAGTTCCATGAAAAATGCTATTCAAATTTTGACAGGCATTGCGTTGAATCCGTAGATTGCTTTGAGTAGAATGGACATTTTAACAATCTTAATTCTTCCAATCCATGAACACAGAATCTTTCCATTTATTTGTGTCATTCAATTTCTTTCATCAGGTCTTATGGTTTTCAGATTATAGGTCTTTCACCTCCTTTGTTAAATTCATTTCAAGCTGTTTTAACCTTTTGATGCAATTTTAAATGGGATTTTTTTTCTTAATTTCTTTTTCTACTAGCTTATTATTAGTATGTATGCATACAACAGATTTTGATGTATTATTTTTATATCCTGCATTTTTACCGAATTCACTTATTATTTGAATAGTTGTTTGGTGGAGTTTTCAGGGTTTTCTAGGTAAAGTATATCATCTGCAAATAGCAACAGTTTTATTTTTTCTTGTCTGATTCCAGTACTTTGTTGAATAAAAGTAACAGCGGGCATTCTTGTCTTATTCTTGATAATAGAGGAAAAGCTTTTGGCTTTTCCCCATTGAATATAATGTTAGTTGTGGGTTTGCCATATGTGGCCTATATTATGTTGAGGTATGTTTCCTCTATATCCAGTTAGTTGCTTAGCTCACCATTCTTAAATAAAACAGACAATCGCCTCTCAGAATAGTCCCTTCAGCTCTATTCACCTCCAAGCCAACTGGATATTGTTTCTTCCCACACTGCATTAACTTAAAATAAATCCATGTACCCTGGAACACAAACACTACAATAGCCATCATAAGACTTCCTGGATTTTACTCTACCTTACTGTCTCGAACACAGATGATTTCCCTGGGAATTTTTTTTTACACATCAGCTTACTGCATGTAATAACTTTTTTCAGCAAGAAAATGTAGCTTGTGTAAGCTAATTTAAGGGGAAATTTACTGTAAATGGAAAATTAAATACCATTTATTGATCAATATCTTCAATTTGGATTCTTGAACTTTCTTTTTTTTCCTAATGTTTTTATCCTTTTGAGCTCCCTAATATAGTTTTGATTCCATTAGTTAAAATCCTTTCTTTCCATACTTGTAACAGCCTAGTTTCCATTTCTTTTCACCCTACTCATTCTATTCCAGCCAATCCTAGATCCAATTTACTATCTGGCTTCCCTATTCTTATATCTGTGTTTTGAGTGCTTCCAGAAAAAGTAACACAAAAGCATAGACTGGTATCATTACAACTCATAGGTCTATGTTAGGTACCTGTCCGTTGTTATAATTGGAATTGGCTTCTTGGCAAATAAGGTAAGCCGAGGTTACAGAAAAGCAGAAACCAAGAATCTTGCGGAGGAAGCTTGTTTGCAGAGAGGAGAACAGAACAGACAGGGAGGGGAGATCACATAGAAAGAGATGTAGACTAAGTCAAGGGCAGAGAGGGCTGCCCCTGACATTCCAGTTTTGCTATGTTGCTCTACATCTCTCCCTTTTTGAGGTAGCTTGAGAAGATTTTTGTTCCCTGAAAATATATGATTCCTTATAAAATATGGACCTGACTTTACAGACACTTTGGTTTCTGCACCTGCCAGACTGACTATGCCCAAGCTTGTTCTGCTGGATAATATGGTTTCCACTGGCCACCACTTTCTCAACTAAACCATGCATTTGCATTATGATATAACTTTTTAAATGTGTCTATTAGTATTTGCTCATTAGATTTCAAGTTCTAAATTGCATCTTTCATTTCTTTTTCTGTCTGTGAATGTATAGTCTAGAGCTCGATGATCATATTCATAGTACGTGATCTTTTATATATATATATATATTCTTTTTTTTATTGAATTTCGATTTGCCAACATATAGTATAACACCTATTGCTCATCCCGTGAAGTGCCTCCCTCAGTGCCTGTCACCTAGTCACTCCATCCCCCTGTCTGCCTCCCCTTCCACTTCCCCTTGTTCATTTCCCAGAATTAGGAGTCTCTCAAATTCTGTCACCCTCTCTAATTTTTCCATTCATTTTCCCTCCTTTCCCCTGTAATCCCTTTCACTATTTCTTATATTCCCCATATGAGTGAAACCATATAATGATTGTCCTTCTCCGATTGACTTACTGGAGGTATTATGCATAGTACATGATTTTTGGATATTTACTGAATAAATAAACAAATTAATGAATGAGTCATTAACTATTAGTCTTTAGAAAGATGATAACAGCAAGAAGTCTAGAGTTATGGTGCTCAGAAAGGATAAGAAATGAGAGAAGAGGAAACACAAATGAAAGAAATACTAGCATTACTTCCACCAAGATTCAAAGGAGGAACGGGATGATAGGCCAATAGTCTGAGCCATTCCTAAACCCAAAGCATGAGACAGGCAGGAATGATCTTCCAGCACTCTAGGTCTCCACATTTAATCTACCTTTCTGACCTGCCATTGACATTCAAAGGGTACCAAAATAAAAGTGAGCAGAAATAGCTAACTACATTTACATTTTAAAGGTGGGGGGAGGGGGGAAATACATTTGTAGAACTAAACATTGTTTTACCAGTAACCTTACTACCTGCAATCTAAAAGACATCATCACTTTAGTTTATTTTGTTTTGTTTGCTCTGCTTATTTCTGGCATTGTGGTTTCTCTTTAGAATAGCTCAGGAGTGGAAACATGTGAATATTCCTGAGTTATTAAAACAATTACTACAGTTTTCACATTCAAATGCGGCAAATATAAAAGGTAACTACTTTACTAAACAACGAACATAATATTTGGGGGCAGAGAATAAGAAGAAAGAAGCCTCTAAACAGTTGTAAGAAATGCCTAAGAGTGATCCAATCTTCTGCTCTTTAAAGTTTGAGCATCTAAAGAGAAACATCGTGGGGCCTCAACTTCATTTGGTTAAATACATGGTTTTAAAACACTAAGCTATTCATTTACAGGTTTCTGTTTAAATTTTCAACCACATTTGTAAGCATAAAACTTAGTGGTTCATGAGTTAACAAGATGACACCAAAGAAAACATTGCTTCATGGGGTGTTGCTCATGAGATCCTTGGAAACATCAGAATGCGGTGGTTTCCCCCTTCCCACAAAGAAATCCTTTAAATTTGAAAGGCATTGGTTTGCTAATGGTTGGTTTTAGGCTGAAGTGTTCCACAAACTGTTTTGTTCTTTCTCTATGGTCTGAGAATGATATGCCTTAAGGAATGGTGACTGATATTATTTTCACTTTCCTCCCTAATTTTCTCACTAAAATGTTTAATTAGTGAAAAGGCAACATATTTATAGATATAATAAAACAGTAGAAGAAGGACTGTTTTAAATATATGCACAACATGCTATATTTAGATAGACACACACACATATATTTAAAGGATACTTTAAGTTCAAATACATGTGATCCAGAAGACTACACAGTTACATTTCCCCAAGAGAGGATGAAAGTGAAATATACATGAACAATAAATTCTTTGAGATGTTCCAAGATAAAAGAAATATATTATGCAAAAATTATAAAAGATTTAAGATATCATAAATGAAATATAGTAAAGGCTTTTAATAACAGGCACTATCCACTCTTATTTCTCATAAAGACTTTAAGATAGGTATCATAATCCCCATATTAAAAATATGGAAGCCAAGGATCAGAGAAGCTAAAATGAGTTTTAATTCTAATAAAAGATGTATGAAGAGTTATGTCACCAATTTCTAAATTAACTATTTGCTCTTACAACATTATTTAAAGGTGAAAATGTAGTAAAAAATTAGTGACATAATATTTTGAACAAGACTAATGCTCTGTAGTCAATCTTGGTTTCCAAATTTCTTAACAGAAAGTCCCAAACCAGGAGTTAACGGCTGGCTGAAAAGAAAAGTCCTAGAATCAAGAGAACAAAGGTAGAGGTAACATACTTCAAAGGGATATAGAACTATGAAAAACAAATATTACAAATAATGCATGAGAATAAATGTTTTAAAGTCATTCAGTAAATCATGTTGTAAATAAAAATACAAAAGTTAATTTAACTTAAAGTAAGAATAGTATTATTTTATTACATTCCAAGATATATATATATACACACACATACACACACACACATATACACATATATACACACATATATATCTTGGAATGTAATATATATATATATTTTTAAGATTTATTTATTTGAGAGAGAGAGAGCAAGAGCAGGAGAGACAGAAGGAGAGGGAGAGAGAATTTCAAGCAGACTCTGAGCTCAGCATGAAGCCTGAGGCAGGGCTCAGTCTCCTGACCCTGGATCATGAAGTAAGCTGCAATCAAAGGACGCTTAACTGATTGCACCACCTAGTCATCCCCTATTACATTTAAGGCAAAAGTCCAATTAACAAGTGCTATCAGTAACAACTGGCTACTGAAATGAAAATGTAAGATACTGGAGAACAAAAATTCTTAGTTACACCTGATACGTTTTATACATTTCCTGTGCTGGCAAAGTTAAAACAAGATGTGAGATCTTGGGGTGCCTGGGTGACTCAGTTGATTAAGTGACTGCCTTTGGCTGATCCCAGAGTCCTGGGATCTCGAGCCCCATGTAGTGCTCCCTGTCCAGTGGTGAGCCTGCTTCTCCCTCTCCTCCCTGCTTGTGCTCTCTCTCACTATCTCTGTCATTATCTCCATCTCTCTCTCTCAAATAAATAATTTTTTTAAAAAAAAAGAAGTGAGATCTTAATCTTCACCCAAATTTGCAACAGATATAGTTCCAAACCCAAACTGTAATTCCAGTAGCATTTGTTAGACCTTGATGCAAGCATAAGGAAAAATTTCATATTTTAACATTCACTGAAAAATGGAAAATTCCTTTAACTGAATTTTAATGGAAGCAACTAAAGAGCTTCTTTCTATCTAATCTTCAATTGAATATGATTAATCTGTTATGTAACAGCAGGCTAAAAGGGAAATATCAAGGGATGAATTTAGCAGAAATCTATAAATGTCTTCCAAGTGGACAAATATACTCAATTAAAATAACATGCTGATGGACTGATATACTACTTTGGATGACCTGTATGAAAGACATTTTCAAAGATAAAAAATGCATAATTTCATTTCATTTACAGATGCACCTTTGCAATTAATTTCAGTGAAAGAGAACACTAACACTGAACATTTTAAACATTTGAAGGAAATATGTGTAATTAGTACTTCAGAAAAGAAAAAGACTTAATTGACAATGGTGTGGATTTCCAATTTCTTATCCAATCTGGAATCTTTGTTTTTTAATCATAGTATTTGGTGTAGCTGGAACTCTCAGCCAGCCATACTGGTGTGTAGCTCTACCCACTGGTGTGCCTTTAGTAGTGGTGGCCATTACAGCCAGCCAGCTGGTCATGAGCCCCATCACCAGCACACCCACAACAGTAACAGCCAGTTACAACAGAAGGGTACATACACCCTACCCAGAGCATACCCTCAGAGTGCATGGTTCTAGGGCCGAAGGGGATAGTACCTCTGGGCCCCACAAAATACCCTCTGTGTTAGGCCACTATCTTTAAAACCAGGAAATGTAGCTGACTTATCTAATACAAAGAAACAAACACAGAAGAGTCAAACGAAATGAGGAGACAAAGATATATATGCCAAATAAAAGACAACACAAAACTTCAGAAAGATAACTAAACAAAATGGAGATAAGTAATCTACTTGACAAAAAGTTCAAAGTAATGGTTACAAAGACATTCACTGAACTTAGAAGAAGAGTAGATGAACACAATGAGACCTTCAGCAAAGAGACAGAAAATCTATAAAAGAACCAGTCAGAGCTGAAAAACACAATAACTGAAGTGAAAAATACACTAGAGAAAATCAACAACATATTAAAATATGCAGAACAGATAGTGATCTGGAAGACAGAATAATGGAAATCAAGCAGGACAGCAAAAAGAAAAAAGAATTTCTAAAAGTGAAGATAGGTTAAGGAACCTCTAGAACAACATCAAGAATGCTAATATTTGCATTATAGAGTTATCAGAAGGAGAGGAGATAGAGAAACGGGAAGAAAACTTATTTAAAGAAATAAATGCTAAAAACTTCCCTAACAAGGAGGAAAAAGACATCCAGGTCCAGAAAGCATAGAAAGTCCCAAACAGAGGTGCCTGGGTGGCTCAATTAGTTAAGTGACTGCCTTTAGCTCAGGTCACAATCCCAGGGTCCTGGGACTGAGCCCTGAGTCAGGCTCCCTGCTCAGCGGGGAGTCTGCTTCTCTTTCTCCCTCTGCCCCTACTCTTGTGTGCTCTCTTGCTCACTCTGTCCCTTAAATAAATAAATAAAAATTTTTAAAAATGAAGCCCCAAATAAGATGAACCCAAAGAAGCCCATACCAAGATACATACTAATTAAAATGTCAAAAATTCCAGACAGCAACTCTTAAAAGCAGCAAGAGAAAAGCAAATAGTTATGTAGAAGGAACATGCATAAGACTATCAGCTTATTTTTCAGCGAAACCTTTGCATACCAGAAGGCAGGTAGTATGATATACTCAAACTGTTAAAAGAAAAAACTCACTTCCAAGAATACTCTACCCAGCAAAGTTTTCATTCAGAATTGAAAAAGAAATAAAGAGTGTCCCAGACAAAAGTTAAAGGAGTTCATCACTGTGAAATAGGCCTTACAAGAAATGTTAAAGGGACTTCATTAAGTGGAAAAGAAGATATTAACTAGAAGTAAGAAAATTATGAAAGAAAACACTATATGAAAGCAAACATATAATGAAGAAATAAATCAATCACTTACAAAACTAGTATGAAGGTTAAAAGACAAGAGTAGTAAAATCAACTCTATCTACAATAATAAGTTTGAGGTTCACAAAATGAAGAGATGGAAAACATGACATCAAATACATAGACTATGGGGAAGGGGTAAAAATACAATGCTTTTAGACTGTGCTCAAACCTAAGTGAGCATGAACTTAAATAGAGTGCTATTACATAGTGTTATATATGAACCTCAAGATAATCACAACTAAAAACCTATAAGAGATAAAGAAAAAGGAATGCAAGCATAACACTAAGAAAGTCAATGATCACAGGGAAGAGAACAAGGAAGGAACAGAAAAGAACTACAAAAACAATCAGAAAACAATTAACAAAATGGCAATAAGTACATACCTATCAGTAATTACTTTAAATGTAAATAGACTAAATGCTCCAACCAAAGTGATATTTATGCAAAGAGATATTAAGATATTATGCAAAGAGAAATGGAAAAAAAACTGGGGTAGCAATACTCATATAAGACAAAAGATGTTTTAAAACAGAGACTGGAAAGAAAACCAAGAAGGGCATTATGTAATAATAGGGGATAAGTCCAACAAGAACAATATAACAATTGCCTCTACACAACATAGAAGCACCTAAATATATAAAGTGTTAACAGATATAGTGGGAAAAATTGACAGTAATACAATAATAGCAGGAGACTTTAACACTGCATTTACCCCGCAATGAATAGGTCATCCAGACAGGAAATCAAGAAGGAAACAGTGGCTCTGAAAGACACATTAGATCAGGTATATTTAACAGATATTTACAGAGTATTCTAATAAAAACCAGCAGAATACACATTCTTTTGAAGGGCACATGGAACATTCTCCAGGACTGATCACATTAGGTTACAAAACAAGTCTCAATAAATTTTTAAAAGATTGAAATCATAACACGTAGGAGCACAAAAAGATGGTGGAATAGGAGGATCCCAAGCTCACCTCATCCCATGCATACACTTAGACGATATCCATATCAATGTAACCGACTCAGAAAATGAACTAAAGACCGAGAACAGACTCTTTACGGTTAATCATGGAGAGGAAGACACACACACACACACACACACACACACACACAAACTAGTAAGGGCAGAGACATAGTGGGTAACCAAACTAACCTGTGAGACTAAGCACAAAAAGGAGAACCACCACAAGCATGGAGAAGGGAGAAGAACAGACCTCACACTAAGCACCCCAGAAATAAGGGACCTGCACTGAGAATACAAGTTCCCATAACATTCGACCTTGAAAAACAGAGGGGATTAACTTTGAGAGTTTTTAATCAGCGGAGCTTAACACCTAGAATTTTAAAGATTTTTATTTATTTACTCATGAGAGACACACACACACAGAGGCAGAGACACAGGCAGAGGCAGAAGCAGGCTCCCCACGGGGAACCTGATGCGGGACTTGGTCCCAGGACCCCAGAATCATGACCTGAGCCAAAGGCAGACACTCAACCACTGAGCCAGTCAGGCGCCCCGACACCTGGAATTTTTAAAATCAAAAGGCTTGACTCTAGGAGACCCAGAAGGCCACAGAAAACAGTACCTGCCCTTAAAAAGAGAGCATAACAAACAACCCCTCCAAGATACAGCCTAGAAACAGCAATTTAAAAAGAACCTGAGGTTTGTAGGAAGGTTTATTTGCTAATCTCAGAAACTGCTCCAGAGGGGCAGAAATCTTTAGGAGATTTCTCCAAGAACAAAAGAGCTGATGGGTGCCATTTCTTTACCCTGCCTACCCCTCAGCCTTAATACCCATACACCTGTGAGAACCAGAGCAAACTCACCAACTAGCATGTTGACACTATGC
Source organism: Canis aureus (assembly GCF_053574225.1). Taxonomy (NCBI): domain Eukaryota; kingdom Metazoa; phylum Chordata; class Mammalia; order Carnivora; family Canidae; genus Canis; species Canis aureus. Next base: position 11,449,136 of record NC_135643.1, read on the forward strand.
ACCCTGCCCCACCCTGTTCTCTTGCAGACTCACCCCATCCAATGCAACCCATTCAGGAGGAGTCCATCCAAAGTGGCACCTGATAGTGCAAGAAGTCCAGACAGTGGCCACCATCACTCCAAAGTAACTCATCCTGAGGAGAGGGGAAGATAACCATACACACCAGGGTAACTGCAGCCCCAGCAGTGGGCTGGGGGTGGACATCTGAGATGACTGCCAGTTCTGCCTATTGACAAAACCTCACAGGGGGTATCACAAAGAGTAGTTTAGAGTCACTGCACCCCCAAAGGACACTGGAAGCAGACATCCAGCCTGACTTCAGGCTGCACTCACCAACAAAAACCTCAGCAAACAGGCTGCAGGCAGGCATGTGGTTTGACCCAACTATAAGACAAAAGTGGCCCCAGACTGGTCCTTTAACAAAACAAGGACCAAATACTGTCCACAACAGACAAAAAGGACTACTGCAGCAGACTGTACTGAAGGCAAATGTGACTCAACCACAACAGCAGGGTACACAAAACACACATGAGAGATACCCTTGAAGAGCATGGCTTTGATGGACAGAAGACTGTACTGCAGGGTACCACAGGCCCTCTTCTTCATAAGGCCATTACTTTCAATATCAAGAGACATAGCAGACTTTCCTAATACATAGAAACAGAGTTAGACAAAAGAGGTAACAAAGGAATATGTCCCAAATGAAAGAACAGGACAAAATCATGGCAAAAGAGCTAAATGAAATAGAGACAAGCAACATGTCTAATAGAGAATTCAAAGTAATTGTCGTAAAGATATTTACAGGATTTGAGAAGAGTGGAGGATCTCAGTAAGACCTTCAACAAATAGAAAATATAAAAATGAATCAATCAGGGATGAAAAATTCAATACCTAAAATTAAAAATATACTGGAGGGTATAAACAGTAGACTAGAGGAATGAGAAGAATGGATCAGCAAGTTGGAAGACAGAATAATGGAAAGCAACCAGGCTGAACAGGAAAAAGAAAAAAATAAATAAAAATTGAGAATATGTTAAAAGAACTCAGCAACACCATCAAGTGTAATAACATTTGCATTATAGGGATCTCAAGAGAAAGGATAGAAAAGGGGGTATAAAATTAAGAAAAGATAATAACTAAAAACTTCCCAAGTCTGCAGAAGAAAACAGAAATTTCACCAAAGAAGACATACACATGGCCAACAAGCACATGAGAAAATGCTCTGCATCACTTGCCATCAGGGAAATACAAATCAAAACCACGATGAGATACCACCTCACACCAGTGAGAATGGGGAAAATTAACAAGGCAGGAAACCACAAATGTTGGAGAGGATGTGGAGAAAGGGGAACCCTCCTGCACTGTTGGTGGGAATGTGAACTGGTGCAGCCACTCTGGAAAACTGTGTGGAGGTTCCTCAAAGAGTTAAAAATAGACCTGCCCTACGACCCAGCAATTGCACTGCTGGGGATTTACCCCAAAGATAAAGATGCAATGAAACACCGGGACACCTGCACCCCGATGTTTCTTAGCAGCAATGTCCACAATAGCCAAACTGTGGAAGGAGCCTCGGTGTCCTTCGAAAGATGAATGGATAAAGAAGATGTGGTTTATGCATACAATGGAATATTACTCAGCCATTAGAAATGACAAATACCCACCATTTGCTTCAAAGTGGATGGAACTGGAGGGTATTATGCTGAGTGAAATAAGTCAATCGGAGAAGGAGAAACATTATATGGTCTCATTCATTTGGGGAATATAAATAATAGTGAAAGGGACTAGAAGGGAAGGGAGAAGAAATGGGTGGGAAATATCAGAAAGGGAGACAGAACATGAAGACTCCTAACTCTGGGAAATGAACTAGGGGTGGTGGAAGGGGAGGAGGGCGGGGGGTGGGGGTGAATGGGTGACGGGCACTGAGGGGGGCACTTGACGGGATGAGCACTGGGTGTTATTCTGTATGTTGGCAAATTGAACACCAATAAAAAATAAATTTATTATTAAAAAATAAAAATAAAATAAAAATAAATTAAAAAGACTGAAAGCTTATCACACGTTATATTCCCACCATATCAGTATGAAACTAGGAATCAATCACAAAAAAAAAAAAAGTTCTGGAAAGAACACAAACACATGAAGGCTAAATAACATGCTACTAAACAATAAATGGATCAACCCAAGAAATCAAAGAGTAAATAAAGAAATACATGGAGACAAATGAAAATGAAAACACAGTAGCCCCAAATCTTTGGAACACCAGAAGCTATCCTAAAGGGGAACAGCATATAGAATTGGTATATTATAGCAATATAGGCCTACCTTAAGAATCAAGAAAAATCTCAAATAAATAACCTATATTTACACCTAAAGGACCTAGAAAAAGAAGAGCAAACAAATCCTTAAGCCAGTTGAAATAAGGAAATCAATGAAATAGAGACTAAAGTGTCTCATGACTATTTAAGAGCAGAAATAAAGGAGTTAGAGAATAAAAAAACAAAACAATAGAACAGATCAATGAAACCAGTAGTTGGTTCTTTGAAATGATCAAAAAAATTAATAAATCTTTAGCCAGATTGATAAAAAAAAGACTCAAATAAAATCAGAAATGAAAGAGGATAAATAGCAACCAATATGATAGAAATATAAAGGATTAAGTCACTAGGTTATGAAAAATTATATGCCAAAAAAGTGGACAACCTGCAAGAAATGGATAAATTTCTAAAAATATATAGTCTCCCAAAATTAAATCTGGAAGAAATAGAAAATTTGAACAGATCAATTCCTAATGAATTGAAATGAAATTGAATTAGTAGTTTAAAAACTTCCAATAAGGAAAAGTCCAGGGATCCCTGGGTGGCGCAGCGGTTTGGCGCCTGCCTTTGGCCCAGGGCACGATCCTGGAGACCTGGGATCGAGTCCCACATCGGGCTCCCGGTGCTCCCGGTGCGTGGAGCCTGCTTCTCCCTCTGCCTGTGTCTCTGCCTCTTTCTCTCTCTCTCTGTGACTATCATGAATAAATTTAAAAAAAAAGAAAAGAAAAGAAAAGTCCAGGACCAGACAGCTTCACAGGTAAATTCTACCAAATATTTAAATAAGTTAAAACCTATTCTTCTCAATCTATTCCAAAAAACAAAACAGGAAGGAAAGCCTCCAAATACATTCTATGAGGCCAGCATTACTCTGGTACCAAAACCAGATAATGACACTACAAAAAGAAAACCACAGGCCAATATTTCTGAGAAACATAGATGCAAATATCCTCAACAAAATATTAGCAAACTGTTTTCAACAATACTTTCAAAAAATCATTCACCACAATCAAGTGGGATTTATTCCAGGAGTACAAGTGTGGTTCAATATTTGTAAATCAATCAACATGATATATCACATTAACAAGAGAATGGATAAAAATCATATGATCATTTCAGTAGATGCAGAAAAGCATTTGACAAAGTATAATATCCATACATGATAAAAAAAAAAGCCCTCAACAAATAAGTCTAGAGGGAACATATCTCTAACATAATAAAGTCTATATATGAAAAACCAACAGTAAATATCATACTCAATGGTCAAAACCTGAGAACCTTTCCTGTAAGATGTGTAACAACACAAGGATGTCTTCTTACTCTTTCATTCTACATAGTACTGAAAGTCCTTGCCACCACAACCAGACAAGTAAAAGAAAGAAAACGCATCCATATTGGTAAGGAAGAAGTAAAACTTTCACTATTTGTACTATTTGCAGATAATATGCTATTATAGATAGAAAACCCTAAAGACTCCACCAAAAAACTACTAGAATAAATGAATTTAGCAAAGACACAGGATACAAAGTCAACATATAGAAATCTGTGCATTTCTATACACTAATAATGATGGAGCAGAAAGAGAAATAAAGAAATCAATCCCATTTACAATTACACTAAAAAGAATTTTAAAAACCTAGAAATAAACTTAACAAAGGAAGTGAAAGACCTAGAACTATAAAACACTGATGGAAGAAATGGAAGATGACACAACAAGTGGAAAGATATTTCATGATCATGGGTTGGAAGAATTAATATTGTTAAAATGTCCATAGTACTCAAAGCAATCTATAGATTCAGTGCAATCCCTATCAAAATATGAATAGCATTTTCCACAGAACTAGAACAAATAATCCTAAAGTCTGTATGGAGTCACAATGACTTCAAATAGCCAAAGCAGTCTTGAAAAAGAACAAAAATGGAGTTATCATAATTCCAGATTTCAAGATATATTATAAAGCTGTAGTAAGCAAACCAGTATGGTACTCACACAAAAACAGACACATAGATAAATAGAACAGAATAAACCCATGCTTATCCAGTATGCCAAAGGAGATGAGAATATGCAATGGGAAAAAGACAGTCTCTTCAATAAATGGTACTGGGAAACTGGACAGCTACATGCAAAAGAATAAAATTAGACCATGTTTTTATATTACACACAAAAATAAACTGAAAATGGACTGGCGACCTAAATATGAGACCCGAAACCATAAAAATCCTGGAAAAAAAAAAACCATAGGCAGTAATCTCTTAGACATCAGCCATAGAAACAGTTTTCTAGATATGTGTCATTTGGCAAGGGAAAAAAAAAAAGTAAAATGAAACTGCTGGGACAACACCAAATAAAAAGCTTGTGCACAGAGAAGGAAACAATCTACAAAACTAAAAGACAGCCTACTAACTGAGAGATGATATTTATAAATGATATATCCAATAAATGGTTAACATCCAAAATACATAAAGAATTTATAATTCAACACTAAAATAGCAAATAATCTAACTTAAAAATGGGGAGAGATTCTGAATAGACATTTTTCCAAAGAAGACATACAGACAGCCAACAGACACACGAGAAGATGCTCAACATCACTCATCATCAGGGAAATGCAAATTAACACCACAATGAGATACCACCTTACACCTGTCAGAATGGCTAAAATAAAAAATAAAAGAAGTAACAAGCATTAGAGAGGATATGGACATGGTGGAGTAATTAATGCAAGCTGGTGTAGCCAGCGTGGAAAACAGCTTAAATGTTCCTCAAAAAATTAAGAATAGAATTACCATATGATTCAGTAATTCCAATACTGGGTATTTACCCAAAGAAAACAAAAACACTAGGTGTGAAAAGATATATATGCCCTTGTGTTCATTTCAGCATTATTTACAATAGCCAAAATATGGAAGCAACTCAAGTGTCCATCAATAGATGAATAGATAAAGATGCGGTATATATGTATACAATGGAATATTATCCAGTCATAAAAAAGAATGAAATCTTGTAACAACAAGACTAGATCTAGAGGGTGCAGTACTAAATCACAGAAAGACAAATACCATATGACTTAAGAAACAAAACAAAGAGAAAAAGACAAAAAAAAAACACAGACTCTTAACTACAGAGAATAAACTGCTGGTTGTGGGTATGGGTGATATTTGTGAAGGGGATGAAGAGTACACTAATCATGTCCATACAGTAATGCATAGAATTGTTGAATTATTATACTGTACATCTGAAACTAATATAACACTGTATGGTAATTATACTTGAATTAAAAATTAAATTAATTTTTAGTATATTGCGATCATATCAAGCATCTTTTCTGACCACAACTAGATATAAAAACAGAAATCAATTCTAAGAAAAAACTTTAGGAAAAAACAAACACATGGAATCTAAACAACATGCTCCTAAATAACCAATAAGTCAATAAAGAAATCAAAGAGGAAATTTAAAAATACATGGAGACAAATAAAAATGAAAACACAGTGTTCCAAAATTTTTGGAACACAGCAAGAGCAGTCCTAAGAGAAGTTTATAGTGATATAGGCCTGCCACAAAAAAAAATACATAAAAAAAAAATAAAAAAAATAAAATAAATAAAATAAAATAAAAATCTCAAATAAATATTTAACCTTACAACCAAAAGAAGTAGAGGAAGAACAAATGACAAAGTTAGTAAAAGAAAGGAAATTATAAAGAGGAGAACACACACAAAACAAAGGTTTAAAATTTTCAAAATCAATTAAATTAAGATCTGGTTCTGTGAAAAGACAGACAAAATTGATAAGTCTTTAGCAAGGCTAGTCAAGAAAAAAAAGAAAGAGGACTCAAATAAATAGAAAGAATACTTATAAGCAATACAAAAGATTTTAAGAGACAGCTACAAAAAAATTATATACCAACAAATTGGACAACCTAGAAAAAAAATAACATATTCCTAAAATGTAAAATTTTCCAAGACTAAATCAAGAAGAAATGGAAAATTTGAACAAACTGATTACTAGTAGTAAAACTGAATAAATAATCAGAATCTTCAAACGAACAAAAGTCTAGGACCAGACAACTTCACAGGTGAATTCTACCAACATTTAAAGAAAAGTTAGGGGATGCCTGGGTGGCTCAGTGGTTTGGCACCTGCCTTTGGCCCAGGGCGTGATCCTGGAGACCCAGAATCGAGTCCCGCTTTGGACTCCCTGCATGGAGCCTGCTTCTCCCTCTGCCTGTGTCTCTGCCTCTCTCTCTCTGTCTCTGTGTCTTTCATGAATAAATAAATAAAATATTTTTAAAAAATAAAGAAAAGTTAATACCTATCCCACTCAAACTATTCCAAAAAATTGAAGAGGAGAATTGCCCTGATACCAAAACCAGACAAAGACACTTCACAAAAAGAAAATTACTGGTCAGTATCTCTAATGAAAATAGACACAAAAATCTTCAAGAAAATATTAGTAAACTGAATTCAATAATCCATTAAAAGGATCATTCACCATGAAAAGTGGGATTATTCAGATATGCAAGAATGGTTTAACAGCCACAAATCAATCATCATGCTAAAACACATTAACAAAATGAAGGATAAAAATCATATGATCATCTCAGTAGATGCAGAAAAGCATTAGGCAGAATTCAACATTCATTTATGACAAAAAGTTCTCAACAAAGTGGATATAGAGAAAACATACCTCAGCATAATAAAGACTATATATGACAAACCCACAGCTAACAGACTCAACGGTAAAGAGCTGAAAAGCTCTTCCTCTAAGGTCAAGACAAGAATGTCCACTCTTGCCACTTGTATTGTAAGTCCTCATCACAACAATCAGACCAGAAAAAGAAAGATCATATTCAATTGATAAAGAAGTAAAACTGTCATTATTTACAGATGACATGATACAATACAAAGAAAATCTTAAAGATTTCACAAAAAAACTTTAAGAACAAATAATGAATTTACTAAAGCTGCAGGATACAAAATGAATATACAGAAATATGTTTTTTCTACATTAATAGTGAACTACTAGAAAGTAAAATTAAGAAAGCAATCCCATTTACAATTGTACTGAAAAGAATAAAATACCTAAGAGTAAATTTAATCATGGACATAAAACTCTGAAAACTAGAAGACACTGATAAAAGAAACTGAGTATGACACAAATAAATGGAAAGATAGTCCAGGCTCATGGATTGCAAAAATGAATACTGTTATTTTAATAAATAACTCATAATACTGAAAGCAATCTACAGGTCAATAGACACATGAAAAGATACTCAACATCACTAACCTTCAGGGAAGTAGAAATCAAAACCATAATGAAGTATCACTGTGACTGATGGGAGAGTCCGCACTGTGTAAATGAAGGTTTCGTTTCTTGGATTCCCCAAGAAAGATTTATGTGAGGACCCATGCTCAAAAAAAGACAGATAAGTAGGAAGCACAAAGCAGCCTATTAAGGACAATACACTCTTAATAAGGGAGAGTGGGCAGGCCCAGGGGTGGCAACTGCACTGGGATTAGGGCTGTTTTTTCTTTTTATGTTTGCAGAGGTTATGGGTCATGGCCACCTTCCCCCATGGGGGATAGAAGGGTTGAAACCACAATATAAATATATTACAATGAAGTTATCGGTACTCTGGGGCAAAGGTTGAAGAGGAAAGCACATGTTCTGCACCTGTGGCTCTGGGTCTATCATTATTGGGGTGTTGGAAGCCATTGGGCCAGGATGTTAAAAGCTACAAAGTCAGACTATAGTGTCCTCAGCCTTCTAACGTGTCACTTATTTATCACCACCTTTCCCTCCAGCTCAAGTCTAATTGCTACTCTATGGTAATCTCACAGAAGTTAGAATGACTAGTATCAAAAGATAAGAATTAACAAGTCCACGTGGGTGTGGAGAAAAGCGAACCCTCATGCATGTTGGTGAAAATGTAAATTGGTGCAGCCACTTTGGAAGTCTGTACCTGTTAATTCCATTCATCTATTTTTCTCATCTCCTTACCTTCACCCCCATCCCTCTGACAATCATCAGTTTGTACTGTGTATTTGAGAGTAGGAATGACATATGTCACTTCTAGTTCTGTTCTCCAAAATAAAATCTCCCAGAGTATGATCCACTTTCTTTCCCCCTATCTCCTAGTTGGTTCCTTATAGCCAACATGACTTGGAAGTTCATATATTGTAGATGCCAGAGCCTAGCAGGGCCTATTAGATGGTATGAAGTAGAGGCCCCACTTCCACCACTAGTCAGAAAAACCCAGACTGGGATTTTATTTATTAAACCAATAACATTAGGGGCTTTTATCCACTAGACTATGTTTAATTTATCACATCAATTTGCTTTATGTAAGTTTAATCTGCTTAAAACAATATGAACAATTTTTAAAATTTAAATCATGTCGCTATCTATAGGATATGAGCCAGTACTCAAATTACAGCCACAATACATTTTGTCTAATTTTGATATATAAATTATGCTATCTCTGATTACATTTTATACAAATTAAATTTTCTATGACCCTACCTAGAACATCCCACTTAATTCTTTTACCTATCAATGTGGGAATTACTTTATAGATAAAAAGACTGAGGCTCAGTGTGGCCAATCAATTTCTCTTAAGTCACTGAGCCAGAACTTAATCTAAGTATGTCTGGCTCTAAGTATGTCTTTCCACAGTACCACTCTAACTGATGTCTACTTACTGTCATGACAGTTCCCAACACAGTTGGGCTGAACTGCTCAGAGTTGATTTGAGGGCACTGCAGTATGGACCCATTGGTGTGTTTTGGTGCTATAGACCCTATTAATTACAGACCTATTAATACATTGCATTGGCCTTTGTCCATCCCTTATACTCTGATTCTACTCAAGATAGCCACTTACATAGTAAGTTTAAGTATCAATGCTCTAACCTCATTACAACTTAAATTTAAAATTAAATATGTCATATATCCATTAAAAGAGGAGTACACCAATTTTCACTACAGCTTTCTTCATGATAGAAAAAAATCAGAAACAAACCAAATGTCCATCACAGGGGTATTAATAAATAAATTGTGGTATATTTATATAATAGAATATCACTCATCAATAAATACAGTAAACTGCTAATGCATGCATCAAAAGTGATAAGTATAAAAAGCATTACGGTCAGCAAAAGAAGTCAGATGCAAAAGGGGATTTACTATATAATTTCATTTTTATAAAGTTCAACCGGAGGCAAAAATAATCTATGGGATAAAAACTAGAAGAGTGTTAGAAAAGACACTTCTTTTCCTTTTTAAGATTTTATTTGAGAGAGAGAAAGAGGGAGAGGGTGAGCGCATGAGCAGCGGAGATGGGCTGAGGGAGAGAGAGAACCAGACTCCCTGCTAAGCAGAAGTCTGCTGCAGAGCCAAAGCGGGGCTCAATTCCAGGACCCTGGGATCATGATCTGAGCCGAAGGCAGCCGCCTAACCAACTGAGTTACCCAGGCACTCAAGAAAAGACACTTCAAAGTAATAGAGTGTTAACCAGAAAATATAACTCATTGTTCTACCTTGACCAAAGAACACTATCATTCTGCTCCAAGAAACAGTTTCTCTCACTTCTCTCAGATGGGTCATAAAAAACTATATAGCTGTGAAACTGTAGATGTATAATTTACATCAATTTCAATTTCCTTCATTATTCTGTTGAGTGATAAGTAGTCTTAAGAGTAAGTAGTACACTACTTTATCAAGTTGGGATTGACTCCTTCACCCCCTGAGTGGCTCAAAGGCATTTATTAAAACATACCATTTTTATATGGTTTTTATAAAGAATAAATGAGAATTATTGACATATAGAGATTACTTCATGAATGTTTAAAATGTCTTTTACATTTACTATAAAATGAATGACAAAATAGCCATATAACATTGAATCTAGTTGTAAATTAAATAGTTACATTAAAGTGTAAGTAAAAGGGTACAGAGAGTAATGAGGAAGAGGCAGTAAAGGAATATTATTGCTTAGCAAAAATTTATTTTAGAAAATTATAATCTTTCATTCTTCTTATTTTGAGATAAGTATCTAGATTCTGTTAACCAAAGTCTAACTTGAAATATGACTTTTATTTTAGAAAACAAGCAAGGCAAAAAAAATTTTTTCTCCCACTAGTATCATAGCTTTATTAAGTTCTGAAATTTCTGTGCCTTTCTTATGATTAGGCACAGTAAGATATTTAGTTTCTCCATTAGATCCATCTTTTTCTGTCATCATCTTGTTTCCACTTTCCACTCCCACCCTGGTTACCCCAGCTATTGCTGGTATTATGCTTGTAACTTCCCCACGAGGTACCTGAGCTGGATAGTCATCCCCTTGCAATCCAGTGCCTCATTTGATACATTCCACTGCCTTCTTTACAGTCCTTTAGATCCGATTATTCTAAAATAATCTGCTCTTTTGTGAATTCCCCCCTTCTAGTACTAAATAGAATCTACTACCAATTTTTTAAGGTTTTTATTTAAACCCCAGTTAGTTAACATACAGCATAATATTAGCTTCAGGTGTACAATTTAGTGATTCAACACTTCCAATGTAACACCTGGTGCTCATCACAACAAATGCACTCCTTAATCCCCATCACCTATTTAACCCATCCATCACCCACCTCCCCTCTGGTGACCATCAGTTTGTTCTCTATAGTTAAGAGTCTGTTTCTCTGTTTGCCTTTCTTTTTATCCCCCTATGTTCATTTGTTTTGCTTCTTAAATTTCACATATGGGTGAAATCATATGGTCTTTGTCCTTCTCTGACTTATTTCACTTAGCATAATACTCTCTATCTTCATCCACGTTGTAATTATGTTTTCCTGTAATAGCTCAAAAGCTCCTGCTCCACATTCAAGTTCATACTTAATTAAGGTAAATGGGCAGAGTCTGCTAGTGTTGGTGCTCCTATGTCAAAGAATGAAAAGCCACCACCCATGGAGACCAGACATGGTCTTTGTGGTGGAAGGAGTGTTGGCCACCATGGTGGTCTGCTTTTTACTCTTTGACACAGGAGTACTAACACAAGCAGAGACTCTGCCCATTTACCTTAATTAAGTATGAACTTGAATGTGGAGCAGGAGCTTTTGAGCTATTACAGGAAAACATAATTACAAGGAGGACTTGGCTCTGGTTTGAATCAGCCTGAAATTGTAGGAAAATCCTTTGACCCCCACCTTAGATGTAAAGCCGCAACACCAAGGAAAGACTTCGTCTCCTGATGCCAGCTCATCAGATTTAACAAAAAATAAGGAGTGCAACATGTTTTAAAAGACTTTTCTGGGCAGCCCCGGTGGCTCAGCGGTTTAGCACTGCCTTCAGCCCAGGGTGTGATCCTGGAGAGCTGGGATCAAGTCCCACATTGGGCTCCCTGCATGGAGTCTGCTTTTCCCTCTGCCTGTGTCTCTGCCTTTCTCTCTCTCTCTCTCTCTCTCTCTCTGTGTCTCTCATGAATAAATAAATACAATTTTTTTAAAATGATTTTTCTAACACTGTAGAGTTAAGTTACAAAACTTGACTTTTAATGGGCTCTCTAGTCCACAATCCCATAATTGTATTTACTATCTTCCTTATTCTATAGAAATACTGAATCTGGCCTATTTGGGCTGTTACTTAATTTTATATTTCTATCAAGAAATGATTATTTCTAGGTTTTTAGATATTTCTATCTAAAACTGAGAAAAAACAGACATTTTTTACATATAGAAATTGATCTAAGTGGAAGACAGGTTAAAATAGGCATGTCAACATTTTTGATAGTGATAGTGATGATAGTAACAAAAGATCAAGTTTTCCAGAGTTGTTACATTCCTTGCTTAATTTCATTTATGTTATTTCTAACTTGACCTATCACTTAACTCACCATCACTTTATCCCATCTAATTTTATAAGTTTTTAAAAATTTTTTTAGATTTTAAAAAATTTAGGAGAGACATGGCTCTACCAGTAGAATATAAAAACATATGTATAACCGTCTTGAGTTTTAAAATCCCTCTAAGAGGGGCACCTGAGTGACTCATTGGTTGTCTGACTCTTGATTTCAGCTCAGGTTATGATTTCAGGGTTGTGAAATCAAGCCCTGCCCCTGTCCAGGGCTCTGCTCTGGGTGTAGAGCCTGCTTAAGATTCTCTCTCTCCCTCTCCCGGTCCCTCTGCCCCTCCCCCTCATTCTCTCACTCCTTCTCAAAAAAAAAAATCCCTCTAAGAAATGCATTTCTTAGGCATTTACAATTTTGAATCTAACTGACTGGTATTTTATTCTTTAGGGTAAAAGTAAGTAGGATTAGGAGGATGGAGGAACTCCCATCTGCAGCTGAAATTCAGAAATTGCAGGAAGACTTCATCTTCAGTAATAAGGGTCATATACAAGAAAATCAGTCATTCATCCAGTCATCCAGTATTTAATAAGTTCTTTCTATATATGTGGTACCTTAATAGAAATATAGGAAGTTACTTGGGAGTAAGAAAAATCAATAAATTAACTAGAAAATCGAAAAAGAAAAAGAAAAAAACACTAAAATCAGAAAATTTTAGGACAGAAAATCTAGATGAAAACCCAGGTAAGGGAGATAAACCAGCTTCAAGAAAATGAGACATACATAAATTATTCTTCCAAAAGGCAGATAATTGCTTGGAATGTACTAGGCCAGAGGTATCTCTAAGAATCCACTTTGGACACACTGAAGCAAAAAATATCAAAGTAAATCCCAGTAAAAGTCCACCAAATGGCCAGCTGGCCTCAGGTTTCCCATGAGTGCTGTAACCTTTATGGTTGATGCAATGCAATGAGCCATATCACACAAAATTACAGCAAGACCACAACTAAAGACTGGCAGTGATTTGTTTGCTGTGGAATCACAAACTGTTATTATTGCAGATCATTGCAAAGGGCTCAAGGCAATGAAAAACCTAAGAAATACCAAAAATATAACCCCGGCTGGTAACTAAAAGACTATGTTTGTCAATTCTGAAATCCCTGAAATGATTTCTCAGAAAACATTTTCAGTTTTTCACTAAAGAATGTACTGATTTTATATATATATATATATATATATATATATATATATATATGTTTTATATATATATAATATTATATTAATATTAGGTATTTTAACACCACAAAGTGAACATTCATGAAATAATCAGGTTATTCACAAAGTAACTGAATAATTAGGGAAGAGCATGAAACAGAAAGTATTACTTTCTGTTGTTTTATTAGCTAGAAATTTGCTTCTAGCTAATAAAACAAAGAAGGGTAAGGAAAACTATTAATAAAGAGCAAGATCAAAAGTACCTCACAATCTGCATGTAGAAAAGAGTTTTTGTTTGTTTCTTCTTTCCTTAACTGTGGCTGGTATGGGTATAGACATGACTGCCTCCTAGAAATCATTGCAGATTCCCTCCTCCATTCTCAGGTACATTACAGTGGTATACGACCCTTCAAAGCTCAACTCTTTCCAATAAAATCTTATTCCATAGTATTCAATGTTTCTCCTTAGGGAGACATTAATTTAAATTAAATTTTTTCTCCTTAGTGGGTAATAATGAAAAACAATGCGACATACTCTAACAGTCTTTTAGTCATTCATTCTTAGTCATTATTTCAAAAACATTTATTGAAATAAATGCCCAACATCCAGGCACTGATGAATGGTCAGAGATATCCCTCCCCCTGTCCTCAACAACTCTTAATATATTCAAACAGCAAGACTGTTAAGCAACTAGCCATAATAAAGGAGTGCTTGGAAACACAGAAGAGGTATCCAACTCAGCCAAGGCAAGAATAGGAATCAGGACAGGATCTTTGAAGGACAGGGCTTCAGAACTGAGTCCTAAATGACAAGTCAAAGTTAGACAGACAAAGATAACATGTATAAAGGGTCCCAGAGAAACACATGGGGCACAGGGAGGGAAATGAAATACTTTAGTATGACTTAAGCTTAGTGTGAGGTAAGAGTATAAGGAGTGGGGCTGAAATCTTATGTAAAAGTCAGAAACTGAAGGGCTTTCATACAACATTGAGAGTTTAAAGTTTTTCCTGAAGGTATCAGAGCCACAGAAGATTTTAAGCAGAGATTTAAAATATATTTAGTGTTTTTGAAAATTTATTTTGGCCATGGTGTGGAAAACGGACTGCAGAGAAAGTAAAAATATTCTTATATTAATCCAGGTGAGATAACATTGGCCTCAAATAAGATAACCGGGGCGTGGGGGGTATGGATGAACGTAAGATCTGAGGGCTGTGGAAATGACAAGAATTGACAGTGGTAGAGGCGATAGAGATAAAGGACAGATAGATGATAAGGATGACATCAGTTTCTAGCTTAAGCAATTGGAACAGAAACAGAAGGAGGATTAGTTGGAATTTGAGGTAATTTTGGAACTTCCAGGTAGAGATTTTCATTATACGTATGATATTCAACCGTGAAACACAGGAGGAAAATCCTTGTTAAAAACCAAATGAGTAAGTGAAGCCATGAGAGTAAAAGAGATCATCAAGAGAGACCTTGGAGAATGAGAAAAGGAGATGGACAAGGACAGAACCCTAAAAACAAAAACATCTAAAATATGCTCGAGAAAGAGTAGCACTTAAGAGCAATTGAGAAATAATAGGAAGGAAGAGAAAATCAGACAATACAGTACATGCATGTGGTAGGTAGGTAGGGCTTTTGAAAGAGGAGAAAACAGTCAGTGGCATCAACTGTTATCAATGCTCCAAAGAAAGTGACTGAAAGTGTTCTTCCAGTTAACTAGCAAGCACTCACTGACTAACCAGAATGAACTCATTGGTAATCTTTATGAGACAAATTTCCAAAGAGTTTGGGGGCAAAAAGCCATATTATAGTAGGTTGTGAAATGAGCAGAAAATAAAGAAATTGTGTCATTAAAAGGTGACAACTCGGGATGCTTGGGTGGCTCAGTCGGTTAAGTGTCTTCCTTTTGGCTCCAGTCATGATCCCAGGGTTCTGGGATTGAGTCCCACATCAGGCTCCCTGCTCAGTGGTGAGCCTGCTTCTCCCTCTCCCTCTGCCTGCCCCTCCCCCTGCTTGTGCATGGACACACACACACACACACACACTCTCTCAAATAAATTAATAAAAATCTTTTTTTTTTTTAATGTTGACAACTCTCAAGAAACTTAATTGTGAAGAAGAGAGAAATATATGAGTAGCTGGATGGGAATGTGTATGAACGAAGGAGGGTTTTTGTTTCTGTTTTATGAAGGAGATATGAAAATTAAGTACCAATGAAAAAGAGCCAATAGAGAAAGAGAGTGATAAAGAGAGAAAGACACCTAGGAAAGCTGTAGAAACATCCAACAAGACTTAACTGTTTTTCATTCTTCCCAAACCTTGAATAATGACTTGGAGAGAGAGAAACAAATTCAGGAGATTTCCCTTGGAGACAAGAACCATATCAAGAGAACAGTCTATTAGTAGTCTGCCCTTAGATCTACCATCTGCTGAGAGCATTGTGCGTTAACCTTTGCCTTGTCTTTTAGAAAGGGCAAGGAATCAACTGATGGATCTTACTAATGTTCACCTGATGTCAGTTTCCATGAGAATGTCCAGTCTTATGTAAATAACCATAGATGTGGTCTCCTTGATTCTATATACAGTAATTTAAATAGATACACTCCTTGCCCTCCAGAAGCTCACAATAAAAAACAGATGACAGGGACACACATCTACCACCACCACGACCACATGAGGTCACAATATTACAGTAAGAGAACATGATGCTTCTTAAACAGGAATTTATATTAGGTACGAGTTTGGTATTTGTTATTTCTGGATATGAAATACATGAAAGTTTTATTGGAATATTGGGTGGGGTTAGGAAAAGCATTACTGGACTTCCACAAAAACAGAAGAGGCCTGGGAAATAAGTGGGGAGGGAGAGTGTGACTGGATTATAAATTCTGAGGAAAAAAACTTGTATGTTGTATCTCCCACCACCAGGCTTACAAAAAGCTCAGTGAATAACAGTAATTGACTGATTGTATAAAGTCCTAGATCCAGAGACTCATTATTAGAAAAACTAGGTTTTCCAAATAGGTTCAACTAAGGTGGAACAGGTAAGCCTGGATGGAAGGCAGAATGCATTCTGGGAATCAAAGGATTAAAAGGGTATGAAACCTGAGACTGGCTAGACAAGGTTTTCAGTGATGGAATATTACAGACTAATCAGGCTGATGATGAGACAGTTCGGGAGAATACTGTAGAGATTAGTGTTGGAACCCAAACTAGATACTACTACCTCTTGGTTTCAGAGAGAAAAAGTGGATGTGGAAGAACAGAAGTATTTGGTAATAAATAGAATACTGGTATAGCCAAGATTTTAGCATTTTACTAATGGAGGGGAAGAAATTTTAACATTTATTCTAGAAAATTCTAAGTTCTTAAGATTTCAATTAAGAGCTACAAAGATAACTCACATGAAAATAGGTTTTCTTTTTTTGACTTGGTTATTCATAAATCTTACCTAGAACATCTTTTATTTAAGATTTTTTTAATTTAATTTTTTTAATTAAGATTTATTCATGAGAGACACAGAGAGAGAAAGAGGCAGAGAGAGAAGCAGACTCCATGCAAGGAGCTGGATGTGGGACTTGATCCCAGGTCTCCAGGATCACACCCTGGGCTGAAGGCAGCGCAAAACCGCTGAGCCACCTGGGCTGCCCTTACATAGAACATCTTGCAATGTATTCTAGCAGGCGAGAAGTATAAATGACATTGGAAAAGAAAGTTGGGGTCAGATTTTTTATGTTAACAGAGTTTTACCCATGGTTAAAAGCTAGCAAAGGCAGTATCAGGACTCTACCTCAATCTTTGATTCTTAATCCTGTGGTCCCAGAAATTTTGGAAGGAGAAATGGGCAATATGCCACAGTTAGAATATTACTACTATAACTTGGCAAGAAGTTGAGGACTTGAACAAACAGGGACAAGAAAGGGAAGTCTGGGAGCGCCTGGGTGGCTCAGTGGTTGAGCATCTGCCTTTGCTCAGATCGTGATACTGGAGTCCTGGAATCAAGTCCCACATCAGGCTCCCTGCAGGGAGCTTGCTTCTCCCTCTGCTTATATCTTTGCCCCTCTCTCTGTGTCTCTCATGAATAAATAAAAAAAAAAGAAAGAAAGATGAAAGAAAGAAAGAAAGAAAGAAAGAAAGAAAGAAAGAAAGAAAGAAAGAAAGAAGAAGAAGAAGAAGAAAAAGAAAGAAAGAAAGAAAGAAAGAAAGAAAGAAAGAAAGAAAGAAAGAAAGAGAAGTATGGATTCCAAAGAGCTTGGAGGTGATGGTAACAAGATCTGACAACTGAGTATATGGTGCAGGTAAGAAAGAAGGATACATCACAATGAGTGTGGGGTTTCTCCAGAGATGACTCACCACACAGTGCAATTTGGTTGTGGCATGCCAATGAGATGAATGTGTGTTCTTATGTCATCTAAGAGAAGGAATTCATAACAATCTGCTTAAATAAAGATTATCATGACAATGAGACTGCAACAAAAATTACTGCTGAGACAGCCCTGATTATAAAAAAAAGCGGAATTATTAAGGATCTGTGATTTTTTTTCCCCTCTACCACTACTCCTTAGAAAATATGCTCCAGTATTTTCTAGTCAATTGAGAGGTAGAGTTTGACTGAATTAGAGGGTTGCTGGAAAGTATATAGCAGGGTAAAATAACTTATTGATACTAAGAGATTACAGAATATTAGAAATTGAAAAAGTATTAGAGATCACTTAGTCCAATTATTTCCATTTAAAAAAAAACTATTTATAGACCATTTCAAACATACATAAAGTGAAGAAAAAATAGCATAATGAATCCTTAGGGTAACCTATCACCAATTCAATGGTTATCAATTTATAGCCACTCGTTTCATCTTTATCCACACCCTCAGGTAACTGTAATAGTATATATTTTAGTATGAATCTCTAAAATATAAAAATTGTTTTCTAACATGTAATAATGTCAGAAGGTGTTAGCAAATGCTATATCCAATAAGGGGTTAATCTCCAAATATATAAAGAACTTTTACAACTCAACACCAAAAATCCCAAATAATCCAATTGAAAATGGGTAGAGGAATTGAATAGACATTTTTCCAAAGAAAGATATAAACAGTCAACAGACACATGAGAAGATCTCAACATCACTAATTATCAGGGAAATACAAATCAAAACCACAATGAGATCTCATCTTCTACCTGTGAGAGTGGCTAGTATCAGAAAGACAAGAAATAGCAAGTGTTGGCAAGGATGTGGAGATAAAGGAACTCTACTGCACTTCCAGTGGGAATGTAAGTTGGTACAGCTGCTGTGGAAAACAGTATGGAGGTTCCTTAAAAAATTAAAAATAGAAATATTATATGATCCAGCAATTCCACTAGAAGTTCTTTACAGAAAGAAAACAAAAACACTAATCTGAAAAGACATATGTACACTTATGTTCATCGCAGCATTATTACAATAGCCAAGATATGGAAACAACCTAAGTGTCCATCGATAAATGAATGGATAAAGAAGATGTGGTGTATATACACAATGGAATATTACTCAGCCATAAAAGAGAATGAGATCTTGCCATTTGTAACAACATGGATGAACCTAGATGATATTATACTAAGTGAAATAAGTCCAACAGAGAAAGACGTATGTGATATCATCTCATGTATATGTGAAAACTAAATAACAAAACAACTAACAAACAACACAAAAAAGTGAAACAGACTCATAAATAGAGCTAACTGATGGCTGCCAGAGGGGAGGAGAGCAAAAGGATTAACAAATGGGTAAATGGGATGGAATGAACAAGCCATAGGGATGAAAAGTACAGCATAGGAGATACAGTCAATGATTCTATAATAGCATTGTATGCTGACAGGTGGTAGGTATACTTGTTGTGAGCATAGCATGAGCTAGCTGTTCAATTACTATGCTGTACACCTGAAACTAATGTGACCTTAAGTGTAACTATACTTCAATTGAAAAAGAATATGAATTCAATAGAAGTTAGCAGAATTTTTTCTAAAAAAAAATCATCACATACCCCCAAATTAACAATAATTTCTTAATACTATCAAATATTTGGCATTCAACATTTCTCCAATTGTTTCATAATTTTTCTAGATACATCTCTGAAGTCTTTTTCATCTATAGATTCCCCTTCTTTTTAAAAATTTTCTTGCTACTGAAACAGAAGCCAGGCAATATGTCTTATAAAGTTACCCACATTCTAGATTTTGCTAAATGCATCCCAATGGTGTCATTTTACGTGTTCTTCCAAACCTTGTATTTCCTCTAACCTGACATATAGAGAGGCTTCATGAGATTCAAGTTCAATTATTTGGCAATAATGCTTCACAGGTGATAGAGAAACACATAGCTGGCTCTTTTTTGGTCCAAACCACCCCCCTTATTTTTATTCAAGATTATTTATTTATTTGAGAGAGAGAGTGCATGGGCACAAGCGCATACCCTACTATGACCAGAGGAAAAGCAGAGGGAGAAGCAGACTCCCCACTGAGCAGGGAACCAGACCCAAGACTCAATCCCAAGATGCTAGGATCATGACCTGAGCTGAAGGCAGACGCTCAACTGACTGACCCACGGAGATACCCCAAAAGCCCTTATTTTTTAAGTATGGATTAAATTAAAGACTCACTATTGTCAAGTGGTTCACATAGTGGTAAAATCAGGAACAAAACCCCAGCCTTTTCGTTCTCTGTTCTCTACTCCTTTCATTATATCATAAACTGTTAACATCTTGCTGAGTGATTATAATATACCAATTACTCTGCTATGTATTATATGATATGGTCCCACCACTCACCACTTATTACCTAAGCTATAAATCCAAAAGTCATTCTAGGTTTCTTCACTTCTCTTATTTTCATTAGTTTTATCCATTCATTCCATCCTTTCTACCCCCATAGCTACTGGTTTAGTTTAAACCTTTTGCATTGCTTTCCTGAATCACTAAAATAGCTTCTTGGAGCCCCCATTCTCCATAACTATCTTGCTTTCTTCAACCCAAATCTACCTTGTCAACAAAAGATTTTTCTAAGTTACAAACTTAAATATATTATTTTTCTGCTTTAACCCTTTGACATTCTCCCATTTCCATGGGGGAGTCCATATTCGTTAATGTACCCTATAGGCCCCTCCATCACCTGGCTTTTGTCTCTCCAACTGCTCTCCTCTTCATTACTTCCACTCACAATATTCCAGTTTATTGAATCATTGAAGCTTTCTGAATGTTCCAGCAAGGATACATAGTGATTAAAAGTAGACTCTAGAATTAGACTTGACTCTAATCTCTATTTTCCCCTATTTACTAGCCATGTAACCCAGAACATAATTACCATTTCTGTATCACTTACCTCACCTGTAGAATGGGAATAACCCCCTGAATTATTTCTCTCTCTGTGTGAAAGATGACTGAAAAAGCACAAGTAAAAAACTAGCATAAGAGCACTCAGCAAGTATTAGACACTGCTGGTATCATTATGCTGTTCATTCATTTCTATATCCTTTAAATCTATTCCTAAGAATATTTTCCTTTTCTTTCTTGATAACCTCTCCCTAATTAATAACCTAGAAAATTCCTATTCTGATATCTAAGCCTTGTAGATATTTAATTGCTATGCCCTATGGCTATAAGTCTTTCTACACCACTGTGAAAATTTTAGACAGGGACCTGATCATTCTTATATTTGGCTCTTCATGGCCAGGAATATGGACTCTCCACTGTCCTGGTTCAGTGAAAACATAAAAAATTCAAGTTTGGTAAACTGAACAAAATTGATGCTGTTGACTTTAATTATATCAATTTAATTCACGAGTCACTGAAGCATATTTTAAGAAAAACATAAAATAATTGATATTAAAACATTAACTGTTCATCAGCTCCTTTCCTTTTTATTTAGTTTCTTTTATTACTAAATTAGTAATGTAGAATTGAATCTGAGTGTAAGCTTCCTTTGCTTTCAACATATTGAAAATGTGTATAATTATAAAATTTTTAAATGGCTAAATCTTTTGCTATTTATTTTAACTCAAATCCAGTATATTATTATATATATTCAGAATTCAAACTATTCATCTTCTTCTAAACCTTCAATTAAATTCCACAATGCAAACCGCCTGGCACTGGAACCACATTTCATGTTTATTCAACTGAGCCTGTGTCTTGAAAAAGTGTTGAAGTTTGGGGGTTTTCTGGTGAGAATCCACGTTCTGACATCACCTTGCTCATACCAGCGATTGGCTGTTGGAAGGCAAAGAAGAGTTTATAGCCAGTCACAGCGAGCAAATGAGTGAGTGAGAGAGCAGAGGAAATATTCAATCTGTGTCACTCACTCCTGTGAGCCTGCTTCCTCACTCCAGAACTGCAAAAGGGTAAGATTTACTATGACAACTTCATTTTCTTAAACTTGAACACTCCACATTTTACATCTCTGGATCTGGTTTTGAATTTTTTATTTAAATGTTGATGTTACTGAATTGTATGGAACGGCTATGTAATTTAACATTTGCTTATCATTAAACTAGTACCTCAGACTTTAGATTCTTTCCAAAACGTTCAGCTTATTAATCTATGCAAGTAAATAACTTCTTAATATTGTGCACATAAACTAGAAAATTTTGCGTTCTACTTTCTATCTCTTCACCTCACAAATAACTGTTTGTTTCCTCGTTCTGATGTATTCAGGATAACCTGACTGAAATACTATTTTTCACTTGTAAATCTGCCTCAATGTATGCAGATTTCACCATAAATTATGTATGATCTATACTTCAATTATATACAATGTCTTTTCAGTTAAGTTTAGTTTCATAGTGTTAGCATCCTATATCTCTCAAATCAGTGTGGAAAAATATATAGTACTAGAGAAATAAATAATGTTGATAGTTTATCGTACTCTTCCCAATGAAAACTTGTAATTAGATTTCCAAAACTATCCTTTAAAAATGTTTGAATTGTTGTCTGGGTTCATAGTGGTCACTATAGACGTCTTTGTTTTTTATGAATCACAAAGTAAATAAAATGAGATTTATGTAGGCAGCCAATTGCTGCCTACATGAACCACTTGGTTCTTTTTATATTATTCCTGCTATGTTTTTATCTATTGTTTTTATGGTTTTCTATGAGAAATTTATGTAATCAAAACCCTTTCTATAGTTCCATGTATTTAAGTTTTTAGCTCTTTAAGGGACCAACTCTTTTCATAAAGCTGCAGTAATAATCTCCCTGTTTGCTGGCAAGCTTAACCATGGTGACAAAGTTCAAAGTATTATTTAAGCACTCAATAGCAATAAAAAAAAACTTCTTAGACACATGGGCCCCCTTCAGGGGCAAAGCCTCTTTATTGTTGTGTAGCCATTAAGAACTTTTACTAAAGTAGACAGACTGTGAGGAAGTATGTAGGCATCAATATCAAAAGATCTAGACTGCCACAAATAGAATGTGACTTATGACCCAAGACACCTTCTTTAGGCTTTACATCTTACTCAGTATAATGTTTTAGTGTTAGATACTCAGTAAGGACGCAATAAATTGTGGCTAATGACAAAATGCAAAATCAAACTGCAAAATATAGTATATGACATGGGTTTTATACTACCTTTTAAATATTACTTTTCCAAGCGTGTTTATGGGGAAATTGCCATCATCAATACATATTGCTTATAAAATGCTGCCAAAGCTGTCACTCTCAGCTAACCACTCTTAGTTAACTTATGTATACGTCAATGCAAATGCGGGGGTATTAGTAGTAGGCTTCTAGCTAAATTTATTCAACCTCTATTAAAATAGGATTTTATCAAATAGAATAAAATTAAAGTAGGATAGAATTTTGCCATCCCTCTCTTTTTATTTATGCGGAATCTATGTGGAGGTGAGATCTTTGCATGGCCACAAACCCCAGGAGAGTTTGGGAACTACTCTCATTTTGAGAGTTGCACCCTCAATTCCTCCATAGAACTGCAGTCTCCATGATGACTATTGCCTTGACCCTGAAGAGCCCTTGATCCATCCTGTGACAGTCTCCAACACTAGTGATGGAAAGCTTAAATGGAGCTGCAGAATAACATTTTCTGAGAAAATTTGCCCCTGAAATCCCAAGGTGAAGTTCTGATGAACTCTTCTCACAAAATCATCCTTAGACATGGCTGTTTGGTGTTACATGCTATGAGAGTAGTATTTCACATATTATGGATCATTTCATACACACACACACACACACACACAAAAAAATACAAACTATTCTAAGGTATTCATAGGAAGATGGCTTCTAATTCCAATCTCACAAATCAGCTTTTAGTTCAAATAGTTTTATATAGAATATAGAATATATATGTATATGTAGAATCACTGGTGTAAAAACAATCATTTAAATGTATTCAGTTTGCATTTTTTTTAAAGGTTTTATTCATTTGCACACAAGAGAAAGACAGAGAGAGAGTATAAGCAGGGGGTGGGAGGAGAGAGGAAATCAGATTGCCTGCTGAGCCAGGAGCCTGACATAGTTCTCAATCACAGGACCTGGAGATCATGACCTGAGCCGAAGGCAGACGCCCAACCACGTGAGCTACCCAGGCGCCGTGCTTAGTTTTTAATTATTAAAAAAAAAAAAAAAGTCACATTACTACACTAACAATTCAATTTCTTAGCTGATATTCCTATGCCAATGATATTGGGAAGCCTCCTTTCTCAGTGTGAAGTAGTACACTAAGCATTCAAGCCTCAAGCCTCTTATAGTAATGAAATGGTCTGCCAATGACAAATCACAGCCGATAGGATAAAGCCAAATATGGAATTCAAGATTACTTGAACAAACAGGTAAAGTCAGTTTTCTACCACTTAAAAAAAGGAACAATTTTAAAATAAAAGCCAGAAATTTGATCTTAATTAGTCAAAACTATAACTATACAGAAAGGAAAACAAGTAGTTCATCTTCTAGTATGGATAGAAGTTACACTCCCAGTTTCAATATTTATTAACCTTATCACTTCATTAATTCCAGAAGCAATCACCAAAATGAAGACTGCTTTAATTTTGCTCAGCATTTTGGGAATGGCCTGTGCTTTCTCAGTAAGTTCTATATTAAAAACCTATAGTTATTACCCTTTTAGTATTTTTATTTAAAAGAGAGAGTATGTAATTATTAAATGTTTTTTTAAACAGATGAAAAATTTGCAACGAAGAGCCAAATTAGAGGATTCTGAAGAAAATGGGGTAATTGTTTAGCATACTTTCTTGGCCTGACTATACTTGCTCTAGATTTATTGCACATTAAACATGACTATATCATTTATTTTGTTTATGCAGGTCTTTAAGTATCGGCCACGTTACTATCTTTACAAGCATTCCTACTTTTATCCTCCTCTAAAACGATTTCCAGTTCAGGTAATTATAAAAGTTAATTTTTTTCCCACCCATTATAATTTAAAGGAAATCTTATTTAACTACGGGACATCTAAATTCAATTCTCACCGAAAGTCTGCCAGAAAGATTTACTTACTAAAAAAAAGTTTGCTTTTAATACAACACAATAAAATTTATTCCTAAGTTCTCTTTTAAAGCAGAGATATACACACAGAAAATAATAGCATTTGGGCCCAGTCTAGAATGATACAATAAAAGCAAATAGCATGGTACAGAATTCAGGTATTTTGGCTAACTCATTGACAAAATAGACAACTTTATCTGTTATTGACAATCAGTGATAAGGCCACTGTCATGTTATAGATTAGTCAATACTGTCATATCACTGTTAACATTCAATAATTTAGAGTTCTTTAATTGATAAGGAAAAAATTTACTTCATAAAGAGCAGAGACCATTTTTAAAAACATTCCTGATAATCAGTGGTGATTGCTAAAGATTTTCTGAACCTCAGACCTGTGTTGGTCAGCAGAGCAATATGTCATGCACTGGAACATAACTATAACAGTAGTGTATCTCAAGAATTGCAGAGGAAAGAGAAATTCACGAAGAAAACTAAAAGCTTGTGAGAGAAACAAAACATCCTTAAAATTTGTAAACAAGAAGAAAAATAATAAACACCAAAAAAAATTTTTGTTTTTACTGGGTTAACAGTAAAGAAAGCCTTTGAAAAATTGAGAGTGTGGTGTTGATTTACAATATTCAACAAACCAGAATTGTGCTATTTTTATTACTATACAGTTTGGGTTCAGAGCACCAATTATGCACGATTTGACCCAGGATTCCTAAGACACTAAAAGCAGTCAAGATGCTGAAAACGATGCCTCAGCACAGTGGCTTGGCAGAACATCCTACCATATGTTGGGCTAACCCATTTCTAACTCATACAATGATAGGAAATGATAATCTTTAAGTATTTATAGCACCATAATAAATATGGGGAATGTATGTGGCCACAGAAATATGAGCACAGATAACACAAGAGTTGTGGGTTTTCAGAACTGTCTTCCATTCTTTGGTACACCTCAGACCCACAAATACACAGTGTTCTTTTGAATGTTTGCTTCATTCCCTTTCTTAAACTAAATGGAAATAATAAATTTAAATTTCTAACTAGCTCCTCAATTTTCCTAAAATATCACATTAATTAGAGATATTCCCTTCTATAATTTTTTATAGTCATAAATGTGATCTAATTATAATATCCATAGTGAAAAGATATTAGGAGAGGTTATATTTTTAATTATTGATAAATTCAAAGTTCAAAAATCTTTACGTAGATTTTTAATATACAAAATTTAGAGAAATTATATGCAAATTCATTTCAACTAATGTAGAATTTGTAAGACAGTAGTATTTCAAAAATATTCAATAAAATGTACACCCCAATTCAATAGTCTGACCTAGGATTGATGATCCATTCTCTTACTTTACGGGGTTTGATTTCTAGCATTTTCCCCTAACATGTCTACTTATATATTACCCTTAGCTCTGTACTATTTATTCTCTTAAGTCTATCATGTATTTGGTACCCAGATTGTTACCTTAAAATACATTAAGCTGTATTGGCCTTAAAATTTATGTTTTATGCAAACAAATCTGTGTTCACATATAATAATTTCTTTTTTTGAGATTTATCTATTTATTTTAGAGAGAGCATGCACAAGTGGGAGGAGAGGCAAAGGGAGAGGGAGAAAGAGAATCATCAAGCAGACTCTCCGCTGAGCATGGAGCCCAATGTGGGGCTCAATTCCACAACTCTGAGATCATGACGGAGCAAAAATCAAGATTCACCTGCTTCACTGACAGAGCCACTCAGGCATCCCTACACATAATCATTTCTAAAATACCAACTTCCATGAAATATCATACTAATCATAAAGCTAACAACAGTCTACCTATAGCTTATCTATCTGCTTGGCTATAGAAATGAAAGTCTAAATAACCTTAACACCCTAAATACTTTTAATTGAGGAAATTGCTTCGTTTTGGAATCAAATGTCATTTGAATTATACGTGCATTCTTTGAGGGAAGAAACTTTATATTTATTATATTAGACTGATCTCAGCTATCACAGTGCTTGACACATGGAAACTGTCAGTGTTTCCAACTCTATCTCTTGCTACCACCCTCATTTGCAAAACAATGCCTGAAACATATATTTTGGGATTGAATAAATGGGAATGACAGAAGTTGAAAGGAGTAATGGCAAAATATACATACATACATATATGTGTGTGTGTGTATGTGTGAATGTGTGTGTATTTGACTTCTGGAAGAATAATACGACTCAGTTACAAACTGGAAATAAGACATTAGAGAAAGAAAGGAAAAAAGAAAATGTCAAGGCTTCAGGGCATTTCATGAAGTTTCAAAATTGTTCTCACTGCAGACACCAATTGAAGAGAGAGGTGGTTGGGAAAGGAAGAAGGCTAGAGGTGAGGAAGCTTGTAAAGAGATTCAAACACACCCACAGAGACAAATTACATTGCAAAACTATGCTGTCCTATTAACTAACAAATAGAAATACTTTACATGTAACACTATGCTTTATTCACCCTCTGGGCTAGGGAAAGCACAAACATTAAGGTCATGGCAGTGGAAGAGCAGGTCTAATTATTCTCTTTTCCATCCATGGTTATTCTTGGCTCAAGGGGACAAGCATTCCTTTTTCTTGGATGGATGACACAGCCACTGAAGATTGAGCTCTACAGAGACAGCCTTAAGCATGAATGTTTCCTCATATCTGATCTTTAACCCTGAAGTTCTTCTGCAGCTATATTTTCTAAGACCACAGTACTTAACCGGGTCATCAGAATCAAAGCTAAGATTTGTAGGGCTAAAAATGACAGAATCTTAAGTAGGGTATCCATTTATCTACCTGGTGGTGTTAAGGGCAATTGCAGAAAGAGAAAGAAAATTCAATTTATCATTGAGAAAAAGATGAAAAATCTCCTTTACTGTCTTAAAGTCTCGATAACAGGTGTTTAGACATA
Source organism: Canis aureus (assembly GCF_053574225.1). Lineage (NCBI taxonomy): Eukaryota > Metazoa > Chordata > Mammalia > Carnivora > Canidae > Canis > Canis aureus. Next base: position 11,476,913 of record NC_135643.1, read on the forward strand.
TATTTCCTTCTAAAAAGTAGCAAAGCTTCTTAACTTATATTTTTATATACAGACTTCTTGGTTTAAAATATTCTCATTCAATATTGAGCTCTTTAGAGGAATGGTACTCTATAAGTCTCCTAAATGAGTAAGTGAACTAATTTTACTCTTATATAATTGTTACCTCATATATATATAAATCTCATTTATATAGAGAGAGGCTTATTTTATGAAGTAGCTTTAATTAAACTGAAAGATACTAAAAATTATATGCAAATCTAATTTCAAGTCAAATTCTAATTTAAATTCACCAGGAGCTCATTATTTAAAAGAATCATTTAGTAACTTTATTTCACAATAAGCCTAATCATCATTTCATTTATATTTTATAAAGAAAATAAAATAATGTGATTATTTTATTTTCTTTATAAAATTACATTACAGAGATTTTTGTTACAGAGATTTTTACAGAGATTCCCTCTCTGGAAAATAAATTGAACCAGATAATCCTCTTATTCTTACAGAGTTAGGCAATTTTGTGATTCATTGCTAGTTTTTACATATAAAATGTTTCAACATATTTCCTATGCTTTTGGGGTTGAAGATGGAGTATCTCATTTTATATCTTGATCACTATAAAATGCCTTTTTCTCTCTAACCTCATTTTCTACATTCCCAACTCCTCATATCTTTTTCTCATATTCTCATTAGAACTATTCTAAGTAAATAAATCAATCAAGATGCTAATTAATACTAGTTAGGGAAAATAATTGTGCATATTTTACCTAATTCAATCAATAGGAAAATAGGAAATTTCTTTTGGTGCTGAATGTATATATACATATATATGTACACAAATATTCATATATGTATGAATTCACATATATATACATTTTTTTAGAGCAGTAGTGACTCATCTGAAGAAGATGGAGACGGTGACAGCTCAGAAGAGGAGGAGGAGGAAGAGGTAAGGAATTTCTGCAGGATTTTTTTATAACAAACCAGGCAACATAAAACAAATAGGAAACTAGTCTACTGTAGTCTGGACTTAGCAAACAGCCACTGCCAGTTTACCAACTACCCACAGTCTTCTATTTTGGACAAGGGGAATGTTACTGAAATTAGAATCAACTAAAATTACCTGTTTAAAATACTACTGCAGGTACTTAAAGTTACCTGTAAGAGGTATACAAAAACAAAATGTCTCCATTATAAGTGGAAGAAGTATAAATTCTGATAAAAAGAAAAGAAAATATTATTTATACTTATGTGAACAGAAGACCATGGTAAAAGACAAGTACCTAAATTCAGTACAATACTTGTTTTAAGGAGTGAATTTAAACTCAATTTACAAAGTGGGTAGTATATGAAAAGCTAATCTTATATCCTCTATAACATTATTGTGATTCATCTGTCTTCCCTGACCCACAAAGTAGGGTTTTTCTAAAAGAATGGGAATTTCATGTCCTTTTGTCTAATAATACAATTTATGTTCTTACAGAAATGCAAATACTCAAGATGTATAAATATATATAGCACTATATAGTACTACATATTTTATACACAATACTACATAGTCCTCTATAATACTACAAATTAGTGTAGTTCCTGGCTAAAATTAGTGTAGTTCATGGCTAAAACTCATCTGTATATCTTGGAAACTGTGCTAACATGTTTATAACTGACACTCTTGCTCAAAATACTAATTAGGTACATTTTCCTGGATAGTCAATTATAGCTATCCACTGTTTTGGGGACCTTCTAAATTCAGGTATTCTTAAGTGCTATTTATGAATGGGCAGTAACAGTCAAAAATGGATCATGTATAAACATCTGCTATCTTGAAAACAAAATGGTATGGGAACTTTAAAAGTGACAAATAATTAGTTTGATTTTTTAACCATAAAAGTATCATTTCCCGTACTATAATTTACCCTAATAGCTTAAGGAAGACCTTACAAGAATATCAACCCAGTACCAGGAAAAATGCCACCCACTAAATCCCACAACATTTTGCCCAAAGTTCCACTTAGTAATCTTACATAAGAACTAAGCTGGGGTAATCCATTTAACTACAACTATTTGCTGTACAGTGATCACAAAATTGCCTTGCAAACTAGATTTCCCAATTAGACTACACACCTTTTGGCAATGGTTCTTCATTTGTTATGATGGTAGTTGAGAATGGAGGATGATAAGGACACCTTTAAAACTCTGATGAAATCACACACACTCAGAATCTTGCCAATAATCTTTGAACATTTATCATCCTCCCAAAACTTATCTGCAAATTCCTTATGACCCAGAGGACTGGAGATCATGGGTTTCATCTCTGTTTTGGGGAGAAACAGTGCTGTACCCTTCTTATATCTCCTCATATTGCCTAGCTCAGTTTCTTATACAATATATGGTGCCCAACAAATATCTGGTGGTTTGGTTTCGAAAACTTCAGAGAATAAATACTCCAAACATCATTCATTAAAAGTGATTACAGCAAAGTGGATGAATAAACCTGGAGGCTTCTATCTTGAAGAGATTCTACAACTTCCTTTTCCCCATTTCTTCCCTAAAATGTCATTGACAATTCAGGTTAAATACACAGAGTCCCCAGGAATTGTATTCATATAAGAGGGTGCTTAGACATATTTTCTATTTGGTGGTCAAATATTTTTTTCCATTCCTAAACTATTCAGCCTCACTTTTAAAAAAAAACCTTTTATTTAAATATAATATATACAACACAATTGTCATATGTATATAGGTCATTGAAATTTCAGAAATTGAACACAAGTATAACCAACACCCATATCAAAAAGCAGCACTTGCATCCATTTCATTTTATTAACCAAACCCACAAAGAGCAACTGCTATTTTAAGGCCTAACATATTGGTTTTGCCTTTTTTTTTTTTGTACTATATAAATGGAATCACACTTCATATATTCTTTTGTGCGTGGCCTCTTCCACTCTCAACTTCAAAGATTGATCTATATCGTTCTACAACTGTACATCTTTTTTTTTAAAGATTTTATTTATTCATGTGAGACACACAGAGAGAGGCAGAGACATAGGCAGAGAGAGAAACAGGCTCCATGCAGGGAGCCCGATGTGGGACTCCATCCCTGAACTCTGGGATCACGCCCTGCGCCAAAGGCAGATGCTCAACCGCTGAGCCACACAGGCGTCCCATACAACTGTACATCATTCATTCTCATTGTCAGTATCTCATTACTACCATAATATATTATTCTTCTGTTGATGGGCATTTAGGTAGTTTCCAAGTTTGAGCTATAACAAAGAGTGCTGTTGTAAACATTCTAGTATCCCTTCTTGTGGACATATGCATTTATTTCTGGAGACCATTTTACTTCAAAATAAAACTTCTAAGTCTAAAGGTCTGCATATGTTCAATCTGAATAGAGTCAACCAAAGCAGATGTACTATGCTCGCCTTCTATCAGTACATCAGTTGCTCCATATTCCAGCCAACACTTGTTTCTTTCAGTCATTTTAGTCATTCTAGGGGGTTAATAATACTTTTTTAAAAAGTATTGCTAATTTTCCTATTCAAAAAGATATTTGAGACTTAATACCCATCAACAGACTGACCTGTTTTCTTTTTTAATTCATTGCAACACAATATCCTCAAATAAAGTATCTAAAAAAGAAAGGGCATTGTAGGAGAAAATACAGAAGTTCATGAGTTAAGAGTTTGGATCTTTAATCATGACCTTGCCACTAATGAACTACCATCTATTTGACCTCATGCAAGTTATTCATCTTACTGGATGTCAGGCTTTTCATGTGTAATATGACAGTACAAGACCTAAATTGTATGTTCTATTCTAAGAATCTTTCCTCCTTCTCCTCTGAAAGATTTAGTCTGTTGGAATAAAGCATAAACATGAAAAAATAAATAGTATGGTGTTTGTGGGATATTTGACACAATTAACTTAGAGACTGTTTGGGGGTAGATTCTAGTAGTCCCAAGAGTTTACTGAAATAGTGGAATTTACAAATTTGATGAAATAAACATATTCTTCTTCAGTCACTTTGTTTTAGTAATAAGGCAGGCTAAATCTGGGTTGTGTTTGTTTTATTTTTTAGATTTTTATTCTTCATATACATTTTTATTTTTTCATCTAACATTTTGGTTTAGAACTTGTGGGTTATCTTTTTTTAAGTTTTTATTTAAATTCCAATTAGTTAATATACAAGGTAATATTAGTTCCAAGTGTACAATATAGTGAGTGGTTCAGCACTTCCATACAACACCCAGTGTTCATCACAATTGCCCTCCTTAATCCCCATCACCTATTTAAACCCATCCCACTTACCTCCCCTCTTGCAACCATCAAATTTGTTCCCTATAGTTAAGTCTGTTTCTTGGTTTTCCTTTTTCTTTTCTCCTATGTTCATCTGTTTTATTTCATAAATTCCACATATTAGTGAAACCATATGGTATTTGTCTTTCTCTGGCTTATTTCACTTAGCATAATATTCTTTAGCTCCCTCCACACCATTGTAAATGGCAAGATTTCATTCCTTTTCATATATATATATATATATATATATATATATATATATACACATACATATACATACCACATTTTCTTTATTCATGTTTTAAATTGTTAAAACATAGGATGCCTACTAAAGTGATCTTAGCATCATAATCTCTTTTAAAATACATCGAAATGAATTCAATTTTCCAGTACTCATTCAAAGTAAATTCTATGTGTATGAATTTCTGATTTTTAATATTAGCTATGATTCACATCAGATTAATTCTATTGACAAACAACTGTCTAACAACATAAAGGCCAAGAATAAAATGTTAAATAAAATTATAGTAATATTAGTAGGATTATAATAAGCATTCTTTTGAGGAGTATTAATTTTTTAAAAACATCTTCATGTAATCAGATACTACTAAAGATCTTTTGGAGTGTTTAGTTTCTTCAATTCATGATAAAATTGATTGTGTGTCAAATGCTTAAAATCTTCTGAATACTCCATACAATACAGAACTGGCTTATATACTGGCAGATGAATTTTGAATTAAATGTGTTTTCTTGTCTACATACTTGAAATTCAATGAAATATATTCACTTCAGTAAATAAGACATGCAATCAATTTGTTTGAAGAGAGGGATTTCCATAAAAGTTCATTCTGAAAAAAAATATCCTAGGCATAGTGTGAACATTCATATAAATCATCCTCATCATCAAAAACATCATAGTGCATTATAAAGGGCTCAGCTTTTTAAATTAGAAAGATACAGCTTCATTACATATGATAAGACCTTTAACAAGTATTTAACTTTTCTGAGCTCACTTTCCCTTTCTAAAGAGAACAATAATCCTTCTTACAAGCCTACTATAAAAAATAAGAAAAATAGGTATAAGTTCTCAGCTGATTTGTCAGCATATGTAAGAATCCGTTTACTACCATGTTGTAATAGTATTGATAAGACTTTAAGAGCCCAAGGCATGTAGAATACCACATACTCAGATATGCTGAAATTATTACATAAATATTTTTTATTGATTAAATAGAATACAGAAATGTCTAAAACAGACTATGGTGAGGTAAATAGAATAACTTTGAGTTGAGTTCTAAGCAGTGAAAAGTGCAAATGGCATAAGAGGAATTAAAACTATTAGCATTAGGTGATGAACTGGCTGAGGAATATAATGTTTATCTCAATAATGACTCATGACTCCAACAAATTTTGAGTTCTCTTCTAGCTAAAATAACTTTTCTTGCTCTGGATATTTTCACCAGGAGACTTCAAATGAGGAAGAAAATAATGAAGAGAATGCAAATTCTGATGAAAATGAAGATGAATCCGACGCTGAGAACTCTACCCTCTCTGCTACACCTGGCTATGGAGAGGAGATCACACCCGGAACAGGGTACATAGGTCTAGCTGCAATCCAACTTCCCAAAAAGGTAATAATTCCTCAAAAATGTTAAATCTGATTTCATTTTTTTACTGAAATCTACAATCACCCTGACACTAAACACAGGGTATTTCATATCAACTTGTTGAAAAAGCAAGAGCAGGTTCAATTTCCCCATTTACAAATAAGGAAAGATATTTTCCCAGGCAAGTTCTCATCCCATGTTGTTACACTGACTTCCTACATTATAACAGAAGACTAAGGGCAAGCATCTTAGCAATGAATAAAAGGTCCTGAAAGATGCCACTGCATTTCAGGGAAGAGGATCCCAAGACAAAGTGAATAGCAAAGCTACAGGAAACCATCTCCCACTCAGAAAGCATATTTATCGAGTACATTTTTCTCCATCAAAACTCAATAACAAAGGTACTAATTCTGAATTTTTAAAATACTCATCAAATTTTTTGTAAGTTAAACTGGCTTCAATTAAAAAATACATCTAGAACAAGACCATAGGTATATCCTGTGTTGAATGAATGATCTTAAGTTTTTACATTTTCACACCTAGATCTGAATTCTTTCAAACTTTTCTTTACAGGCTGGGGATATAAGACACAAGGCTACAAAAGAGGAGGAAAGTGATGAAGAAGAAGAAGAGGAAGATGAAGAAAATGAAGAAAATGAAGCAGAAGTGGATGAAAATGGGCAAGGTATAAACAGCACCAGCAGCAACAGCACAGAGGCAGAAAATGGCAATGGTAGCAGTGATGGAGACAATGGAGAAGGTGAAGAAGAAAGTGTCACTGAAGCCCATTCAGAAGGAACCACAGAGGCTGGAAAGCAGAACAATGGTGGCTCTAAGACAACACTCTCTCCAGATGGTGGGTTTGAACCTACAACTCCACCACCAGAGCTCTACGGGACTACCACCCGACCATCTGGGGAAGCCACCCCCAATGGATATGAGGAAGAGTATGAACAAACAGGCACCAATGAATATGACAATGGATATGAAGTCTATGAAAGTGAGAATGGAGAACCTCGTGGGGATAACTATCGAGCCTATGAAGATGAGTACAGCTACTATAAAGGGCACAGCTATGACAGCTATGATGGTCAAGATTACTACTACCACCACCAGTGAAGGCTCAGCCTGGGATGAATTCATCCATTCTGGCATTTCATGTGGCTACCATTTTCAAAGTTCAACTCAGGAAGGTGCAATATAACAAATGTGCATATTATAATGTGGAATGGTGCTACTATTCCAAAGTAATTTCTGTAATTGCTTCTGTTGCTTTTCCCTGGTATGTTATTGAAAGCTTATTGTAAATCAGGGCATTTAAACTAATCTAAGATTGAGTTCAATTAAGTGTTTTGAGTTTGTAGTTCTATAAATAGTATTTTTAATATGTTTGTACTATTATTATCTGCTAAAACTACTCTTCATGCAAGTGCTTCTACGAATTAACATTAATGACACTATATACAAAATATGTGTAGTTCTTTAATCATACTACCTAACACTGTATATTATGTTTAATCACCATCATCATCTATTTTTATGTGATCTTTATGTATCTATGGATTTTATCACAAATAAAATGCAAACCTTCAAAAATGTTATAATAAAGAAAAAAAAGATTCAGAATTGAAAAAGATGAGTCCGGGAGGGAGCAAGTGAGCTAATGGATTTATCCACTTATTTATCCAGCTTATTTCCACTATGGTTTAAGACTCAGAATAACTATAAGTATTTTGTCATGGATAAATCTACATAACTAAGATTTTGACCTGCTTGTGGGCATAGTCAACCATACATATCAGGAGAATAAATGGCTTTTGTTAGAGTTGCTAGATTTAACAAAGATTTAGGATGTCTAGTTAAATATGAATTTCAGATAAACAATGAAGAACTTCTTTTTAAAAAAATTTTTTTTATTTATTTATGATAGTCACACAGAGAGAGAGAGAGAGGCAGAGACACAGGCAGAGGGAGAAGCAGGCTCCATGCACCGGGAGCCCGACGCAGGATTCGACCCCGGGTCCCCAGGATGGCGCCCTGGGCCAAAGGCAGGTGCCAAACCGCTGCGCCACCCAGGGTTCCCAAAAAACTTCTTAATATAAGTATGCTCCGTGCACTATTTGGCCTCTATGAATTATTTGGGATATACTTATGCTAAACAAATCACTCTATCTATCTAAAATTCAAATTTAATAGAATACTCTATTTTGTATCTGGCAACCCTACTCCTACTTGATTTGGTTTTAGGTGGGGTGGGAAGTGGGATGGAGTAGAAACTTCTTACACATACACACACGCACACCATTAAAAAGTGGTTGCAGGTATCATGACATCATGATGCTTTACACCTAAATTCTTCAGTACTTATAAAAATAAAAAATTCGGGCAGCCCTGGTGGCTCAGCGGTTTAGCGCCGCCTGCAGCCCAGGGCATGATCCTGGAGATCCGGGATAGAGTCCCACATCGGGCTCCCTGCATGGAGTCTGCTTCTTCCTCTGCCTGTGTCTCTGCCTCTCTCTCACTCTCTCTCTCTCTCTCTCTCCATCTCTATGAATAAATAAATAAAATCTTAAAAAAAAAATAAAAAATTCTTCTACATAACCACAATACCATTCTCATTCTCATTCTAAAAAAATTAAACACTGCTATGATAGTATTTTATAATATACAGATCATATTCACATTTTCCCAATTCTAATAATATCATGGATTACTAACTCATTTAATCCTCACAAAACTCTATCAGGTAGGTATCTTTGTCATCCCCTATTTTATTGATAAAGGAACTGAGTCAGGCACAAAGAGACATACAGCTTGCACAAGGTCACAAGTGGCAAAGCTGAGGGTAAAGGCAGACCGGTTTTGGAATCTGTGCTCTTTGCCATTATGCTATATTTATTAGTGTTTATTTATCAGTAATGGATGTTGGAGCCATAAATGAGCAGGAAATCTCTAATGATAATACTGCTGAAAAATGAGATTTGTCCTATATTACAATTTTCTTAGAACCAGCCAGGTTTTATTACTTGAGCCCTAAAGAATCTTTCCAAAGCAGTGGTCTTCTCATATTTTGGCATATATATTGTGCAAAGTGCATGAACTCTGGAGTTAGATGTTATTAAGAGTAAATAAATATCCTTCTTTAGTCCTCATCACCTCATCTCTTGCACGTGGAGTGTACTCAGCAGTTACTGTTCAGAGCCTCACATGTTAATGAAGTGCTCAAAATCATCACCTCTCTCCTCTCCACTCCCCTCCCTTTCTCCATCTTAACACTTGGGTGCATCCGATTGTTATAGAATTACCTGGTCCTTTATAATCCATAAAACATTTTTTTTTCTTGCCCTAACGTATCTTTGTAAACAAAAGTGTTTGATGAGATTGAGGCCTTGGGAACAGTGTAATCAATACTTTTTATTAGACAATATAGGTAATCTTATTTATTTGTGACTTACTGTCACAAACTATCTCAACATGATCATAGAATCATCAAATCTTAGATTTGAAAAATATCTTCAAAATCTGTGAAGTTTATTTATTAATATTCCAATGTTATTACCTTTTTCAGCAAAATTAGTTAATCTTTTCTGTTATGGTTTCTTCTTCCTTTGCTTTGGGCTTATGGAATGGGGGTGTCTGCTCTGTAGTCTTCCACCTCAGGGATTTGAGCCCTCTCACTTTAATTCCACCATTGCTCCAAGCATCCAGGAGTTTCCTTTAAACTAGTGGGGAATTTTTTGGAGAACTATGGCAAGAGGTTCACTCAGAGTAGGTCATGGCTGCAGAGGAAAGATTCACAGCCTAGCCAAGACACCAAATGAATGGGTAGTCTTATGGTGAGAACTATAGTTGGTTAACTACCTGGGCCTAGATGAAGGCAACATGATGTTCTTGGATAAAGACTAGGGAGTAGATTGGTAAAAGCTGATACTTAACCCAGCTCTTGGGCATCCCAACAATGACCCTTACAGTAATTCTGTCAGTCATATCATGCAAAATTTTCTTCATGGAAGGCCTCCTCATCAAAAAATGTTTCCTACTTAGGACCATGTTAGAGTTCCAGACTCCTTCTGCCATCCTAGCCAGCTAGCCTCCCTGGTCTCTTGCTTCAAATTCCCTTCTCCTTTCCAACAAAAGTTTTATTTTCTATATTCCTTGATAGTACCCACTGATGGTCCATCTCATCTGGCAGATGATGAGAATTCAAATTATTTGGAAAAAAAGGGGGAGTATTTTTATTCCTCCCAGGGAAAGATAATCCTTCTCCTGAGAATCAATCAAATGACTCCTCTGAGTAGAGAAAAGATAAAAAATTAAAGAAGTTATGTTTGCATTTGGGGGTGGGGGGAATCAAATTTATCTTTATTTTTTTTCTTTTTTTTTTTTAATTTTTTATTGGTGTTCAATTTACTAACATACAGAATAACCCCCAGTGCCCGTCACCCATTCACTCCCACCGCCCGCCCTCCTCCCCTTCTACCACCCCTAAAGTTTATCTTTATATCTTCCTATCCACAGAAAATTCTTTTGCTATTGTTAACTTGTAGAAACCACTCTGTAGCTGTGGTAAAGATCACAGATGCTTATAATACCTGTTCTCCTTTCTCTCTCTGAGTAACAGAACCCTGGTTTTTAAGCTGGGCCTGTGGCTACAGAGCAAATTCTAATTTCTTTCACTTTCATTGGAGCTAGATGTGGTCATTCAATTTAAGTTCTGTCCATGCGTACCTTGGATGTGTACCATTTCTTGGTTGTCTTCCTAAAGAGAAGTATTATTCTCTTCCCCTTTCTCCAATTTCTCTCTCCTACTGGTTGGAATTCAACAATGATGGTAAGCCATCTATGACAGTGTGCATGAAGCAATAATCTCTGGATGGCAAGGTGCCAAGACAGAAAAAGTCTGTATCAGACCAGCCTTGGACACCTACCTCTGCAAATAAACTTCTGTTCTCTTTTAGTCATTGTGATCGGGTATCTGTTATTTACATGCAAATTATCCTAACTCAGTAGTTCTCAAAGCATAGTCAACAGATCAGTAGCAGCAACATCAGAAATGCAGATTCTAGTGCACCTCCCAAGACTCACTCAATGAGAGACTGGGAGTGGACAGGTGATTCCTGTGTACTTTAAAGTTTGAGAACCACTATTTTCATTAATATAGTAGTTAATGCTTATTATACACTTACTGTATGTCAGTTTTAGTCTAAGCATTTTACATATTTTACCTCATTTTTACATGTATTACCTCATTCTCAACAATTACTAAAAGTCTACTACATTTTGTAGGTAAGAAAACTGAGTTACAAAGACATTTAGTAACTTGCCTGAGATGATGCACTTGCTAAGTGGAGGAAAGGAATCTGCTCCAAAGTCCACACCCCATATATCTCTCACAGCTTCGTTCTTTATAGAGAAAAATCACCCTGTTAAGATAAGTGAATTTAACTGGGAATCAGAAGAGGAAATTTTGCATAAGAGTACATATAACAACCCTATGTTTTCACTACTTTGCCCTTTGGTATTAATAAGAAGATATAATTTTATGGGTTTCACATCATACTCGGGTGATCAAAGAAGGTTCTCTTTAAGAACAGAGACTATTAGTAAACAAGGAAAATATACTTTCATGCTGTTGTCAAAATAGGACAAAACTTTGTCCCTTGTCAAGCAGTAAAGCATTCCTCAAAAGGCAATGTAATTGGTAACAGGGCCATGAGAATCTCAACTGCATCTGCTAGGTTTGCATGTCACAATTCGACTGATTCAGCCAGTAGGGAGACAATGAGCTCAAGTGGAGTCAAACAGTTTATGACTTTCACAGAGAGCAAAAGCAGTATCAGCATGATGTCAGCTCTCTGTATTGCTGGCCCCACAGGATGACACTGAGCCGAAGGGGCCAAATGACAGCAGAGGTAGTAGGTCATTCCGTTGTTGAGGAGCCAGCTCTCACCTATGGCTAAGTAGAGAGACTTACAAAGAGATCTGCAGTTGAGCCCTAAACAGGAGAGGCTGAAAGTCCTATGCCTAACTGAAATCAGGAAGATGGATGAGAAATAGCCTTGTGACCAACTCTGAGAAGATGGAGAAGTGGGAAAGGAACTGCCCCTGGAATACCTGTACCAGGCGGCTTATCACTCCTTGCTCCAAGAGGAATCACAGGGCACTTGGCCAAGACTCAGGTCAGAATGAAGTCAACCTTTGCCCATGTGGTCCATATGGAGACATGCCAGGTTGTCAGGAAGTGGCAGCAGAGCTCTTCCCCTACATCTTCTTCCAGATCCCAAAGTTTGGGAGGCTTATGAGTTTCTTGGATCATTGAAAGAAAGCTGGCCACAGAGGGTAGTTTAGATAAACTAAGAAAGGTCTTAGGGCATGAGGAAGATTACTTCTGCAAGATGATCCTGCCGACATGCAGGCCCTCACCAGGCAATGGTACACTAAAAGTCTTCTCATCCCAGGCCATGCTGTGGAAGTGGATGGTCTGTGGTTATTAGTGTGGCCACAAGGCAGCTGCATCTTGTCACTTCTCTACATCAAGGCATGGAAACTACTTCTGCACTCCTTTGGATCTGATGGCTTTGACCAATATAATTACAATGTCTCCATAACAATTCCAAGCTTAGCTCACAAAACTGGCCTAACAACTTCTGCTGTCTGCTCAAGTCCTGGAACTCATGAAATATAAGACAGAAGAGACCCCCTGAGAAAGAATAGAATAGAATAGAATGTAATTTGCATGGGAATTTTTATTCTTAAGCCAACAAATCCAGTTAATGAGATTTTAGCCCACCAAGTATTTTAAAGTGCTGAGCCACTGTAAATAAAGTTTTTAAAAATAAAGTATTTTAAAGTGCTGAGCCTATTCTACCAGAGAGAAAGGTCTGGAATATGGAGAAGCACCAAGGCATCATCTTAGATAGACAGCTCAGTCATGTCTTTGGATAACTTTGGATAAAATTTTGTACTTTCCCCACTCTGAATGTTCCAAATGAGAGATCCCAAGTGAGGACCTCATTGCTAACCCAAATCACGCTACAGAATACTGAAAGAAAGTAATATATTGGTGTTTTAAACCATTAAGTTTCAAGGTGGTTTGTTTCATAGCAATAAGTAACTGGAACAGGAAATGACAAAGAGAAAATCTGGGTTCATAAGAATTAAGAAAGTCATCAGAGAAAAGCTAAAATAAAATACTATCACAATGCAGATAAACTTGATGTTAAAAACTAAATACTGAGAGGACTAGATATGCTCCAATTTGGTAAGAAAATATTAGTATGTGCCCAATGCAATGAATAACTAGCTGGTAAAAGTTGTCATGTTCTTTCTTCTAAGGAGAAGATTCTTAGTCCTGAAAAACAAAACGGCAACCTCTGAAAAACACTATTTTGAGAATGAGAGATATTTCCCCCTTGAGGTAACACAACAAAGTTTTACAGCCACTTCCAGCGATGTCACCATGTCCTGAAGGAAAGGCTGGTATCATTATAATTATATTTTAACTACATCCTCTGAGTTACATTTTAAGGTGTAATAAGACATCTTTCTAATATAAAAATAAAAGTAAATTATATTGACATGTCTTCTCTTTGCTAGTAATAGCTGAATGAGTAAACAAATAGCCTAGAGAAATGAACACAGCTAGCTTCATGCTGTTCTGTGACCCGCCGTGGTTCCATATCTGGCTGAAATTTTTATGTACTTCTGTTGAAATTCTCAAATACTGAGAGAAAAAAATAAAAACTAAAAATAAAAATAATTTTAGGGTAGATGAAAAAGTTGGTTGCAAGTGATGTTTTAGAAAAAGTGACCTTTTTTTAAATTCAAGATGAATATTGATATACACATGAATGAACATAACAGAAACATTTTCTTCTGCTAAACACAGGGTAAGACCCAGCACACCCATTCTGGACTCTGTTCTGAAGATCAAGGGCAAATAAATATTTCTATGAAAAGCCTAAAGCCTTAACAAATTTTTAAGGGTCTATCTAATCCCAACACTGTAATAACTCCCCACGGATTCTGGAGGAGAAATGTACATTTGTTGTGTATGTAAATTAAAAAAAAAAGAATTACTACACATATGATATACTATATATATAATATACTATATACATTATATATAGATATATTTCTCCCCCTCTCTCTCCCTTTCTCTATCTATATGATGTTTACCCCTAATTTCCTAAGATGATACAGAGAAACGTGTTGCATAATAGTGTTAAAAATAAACTAGGGACCAAAATCCCAGAAGGTAAAACTATTTACTATAATATTTTTAAAAATATATATACACTAAAGCAATTGGGCCTAGAGTACAACTACAGGGAAGATAGGTGTAACATTCCAGAAATAAATGGGAACACAAAACAAAACAACTAAAACCTTGTGTAGATTCCTAGCTAATTAACATTTTATAGGATTGCTCTTACTCAAGTGAAGCGTAAGAAATGAAAAGGACACCACAAAATGCAACATGTTGAATGGACTACTTTCATCTTAAAATCTATTTGAGGAGCAACTCTGGGACACTGTGACCCAGGAAGGCCAGGCAAGGTACAAAATCTAAAATGAAGGTGCTGGGATCCCTGGGTGGCGCAGCGGTTTGGCGCCTGCCTTTGGCCCAGGGCGCGATCCTGGAGACCCGGGATCGAATCCCACGTCGGGCTCCCGGTGCATGGAGCCTGCTTCTCCCTCTGCCTGTGTCTCTGCCTCTCTCTCTCTCTCTGTGACTATCATGAATAAATAAATAAAATCTTTAAAAAAATAAAATAAAATAAAATAAAACGAAGGTGCCCATTCTTGAACCATCAGCCAAAAACCAGAAGAAAATCCAGGTGTCCATTTCTTGTCTTCTCTATTGCTTCCTAGTTGTATTTTGTTTTCCAGTTAAATAGGGATGGTGCGAGGATAAACTTTTTTTTTTTTTTTTAACAGAACATTGTTCTTTATCTTTGGTTATTCACTCCTAACAAATGTTATGGCAAAACTGTTTATGACACAAAAATGTTTAGAAAACTTATGCTGAGTTTTTGTAGTTCAAGCTTAACTCAGGGGGCGTCAAGAGGATAGAAGTAACACCTCAACTTCACAGAACTTTAGCAAACAATCTTTCTTGGTTTTCCCCCTCCCTTATCCCACCCCTGCTGCAGTTTCTTCTCTGCAACCTTAAAACCAGAATAGGCTACTTTTTCTTTTGTCAATTGTAGGTTCTAAATTTGAGGCCTAAGTTGATTTTTTTTTTTTTTTTGAAGCTTTGAATTCACTTTGGGAGCATATATATTTAGCTACTGCCAGTTTACTCCTTGCTAGGACTAGTAGCTAAGCAATTTTTTTCTCTTAAAGTTCACTGAATTTTCTCTTACTGAACACAGATACCTCTAGATAGAAATAAACATTTTCCTGTCAGTGCCATAAAGGAGAAATACCTTACAGCTTCTAGGCAGCTAGGCCCTGAGCATCTCTGCAGCGAGCGTATCCTCCGTAAGCATTTTGATGGGGTAACTAATTGACCATAAAGCAACTGTGCCGTAAAAGATACAATTATGAAAAACAATAGGGGCATTCATTAAAGAGGGCATAACGAAACATGAAAAATGAGTAACAAAAGTGAAAACACTTTGTTAAGAAATACAAAATATTGAGTACATTCAAAATGTATAGGACAGATTTGGGGCAGTGCTGCACAAACAACCGATTTTATTTCATGGATTATAACTAAACCTTTGTCTTCAAAGTCCTTCACTCACAATATTATACTTTTTTCCTTTCTTTTTTTTTTTTTCTTGATGATTCATTTCCTCATTTAGGCATTACACTTTTTCTTTTTTCACTAAAATTTCTTCCTTCATTAAAAAAGTATTGGGGGTGCCTGGGTGGCTCAGCTGGCTTGGTTAAGCATTGGACTCCTTTTTTTTTTTTTTTTTTAAGCATTGGACTCTTGATTTTAGTTCAGGTCCTGATCACCAGGTTGTGGGATGGAGCACCTCCCCCCACCAAAATCAGGGGCATTAGGGAGTCTGGTTGAGTTTCTCTCTGCTCATCAGAGAATCAAGTTGAGTTTCTCTCCCTCTCCCTCTCCATCTGCTCCTTCCCCTTGTGCTTGCGGGTGCAAGCAAGTACTCTCTCTCTCAAATAAATAAAACTTAAAATAAAAAAACATAGAGAAGTATCAGTTTCTAAATACTAGGATGCATATTTGTAATTGAGCTTTGTGTCCCCTTGTGAAAGCCTTCTACACTGTTGTTTGTTCTTGCCATATTGTCACATGCCCACTAGTAGATGTCCCTAAGTTCTACAGGAAATGTGGGTTCAAAATTCTGCACCATTATATAGACCATTATGAGGGTAAGGTTTATATAATATAAAAATGGGAGTATTGTATCAATGGAGAAATCAAATCGAACTCTTAAGCCAAACTGTTAACCAGTTATTTTTTATCTTTTATGACAAAATTGCTTTACAGCCAATTCCTTGTGTTGTGAAAATATTTATTTATTTATTTTGTGTGAAAATATTTATAAGGAAAATTCTTGCAGCAAAGGTATCTGTGGCAAAGATGCTTACAATGAAAATACCAGACACATCTCTTACCAATGAAAATACCAGACACATCTCTTACCAATAATTATTATTATTATTTCAATGTTTCTCCCAAAACCACTGCTTTTGCAGTTTCCCCCATATCAATAAAAGGCAACTGCATTTGTCTAGTTGCTCACACCAAAAATCTTTAGATTCACCCTTGAGTCCTGATTTTCTCTCACAGCCCACATGTGGTATGTCATTGAATCCTATTGGCTTTACTTTCAAAATATATCCAGAACTTGACCAGTTCCCCCAATCCCTTCTGCCATCACTGATTGAAGTCCTAATCATGGTTTGCCTGGATTACCTCAAGGTCTTCCAAGCCCATCTCTGCCTTTTCCTATTTCAATTACTCTGCAGTTACAGCTCTGCTCAAAGCTGCCAAGGGTTCTTTCTCACTCAGGGTAAAGTCAAGAGCCTTGCAATGATCTATAGGCCCCATGCCATCTGCCACCTACTACCCTTTTGACCTCATTTCCTGCTATTCACTTCATTTAGTCTTTCCAGTCAAAAGGTCCTCTTCTCTGTTCCTGGAACAAGTCAACACACTCTCGTCTCTGGGGCTCTCCTCCTCCTCTTCCTTCTACTTGGAATGCTCTTCCCCTAGATGCCATGTGTTTACAGGTCTTTACTCGTAAAGAGCCTCCTTCTCGGTGAGGCCTTCCCAGGTATCCCTATCTAGTATTTCAACTCAGTGTCCCCATGTCCCCACCCCCAGTGCTTGTTATTCCTCTCCTTGCAATACTTTTTTTTGTTATATGTAGTCTATGTCACTATCTACATCATATATATTACTTATTTATTTTATTTGTTGTCAGTCTCCCCACCAAATTATAAACTCCATGAATACAGGGATTTTCTTTCCTGTCCGCTTTGCTTACTGCTGCTTCCCCAGTGTCTGTCACATAATAAGCACTCATAACACATTTTTGTTAAATGTTGCTGAATTTAATACAGACTAAGTTGAAATTATAAACTTTCTACACAAAAAGTTAGCTAAAATTTTTCCACTTATGAACATGTTAGTTATTCAAAGTCCTAATTAATAGTTCTGAAATCAGTTTTAATTACCTGACAACATCATACACCAAACTAAGGTATTTATATTTTCTGTTTATCCTACTTTCTGGAACATTTGATAGCAGCTTTTCACCACAAAAACATTTTTAGATTAAAATTACTTTGCCCCCTATGGTTATCTGTGGGCACTGGTAACAAATTGTTTGCTAGTGCTAAGTAAGTCTATGCTGATTGGCCATTGGGAACTCTAACAAACTTTAAATTTCAGCAAAATTTGCCCAGAGACTGCTAATCCCGTGGAAGAAGCCAAGTATTCTGAAGGTAAAATATATCAGGTAATTTGGCTCTCTTGATATTCTTGATAGCAAATAATAATTTTATAATGTAGTTATAAAATATACATTTTCAAGATATATGCCATCCAGGTAGGGAGACTGCTTTTGAAAATAAATATATATTGAAAGTATTCTCTACTCAACACAATGGTATAATTTTTAGTGCTTTGTTTTATAAAACATAAAATGTGTTTTTATAAAATATAAAATGTGTTACTAAGTTCTGGAAATTATCCACTAAAATTGATACCTTGGTAGCAACTTCCTCTTTGATTTAAGTGTTAGCATTATCAAGATCCACCATAATTCAAAGAGTCTAATTTTTTCTATACCTTCATTTATAAACCAGAATAAGGATAATATAAGCATATTCATAGTTTTATATGCAGATATTTGAATATGCATAGTTATTCACGCAGATATTTCTACTGATGAGCAGTAAGTCATTTGATAAATGACTTGTATTGTCTTGATCTCTAAAATATGTGGATGGCTAAATTATAGTTAGGTTTAAGGTCATGAAAATTATATTGTTTAGAAACAAATAGCCTAGAGTTTTTAGAATATATTTAATAGTTACATTATTTCTCCAAATAAAAATTTTTACCTTGAAATGTTTAAAGATTGCAACAGCATTTAGATTATTATTCCCATTAAAAGTGTTTTCTCCAAATAATCTCAAAGAGTGGTATAAATTTTTTATTCTCGAATTCGTTCTATATGTCTGGGTGGTAGTCAGAAAAATACCTAATATTCATCAAAACCAACAGATTAATAATCCACTATTATATTGACTTTTTTTTTCAATAATGGCTACTTAATGTAAATGAGCTCACTAGCTCCTCTTAGTATTCACCAAAGTATAAATATGTACCTTTATCCATAGCTAAATATTAATGTTTAAGCATAATTTTGTTGAGCTCAATATAAAATATTATTTGCCTTTAAATCAACTACATGTAGATTTTTCTGTAATAAAATGAAAGAATAGAAACTTATTCAAGATGGCATAGAGTCTTCATTATGATTACTGGCTCTATAGTTACATTGCTTGGATACTAATCCCAGTTATACCTCTCAATACCTGGGAATTCTGAGGCAAATTATTTGACTTTCTATTTCCTATTCTAAAACAAGACTAGTAACACCATCTAACTCATAGGGTTGTGGTGAGGCTCAATTAATTGAATATATGCAAAATTTTTAGAAGAGTGGTTAGCTCATTTTAGTATTTAGTAAATTTTAGCTATTAATATAAGGATTACACAAATTGTTTCACTCTGCAGCCTATGGATGGCTTCTAGCCCAGATAAATTGCTAATGAATATAAGGATATAGATTAGGGGATCTTACTGGCAGCAGACAAAATTATTTATTCCTCACAGTAAGCCTGCTTTGCTGGCACTCATGTAGAGTCTGTTATGAGTTCTTACACTAACTTGATACTATTATGAATTATACAATAATAAAATTAAATGATCTCTAAAAACGAAAGGGAAAAGTTTGAGCTGATAATAGAGCAAGTAAATGTATCTATAAAATTCATTTCTATCTCCTGACTTCATTGTTTTAATAATATTGGACAATTTTCACTTTCACACAGAATAATTACATATGAAGGCTCTTAGATTAAAATATCTACATTTGGTTATAAACTATATACATGGTTTTTTTAAAACAAGGAAACGGACTACTGGGAGAAGGATGTTTGTATATATTTTTGTATTTTATTTATTCTTAAGACTTCAGTTCATAATTGGCAATATTTTAGGGTAAAATTTTATTGTCTTTTTGCAGAGAGTCTCAGAGATGCAAACTGTCTGTTTGGGACTGCTTCTTTTCAGCGTGACTTGGGCAGCACCAGTAAGCATTTACGAATTCAGTTATGCATCATATTATCTCTTGCTCTCATTATTTCTCTAAGCAATGTTTCTTTCTTTTTTTCTTTTCCCCCCCCCTTTTTTTTTTTAGTTAGTAAGCCTTACCTAGTTTAGTTGCAAGAAAGTACCAAGCAAAAAGAAAGCATACAGCACTTGACACAAATGTCTATTACCAAGGAGGGCCTCAATAAATATGTGCTGAATTATAAAATGTCAACATACTGCTTTTCAAGAAGTGCCACCAAGAGTATTTTTGAAAATCAATAGCCAGTCATAGTGTTTCAAATCAACTATTGTTAATGAGTAAATGCTCAGAGACCAAATTATAACACGTCTAAAGAACTTTCACTGTTTTACTAAAAACTGAAAAAAATTGGACTTGGCTGTTTTAAAGCTGACAACTAGATTTTGTAAATACCTGGCAATGGAAAGAAACCAGACCCTTTCTGTAATTCTTGTAAGACCCCAACACTGAAATCGTGCTAATGATTTTTCTCTTCAACAGCAAGGCTAAAGATGGGAAGAAGGACTTTTAAGCTTAACATAAATTGAGCTGCAATTTCCTTTTGTGTCTTTTCTTCCTTCTGATTCACTCAGATGAGTACTCAGGATGTGACTAAATTATCTTGTGAAAATGCTGAGTGTTACTGATATTTTTTGCAGTGCAGACATAGTGCTAATTAGATAATGTCTGAAAAGCATCCTAGCTTTTCAGAACCATTTCAGTTGGGGAGCATGGAAACAAGTAGTCATTCTGTTGCCGGAAGTACTTAAATATAGGTCCTGAGCCAGTGAGTGACTAGCTGGGTGACCCAGTGATGAGCATAAACCATGCCATCTAGCGAGGACAGCAGAAATTGAGGAAAGCATGGACCTTCTTAGCGCATATCCTTTGATAGTCTTGTGGTGGGCCATACTGCCTAAAATAGACATCTGCCAGGCCCCATCCACACAACTCAGCTCAATCACGACCACAGAGGCATGTGCTTAGGCATGAGGAGAATTGAGTGGGTCCTGCTGACTCAGCTCAATCCCACCAGCTGAGGATGAATCTATTTAAGCAACACATTCCAAAGAACAGCTGGAATGGCACCTTCTGACCATTTTCCAGTAAATGCTATGTCAGTATCAATCCAGTGACCACTGATCAAGAGAAGGTGCCAGCATTCTTCTGCAGAGGGAGACAATGCCTTCTCCATTACAAGGCCACAGTCAAATGTGGGAGAACTGCAAAATGGGGGTCGGGGGAGAGGCGAGGGCTGCATATTGCAGATGAAAGAGGCTCAACAAGGACATAGAGACAAAATTTGGGATTATGAATGGCTAAATGTGATGTTTCCTCTCAGATATATAGATTCCCTTTAGTCAATTACCTAAATTATTAATAGATTGTGGTATCAGAAATTAGAATATATTGAGTCATTTACATCTCTTTTGGAATTATAATCCAAATTCAAACTGTAGGAGAACAAAAGATTTCCTCAACCTTCTTTGGGTTCATGGCTCCGGTCAGAAAATTAAACTGACAAAGACAGATTAACAAGAGAAAAGCATACGAATGTTACTAAATTTCTATATGCACACGGGAGCTGTCACAAGAGAATGAAGAGTCAAAGAGGTGACCAAAGCAGGAAACTTTTATATCTTTTAGACAAGGAAACAGTAAATTTGTAAAAAATTGATAAGACAAAGGGATTTAGGCTGAGGGTAGTCCAACTAAAGCTAGGTAGTCTTTACATTTCTTAATGAGAAGATGAGGATTAGTCTAACAAAATTTGTTTGTGGATTCCTCTGGTGTCATCCCTGAACTGATGAAAGCCGCTCTTCAGGAACAGGACAATTTGTTTCCTACCTTTAGGCAGAAAAGAGGGAACTTTTTCTACATTTATGACTTAATTGCCTTCAGTTCAAAATAATTTTTATGTCAAAGAAGCATATTTTAGGGGTGATATTCTGGTTTCCTTCAAAAACAAAATTTGAAGAAAACAAAAGGTGGATATTGGACCATGCAATTCAATTATATTTATCAACATGCAGTTAGACTACAGACTTTGTTATAAGCTACTTTGTTGTAAGTTCATGACTTATTATTGCAAACTTTATGAAGGTTCTCTATACTATCAAGTATGTTTTTAATTCATGTGTGTGTGTGTTCTATGAGAAGATGCCAAATACCCCAAACCATCATTTTTTCTCTTGCTTAATATCTACCCATCTCATTTTTATGTTTTCTCTTTCCTACAGCACCATATTCAGAATTATTTTCACTGTTTTGATATTTTTGAGAATTGACTCTATGATCTAAACTTACATAAGAACCAACATAAGAAAAAGTCAATCATGGATAGAATTATAAAATATGCCTTAAAGGTACTTAATGTAAAATTCAGGAACATTTCCTCTTATTATTAAAGATGATTTTTTTGGCATACAGCAGGCCATTTAAAAATCTATTTTAACCCTGGGAATTTGAGACTAAGGATTTGCTTACAATATCTCTTTTACAATATATCTTCTACTACTTCTACCAGCTGTTTAAGTGTAGACAATTTTGTTTCTTCTACTGCCTGTCTCACGGGGGTTATTAGGGGAATCAGATAAGATTATATATACAAAAGTAGTTTACAAACTGTAAAGTGCTATGTAAATATAAGGTGTTACTGACAAACCATTTTTGTTTCTAGAATATAATGGAATGTTAGGCAGATCTGCCTTGGAGACAAGCCAACAGGGTACTTTTACTAAAGTTTTGAGTTTATTTCTAAGACAATTTTATCAGTTAGGGTCCAGTCAGGAAAATAAAATTAAAATAAAACAAAACTCTCATGATAGGCAGTTCAATAGAGAAATTTTATTTGGAGAATAGTTATAAAGTATAGGACAAACAGAAAGAGCAAATCATGGGTGGTGAGGCAACCCAAAGATTAAAACTACTACTACTCCTTGGGCTGAAGAAACAAGGAAAGAGGTGGTGTTCTCGGTGCCCTGTGTGGGGGAAGGAGCCCCAGAGGAGGCAGGAGCACAAAAGAGATGTGTCCAATCCTAGAGATACAGGCCAAAACAGAGACAGACCAGGAAAATATACCTTGGCTGCTCTCTTTCTACTCTCAATGCCAGGCTAGGCCTTCCATTAGCCAAACCAAGGCTGAACCCAGACAGCAAAGTTGCTCAGGAAATGCAGTTTATAGAGGTCATTCTAAAAAGAGCTAAAGTGCAATATCTGAAAGGATAATTGCCTATATTTTACTGCAGAAAAATACAGATCATGGAGGCTTATTCAGGAAGAATACTCTCTAGGTGGATAAGGTCTTTTTATTTCATCTTTCCCTTCAGGGGTTCTCTCTCTTTTACGACTGATACATGCCATCATGATGCCTGCTGCCACTTTAGCACATGCATATAAACACGAACCAGTCTTGGCTACTGGTTCCTTTTCTGAAATCTGAGATAACCTAGGAGTTTCAAAAAGAAATAAGAAAGTTAAAATACTAGGAATAAAAGAATTGTTATGTCTGTTCTTTCACAGCAAGCTTGCTCCAAAATTCTCCGGTCCTCTTCTGCAGGCTCTCCTGTGACACCTAAATTTAAGCCCAAAAGCCTGGAACACGCTGCCCGGATCTATTCCTTCCTTGTTTCTGACCTTTCTCCACTTCAGTAGCTACCTCTCACCCCAGGTACTCTCAAGATCCAATCTGCGGGCCACTCCATTTTTCCTTCCCCGACAGAAATCTCTGCTCAGGTGACTGGCAACAGCCAAGTACCATCCCTGAATGTGATCTTACCCCTTATGTACAGGGCTACAGTTTTACTTTTGCTGGACTAATAGCAGTATCAGCCCTTTGCTAATACAGCAGTTACTAAACTTATGCAATCACTGCACACGAATAATCCACACCACTGGGCTCTGAGTTTGGTTCACTGATACTAAACAACTCCCAATGTGCCAGTAAAAACTTATTTTTCAGTTGATATCAGCAACATCCAAGCTTCCATATCTGGAGCGCCACCCCTCCCCAATGTGGCAATTCTGTGCTTGAATATGGTTCTATTGGAGATGGCATTGTCTCCCTCTGGAGGAAGAATGTGGGCATCCTCTTTTGTCAGACTAAAACAAATATTAATGTACTTTATCCATCTTCTTTGGTTGCAATGATTTTCTACATTGAAGAATAAAATTCAGCAAGAGAAAAATAAACGAGACATTTATTGTTTGCAGA
Source organism: Canis aureus (assembly GCF_053574225.1). Classification (NCBI taxonomy): domain Eukaryota; kingdom Metazoa; phylum Chordata; class Mammalia; order Carnivora; family Canidae; genus Canis; species Canis aureus. The sequence goes on from NC_135643.1 coordinate 11,500,864, forward strand.
AATGGATGAAGAGATGAATGTTTGGTGAAGTTTTATTTCTTGTTTCCTTCCAGACATTTCAGCCACAGACTGGGAAAACCAAGGATGACTGTGTGGAAGAACAGAGGGTAAACAGAATTATTCTTCTCAAATAAATCTATTTCAACTTTGTAAAGAAAAAAACTCCTGAGAGGAAATTTTCAACTGTCAAAATATTCTTGTGCACTTAGAAGGGAAGTGCAAAATTACACAACATAATTTTGGCACTTAGATAGAAAAGAGAAACATTCTGAATGGAAATTTGTTTCTATTCACTGTGACTTCTTTCTTCCGAGGGAGAAGTGAGTAAAAAGCCTGGCATATTTATTAGCAAACTATTTTCCCACACATGTACATGAGAACAAAACAACAAAGGAGGGAGGAAAGAATGGGAAAAGAGTTAAATCTTCATGTAGAATTCTGTTTACAAGGAGTTAGTTTTCCATATGCATGCAGAAAGTTAAACAAGTAGCCTCAGTTTTTCATGTCACCAAATTGCAGCCTACCATAGTTTCTCCTGGCCGTTTCAGAAAATTCTTTTCTAGGACCTAACAATCTTCTGTTCTTCAACACAGCTGAAAATTACGAAGGTAAAAACTGCCAACATCAGAGCCTGAATGCTCATGCTGTGAATCTTTCCAATTTGACCACAGACATGAATACTGTAAAACCTACATTTCTCCCAATCTGTACAGCCCCTCCCACCTGAAAGCACTTCCAAATGCTCCATTTCCACTGAAATTTGATAACAAAATTAATATACCCTGCAAGAGAGAGCAGTTGTTTGTCATCCTTAGAGAAAATAGATTTACAGGCATGTAGAAAAGAAAGGGACAAGGTTTATCTTTAGGAGCTGGCTGACAGACGCTCTCCTGTGGTTATAAGAAGCACTACCATTTGTCAGAGGCAGAATTTGACTTCACCTAAGTTAAAGAATATCTTGTACAATCAGAAAGAGAACCAGGAAATTTAATGCTATAAACACATCTTAATATAATGTTATGTTTTTGTAGATAACGTACAAAGGCCACCATGAGAAACATGGGTATTATATTTTTAAGTATGTTTACACATCATCGGGGAGGAAAAATCAAACTGACATAAAGGTAAGCTTAATCTCTGAGCGAAGATACTTATCAGGAGCCAAAATCTGGACTGACCCTAGGGGAAACTGTTATAGGAGACAACTTTCCTTTTGATTATTCTGGGTTTCTGTCTGTGGCGGGTGCCACAGTCCCTGGCTCCTTAAATATCTCTGCTAAAAGAGTTAAAAAACTCTGACACAGATGGGCCACCCCATGCCCTCATCCAAATCCTGCCCTGCTTCAGGACTTGCCCTAGCAGGTATGTGATACTGGTGGACCCCCGATGCCCATGCATTTTTCTTGCTTCTGAGTAACATTTGGCCTTTTGTAAGAAGGGTTTCTGAACATATTCTAGCATATATTCTAATGGTGAGGTTTAGAAAGCTAATAGGAGAAATCATTTTGCCCTTAAGAGGGACATGTTTTAGTGTCCCTTAAATTCATTCCACTGATGACTCCATCTGGGTGAGAATGCTTGGAAGAGAAAGAATAAGGGCCTTGTCCCTGGAATAGGACAATAATTCTTTTCATTCAGTCTCTTTTTGCAGATTCATTGGCCAAAGAGCTAGAAACAGCTTAAAATGCCATCAGCAGAAGGACTATTTACTTTTTCCAAATCTGGCTTCATTTCCCATGAAAGTAGTAGGTTTTCTTCAGAATGTTATTTTGTTCTGCTCATTATTCTTTAGATGGCATCTCTAATACTAACTGCCTGTTAAGCTAATTTGTTATACTAAGTTAAAATGTTTTTGTTGTAATAAATATATGTTGAGCAAAATACTACGTGAGATAAAATGATTAAGAAAACTTAATTCTTTCTCTTCAGGAGCTGAGTTAGAAAAAAAAAAGACACTTATGAAAGTGACTATAAAGTAGATTCAGAATGTGCAAAGTGCTGTGGGAGTAGTACCCAAAAAACCATGAATTTAGGGACTTAGGGTAGAAAAAGATTAGTTCCTAGTCTGGTATTTAGGGAAAGCTACATAATGGAAATAATTGAGCTGGGCTTTGGAAGATGAGTACAATTTGAGCAAATGAGCAGATGGGAGAGGCCATTCCCCATGAAAAGAATAATATGAACTAGGGCACGGAGAGAGAAAAGCAGAGCATAGGAAATCAGACCACCCAACTGATACAAGGACCATCATGCAGGCAGTGATGCAACCAGAAATCATTTAAAATAACAAATACAAAAATGACTATTACATTCCACAGTTTAAAAGTTGTTTCATGTTTTCATCTATAAAAGAACTCTATTCAGTCTTTAATGAAATGGACACAATTCATTAGTATACATGCTACTGCTTTGTGGAGTTTTAAAAAATATTTTATTTATTTATTCATGAGAGACACAGAGAGAGAGGCAGAGACACAGGGAGAGGGAGAAGCAGGCTCCATGCAGGGAACCCGATGCAAGATTCATCTATCCCAGGGCCCCAGGATGATGCCCTGAGCCAAAGGCAGACGCTCAACCACTGAGCCACCCAGGTGTCCCTTTGCTACTGTTTTCAAGGCAGTTGAAGCACCAGAAAGAAAACAAAATTTCCCATGGCAAAGTAGGGAGAGAAAATAAGTTAAAAAGGATTATCATAGTTTACTGATTAACACAACTATTTAGTGCAAAAAGCCATATTCACAATGAGCAAATGAACTTGATTTCAAAGGAAGATATAAATGTTCACGTAAAACTTTCCAAGATTCAATGACTTAAAATAAGCCAAATGTTTAAAATACTTTTTATTCAGAAGTAATTTACTGTAAAGTTTGTATCGATCACACTTCCCCCCACAGAAAAATATTGCCTATTTTCAGAATATCCTTGCCAATATAAAAGATCAGTGAATATCATAACTGAAACGAATTAATAATTTCAAATTATATCTTAAAGATACTACAAGTTATATCTTTTGTATGCTGTGTATTAGCCAGTTTCCTAAGAGTAGAAGGCATTTCCATAAACTCTTTTTAATCTTGAGATTCATGCATGAGCTGATTCAACAATCTCCCCACTGCTTCCAATGGTAAGATACATGTGGAAAAGTAAGCTGCCCTTCAAATAAAATGATATTCTTATTTGCAGATAAAAGAAAGAGAGAAATAGGAAGTCCAAGCAAAATAAATTTCAGAGGGCATAGTATGAGGGGCCAGAAGCTCACAGAACCCTCCCAGAGGGTGACATTCAGTTGGTACATGGAGAGAAGGGTCCAGAGTTAGTCCGTCTCCATCTGTCACTACCACAGTTAGGGAGGAACAGGTACTGGGAAATAGCTGTGCATCCAATAATCAAGTGACTATTACTCACAATATAGAAGAAAGGAAGCAGCCATTTGATAAAGGGCTATATGTGGTTATGTATGAAATGATAGTTACCATCATTTGTCTTACACATTGACATTGTTCTAGATACTTTACACACATTATAACATTTAATAAAACCATTAATTGGGATGCCTGAGTCGCTCAGCGGTTAAACGTCTGCCTTCGGCTCAGGGTGTGATCCTGGAGTCCTGGGATAGAGTCCCACATCGGGGTCCCTGCAGGGAGCCTGCTTCTCCCTCTGCCTATGTCTCTGCCTCTCTCTCGCTCTGTGTCTCTTGTGAATAAATAAATAAATAAATAAATAAATAAATAAATAAATAAATAAAATCTTAAAAACAAACAAACCAACAAACCATTAATTCTCCCAACAATCCTGAAAGGTAGGTGTCATTTTTCTTATTTTACAATCAAGAAAGCTGAGCCTCAGAGAAGTAAAAAAAAAAATAAGGTTTCTAAGATCACATAGCTCATAAACGGTAGAGTTGGACAACTCATTCTAATACCTGTGCTCTTTCAAAAGTACACGTACTTTCAACAAGCACTTGACTGGGGTCAAGCTGCCTGCTGTTCCACTAAATGTAATTCCCCAATACTCTGGCTTCCCTGAATGTGGGTTTTCCATCTCCTTTGTTTTCCCTACACACTTGCCCTGTGAGTGCAAGCTTCTAGCTGATTACACTTTTTTCCTTCATCTGGGAGCGCTCATGTATTTGCACACATTTAATTAATACATCCAAGAAAATGTCCACATGCTCAATAAGAGCCAACAGACTGAAGTGGTGGCCAAAAAAGACAGGATGAAATTAAGCTGTATTAGTAAAAACAGGGCTGTGGCCAGGGCAAGGAAGCTACTAGATGCTTTGTGCTCAAGGCTGCTCAGGCCACATCAGAGTGTGGGGCCCCGTGGGACCCCACAGGCTAAAGGAGAGCCATTCTTTACCAATTCATTCTTTATCCATGAAACTTGCTTTGATCATTCCAGAATTATCTCTGCCAACAAACTTCTATTGAATTAATAGTCTTTCTCTTAAATATCTGGTGGGTAATTCTTTTTAAATTGCCTAGGAATTATTAAATTTTTAAAATTTAATATATAATAATACTTTATGTTGAAAATTACACTTTAGCAGGAAGAAAAAAACAAAGACAATACTGCTCTTCAAAATTCTGGTAAGAGAAGAAATCAAGAGCCAGCACCTAAAGAAAACATTGCCCAGGAAAGAGAGAAAAACTTGTCCATTCTTGGAGCCAGTGAAAATAAAGAAAGTAGCAAAACCCAAACTCTTTTTGAAAACATACAGACCACAAATGAAGTTGATAGCATTAATAACAAAGAAAATGCCCACAGTGACCTAAAGATGTCCGTTTACCTTGAATCCCCTGGGAATAATGGGGCCGAGGATAAAGACAATGCTATCAACAAATCACATGACCAAGAAGAATATGGTACAGCTCTCATCAGAAATAATATGCAACATATAATGGAGCCAGGGACTGTGACTGAACTCTTGGCAGAAGAAAACAAAGAGAACAAACCCAGAAATATTCTAAGCAAAATTCCAGCAAGTGTGAACTATGTTAAAGTCCCCTCAAAAAATAGGAAGAATTATCAAAGAGATCCTCAAGCCCAGAATATTCCAGTTAAAAGCAAAAGCACCCATCATACCCAACACAACATTGACTATCCAAAACAGCTCCAAAAAGTCAAAAAAATCCCCAGTGATTTTGAAGGCAGTGGTTACCCAGATCTTCAAGAGAGGGGGGACAATGATATCTCTCCTTTCAGCGGAGATGGTCAACCTTTTAAGGACATTTCTGGTAAGGTAGAACCTATTGGTCCTGACCTAAAAGGTACAGATATACAAACAGAGTCTTCTGGCCCACGTGAAGCTGATACTATCAGTCCTGATGCAAGAAGGCCAGGTTATAATGAGATCCCAGAAAGAGAAGAAAGTGGTGGAAGTACCACTGGAACCAGGGATGAAACAAGAAAAGAGGCAAGCACTGATGTAAGCCTAGTAGAGGGCAGCAACGATATCATAGGTAGCACCAACTTTAAGGAACTCCCTGGAAAAGAAGGAAACAGAGTAGGTGCCAACAGCCAAAATGCTCACCAAGGGAAAGTAGAGTTTCATTACCCTTTTCCACCCTCAAAAGAGAAAAAAGCTGAAGGCAGTAGTGATGTAGCTGAAAGTACTAATTATAATGAAATTCCAAAAAATGGCAAAGGTAGTAGTAGAAAAGATACAGAGCATTCTAATAGGAATAAAGTAATCTCAACTGGAAAACAAAGATTTCCCACTAAGGGCAAAAGTCAGAGCCAGCTTGTTCCTTCTCATGATCTTGATAGCGAAATTAAAAATGAAATAGGTTCCCATAATGGCCTCAATAATGAGGAGACTATAATAACACAGAGCAGAAAAAATCATTATGTACCCCACAGACAAAATTCTACATGGAATAAGGGTGTGCCAAAGAGGAAAGGCTCCTGGGGTTACAGAAAACCCCATTCCAGGAGAAGGGTGAGCCCCCCTAGAAGGCATGATAGTAGTGAATCATCTGACAGTGACAGTTCCAGTGAGAGTGATGGTGACTAGCCCACTAGAAATTACCAGCAGGATAGAGGTTCAAATACCTCATCATCTGTAACCTGACAGAAAAGGGGAGCCATCTGAGGGCAGACCAGATGAGAAAGAGCAGAGCGGAGATTGAGTAAACCAAGAAAACCAGGCTCTGGGGGAGATTTGTTGCTGTCGTAACGGTCACAGTCTGAAATTCTATTCAAAGTTACGAAGTTTGTTTTAAAGGAGAAAAATTAATTAAGGATTTGTGGAATAGTTCACATTTGAATAGATGTCATTTAAAACTAGTTTGTGTCACAAAAGCCTTCCTATGCTGTTTGCTTTATAGATATGAAGAACAGCAATATCTGTCATATGATAATCTGTAATTAAATAATCTCTAAGAAAATCTGTTGTCTGTGGTGCTTCATTTCAGAGACAACAAGATTAGTTCTGCTGCTGGCAAAGGCAGTGTTATGAAGTTAATCTGCTGAATAAAGCTTAGCCACATTCTCTCATCCCACTGTACTTAAGGCAGCATTTCCTTCTTCTTCTGACCTCCCTGTGCTCTAATGAAGATGTCCTGCTTCATAGCTTTCTATGTTCCCTTCTTGTATTGCACATTTATAACTTCTTATAAGATAAGTTTTAGGAGCACCTAGGTGGTTCAGTCAGTTAAACATCTGCCTTTGACTCAGGTCATGATCCCAGGGTCCTGGGATCCCCCTCCCCCCCGTCTCAACGGGGAGCCTGCCTCTCCTCCCCCATTCGTGCTCTCTCTCTCTCACTGTCTCTCTCACCTAAATAAATGAAATCTTTTTTAAAAAGACAAATTTTATTTCCTGAAACAACTTATCACATTATCACTACTTTCATTAGTTCTGCCTCCTTCCAGACAAAGAAGGGAATGGGGTGAAGGGAGGAGGAACAGGGATACATTGAGAAGGAGAAGCATAAGTACAAAGCCAAGAGAAAAATTTACTTTGGCAAATATTATTCATTGACTGGTCCTAAATTACTTCCAGTTAATTTCTTTTCCCAAATTTTTTATATAGATGTTTTTCCACCTATTGGACTTAGGACACTGTTGTGGAAATTGGACCCAAGCTGCCCGGTAAGGGAGGGGAATGAAATTCTGGAAGGCTTTTTTGCTCTTCCTGATAAGAAAAACTTTTACGACAAGAACCATGATTGCTCCCTTCTTTCCCTAATCTTCTTTGTTTGACATTAACACAATGCTTAGAGGTGCAGCAGCCATTCTGTGACCATGAAGAAAAGGGGTGAGATAACAGAAAATATATTGGTCTCTGCCCCCCAGTTCCTGGCATAGAACTCTGAAAATCCTTGTAATTTCCTAAGTGATAAGGGCAATTGGAGCATCTTTAATTCTAATATTTGGTCTTTAACTCAGGTTCCCGACAGAGAGTTCCTAAATCCCTTGAAATATCCTAGGTCTTTTGTTCTAATGAAGTGACTCTTGGTAGGCTCCTAGATGGGGGCTGGTCACTAGAGAGACTAGATAAAAAGCTTGAAATTTGGGGCAACTGGGTGGCTCAGTCAGCTAAACATCTGCCTTCTGCTCAAGTCATGATCCTGGGGTCCTGGGATGGAGCCCCATGTCAGACTTCCTGCTCAGCACAGAGCTTGCTCCTCCCTCTGTTCCTCACCCTGCTCATGCTCTCTCTCTCTCTCTACCACTTCCTCTCTCTCTCTCTCAAATAAATAAAATCTTAAAAAAGAAATAAATAAAATAAAAGCATGAAATTTTCAGTCCTATCCCCTCCATTCTCAGAGAGGGAAGAGGGGCTAGAAACGGAGTTAGTAGTTAATTACACACATGTGATGAAGCCTCCACAAACACCTCAGAAGTACGGTGTTCAGAGAGGTCTCAGGTTGGCAAACACGTGGAGGTGACAGAAGACAGCCTACCTGGAGAGGGCATGGAAGCTCTGTGCCTCTTCCCACATACCTTATCCTTCACATCTCCTCCACCTGGATGTTCATTGGTATCTTTTATCATATCCTTTTACAATAAACTGATAAACAGAAAGCAAAGTGTTTTCTTGAATGCTGTGAGCTACTCTAGCAAATTAACTGAACCCGAGGAAGGGTTTGTGGGAAGCTCTGACTTATAGTCAATAGGTCAGAAGCATAGGTGACAACCTAGACTTGCAATTGGCATCTGAACTGGGGAGGGGGACAGTCTTGTGGCACTGAGGACTTAGCCTGTGGGATCTGATGGTATCTCTGGGCAGATAGTGTCAAAATTGACATAAACTGTATGACAGCTGGTGTCACAAAAGTGTAGGTTTTCTAACACAAAAACACAAACACAGAGATACCACTAACGCAGCTCCATCAGCCTCCTGCCCCCAGAATCCTTCTATGAATAAAACAATTCTCCCTGTGTTAAGCAACTATTCTTTTTTTTTGATAGTTGATTTGAAGTACTATTTGATATACCTCTCCATTTCTGACATACTTCTAAGTTGAGAAGGGTTAAGAGAAGAAGAAAGAGGTAGAAGGTAGAGAAAGGTGTCTATTCTTGTCTAAGATGTAAGTTCCCAAACAGCAGAAATCATGACTGGTACATTCTGTACAGCACCTAAAGACACAGAGAGAGAGAGGCAGCGACATAAGCAGAAGGAGAAGCAAGCTTCCCGCAGGGAGCCCAATGCGGGACTCAATCCCCGATCTAAGGATCACACCCTGAGCAGAAGGCAGACGCTCAACCACTGAGCCACCCAGGCGTCCCCGCACCTAGATTATTGAGTTGAGTAATTTGGATAACACAAATGAAAAACACCTATGGCAATACAATATCATGATGCCTTCAAAAAATCGAAACTGTAATTAGGTTGATAGAAGGTACCTTTTTTTTTTTTTAAACAAAGCAGAAGTTGCAATAAGAGCTATGGAATAAATCAGATTTTCCACATACACCCAAATAATAATGTCTAAAAATGCTATGCTCTGTTACATCCTTTAATCCGCACATCATCCTATATATGAGTACCTTTACTATTCCCATTTTACAGCTGAGGAAACTGGGCCACAGAACTGTTAGTAAGTGTCCCAACTAGTAAGCTGGGATTTGTATCCAGGCAGCCAGGCTCTTTGCTCTTAAATATTCACTGTACTACCACACATCACATAAATAGATATACATAATGCATAACATGCATTACATATGTGGATGGGTGTGTATATAGACACCTATACATGGAAAATATACCTATATATCTGTACACACACACACACACACACACACACACATAGAGCAAGAAAAAGAGAACCTGAAAGTAGAACCTAAAATCAAGGAATATCATCTTTCTCTGATTTATCCTCCACCGTCTAGGTATAATAGTAATAAGTACCAATGAAAAGAGTTAACATATCACCTAATAAATTAGTCAGCATCAGAGTTCCAGAATAAACTATTTCCAGTACTTTGCTTTTTTAAAGATGAAAGACAACTTTGATGCACACGTACACATGCAACTTGACGCAATCAATGAAATGAAGAAAACTGTATCATAATTTACATTGCAGGGGAGCCCGGGTGGCTCAGCAGTTTAGCGCCTGCCTTTGGCCCAGGGCGCGATCCTGCAGACCCGGGGTCGAGTCCCGCGTCGGGCTCCCGGTGCATGGAGCCTGCTTCTCCCTCTGCCTGTGTCTCTGCCTCTCTCTCTCTCTGTGTGTGTGTCTCTCATGAATAAATAAATAAAATCTAAAAAAAAAAAAAGAATTTCAATTGCAGAAAAATGAATTGAAATCAATGAATTTATCTCCCAGATTATGTCAGACTTTTGCATGTAAATAAATGGTCTGATCGCATGAAAAACACTTGGTGTTGTGAAGCAAGAGAATGGACTGATGGAGAAAACGAAGGTTTTCTTTGGGTAGTTACAGGCAGGAGCTTCGGAAGGGCACCAGTCTTAGTCTGCTCTCTAGTGGGCACACTGTACAGTTGTATTCTCTGGCCATCTCCTGTTTTCCCTCCCCGAGTCTGAGCGTTCATGCACGCTCCCTGAGAACCCGGACGGTGTCCAGAGACGCCCCCAGTGAAGGGAGACTTGAAAAGCTTCAACATCTGGGTCGCTTTGCGGAGGGATCCGGACGTAGGAGGCCGCGCCCTAGGAGCGGAGCCTGCAGCCAGGCCCTGCGTATCCAAACTCAGGTTTCACTTTTTTGGGGGGGGCAAGCATAGATCCCCAAAACATTTAGGTTGCTCCACGAACCTTTCAGCTTCACGGAGCTGCCTTCTACCCGGTGACCGAAACGGGATAATTCCGCCACCTTGTGCCCAAAAAGAGAAGATTGCTCGGGGTCGCGTCGTTCATTTCCACGCTAGCTGCTTCCTCCAACCTCACGCCCCTAGACTTCCCTGCCTCCAAGTACCTACCTTGATTTGCAGCTAGAGGCGATCTGCTGTTAAAAATCCAGCGAGTTGGGACAGTATGCTTCTGTTTGACTTGACACTCAGCTCCGTTGGAAAACATTTACCGAGTGACTACGTTTTACAAAGTTCCATGGGGGTCAAAAGGAGAGAAGAGATGCTCCCAGCCCTTGCTGAGACTATGATTCAGTCAAGGAGAAAGGCGTTCAAAAGACACAAGGCGACTGTGGCAAATTCAATGGCAAAAATCTAAGTAAAGAGATTATAGGAGTTCTGAGGAAAGAGATGAACTCTAGCTGAAGGTAAGAGCAAACATAGAGTAAAATCCATTTTCCTTAAGGTATTATAAATTCAGAGGGGCTGCAGAAGTTCCAACAGGTAAAGGAGGGCCTGAGAGTCAGTAACCTTAAATGATGCTCTACATAGTTTAGAATTTGAGAAAGATCACTCCACAGGATGGGGAAGTGGTGGTGGGTGAGAGGCCTGGCAGCAGGGGTGGGAGTGGGGCGGGATTCCAAGGCAGGAGACCAGCTGTAAGAGGATCCAAGAACTATTGCTGTAGTCTAGAAGACACATTATATTGTCTCTCCTTTATTTTAAGATTTTATTTTATTCATGAAAGACACAGAGAGAAGCAGAGACATAGCAGAGGGAGAAGCAGGCTCCCTGTGGGAAGCCCGATGCAAGATCACGACCTGAGCCAAAGGTAGAGGCTTAACCACTGAGGCACCCAGGTGCCCTGCATGGTCTCTTCACTCAGTCTTTTGGACCTGCTTTGAACTAAGTAGGTACTCAAGGTGGCAACAGTTTCAAAAACACGATGATGCTTTCACAGAAGCCCAGGTTATAAAACCAGCTTCCAAAAAAGGTAAACCCTGCTAGTTAAGATATTGATACCTGGAATCACAGCTGTTAAAATATAATACTAGGGGACGCCTGGGCCTGCCTTCAGCCCAGGGCATGATCCCGGAATCCTGGGATGGAGTCCCAGGTCAGGCTCCCTGCATGGAGCCTGCTTCTCCCTCTGCCTGTGTCTCTGCCTCTGTGTGTGTGTGTGTCTCTCATGAATAAATAAATAAAATCTTAAAAAATATATGTATGTAATACTAGGGGCATCTGAGTCACTCAGTCAGTTTAGTATCCAACTCTTGATTTCGGCTCAGGTCATGATCTCAGGGTTGTGAGACTGAGCCCCAAGTTGGGCTTCGCACTCAGTGTGGAGTCCTCTGGAGATTCTCTCCCTCCACCCCTCCTTCCATTCTTTCTCTCTCTCAAATAATAAATAAATAAATAAATAAATAAATAAATAAATAAATATTTCATCTATTGATGAACATTTAGGTTGCTTCCATGTCCTGGCTATTATAATAGTGCTGTGATAAACATAGAGTGTTTATATCTTTTCCAATTAGTGCTTTCATTTTCTTTGGGTAAATGCCCAGTGGTGGAATTATTGAATCATACAGTATTTCTATTTTTCATATAATATTAGATATCCCAGAGGAAAAGGAGAAGAAATAGATGGGTCTGGACAAAAGTCATGGAAAGGGGAATTGGGAACAGAGAGGGAAGCAGGGAATAAAGGCTTACAAAAAATTTACTGAGGAAATCTGCAAAGGAAGAAAACTAAACTCCAATGTAATCTCAAAGCCAGAAACCCAGATGAAAAAAAACTAAAAATGATAAGTGGATTAACACAATATCTACAAGAAAATCTACATGAACGTATGCAGTTTTGACTTTACATTAAAAGGACTAGAACTGCAAGTGGACTGTTTTATTGAATGGACAATACTTTATAAATTCATGAAGATAGTGTAGAATAGCATATATGCTCCATATTTAGAAATACAGCTCTTGCTATATTTAATATTATTGATCATTACTATGTTAGGCTAATTAGCAATAGAATTTAAACAATTTTAATTTTACAATTTTTATTTAAAACAGTAAGATAGGGAAGCCTCTGAAAGATCTCAGAAAAACAAAGAAAAGATTAAAATGTAATGAACACTGCTAATGAAAATAAGAACATAATACTGTGTAAAATAGAAGATAATAATGAAAACCGTTTTATGAATATAAATTCAAACATTTCTATGAAGCAGTCCTTTCTGGAAACATACACATCCTGAAAAATCTTAAGACCTGAATATATCACTAACCATGAAAGAAATTGGAAAATGTTATCAAAGAATTACGTCCCAAAAAATCCTCATTGCCAAATGGCGCTGCTAGTAGTCTCTCATACTTTCAGTGAGAAGATAATTGGCATGATACATGCACTGTGCACAGTTTTGGAAGTAATGAAAAAGATGGAAAGCTGCCCACTTCATTTTATAAAGCTAAGATTACCTTGATATTAACCCCTTAAAAAGATGAACAGAATAAGAAACTGTAAGACAGACATGACTTATGAACACAAATTGGAAAAATCCAAGCAAATTTAATTGCGAAAGTGCTTAAAATTTTTTTTTGCCTTTTTAAATTTGAGTATAGTAGACACACAATGTTACATTAGTTTAAGGTGTACAACGTAGTGATTTGACAAGTTTATACATTATGCTTTGCTCATCACCAGCAAACCTACCATCTGTCCTGCTACATCATTATTACAATATCATTGACTATATTCCTTATGCTGTGCCTTTATTACCATGACTTATTCATTCCATAACTGGAAGCCTGTATCTCCCACTCCCCTTCACCCATTTTGCACTCCCTCCACCCAAGTCTTCCCCGGTAAATATCAGTTTGTTCTTTATTTATAGGTCTGATTCTGCTTTTTGTTTGTTTACTCATTTGAGTTTTTTTTTCTTTTTACATTCCACTTATGAGTGGAATCATGTGTTTATCTTCTTCAGTCTACCTTATTTAGCTTTATATAATACTCTAGGTCCATTCATGTTGTCTCAAATGGTACAATCTCATCCTTTTTTGATGGCTGTGTAATATTCAACTGTGTGTGTGTGTGTGTGTGTGTGTGTGTGTATCTATATAGATATACCACATTTTCCTTATTCATTCATCTATTGATGAACATTTAGTTTGCTTCCATGTCCTGGCTATTATAATAGTGCTGTGATAAACTTAGGGTGTTTATATCTTTTCCAATTAGTGTTTTCATTTTCTTCAGGTAAATGTTCAGTGGTGGAATTATTGAATCATATAGTATTTCTATTTTTCATTTTTTGAGGAACCTTGATAGAGTTTTCCACAGTGACTGTACAAATTTACATTGCTACAGTGTGTGAAAGTTCCTTTTTCTCCACATCCTCGCCAACATTTGTTATTTCTTGTCATTTTGAGTTTAGCCATTCTAACTGGTGTAAGATGATATTTCATTGTGGCTTTGATTTCTACTTCCCTGATGATGAACATATTCTCATGTGTCTCTCATCTTATGTCTTCTTTAGGAAAGTGTCCATTCAGGTCTTCTGCCCATTTTTTATTGTATTATCTGTTTTTTTTTTTATGTTGAGTTGTGTAAGTTCTTTATAAATTTTGGATACTACTCCTTATTGGATATATCATTTGCAAATGCATTGTCCCATTCAGTAGGTTCGTTTTTTGTTTTGTTGATAGTTTCCTTTCCTGTGCAAAAGCTTTTTATTTTGATGCAGCAAAAGTACTTTTTATCATTAGTTTCAGAGGCAGAATTTAGTGATTCATCAGTTGCATATTACACCCAGTACTCATTATGTCAAGTGCCCTTATTTTTTTTAATTTAATTTAATTTAATTTTTTATTTTATTTTTTTAAGATTTTATTTATTTATTCATAGAGACACACACACACACAGAGAGAGAGAGAGAGAGAGAAAGAGGCAGAGACACAGGCAGAGGGAGAAGCAGGCTCCACGCAGAGAGCCTGACGTGGGACTCGATCCAGGGTCTCCAGGATCACTCCCTGGGCTGTGGCGGCGCTAAACTGCTGAGCCACCAGGGCTGCCCTAATTTAATTTTATTTTATTCATGAGAGACACAGAGAGAGGCAGAGACATAAGCATGAGGGACTCAATCCCAGGACCCAGGATATCTATCACGACCTGAGCCTAAAGCAGACATTCAACCACTGAGCCACCCGGTTGCCCCCTTCAAGTACCCTTAAAGAATTACTCAGTATGACCAAAAAGAATTTAGGAAGTACAAAAATACTTCTTTAAATAACATTATAATATTAAAATATTAATATTTAATATTATAAAATCTAATTCTGCATCACATCAGTAGCTCCACTCTCATGAAAAAACAATGACATTTTTATTCTATTCAACAAATATATGCGTTGAGTTGAGTTCAGTTCAGATCTGTTAGTCAATAGATACTGTCATGGGTGCTGAGGATGCCGTCACAAAACTTACATTCCAATGAAAGGAAGACAAGCAGTATACATATGAAAAGAAAAAATAAATTATGTTAGATAGTGATAAATGTTGTAGAAAGGATAAAACAGGGGAGGGTGCTAGGAATTGCCATTTTAAATTGGATGATCTGCACTGAAGTGGCATTCAGGCAAAATTGAGAAAGTGGAGAAAGCTTACTATGCAGATATGAAGGACAGAAGCTTTCCAGGCAGAATTAACAGCAAGTATACAGGCCCTGAGGTAGTATCCTGCCAGGTATACTGAGGAAAGCAAATATCGTTTGGGTGGATGTGCAAATGGGCAATGGTAGTAGGAGAGCAAGTCAAAGCAATAGAAGCATAAGACAGAGCCTTGTAGACTAAAGAATGAGATAGAAATCTAGTTAGAGATTGTGGACAGAAAGTGTAACTCTGACTACTATGGTAGAGAACAGAATGTAGTCTGGTAAAGGTAGAAGCAGGTCAAGTCTGAAGGCTGTTCTAATAATCTAGATGAGGGGTGTGGTGAGAAATGGTCAGATTCTGTGTGTGCAATGAAGTAAACAGAATTTACTGACAACTGGATATGAGGTCTTAAAGAAAAAGAACACAAGTGGCTTTAAATCTTTGGACTGAGAAACTGAAAAAAGTGCAAAATGCTATTCTCAAATACTCAACACTAATTTCTGATTTTCAAATTACTAGTAAACAAGGAAAACCAGGAAGTAGTATACTTCTAAATATGATAAAGAATGTGTATTTTAAAAACCAATAACTTGGGATCCCTGGGTGGCGCAGCGGTTTGGCGCCTGCCTTTGGCCCAGGGCGCGATCCTGGAGACCCGGGATCGAATCCCACATCGGGCTCCCGGTGCATGGAGCCTGCTTCTCCCTCTGCCTATGTCTCTGCCTCTCTCTCTCTCTGTGACTATTATAAATAAATAAAAATTAAAAAAAAAAACCAATAACTTTATAAATAATGAAATACCAGTGGCATTCAGATTTAATTTTTTCTTATTTATTTATTTATTTTTAGATTTAATTTTTAAAACCAAACAGTTTATAATGGAGAAAAATCCAGAAAATACTAAATATCTTTCATAAGTAAATTGAACAAATTATGGTAGAGTTCCATAATGAAATTTTTTAATTTTAAAATATTTTATACTGTGATAAAAGCACACATTAAGTTAACAGAACAAGGATACCAAAGAGAATACAAAGTCTGATACCAGTTTTCTTAAAATGTATATAAATATATGGCTGCAAAAAAGGACTAGTGGGATAATGGATCAATGCATCTGTGATTTTTCCTTTACATTTTTTACATTTTTTCTATTTTCTTTGTAGATTTAGGTATTGAATTTTTATTTATTTTTTAAAGTTTTTATCTATTTATTTGACAGAGAGAAAGAGTGCACAAGCAGGGGGAGGGGCAGAGGGAGGAAGGAGTGAGACAATCTCAAGCAAATTCCACATTGATGCATAGCCCTGCTTCAGCAGGGCTTGATCCCATGATCCCGAGATCATAACTTGAGCTGGAATCAAGAGTCAGACGCCAACCAACTGAGCCACCCAGGCACCCTGAGTTTTTTTCTTTTATGGAATTTTTTTTATATTATTAGGAAAACTATAAGCATTATTATGACTAAGAAACACATGCAAATTGATATAAGGCTGACTCTCACATGCTTTTAGTAAGTGAGAGTTGAACAAGCAAGCAAGAGTAACCTGAAATAATAAAGTCTCATCTACTCAAAACTACATCATCCCTGTAAGACCAAAGGTTGGAGCGTCAGAGTGGACTCATTTCCATTAGCTACAAGGAGGCCTGGGGAGGCCTGAGGGGGACTTTTGCACCCATATTCTCTATCCTCGATCTCCCACCTAAAACATGTTTGCCAATCAAGGGACCTTCCCTAGAAGGGATTCATTCCTTTTAATAATCTGGTTCTCTGTGAAGAGAGAACTCCAACACTAAACAGGTCATGAAAGCCAACTCCGTAGGACAACACTACAGACTCACGGATTATTGTTTTCAAATTCTGGTAACTGAAATTTCTGTTAATGGGATAGTCTCATAGAATTCAAACCTTTGGGAAACATAAGGTAGCAAACACATCTCAGATCAGCCCATTGTGACCTTTTGCTCCTTTTGCACTTTCAGCTTTTGCTTCTTTGGTTCCTTCTTTGTTTCCTTATTACAGTTTCTGTTCTCTTTTACAGAGACATAGGTTGCAGTCATATCCTGTTAGAATGACTGATTTGCACGTGACCTGATGGCCTGCCATAGCTCTAAAGCCACCAGACTATTTTCCATGTGGCGGTGAATGTGGGAAGCCACAGCTACACACCGGGAATAACTTCTGTTTCACAATAGCTTGTCTATAGTTCCGTGTTTGAAGAGTGTCTTCTAAATTGACTTGAAATCATACTTTCATCATTTGTTGATAGAGATAATCCACAATTGAAAGCATTCCTGCAATACCAGACTAATACAGAGTACAGAGGAAGATCTGGACTGACCACAGACTTAGAGGAGACCTAGAAGCTGATTCGGGGGTCACGGGGAAGATGTCCATGCTGGTGATTTCAAACTTTGGTTGTGTTTGAATCACTTGAGGAATATGTTAAAAATGAAAATCCTTAGGCCTTATATCCATCGCCTTATATCACAAATATTACTCTATCTACTCGCTAATGCAGTGTTTCTAAGGTTGACTTTAGACCATTGACTCAGAATCACTTCTTTGCTAAAAATACAGCAGCTTTTCTCACATAACACATCTAGGGTGTCAGCGTATATGGAAGTACCTCATTCTTTTTAAATGGTCATTTCAATACTGGTATTTACCATCATTTTTTTTAGCCAAGCACTATTGATGAACATGTCCATAGTTTTTAGTTAATCATTATTAAAACCAGTGTTACAGTAAACATCTTTGATTGTGTATCTTTGGGCATAGCAGGAAGGTAAATTCTAGCAGTGCCAAGCCTGTTTTAGTATCAGAGATACAAAGATGTGATACCAAATTGCATATGCCTAAAATCCAATTTTTAGAGCAAGTAGGTAAATACTGCACTTTACAAAAATTTGCCTCTGCACACTTCATCCCATACACAATATGCTCCAGGGCAGTTAATTCCAACACTGGTAGTAGAGTAGGTCCAGAGAAATCATTTGAAGATCTTTAAAATAAAACAGAACGTCTGGAGCCCCATCTCCAAAGATTCTGGTTCCAGTCTCAGGTGGATGCCAGGAATCCATAGTTAAGGGAAACTTCCAGGCAATACTAATGTACAACCAGGCTTGAGAATCAAGTCTACAGTTGAAAACCAGAAAAGAGTCACTAGATGGCAACCTCACTCTTTTTTTTTTTTTTTTTTTTTTTTTTTAGCACTAATACAAAATTCAGCAGAACACTTGAGAGTCTTTTTTCTTCTCATTCATGTTTAAATTTGCAGACATCTCCTTATAGGAAGTTTTTTTTTTTTTAATATACAGGCAAAAGCCTCTCTTTTATAATGCTCAAACCCCATTACTTTTGAATTCCATAATCAAAACACAAAACCTCTTTTGTTTGAATAATTCCCCTGGAAACTTGTAATCCAGCTTTCATTTGCACACATCTCTCCTATAAAACCTTGAAATTCCTGCTTCTGAAGATAATAGCTGGAATTTATCTTAATGAAAAATATCTCTTTTCATTCCTACTAATGTCTGGATCTCATTAGAGCCAAAGACCAGCTGTACTCTGTTTTGTGAGGCTTAAGCCCCAAACAATTCACATTCTCTTTCTAACTCAGCCTATAAATATGCATAGATTCCTGAAAGGAATGACCTGAGAGGTCATTTAGTCCAGTGCTCACCTAAAGCAGAATCACTCTTTTATCCCAGATAGCTGGTCGTTTTGCGATCACTTAAATACTTACACTAACAGGGAACTCACTCTCTTGCATTTCTGGTTCTTGGCAGAATGATTTATTCTTTTTCACATGGCATCTTTCATGTCTTCTACCCTTTTCCTCAACAAATTAAACACTTTTCAATAACCTTTCATGTGACTCATCACCATGCTTGTGTCTCCAATTAGTTAGGCACAATGCCCACAGATCATCCACACATCTCAGCATACAATGTGACAATTACCTCCCTTATTCTGGCCACTTCCTCCTGTTAATATAGATTCTGTAGCATCTACAAGATGCTATGCCACTGCTTGGCTCAAAATGCAAGCTGAATTAATACTGTTTTCCTTTGTTTTTTAAATTTCTAATCACATAAGCATTACGCACTTTCCATTTGTTGTTTGCTTAATGCTTGCTCCATAAGAACCAATACTAGATCAACACTGCCCTTTATATTATGTTATATAATTTATTTTCTGAATCAAAATGCATAGTGCAATATTTATGATAATGTTTTATCAACATTTTTTGAATCTTGATTTTATGATCCTGTATATTAACTGTCGCTGCCATTTTTTTGAGATGCAAATGTCAAGGAGCAAGAATTTCCTGTCCCCTTCAAAGGTCCTTCTAGCTGCACTAGGAATCAATCATATTGACAGCAGAAAGTCAAATTGAATTTTGTATGTATGGGGAATCCACACAGATGTGGAAATTCCAGAGATAGTCAGGTAACAAGAGATATGGGGGTAGGGATCTGGGACTTCAAAGGGAAGGAATGCAATTCACGAAAAGATAAAAAAAGAGTAAATGTTTGGTAAACAAATGTTTGCTGGGCCACTCAGAAACAGTGAGACATAGAAGACTTTGATCAAACAGGTGTAGCTAGGCTCCCCTCTGTCGACCCTGCCTAGTTCATAACAAAATGTAGTTATCTATGGTGATAGCTCTCTTCCTGAAGCAGGTCCTTTATCTCATTTCTTTTTAGGCAGTTGAAGAGGAAGTAAAGAGCTTTTCCTGAACCTGCTGGGTCTGGATTACATTTTAATTTAAAATAATCTTTGTGCCAATGTGGCCCATCTTGGGGCCACCTGCCCTTGGCCCTTTACAAACATACTATTGTCTTTTAACATTTATCTCAGTTATTTGTAAGAATTTCAAACAAGGTGGAAGCTAAGTCAGTGCCCTGTTGCATGCTAATGTTGGCTCCCCTGTGCTCCTCAGCATTTTTTAAATCCATAAGACCAGTAATACTATTAAAATTAGGATGGAAAAAAATTAGAATGGCAAAATCAGA
This sequence comes from Canis aureus, assembly GCF_053574225.1. Lineage (NCBI taxonomy): Eukaryota > Metazoa > Chordata > Mammalia > Carnivora > Canidae > Canis > Canis aureus. The sequence continues at coordinate 11,520,795 of NC_135643.1, forward strand.
ATAGTGACAAAACTATGCAAAAAATGGTGATAATGTAGATTTAAAAGATAATAATATCCTCTTTCAAAAAAAATCCTCTTTCACCATTTTTTTTTCAAAATCATATGGGAAGTCCTTACTAATGCAATAAAGCAAAAAGGGGGAAAAGATATGTGTGTATATATATATATATATATATATATACACACACACACACATATATATACATATATATATATGCCCACAGATCATCCACACATCTGTAGATATATGTATATATATATATATACACACACTTGGCATCTTTCATGTCTTCTACCCTTTTCTTCATCAAATTAAACACTTTTGGAAGAAAGAAATAAAAAACTCTTTTAAAGATTTTATTTATTTGGCAGAGAGAGAGAATGCACACTGGAAAGGCTCTAAGATTGAGGGCTATACCACCACTGGGGTGGTGTCCGAGAAAGCTAAGAAGGAAGCTGAGACTTTTGTTTCAGCCAGCCTGTGAGGAACTTCCCCTGTAGTATCCTGGAGACCAAAATGGGAATATATAGAACCACTCCCATCCAGCACCTCTCTACTGAAGTGATGTCAGAGAACATCTAGTGGAGGGTTAGGACTTTCACCACTAACTAGTGTTAATGATGCCACCTATCTATGATGCCAGTGGAGACCACATGAGAGGCCAGAAATCTTATTGCCTAGAGTAATGTGGAGCCACAGACACACAAGCACTAGATGTTAATAGAACCCATTGGGAAACATGGGCTTCAACGTCCACCTGACTCTGATTAAAGTGGAGTCATAGAAAGTCAACAAAACAGAAGTTAAATGAGATCCAGAGTCTCATAATTTATTATAAAAATATCCAGGACTCAACTGAAAATCACTCATCATACAAAGAAACAGGAAGATCTTGAATTGAATGAAAAAAGAAAATCAATAGATGCAACATTGAATTGACAAAGATATTAGCATTACCTAGAAAATAACCTTAAAGCAGCCATCATAAAATGCTTCAATGAGTAATCTATAAACATATTCCAAACAAATAAAAGATGGAAAGTCTCAGAAAACAAATAGAATATAAAGAAACGAATGGAAATTTTAGAACTGAAAAATATAGTAGCTGAAATAAAAAACTCAATAGAATGGAAGAGACAAACAAAAGAATCAATAAACTAGAAGATAGGACAATAGAAATTACCCAGTCTCAATGCAAAGAGAAAATAGACTAAAACAAAAACAAAACAAAACAACCAGAGTCTCAAGGACCAGTGGGAATATAATAAAAGAGCTAACATTTGTGTCATGGAAGTGGAAGAAGGAGATGAAAAAAAGGGCAGGGCTGGAAAAGTACTAAAAGAAATAATGGCTGAAAACTTTTCAAATTTAGTAAATGACAAAATCTACAGATTCCAAACGTTGAGTGAACTCCCAACAGGATAAACCCACAAAACACACAGCAAGCTAGAAAGATCATATAAGTACCTCTTTTCTAAGTGAACAGAGCAAAAGAGTCTGATGTACCCAGCAGCCTAATTCTTTAGACTAAGGTCAGTATAAACTTCCTAATTAATGGAGCATTCTGTCATCAGAATTTGAATGTCATCAAAATGTAATTCCATTTGTCTAAGAGCGAATCTTTCATGCAAGGTACTTTTTGGAAAGCCTAAAAAGACAGACAGTGAGGTCTTCTTGTGCCTTGGTTGTTTTTGTCTGTTTAGCAATCAATGCTTAAATATGCAACAGAATTCTATCTGAGATTGCTTTCACTGTAATATAGTAGTATGGTAGCAAGTTTCTAGAGAAGGAGTCCTGTAACTACCAGCCACTCCTAGGTATTGAGGGCTATCAATACTTAGAAAAAACTTAAAAATTGTGACTAGCTGAATTGTTGTAGGTCTTTCACATCATGGTTAAAGAAGGGGAAATATTGTAGTTATTTTTCATCACCCTTGAATAGAGTGTGCCAATTTGTGCCATCATGCATATTATACCAAGTTATGTCAATCTCTGTCTACTGTCTTGGTGAATAATTTTCTTGCCATGAAGAAATGGCATTCTCATCTCATAGTCTGATATGGCATACAAATTAATTTTGAAAGATTTTATGATCCAGATTTGAATAAGAGATGAAAACCATATGATCTTCTCACTCAATGCAGAAAAGCATTTGACAAAGTACAATATCTATTCATTATTTAAAAGCTCTAAATAAAGTATGATTAGAGAGAACATATCTCAACATAATAAAAGCCATATGTGAAAAGCCCACAGCTAATATCATTCATAGTGGTGAAAACTGAGAATTCTTCTAAGATCAGGAACAAGGCAAGGATGTCCATAGGGCACTTGGGTGGCTCAGATGATTGGGCATCTGACTCTTGATTTTAGCACAGTCATGATCTCAGAGTCCTGGGATCAAGCCCTGCATCAGGATCCATGCTCAGTGGGGAGTCTGTTTGGGATTTCTCTCTTCCTCTCCCACTGCCCCTCTTCCTACTCACATGCTCTCTCTCTCTCACTCTCACTCTCTCTCTCATAAATAAATAAATAAATAAATAAATAAATAAATCTTTTTAAAAAATTATATGTCCACTCTCACCCCTTTTATTCAACGTACTAGAAGTCCTAGCCACAGCAGTCAGACAAGCAAAGAAATAAAAGGAATCCAATTTGGTAAGAAACAAGTAAAATTTTCACTATTTGTAGATGGCATAATACTATAAATAGAAAACCCTAAAGACTCCACCAAAAAAACTACTAGAACTAATGAATGAAATCAGTAATGTTGAAGGATACAAAATTGATATACAGAAATTTGTTGCATTTCCATACACTAATAATGAAGTAGCAGAAAAAGAAATGAAGAGAACAATCCACTTACAATTGCACCAAAAAAGAATAAAATCCCTATGAATAAGCTTAACCAAGGAGGTGAAAGATGGGTGCTCTGGAAAATATAAAACACTGATGAAAGAAATTGAAGATGACACAAACAAATGGAAAGATATTCCATGCTCATGGATTGGAAGAATTAATATTGTTAAAATGTCCATTCTACCCAAAACTATCTACAGATTTAATATAATCTTTATTAAAAGAGCAGCAGCATCTTTCACAGAACTAGAACAAGAAATCCTAAAATTTGTATGGAACCACAAAGAAATCTTGAGAAAGAACAAAATTGAAGGTTCACCATCTCAGATTTCAAGATATACTACAAAACTATAATAATCAAAACAATATGGTACCAACACAAAAACACCATAAATCAATGAGACAGAATAAAGAGCCCAGAAATAAACCCACACATATATGGTCAATTAATTTATGACAAAGGAGGCAAGAATATACGATGGGGAAGAGACAATCTCTTCGACAAATGGTCCTAAGAAAACTATACAATTACATATAAAAGAACGAATCTGGATCATTTCCTTATACCATACACAAAAATAAACTCAAAATGGATTAAAGACCTAAATGTAAGAAGTGAAACCATAAAACTACTAGAAGAGATTATAGGCAATAATTTCTTTGACATTGGCCTTTACAACATTTTTCTGGATATGCTTTCTAAGGCAAGGGAAACATAAGCAAAAATAAACTATTGGGACTACACCAAGATAAAAAGCTTTTGCATAGCAAAGGAAACCATCAACAAAACAAAAAGATAACCTACGGAATGGGAGAAGATATTTGCAAGTTATGTATCTGATTAACATATCCAGGTTAATATCCAAAATATATAAACAACTCATATAATGTGCCACCAAAAGAACCCACCCAAATAATCCCATTAAAAATGGGCAGAGGACCTGAGTAGACATTTTTCCAAGGAAGGCATACGGATAGCCAAAAGACACATAAAAAGGATGCTCAACATCAGTAACCACAATGAGATATTACTTTACACTCATCAGAACAGTTAGAATCAAAAAGACAAGAAATAACAAGTGTTGATGAGGAGGTGGAGAAAAAGAACCCTCATGCTCTGTTGATAGGAATGTAAATTGGTACCACCACTGTGGAAATCAGAATGGAGTTTGCTCAAAAAATTAAAAACAGAATCACCATATGATCCAGTAACTCCACTACTGAGTATTTACCCAAAGAATATGAAAACACTAACTTGAAAAGATATATGCACCCCTGTGCTTTTTCCAGCACTATTTACAAAAGCCAAGATATGGAAGCAACCCAAGTGTTAGATATATGGAAAAGATATTGATAAATATATGGGTGTGGTATACACATACAATGGAATATTACTCAGCCATAAAATAGAATGAGATCTTGCCATTTGTGACAACATGGGTGGACGTAGAGGGTATTATACTGTGTGAGGTAAGTCAGACAAAGAAAGACATAATTCACTCATATGTGGTATTTTAGAAACAAAACAAATGAACAAAGATAAAAGGTAAAAAACAAAAACAAACAAACAAAGAAGAAACAACAGACTCTGACATACAGAGAGCAAACTAGTGGTTACCAGGCAGGAAGTGGCTGAGAGGATAGGTAAAATAGATAAAGAGGATTAAGCACTGTGTTGAGCACAGTTTTAGAAATTTAGAAATGTTGAATCATTATGTTATACATCTGAAACTACTAGAAAATTTTGTTATTATACTTCAATTAGTAATTTTTTTAATTAAAAAAAAGTAGAGTAGTATGAATTTCATTCATTTATTCAACAAATATCTATTGAGAGCCAAAAAGATAGCAAGCACTGAGGGTAAGCAAAGAATCCTGCCTTTGGGAGCTTAAGATCTAGGGTAGATAGATACAGGCCATAAATAAATAAATTAAAATATTTGGTATGCTACATAGTGCCAAAATACTAAATTGGGAAGGAAGGTTAAGAATGTGTGGAAAGGGCTAATGGTTTTACATGGGCTGGCAAGGAAAATTCTCAAGGAAAAAGTAACTTTTGACTAAAAAGATGAAGGAAGTGAGGAAGTAAGCCAAGATGATTTCAGGTGAAAGAACACTGCTGGCAGAGGGAACAGCACATGCAAAACCAGGATTGTGCTTGCCTAACATGTTTAAGGAATGTCAAGTATGACATATATGGCTGGTGAAGAGAGAGTAATCAGAGTAAGAGAGGAGGTCAGGGATATAATGAAGTTGGGGCAGGAAAGTGCCAATCTATGACATTGTATAGGTCATAGGAAGTACTTTGGCTTTCACTGAGTGGAATGGAAAGTCATCCTAGTGTTTGAGCAGCAAAGCACCATCATTCATATCTACATTTTAAAAGGACCACTTGACTCTCCAGTAGAGACTGGCGAAAAGCTAGAAGTGCGACAGCTTCTGGGAGGCTATTGGGACAATTTAGACAAGAGGTGATGGTGGCTTGGAGTAGCAGTGAAATAATTGAATCCAGGGTCTATTCTGAAAGTAGAGAGGACAGAATTTGCTGGTTGATGGGATCTGGAAGATGAAAGGCAGAGGAGACTGAGCAATGATTCCAAGGCCTTCAGTTAGAGGAACGGAAAAAAGGAGCTGTACTTTTGAGATGAAATATTCTGTTGGAAAAGCAGGTTTGGAAGTAGTGACTATTAGAAGACAAGCCTGAAGTGTCTGTGGCAGAAGTGGTTTATGTCCTTCATCTGTCCTCGTGTCCACTCCATTGCACACCTGCCCAACTTCCATTTCCAGAAATGCATGTCTTTGCCTGAGGACACTCTTTTGCCACAGGAGTCTGCTTTACCACCAAAAGTGGCTGGATGTGCTAGGGAATTAATATCCTCCAGAAGCAGTGGCAAGCAGTAACCAACAGGATCTGGGGTATGAATACCCCAGTTCCCTTACCAGGCAGATAGAATAAGTGAGGCTTGTGTTTCACTCTGGTCCCCAGAATTCTCCCAGCATTCCATTTGCCCAGAGGGTAGCTGGTTTGATAACAAATCCTTTATTGGATTTCTTCACTTCTTTGTCTCACTTCCCCATTTCTTTACCTCTATCTCCCCTCCTCCAAAATAAAACCTACTAACAAAAATATAACAACAGAAAAAATCTGCTAATACTTGAATCCTTTCTGGTTCAGCCAAAATGAAGACAATACGTATTCGACCATGAAAAGGCCATGTCATGGCAGCAGATGGACACTCATCTCTAAGATTTGTGGAAGAATCAGCCTAGGGATATAAATTTGGACGTTATCAGCATATGGACAGTTTGAAAGTCATAAGAGTAGATGAAATCACTAAGAGAGTAAGTGAAATTGGAAAAGCAGTCTAAGAATGAGTTGGAACCTTTGGTCACACTAAAGTTTAGAGGTAGGAGAACTGAGGAGGAACCAGCAAAAAAATCCCAAGAAGTAGCAGCCAGGGAGGTCAGAAGAAATCTAGGCAAATGAAGAAAGTATATCCAGGATTTAATAGTATTGATTCTGGGGTCTCACTAAAGATCAAAAGAATCGGGGTCTCTGTCAGCTCACGCAGGAAGTTTGCATTTTTGAAGGCTTATCAGATATTCCTTAAGCATAATAAGGTTCAAGAAATATTGAACCTTAGAAACACCTATCTTCTCTTTTTTCAAGGGGATGGGCAGGGGAGTTTGGTGTAGGTAGCATGGCACAGATAGGCTTTTATTCTTGGTAAGTTCACAACTTTATAGGTGGGCATTTATAATTGACTTCTCAAGAGCTCATCCTGCTACTTAAGCATATTGTGTCCTTGTAATTAGAGGTTTTATATATATATATATATATATATATATATATATATATATACATACAATTTTGAGTTAGCTAAATATGGATCTTTTTCTCTGTAGTTGAGGTTATCCTGAGTTGATAATCTTAGTTGCTAGGGGTTTCACATTCCTGAACTAGATCATTTACCAAAAACAGGTGTATAGAAAATCTGCTTCTTTTTAAGACGTGAAATCAGATCAGCTAACTTCAGTTCTACAGATAATTTTTTGCAATATGACTAATAGTTATACTAATAAGACTGATTTTTTTAATTATTAGTATTTACACATCCAAGTGAAAACTCCTTGAAATAATCTTCTTTAGAAGCCATATGCAAAAAAAAAAAAAAAAAAGAAGCCATATGCTACATTTCTGAAAATCTTTAGAAGTTCCTTCCATATCCATGTCAACTACATTTGACTAACATCTTCATTTTTTAAAAGTCTTGATTTTAGAATCACTAATACTTGTACTAATAATAGTTAACACCTTTTCATGATTTCCTGTAAACTGAATGTGTGGCCCAAGATTCATATGCTGAGACTTAACTCCCAATAGAATGGTATTTGGAGGTGAGTCCTTTGGGATGTAATTTGGTCATGGACATGGAGCCCTCATGATGAAGAATTTGTGCCTTTATAAATGAGAGCCCAGATGCCCTTTCCCACATGTGAAATTATAGGAAGAGGGCTGTCTATAAACCAGAAAGCATGTTGTCACCAGACACTAAATCTGCTGGTGCCTTGACTTTGGACTTCCCATCCTCCAGAACTGTGATAAATATTGGTTGCTTAGCCACCCAGTCAATGGTACTTTTGTTATAGCAGTCTAAACAGATGAGGTCAATGATTCTCGTAAACCAACTCTATAGAGTAGTCTTAAGAGGGTTTGTAATAAAATGTTTTAAGTTTTATTTAAGATGAACAAAACTACTTGTAGAATAAAAATCTCAAATGGCATGTTGTTATTAGTAGAATAAAAAAAAAACCTATAGAGTTCCTCAAAGAGATAAAGGCAGTTACATAATTTGCAAAGCCTAATACAAATGAAAATGCAGGGCCTCTTATTCAGAAAGCAGAGGATAGGTGTTGTTCAAGGTATTATGTTATAAAGCTGCTCAAGCACATCCTTCCTATCTTACCAGCCTTCACTTACAGAAAACAAGGTCAAAGATAATCATTAATTTAAAGATGGCATCAGCAGAAAATTATCCAAGTTGGGTTCCTTCTGGATATGGTGTCTGTGTGGCAGCACAGGCCACTCATCCATGGAGACAACCTGCCCATGGAGCCAGCCCTGCAGAGATCACTGCTATTTAGATGCTACCAATTTCCACTGATGCACATACAAGTTACAGACTTTGTCTTTATATTCTTAGTCTTTGTTTCCTCATATTTAAAGAATAAGAAGATTCAGGGTGTCAATAAGAGGTCCCAGTTAGGGCAACAAAAGCAAGACCTCTACGATGGGGTGAGAGACAGGGAACTACCTGGAGAAAGCACCTTTCAGGCTGGCTTACTGCGGCAGGCCAGGAAGTTCAAGACATGGAAGTTTATTTTACCCCAAGGTTCCAATTAAACAATAACATTTCCTCTGTGGGTGGGTTTCAGCGAACATCCTAAAGGCCACTTTATACAAAATTTCATGGAAACACAGTGGGACAAACCTAGCATCACCCCTACCCACTTCCTATGCTTCCTGTGGCTGTCATGTCTAATTCAATAGACAACCACAAAATACTGGCTATTAAACAACGTAAGGTTAATTTATATTTTCATCATGTTCTAGAGCTCTGCTAAAATACACATGAGTGATTTAAAGAAGTATACCAGCTCTGAACCAAAGTTTCTTTAATTCTGTGATACAGTGCAGTTTCCTATTAGTGCTCTTATCTATTCAATGATAGTTTTCTCCCTGGGGAAAAACAAAACAAAACAAAACACTTAGTCTTTTTGCATCTCCTGTATCCTTTATTATAGCACTAAGCATGGGACTAATTACAGATTGAATAGAGTTTAGCTCTATTCTCATAGCTGGAGAAAAATGTGTAGAAACTATATATAAATGTTCTCTTCTCCCCTCCTCCCTAAATGCAGCCAATGTTAAAAGTAAATCTCGAGGTGCCTGGGTTGCTCAGTGGGTTAAGCAGCCAACTCTTGATTTTGGCTCAGGTCATGATCTCAGGGTTGTGAGATTGAGCCTCACATTAGGTTCTGCAATGGACATGCAGTATGCTTAAGATTCTCTCTCTGCCTCTCCCTCTGCTCCTCCCCTACAAACCTCTTCCCTTGCTCTTTCTCTCCAAAAATAAATAAATAAGAAAATGAAGAAATAACTAAGTAAATAAATATATATAAATCTTACCCTTGATGCACTTTCCTGACTACTACAGTATGAGATAATTTACAGTGTTACTCAAATCTGATATATTCCAATGGTGAAAGTATTAGAGTGAGGTTACTATATTTCTAATCCATCAATTTCCAGCCCTACTTATGACACATCATAGATTTACTTGAATCATTTGGAGATATTTTCTGAAATTCTTGAAAGAGTTTCAAAACAAAACAAATTTTATTTTAATTGATATGAACTACTTAATAGTTTTAGGAAAAAGTGAGGATATCATAAAATAGATTTTTAAGATATCAGGTATTCTTTCCACTTCCAGAATTCTTCTGGAATTTGCTCGTATTATATGAACATTGAGTTGAGGATATGTCAGCTATACTGCCTCACAACTTAGGTCTAAACAATAGGGAACAATATTTTTTGTGTGTGAGGAAAACAGCAATTACTAAAGTAACATTTATAAAATATAACATTTTAGAATGACCTTGAGGAAGAAACTCTTAGGCCAATGAGTTGAACTTTCCATGAAGCTTCTCAGACAAAAGAGAAGACAAGTTAGTGAAGGAAGAAATTAGAACAGTAAGAACTAAAATTTCCCCAAAGTGAGCATGAGGTAAAAGATTTTCCAGTCACAATGAAAATAGAATTTGCTGACAAGGTCATGATCACATCAGACAGCTCACAACTGGGAACAAGGAATTTACAAAAAAAACACACACACACACACAAAAACAAAACAAAACATTATTTATCTTTAACTACACTACTTGGAATGTTTCCAACTACATCTGGGAAATGCCTGCCTGCCTTTGACCATTATATTGCTAAATTTTCCTTCTTATATCTCTCATTCATTTACCATACTGATGGCACCTTAAGGGTAATAAGGAGTTTACTGACTGAGGTAGCTAACATAGTAAAAAAAAACTCATAGAAACAGATTAATGGGGGTTTGCCAGAGGCCAGGGGGACATGTAGAGTTGCTCATTGATGGGTATAAAGTTTCAGTTATGAAAAGTAAGTTCTAGAGATCTGCTGTAGAACATTGTGCCTATAGTTATCAACACTATATTGCACACTTAAAAATTTTTTTAAAAGAGTAGATCTCATATTAAATGTTCTTACTTACAATTTTTGTTAAAGGTAGTAAGGAAGCATTCAACTGCATTTAATTCTAGCCATATTTTGCTCCTTTAGCTGATATAATTGATTCAGATATTCATCATTGGCAAGGCATTCTTTATTAAATGAACTAGAACATCTGTGCTCCTAATTTAATGCAAACTCCAATGCCTTTCTGATCTTTGGGGCCTAGCATTATTTTTGAGAAGTCCAACTGGGTATTTATACCATAATCTGATAACACACATTCTCTTATTTAATTCAGTGCAAGAAACCTTCCCTGTCAACCAATAGACTTTATTCACAATACAATGAATGATTTTGGGTCCATCACTGACAGTGGGAAATGGCCTGTTCATTGAGGGAGGATTCTATTGTTTCAAGATAGTAAATGGAACACGGTTGATTTCTACTCATTTCCCAAGAATGACATTGATTTGCAGCAAGATCTCTGAAGAATCATTTCTTTACCATTAGAAGACATAGCTTCTTCCTAAGGCTAGGAAAACACAGGCTTCCTGGTTCCTTTGTAGATAATAGATCTTTGGACTTCCCTGGACTGGTGGCATTTGTGTAGATAGTGTTTAAAGCTGCACAAAACACAATTTAATGCCTTTAAGGCAGCTGGAAGGAGCTGGAACACACTTTCTACAGACTATGCAGCCTTAAAGGGTCTGGTACAATCAAATGATCTCCATAACCCAAATAAAATTTAGGGTTTACAAGGCCTAATCTCTTCCGGTGCTACTTTCAAGGAAATACAATCAATTGTTGTGGCTTCTAAATAATACAGGCTTAAGGAATTATATTATTGAAAGAGTGCTAGATAGCCTATTACAGCCACATTTCTGTAGCATTTTACACAAGATTGAAAAAGAGCAGATTATTCATCTCAGAGAATTGAATTTCATGATGACACCAAAGATATTCAAAAGTCAAAACTAGGTAGGTGTCATTCAAATCCTCACTGCTTCTTTAGACCAGTGTCAAAGGGAACTCAATTCACAATCCACATCAGTATTTTTTAAATTCCTTTTTCCCATTTCTCTTCATACGTTTCTTTTCTCCCATAGCTCTCCCCACCCCGTCTCTCTTGCCATGCTCCCCTTAATGTTTTCCCTAAAGTCCACTGACTTATTAGATCCTTTTATTCTGTCTCTTCTCATTTTCTTCTATATATAGTAAATTTGAACTTTTATTTATTTATTTTTAAGATTTTATTTATTTATTCATGAGAAACACACAGAGAGAGGTAGAGACCTAGGCAGAGGAAGAAGCATCAGGAAGCCCGATGCAGTACCCAATCCCAGGACCCTGGGATCATCCTCTGAGCCAAAGGTAAACACTCAACCACTGAGCCACTCAGGTGTCCCAGTAAATCTGAACTTTTAATTCACAACCTCTCCTCATCCATACTTTCTCCTGTTTTTTGCCTTCCCAATACCCTGGTCTACATCAGTGTTTCTCAACCTTCTCTTTATTATTGCTTCCGCCAAGGAGATTTTAGATATACTCTTTCCTAATTCCTTCCCATGAAATTTTAAAGTAATAGATATACCAGATAGTTGCTTACATGTTATATCTGTATGTATATATAATATAATAATATAATATCTGTGCTTTATATATGTAAGTATATATAAAATATATTCTTTTATAGGTATTTTATATATATAATATATATAGATATTTTAATAGATATATTTATATCTATATATAGATATTTAAATATTTAATATTTTATAGATAATTTATATATATATAAAATGCCCATAGGGAGGCTTCATATATACAGCATGACTTTTTTCATCCCTCCAAGAACTAATCCTCCCCTTTGGGAACAATATCAATATCATCACAGCTGAGAATGCATGGTCTACAACACAGGTGGGACAGAAAAGAGGAGCAGAAACTGATGGGCAAGTAGTGCCAATCAACTGCAAGTTCTTTTGTGAAAATCCCAATCTACTCCCTTTTTGCCTATTTTTTAGTCACTTGAGTGTACCACTCTAGCCATGCCTGTTTTAAGCAAAACTGTATAATCTAGCCTTCCTTCTTAGCTTCTGTCTTCTTTTGTTTTCCCTGGGTAACTAGTACCCTGCAACATTTCATTCAAAAATCATTCTTATTCCTGCACCCAATATATGCCTAGGCATTTGGAATCTCACCTCGTATCTATCTCTGGGATAATTTTTGCATGTTATAGACTAATCCTGCAGAGTTGATATATTACTCCTCTGGAAATCATTTGCATTTCCCTCAAAAAGGAAACTATCTTCCCCACAGGTATTAAGTTTTACTAGTGGTTCAGACACCATAGAAAGCAGGCAGGGAGATGGTCTGAAATAAAAGTTTTCTCTAAATATCCCTAAAATCATAAAAGAATAAATCATTCAGGTGACACCTACTCTGACTCTTCACAATACTCAGGATAACTCTCTTACCCATCATTGTTCTCTCCAATAGTATTACCTATTCTTCTAGACTGGAAGCTTGTAAGGGAAGGGAGAGCATTGTTAATGTCTTTGTAGTCACTATACCATCTAGTGTGGTATGTTGCATACTGCTGTCACTCAATAAAGCCAAACTGAATGCCAATTCCATATATTTCTCATTTTAAGAAGTAGTCCTGCCTGATTTCTGGTCTTCAACCTCTCTCTCTTCTCCTCAGCTAAAAAAACATAATCCCTATTTCTATCTTCTCCATATGCCTAATTAAGATTTCTATGAGAGTCAGCAATATGGTGGCTACACTTTTAAAACTTATTTTTACCTCCAACACATAGGAAACATTACATTTCACATCCTAACCCAAACCACTTACAAATACATACACAGATACACACACACGCACACACACACACAGAAGTTTCACAAAACAATGTAATGTGGGATGTACCCTGCTAATTTCTATTTTATTTCTTAACATCATAGTTGTGACCCACTAAATCATTCCCAAGACCTAGAGTTGACTGTAATCTGAAGTTTGAAGAACAGCGGGTTGAGGTTGAGAATACCTAAGAGGTTTGAAGTCAGAATTTGAAATGAGTCCAAATTTGGGCACTTTGATGTTTAAACAAGTGATTTAGCCTCTATAGGCTTCAGTGTCCTCTCCTTTAAGATAGAAGTAACAGTAGTACTTACCTAGAAAGACTGTTGTGGGAGATTAAATAATGCATCCAAAGTCCTTTATTCAGCATAAGACATACAGTAAATGTTAATTCTTACCTCTTATCATTCACTCTGAAATCTTTTGAGAAACTAGGAAAAAGAAGTTATATGAATGTAAAATATAATACTTGTGTTTCACTATGTCCTTAACTATGTTCCATAATTGTTTTAAAGATGTATTTATGTGTTTTAGAGAGAGGGAGAGAGAGAGAGAGAGAGAGCGAGCATGTGGGCAGGAGGAGGGGCAAAGGAAGAAGGAGAGAATTCTCAAGCAGACCCTCACTGAATGAGGAGCCCAAGGAGGACTCAATCCCAGGACCCTAAGATCATGACTTGAATTTGACCCTAAGATCATGTCTTGAGCTGAAACTGAGAGTCAGACACTCAAATGACTAAGCCACGTAGGCGCCCTTGTTCTATAATTTTATGCCTTTAATTTCATTCAGTAATTTTATGTGTTTTAAATCTTATCTTCTCAGCCATGTTATAACTATAGTTTTTCTCCTACTTCATGTCACATTACTCCAGAGCTGAGATTCAAGTACTATTAAAGTTCTTATCCAGCTACTTTTTTGCAAATGATTTTTATAACATGTAAAGGAAAATGATAATATAAAATAGATTAGGGAGTGGGAGAAATAGTAAATTACTTGCAACTTTGCACTATATCTCCAACAATGGCTGAAATTTACCTTAAAAGAAGACTTAGTTTTCATTACTGTAGTATGGAACTTTTCCCAAACGGTAACTTAAAATAAATATGAGAGCCCCAAATCATAGAATCATGGTATTTTTGAGAAGTGCCACTTAGAGTGAAAATGTCTTATGAAAACAAGGACTCTCCACTTGCTTTGCCCTCATAAATCAGGATGCGGTATTCCAAACTGATGTAGGAAAACAGTGAAAACCAGTTTCTGTAGATTACAAAACCTTATATTACTATGCTCAAAGGTATAGTAATTTAGTAATATAGTAATTTCAAGATTACTCCCTAAAGGAAGAATATGATACTGTATTATACCAAAAATGCATTTTTATGAAAGCATTTTATACAAATAATAATAATAAAACAGTAAAATAAAGCTGATTTAAACAATGACAGAAAGAGTAAAAATCAATAATTATTCATTGAACATCTCAACTAAAAACTGTAGAGGATTAAAATTAAATTTTTGAAGTTACTGCCAATGTTCTTATGATCTTCTCTTTTACAGAGAGCAACTCCTTGCCTTCATTCTTCTTCGTGCACATGTAAACTTCATTATTGAGTTAAATAAAATGTTGACACAAAATGAGAGACATCACAGAGGAATATATGGCTGATTGAACAAGAGAGGGAAAGATGCTCTGGGTGAAAATATGAGGGGAGAGCTTTCTAGAGTGAAGTTTAAGATTTGACACCAATTGCCTTCCACAATCATCCTTGTGGAAAAGGACTAGCACCATCTACCTAAACCCCTGCTGGAAGGAGTTAGTTAAAGTGTTGAGTATGTTGCATTTGCTATGAACTCAACCCTTGTCTAGACCTAGGACATAATATGACATGAAATGTTTGAAAATTCTGATAACTTCTGTAGTATACAAATTGGAGAAGAATTATATATTTCATAGTTGGTGGATGCCACTCTGGCATCCATTTAGGATCCACATAATTCCCTCCCTTTTTAAATATAGTAGTTGTGTATTTCGGATTTGAGGTTAGACACATGTTAAAATACGACACTGTCTTTCCTGCTGGATAGCTCAGAAAACCCAGTTATAATTATGTAAACACTGAAAAAATGTTAGAGGAAGTAGGAGGTTTACATATTAAAATGAACACTAGCATTACCAATGGTACGCAAATATAATTTAAATCTATTCTAAGTAAAAGCTCAAGATTTATTCCAATCGTTTCTGCCAAATTTTGCTCTCACGTTGTGCTAGAATTTTTTGAGTAGAAATGTCCCAAAGAAAGATTTGTGTTTTATATTATCCAGGAAGATTATTTCTATTAATAATTGTCCCCTGGTGACATCTAGAGCCTTGACCACAGTAATGAGGACAATGGGACTAGTGACTAAGCATTATTATATTGATTTTTCAATTTATCCTCCTTTGATCAAGTTTTCAGGGGATTTCCTGAGGTTGACAACCACAGCAGCCCACCAAAGAGGAAATGATTTGGAAAAATAACAAACCCAATGCTAGGGAGGATAATTTGCAGTTAAATATAGTATGTATGTATCTAAAATTACTCTGAAACATCCTTAAAAATATCAATAGCTAGATAAACTAATCAATTAATCAACTAACAATTTTTGGCCTTGGAATAAATAAAAAGCCTTTCAATTTTCTTTTTAATTTAGTTATTTACTTTAGAGACTAGAGTACAACTATAGATGAAGAAGAAACATCAACCCTTTGAAGGTTTAAGCAAACAATTTCTGTGTGTGCCTAATGTGAGTCCACACCAAGAGAATCAACCAGGTGTTCTGGGCAAGAGGTCTTGTATTCACACAGCAGATGCCCTAAAAAGATAGCAGATATATTTTCCTCTAATTGAACACAAAGATATATCACAATTGTGCTCTTTAATTTAAAACCTAGAAAGATGAGTTGACGATAAACTCAATATTAACCAAAGGTTAGAAATGTGTTAAAAGACAACAAATTATCTTAGTCCATTAAATATATCCTCTAGTCAGATAATATTTGTATCTTGATGGGCTGGAAAACCAATTGCATTAAGAAGAATGAAGGTAATGCGTTGCTCTCTTTGTAAAAGAGAAAATCATAAGAACAGTGGCAGTGACTTCAAAAATTTAAAGAGCTAATATGAGTTAGTAGAGCTAATATGAATTGTCTATTTTATATAGAGGGCAGCCATTATAAATGGAAATTAGAAGACAGATTTTAGCTCAATAGAGAGAAGAATTTTTTAATTAGAGTAGAACTGGTCTCATAATAGTGAATTCCTCCACAAGTCTATAGGTTTAAGCTAGGAATGCATGCCTCAGGGAATACCAGAGTGGTGATGGAAAATTAAATCAGAAATGCTAAGGATCTGAAATTCTAAGCATGAAAAAATTTTATATTCCAAGTCTCAATAAATCCTGTGAACACAATCTAAAACTTTTAACTCAAGTGAAGTTGCTGGAACTCACAGAAATGGACAAAATTTAATACAGGATTATGGGAGAGTCGAAGTCTTATAGGAAATTGAAAATACTTTTTTTTTTTTTTTTTGCCAGTTCCTGGATTTGAAATGTTTTTAATCAAAAAGAAAGTGCTGAATATGAGCATGATTGTATTTACTGGTTGGTTTATTTCAAAAGGTATGCTATTCTGTCATTTTTTTGAAATCTAAAAATACCCTGGTCCTTGAATTAATAAAATATTTTATTTAGACACAACAGTGAAGGAACTTGTAGGCTTCACTTTGGTGTAAAAAAAAACAAAACATTCTGCTTTTGCCAGTTTCAAAATATGGAAAATTGTAAGCAGCGCTCTTGGTCGGGCTAATCATAAGACTCAGTGTTTCTATTTTTCCCCTTCTCTGCACACTGCTTAGACTTGTTGCTTTCCTTTGCTAAATATAGCTGGCTTCCTGCTATTTTCACAGCCGACTGGAGAATTTCATTAGGAAGGTGGAAAGCTAACACTCACTCTGATGAATAAAATGGTCAGCTGATATCGCTCCTTGCTCCAGTGGAAAAATTTACAACAAATAGAGGTGCTGAGAGACAGAATGGAGTTTCATTAAAATGGCCAATTAGCACAATAAGCAAAAGGCAAAAGGTGACAGCCTTCTTCCCACTGTTTTCCCTTATCAGGCAGGTGTTAAAAGCTCTAGTTGAGAGTATGAAAGGGGATGGTCTTCTCTTGCTCAAACCTGGCCTCAAGGATTGATTTCATGCCTATAGCCTTATAAAATATGACTAGCTATCACTCTTCCCTGACTCTATGAATGAAGTTCAGTGAGTCTCGCCTCAACAGAACAACTCTGCAAATTTTCAGGGACTTCTTGTTGCCTACAGAATAAAGCCTACACCCCCAAATCAGACTTCAAGGTCCAGATATATCTTTCTAACCATACCTGCATTTCTCTCCGACATCAACCCTTTACTCCAATCAAAGTACCCTGTACACTTTTTCCCAAACACACCTTTACATCTTACTCATCTTTGTCTCCAATGCTAATCTCATTTGTCCCATCTATCCCAGTGTACCAAAGTTTGGCTCATATCTCTCAATCTCATCTCTGATTATCCTCCAACTAGAATTCACTGGTCCCTCTATTATTACTTATATATCACGCTCTAACCCAGTGTCCTGACTCCTTTTAACTGACATGGATCATTGATCTAAAGAGCTGAAGTTTCTAACTGCTGCCCACTATCATTTGTTATGTTCAGGGTTAAAAGTGAAACTATCCCTCAAGATTTAACAATTACCAACCATAAGATCCTGCATGTAAATTAAATGTCCTCACAGAAATATTGAATTTGCATCCAATTCCTTTTCCCCATCTTATCTAAAGTGGTAGACTACTTTATTAGATTTTTTTCTATTAAAAACTAATACATTATCATTTTTTAATTATAGAATTGTATATAGCTCATTATAATAGAATCCCATTCTCTGCCTGGCCACAAAAGCTGAGTTCACAGATTATGAACTCTTTATATCAATACATAGAGATTTACTTAATACTTTGTAAAAATCCCATAGTAGTTCATCATATGAATATAAAACTATTTGATCAATCTTCTCCTAAAGGAAATATAGGAGGTTTCCCCCAGTTTTTTATTATAAGTAGTGCTTTATGAGCAATTTGTTCACATATCCTTGGAAATTACGGAAATTATCTCTGGGATAAATTTCCCAGAAGTGAAATTACTGGCTCATAGGGTTTTCTGCATTTTTAATTTAAAGAGATCTTGCCAAATTATACTTTAAAAACAATACTAACAGACACTGCAACCAATAACTCATAAGTTCTTTTGGTACTTAATTAGTTGAAATGACTAAGTCATAAACTTTTCTTATGACTTAAAAATATTAATGTACCATATTTTTTTAACTTGCCACATAATTTTTTCAGGAAAATCATTTTTAAAGGGTCAATTTTTCATTTGCTTGTAACCAATACATCGTATTTTCATATATATAACTCAATTTTTATTAAACTTCCTTTATATAAAGTGTATTTTAACTGCTACATACTTTTTTTTTTCAGAAACACTAAATATCCTCTTATTCACTGGCAGTTTATTTTTAAGATTTTATTTATTTATTCATGAAAGACAGAGAGAGAGAGAGAGAGGCAGAGACACAGGCAGAGACACAGGCAAAGACACAGGCAGAGGGAGAAGCAGGCTCTATGCAGGGAGCCTGATGTGGGACTCGATCCCAGGTCTCCAGGATCACACCCTGGGCCAAAGGCAGGCGCTAAACCACTGAGCCACCCAAGGATTCCCTCACTGGCAGTTTTGATGACAATAGTTAGTCTCCACATTGAGAAATGAATATAGTTAAAAGCTCAATGCATAACATAAAAATGAAAACTCATGTTAACACCTTGTCTAGGGCCACAACAGTTATTCAAGGAGTCAACCACTTCATCTGCACAAATTATTGCTGCATCAAAACACAAAACAAGTATGATTCTGAAGACCCTGAAAACAAGCTCTATAACTTATGAGACATTAACCACTGCTTAATGCTACTATTGATGTTAAATTTTCAAACTGAATTCATTGATTCTTTTCAAAAAACACTGATTTTTCTAGTAATATTTTAAAAAGGTATCTTAGGTCTTTAACCCTCAGAGAACTGGTATATTTAGGCAACTAACCAAAAAAGTAATCAGGAGCATGTAATTTTGTCCACAGTCTCCAAAGGGTTAAAGTGCAGAAATTGTCTAATACCTGTTGTATAAGGCACCCTATTCCACTTTTTTCTTAAAAGAAATTTTCTTTGATTTCTTGTAATTTTTCAGTGAGTCTATCCTTTGTTTCTTCCATTTTCTCTTTAAGGAGCTCCTTCGTCTCTTCCACTCTGTCTTGTAGATAATCCTTAACAGGAGACAGTGTTGACATGTAGCCCCAACTACACAAATAATTCACAGTGCAGGAGGTTCTTTCCAAAGTCACAGTATATCGGGCAGGTGTTGCAATCTTAAACAAGGAATATGCTGTTAGTGCATTACTACTCTGGGAATTTTTCAGAATGTTTACTACGCTGTCAGGTAACCCAAGAAGTTCTAGAAAAGGAATGACATTCACTCCTATCTTAGGGTATTGAGGCCACCGCCATTTCTCGCTGCACAGACTGAAAGACAGCTCTTCTGATGTCACCACAGCATGACCTAATCGAGCATGGGTTGGGGGCCAGAACTCACAGGGCCCCGGCAGACGCTCCCCCCACCCAGGCCAGCACCCCAGGGCCTGCCAGCCAATGCACCACATAATTAAGAAGAAAGATATTAAGAAGAAAGATTTGGTTCTTATAGTCTAGGAACACATGACGTTAATTCTAAACCCATGTAGAAGTGTCAAGGAGCTTGTAGGTAAAAGTCTAAGAACATTAATTTGAAGTTGTATTTGAAGACTTGTGAAAAAACTGAGTTTCCTTAACGATTAAAATATGAATAGGGCTTGGTTCTTGTTAGGAGAAGGAAAAGAGGATATAAGTCTTTTTATTGTCAAAGGGAGATTAAAAGTCAATGAAATAAATAGAATATTACCATCCTGCAACCCTAATGAATTAGTAGATCTAGACAATGTTCATCAATCCCTGTTAACCTCACAAAAGACACTCAGATTATGTACCTCTTGATAAAAATACACAAAACCATCTATGAAATACTCTTGAATGAAAAGTCAAATCTGCATCTGATCAAGATTTAAAGTCTAGTCTCATCACTAATTCACAGAAAACACAGAAACATATTAGACAATACCACAAAGATGTAATCAGCCAAAATCAGAAAAATGACCTATTTTTAAAAACAAACCACATAGAGGGAGAGAAGAGAGAGAAAAAGAACATATACATAAAAAGAGACTTACAGAGGTGTATGGGCAGCATTTGGATCCTGACTCAAACAAACTGTAAAAATAAAATAAAATATAAAACACCTGGGAAAAAATCTAATATTGACCAGATAATTTTTTAAAATCTTTTATTTATTTATTTTAGAGAGAGAGAGAAAAAGAGGGAGCACTCAAGCAGGGAAGTGGGGTGGGGAAAGGAAGAGGGAAAGAATTCCAAGCAGGTTCCATGCCTAGTGTAGAGCTTGATGCAGGACTTGATGTCACCACTCTGAGATCATGACCGGAGCTGAAATCAAGAGTTGGATGCTTAACCGACTAAGCTACCCAGGTATTCCTAATATTAACTAGACAATTCAGGAAATTAATAAAGTATTGTTATCTTCAGGTATTATAACGGTATTGTGGTTATTTTTTGAAGTCTTTGTTCTTTAGAAATACACAGTGAAATATTTAAAAACAAAAATATATGATGCTGGTATGTACTTCAAAATACCCTGGGTAGGAGAAAAAGTGGACTGAGGTATAGAAAAAGTAAAATTGGCTAAAAGTTGTTAATTGTTTTTTTTTGTTGTTGTTGTTTTGTTTTGTTTTTATGATAGTCACAGAGAGAGAGAGAGAGAGAGAGGCAGAGACACAGGCAGAGGGAGAAGCAGGCTCCATGCACCGGGAGCCCGACGTGGGATTCGATCCTGGGTCTCCAGGATCGTGCCCTGGCCAAAGGCAGGCGCTAAACCGCTGCGCCACCCAGGGATCCCAAAAAAGTTGTTAATTGTTTAAGCTGGTTTAGATGTACATGGAAGTTCATTGTATTATCTTCTATTTTCTATATCTGAAATTCTCCACAAACATTCAAAAATCAAAAAGATTTGCATTAAGATGTTTTTGGAATGTTCCTTTGTAACTATTAATATCCCTTTAAAATAGAATAGCTTTAGGAAATTTGAAGGCTCCCACATAATAGCCACAAGCTCACTAAATACCCAGAGACTTGCTTCCAAGCCTTTTGCCTGTGATTTTAGATGAGAGCAAGAACAGGAGCCAGATGGTATGGAAAACATACTTACATGTGGGTTCATGAAAGCTATAATTTAAGGGAAGGAACCAACAGTCTTCTTTAGCTTTAAAAATGTTTTTGAACTCAGAAAGGGGCATGTATAGCACTCCAACACAACGTGTAATCTTTGGCCCAGACAAATGGATGCTCTTGTAGACAATGACAATGTAGAATTTGTCATTTCTTTCACATGGAATTGCTTCAGTTACACCATCTCACCACATCCTTCCTTAGGGGGTCCTCTTTTTCCTCTTTTACTTAATGCACTTTCCACCCCCCTCCAACCTATACCAAAGGAAAGAAAACATATTATTTTCCTTGCCGAACAATTCAAACATATCACTACAAGAAATCACTCTTTAAATATATAATACATTGGATTGCTTCTGACCAGTCTTCTTAATGAAGTCTTTTAGCAGTCAAAGCCCAGACTGACTAGTTTATTGGAAGGCTGAAATAGTACTTCTCTATAAGGTTACTAGTAGTAACCCTGCTTCCACAGTTTCTTGGTTTATTTTTCAATTTAATCTTAACACTGAGTGACCTTCAAATGTACCCTTAATTTCCATTTGGTCATCACATTACTTCCTCAACTTCTCTATTTCATTAAGTGTATATAGAGTTCACTAAGAAGTCTTAGAATTAGAACCCAAAAAGTATGTTTTAAATCTGTGAAAATTACCAACTTATTCCAAAGATAGGGATAGGGCCAGGGAAGGTAACCAGGAGTAGTACATGCTAGTCTAATGAAAGAATCTTCCCACAAAGTAATTTAAAGTCTCTACTTTCTTTTAGGCATTTTAATACATATTTCTGCCTATTGGTGAATGAAGTGAAAAAATTATTTCAAACAGTGCAAAATTTTTAAAAATTTTAAATTTACTCAATTATCTATGTTATTCTGTATACCACTACCTGCTTATTCCCCTTACATAACAATCTATCAATTTTTTCCCCTGTTCAAGAATCTATATTATCTGAGGAATTTGGAATATATGCTAAGACATTACAAGTGCTAAGAAAATCAGCAGTAAAGGCAACTGCTTCATACAGCTTTTCCTAAACTTATCTGTGTGTGATGTTCCCTCCTGGGAAGATGGAATGAATAGTCATACTTTTCCCTACCCTTTCCACTAAAGACAAATAAAAATTGGGAGCATTGTATATTAAGCATAAGAATACTGGAAGGAGGAAAGAAATAGGCATACCTGCGAGGGACCTTGGGGTCTGAGAAACAACATGGTGATAAGTTTCCTGCATTTTTTTGGTCTCAATATACCAGAATTGGAGCTGAAGAAACCGGCAACCCCAAAATGCCAGTGGACAGACTAATAAGCCCCAACTAAACCTCTTTATCTCTAACCAAAGGCTAGAGAAAAATAGCAGTCTATCAGAACAGAAAGCTTTCAGACAATAACTGCTCTACTACAACCAAATCCTACAGACGAAGTGACACCCCACTCCTACCCACACCAGCAAAGGCTGAGCGAGAAGCAAAGGCTGAGCTGAGCGAGAAGGCTAAACTTCCACCCTTGAAACACTGTAACAAGGCACAGGAATGCTTCCATGAGAGTGATGTCAGAAAAAGCCAATTAGAAAAAAAAAAAAAAAAGAAAGAAAAAGCCAATTAGAGAGCCAGAGCTTTCATCCCCATTGGCCTATAAAGAACTCCTACATACTCCTTCCTGTGGTGTCAGTGGGACTCTGTGGGGAATCTAGACTTTCACCTCTACCCAGCAGTAATGAAACACTCTTCTTTTGCCCTGATAAGGTGGCACCAGAGGATGCCTTGCGGAGAGTCAAGATGTCCACTTCTGTCCAGTGGCAATGAAGCCATCAATGATGTTCTCTAAAATATGCATGAGGAATCAGAACTTCCCAGTGAGGAATCAGAACTTCCCAGCAGTAAAGGGGAGCCCCCAACACTTTTCAGAGCCTTCTTTTTATTATATATATTATTATATGTTATAGCATCCAATGAAAGCCATGTGGGGAACCTGAGCTTCTATTTCTACCTGGCAGTAACAGGCAAAGTTTTCTTCTGCTAGAAAAAAAGCCAGGTAGCCATCAAAAATATTAAAAAGCCAATTAAAACAGAAGATTTGAAAAAAGACTTAGTCTCAATATACAGTTTCTTTTTTTTTTTTTTTAAGATTTTATTTACTTATTCATGAGAGACAGAGAGAGTGAAGCAGAGACACAGGCAGAGGGAGCCTGATGATGTGGGACTCGATCCCGGGTCTCCAGGATAACACCCCAGCCTGCAGGCGGAGCTAAACAGCTGCGCCACCAGTGCTGCCCCTCAATATAGAGTTTTCAATTAAAAATCACTCATTATGCTAAGAAACAGGAAGATCTCAAACTGAATGTAAAAATATAATCAACAGATACTAACGCCAGGATAATAGAGACATTAGAATTATCTGACAAAGATTTTAAAGCAGCCATAACACAGATGCTTCAATGAGCAATTGCAACACTATTGAAACAAATGGAAAAAAAAAATAAAACCTCAGCAAAGAAGTAAAAAAAGAACCAAGTGGAGGCACCTGGGTGGCTCAGTGGTTGAGCATCTGCCTTTGGC
Source organism: Canis aureus (assembly GCF_053574225.1). NCBI lineage: Eukaryota > Metazoa > Chordata > Mammalia > Carnivora > Canidae > Canis > Canis aureus. The sequence goes on from NC_135643.1 coordinate 11,544,806, forward strand.
TCAGGTCCTGATCCCAGGGTCCTGGGTCAAGCCCTGCATTGGGCTTCTTGAAGGGAGCCTACTCTCCCTCTGCCTATGTCTCTGCCTCTTGCTCTGTGTCTCTTGTGTACACAATGAAATAAATAAATAAAATCTTAAAAAAAAAAAGAAAGAAAAGAACCAAATGAAATTTTAAAATTGAAAAATATAATCACTCAGATTAAAAGCCTCAGTGAATGGGCTCAAAAATAGAGTGAGGAAGGCAGAGAAAAGAATCAGTGTACTGGAAGATAGACTAATATAAATTATTCATTTTTAACAACAAAAAGAAAATAGATAAATACATACATGCATACATATGGTCTCAGGGAACAGTGGAGCTATGCCAAAAGTTCTAACATTTGTGTCCACAGAGTCTCAGAAGGGGAGGAGAAATGAATCAAACTTAAAAAGTACTTGAACAAATAATGGCTAACTCCCAAATTTGGCCAAAGACATACACCTACAGATTCAAGAAGCTAAAGGATTTCCACACACGATAAACTCAAAGGAATCCACACCAAGCCATATCATAATTAAACTTCTGAAAACTATTTTCAAGTTTTTAATTCTAGTTAATTATCTTACAGTATAATGTTAGTTTTAGATGTATAATTTAGTGATTCATCACTTACTTGAAAAAAAGGAAAAAAAAATAGAGAACTATAGAGAATACACTCCCAGAGGGGAGGTGGGTGGGGGATGAGTGAAACAGTGATGGAGGAGAAAGAGTGCACTCGAGATCAGCACCACATTTTGTATGGAAGTCCTGAATCACTACATTGTACACCAAATTCTAATACTACACTATATATTAACCAACTGGAATTAAAATAAAAACTTTAAAAAAAACTTCTGGAAACTAAAGAAAAGACAAAGAGAAAATATCAAAGGCATTCAGAGAGAAAAAATATCATTTCGATGTATGGGAAAAACAACTCTAATGGTAGATGATTTCTCATCAGAATTCATGGGCACTATATTTTTCAAAGCTTGAAAGAAAGTAACTGTTGGGCAGCCTGGGTGGCTCAGCAGATTAGCACCACTTTCAGCCCAGGGTGTGTGATCCTGGAGCCCCGGGGTCGAGTCCCACGTTGGGCTCCCTGCATGAAACCTGCTTCTCCCTCTGCCTGTGTCTCTGCCTCTCGCTCTCTCTCTGTGTGTCTCTCATAAATAAATAAATAAATAAATAAATAAATAAATAATAAATAAATAAATAAATCTTTGAGAAAAAAAAAAGTAAAAAAAAAAAAAAAAAAAGAAAGATCCTTGAGGAGTAAAGAGGAAATCAAGATCCTCTTACGAAAAGGAAAAGAGAAAAACTAAGAGGATTTGTTGCCAGAAGACATACTCTAAAATAATGACTAAAGCTCTCTAAGCAGAAAAAGAACAATAAAAGAAGAAATCTTGAGATATCAAGAAGGAAGAATGAGGGGCACCTGGGTGGCTCAGTTGGTTAAGTGTCTGCCTTTGGCTCAGGTCATGAGGTCTGGTTCTCCATCTTCATCTGCTTCTTCTCTGGTCTGTGTGTATGCTCTCTTTTTCTCTCTCAAGTAAATAAATCTTTAAAAAAAAAAGAAGAAGAATGGGTACAGTAAGTAAAAATATGGGGTAAATATAATTGACTTATGCTCCCCTCACAATTTCTTTTTTTTTTTTTTAAAGATTTTATTTATTCATCCATGAGAATGCACAGAGGGGAGAGAGAGAGAGAGGCAGAGAGAGAAGCAGGCTCCATGCACCGGGAGCCCGACGTGGGATTCGATCCCGGGTCTCCAGGATCGTGCCCTGGGCCAAAGGCAGGCGCCAAACCGCTGCGCCACCCAGGGATCCCTCCCCTCACAATTTCTAAGTCATGTTTGATTGATGATTGAAGCAGAAATTATGCTTCCACTGAAGATTTCTACCTAACATTAAAAAAAAAAAAAAAATTAACACCAATTCTATACAATCTCTTCCAGAAACAGAAGAGGAGAAAACATTTCCTAATTCATTACAGACAAAGACAGTACAAAAAAAGAGAGTCATAATCCCTCATGAATAGAGATGCAGAAATCTTTAACAAAAGATTAGAAAATATAATTAAGCAATTAAAAAAGCACCGTGAAAAAGTGGATTTATGAGGACTTGAATAAAGTAAGGGATTTACCTCAAGTCACAAAATTAGCAGATATGGAGCTGAAATTAGATCTTTCCCTCTCCAAGCTCCTGTATTCTTCATCATACCAAACCATAGTATACAGGCAAATAATAATATTTTAAACAGGTAAACTTATTTGAAATTTTTAAATGGTTTCTGCATATGTTGGATTATGGAATCAGAAGGGTAGACTTGATTAGTCTTTCTATTTACACTTAATTCAACTAAAATGGCAAAAAATTAATGACTTGCCTGAAGTCAACTGACAGATTGAGGCTGAGATCAGGGTCAGAAGCCAAATCCCTAATTTTGCAGGCTAGAGCTGTGTTTCACAATATCAGACTCCCTCTGGTGTCCCTATAAAACAACAAGGTCATTACATCCTAAGGAGTTGGAGGAAAATCCTCACCAGCCTCAGGAAGTGGCATTGGGCAGGGAAGAGGGGGTGACACAGCCATGACTCAGAAATGACTGGAGCCTGGAGGGCAGGGAAACCCACCCCTCAGGTGAGGCAATAAGCCACATCCTTGACTATTTAGAAGAGTTCCCCTACTACCTTCCTCAGGAATTTTTCCTTGGCCTAAACTTGTCATTTTTGGTTGAAGCCAAATACCTTTCTGAGAATTTTAACTAGATACCCTTTCCTTGACTTCTTGACCTGCAAGTGTTTCTTAGTTCTCATATTTTGAGATGCCTCTGTGCACCCTGGAGAAGGTCATCCTTTCAGGATATTGACACTATTTACAGGAATAAAGGTCAGGTTAATAATAATAATGACATAACAAAGATAAAGTGAAGAAAATGACTGAGAAGGAGCTAGCATTTGAGGACTTACTCTCTGCCAGGAATTATGCCAAGCTCCTTACATAGGTATTTAATTCTCACAACACCCAAGAGGTAGGTGCAATTATCATCATCTTGCAGACAGGGAAACTGAGTCTTAGAGAGGCTGAGCAATTTGCCTAAAGTCACAAAGCCTGTAAGTGGCAGAATGCAGATTTGAAGCCAGATGTTCTGGCTCCAGACACTCAAAGTACTAGCTCTGCTGGGTGTAACACCTTTTGGTCATCCAAAAAGTACATTCTTCTTGAGAGAGTGAACAACTAGTGGCCCTTATTAGGTACAACTACTCCTAGCATTACTAATACTAATAATCATCTTCAAGGAGAGAAGAGAAGACTGGAAAGTTAATTCTCAAATGGTTAGAAATGACCATCCTTGGTTGGGAAATGACCAAGGAGGAGAATAATGGTAAGAACAGAGATACTAAGAAAAAAAGAATCTGATGAAATGATTGGATTTCCAAAGTCATGCTCGCTAGGAGCACAGGCCATTTGAGTATTAAACAGGATGTTTCCAAAGGCATCTTGGATAAGTTTACTTATTTTTTTCTATCTTAAAAGATTCCAAATTATTTTTATCATGAACAAATAGTTGCTAATGGTTCTACTATATACATATGGTTAACTTAGGAAAAATAAGGTACAAGATACTAGTAAGAACATGTGGTTCAGAATTAGAAATCCCTGGGTTCAAATCCCAGTTCTGTCCTTTACTTAGCCTATCTGAACCTCAGTTTTCATTATCAGTATAATGAAGATATTCATACCAAACTTTATGAGGTTATTTGGATAAAATCAAGTAATGTACATTAAGTGACAAAACTTTGATTTAAGTTAAAAATGAGCAAAAAAATCTGGGCAACTAACCAAAAAAAAAAAAAAAAGGATTTTAAAAAGGAAGAAAGGAAGAATTAACTGAGGGAATCCTTATAATCATTCATTCAATTCTCTGACAAGTCCATTAACATAATATATGTCATATATCACCAAAAACAATAGTGGGACAACCTTCATCTTCTTTAACACTGACTGTTCAGCACACTCCCTTATTTTCCCAAAATGTGTATTTTGTATCCTGTGACTATTTCCTGGTAAACACTAGGAAGTAAAGAACAGTCCTGCCGAAAATAAAGAACAGTCAAGTGTTCCTTTCATCTTGATTCTATCAATGAAAAATGAAGAATTTTTCTCTTTCAGGGAAAAAAATAGCTTCTTTTCAAAAGTACTAGGGAACAAGGGAAATAAAGTGGCTGTGAATCTTGTTTTGATCAAGCACACCTGCTTAGATAGCTTATCTAAATCTTATCTTTCACACTTAGCTGTATCTGAGCTCCCCAACACAACCTACACACACAAAAAGGAATGTATCTATCTTCCTTTGATATAATTTTAGAAAAAAAATAAGAAACCCTTAGGTCACTTACCAAAAGAACTCAGAATCATTGTTGGGTTGTTTTTGTTTTTAAGTAAACTAATCTCTTGCACAAATCATCACTTCGTTTTGGTCACATCTTAAAGGATACAGAATGGCAAAAACTACCTTCTCCTCTAGGACTCGAATTGTATTATAGGAAAAATAAACTAGGAGCAGGGGCATTTCCTTTCTCATGCTCAGTTTTTTTAACTGATGGTGAGATCTTACTTGGCCTAAACTCTTTCCAAAGAAGACAGAGAGCCACCCACATAAAAAAATTTAAAAAAAAAGAAAAATCTAACAATTTAAAATTCTTACCTCTCTTTTCCTCATTCAAGTTAAAATATTACCAGTATTAATTTCGGTGCTCTGCCTAGTTATTAAATCACAAACCACACTGGCTGGTGAGAAACAAAGAAAGAAAAGATCCATTATTCCAGTCAGACCAGACAGTCACACAAATAGCTCTGTAAAAGTCAACTAAATTATGATTTTCACTCCCTCCTGAGTCGGAAGGGAAAGTTTCTAACTATCCAATTATGCAAGTTCAGGGTAGGAATTATTAATTGGACAAGTAAACAGAGCTTATTTGAAAGAGATAAAAGATCAGCAGAGAAAGTATAGTTGGTTGGGAATGATTTGCCAACTTTTCCTCTTCCAGTGAAAATGCAGTACAGAGCCAGAGAGCCTGGGATCAAATCGGATTCCCAGACTTGTCTCCTACCCCACATTGTTGCACACCACAGAACACCACACTCTCATTCTGCTCAACTTTGCTTTTACCATGTCTTTCCTTCTGCCTTGCCCTCCTCCCTCATCCCATCTGCTCTCTATGCCTTCTCATTCCTTCCCTGAGAAATTCCCCACTCTCACCCTCTTTCAGCCACAAAGGACATCTCTCTTTCTCCAGTTCTTCCAAAGTATTTTATATTTCTATTATATCACTTACCCTCAGTCTTCCTTCTGAATGTTAGCTGGGGGGCATTTTCCCTATTAGACTGTAGAAAAGTCTGAGAACAATGAAATCTGTCCTTTCTCATCTATTAATTCCCTCATATGCTTTGAACATGAATAGTATTGTGTATTTTAAGTTTTTTCTAATGTATGTTCTTTTTGGGGGGAGGAGGGGACAGAGAAAGAGAGAGGATTCCTGCTTCCATAATGTTTTCAATCTTGTTTAAAGCACATATATGCAGAAAAGGCTAATTAATAGTATAAAGGAAGCACCAAATGGGCTTCCAGACAGATTTATACATACCACACCTTTGTACAAAAGCAAAAGCAAGCATCCCATTGTTAATAAAGGGGTTATTGCCAACAACCCAGGAAGTTCTTAAAGAATCACATAAAAGGCAGTTTTATCTGTTTTTCATTATTTCTCTTTTTTACTTTTTTAGTAGACAGGATTTGGATAGGTAGATGAAGAATGGGACAGCATGTGGGGGAACATGCAAAGAAGATAAGGAATGGGGAGTCGGAGTACATCAGTCTACCCAGAGTCAAGGGTTTACTTAGCGGGCAGTGGTGCTATTTCTCCTGAGGAAACACCCAGAAAGGTCAAAAACAGATTTCTGTCCCCAGTCCTCCCACCCCTGTATGCATGTACACACACACAAACACCTACACCAATAATCTTCCCACAGTCAATACCTCTTCCTTCCAAATGTAAATACCTCCAGGAGGTTTACACATACTGCTCATTTATAAAGTGGTTACATCTAATGTGTGTTCTTTTATTAGTAAACTAGGTTTCCTCCCTTCTTCCCCTTACATCACATACTTTTAAAACCAAGAATAAGGCTGGGATAGGAAAGATTAGATGAGAAGGAAATTGCAGTTGCAAGTGACAGGCAGAGGAAGTAAGTAAGGAGGAAGACCCTGGTGTGAGGAACAAGGATACAGGAGGTCAGAGATGTATGGTCCAGATTTCCCTGAACTTCAGTCCAGAAGGAAAAGAGCTAGAAGACCCAGAGAAGTTTCATGAAGAGATGGAGACCTCCTAAAGCAGAAGAAACAATTGCCTGGCTTTTCAGGGAACAAACCAAGAAGACATAAAGACTCACCTGGGAAATACGACGTCCACAAAGATGCTCTCTTGGAAGTGACATAAATGTGATAGTGTGCTGTTATTGGGCAAACAGACTGACCAATTAGCACTTGCACTCCTTCCCTGGCTCTCAAGTGTATCAGAGAAATCAAGAAACTCCTCTTGATTTTGTCCTCTGCTGGGCCCAGAGTAGGGTCAGAAGAGATAGTTATTCAGAGGACTGGAAGTCTTGCCACAGGACAGCCATAGTTAATGAGGATACCTATATCCTGTATCTCCTACATACATCCAAGAGACATAGGACTCTAGGACTTATCCAAGATGTGGACTACACAGATGACATGGCAGAGATTCAAGGGACTTGTAATGTCAGCAAGAGCCAAGGTAAGGCCACATCAGCCAATGAAGACCACTGGGTCCTGATCCAGCTGAGAGAATAGGTCACAAATTCACCGGCTACATATTTTTTCAGCAGACGACAACAGGATGTTTAGCATCCACCCCAATGCCTGAGTGGACAGTGCGAGAAATATAGAGAGTAGGGATACCTCGTTTGCTTTAACTAGTCCTGTAGCCAACTATAATTGATGTTATGTGAGAAAAGACCTACTCTTGCTGATCGAGGGAATTCACATATGTTAGTGTGATCTGTGTGAGAGTGTGTCAGTATAGACTTTCAGATGTCTGACTTTCTGACAAATAAATGGATCGCCTAAAAAGAAACTTGCTCCTAGTTCCCAAGTCAGAGATTCTCAGTTAATGACACATGTGAGGTTCAGAGACACCCCTAACCGCTGGTCTATTACCAAACAAAGACAGAATCCACTCAAGAGGCTATGTATCCAGACCCAATTAGGGTCTGTTAAGTTCACTGTAGTGCCACATTTTGTTATGTCAGTCACTTAATAGTCTGACCCAGCGTTATGCCCAACTTGCCCCAACTAGCCCTGGGAACTTGTATCACCTTTTCAAAGATAGCAAGATATTGCATAAATAAAAAAGTATTTAAGGAAAGGAAACATGAACTGAGAGTGCTATAGGTAAATTAAAGATCAAGGCCATCATTTCTGTAGGCTAGAAAAAAATCATAGTGTTGGCAAGTCTATTCTCCTCGCCTTCAAGTAGGACCCAGATTATTATCCTCCCATCAAACAAAAGCAAAAGCAAACAAACAAACAAAAACATTCTTTTAAGCCACAGCCCCCAAAATGCAAATTTCACCAAAGATTTAATACATAATATTCAGAAGTTGATATTATATACCACACATCAAAAAAGCATAATGGAAATCCCCACTAAACATTTCTATTTTCCTATCAATTCCTTGTCAGATGCAAGTTCAGGTGTTTTCCCAGCCTCAGTCTTTCCACTAGACAGTCTTTAAAACTTCCTCTAGAGTTTCAACTCTGTCCTTAAACTTGCAAACCTAATCAGAAAAATGAAATCCTAAATCCTAAAATGAGCCTAGTGGTAATTGAGCAAGAATCGGTTGCTCTTTCATCATGGTCTCAGAGATTTCTTCCCCATCCCTCCACTCCAAATAGGTTGTGAAAATGTTCACCCCAAAGTCATGGATTTGTCCACTTTTATTAAAAGTAGATTAGAATAAATAAATAAATACATAAATACATAAATAAATACATAAATAAAGATTAGATACTGTATAGATTTACAGTTGTATTACAAGTACATGGTTGGGAAGATCCAGGTTTATAACTTAGATACAGAATTTAAAATTAGCTAAGTGATTATATTTTATCACCTGCCTATTTCCTGACTAATGCCACACAGATCCTTCCTGCTGGGCCATAGTAATATTATCATTTTCTGATGTGGGGTATTCTTAAAAGTTTCTGGGTTTTGCCCTCAGACAAAGCTAAATTTGAATATGACTTTTGTCACTTGTTATTTTTTGATCTTGGACTCACAGGTCTCAGAGTTACAAAAAATAATAATAAAACTTATTATTATTTAGAAGAATAACAATAACAATGGTGTTACAATAAAGTGTCTGAAGATTTTTGTGAAGATTTAAAGGGATGATGAATTTAAATTTCTTAGCCCAGTGTCTGGTGCAGGTAAGTCAGTATGTGTTAGCTTTTATGAGCCAAGTTCTGGGCTAAGCATGTAATGTGTATTATTGTATTTAATCCAGACAGAAACCCTGGGAATATGGCATTACTACTACCCTATTTTAATTAATGAGGAAGCTAAGGTTTAAAAAGATTAAGTAAAACAAACAAACAAACAAATAAAGATTAACTTACCTGGGATTGATTATTAATAAATAATGAAGAGGAAATTTGATGCCAAATGAAATAGGGATAATAATTCATACCTCGTGGTATTATTGTCAAGATTAAATTAGCAAGTCCTATAAAAAGTCGTTCAATACATTTTCATTTTCTTTCCCTTTCTGCCTTTTCATAATCCCTGTATTTCACATTCTATTCCATTAATAGATAAATTATTATCTATTATTAATAGATAAATAATTCCAAATTATTAATGTATTCTCTAGTATTGCTATCTTTGAAAACATTATTAACTTTTACCAAGGGATGACTGGGCGTCTCAGTGGTTAAGCATCTGCCTTCAGCCCAGGGCGTGATCCTGGACACCCGGGATCAGGTTCTGCGTCAGGCTCCCTGCATGGAACCTGCTTCTCCCTCTGCCTGTGTCTTGGCCTCTGTGTGTGTGTGCGTGTGTGTGTGTGTGTGTCTCATGAAGAAATAAATAAAATCTAAAAAAAAAAACTTTTGGCAAAAAGTTTTTTTGAGTTGGACTATTCATATTCTCATATAGAGCATGTCAGTATGTATCTACAGCATTGTCAGTAGATAACACACCAAGATAAATGCAAACCCTGAAGTTTCCATTTCTTTATTGTCAGAATAGATATTCAGATAGTAAACCAAGTAGCAATTTACTCAGATTCAATACATTTCTAAGGATCACTAAGTAATTCACAGATTTTAAAAAAATATATTATCAAGAAGATTGATTTATTATTTAGGATTATTTTTTAAAGGCTCACTTTCCTTTTTTTAAGATATTATTTATTTATTCATGAGAGACACACAGAGGAGGCAGGGACACAGGCAGAGAGAGAAGCAGGCTCCTTGTGTGGAGTCTGATGTGGGACTCTATCCCGGGATCCTAGGATCACAACCTGAGCAAAAGGCAGATGCTCAACCACTGAGTCACCCAGGTGACTGGCTCATTTTCCTTTTTAACTGTCCTAAAATCCAATTTTCATTTTCCCCCAGATCCCAGGTAAATCCTAGCCTATTTAAAATCTCTTCTCTTGGAGAATCTTCCTTGTCTGAGGTCAATCCCTATTCATAAGTATACAATGGTTCCCTGCCACCTACTAAATTAATTGCAAAATCTTTAGTCCAACATTCAAAGCCATCTATGATCTTACTCATATACTCAAAATGAATATTTCTGCCTTAATCTCACTCCCTGTTATGTGTATCTCACCTTGTATCAAACTATTTCCTCAAACATCCATTCACTGTATTTACTTATGGTATTTTCTTTATCTACAATGTCTTCTTTCCCCATCCCCTTTTTCTATATTTTCCATATCTTCTCCATAAACTTTTTACACATTTTTATTAGCTTTATTCCTTAGTATTTGATAACTTTTGTTGCCACCTTGAACTGTATCTTTTTTTTCTAATATATTTTCAAATAGATTACTCTTGGATTAAAAAAAACATTATTGAAAAAAAAAAACTTATTGATTTTCATGTCAGTCTTACCTCTAACAAGTGTTCCAAACTCTTATTAGGTCTTTCTGCAATTTCCTACAGAGTATATATTATTTTTAAGACACATTTTTTCAAAAAATAATAATAGCAAACTATTAATAGTAACATACTATTAATACATACAGGAACTATTCTAAATGCTTCTTGTAAGTAAACTCATTTAAATTTACTGAAGTAAATTTTTATTTTTAATCCTGGTTCACAAATGAAGACACAGACATACACAAAAATGAAATAACTTGCAAGAATCCCCAAACCAGGAAGTAAGGAGATTGGGATTCAAAGTCAGTCAAGCTCAAGAGTCCACATTCTTAACTTTAGGACATATTGGTTGCTTTTATAAAAAAGATCCAGGGAATCAGAGAGACTTGGGTGTAGGTAGGTCCTGGGTTTTCTAATTTGGGAAGGCCACTAGCTCCTCGTGCTTCAATTTACTCATCAGGAACATGAAATGAACAATAAGGACTCTTCTAAGTCTCAATAAGAATTCTTCTAAGGACTCAATAAGAAAGTATGTGATAGCATTTTGTACACACTGTAGCATAAAAATAGTAGCTATGGTGCCATTGTTCCCTTCTCTCCCCAAAGAGTTTTTTTCATCTTTTTCTGTTGAAATCCCACCTATTTGTCTCTGAACTCCCAAGAACTCAAATTTTCTCTTGGTAGTTGTCATGTACCTTCCTGCCAACCAGCTATTTGGTACCAATCTAATCTTCCTGATAGACTGTAATCTCCTGGGGGACAGGAACTATACCCCATTTATTTTGGTTTCCCCACAACACTACCGCCTTGTCTTACACATAGAATCTGCTCAGCAAATATTTGTTGAAAGAGTTTTTAAATTCACTGCTTGTAAAAAATATAAATACATCTGAGTCTGATTAGTATGAGCTTATTTACAAAACCACGTGATCATCTCAGAACTACAAATTTTTGGCAAGAAAATCAGCTTACTTTCATTTTACACATTTGTAGGTATATATGGTCCAATTACTACAATCCTTTGTATGCTCTACAAATTACAAATTATACAAACTAGCTTCTAGTTTAAGAAAAAAAAGTCCTTCATTATTTTATGTGAAAATGGATTAATCACAGTGACCTGCCTTGTTTCATTCACTAAGACAGTGGCATTAGTGGAGGGAAATAAAAACAGGGAAGCTATGTTGAAATCATTGTAAGAGGAAGAGAAGCTGTCTCTCTGAGTGGTGCAGCCTGCACTGCATCACGCCCAAAGAGGTTGATTCATTTCCTCCCTTCTCCTCCATCACCTCGAAAGCCTTTTCTCCTTTCTTCACCTCTTCCTGAACCCCTCCACCCTCGCCACTGATTCAGTGAATCACAGAGAGATCACCAAACCAACCAGGAAGAAAATCTAAAGTAGATTTTGTTTTTTTGGTTTAATTAGAGGAAAATAAAGAGAACTCTTCATTGGGAGGTTTCTATAATTATTAGGAGAGTTGATTGTGATAATTTTTTTAAATCTTTTTACCAAGGTATATATACTGTAAAGTGCACAAATCATAGTGTGCAATGCAATGAATTTTCACATATATATGCAGGGGTATTTATGTACGTAAACCACGTGATCCCATCCAGATCAGAAGATAAAATACTTCCAGCACCTTTCCATGCCCCTTCTCAGTCAATAAACACCATCTGCTTCCACAGAGGTAACTATTCTGACTTTTCTCACCATTTGTTTTCCCTGAACTTTTTGTCATTGGACATGTCATGTCATGCCATCTAGCATATATACTTTTCTGTCTGACTTCTTTCCCTCAGCATCATGTCTATGAGATTCATTCATATTGTTTACAGTAGCAGGCTCTTTTAATTACTATTTATTATTCCACTCTATGGATTTTATGAATAAAGTTGCTATTATGAATGCAGTGCTATAAATATTCCTGCATGTCTTTTGGTAGCTATAATTGAAGTATCCTTTTACCTGATCTTCCTACTTCTGCTTCTCTACTTCAGTTGCTACCATTCCAAGAATCTCCCTAAGTCAACTCAAACCCTGGTTCCCCACAGAACTCTCAGAGGATTCCCTGCTGTCTATAGAGTTTGTTACAATTCCAAACCAGGCTTTCAAGGATCTCCATGATTTGGACACATCCTACCTCTCCAGGCTTATTTCCTGTCAAATTTCAAGATTTATTACCCTCCCATAGTCTCCAGTCAAAACACACAGCTCACTAATTTTCCACACACACCCTGAACTTTTGTTTAAGAATTTACCAATCCCTCCCGATCCAGAAAGTATTTTCTCACCAATTAGAATAAATTAAGAATAAATATTTGAATCTTCAAAAATTGTTTGCTTCACATTATTTTAAAGACATCTTCCTGATATGATGTTATGGAGAGGTTATAAAAAGTAACAAAACTTAAGTGGAATTTTCCATCCAGTTTGGAAGAAGGTAGGAGTATATACCTGGGACAATTTTGTATGCATATTAAGGTTAAAGACTTTGAGGAATAGTGATTCTGTCACTTTCTAATTTATAATTAAGTAATAAAGAAGCTGTACATCATAGAAGCTAAGAGTAAGAACTAAGGAACCAGATTGCCTGGGTTCAAATCCCAGCTCTGTCACTTTCTAGCTGTAAGACATGGGCACATTGCCAATCAAACTGTGCCACAGCTTCCTTATCAGTAAAACGGTGATTAGAATAGTACCTTCTTCAGAGAGCTGTTGAAGGTTTCAAAGAATTAACATATGTAAAGCACTGCATCTGACACCTATAAATAATATGTATAACTCAGCTAACTTAATGAGATTATTACATATCAACAACTACTATATTACTAACCTTGTTAACAGAATGCTATTATTCTTGGGGATTTGAAGTCTTGATAGACAAGGAAAATATTGAAGGAAATCAACCTAGCAATATTTTTTAAGAAGGATCCTTCCAGGTGGAGAAAAAATTCTGTAGAGGCAGAATAGTGGACCCAGAAGTACTAATGGTTTGAACAGAGTATAACCAGTGAAATATGCCAACAGTTTCAGGGGGCCCGTAGAACAAGAGTTACCAGTGTTCAAGGTGAATTCATGATTCAGAATAGGCATCTCTGAGAGTACTTGTTTCTTTCTGACTAGTGGAGCTGCCCATTGTGCAAAGGGCATTGTGCAAAGGTGGTACCTAGCAATTCACACTGATGCCATCTGTGTATCTTGAGACCCATTATCAACTTTAGAGCTTAATAATCTCAGGAGAATAGGGATCCCTGTGAGCAACATCCAAAGTATCCCAAAGTAATTTATATCTTCTGAAGACAAGTTACAAGTTACTAAGAAAGAGGCTACAGGTTAGTGTTGAGTATAAGTATAATGATTCTTTTTGTATTATTTTATTGCCATTTCACAGATAAGTAAACTGAGGCAAAAACAAGTTAAATTAGTTGCCTATGACCAAATAGCTCAGAAGAAGCAAAAATTGGATATAAATCTACAAACTTGAATCCAAGACCTGTGTAATTCCAACACAAAGAGAAAAATTTTTAATATTTTGGTCAGCAGAGATTTGTTACTAGTAACTTTCAACAGAGTAAATGCAGTGGAACAATAAGTTCAGATAAGAAATTCTTCAGTTTTAGATTCAGTGAAACAAAAAAAGGAGCAGAGATCTCAGGGGCTATTCTTTCGGTGGCCAATAAGAAATGGAATGTGGAGGAGGAGGAGGTACAAGAGTAACCTTTGCCTTGTCTTTCATGGAAACCTAATTATCTGATGAGAAGGAACAGAATAGGCATCTCAGTGTTGAGGAATGGAGGTGGTGGTGGTTACTGAAGCCTCTAGGTAGCTTTATGGTCCTATTGTCACATTTATGCCCTTAGAATCCTTCTAGGTTCCATTACTCCCTCTGTGTCTCTACTTCACCAAATTTTCCCCTTCTGCAGAATCATTTTTAACACCTCAAAAGTTACAAGTTGGGCAGCCCCGGTGGCTCAGCGGTTTAGCGCTGCCTTCAGCCCAGGGGGTGATCCTGGAGACCTAGAATCAAGTCCCACGTCAGGAGACTGCTTCTCCCTCTGCCTATGTCTCTGCCTCTCTCTCTCTCTCTGTGTGTCTCTCATGGATAAATAAATTTAAAAATCATTAAAAAAGAAAGAAAAACCCTTTAAAATAAGTTATGAGTTGAGTTGATAAAGAGAAAAGATTTGAAATCTCATTTTTAAAAAAGAGTCAGAAGAAACTCATCCAAGGAATAAAGTGTCACTTACAATAAAGTTTCAAGAAGACAGAAGACAATAATTATTTTGTAGAATGGGAACTCTAAGATTGCTTCAGGGAGCAAAGGGGTTGGATACATTTTATGTGGGGACATCACCTCTCTGAGGGCTCTAATTCCTCTTGTATTCACTGCTTCTACTCCAGGGCTTTATCTCTTTTAGGATATTGGCATTTTCTGAGTAAATTAATCCATTTCCATTTTCCATTATGCCATACTCTGTTCCTGGGTGAGACTACTCTTACTGTATTTCATATTAAAGAATGACAATTTCAGGCTAAGTTAAAGTCTCTCTCTTGAATTACCATTTTCTGTATACATACAGGCAACATCTGTTTTATAATTTTCTGTTGTTAACTTCCATTTTTATGCATTCAAACACTCTCTTCCCAACTATGTCAAGTTCAGTGAAGCCAAAGAGCAAGAATTGTGCTTCTTGGCTGAATCCCCATTAATATCTGCTCTATGAATGTTGCATATAATAAATATTGGTAGCATAGATGTACAAATCCAACTGCCATATTTGTATCTTTCAATGGAAACCCTAATATTTTGCATTCAATTTTTATGAATATTCCTGTTCTCCATATTTCAATCTATTGTTCAGAAAAACAGGCTACGCTGAAATGAAATTTACCAAAGGAAGGGGAGTTCAGTACGTAGAAGTAAAATTGTGCTTCTTATTTTTGGTTAACACATAAAAGTCTGTGTGTATAATTAGGACATATGTAGTATGGAAAATGCTTCAAGTTCCTTTTACAAAGATATTTTTTCCACTGAGAAAAGAAAATGTGTAATCTAATTTCAAAACAGAGAAGCTGAAATCTGCTGGAAGGGAGCATTCATTATTGCAAAATTCACTACCTCTTCAGGATGTCCTGCTATAGAGAGGTGACCAGGAAGTATAGACTCCAAGCCATAAATATTCTCAGAGAACTATAGAGCATCTGCTTTTAATTTGTGCTTGGGTGGCTTATACATCAGACAGGAAAACATCTCTGGTTTTAAGAGGTTTGAATAGATGCCATAGAGTAAGTCCCCATTTCCGAGTGTTTGTTGTCATTTTGGTTAGTGAACTCCACCTACCAAAACAAAAATGAACACAGTGTTTCAGAGGCTCCCCTTCAGCTTTAACATTTAAAGAAAGAAAAAGGGTAGCAAACCTTTTTGCCTGCTCTCTTACACAGATATGTTTTCAACAAATGATCTCAAAAAACATTTTCAACACTTTATATATGTAAACTCTGTAGTTTTTATATATCTATTTAAGTCTGGAGTTGACTTAATTTTTGTTTTGTTGTCTCCTTGTCCTGCTGTGGTTATTGTTGCATTCTAGATCTTTGCCAGATTTGTATTTAACTACCTTAGCTGATTAATGTTCCATTTGATCATTTTTATGAGTAAATGTGATGTTTTAATAGCCTAAGAAATGGGGGTAGTTATGTTTGGATCTAAATATAGGTAGAAGTTGCCACTTAAATGAGAAAATTTCACTCACATTATGAAAGGTCGACCACACAAATTCTCTGCAGGTATCAAATTGTTTTCTTCTTGCACAGCAGGTTAACCAATAATTTGGTATAACAATTTCTCAACATGTAGCTTGTGTGAAAAATATCTTTCTAAAAAATAACTGTAATTAACATGCCCTGACCTATGTATATTTTGTATGATTTCCACAAAATATGTCACTTTCTCTAGTCCAGAGAACTCTTTTCAACAGTTCTCTGAAGATTTTGACCTTTATTAACTCTTTATTACCAGAGAACAGTCTTTTATACTGAACTTTTTGGGTTTTTATTTTTTATTTTTTTTTAATTTGCCTTTATTAAAGTTCGATTTGCCAACATAGAGTATAACACCAAGTGCTCATCCCATCAAGTGCTCTCCTCAGCGCCTGTCAGCCAGTTACCCCAACCCCCCACCTGCCTCCGCTTCTGCAACCCTTTGTTTCCCAGAGTTAGAGGAGTCACTCATGGTTTGTCTCTCTCTCTAATTTTTCCCACTCAGTTCCCCTCCTTTCCCTTATAATCCCATTCACTATTTATTATATTTCCCGTATGAGTGAAATCATATAATGATTGTCCTTCTTGGATTGTCTTACTTCATTCACCATAATACCCTCCAGTTCCATCCACATCGAAGAAAAGGGTGGGTATTCGTCATTTCTGATGGTTGAGTAATATTCCATTGTATACATAGACCACATCTTCTTTATCCATTCATCTTTCAATGGACACCGAGGCTCCTTCCACAGTTTGGATATTGTGGACATTACTGCTAGAAACATTGGGGCTGCAGGTGTCTTGCCATTTCACTGCATCTGTATCTTTGGGGTAAATCCCCAGTAGTACAATTGCTGGGTCGTAGGGTAGCTCTATTTTTAACTTCTTGAGGAATCTCCACAGTTTCCAGAGTGGCTGTTACAGTTCACATTCCTATCAACAGTGCAAGAGGGTTCCCCTTTCTCCATATCTTCTCCAACATTTGTTGTTTCCTGTCTTTTTAATTTTCACGATTCTCACTGGTGTGAGGTGGGATCTCATTGTGGTTTTGATTTGTATTTCCCTGAAGGCAAGTGATGCGAAGCATTTTCTCATGTGCTTGTTGGCCATGTGTATGTCTTCTTTGGAGAAGTGTCTGTTCATGTCTTTTGCCCATTTCATGATTGGATTGTTTGTTTCTTAGGTGTTGAGTTTAATAAGTTCTTTATAGATCTTGGATACTAGCCCTTTATCTGATACGTCATATACAAATATCCTCTCCCATTCTGTAGGTTGTCTTTTAGTTTTGTTGACTGTTTCTTTTGCTGTACAGAAGCTTGTTATCCTGATTAAGTCCCAATAGTTCATTTTTGCTTCTGTTTCCCTTGCTGTCATAGATGTACCTTGTAAGAAGTTGCTGTGGCCAAGTTCAAAAAGGGTTTTGCCTGTGTTCTCCTCAGGATTTTGATGGATTCTTGTCTCACACTTAGATCTTTCAACCATTTTGATTTATCTTTGTGTATGGTGAAAGAGAGTGGTCTAGTTTCATTCTTCTGCATGTGGATGTCCAATTTTCCCAGCACCATTTATTGAATAAACTCCTTTTTCCAGTGGCTATTCTTTCCCGCTTTGTTGAATATTAGTTGACCATAGAGTTGAGGGGCCATTTCTGGGTTCTCTATTCTGTTCCATTGAACTATATATCTGTTTTTGTGCCAGGACCACACTGTCTTGATGATCACAGCTTTGTAATAGCTTGAAATCTGGCATTGTGATGCCCCCGGCTCTGATTTTCTTTTTCAATATTCCCCTGGTTATTTGGGGTCTTTTCTGATTCCATACAAATATTAAAATTATTTGTTCCACTCTGTAAAGAAAGTCCAAGGTATTTTGATAGGGATTGCATTGTATGTGTAAATTGTCCTGGGTAGCATAGATATTTTCACAATATTTGTTCTTCCAATCCATGAGCATAGAATGTTTTTCCATATCTTTGTGTCTTCCTCAATTTCTTTCAGAAGTGTTCTGTAGTTTTTAGGGTATAGATCCTTTACCTCTTTGGTTAGGTTTATTCCTAGGTATATTTTAAATAAAAGATTATATTTATTTATTCATGAGAGACAGAAAGAGAGGCAGAGACATAGGCAGAGGGAGAAGCAGACTCCTCACAGGGAGCCTGATGTGGGACTTGAACCCGAACTGAGATCATACCCTGAGTGAAAGGCAGATGCTCAACCACTGAGTCACCCAGGTGTCGCTATTCCTAGGTATCTTATGCTTTTGGGTGCAATTGTAAATGGGATTGACTCCTTAATTTCTCTTTCTTTAGTCTCAGTGTATAGAAATGCCACTGATGGGAACCCTGGGTGGTGCAGCGGTTTAGCGCCTGCCTTTGGCCCAGGGCTGGATCCTGGAGACCCGGGATTGAATCCCACGTCGGGCTCCCAGTGCATAGAGCCTGCTTCTCCCTCTGCCTGTGTCTCTGCCTCTCTCTCTCTCTCTCTCTCTCTGTGACTATCATAAATAAATTTTAAAAAAAATTTAAAAAAAAGAAATGCCACTGATTTCTGGGCATTGATTTTGTATCCTGCCACATTGCTGAATTGCTATATGAGTTCTAGCCATCTTGGGGTGGAGTCTCTTGGGTTTTCTATGTGCAGTATCATGCCATCTGCAAAGAGGGGGAGTTTGACTTCTTCTTTGCTAATTTGAATTCCTTTTCTTTCTTTTTGTTGTCTGATTGCTGAGGTTAGGACTTCTAGTACTATGTTGAATAGCAGTGGTGAGAGTGGACATCCCTGTCATGTTCCTGATCATAGGGGAAAAGCTCTCAGTTTTTCCTCATTGAGAATGATATTCGCTGTGGGTTTTCATAAATGTCTTTTATGATATTGAGGAATGTTCCCTCTATCCCTACACTTTGACGAGTTTTCATCAGGAATGGATGCTGTATTTTGTCATATGTTTTCTCTGCATCTAATGAGAGGATCATATCATTCTTGTTTTTTCTCTTGTTGATGTGAACTATCACATTGATGGCTTTACGAGTGTTGACCACCCTGCATCCTGGGGATAAATCCCAGTTGGTCATAGTGAATAATCCTCTTAATGTACCGTTGGATCCTATTGGCTAGTATCTTGGTAAGAATTTTTGCATCCGTGTTCATCAGGGATATTGGTCTATAATTCTCCTTTTTTGGTGAGGTCTTTGTCTGGTTTTGGAATCAAGGTAATGCTGGCCTCATAAAATGAGTTTCCATCTCTTTTATCCTTCAAAACAGCTTTAGTAGAATAGGTTTTGTTTCTTCTTTAAACATTTGATAAAATTCCCCTGGGAAGCCATCTGGCCCTGGACTTTTGTGTCTTGGGAGGTTTTTGATGACTGCTTCAATTTCCTCACTGGTTATTGGCTGTTCAGGTTTTCTATTTCTTCCTGTTCCAGTTTTGGTAATTTGTGGTTTTCCAGAAATGTGTCCATTTCTTCAGATTGCCTAATTTGTTGGCATATAGCTACTTATAATACGTTTTCAAAATCATTTGTATCTCCTTGGTATTGGTTATGATCTCTCCTCTTTCATTCATGATTTTATTAATTTGAGTCTTTTTCATTTTTAATAAGGCTGGCTAATGGTTTATTTACCTTATTAATTCTTTCAAAGAACCGACTCCTGGTTTTGTTGATCTGTTCCACAGTTCTTCTGGTCTCTATTTCATTGAGTTCTGCTCAAATCTTTATTATTTCTCTTCTTCTGCTTGGTGTAGGTTTCACTTGCTGTTCTTTCTCCAATTCCATTAACTGTGAGGTTAGCTTGTGTATTTAATTTTTTTCCCAATTTTTTGAGGGAGGCTTGTATTGTGATGTATTTCCTTCTTAGGACTGCTTTTACTGTATCCCAAAGATTTTGAATGGTTGTATCTTCATTGTCATTAGTTTCCATGAATCTTTTTAATTTCCTGGTTGACCCTTTCATCTTTTAATAGGATGCTCTTTAACCTCCACGTGTTTGAGTTTCTTCCAAATTTCTTTTTGTGATTGATTTCTTCTGTGATTTCTAGTTTCAAAGCATTGTGGTCTGAAAATATGCAGAGGACAATCCCAATCTTTTGGTACCGGGTGAGACCTGATCTGTGACCCAGTACGTGTTCTATTCTGGAGAAAGTTTCATGTGCACTTGAGAAGAATGTGTATTCTGTTGCATTCAGATGGAATGTTCTGTATATTTCTGTCACATATATTTGGTCCAGTGTATCTTTTAAGGCCCTAGTTTCTTTGGTAATGTTCTGCTTAGAACATCTGTCATTTGCAGAAAGTGCCGTGGTGAAGTCTCCTACTATTAGTGTATTATTATCTAAGTATCTCTTTACTTTGGTCACTAATTGATTGATATACTTGGCAGCTCCCACATTAGGGGCATAAATATTCATGATTGTTAGGTCTTCTTGTTGGATAGACCCTTTAAGTATGATATAGTGTCCCTCTTCATCTCTTACTACAGTCTTTGGGATAAACTTTAATTTATCTGATATGAGGATTGCTATCCCAGCTTTTTTTTGAGGGTCATTGAATGGAAAATGTAGGTGTCCTTAGGTCTCAAATGAGTCTCTTGTAGACAGCAAATAGATGGGTCTTGCATTTTTATCCAGTCCAATACGCTGTGTCTCTTGATGGGATCATTTAACCCATTCACGTTTGAGTAACTATTGAAAGATCTTAATGTACTGTCATCATATTACCTACTTAGTCCTTGTTTTGTGGATTGTGTCTTTGGGATCCCTCTTTTTTTTACAGGGTCCTCCTTAATATTTCTTACAGAGTTGGTTTGGTGGTCACATATTCTTTCAGTTTCTGCCTATCCTGGAAGCTCTTTATCTCTCCTTCTATTCCAAATGAGAGCCTTTCTGGATAAAGTATTCTTGGCTACACTTCTCATTTAGTACCCTGAATATATCCTGCCAGCCCTTTCTGGCCTGCCAGACCTCTGTGGAGAGAGGTTTGCTGTTAATCTGATAGTTCTCCTCATATAAATTAAGAATCTCTTGTCTCTTGCTGCTTTAAAAAATTTCTCTTTATCTTTGAAATTTGCAAGCTTCACTATTAAATGTTGAAGTGTTGATGGTTTTCAATGATGGGGGGCGGGGGTCCTCTCTATCTCCTGGATCTGAATGCCTGTTTCCTTCCCCAGATTTCGGAAGTTCTCAGCTATAATTTGTTCAAAATACATTGTAGTCCTCTCTTTCTCTCTCTCTCTCTCTCTCTCTCTCTCAGCCTCTTCTGTAATACCAATTAGACATATATTCTTCCTTCTCAAGCTATCATTTATTTCTCTAAGACTTTCCTCGTGGAATCTTAATTGTTTTTCTCTTTTTCCTCAGCTTCCTTCCTTACCATCAACTTGAATTCTATGTCACTCACTCTCTCTCCCACCTCAGTAACCCTAGCCATTAGAACATCCAGTTTGGATTGCATCTCATTTAATCTGTTTTTAATTTTGACCTGATTAGATCTCAATTCTGCAGTAACGAAGTCTCAAGAGTCCTTTATGCTTTTTTCCAGAGCCACCAGTAGCTTTATAATTGTACTTCTGAATTGAATTACTGACATTGTATTCAAATCCAAATTCTGTAACTCTGTTGCAGAGAGTACTGTTTCCGGTTCTTTCTTTTGTGGTGAATTCTTCCTTCTAGTCATTTTGTCCAATGCAGAGTGGCTGTATGAGCTAACTGGGTCAAAAATATCAACCACAACCTAAGTAAAATACACCCTAGATGTTTCTGAAGAGGTCAAAGATCAGAAACTAAAACAAAAAGAGCAGAACAAAACAAAACAAAAGGACCACTAAAGTGAAAAACAAATTTTAAAACAAAGTAGTAAAAATAAAAAGCCAAAAACCAAAAACAAAGAAGAAGAAAAAAGGAAAAGAAAAAAAAAGTAAAGAAAAGAGGAAAAAGAGAAAAAAAATGGGAGGGTGATGATAGTGATGAGGAAGTGGTAGTGGAGAGAGAATGTAGTCTACCTAAGGGGTCCTGGAGAGTGATCCTATTGGTTCTGAGTGTATTAAGTTCTGTACATAAGAAGATGCTCAGTCCCAAATTTATATAAACCAGCAATACTTGTAGAAACCCCAACATTGACCACCAAAACACAAACAAGATAAAAGAGGGGGGCAGAATGGGAATGAAGAGAGAATATAATCTCTCGGAATGAACCAACAGGGTATTCCCCTTGGTTCTGGGATGTATGTTGGTCATGTGTTAGAAGGTACTAACTTCCACCATTGTAAAACAAAATGAGGCAGAAAAAAACAAAAAAACAAAAACCCATGTCTCATATATCTACCAAAATTAAATTGAATACATCGAAGGAAATTTAGAAGTGAAAAAAAAATCTAAGACGTGTAATTGAAGAAATATGAAAGTCATTAAGGAAAAAACTTAAAAATGATGAGCTGGTAAAATATTATAGTTTAGGTTGAAAAGAGAAAAATATTAGAAATTTTTAGTCTGATATAAAAATGTATCATAATGGAAAAAGAAAAAGAAAAAAGGACCCTATAGTTCAATGTACTATTTTCCCTCAGTCCAGGAGCTTTCCAGTGCTGCTTGTTCAGTAAACTTGCTTTTCCCTTTTATTTCCAGCTGGTCTTCTGGAGGAGGGGTCTGCTGTGCTGATTCTCAGGTGTCTGTGCCTGGGTGGAGATACCCCACTCCTGCCAGGTGCTGGGCTCAGTGTTTATCCTGTGAAGCCTCTGTTCCCTAGAAGTCCCACCTCTCGCAGGTACAAGGTGAAAGGAAGAGAAAAAATAAAAATGGCAGTGGCCAGATTTCCAGCCCTGGAGTCGAGCTCCCCACAAGTAACTAACCGCAGTCTCCTAGTTCGCACTGGCCTAGATGCCCCTGGGGGCCAGCATGGATTCACTGATCTACACAATTTGGGGGTGCCCAGCAGCAGGAGAGTTCTCACTGTTCTGTGCCCTCCCTGCTTCTGCCTGTCCTAGGGGGAAAACAGGATCGCCAGCTTTGTCCACCTGGGTGCCCTGGAATCCAGGGCCCTGTGCCACTGGACCTACACTCCCAGGGACCTTCCTGAAGGGAAATGGGCAGAGTCACCTCCATCCGTTGCCAGACTCTAGTGTAAAGGCCACTCTGGAGTCGGTCCACCTAACTGACCGGCTTCTCCCAAATGTCCTGAGGGCTATGGCACTCCAGCCCTTCACCGAGATAGGCCTGTAGTTTGTGGTGTGCTTTCCCCTGGTCACCTCTCCTCCTATAGTGACTCTGGAGAATCCTGCGATTCTGCCCAATTTCCCTAAGTGCTTTTCTGTCTGGGAAAACTCCAGCGCAGATTTTTAAAGTTCCCATTCCTCTGGGGCTGGGCTTTCCTGTCCCGGAGGGTCTTGCCACCCGGCTTTAGCCCGGCTCCTCATGGAGCCCCTTCCCCACTTTATTTGTTTTCATTTATTTTTTGCCTTCCTACCTTGTTAGAAGCGAAACCCCTTCTCTCTGTAGCGTTCCGGCTGTTCTCTAAATCTCAGGTCATATTTGTAGGTGTTCAGGATGTTTTGAAAGTCATCTAGGTAAGTTTGTGGGGCCAGGTAAGTTGAGGACCCTACTCCTCCGCCACCTTGCCCCTCCCACTAACTTTTTGGGTTTTTATTCATTGACTATACTTAGTAATACCTACCAAAGATTCATTAAACGCACTGCATACGTTTAGATGGGTAGAATTTAAAAATGATGCATAACGATTCTAGTCTTCAGAAAGCCTTGTACGGTACAGAGACAAAACTAACATCTATGGAAACATTACAGGACTAGTGATTTCTAAACGATGCAAAAACAAAAATTTTTCAATAGGAAACTGGAAAACAAAAATATTCATGTGATCTGGGGACAAAAAGAGTCTTGGGAGAGTTTGGACTTGATCTGGTCTTTAAACAATGGAGGAGTAGGGTGGCTAAAGGGGAGCTGAAAGATATTTGCTCCAGATGTGAAAGCAGAGAGCAAGAAATAGATTTACTGTATCAGAAACACAGTGAAAGGCAGAGTTGAAGAGATGAGGGCTTGTTCAGGTTCCTGAGAAACTTCTCTGAAAGCTCTTTTATTGCCTGTTTTAACCTCTTTACTCTTGCTGGAGGATCTCCATATTTTTTTCATTAGGGCAACAAATAGCTCTCAATGCCTACATGAGAAAGCAAAATGACAGAGCATTTGGGCTTCCCAGATAGTTACTAAACAATGTACATTTTGGAAGTATATTAGTGCCTTCCTCCCCTGTCTAGTCTTTCAGGTGCACTCTGTTTAAGAAAGAAAAAAAGAAAGAAAAGAAAGGTGGCTGCATTTGCATGATTAATGATGATGGCCAACCTTTATTTCAGAGGTATTTCAGAGATGCTAAGGATAATACCACAGGATGTAGGAGGCATGGCTATGAAGTCGTGGGAGTGATTCCTTCCTAAGCACAGCATAATGTAAAACTTTAGTTGGCTTTGTCACCTTCAAAGTTATCCCCTTGAAAGGCTGTGTGAGTATCCCAATGATGCTTCCATTCTTCAAGTCATTTTTAGAGCCCTTCTCTTTGAACTATTCCAGGAGCCTGTAATGAAATTTTTAAAGGATCTTCTTTCCCAGAGGCAAACCCTCTACCCTTACCTCCTGCTCTCTGCATCTACATCTGGCTCGCCTTGCACCCAAACTAATACATCTTCCCTTATTTTGTCTCTAGTCTCTGCTCTGTTCCTTCTTATCTATTAGTTCCTTTCCTGGGTCAAGAAATGCAGGATAGGGGCAGAGGATACATGGCCTGACTCTGAGGTGGTATTCTAAATTAGCAAGAAGAGAATGAAGTGAAATAGAGAGAACTCAGAGACATGAGAAAACTAAGAAAAGGCATAATCTTTACAACCACCACAACCCAAAAATACTTTAGCAATGGATGGGCAGCTAGGGTAGTGTGGGAACTGGATAGAACATATCAATATCAAACAACACAGGGAAAGCAGCACAAGCACTAGAACTTATAGTGGAAAGTAATTAGCATTATAAACCAAATGTGATAACAAATATTCATAAGGGAATATTCAGATTCTCAACTGACTCCTAATTTATCAGGCCAATTTCTATCCACTTCCTCTGAAGTCAGTCTATCTCCACCAAACTCTTTTCTAGTTTTGGGGAATGCAGAATTGGAAAATGGAGACTACTGCAGAACCTGAGAGGCAAGAGGAAGGGAAAGACCTAGCAAGAGAGAAAACTGAAGTGGGTAAGTGAAAATCTGGAGTGTCAAAGAGTATGAGATGTGAAAGAATGAGGATCCAAAAAATATACCAAACAGTCCATATGTTGTGTGCACCTTAATGCTTTTCAAGATATGCAATTAAAATCAGATACCTTTTAAACGTGTTTGGGTGAGAACTCTGCTTCTTGAACAGAATACCACCCTAAGACTGGACCACATGTGAGGGTTTCAATAAGGTTACAGAAGCAGACACAAGTACTGCATCACACTAGGCCTGTGGGCTCAGAGGTATTCACCTGTGCTCTTCCACAGGGCAGGGATGCATGGGCTGTGGCTGCTGATCTGGTATGGAAATGGACACAATGTCCTGTCTATGAAAGCTGACCGCTGATCAGAATGCTGAGTAGGCAGATGTCTCAGATGCTGTGACATCTATGGAAGTCCCAGGGCAGGACCTAGGACTAGAGATTACAACATCAATGGTACTCAGTCACCTCCTTCTCTTCTTTAGTGAGCTCACTCAACCTTGAGGGGGGAAAAATGCATGTGCACCTATGCCTGCTTTCTACTCCTTTCATCATGCTTAACCCAAACCACCTTTTCTGCTCATAGGAGAAATAAATGGAATTTGTTATACTCAATAAGCTTGGAGGTAGAGGGCTTCTTTACACTTTCCACTGCTCCATAAATGAATGGATATTAATGGAGTTTGAGAAGCTGTCCTGTAAAAGCAGACAATTGAGGCAAAACACAAATTTTCTGTTTGTGACTAGAACAAAAACAAAACAGTATGATGTGCTATGTTCTCTTGGGTTTTCTTTTCTTTTCTTTTTTTTCTCATCTGCACTTGCAAATTTTATGTTAACCCTGCAAGAATCCAAATATCCACAGTTCTTTACAGAACGTACTGTCTTCAAACAAACATAGGCTCTACTATTTATAGCTGATTGCTTCAGCACTTGCTTGTCTTGTCTGTTTCCCAAAAGCCTCTTGCCATAAACAAACCAGATTGAAGATAGATTTTCTGTGCATCTTAAAACATCCCTTTATTTTTTCTAATGCTGATAAAATTGAGCCATTCTGGGAATTTACATCATGAATGTCACAGCAGTTGAAGCACTAAACATGTGACTCACTGTGATATAATTTCTCTAATTTTTTTTTATCATTTCTCTTAGTTACTCCCCGCTAACTTTGTTAACTTCTACTAAAGTGTTCGTGGTCAAAGATGCCCTGCAACTTAGCCAGAGCTAATGAATATGCAACTAACCTAAACATTAAAAAGGAAGATTCAGACAAAGACATCATTTAGCCAAAGCCACAGACTCTACAGTCCCAGTTGAAAGAAAAGCCATTTCTGTTGCTCAGTAGTGAATACCTGACATACCTAAATATGTCTAAATGCTTGTGAACAGCAATATAAGTGCAAACCCTGGACAGAGTAAAGAATTGGGGACAAGAAAGAATTAAAAACCCATCTTCAATTGTCCATATTTTTTAAAAAAAGAAAGAAAGAAAGTAGAAAATCAAAACCTATTTATGTTGCACATGCAAAAACAGAAGCTGTGCAGGAAGATGGGGTTTTCCTGATGGATGAGAAAATGAAACTTGGCACTTTTAAATGAAAATCACTATATTTTTTCAATACATATCTAGATTTATATTGATAATCAGTGCCTTTTATATAGAATTGAATCAAATCAGCAAAACCGAAGAATTCAGCACAAATGCAATTAGAGGGAAATATTTGGAAGATCCTCAAAATATAACACTGTAGTTAAAATCAGATATATTTAAGTTTGGAAAAATATCTTAAACTCTAAAGTTTATAAATCTTTTCCTTAATGTATTATGAGGGGAGGAGCTTTTAATGATTTACTTAAAGAATATTATATCTAAATGAGTTAATTTGAATTCTTCCTGAACAGGGATAATCCGTAAGAGTTATGGTGGACAAGTAAGTGATCTACCCAAATGCAGCTACAATAGCCCCAATTTGAATACAGGTTGCACAATTCTTTAAGCACACCTATTATCTGCTTCCAAGTAAGTCACTATAGTTACAATTTGACCTTAATACCCACTGAGGAGTCATCTGTCAAAAGACTACTGATTGGTTTTTACTACTTAGTGAGCTTCAAAGGCTGATTTTTAAGATTAGTTATTTAGGGAAAAACCAGCTTTTCTTAGCTTTTTGTGCTGTCCATATATGAGGACATCAAGCTTACTCAAAAGGAAAAGGACATGTCTCCTCTTTCCTTTTTATAGGGCTTGGCTTTCTGGTGACCCTGCTCCATTGGATTAAAGTAAAACATTGATATTAGTGAAGCTAATTCAGATAATCTCTTCTTTTATCCTATGATGAAAGAAATTGGAAAGTTCAACTAAGGTTACATTAAATGTTAACTTCTACCAGAATTGAGGCTGCAATGTTCACCAGCAGAACAGGTAAGCTGCATTTTATGAGTTCACATTTATTGGCCTCTACCATGTACAGACATTAGAATCTGAAATGGTTAAAAATCAACAAATAATTTCTTTTCTTGTCTTTATAATGTTTTTGTTCTTTTTATTGTTTTGATTTCTGACTCTCTAACTTAGTGAATCTCTAATATCTTAAAGCTTTAGAATTTTAGACTTGGAAGGCATTATCTAAGGTGGTGGCCCCCTGATTTTTAAATTATGTTAACTAGTAAAAATTTCCCAAGTTGAGTAGCTGGTTTAAAGTTGCCAACTTTATATTTTGTCTGATATACTAAAAAACAAGACAGAACAAGCAACGTGTGTGTGTATGTGTGTGTGTGTGTGTGTGTGTGTGTGTGTAGAGAGAGAGAGATTTCAGAAACTGGCTCATATGATTGTAGGGAATGGTGAATCCAAAATCTATAGGATAGGCCAGTAGGTTTGAGTCAAAATGTTTAAAACTCAGACAAAATTTCCACATTGCAGTCTTGAGGCAGAATTTCTCCTGCAGGAAGCCTCAGCCTTTGCTCCAAAGGTCTTCAACAAGAATATTCAACAATATTCAACAAGAATATTCAACAAGATTCAACAAGAATCCAAAGGACCTTTGGATAAGGTCCGCTCATATATAAGCAGAGGATAATTTGATTTATTTACAGTCAACTGATGTTGACTTCAACATTTACTGATGATAAATGTTATCACATGTAAAAAAAAAAAAAAAACTTTACAGCTATATCTAGACTGGCATTTAAATAACTAGGCATCAGTCTAGCAAAATTGGCACAACAAATAATTATCAGTCACAGAATGGATTCATTTGGTTGGTCAGGTCTTCTGATCCTATAGTACACATTCAATCCTATTCCCTTGGTCCCAGCTCCACCTCAATTAAGTTAATAATACTCCTTTTTTATGCCATTCAAGGTAATTACAGGATTAAATTTAGAGGATTAAATAAGATTATTTCTATATTTTAAACTCAACAATACCAAATACATAATAAGACTATAAAAACTAAGGCTTATTTTATGTCTGTAATGATTATAAATTAGGATTATAACTCCATAATTTTGTACATTCTTATATTGGAAAGCAAAGTAACAGTGTCAGGCAATGCAGTAATTGTATCAAAATCATCAATGATGCAAAATCAGTGTTTTAAAATTATTTTGTAATCAAGTTAATAAAAAAGCATTATACCAAATTTTGTGGAGGTAATTATCTGAAAAAATAAAAAAATATTAAAAATAATCTATGCCCAGTTAAAAGATTTAAAGGCACTATTCCAAAATATTAGTTATAACTGATGGTGACATTATGAATAATTTTTTCCTTTTGAATTTTCCTGAAGTTGTTAGCCTGAAGTTTAACAATGTTCATATATTTTACTTATTGTCATCATAAGAATCAACTATATTTTTAAACCTAAAGAATAAAAAGAAATCTAATATTATGTTTGTGTCAGTATGTTATGTCCACATGCTCTTAAGTTTTTCTAAATAACACAGTTGTATCCACTCAAATAAGTTGACATTTTCATTTTGGTTTCATCTTGATTGACTGGTTTGATGAAAATCCAAATCTCATGCCAGGGAATAAACTCATCGACCCACATAAGCCTGTTCCCTAAAAGCTTTTTAAAAGTGTATATTTGTGTTTTACAAACATTTGAGAAGTAATAACTTTGGGAAGAGGGGAGCAGCATCCCTTGACCAACATTTGTGTAAAATGCATGTGCCAGAAATTATAACGACAAAAAAAGAACTTTGATGTCAAACATTTCAACAAATTATACTCTGTACTCTAGAAACACTTTCACTGGGAGGAGACCATCAATTTGAGTGGATGTGTACTTTTTGATTTTACAATGCAATGTCGGCAGATTATTTTGAAAGTGTGTGCAGCTGTGTGAGTTTTTAATGTTTAAACATGAATAATAAGTGTCAAGTTTGTTTTTAAGCTAATAGAACTTAGATATCAGATAGAAAAATCATGTATTTTATTTCACTTCCCATAAGTTAATTTTACAAAGAAAATTAAAAGCTAAAACAACTGAAGAATTAATAGGTAAAGAAAAATGGAAGTTAACAGTGTCAAATTCTGATCTGACTTCAACTGATATTAAAGAGCAAACAGATGATTGGCCCTGTAAATAGAATTTTAGATCACAGTAATGAGCAGCCTCTATGAGAATTATATGGGTCTGGTTTTTAAGAAGTATTATTTATTTTAAATTTTATGACAATTGCATACAAAGATAAAGGACATAAAAACAAAAGTACAATATTGTAACAGCTGGGATTTCAAAACCATCCCAAATTGGCTTAAGGTAAAGAAGAATTCATTGGTTCATACAACTGAAAAATCAAGGAGAGTTTTGGCTTCCAATTGTAGCTTGATCCAAGAATCCATATGATGTCATAAAGACTTGGTCTCTCTCCATCTCCTAAATTTGCTCTTCTTCATTTTTAATTCTGTCACTGAAAATCCTCAATTGCAAACAAAAAAACAACTGTGGTTAGTTTAAGCAGAAAAATTAATTTAATTAAGGGATTTTAGCTAGCTCATAGCATTATCAGAAAGACTTGAGAACCAGATATGGCGACTTGTAGTCGGAAACACAACACCAAATCCAGATTTGAATCCAGACAGTCTGACTCCAGAATCCATTCTCTTAACCACATACTAAAGATTCCATAGAATCTGTCATTGGTGATATTTAAGAAGAATCTAGATGACTCCTAGTTAGGAAGATATGAAAGGTATTTTGCTATTTGAAAGATAATTTACCATCTTTCTCTCCTCCTCCCAGTAGGCAGGTCAAATGGAGGGAATTGTGTAATTCATGTTTCCCAGGCTGGCCAGTTCATCAATATGTTGTAGATTCCTGCAAGGAAAACTACTTCTGTAAGTTTGTAGCCTGTCTGGGTATTAGCAGTCCCAACTAAAAATTGCCTTAGAATGCATTACCATTGGCCAATGTTTACCCATGTCCACATTTCCAAGCAGCTTCTGTAGTCTGGGGCTGCTCAAAGATCTGCACCTACAGGCAAAAATGCTTTGCTAACCTGGTTGACCAACCACTCATTCCTCTCTCACACACCCACCTCATGTCAAGGAGGAAATACAAAGCCTCCACAAGCCTCTTACACAAAACTATTAGTCACAATACAAATTGCACTTGAAAGACAATCTAGTACCAATTAATTTTTATTGTCTCTGCATTTCAGTGTAGTAATTTATACTTTTTTCTAAATTGTTCTCATCATGTTAAACATTAAACCTGAAGCAGCAAAGTTAATTATGTTCATATGTGCTATGGGACAGATATTGCTGTCTCCTACCCAAAAATCATTGCCTTCCATTTCTTCCAGCTGGAAGAGCCCTTTTCTGTGACAGAGGCTAAAAATATCAGATTCAGTTATTTCTGCTATAACATAATTATTGGAAATCCTAGGTTTTTGTAAGATTAGACCCTAGAAGTAACAGGGTGTTCAGCATTAGCCAGAGCTACTCAAGATACAATAAAAATGCATTAAAACAGCATGGACTGTTCACTTACGGTTCATGCATTTTTCTCTATATTATACTTCAATAAAAAGTTACTTTAAAAAAGAAAAAAACAATATGGAAAAGCACTGTGGAGTTCTGAGCCAGCGAGACTGCTGATAACATGGGGGTAGAAGTGGAAGCTGCCACAGGCTTAGAACTGTATTAAGCTGGAGGATAGGGGATGCCTCTCTAGGGAAAGATCTCTCAGTGCAGGTGCTTATTTTCAATTTTATTTTTAAAAAAGTTAAAAGAGCTCCTGTCTATACAACTAAAGACTTTTACCTTTCTTGCTGAAGGTTATTAATACTACTCCTTTGTTATACCATCTCAACTTCCCCATTGTATTGACATTATTCTCCTACTTACCAATGTGTGTGCGCTATTTCATTTCCTAGAAATGTGTGTTGTCAAAAACAAACTGTACTCACTCTCTCAGCCTTCCTTGCAGCTGAGAATGGCCAGGTAACCTGGTTCTGACCAATGAAACCCCAAGGGAGACTTTGCTTAGATACCCCTAGGTAGAAAGCCACTCCATCCTTTCCTACTTTCACACTTTGTCACATAAAGATAGAACACTTGGAGTAACTGCTGCCATTTTATAACCATGAAGAGAATCATTGCTATCACACTGCAGACAGTTAAAAAAAAAGCAGGAAAAGAGGCTGGGTCCTTGATGACATCATCAAGACACTGAAACAACCCTGGAACTATTTATATCCAGTCCTAATTTTTAAGTCACTTTTGGTCTTACACACTTAACTTGAGGCTAAAAGCACTAATCCCCTAGCACATCTTAAATAGCACTCATATACCCACTGTATTCGTTTCCTAGGGTTGCTGTAACAAAATACCACACACTGGATGCCTTAAACAACAGAAACTGATCAATGCTTTAACTCTCAATTTACAGGAAATATAGATGTGGAGGACTGATAAAAGACACCATAAGGATTCAATTAGCAAAATCCAGATTGTTAACAGCATACCAGACCAGTACTTATTTTCAACAAATAAGTTGCAGGGCTGAGAGTGCAGGGGGTACATGGGGAGGGACAGAAGAGCTAGCTTAAAATAAATGAAATGGAGACCAAAAAACTTAGAAAAGATCAATGAAAGTGAGTGCTGTTTCTTTCAGAAGATAAACAAAATTGATAAAACAAACAAACAAACAAGCAAAAAAAAACCTTTAGGCAGACTCATCAAAGCAAAGAGAGAAGACCTAAATAAATAAAATCAAAAATGAAAGAAGTACAATCAATAGCACAGAAATACAAAGGATTATAAGAAAATATGAAGAAAAATTATATGGTAATAAATTGGGGGGGAAAGGATAAATTTCTAGAAACTACAATCTCCTAAAACTGATTCAGGAAGAAATAGAAAATTTGAACAGACCAATTACTAGTTACAAAATTAAATCAGTAATCTAAAAACTCCCAACAAACAGAAGTCTAGGACCAGATGGCTTCACAGGTGAATTCTACAAAACATATAAGGAAGAGTTAACACCTATTCTTCTCAAATTATTCCATAAAATAGAAGGAAAATGTCTAAATTCATTCTATGAGGCCAGCATTAGCCTAATACCAAAACCAGGTAAAGACACCACTAAAAAAGAAAACTACAAGCCAATATCCTTGATTAACAGAGATGCAAAAATCCAACAAAATACTAGCAAACTGCATTCAACAATACATTAAAAAAAAAATCATTCACCATGATCAAGTGGTGAATGAGCTGCAAGGACAATTCAATATTCACAAATTGATCAAGTAACAAAATGAAAGATAAAAATCATATGATCATTCCAATCAACACAGAAAAAGCATTTAATAAATTTTGACATCTGTTCACTGCAAAAACCTTCACAAAGGAGGGTTAGAGGGAACATACCTCAATATAATAAAGGCCATATATGAATAACCCTCAGCAAACATCACCCTTAATCAGGAAAAACTGAGATCTTTCCCCCTAACATCAGGAACAAGACAAGATGCTCATTCTCACCATTTTTATTCAATATAGTACTGGAAGTCCTAGCCACAGCAATCACACAAAAGGCATCCAAATTAGTAAGGAAAAAAGTGAAACTTTCACTATTTGCAGATGACATGATACTATATATAGAAAATCCAAAAGACTCCACCAAAAAAAACTATTAGAACTGATACCTGAATTCAGTAAACTCACATGATATACAAAATCAATGTATAGAAATCTATTGCATTTCTATACACCAATAATGAAACAGCAGAAAGAGAAATCAAGAAATCAATCCCATTTACAATTGCACCAAGAACCATAAGATACCTAGGAATAAACCTAACCAAAGAGGTGAAAGACCTGAACTCTGAAAACCATAAAACACTGATGAAAGAATTAAAGAAATGGAAAGACATTTCATGTTCATGGACTGGAAAAACAAATATTGTTAAAATGTGCATACTACCCAAAGCAAGCCACACATTTAATGCAGTCCATATCAAAATATCAAAATACCAGTAGCGTTTTTCACAGAACTAGACCAAACAATCCTAAAATTTGTATGGGACCACAAAATATCCCGAATAGCCCAAACAATCTTAAGAAAGAAAAGCAAAGCTGGAGGCATCACAATTCTGGACTTCAAATTATATTACAAAGCTGTAGTAATCAAAACAGTATACTACTGGCACAAAAATAGTGCAATGGCACAATAGAGAACCCAAAAATAAACCCATAATTCTATGGTCAACTAATCTTTGACAAAACAGGAAACTTTTCCAATGGGAAAAAGTCTCTTCAACAAATAGTGCTAGGAAAACTGGACAACAACATGGAAAAGAATGAAACTGGACTACTTTCTTACACCAAACAGAAAAATAAATTCAAAATGGATGAAAGACCTAAATGTGAAAAAAAAAAAAAAGACCTAAATGTGAGACTTGAAACTATGAAAATCTTAGAAGAGGACACAAACAGTATTTTTTTTATATCAGCCAAAGCAGATTTTTTCCAGATATGTTTCCTGAGACAAGGAAAACAAAAGTAAAAATAAACTATTGGACTACATTAAAATAAAAAGCTGCACTGTGAAGGAAATAATCAACAAAATAAAAACCAACCTTAAGGATGGGAGAAGATATTTGAAATGACATATCTGATAAAGGGTTAGTATCCAAAATATATAATAAAGGTATACAAATCAATATCCAAAAAATAAATAATCCAACTTAAAAATGGGCCAAAGACATGAACAGACATTTTTACAAAGAAGACATACAGATGGCAAACAGACACATAAGGTGATGTTCACCATCACTTACCATCAGGGAAATGCAAATCAAAATTTCAGTGAGATATCACCTCATACCTGTCAGAATGGCTAATATCAACAACACAAGAAACAACAGGTATTGGCGAGGATGTGGAGAAAAAGGAACTCTCTTGCACTGTTGGTGGAAATGCAAACTAGTGTAGCCAGTCTGAAAAATGATATAGAGGTCCCTCAGAAAGTTAAAAATAGAACTAACCTATGATCCAGCAATTGCACTACTGGGTATTTACCCAAAGAATACAGAAACAGTAATTCAAAGGGATACACGTACCAAAGGCTCAACGACTGAGCCACCCAGGGGTCCCTTTATGTTATCTTTTTTTTAAAGGTTTTATTCATTTATTTGAGAGAGAGAGAGAGAAAGAGATTGAGAGAGAGCACCAGCTGGGGGGAATGGCAAAGGGAGAGGGAGAAGCAGACTTCTGCTGATCAGGAAGCCTGATGTGGGGCTTAATCCAGGAACCCTGTGATCATGACCCAAACCGAAAGCAGTCGCCTAACTGACTGAGCCACCCAGGCGCCCCATACTATCTTTTTAACCAGTCTGTCTAGGGGGTTATCAAGTTTATTAGTTTTTCCAAAATGTTGGCCTTTGTGACACTTCTTAATGGTTTTCTAAATAATTTCATTAATTCATGCTCTTACCACTATTTTCTTTTACTTGGGGTTTTATGTTTGTTATTGTTTTTGTTTTGTTTTTACTGTCCTTTTTCTAATTTCTTGAGATGGATTCCTAGGTTTTTACAGCCTTTATTCTTTTTTAATGTATGCATTTTATGCTGTACATTTCTATTTATTTATTTTTTTATGTACATTTCTATTTAAACCAAAGCTTTAGCTGCATCCCACAGGATTTTTTTCAGTTATGGTAAAAAAGTACACAACATTGAATTTACCATGCTAACCATGTTTAAGTGTACAGCAGAGTAGCATTAGTTATATGCATATTTTTGTGCAACAGATTTCTAGAACTTTTTCATCCTGCAAAAGTAAAAATCTATACCTATTGAACAACAACTCAGCTTTTTCTCCTCTTGCCTCTGGCAACCATATTCTTTTTTTTAAGAGTAAATTTTCTTTTCTCCCCAGTTCTATTGATATATAATCGACATATAACACTGTATAAATTAAAGGCATACAATATAATGATTTGATATATGTATATATTGCAAAATGATAACCACTTTCTTTCTGTTTTTATGAATTTGACTACTTTAGATACTATAAAGTAGGATCATACAACATTTGACTTTTTGTGACTGGTGTATTTTACTTAGCAAAATGTCCTCAAGGTCCATGCATATTGCAATGTGTGACAGGATTTCCTTCTTTTTTAAGGCTGCATAATATTTCAGCATATGGATGTACCACATTTTCTTTATCCATTCATCTGTTGATAGCCATTTAAGTTGCTTTTACCTCTTGGCTATTGTGAACAATGCTGCAATGAACTTGGGCATGAAATTATCTCAAGATCTTGTTTTTTAATTCTTTTATATATACATCTAGAAGTAAGAGTGCTGGATCATGTGATAATTCTATTTTTTCCGGAACCTCCATACTATACCATATTTCAATTCCATCATCACTGCACTTGGCTCCCTTTTTTTAAAATGATTTTATTTATTTATTCATGAGAGACACACAGAGAGAGGCAGAGACACAGGCAGAGGGAGAAGCAGGTTCCCTGTGGGAGCCCAATGTGGGACCCGATCTTGGAACTCCAGGATCATGCCCTGAGCCAAAGGCAGACATTCAACTGCTGAGCCACCCAGGCATCCCATGAACAGGGCTTCCAATCTTTCTTCATCCTCAGCAGCACTTACTACTTTGGGGGTTGTTAGTTTTTTGTTTTTTTTTTTTTTGTTTTTTTTTTAATTTTTTTATTTATTTATGATAGTCACAGAGAGAGAGAGAGAGAGAGGCAGAGACATAGGCAGAGGGAGAAGCAGGCTCCATGCACCAGGAGCCCGACATGGGATTCGATCCCGGGTCTCCAGGATCGCGCCCTGGGCCAAAGGCAGGCGCCAAACCGCTGCGCCACCCAGGGATCCCGAGTTTGTTTTTTTTTTAATTTGTGTATCTTCTTTAGGGAAATGTCCATTCAAGTCTTATATTCATTTTTAAATCAGGTTATCTGTTTTTTTGTTGTAGACTTTAGGAGTTCTTTACATATTCTCAGTATTAACTCTTCATCAGATATATGATTTGCAAATACTTTCTCCCATTCCACAGGCTGCCTTTCAATCTGCTGATTGCTTCTTTTGCTGTGCAGTAGCTTTTCAATTTGATGTAGTCTGCTTTTGCTTTTGTCACCTGTGCTTTTAGTGTTGCAGCTAAGAAATCATTGCCAAAACCCATGTTATAAAGCTTTTCTGCTATGATTGCTTCTAGGAGTTTTATAGTTTTAGGTCTTAGGTTTAGGTATCTCACAAGTTTTCATACATAGTTTTTTCATTGCCATTCAGTCAAATTACTTTCTAGTTTCAATTGTGATTCCTTCTCTGCACCATAAGTAATTTCAAAGTTAATTTCTTAATTGCAAAACTATTGAGTATATTCTAACTGAATCTCATCAAAAAAGTATGAGTTTCAGTAATGTCCCCTTCTATCGTTTAGCATGAGCTAGATTTAATTTTGAACTCCTTAGCTTTGTAATGGTGCCAAAACTGCTGTTCAGAATCTTTGCTTTTCAGTTGCCTTTTAAGGAATCAGTAGAATCTGATCAGTAGTAGAATCTCTACATAGTATTTTACTTCTTCACTGCTATTTTAGTTCTCTGATGCCTGTAAGCTGCTATTTTTTTTTAATATTTTGTTCAGATAACCTAGTTTTTTTTTCAGTAGGTAGGCTGATCCAAATGAATTGTCCTGCCATTTCCAGACGTAGAAGGTTTTTAGATGAAATAGATAGATGATAGGTAGATAGATGAGAGAGAGAGAGAGAGAGAGAGAAGAAAGAAAGAAAGAAAGAAAGAAAGAAAGAAAGAAAGAAAGAAAGAAAGAAAGAAAGAAAGAAAGGAGGCCTAATACATAGTTTACATTGCATGGTTCTTCAAAGATTATGTGATTCTTCTCTCCTGCATTTTGGCAGTAAAATCTGCTATCCTCATGAATGATGTGAGTATACATGGAGGAAGGTAGTATAGATTGACAAAAGGATGAAATTTTACATTTGGGTTGTTGTGGTGCAGAGCATACAGAAACAGCAGAGGCCCTGAGAACTCACAGAAATCTTGGGGAGTTCTTTGGACATTCTCAAGGCAGGCTTTTTAAAAATGTTTCTTTAATTGAAGTATAATTAAATAGAGTTTTTATGTTAGTTTCAGGTGTACAATATAATGATCCAGTTCTATACATTACTCAGAGCTTATCACAGTAAGTGTTCTCAAGGCAGTCTTTCTTAAGTACTGAAGGCAACAGGGACCTCTGGAAGGCAATGGGGTTCAAATACAAAGAATTATGCAAATATCACACTACTTTACTTCCTCACCTGTTCTTTATCCACGTGGTTTTTTTTTTATTCTTTTGTTTAGAGTTTGTAGTGATTGTAATCTGTACTGCAAGGGCAAGCACAAGAGCAAGGCAAAGCTAGAGGTAACAGGAAGCTGAGCAGCTGCCAACTATATTAATGAAAAAGCAAGGAGGATGTTGCTAAGTCTCTTTCTGTCAGTTTCAATAAGCCAACTTATTTTAGCATTTAATAAAGTCTTTTTATAGTTTGGAAAACACTTTATTATTAAATTTTCTGTGGGAAAGGTAACTTTATTATTGCTACTCTCATACATCCTAGTGCTAAGTTCCTTTCTCTCATAGAAACATCTGTATTACTCAATTTTTATACTCTTATTATAGCAGAACAGGCTACACACTATAGCAGTGCACTGTAGGAGAAGTGACGACTATCAGATTCCTTTAAAATTGTCTGGACTGGACAGAAAACACTGTAATAGGCTTAAATTGTTTCAACACTTCTACCGGAATAGTCAG
The DNA here is from genome assembly GCF_053574225.1 of Canis aureus. Taxonomy (NCBI): domain Eukaryota; kingdom Metazoa; phylum Chordata; class Mammalia; order Carnivora; family Canidae; genus Canis; species Canis aureus. The sequence goes on from NC_135643.1 coordinate 11,583,329, forward strand.
ACTGTCAGAAATAATATGTGGTTTGACCAGAGAAATAAAAAATTGGCAAACTTATACTTGAAAAAAAGAATAAGACTTTCACAAAACTGAATAAGCCATACATTAGAACACATTCAGAAGATGCCAATACAAATGCACTTACTCTTGCTTTCCCACACAGAAAACAATCCGTTAATATATTTATCACTATAATAAAGTTACTCTATTAACATGATGCCTATTGCTAAAGACTTAATTATTTACTCACTGTGCTCCAGGAAATGCATGTTTTATGAGATGTTGATAGAATTCTCAAAAAAAGTATTTTCTATCCTAATCAGTTTAGGTAACAATACATAGTACATCTGCCCCCTGGAAACTCACAAAGTACATATTAAATGCTCTTGGAATTCCTACAGCAAAGAAACATGCTTAATTCAGCCTTTAACAAAGTTATTTTGGCCACTAAATCATGAAACTCTTCCAACATCTTACTGAATTGTTCAGCGGAATGTTTTTTGGGAAATGGTAATGTAATATCAGGAAATAATTAATTTCCAAACTGAAAATGATTAAGAAGATAAGAGACCCAGCATTATTTTTCCAGGAGTTTTGGGTCTGACATAAATTCAGGGTGTACTTGAATGTCCCCCTCCCTTATGCCATTCTATCTCTCACAACATTTTATTAGTTTTTTTTTTTTTAAGATTTTGTTTTTAAGTAATCTCTATATCTAACAAGGGGCTCAAACTCACAACCCCTGAGATCAAGTCACATGCTTTATTGACTAAGCCAGCCAGGTGCCCCCATTAAAATTCAGTAAACCAGAGGGAGAATAGTATATGGATATCAGAAGTCACAGATGCTGATTTTGCCACTAATAATTGTGAGACCTTGAGGAATTTAAAACCTCTGAACATTTGTTACTTTATTGATACAATGGAGTTAATCCTGCTTTTTATTCAACGTCAACAAATATTAAAAGTCAGTTCTCAGAAAATTTACGTTCTAGGAAAGAAGGAGGGAAGGACAGAGGGAGGTAGGGAGAGAGATTTTACAGGTATAAAAATAAATAGGGAAATATCAGTAACTGATAAGTTCTATAAGAAGAGTTAATATAGGATGATGTGATTGTATTTAGATTACTACTTTTATTGAATGGGAAGGACTAAGGAGAGACTGAAGTGGTGACATTTAAACTGAAATTTGAATTATAGGCGGACAGATCTTTGGGATGAGGGATGTCTCCTGAGGGAGACAGGTTAGTGAGGGGTCTTAAAGTGGCTGAGTACAATGGGTGGCGATTCGAGGTTAAGATAAAAGATCACTTGGAGAAGGTAGGTAGAAACCAGATCAAGTATGGCTTTGTGAACCATGCTATTTGGGTTTTATTTCAAGTATTATGAAAAGCCACTAGAATATTCCAAACGTGGAAGCAACAGGATCTACCCAATTTATATTACAGAATAGTTGTAAAGATTAAATGAAGTGTTATATATGAATCAGACCACACTTAGACCAGGTATTTGAGGAGAATTTTTAAAGAAACTCTGCCATAAGTAGGTCTTAGGAAACAAACCAGAAATAGTTCAGTACCCATGAGTTACTAAAAGAGGGAAACCAATACAGTCTGAACCTGACGGGAGTAGCTATCCAAGCTCAGAGAAAGTAATTTTGTGGAGAATGCCAACTGAAATTCAGGGAAATTGATACAGAAAACCTGCAGCCCTGTGAAGGGAAGGAGGCACAACGTCACTCTCCTCTACCCCACATTGGCTGAACCCAACCAGGAGGCAAAGAAATCCATTGATAAAGAACTGCACAGAGAATAATAGGAAGAATGGAGAATGGAGCCAGAGTTGCAGCAGAAAGGAACAAGCACACTTCACTCTTTTGCCTCTCAGCATCCATGCTCATTTTTTGCCAAGGTGAAAAATTTGTGTTCCCAATCAGCTACCACATCATCACAGTTTGGTCATATCACCACTTGCAATCTAAAATGGCAGTCACTAGTAGTGTTCTTCATTAAAGGAGTGGGAGGAGACACGGGGAAAAGAAGCACTTGTCATAAGACAAAGCTGCTATGATCTCTGCTTCGGTAGTTGGATAGTAGGCTTAAGTTGTCACCATAGTGACTTTCTTCCAATTCTCATTCCATATTTTCCTTGTTCTCTCAAAGCATATTAGTTGAATAGCTTCTCAACCTGGTTGCCTGAGTCAAATCTTTAGTCTTGTAGGAGATGAGTCCTTTGATGGCCCTATCTTTATTGTGTTGCCAGGGTTTTTTATTGCCAAGAGTCATGGAGTAATAGAGTCCTAAGTAGCTAAGAGCCTCACTTGTGTTCCACACAGCAGTAACTCATTTCCCCTGGGTAATCAAGATCATTGTCCCAGCCAGTACAATAACCTCTTCTCTGTCTATTGCTTCGTTAGCTAAAACTGCCACTGGGCAGTTTCTGTTTCTAATGCAATGGAACTCTTAATGAATTCTCCAATGGATGGATTCCATACTCTAGTACCATAAATTCCATACTCCAGTAATATAAATTTACTGAGACCAAATTTGCATGGATAGGAAAAAAAGTTCCCCATATACATATTTGGTATAAAAGTTGGAAAGTCCATTCTCACTTCCAGCCCTTGGACTCTGCATAAGTGGTTTACAGTACTAGGGTAGATGGCTCCTTATATTGGCACTGTCCTTGTAGGATTTATCTCCTGATGGTGCCAGAAGTGAGCCTTCAAATACCATTCCACGGCTCCAGGAGACTGACCTGAATATCATGATTGGTGTCATATTGAGAGTTCAGCAATGCCTCTGCTATAGGCAGATTGCACCCACAGTGATAGGGTAGATGAATTAGCCTTGATGAGAGTGTACCATGTTGGAGAGTCCATGCACAGCCTCCATCCATTGCAGGCCCACTTAATATGCCTCCACTGACCAATCATGTGAATGGCTAGGAGAAAAGGTTGACATTCTTAGGAGGAATAATCTTAGCCATTTGATTATTGAAAGCTTTTCTTCACTATTGGGATACCCTCTAATGGGCATCTACATGGAACACACCTATCTTTCCACCTTGTGCCCATCCTGGGAGGCCCACCTACATACCTCTCCCCCAGACCTTGCCATCAGTCTTCCTATTTTTCCTTTCCAAAGCTTTAACTGCTGGCTTATACAGTTTATGTAAGTTAATTCTTCAGACTATCCTTCTACTATAAGTGGATAACCAGATGACTGCCCAAAATTCTGCCCACTGAGAAAATTTTCTCTCATCATTGTCTTTCAGTGCTACCCCTAAGTGAGGCTGTAATACATTACAGCTATCCATTTCTGTTTAATGCCCACATGCTATTCATTCATAAGCCAGGCCCATTCTTTTTCCTCTTCCATCAGTAGGTCATAGAGAATTCCCTCATGAGACTATAGGTGTAGTCTGTGGAAAATGCAAAAAAGCAGTAAGAGCAGTAGCCATGGGACTCAGCCACTTGTTCATGTGATTTAATTTTGTCTTTTGATTCTCCTAGGCCCAGTCTCATTTATACCATTTTTCATTTTATACTGGAATGGTGTGCACATGTCTAAATCTATGGTGTAAACAATTATATAACACCCAGTTCATAATTAGCAGTTTGGGTCATATATTACTCATATTCAAAGGTTGAATGTTCAGTTTTTGCCAGGCCAAACAGCAAGCTAAAAGGTGGTTTTCAAGTGGATAATAGCTGTCAGAAAGTTTCCAAACACCTAATGGCCTACACTGTGAGCTTTCCAGAAGCTCTGTATGGTATCTCTGAAACAAATGATTAACACCATTGGATCTAATAGGCCATTAGCGTAAGCAGCATAGACTTGCCAAAGAGCTTTTAGCTTTTTTTGCATTTCTAAGCTCCAAAAGCCTCACAGGTCTTCCAACAAATGGTAGAACCAGTATCCCCATAGTTATATATACAGCCTCCTGGACCCAAAGAAACTCACAAAATGCTATGCTCATTCTTTGTGGTGGGCCATGCAAGATGCAGAAACTTATTTCTCAATTTAGAAGGGAGATACCCAATATACCTAAGATGACTGGATACATAGAAACTTCACTTAGTGACAAATCCTTGAAATCTCTTACCCTCTGGAACATGCGTATTTTAGGAAGTCATGGTAGGTACTTGATAGTTCCTGCTCACCAGGTCCATTAGTATAATTTCATTAAAGTAATGCAGTAGCGTAATGGGCTTTAGAATATCAAGATGATGAAATTCCTTCTGAACCACATTATAACAGAGATGAAGTGAGTTGACATAGATAGAAGGCAGATGAGTATTCTGCTATCCATAACACTTGAAAGCAAACTGCATCTTGTTATTTAGCTGATAGAGATGTCAAAAAACATTTACTTGATGAATAGCTATATACCAGGATGGGGGCTATGTTTATTTGGTGTTTTGGTGAAGATACCACATCCAGAATTGCAACAGCAACTGGCATTACCATCTTGTTATGTCTGTGAAAATCTACAGTCATTGATAAGTAGTAACAAACAAATAAACAAATTTTAATGAATTTCTCCCACCACTAAATAGATTCATTAGCAAAAGAATGAAAAGGTCATTTCCTCAAGTAGAAATAATACTTGGCCTCTCTTTTCTAAATGCTGGGTTCTCTTGACCAGGGAAGTGTTAATAGTTTGTGGCTTTCAGGGCTACAATGGGAATAAAGTAAATTGTCCCATTTGTGGATGGTGGGGGATGTTGGGATTTGAGGTCAGAGGGAGATCTAGTCTTACACCAGGAGAGACCTGGATTCCTTGAATTTAAAAGGATGAATAGGAAACAGTTTCCCTAAGAAGCAGAGTTCAATGCCCTATCCAGGGCAGTACCCTTGAAATTGCCAGACTTCTGAATGGAGTGGCAGCGTGGATCTGAGACAAAGCCACTAAGTACCCTTACATCACACAGTGAAGGTGCTGATGGCCAAGCTTGGCACAGAAGAGCCAGTGAAGTTACCCACCTGAAAATAAATGTTCATAAGAGCTTGCACATTAGCATCTCAGTGGTGGGTAGGGTAGACCCAAACCAGAAGCCAGTTCTTACACAATCCTAAGAGATAAGAAAGAAGAATCCATGAAAAAACATTGGATTTCGATGTCCCATTATCCAGGCAGCTGAGACAGATAACATTTATTTTGTAAGATTCTTAAAGGTACTTTTGTTCTAGTGTGTATATTTATAAAGAACATTGAAGCCTTGATGTAAAAGTACAAGGAAAGCAGAAGCCTAACTGTATTCTAACAATGAAGCAAGCCTGTTGAGGCTAATGCAGAAATGAGCTTCTACCAAAGGACTACACTTCATTTTCCTCTATGTAAGTCTGTCACTCTTGCTTTCATGCTCTGTTCTCGGAAATGTTTTTATAATAGTCTTAACAGTCATGTCAACATATCAACCTTTAAATATTGTTATAAAGGCACCACTGTTGAAAGACTATTCAATGGAGAAGTTGCTGCCCTGCTTCTTACATCCTTCTGATAGAAAGTCAGCAAAATTTTACTTTAACAAAAACTAAAACTAGAATTTTTCTTTCACGTAACGTTTTCACGAGGAATAATTTTCAAAATCACTCTTGCTTTGAGAATGGTGCTGCTCACTCTATCAATTCTTAATTCAATGCAGACTTCTCAACACACAGGAGTAATTTGCCCAAGGTCTGTGGCTTTCTATATTATTCTAGTATGAGACAAAGAAAGCATTCTCTGCTTGCCTTTCCCAGTTGCATAATGGCTGAAAAAACTATGAAGAAAATTTTCTTCAGCCTGAAGTTGGAAGCTATGTTTCCCTGGATTTTTAAAACACCTAAGCATTACATATTTTTGGCAAAGTCAATGGTTTTTCTCTAGTTAGCAAAACAAATGGCACTTTATTTATTTATTTATTTACTTACTTACTTACTTATCTTTATTTTTAAATTTGAGCATAGTTGACACACAATATTACCCTAGTTTTAGGTGTACAATTTAGTAATTTGACAAGTTATATGTTATACTGTACTCACCACAAGTATAACTACCACATATCACGTTACATCCCTATTATTGCTGACTATACTCCTTATGCTCTGCTTTTTAGTCCCATGATTTATTCATGCCATAACTGAAGGCCTGTGTCTCCCTCTCCCCTTCACCCATTTTGCCCAACACACCTCCCCCCATCACTCTGGCAACCATTTGTTTGTTCTCTGTATTTATAGGTTTGATTCTGCTTTTTGTTTATTCAATTTTTTTAGATTCCATATATGAGCGCAATCATATGGTATTTGTCTGACTTATTTTACTCAGCATAATACCCTCTAAGTGTTTCCATGTTGTCTCAAATGGCACAATTTTGTCCTTTTGGGGGCTGTGTAATATTCCATTATGTATATTTACCACATTCCCCTTAACCATTCATCCACTGATGAACACTTAGGTTGCTTCCATGTCTTGGCTATTGTAAGAAATGATGCAATAAACATGGGGACACATTTATCTTTTCAAATCAGTGTTTTCATTTTGCCTTGGTGAATACTCAAAAGTGGAATTATTGGATCATATGGTATTTCTATTTTTAACGTTTTGAGTAAACTTCATAATGTTTTCTACATTGGCTGTACCAATTTAAATTCCCATCAACAGTGCACAACGTTTCCTTTTGCTCCACATGCTTTCTAACACTTGTTTCTTGTCTTCTGGATTTTAGCCATTCTAACAGGTATAAGCAGATGGCTAGCTCACTGTGGTCTTGATTTGATTTTTGTGATGATTAGTGGTGTTAAACATCTTTTCATGTGTCTCTTGGCCATTTATATGTCTTCTTTGGGAAATATATATTCAGAGCCTCTGATCCGAATATTTTTCAAATAGTTTTTCTTTAAAACAGATTGGTCTTACTGGTGTTGAATTGTATGAGTTCTTTATATATTTTGGTTATTAACCCTTATTGGATATATCATTCGCTAATATCTTCCATTCGGTAGGTTGTCTTTTAATTTGTTGATGGTCTCCTTTGATATACAAAGGCTTTTATTTTTATTTTTTTCAAAGATTTTATTTATTTATTCATAAGAGACACAGAGAGAGAGAGAGAGAGGCAGAGATACAAGGCAGAGGGAGAAGCAGGCTCCATGCTGAGAGCCCAACATGGGACTCGATTCAGGGTCTCCAGGATCACACCCTGGGCTGAAGGCGGCGCTAAACCGTTGAGCCTCCCCGGCTGCCCAAGGCTTTTTATTTTGATGTAATCCCAATAGTTCATTTTTTGCTTTTGCTTCCCCTTCCTTAGGAGACATACCTAGAAAAATGTTGCTATGGCTGATGTCAGAGAAATCACTGCCTGTGTTCTCTTCCAGGGTTTTAATGGCTTCCGGACTCACATTTAGGCCTTTGATCCATTTTGGTTTGTTCCTGTGTGTGGTGTTAGAAAGTAGTCCAGTTTCGTTCTTTTACAGGTAGCTGGTCAGTGTTCTTAGCACCATTTATTGAAAAGACTAACACTACCCCCATTGTATATTCTTGCCTCCTTTGTCATAGACTAATTGACCATATAAATGTGAGGTTTCTAGCTTATTCCGTTGATATATGTGTCTATTTTTGTGCCAGTACCATGCAGTTTTGATTACTACAGCTTCATAATATGTCTTGAAATCTGGAATTCTGTTATCTTCAGCTTTGTTCTTTCTCAGGATTGCTTTGGTCATTTGGGGTCTTTTGTGGTTCCATACAAATATCAGTATATTTTTTTCTTATTTTACAAAAAATGTTGTTGGTATTTTCATAGAGATTGTATCGAATCTGTAGACAGCTTTGGATAATACAGACATTCTGACATTGTTAATTATTCTAATCCATGAGCATGGAATATCTGTCCATTTGTTTGTGTCACCTTCAATCTCTTTTATCAGTGCTTTATGGTTTCCAAAGCACAGTTCTTTTACCTCTTTCATTAAGTTTATTCCTAGGGATTTTATTCTTTTGATGCAATTGTAAATGGTGTAAAGTTTTTAAATTTCTCTTTCTGCAACTTTATGGTTAGTGTATAGAAATGCTACTGATTTCTGGGTATTAATTTTGTATCCTGCCACTTTACTGAATTTATTACATCTAATAGTCTAATAGTTTTTTTGTAGAATCTTCAGGATTTTCCATGTAGAGTATCATGTCACCTGTGATTGGTGACAGTTTATCAATTTGGATGCCTCTTATTCATTTTTCTTGTCTGACTGCTATGGGTAGGACTTCTAGTACTACGTTGGATAAAAGTGGTAAGTAAGAATGGGCATCTTTATCTTGTTCTGAGTCTAGAGGAAAAGTTCTCAGTTTTTCACCATGGAGGATGATGTTAGAGGGATAGTTCTCAATTTTTCACCATGGAGGATGATGTTTTATATGTGACCTTTACTGTGTTAAGACACCCCCCCACCCTCTTACACTGTTGGTGGGAATGTGAACTGATGCAGCCACTCTGGAAAACTGTGTGGAGGTTCCTCAAAGAGTTAAAAATAGACCTGCCCTACGACCCAGCAATTGCACTGTTGGGGATTTACCCCAATGATTCAGATGCAATGAAACGCCGGGACATCTGCACCCCGATGTTTCTAGCAGCAATGTCCACAATAGCCAAACTGTGGAAGGAGCCTCGGTGTCCATCGAAAGATGAAAGGATAAAGAAGATGTGGTTTATGTATACAATGGAATATTACTCAGCCATTAGAAACGACAAATACCCACCATTTGCTTCAACGTGGATGGAACTGGAGGGTATTATGCTGAGTGAAGTAAGTCAATCGGAGAAGGACAAACAGTGTATATTCTCATTCATTTGGGGAATATAAATAATAGTGAAAGGGAATATAAGGGAAGGGAGAAGAAATGTGTGGGAAATATCAGAAAGGGAGACAGAACATAAAGACTCCTAACTCTGGGAAAGGAACTAGGGGTGGTGGAAGGGGAAGAGGGCGGGGGGTGGGGGTGAATGGGTGATGGGCACTGAGGGGGATACTTGACGGGATGAGCACTGGGTCTTATTCTGTATGTTGGTAAATTGAACACCAATAAAAATTATTTTATTTAAAAAAAAAAGGCACGTCCCCTATAACCCCATGTTGTTGAGATTTTTTATCATAAACACTGAATTTTGGCAAATGCCTTTTCTGCATCTATTGAGATAATCACAATTTTTATCATTTGTTTTGTTGATGTGGCACATGACCTTGATTGATTTGTGAATAATTGAATCATCCTTGCATCCTAGGAATAAATCCCACTTGACTTTGGTAAATGATCCTTTTTAATGTATTGTATGAAGTTTGCTAATATTTTGTTGAGAACTTTTGTATCTATATTCATCAGAGATAATGGTCTATAATTTTCTTTTTTTGTGGTGTCTTTGTCTGTTTTTGGTATCAGGGTAATGCTGGCCTTATAGAATGTACTTAGAGGTTTTCCTTCCCCTTCAAGTTTTTTGAACAGTTTGAGAAAAATAGGTATTAACTACCTTTTTTTTTTTTTAAGAGGGAGAGAGAGAAAGCGGGGGGGAGGGGCAGAGGAAGAAGGAAAGAGAGAATCTTAAGCAAGTTCCATTTTGGAGCATCCTAGAGCATGGAACCTGATATGACTCAATCTCATGAACCTAAAATCATGACCTGAACCAAAATCAAGAGTCAGATCCTTAACCAACTGATCCATCCAGGTACCTCAACTCTTCTTTAAATGACTTGTGAATCCCACTGGTCCTGGACTTTATTTTTTTGGTAGTTTTTAAAATTACCAGTTCAATTTGGTTATTTATAATAGGCCTACTCAGATTATCTATTTTTCCCTCGTTTGGTTTTGGAAGATTGCATGTTTCATGAATTTGCCCATTTCTTCCAGGTTGCCTGGTTTGTTGGCATATTACTTTTCACTGTACTCTCTTATAATCCTTTGTATTTTTGTGGTATCAGTTGTTAATTCTCTCTCATTTCTGATTTTACTTATTTGGTTCTTATCTCTACTTTTTTCTTGATGAATCTGGCTAAGGATTTGTCAATTTTGATCCACTTTCCAAAGACTCAGCTCTTGGTTTCATTGATTTTTTGCCTTTTTCTCTTATTCTTCTTTTAATATCTATGTCACTTATTTCTGCTCTGATCTTTATTCCTTTTATCTACTCACCCTGTGCTTTCTTCTTATTTTTCTAGTTCCTTCAAGCATAAATTTAGACTGTTTATTTGAATTTTTTGCTTTTTGAGATAGGCCTGAATTGCTATATACTTCCCTATTAGAACTGCTTTCACCATGTCCCAGAGATTTTATACCATTGTGTTTTCATTTGTCTCTATGTATTTTTTTTATTTCATCTTTGATTACTTAATTGACCGATTGGTTGTTTATTATCATGTTGTTTAATCTCCATGTGTATGTGGAGTTTTTTTCCAGTTTTGTGTGTGTGTGTGTGTGTGTGTGTGTGATATTTCTAGTTTCATACCATTGTGGTTGAAAAGATGCGTTAAATTTATTAAAGCTTGTTTTATGGCCTAATATGTCATCTGTTCTGGAGAATGTCCTATGTGTACTTGAAAAGAATGTGTATTCTGTTGTTTTTGGATGCAGTGTTCTATATATATTTGTTATGTCCATCTGGTCCAATGTGTCATTCAAAGACATTGTTTCTTTATTGATTTTCTATCTGAATGATCTACCCATTGATGTAAGTGGAGTGTCAAAGTCCCCTATTATTGTTGTAGTACCATCAAGTTTCTCTCTTTATGTCCACTAATATTTGCTTTATGTATTTAAATGCTGTAGTGTTGGGTGAGTAAATATTTACAATTGTTATATCTTCTTGTTGGATCAGTTCCTTTACCATTACGTAATACCCTTCTTTGTTTCTTGCTACATTCTTTGTTTTAAAGTCTATTTTGTCTGATTTAAGTATTGCTCTCCTGGCTTCTTTCTTACTCCCATTTTCTTAGCGAATGTTTTCCCATTCTTTCACTTTCAATCCATATGTGTCTTTAAATCTGAGATGAGTCTCTTAAGGCAGCCTATAGATAGATTTTTTTTTTTAATTCATTCTGCCATTCTATGTTTTTTGACTGGATCATTTAGGCCATTTACATTTAATGTAATAATTGATAGCTATGTATTTATTGCCATTTTAAAAATTTGTTTTCTGGTTGTTTTTGTAGTTCTTTGCTCCTTCTCTTGCTCTCTTTCTTTGTTATTGATGAGCATTTATAGCATTTTGTTTGATTTCATTTCTTTTTATTTTTTGTAAATCTATCATAGATTTTGGGTTTGTGATTGCCATGAGGAATATATAACATCCTACATAAATACCAGTACATATTAATTTGATCATTTAAATTCAAACACATCCTTAAGAAAAAAGAAAAGAAAAAGAAAAAATCTTTTTCATCTTCTTTCTCCCATTTCTTCCTTTTTCCCCCTTTCTCCACATTTTGTGTATATATTGCCATATTTTACATCTTTTTATTCATATTTTTCTTATGTCTAATTATGGCCATATCTCTTCTACTTAAACATTTCCCTTTAACATTTCTTGTAAGGCTGATTTGGTGATGATAGACTCCTTTATCTTTTGTTTATCTGGGAAACTCTTATCTCTCCTTCAAATCTATATAATAACCTTGAAATGGCACCTTATTTAACTCAATAAATGTTAATACTGGAAATCCTTTTACCTGTCCACATTCTTGTCTTAGAAGTTGAGGTGTTACAAATACCTAGAGAATTTTTCTTGTTCTAGACCAATGAACACTTAGCACAAACATATTAAAAAATACAGAACTGTCCAAAAAAACAATTCTATAAAAAGTGTTTTTAAAATCATAGTGCAAGATATTCATGAGAATCCAAGAACATTTAAGTCATGGCCACAAACTACTCAAGTAAGAGCCATGCCTTCCACAAACATCTGAAAACCTGGCATCAATGTCATTACATGGCACATGCTGGGAGATTCAGAGGTTTAAGGAAAAATGAGAGACTGGAAATGCCAAAATAGCCTCTGTAAACACAGTTTCTTTAATTTACTCCCATTTGTTTTCACTTTTCCACTTGTGGCCTAATAATGATGTAATAGAATCTGAATACATCATTCATCAAAATGACAGGTGAAGGTTTTTCCAAGGTTTGTGATTTTCAAAAATTAAAAAAATTAAGCTCTTAAAATATTATACTCTGGTGGCTTCTGTAGATCATAAATGTTCAAAACCCTAGAAATATTGTTTTCTAGGATGTTTTCCAAAAATGTAAGAGGTTTAGTCCTTGATACCTATTAAAGGAGTTTGCCTTTTAATACATTTAGAGTTTTTTCAAGCAATAATATAGGCTTGTCATCTGGGGCACCAGTGCATTACAGCTGCACATAAGCAGGTCAATGCGTTATTTCTCCCAGGATCCAAAGTCAGTGTTGGAAAAGTTTTTTTCTTCCTTTCAGCCAAAATTTGAAGGACATAATATCCCTTAAATGTTATAAAAGAAAAACTACCACCCAAAACAGCACAATGGAAATCATCGGTAGAGGAGTTTTTAGATCAACTACCAATAAGGGAACTGAGTGAATAGGTAAAATATGACCCATTAGGGCTCTTCTATGATTTTTTAAAATTAGAAATCATCCTAAATGAACTTATATTAATGAAATGTATTAGAATCAGCATCTGATGCATTATCACCCCTGGCTTATTAGCCAAAAAATGAGATCCTCAAAGTTTACTTTGGTGCTAACCATATAAAATGTACCTTTGGTAGGTGGATACAGGCTACTTCCTTCTTTTAAATATTTATCTTCTTTGTAGTACTCTTGTTGGTAAGTAGAGTATGTTGCAGGTTTTTAAACAGTGTCTTTACAAAGGAAAAAGACTTTAGTGATGATGGTAGTAGTTGATTAGTGTTTTAGGGAGTTTTCTGTTTTCTCACCATGAATAGTAATGTTGATTCAAGTTGATGTAAGACCCACAAATAAACCAAGTTAGCAAATATTTTCTGATTTAAATGAAATAATACAAATTTTATTTTTTCTGAATGGGTGACATAATTCTCTGAAATTAAAAAAAAAAAAAAAAGCAGACACAAAATTTCAGTTTCTCAGTGTCAGCACAACCATACCCTGACATCTGCCTGCAATCCCTGATCTCCTCCCCCCAAAAGCGATTGTATAAACCAGCTATTACTGCATTGAGGAATGCTAACTTACTCTAATTCTCCATCTCTAACCACATCACTCTTGTTAAGTGTCTCATTCCTGTTGATAAATAAGTAAGAAATGTAATCAAACTCAACAGTATGTCTCTCTGGTGGGGGAAGGGAGAGGAAGAATAGAGGGTGTGCTTCTTCCTACCAGTCTGTAGCCAATCTGAAAAGTGTCAATTGGTTGGTGACTTGGTTGGATTGTTTGGTTTACTATAAAAGACTTACTAAAAGGAAACTAAAATATTTTTCCAAAGTCAAATAATATTATGGATTGGAGAAGCCTGGTCTGGGTAGGCTATCGACTTCAATAAGAATGGCATGCCTTTGAGAAAGAGCCCTTACTTTCCAGAATCATGTCTGTGTGGTTCTAAGAACAGACATATGACCCATGCTACTTTCAGTATTGCCAAAACAAGTCTAAATTAAATCAAAACATGTCCACTTACTGTGTTCTTCCAATCTAATATAAGCATTTTAATCAAGCCAATAGCAGAAAGAAGTACAAGTGTAACCAAAAACAGTACTTGAACAACTTCATGGAACAAGTGGTATGAGAAGATCTGGGAAAATAATTCAGATTAAAAGCTTACCTTCTTTCTCTTCCCAAACTCAGTAACATGGCCACAGATCAACACCAAAGCTTGTAAATTCAGAGAGAGAAAATAGAAAAGTAAACAACAGTGGGCCAAAGATGAGAGGTAGAAGGAGTGATAGTAATTGAGATGGTTGATACAGGAAGTAGCAACCCTAGGGCACAAAGAAAGAAATGTGATGCTCCTGCAGAAGATTAAAAGGGCCCAGAATTTGAAGTATTAGGTATTTTTGGCAGTGGGCTCAAGATGTGAGACTGAATCCAACTGAGTAGTTGAAAGCCTGTATGGAAGAAACAGATACTTTCCTCCACTCATTCTCCTTACCACCGATGCAGCCATTGTGTAGACCAGAGATAGTTCCTGAAGGCACTCAATCAGAAAAGCTCCAGACTTGGAAACATTGGCTCGAATGTGTATGGAGAAACTTGAGGCTGAAAATGAGATTAAGTAAAGTCTGCATAGTGAACTACAGGACATCATTGCCTTCTCCCCTTACTACCACCTAAGAAACGGAAGGACTGCTCTCCAGAGAAATTAATTGGCCATAAAGAGAAGAGCTGGAGACACAGATCCTGAGAAGGGTCCCAAAGAATACAGCTCAACCTTAAGCCAAACTACAGTGATAACATCCATTAGAACACAAGCCCAACCCAGAGACTGAGAGTGTTCAATTAGAGAGGCAGGGGAGGTGTTGATTAAGATCTCAGACTCTAGAGACAACTATCTAGATTCATTCATGCCTCTGTTTGGCCTTGAGCCAATATTTCATGTTTATTCATGCATGAAATAGTGATAATAATGGTTTCTTCTTTGTGGCTTCTTCTATTGTTGGGATCTGTATTAGTTTGCTAGGGCTGCCATAACAAAGTACTACACTTTTGATGGCTTAAACACCAGAAATTTATTGTCTCTAGGTTCTGGAGGCTAGAAGTCCAAAATCAAGTGATCAGCAGGATTGATTCCCTCTGAGGCCTCTCTTCTTGGCTTGTAGATGGCTGCCTTCAGTCTGTATCTTTACATGATCTTCCTTCTGTATGCCCCCAGGAAGCAGAAGTGACCTTGGGTATAGCAGCTCTCCCCAGCAACTGCCAGCACTCAGAGAGGGGCCCAACTGAGAGCAATCAACTGCCAACATTTCCAGCAGCAGGGGATTGAGCACTTCACTTCCAAAGGGGGCATGTGGAGGGTGGGAGGGGGATTCTGGTAGCATAGTGCTGCATTCACTACAGATTTCTAGCCTTCTTTTGTCTCTTCATTCATGTAAAACATATAATTTATCATCTCTGTAGTTTGATTATTATGCATTTTGTTATCTCATTGTCTTACTTTCTCAGGTTTGGAGAGTTAATTCTCTTAACTATGGAATGTTTTTATTCTATGTGTATCATTTCCTCATGTGATTTATAAATTTTTCTTATAAACTAATCTTCATCAGTTCACCTCAGAAAGGCCTGAAGAGATATTTTACAGTATCTACTGTTTATCTCTATATGTTTGAGTTCCTTCTTGGTTTCTAGTTATCATAAATTTTCCTTTTTGATTTCAAGTTCAGGTCTATTTTATCATTTGTTTTTGTTGTTAGGTTTTATCCAACATTTCTGTGTCTGCAGTGAGACGAGATTCTTCTCAGTTTTGTCCCCAATAGCAACAGAATTCTTCCAGAGGAAGGCTTGATAGCAAAACAAAAATTATTTTCAGATTGCTAAAATTTTTTCAGTCATGTTAGATGTTGCTTTGGATTTGTTTCAAGAATTTGAAATCAAAGAAAAATATATAATAAAATCCCAAAAGAATAAGTATTTAGTTAATATAAACTTTTGAAGATTACTAGATGCTACTAGATCAGTTATAATACCATTATACATGGCTCCTTTGACATTTATCTTAATGACACTGGTGTTGCATCATCTATGAATTTAGTTTTTATAGTTTTATAGTTTTATAGCCTAAGGCACTTTATGATTGAAAAAGCTTTGTAGTTTCTCTTTTGATGATGTTGTTGATCAACCTAATACTGCCGAAACTTTTCTTGTCAGAAGAGACACTTGTATTTCATATCATAACAAAATTCATGAGAAGAATGGCCACAGTCTTGTTAATCTTATGAAACAAAAATTTCCATTTAAAACTTCAAACCTGATTTGTTTCAAGTGTTCTTTTATAATATCAATTTTATCGTAGTTCATGACAAAATCGTACATTCATTAAAGATTTTAAAGAAATTACATTTTGTCAGTGCATGCATGACATACCAAGTTGCTCAGAAGGATTTTATTTTTATTGGAAACCTATGTGCCATCCCTATTTGAACTCCAGCAGGACTGACCACATAATTTGCAGAGTTCAGTAAGAATAATTATGGGGGTCTCTTGTTGAAAGAGTATTAAGAATTTCAGTGTAACAGCAGCAGGACATTAAACCAAATGTGGCAGTGCCCTTTCAAGCATAGGACCTTGCTTGACTGCACAGTTCTAATGCCCTGATTCCGGGTCTCCTCTGCCAGGCTAAGCCCAGCATATGAAAAGTCTACAAATTAGCTTTGTATTAAACACGAGGCAGTGTTAATCAGATGGCAGATTATGAAGTGATTACAGGAAGCAACCATTTTGGAAGATCATCCAATAACAGAGACACAAACAGAGAGTCAGAGGACAGAGAAAGGGAGCAAGAATGCAAGATATAGTCTTCTTTCTATAACCACACAGTTACAGAAAGAGAGAGAACTTCCCATGACCATGCACTATATATCTGTTATCTCAGTTAAAAGGAGGTTATGATTCTAGAGAGGCGTGGTGTCTATTAAAAAAGAATAAGAGCTATCTCACCTATTTGGCCTTGATATTGGTAGGAATGTTTTTCACCATGCATGCAATTTTGACCTTATTAATTCTTGCTTCCTCCTTCTGGACCCTTGCCTGATATCACCAAGTGAGGCTGAATGCTCTTCTGATGTGCTTTTATAGTAATGATGTGCTAGTAAATGTTTATATTTGGCTCACCAATGGGAAAAATTGGACTTGCAGCAATTTCAGTGTTATAAATATTCACCATAGCTAGTATCACCATAGCTAATTTTGAACTACTCATGTGGTATCACTGAACTCAGAGTTGAGGAAAGATCCACAGTAACACATCATTATATGACAATTCCACCAAACAGATACAATAGATGTAAACAACTTTGAGAGCCAGATAATTAGGAAATGATGAATTTTGAGCACTTATTACCTTTGCTTTTAATATAATTCATTTAATAGCAAGTTTAAATATTTTAATTTTTAATAATGGTTATATTTAATAAGTTTTCAAAGTCCCTAGAAATTTAATAATCAGCTCTCCCAAACAGATAAGAAATAGTGAAAACATACCACTCTCCATAGCATCCTGTATTGATCTTAAAATAGCACCTACTATTGTTTATTTTAATTGCTTGTTTAATTGTCTGTCTTTCCTCATAGACTTTTTACCTGATAAAGACAGACTCCTAATTTGCTGGTAAGCTATCATGGTGCCTGCCACATAAAGCTCCAGAACTATGCGATGAATAAACAAACAAAATGAAGAAATGAATGCCACAAATACTCTGCGGGGCCACTTTCAGTACCAGCTGCCACCAGCCTACTCTGTAATTTGTATGCCATTTTAAAGAATCAATTAAGCATCATCTAATGGATATTCAGTGAGTTAAGAAATCTATAGCATGATAGAATATAAGTAAAGATATTACAGTTGAATGAGTACAGAGTCATCCATTCATTTGGCAAAGATTTTTTAAGCACTACCATCTTCCAGGCACTAGTGATAAAACAGTGAACAAAAGGGGAAATGTCCTACTCTCATGGTCCTTACTTCTAGTGAGGGAGACAGACAACAAATTAATTAATTAATGTATAACAAAATTTCAAGTGAGGATAAGTTCTGTGAAAAAGAATAAAGAGGAAGAGGATAAAGAGTGAGAAGTGCTAGTGTGATCAGTAAAGCTCTCTTAAGGAAGTAACATCTGTTCAAGATACTTGAGTGAACTGAAGGAGCTAGCCATAGGAATATCTAAAGAAATATTCCGGGCAAAAAAACTACAGATACAAAGATGCTATGTAAAATTAGACAGAGTATGTTGGACAAATGGCACAGAGGTAAGTATGTCTGGAGTGGACTGAGCTAGAGGAGAGTATAGATGAAATAAGAGAGTAATATAAGATAGACAATAGGGGCACCTGGGTGGCTCAGTAGTTAAGATCTGCCTTTGGCCCAGGTCGTGATCCTGGGGTCCTGGGATCGAGTCCCACATCAGGCTCCTCGCAGGGAGCCTGCTTCTCCCCCTGCATATGTCTTTGCCTCTCTCTCTGTGTCTCTCACGAATAAATAAATAAAATCTTAAATAAAAATATAGATAATATAAAGACCCACGTATAGGTCAAGGAAAGAATTTGGTGTTACATTGTGCATATGATGTCATTCAGTTGTCAGGAATACACTTTAAAATATTTCACCTAAGCAGAGTGTGTATGTATGTGTGTGTTGACTTTAATCCACACCCTTGGGGCAGTTAGTTAATATTTATAATACTCTGAGCAGTAATTCACACTCAGGTGCTTTAGGTATTTGGAAGACCATAATCAGGAGTCCACATTCCAGAGTTGTTTCAGCAAGTGTTTCAAATATCACCATCTAAATCTCCACCCAAAAAAATCCTAAAACAGCATTAAGGATATTAGAAGTAATCTTGCATTGCATGATTGGTAATATTTAGTAAATACATTTAGCTAGAAAGTCTGTAAAGCACTAGTGCCCTTGCATGAAGAAAGTATAAAAATCTGGCAAGCCCAAGATATCTGACATTTACAGGACAGAGCTTTTGACCTGGAGCTCCACAAGGTTCAGTGTCTCCCCATCCCCTCTCATGCCTCACTGCCAGAAGATTCAGTTACCTGATCCTATTAGAAACTTGGCTCATCCTACATTGGAATAGTGACATGGCTGCCTTAAAGTGAATCTTGTGATGTGACAAAAGGATAAAAAAGAAATGAGATTAAATAACTGCTTTTATACCTGTTTGCTAATACTTGTTCATACATGTAGCAGAATTCTTCTAAACATTCCCAATATACCTAGGGAGGGAAGCTATGGGAAAGAGGACATGTAACACTCAGCCCACCTCTAAATACAAGTGGTAAATTGTATGGAAAACATTAGAAGGATGTTGAGCCAGGCAGTGACAAGCCCAGACTTAGTGGAGCACCTGGGTGGCTCAATTAGTTAAGAGTCAGGCTCATGATTTTGGCTCAAGTCCTGATCTCACGGGTCAATGGATCAAGCCCTACATCCGTTCTTCACTCAGCAGGGAGCATGCTTGAGATTCTCTCCCGATGTCCCTCCTCCCACTTGAGCATTCAAGCATGTACACATGCACACTCACATGTTCTCTCAAATAAATAAATAAATCTTTAAAAATAAATTCTCCTCTAGTGTTACAGTTGCTAATTTTTGAAGACTTTTATGTGTCCAGTAGTAATTAGCCCATAGATTTCAAACATCTCCATAGAAATATGATTATTTTTTCTCTTCTCTGAAAAGTTAGCTGAATATCAAAACATGAGTAATTATAGGGTGATGTGGATGTTCAGTGGAAGACCCATACTTTTGAGCACTCTAACTCCTTCCAAAATTAAAAACATTTCACATTTTAGTGTTTTTTTTCTGTAAGTGAACTTAAGATTTGTTCAGTACAAAGTTATTTACTCCATTATTTCATGCTTTACAAGAACCTCTCTCCTGTTCGGAAGGCTCAAGTGGTAACAGCAGAATGTTTCATTACTTAACCAAAAAATGAATAATTACTATTAAAACACTTTTTACACTCCTAGGATCTCTCTGTGATGAATTCAGAAAGGGCTCAACTAGGTAGCTGTGGCTTGGGGCTTTTAGGTGGTAGTAGGCAAACAGTGGCTGGATGAAGCTGGTGTGATTAATGGGAAATGGAGCAGCTGGGTGATGGTCAGGCATCTCTCTCTCTCTCTCCCTCTCTCTCTACTACCCTTCCTTCCTCCCTCTCTCTCCTCCTTCCTCTCTTTCTCACTCTTTCCCTCTCTTCATTTGGTTTCATGGCCTCTTCATGTTTCCTCTGTCTGAGCTAGTTTGGACTTCCTTACAGTATGGTGCCTCAGGCCAAAGGGACTGCTTATATGGCAGCTGACTTCCTTGAGAGCAAATCTGCCAAGAGGATATGACAGAAGTATGAGGTATTTCTATGACCTAGTCTCTTTGGCCACATAGCATCACTTCTATCATACTCTCTTGATCAAAGTAGCTGCAGAGTTCCTCCAGCTTTGAGGAAAGGGAACTTAGATCCCTCTTTTGATAGGGGGCATATCAAGATCACACTATAAAAAGAATACACAGGATATGAGATGTTGTTGCCATCTCTGGAAAATACAATTTGCAACACAGAAAAATACTTCTTTGAGGTAGTCTTCCAATGGGTAGTCTATCCATTCATCTATTGATGGACACTTGGGTTGCCTCCATACCTTGGCTATTATAAATAATGCTACAATAAACATAGGGATAGATATACCTTTATGCATTAGTGTTTCCCCATTCTTTGGGTAAATATGCAGTAGTAGAATTACTGGATCACATGGGAATTCTAATTTTTTGAGGAACTTTCATACTGTTTTCCACAGTGGCAGCACTAGTTTGCATTCCCACTAATAGTGTATGAGAGTTCTTATTTCTCCATATCCTTGCCAACACTTGTTATTTATTGTTGTTGTTTTTTTTTAATTTTAGCTATTCTAACAGGTGTGAGGCAATATCTCATTTTGATTTTTGAGTTTTTATTTGCATTTCCCTGATGATGAGATGAGTGATGTGGGGCATCTTTTTGTGTGTCTGTTGGCCATCTGTATGTCTTTGGAGAAATGTCTGTTCACATACTGCCCATTTTTAATTAGATTATTTTGTTTTTATGGCGTTGATGTGTATAAGTTCTTTATATATGTTGGATACTAAACCTTGACTTGATATATCATTTGTAAATATCTTTTCTCATTCAATAGGCTCTCTTTTCCTTACTTTGTTATCTTGTTGGGGCTGCTTACACACTGCCATGAGTGTGGCACCACTTGGGATGGATTCCTGCAGAGGCCAAGTTGGAGGGGACAGGTCCATAGGAGACTGTAGGGGCAGGACATGCTGTTAGCAAGCTAGGCAGAGAGTGTTCATGCTGCACTGGTTCCTGCAGGTGTCTGCATATCTCATCTGGGGTGTGGGGTAGGGAAATGGTGCCCACCAGCCCTTTTCGGAGAAGTCTCCCAAACATCCCTGCCCCCTCAGTACATATTCTGAGATTAGTAAGTAAATCTTCCTTCATACCCTAAGTATTTTTTCAAACTGCTATTTCTATATTGTATCTCAGTGTGGTTGTTTGCAATTCTGTCTTTTTAAGAGGAGAGACTCAGTTTCCTATTACTCTCCACCTCTCCCAGAACTGAGCCACTGATTTTTACAGTTCCAGGTAATTAAGTTCTACTAATTGCAAAAACCTCAAAAAATTAAGCCTTGTGATTTTCAAAGCCAAATGTTATGGTGATCCATCTTCCCAGTGTGGGTCCTCCAGGCCTAGGGTGCCTGGTGTTGGGTCTGCTCCACTCTCTTCTTGATGCTTATCATGTCCTTCCCACCACTGGACAGTCTCAAGGGTGACTTTGTTTTCCTACCATGTCTCTGCCCTTCCTACCATCTTCAATGTGGCCTCTTCTCTACATGTAACTGTGGAGTCTGTTCTGCCAATCTTTGGGTCATTTTCCGGGTTATTTACATGTGGTGGGTGTTTGTTTATAGGATGTAGAAGCTCTCTATGTGTATCTGTGAGATGAGGTGAGTTTAGGATCCTCCTACTCTGCCATCTTCCCCAGAAGTCTATTTTTTATATATTTATTCTGTTTTGTTTTAATAAAATCCAGTCTAGAAATGCAATGTATTATTAATTAATCCCTTCAATGTCATCACTTTCTACACCTATTGGCAGGTATAATGATAATTATAGAATTAATCAAAATGACAGTTTTCAAAAAACTCCATTTTCTGAGCATTGGAATTAGCTATGGTTTCCTCTTAACTTCATTTGCTGTGAACATTATTGTAGATATTTTTTACTCCTATAATCATACAACTTAAAAATAAGTGCAAAATATGGAAAAACTAGACTTTTCGCACTGATAAACGTTTGGGAAGATAGTTTTCCTTGCTCTGTCGAACTGTTCTTACGGGAAGTTCTGCTAAAGAACCATGACAATGAAAAGGGAATTCAACTAATATTTCTAGGCCAGTATACTATTATGCTTGGGTTAATAATTACAGGGAGAATTATTCACAGGAAAACATTTTGTTCAGAAATTAACTTCTTTCACCCAAACTGCTCGAAGCATAAAAATTGTCATGTGGATTTTAACATGTTATCTGACTCTATTTCTTACAAAATGTTCAGTGCAAGCAATGACTAATTATAGTACTTGATATCTAGAATTTCTGAAACATTAACTTGAGAGAAGTTAAGACAGCAGAATCAGTGGCTCAGCTCTGGGAGAATTGGAGAGTGATAGGAAACTAAGCCCCTGCTCTTAAAGGAGGACTCTAGATAGGAGGACTCTATGTTTGCCTCATCCCTGGAACACAGGTAGATCAATACCAAATCAGTCTGAATACCTAGGAAATCAGTTTGAGGACTGAGAAAACAAAGTGCACAACTAAGGGAAAAAAGAGGCCACATTGTGGAAGGCAGGAGATACAGAGATGTGATTTGGGGGAGAAGAGAATCACCCATGCTGCAGAAGGGAGTGAGCCCTGATCAGAGAGAGAGGAGGGAACAGAGTGCAGGGTATTGCACAAGAAAAACACTTCCCCAAAACCACTGATGGGGAAAATGAAAGGGGCTAATTGTTCAAGTTTTTACAAAGAAGGGGCTGAAAATCTGAAGTTTTAGAAGTCCAGGCCATTGCCAGGTGGAGTCTGGTGGTCATAGAGGTACTCCTATGGAGAAAGAGGGCAGAGGCCTGGGAGTGGACAGCATGGTCTAAGGATCCCCTGAATTACACTGGGAGACAGTTCTTGAAGTGCATTTGGGAGAGGTGGCACTGCCTCTTAGGGGACAAAAAAGCCATTGGGCACCATTGAGCTGCCCATTCATTAGCTTATGAACAGAGAAGCCTGTTTAGGGCAGCTAACCTGGACATCAGCTTTATGCTGCGCTTTACCATAAACTTCAAGCCCTTAGTCATTCATGTGACTGCCCTTCTGGGACAAACTGGCACCAGCCAGTGCAGCAAGACCTTCCCCCAAAGGATCAACATGGACCCCCACCATGCCAGGTTTTGAAGTCCAGTTGGCATGCCTGAGATAAAACACAGGAACACTGCACTGCTGTGTGTCAGACCCAGACAAGGTGAAAGTAAGGATCTGAGAGATACCTGGGACAAATGAGGGGAAATTATTCACTCTTCCTGAACAGTGATAAGTGTGAACTCCCCTCCCTAGGGACGAGAAAGCAGGCGGACACCATTTCCCCCCACCTACCACCCATCAGCTCCATGGGACTTTAGTGAGCAGCATGGCACCCACAGTGGAAGCTTGAGCCACTTAGATCAAGCCCTGCCCCCCTGTGCTCTGTAGGTAATTCTGAACTAAGGCAAATGTGCCTGAGAATCAGAACAGCTAAGGGCCTCTCCCTTAGAAGATGAGCACAACCCCCCCACACACACACACACTGCCTGCACACACCAAGTCTACTGATCATAGAGTGGTGCAAAGCTTAAGCTCTATGAGAATAGGATCTAGCCTCTTTCAATAAGCAGACCAAAATGCACTTAGCTGAAACTTGCCACACACTGTAGACAAGGCCTAAACACTTCCCACTGTAGTCAAGGAGAAACTCTGCAGAGGATTGATCTGAGGGAAAAAGCAGCCAAAACACAACAGCAGAGTGTACACCACATACACCAGAAACACTTCCTGAAGTATCAGGCCCTGGATCATATAGGACATATTCTTAATATAGCTATTACTCCTAGGAGCAGGAAACATAACAGGCTTTCATAACACATAGAAGATAGAGACCAAGACAAAATGCCAAAATGGAGGAATTCACCCCAAAAGAAAGAGCAAGAAGGAGTCATGGCCAGGGATCTAATCAAAACAGATACAAGTAATATGCCTGAACCAGAATTTAAAATAACAATCATAAGAATACTAGCTGGGCTTGAAAAAAGTATAGAAGACACCAGGGACTTCCTCACCACAGAGATAAAAAATCTAAAAACTAATCAGGCTGAAATAAAAATTGCTATAACCAAGACGCAAAACCAACTGGATGTAATGAGCACAAGGATAGAAGAAGTAGAGGAACAAATTAATGAGATAGAAGATAAAATTATGGAAAATAATTAAGCTGAAAAGAAAAGGGAAGAAAAATATTGGGTCACAAATATAGATTTAGGGAATTCAGCAACTCCATAGAGCATAATAGCATTCACATCACAGGAGTCCCAGAAGAAGAAGAGAGAAAAAGGGGCAGAAGGCTTATTTGAGCAAATTATAGCTGAAAGTTTCCCTAATTTGTGGAAATACATCCAAAGCCAGAGAACTCCCATCAAAAATCAACAAAAGCAATCCAACATGAAGACATATCATAGTAAAATTGGCAAAATACAGAGATAAGGAAAGAGTACTGAAAGCAGCAAGGGAAAATGAAACCCTAACCTACAAGGGGAGACTAATAAGTTTAGCAGCAGATCTCTCCAAAGACACTTGGCAGGCCAGAAGGGAAGGCATGATATATTCAATGTGATGAATAGGGAAAATATGGTCATTTTAGACCTAGAGACACCTGCAGATTGAAAGTGAGGGGATGAGAACCATTTATCTGCTGATGGACATCAAGAGAAAGCCAGGGTAGCCATACTTATATCAGAAAAAGTCAATTTTAGACAAAAGACTGCAACAAGAGATGAAGGAGGGCATTACATTATAATTAAAAGGTCTATCCAACAAGAAGATCTAACAATTGCAAATATTTATGCCCCCTACTTTGGAGCACCCAAATATATAAATCAAATAATATCAAACAAAGGAATTCATTGATAATAATACAATAATAGTAGGGGATTTGAACATATCACTTCCAGCAATGAACAGATAATCTAAGCAGAAAACCAACAAGAAAGCAATGGCTTTGAAAGACACACTGGACTAGTCATTCAGAATTTCCATCCTAAAGCAGCAGAATGCACATTCCTTTTGAGTGCACATGAAACATTCTCCAGAATAAGTCACATACTGGGTCACAAATCAGCCCTCAACAAGTACAAAAAGATTGAGATCATACCTTGCATATTTTTAGGTCACTGCGCTATGAAACTTGAAGTCAATCACAAGAAAAAAATATGGGAAACCACAAATACATGGAGGCTACAGAACATTCTACTAAAGAATGAGTGGCTTAATCAGGAAATTAAAGAAGAAATAAAGCAATACATAGAAACAAATGAAAATGAAAACACTTCAGTCCAAAACCTTTGGGATGCAGCAAAAGCAGTCATAAGAGGGAAGTATATAGCAATACAGGCCTACCTCAAGAAGCAAGAAAAGTCTCAAATACAAAACCTTCTACATAAAGAAACTAGAAAATGAACAAGAAAAAAGTCTAAGGCCAGTAGAAGGGAAATTAGTAAAGATTAGAGCACAAATAATTGATATAAAAACAATAACAACAACAAAACCCAGAAGAATTGATAAATGAAACTAGGAGCTGGTTCACTGAAAGAATTCATAAAATTAATAAACCCCTAGCCAAACATATCAAAAAGAAAAGAAAAAAGATCCAAGTAAATAAAATAATGAATGAAAGAGATCGCAACCAACACCACAGAAATACAAACAATTATAAGAGAATATTATGAAAAACTATATGCCAACAAATTGGACAACCTGGAAGAAATGGATAAATTCCTAAAAACATATAAACTATCGAAACTGAAATAGGAAGAAATAGTAAATTTGAACAGACCCATAACAAAGAAATAGACTCAGTAATCAAAAATCTCCCAACAAAACAAAAGCCCAGGGCCAGATGGCTTCTGAGGGGAATTCTACACAACATTTAAAGAAGTTATACCTATTCTTCCCAACTGTTCCAAAAAATAGAAATGGAAGGAAAACTTCCAAACTCATTCTACAAGGCCAGCATTACCTTGATTCCCAAAACAAAGAACCCACTAAAAAGGAGAGTTATAGGCCAATATCTCTCATGAACATGGATGCAAAAATTCTCAATAAAATACTAGCAAATCAAATCCAACCATACATTAAAATAATTATTCCCCATGATCAAATGGGATTCATTCCTGGGCTGCAAATGTAGTTCAATACTTGAAAATCAATCAACGTGATATACCACATTAATAAAAGAAAGGATAAGGACAATATGATCCTTTCAATAGATGCAGAAATAGCATTTGATAAAGTACAGCATCCATTCTTGATAAAAACCCTCAACAAAGTAGGGATAGAGGGAATAGAACTTAACATCATAAAGGCCATATATGGAAGACTCACAGCTAATATAATCCTCAGTGGGGAAAACAGAGCTTTTCCCTAAGGTCAAGAACATGACAGAGATGCCCATTCTCACCACGGTTGTTCAAGATAGCACTAGAAGTCCTAGCTTCAACGATCAGACAACAAAAAGAAATAAAAGGCATCCAAATCAGCAAGAAGTCAAACTTTCATGACTTACAGGTGATATGATACTCTATGTAGAAAACCCAAAATACCCCACCAAAAACTGCTAAAACTGCTAAAAGTCACATGAAACAAAACCAACACGCAGAAATCAGTTGCATTTCCATACACCAATAATGAAAGAGAAATGAAGGAATTTATCCCATTTACAATTGTGCCAAAAACCATAAGATACCTAGAATAAACCAAACCTAACCTAACCTAACCTAACCAGGTAAAAGATCTGTACTCTAAAAACTATAGGACACTAATGAAAGAAATTGAAGATGACACAAAGAGATGGAAAAACATTCCATGCTCATGGAAGAACAAATACTGTTAAAATGTCCATACTACCCAAAGCAAGCTACACATTTAATGCAATCTCTACCAAAATACCACCAGCATTTTTCACAGAGCTAGAACAACAATCCTAAAGTTTGTATGTAACCACAAAGACCCCAAATAGCCAAAGCAACCTTGAAAAAGAAAGCAAAGCTAGAGACATCACAATTCCAGACTTCCAAGTTATGTTACAAAGCTATAGTCATCAGAACACTATGGTATTAAAAAAAAAAAAAAAGAACACTATGGTATTGGTGAAAAAGCAGACACATAGATTAATGGAACATAATACAAACCCAGAAATGGACCCACAACTGTACAGTCTACTAATCTTCAACAAAGCAGAAAAGACCATCCAATGGGAAAAAGACAGACTCTTCAATTAATGGTGCTGGGAAAACTGAACAGCTACATGCAAAAGAATGTAACTGGACCACTTTCTTACAGTACACAAAAATAAATTCAAAATAGGTGAAGGAACTAAATGTGAGATTTGAAACCATCAAAATCCTAGAGGAGAACACAGGTGGTAATCTCTTTGACCTTGGCCATGGCAACTTCTTACTAGATACATCTCTGGGGGCCAGAGAAACAAAAGCAGAAATGAACTATTGGGACCTCATCAAGAAGTCTTCTTCAAAATGAAAGAAATAATTGCCAAAATTAAAAGGAAACCTATGGAATGGGAGAAGATATTTGCAAATGACATATCTGATAAAGGGTTAGTATCCAAAATATATAAAGGACTTATCAAACTCAACATCCAGAAAACAAATAATCTAGCTAAGAAATGGGCAGAAGACATGAACAGACACTTTTCCAAAGAAGACATACAAATGGCTAACAGACTCGGGAGAAGATGCTCAACATCACTCATCCTCGGAAATATCAATCAAAACCATGAGAGATACCACCTCACACCTGTCAGAATGGCTAAAATTAACAACACAGGAAACAGCAGATGCTAGCAGGGATGCAGAGAAAGGGGAACCCTCTTACATAATTGGTGGGAATACACACTGGTGCAGCCTCTCTGGAAAAACAGTGTGAAGGTCCCCAAAAAGCTAAAAACAGATCTACCCTACAACCTAGCAATTGCACTTCCAATAATTTACCCAAATGATACAAAAATGCTTACTCAAAGGGGCACATGTACCCCAATGTTTATAGCAGCATTAAAAACAATAGCCAGATTGTGTAAAGAGCCTAAATGTCCATTGATTGATGAATGGATAAAGAAGTTGCGGTTTATACATATAATGGAATAGTATCCAGCCTTCAAAAACAATTAAATCTTGCCATTTACAATGACGTGGATAGGTCTAGAGTGTGTTATTGCCAGTGAAATACATCAGTCAAAGAAAGGCAAATACCATATGACTTCACTCATATGTGGAATTTAAGAAACAGAACAGATGAATATAAGGAAAGGGGAAAACAAGAGAGGGAGGCAAACCATAAGAGACTCTTATCTATAGAGAACAAACTGAGAGTTGCTGGAGGGGAGGTTGGTGGGGAATGGGGTAGGTGGGTGATGGGTACCGAGGAGGGCACTTGTTGTGATGAGCACTGGGTGTTATATGTAAGTGATGAATCGCTAAATTGTATTCCTGAAACAAATATTACACTCTATGTTAACTAACTAGAATTTAAATACAAACTTTAAAAAACTTAGCATGAATGGAACACCCCAGCCCTGTGGGGTGAGAATGTCTTCAAAACTTGGGGTGTTTTAGTAAAAGAAAAAATCAGGATGGATCCTTTTTCATTTATTACTTTTAGTGCCTGGGTAATAAGAACAGTATCAAAGGTAATGTTCATGTGAGAGCAGAATCAGAGATAATGTTGACATGGTCACCAAGCTGTGGGATGACTCAAAGAGGATAGCGTATCCCATTAGCAGAACTCTCCTTGATCTTCATCCAAGAATTCATTGGATCCTCATGTGTTTATTCTGTTTCATTATTTTATCTCTTCACTCATTGCATAGTAATCAATTCAAATCCTTGCTATGCCACCTACTCATTTGTGTGAACATGAGAAAGTTACTCAGCATTCCCATGCCTCCATTTTCTCATCCGTGCAATGGAAATAATAATATGCTTCTCTCACAGACATGTTAGGAGGATTTAAGCATGTAATTAAAAAATTTACTAATGATTATGTTTGTTGTATTATTGTATTGTATTTTAATATCACAAGGTGTTGTGATTATTATGTTTCCCCATCATGATGACTTTATAAAAAAAGGAATTCAGAAGAACCACATAGTACTCACCAAGCAGTTAACTTAAATATCTCTAACACAATAATGTCTTATTATAGAGACATAGATTCAAAATTCCAGTCCTAGTGACATTTTAACTGGCCCTTAATGTTATAGCTAAGAAATGTATAAAGGAAAATACCAACAGAATCAAAGGTTTTGTTCCTGAACTACCCTTCAATCTATGTTTATTTCCTTTGGACGCTGGCCATTTTGTTTTACTCTCTTGCCTCTCCTCCTGGGTTTTTCATCTTGATTCACCTTTTGAACTATTTCTTGGTTCACAATGTTGCATTTGTTTCCCAAAACTTTCACTAGCTTTCTGCTTCCTGGAACAATGTCTCAATAATTTACTCTCTTTTGGCATTGACCCAGGACTCCTTCCCTTCAGTGCCTCCCACCAACTGCTGTGTACCTCCTCCTGCTGTGTATGACCTTGACTGGCATGACTCAATTCTCTCCTTGCTTAAACCAGGAAAGGCTGGCTAAGGAGACTTGCCAATGTGTTAACTGATGTTGATCAGGATGGGAAGGTAAAATGAAAACTTAATAAGAGTAATCTTGGGGATTATGGGATTAGAGATAATCCCCCAAAAATATTTCTTTAATTTTTAAAAGGGAGGAAGAGGAACATAAACAATGACAGACCTTACAGTATCCAATGTTGAGAATTCCAAAATCTTATGACAGTTTCAAAAACAGAAGTTTCTTATATCTGTTATTGGAGGGACATCAGGACATGGCAGACAGTAGGTCAAATTCACATTCAGGCAATAAACAGCATAGAACTAAGGTGCTGCATGAGGCCTTGACCTATAACCTCTCACCTATCTAATATGTTTAATAATAGCTGGATACCTTTTGTTTGGAAAAAGTCCTGAGGCTGATATGTTAGCAGCTGACAGATATTTCCTCTGAATTAACATTTCTACAAGTTCTTATTGTAAGTCAAGTGAACAAACTCGAGAGAAAATGCAGGAGTTCAAAAAGGAAAACCGGGTATCTCAGCCAACCTTATCCATCCAGTGGCTCTGCAGGAACTTTAGGACAAGGAGAATAAATAATGGATTCTTCTGTATTATGCACAAATATTGACCAAATCAAACCATAGAACTTATTCATATTATAGGTGAAACTGTAATCTTAAAACTTTCACCTGAGCTATATTGCTTTAAAAAATGAAATCTAAAAGTAGATAACATTTTGTTTGGAACATACAGAGTATTTAATAGAAAACAAGGTTGCTCTGCTTTAGAAATAGAACTGAGAGGTGCCTGGGCAGCTCGGTCAATTAATTGTCCAACTCTTGGTTTCAGCTCAAGTCATGAGATCAAGACCCACATCAGGCTCTGCACCAGGCATTAAGATTCTCTCTCTCTCCCTCTGCCCCTCCGCCTCTACTTTCTCTCTCTCTCTAGAAAGAGGGAAAGAAGAAAGAAAGAAAAGAAAGAAAGAAAGAAAGAAAGAAAGAAAGAAAGAAAGAAAGAAAAAAGAAAGAAAGAAAGAAAAAAGAAAGAAAGAAAGAAAGAAAAGAAAGAAAGAAAGAAAGAAAAGAAAGAGAGAAAGAAAAGAAAGAAAGAGAGAGAGAGAAAGAAAGAAGGAAGGAAGGAAGGAAGGAAGGAAGGAAGGAAGGAAGGAAGGAAGGAAACTGAAATTTGGGGATTGAGCCTAGCAATGAAACAGAAGAAAAATTGGAAGATATCATGCACTGAATTGTGTCCTCCCTGAAATTCCTATGTTGAAGCCTTAAATCTCAGTACCTCAGAATGTGACTGCACTCAAGATACGACCTTTGAAGAGGTAATTAAGTTAAAAATGAAGCTGTAAGGGTGGGCCTTAATCTCTTCTGACTGGTGTCAATAAAGAAGAGATTCAGACACTGGAGAGGTACCAGGGATGCAATGTATGCACAGAGGAAAGGCACAGTAACTGTCTGCTTATAGTAGGTGCAGTTTGGTTATCTTCAAGTCTCCAGTCTCCTCTTTCTCTGACATCTGTATTTATTGAATTTTTAGTTTTTACCTCCCTCTTGATTCTTGCAACTGCAATCCTTTTCCTTAATCACTCTGCTCTATTATGCACACTGCCCTGATTCCCTCATTGACCAACAACACAAAGCATTTATATTTAGCAGACTATGCCGAAGTTTGGAGTTGCACAGTCTTAAACCAATGCCTTGTGTTTTCTGCCCTTAAGGGCCCAGAGGGATTTTGAAGTGCCTAGAAAGTGAACTTTAAGTAGATAGGAAGAAAGGAAAATGTTTAATAGTTATCACTTGACATATGAGTTTACACTGAATCTCACATTAAGGCACTATTGAGACTGAGCAAAGATTCCTTCTGAAAAGTTCCAATAAAGTAAATAGTCAGTATTGTGTTGATTTAACATTAACAGAAAACAGGAGCTTGGGT
The DNA here is from genome assembly GCF_053574225.1 of Canis aureus. Lineage (NCBI taxonomy): Eukaryota > Metazoa > Chordata > Mammalia > Carnivora > Canidae > Canis > Canis aureus. The sequence continues at coordinate 11,614,923 of NC_135643.1, forward strand.
AATATGTGTTGCATCTGTGCTCCTAAAATTAATGGCAATTAATCCTGATTAGACTAGTGTCTTGATACTCATCTTTGTCTTGATAGATTGCCATACAACTACTATGGAACAGGGCTACTTATTTTAAAATTTTCTTTCCAGCCATCTAAAGAAGGATTTCTACATAACAGCAATAGAATTTTCCATCTGGTGACCAGTTTTTGAAGGATGAATTTTTAAAATATTATTGAGTTTTGTCTCTAGTAATTACTATTCTAAACAACTGACTTTTGGGGTCTCAAATACTAATCTTTTTATAATTATAGTCTTTTGTCAGTTTCAGTTAGGTTTTCCAGTGAAACTCCCAACTTTTAGGCTGGGATTTGGATTGCACAATTTTTGGTCAATTCAGCAAAATGTACACATGTGCTGTGGTGAGGGTTTCATCTTCCTAAGGCTATGCTTATGGGCAGGAGAAAAACAAAGTGCTCCAGTGAATAAACTGTCATTATCGCTTGGTCATAGTCAACTTTCCTAGACCTCTGTTTCACTACTCAAACAGGAAGTTAAAGAGACGACAGCTTTCTTCACAAACCTTACTTTGCATACTGGAAAAAAATTGCATAAACTGAAACCAAAAATAACTGCTTGATACCTTCTTCAAGTTACCTTCCAAATTATTCCTTATAACAGGAAGCAAACTCTGTTGATTGTATTTACTAAGGAGCATGCTTTCCATGATTTTCTGAAGAGGTAAAAAGAAAAGATTTCATAATAGCCAAATTTGAATACAAGTATTTTGGTAATCAACACTATGAGCACAATCTATTACTTTAATATATGTAGCATTGCATGACATTATATTATATATTTATTTGTTAATTTATTTACATTTAGCCTCCCCATTTGAATTCAAACCCCTTTATAGGTTTTATAGTCACTTTATAATTGAAAACCTTAGCAGAGTTAATAAAAAAATATTTTGTGACTACTTTGGGTAGTACATTACTTACTATTTTTGTCTGTAGCTTTGATTTTCCATGATTTTCAGATACAAGAGTGAAATATGGAAGGCATAGTAATAAAGATACTTGGCAAGATCATATTTCCCTCAGGGTGATGGAATTACAAAAAAATGCATTTTTCAAAAAAAAGTGATTATCTTATATTGGGTTTAAACCATGTTTCTAAATGTAAATGCATTCAGAAATTTTGTTACATATTATGAACAAAACCAAAGTTTAAGTAGAAATATCTTTAGTTGACAATTACCTTTTATGATCCAAGCTCTCCAGCAATTAGGTAATAAATAATTATTGCATTTTATGCATAGGATAGAGTATGCTAAATTATAAGGGTAAATCTACTGTATCTGATCAAGCAATATATTCCACCAAAAAAAAATGATTTTTAAAAACCACTTTGACCAATGAAATTAGATGTACTAGCCAGGCTCTCTTTTTTTTCTTTTTTTGGAGGGGAACGGAGGGGAGTGTAATGGCCAATGGCTTTGTTGGATAGGCAGGGACTTAGAAGGAACATGATTAGAAAATTGGAGACAGAAATATTTGGGAACAGGTATGTGGATAGACCTATCTGAATGGGAAAAACTGTGAGGATGTTTGTGTCTCATATGAATGCTTATCAAAAGGCAATGCCAGAGAGAAGAATCCTAATAATTAAGAGGATAGGATGATCTGTTCTGTGGATACCAGTCATCCTCATTCCCCAACCACCCCTGATATTGTCCAATGGGCTAATTAACCAAATGACCATGGTGGCAGGGATGGACGTTATGCATGGGCTCAGCAAGGCTAATGTGACTCTAGCCACTGCTGAGGGCCTGATCTGTCAGCAGCAGAGACCAACACGGAGCTCCCATATGGCACCATTCCCCAGGTGATCAGCTAGCTATGTGGTGACAAGTTTATTACATTTGATACCATTTCCATCACGGAAGGGCAATGTTTTGTCTTTATTGAAATTGACACTTATTCTGCATATGGATTTGCTTTCTCTAAGGCTCTCTTCTGTTCTGAACATTCACTGAGTTGCAGTCAAACTGGCCTACAGTCAGCTGCCTCAGTACCCACCACAGGTCCTCTCTTTTCTTGGGGCCTTTGTACATGTTGTTCTGTCTCTCTGGAATATTCTTTCCCTTGCTTTTATAGCCAGTTCCTGCTCATTCTTTAGGTCTCAGCTTAACTATCACCTCCTCAAAGAGCCTTTCTTTGACCATTCTATCAAAATAACTTATTTGTAATTATCAAATCTGTTTATCTAGATTCATTTTTGTATTTTTTTTTCTTTCCTTCCAGTCTCATCCAACTGAAAGGGAAATGAGATGTTAATTATCATGCAAAGGAGCACATTTAAAGTTCTTTTTTTTTAGGATTTTATTTATTTATTCATGAGAGACACAGAGAGAGAGAGAGAGAGAGAGAGAGAGGCAGAGACACAGGCAGAGAGAGAAGTAGGCTCCCCACAGGGACCCCAACGCGGGACTCGATCCCGGGACTCCAGGATCACACCCTGGGCCAAAAGCAGGCGCTAAACCCCTGAGTCACCCAGGGATCCCCCAGCACATTTAAAGTTCTATGGTAATTTGGAAAAGAGGCAGTACTTCTCTTGGGATGACCTAGGAAATTTTTGCAGAAGAGTTACTGTCCCTCCCATTATAGTAGAAGAGACAGCATTCCTTCTTGTATAGGTGGGTCATGCAACTGGAACTTTCAGGAAAAAAAGGAATAGTTGTCCCATTGAGGCCATCTTCCTATCCTCTATAAGCTTTACGCTGTTGCTGCCCATTTGTCAAACTTCATTGCTTTTACTATGTTCATTTTGCCTCGCCTCTGCTAATAAGCCAATTATTTTTTTAAAGATTTTATTTATTTATTTGAGAGAGAGAGCACAAGCAAGGGGAGCAACGGAGGGAGAAGGAGAAGCAGCACTTTTCCCCTCACTCAAGCAGGGATCCCAATGTGGGGCTCCATCTCAGGACCCCAGGATCATGACCTGAGCCAAAGGCAGATGCTTAATGAACTGAGCCACCCAGGTGCCCCCTAAAGATTTTAAAGTAATCTCTACACCCAATGTGGGGCTCAAACTTACAACCCTGAAATCAAGAGGCACATGCTCCACTGACTGAGCCAGCCAGGTGCCCTCATAAACTAGTGACTAAGAAGTTGTAATGAATCATATTTGCCTCAGCTGCTCTAGGCCCTTCATCCTTCTGAGTGTCTGCAAAATGGTAGAGAGTCTCAGAGTAAGAGGGAGTTCAGAGGCAGTGATGTGGTAGCAATTCCACAGAATATACAAATAAAACCAGGAGAAAGGCAGTAAACTGGGCTTTGGAGCTTCCCACTCATCTTCCTTCAGGACTAGGCACACAGTGACCATTCTCTTACTCACAACCATGTGCTCTTATTTCTAGTTCTGTAAATGTTGCTCTAAGGTCATCTTTAATACATGTTCTGTGCTACCATGGCACACTTGAGTTGGTGAGGGCATTAAACTATTCAAAAACCATAGATGTTTCAAAATTCTAAAGAGGAGGGATTGGTGTCAAAAACACAGCATATACTTGGCATAAACTACCACAGGTTGGTCAATGGATTCACTGTGCTCAATGTTTATGAACTCAAAATCACACTGATATACTCCTATCATTTCCTACAAGAATTGTACGGCCATCCCCACACTATCACGTAAACTTGTTCCTGCCAAATAAATTGGGTGAGATAGAACACCAACTTATTTGAGCCAACAAGGGTTAACTTTGTTCTGGAGGATAAGAGTATTATCCTAAGTTCCCTAAAAGTATATGCATGATTTATTTACACTTTCCTAAACCCAGTTGCACTTATAAATAGTGCTATTTCAATCTTTTGTTTCCAGAGTTCTCGTACTGAAAATCCTTCACGGACCCTATCAACCATCAAAGTCATTATAGCAGGACTTGGTCAGAGTCTGCTACAAAACTGGTGACCCAACAGTGATAGTGACAAAATGGATGTTCACTCAAAAATGTAGCTGGCAATCTTCATTGCTGGGTTGATATTTGTTAATATGAAGATGGGAACCACTATCTGTCAGAAGGAAGAGAGAGAGAAAAAAAAAGAAAGAGAGAGAGAAAGGGAATTAGGAGAGAGTGGGAGAGAAAGAAAGTTTCTATCAGTTGTTTTCTACCTAAACTATGTTTTAAAGTTTTTTTTTACATTTATGGAAAAGGTGATGCTGCCCCTTAAGATATGTGCTTATTTCCCTAAGCAGCTCATAAATTTGCATCTGTCAAAAAATGTCATTTGACTTCAGGAAGCTAAAAACCGTCAGGAAACAAAGGGTACATAAGCTGAATGATAGCAGTTTCACACCTACTATTTCTTGATATATTGTCTATCTAAATGCAGTGACTTTATTCTGCTGCAGATTTCCCAATCTCAACTATTCTGCTTTATTGCTACCGTATCATATGGTCACATGTCTCTTCAACATGTATGTGTAGAATGTGCCTGAAGAAATGAATCTCACTGTTAAATGTTTTACTGTTGCTTCCTGTTTGCCACATCTCCCTGCTGTCACCGTGGGGATTTTTTTGTCTTCCTGTAAGGTGGAACGAGTTACGAACCAACAGGATTGCTTACGCTTAATATGGTATATGACTTTATGCATTTATCTAAAATGTGTTGCCCATACTTTGAATCTAATACAAGCTCTAAAATCACAGGTATCATCTCTGGCAATAACAATATTTAACCTTTATTGAGGCCTTACTAAGTTCCAGATACTGATTTAAGTTTAAGTTTTACGAATATGTTGAGTCCTCACAACACTATGTAGGAGGTGCTCTTTCTGTCCGTATTTTACAAAAGAGGCCCAGAGAGGTTAATTAACTAGCTCAAGATGCCTCAGTTAGGAAATGAGCAAAGCAGCATTTGCACTGAGGCAGCCTGACTGCAGAGCCCTTGGTCTGAAAGATGATACTACGCTGCATAGCAGTAATGCCTTGGAACATTTAAGAAAGGACTTGTCTACTTTGTATTTGATTCCAGAAAACAGTGAGATTTATGATTTACACAAATCCTACTTCACAGTTTGACCTTTTTTAGCAATCAGCTAACAAGGCCCTTAGTTCACCAGATTATGAGTAAGTATTCTGGAGTAAGGCATTTTACATCTATATAATAAACCAAGGACATGTGATCGCCTCCACCCCTCCAGCAGGTTTGTGCTACTGCTGTCCATTTGTCAAGCACGCTGCTTTTACTATGAAATATTGTCCTTTCCTTTGCTGCCAAACAAAGTTCACTAAGAGGCTGTGATTACCACTATTCACAATGTGTATCATAAACATTCATTTATGATATGATCATATGGTTTATTATTTCACACAAGCATCTGCAATGTGTTAATGAACTTCAGCGTTCAGAGAAACATTTCTGAGAAAACAGATTTTTTTAGACTCTTTTTAATCAAAATTATTGCCCTTTTCAAAGAAAATAGTTATGTTATCTGATTCCATATCATCTTCCTGTTTTCCCTTACCTCAAAATTTCCTCTTTTCCCCCATTTAATTCGGCCTTCCTTTATTCTCCTTTTCCCTTACATATTCACTTTAAGAATTATTGATCTAGAAATGATACCAACTCCTCACTATTAAAAAAAAGAAATTATATATGTTCACAAAATAAAGAAAAACTTGGCTTGAGGCAAACCACAGATTCATGCTCTACTACCTAAAAATTCTCAGGAATCCTCTGCCCCGGAAGACCCTGAGCAGTCTCTGATCCTTGAAACACAGAAAGCACTAGTGGTAAAGGAACAGCTGTTCACTTGTTTATTTGAAACTCCCTGAAGATGATGTCCAGGAGTGAGAAATACGGATCCTTGATATCTGAATAGTCTCCTAAACACTCCCATGTTCCCAAAATCTAACTGGAAAACTAGAGACCAACCACTTCAAGTACATATAACAAAGAATTTAGCTCAGGGAATCAGTACCACGGAAGATGGAGGGCTTGAGAAACAAATAGGCTCCATGAGGTGACAGCATCAGGTAGCCACTGTCCTCCTTAAATCAGAGGAAGGAAAGAGAATGGCAGAGCACAGGGCCTGGGGGCACCAGGTGAATTCAGGGGCCCCAAGGAAGGTACAGGTACTGTCACAGATGCTGCTGGACACAGAAAGGGGTGGGGGGAAACCCCGGTTTCCCTCTTCTCCCTGCCTGCCTCTCTCCTGTCACAGCCATCCATTGACTAAAGGTGAGAAGGCTCCGAGGGCATGGCAATGCAGCCTTCAGTGTCATTCCCTCTGATCAACAGCCAAGCATGGAGAATGTGAGGACTGGCTCTGACAGCAATCAGGTCTTGGATGGCACACTACAATTTTCTTCCACTTTTCTGTGGCTACACAGTCATCCTTTCCCCACCAGAGGGCTGTTACTCAATCTAAAAATACGGAAATTTAGAACTCATGCAGTCACTAATTGATCAGTCATCCAACTATGTTACATCACCGGGATAAACTTCAAGGAATATTGTGTTTTAAACAGAAAAAAATCTACTAAATCAAGGTACAAAGGACTTGACACAAAGCTCTATCTCTGGGACATTTATTAAAATTTAGTTGCAGATTATTTCCTTATTGAATTTTGTTTTTCTATTTTCCTGGAATATAGTCATAAAGTGAAATTTAGCAATCTTATATTGGTAAATCACATTCTGCAAAATCATATTACTTCTTTATACTTCTACAGAGATTTTTCAGTGACTATCTCAGAAGAATAGAAACAATGATGAGGACTCAAAGCAAACAAAACCCTTCAAAACTATTTTTTTAGTTTCTCAATTTTCAAAAATATTCTTCTCATAAGCATCCATTATAGCTTATAATTTTAAAAGCTGTAAGGATGTTAACACTGTCCAAAATATACAAAATTTTGAGAGTTAAGAGACATTCACAACATACTGATCTGTTTTTTATCAGATTTGGTATATTCTTACCTTTAGTAATCCTTCCCCAAAAAATCCTGTAATAAGAACCAGCGAAGAAAGGCTTTGAGTTTCTTGAAGGCAAGAATGGAAACTTGTTTGATTATGTGTCTCCAGTAGCAGGTGCAATGCCTCATACATAGCAGGGGTGCATAAATGTTTGTTGAATGGATTAGTCCCTGGGTCATAAAGAGAAGAATAATGGTCTTGGGGTCTGGTAGACACTAATGAAGCAGGAAGTGATCCTTTTAAAATTCTATTTTCCTTTGTAATCCTTCTGCTCAAGAACCTACACTGCTTTTTTCATTAACCATATGAAAGAGTTTTAGATAGACTACAGGACATCTAGTTAAATGTGAGTTTCAGATAAACAGAAATTTTGTAGTGTATGTCCAAATATTGTAGGTATAAAGTATGTGCATATTTGAGACATACTTAAACATTGTGTATTTGAAATTCAAATTAAATTGGGCATCTTATATTTTCATTTGCTAAATCTGGCACCCCCACCAAAGGATTAAATATAAATTTCTTTTATCATGATTTAAAAGTGGCTGAATTACCAGAAATATTTAGTAGAGATAGCCACTCAATGAAGTTAGCCAGGCATCACCAAAGAAATTAATACCCATAATTCTTACAGTAGTTTTTAAATTTTTAAACAATTTTTCTGAGAAAAAATAATTGGTTTTGAAATAAACAAACCATTCAATAAATAAATTTTTAAAAAATCTTTGATGTTCAGAACTATTTTGAATCCTGATCCTGCAATTAAGTTACCATATAGCATTGAAAAGCCAGTTTTCCACTCCTGTAGTGGAAAGCCACTACAACTTTATAAAATGATTCTAATTACTTTCCTATCATGTTGAGAAAAAAACAGAGCTAGATTAAGCTATAAAAGTTCCTTTATATCCATTTCTTCTCATTTCTCCATAGAAATAATCATTGCTAACTGCTATAGTTTGAATGTTTGTATCCTTCGAAATTCATGTGTTGAAACCTAATCCTCAAACTTATGACATTAGGATTTACAGCCTTTGGGAAAGTGCTTAAAGTCATAAGGGCCCTCATGAGTGGGTCTCTTTATTAAAGACACCCCAGAGAGCTCCCTCACCCCTGTCACCATGTGAGGACATAGCAAGAAAATGGCTGTGAAATAGGAAGTGGGCTCTTACCAGATATCAAATTTGCCAATGCCTTGATCTTGGATTTCCCAGCATCCATCACTGTGAAAAATAAATATTTGCTATTCAGGGAGTGTGCCTGCTGTGATGAGCACCGGGTATTGTATATAAGTGTTGAATCACTAAATTATATACCTGAAACTAATATTTCACTGTATGTTAATGGAGTTTAAATAAAACTTTAAATAAATATTTATTACTCATAAATCATTCATCCAGTCTATGGTATGCTATCACACCAGTCTGAATGGATAAAGACACCATTTGATTTGTATCATTCCTATCATTTTGTATGCATTCATATACACATATATATATGTATATATGCACACACTATTTTTTATTTTAAAAAATGAATCACTATTCACCTATTACACTGAGGTTTTCATTTTCATTTAGTCTTGGATGTCTACAAATACTTTTATTTTTTTAATTTTACTAAATATGCAATACCACATGTTGTGACCAGCAGACTCTAAAATGTAACTTCTATGATCCCCAACTCCTGAAATTCATGCCCTGTGTAATACCTTCCCTTTAACTGTGGGATGGCCTAAAGACTTGTTCTAACAAACAGAATAGGATAAAGCGATGTAATGTCACTTTCATCATTAGGGTGCATAAAATATGACTTCCATTTTGCTAGCAGATTTTTATTGCCTTTTAAGCTTCCTGACTTTGATGAAGCTAGCTGCCATGTTGGAGAAGAACTGGGGAGGCCCCCAGCCAACAAACAAATAGGAACTGAGGCTCTCAGCCCAACAGTCCTCAAGGAACTGAATCCTGCCAACAACCATGTAGGTTGGAAGCAGATTCTTCCCCAATCAAGCCTTTATAGGAGACTCCAGCCTTGGCTTACAGATGTATGAAGACTCTGATGCAGAGGACCCAGCTAACCATGCCTGGATCCCTGACTCACAGAAACTTCAAGTCAATAAATGTGTGTTGTTTTAGGCTGCTAAGTTTTTGATAATTCTGCTATACAGTAATGGATAATGAATGCATAGATGATGCAAAATTTAAAAGCCATTAAATTTAAGTCTACTTCCCGTCCTTATCTCCAGCCAATAAGATCTCTTTCCCGGAGGCAAACACTGTTACAGGCATCAATTAAGATCATCAATCTTAGAGCACTTTAAATGCTTAAAGGATAATAAATAAAAGTATTAATGTCATTATTCATACTAAAATTCCCAGATTTACAAATGAAACTAAAACCTTTGAGGAAAGTAAGAACAATAGGAATAATTACAGAATTTTCTCACATGGGACCAAATGGCAACAGCAGAAAAAGTGACAGATAAATGTCAGATGAACCCATGTAAAAAAGGATATTTATATCTGGCAGAAATTCCGAGGACATTTACAAAACTGCACCTGAGTTATTGCTTATAACCAGAAAGAGATCACTGAGTCATTAACCACTTATCCTTAAAATCATTGATTCAGTGTCCTATGCTGACCATAAAATAAAGCATTATCAGGATGAATGAAAACAAAACAGAAAGCATTGTATTGTGTGGTTCAAAGCCAGGTCCGTTCATCTGATACCATTCATGGAACACTGTTCATCACACCACAAAAATGACTTGATGTAGCCAGAAATGATAGGGTGGGAACTAGGGTGAGAGTCTGACTCATAGGCTTGAGTTAAAGAATAGACTAAAATATGAAAGATCTTTCATCTGGAACAGGTGTGGGCCCTTTTCTGTAAATGGGCCAAATAGTAAATATTCTAGGCTTTGCAGGCTATATGGTTTCTGACCCAACAATTCAACTTTAGTGTTGCAGCCCTATATAAATAAATGGGCAAGGCCATGTTCCAATAAGACTTTACTTACAAAAATAAGATTTGGGTGGTTTTGGTCCAAGGGCTTACTGACCCCTTATCTAGGAAATGAAAACAAAGGATAATCAAGACAGCAGTTTGGCATCAGATTAAAAGACCCAGATGCCAAGAAGAAATCCCCTAGCTCATAATGCCAATTCCAGTGCTGTTATCTGAATACACTGATTTGACTACTATTGAAGACATTGGTTTTTATCTGAACCAAAATTTCTGCTCTGACCTCCAGTCTTAGCCCATCTAGAACCTGAGTTGCCATAGAGCTAAAATAAAACCCAGGCAAGAACACCCCTTTTTTCTCCATGCCTATCCTCTTAGCATCTCTCCTCCAGTTTCTTGGGAGATTCTAGAACTAGAACAACAGTACCAAAATGGGAAATGTCATCCTTAATAGCCCAACAGATACATACAATCTATATTTTAACCATATTGACTGAAATCAGTGTTTTTAAGCATCTGATACCAAATTATGTTGTTTCAAAGCAACTAAATTAATATTTATAAGCCAATGTATAGAACTGGGCATTTTATATTTTATACAAAATTTATCTCAACACTTATAAATTGTATTGATTTCTTAGCATTCTTCCCCAAATCTCTTAACTACTTATTATAAGCCTTTACTTTATGTTTCACGGATTTTTATTTAAAAAAAAAAGTCAAATCCTTTGTGTGAGAAAAAGGATCTACACACAGCTAGCCATGTGTTCACACATACCTGGCACGATGGGACAAAAGTTTAACTGATTTTATTTCCTGGTTCTTCTCTTCTGGCCCACATGGATAAAACTTGGGATAGAAGATAGAACCACAAGAAATAAATCAGTTGCCCAATTTTATACAATTACCATAAAACTAAAATGTGTTTTAGGAAAATTAACTTCCTGTATATAGGGTTTTATCCTTCTTCTTTAAAAGAAAATATTGTTCATTAACTGACAGCCCCAAAAGTCAGACTGTGAGATTTAAGTGAAAGTGTGTCAGTTTTATCCTAAATTTAGAATACCACCAACTCTGAGATACCAGCTGCATTCTTAAGAGACCAACCTTGATGAAGCAAGACGTATGTTTGAAAACTTACTAGAGGTTAAGACACCGCAATTTTACTTGTGTCTGAACCAACTCCACATAAACAAAAATAAAGTGAAACCCTAGTCTGAGATGCCTTGCCACTGTCTAAAAGCAGAAAAAGGCCCCTTGCCTGACCCCAGCCTCCACTTCCTCCCCAACCCAGACGAGTGGGTGTACCAGCTTTGCTGATATGTCCTACGTGACCTCTTTACTTCACTAAGAACTCTGGCTAACCCTCCAGCCAAGCTATGGGAGACCAAAAGACCACCACAGTTGGGGAATACCAGTGAAATATACGGGACAGGGTCAAAACTCAGCTCCCTACCATAAACAGTTTGTAATATAATCCACCTTCCCTCTAATTATAGTTATCTCCATATTAGAAACTATGGTAGAGTGCTTTAAAATTCTTCAAGTGCCTTAGAATTTATCATCCTCAATATTTGATCTAGCAAAAGTCACCTAAGACTAAAATTAATCTATAAATACATTCCTTTCAGAAAAAAGAAGTACCTGACTCTAAGTTTTCAAATATTAACTAGGTAGGTCGATTTTAACTTCATCTCTACCTTGCCCCATCTGGCCCCTGGTGAAAAGCAAAAGATGCTCCAAATAACAAGTGGCCTAATTAAGAGATAAAGTAAATGATGCTGTGTGAATAATGAGAAGTTGTAAGATGAGTTTATGACTTATTGGGAGATAGCTTAGCCTCTCTCTTCTCAGAAGCAAGCTAATTTAACAATATTTAGTGGAGTTTGATGTATAGCTGAGACAAAGTCAGCCTCCCTGATTTCCAGCATTAGACACTGTCCACAAAAACCAAAGCCAATTCTCTTCTGGTAAAAGTAAGGAAAAACAAAAACAGGACCAAGAGAAAACTACTTTCCTAATTACTTAAAATATCTCATTTCAGAATTAAATGAGCTGATACACCATCTCCTTTGGGAGCTAAATGAGTCACATATTGTATAAAACAATCAACTCCAATTTTAACATATTAGTAATTCCACATGGACTAATTTAGGGTTTCAGGAATGGGGAAGCAAAAATGAATACAAAATTCTCTATATAGGTAGAAGCTATAATACAGAAATTATATATATAAAGTTATGGCACCATGATGTAAATCCAATCTCCTGAGTTTAGAATCTGGAGCCTAATTGATAACATTCAAAAATTACAGATTGAACATGTAGTGTAATGTAAGGGGTTGCATTAATTAAGGTAACACCTCCTATAACTGTAAGAGCTATCAGGAACTTGAAGCCATAGAGGACATCTCTGGTTCAAATAATATTCAATACCAGGGCTCCTAGACAGCAGACAGCTCAAGCTATCTCCTCTGTGGGTCTTTGTCCTCCAAAAATGTTCCACGGTCCTCTTCATTCAGCCAACAGGTGAGAAGGAAGACTACGGAGGAGGTACAACGAACCTCCTAGGCACTATAGCCTGGAAGTAAAACACATCATTTGTTTATATTCTGTTGACAAGAACTGGTCATATGGCCATGCCCAGATGCAGTGGAAGCTGGAAAGTAAAGTCTCAGTTGGGCAGCCACTTCCTAGGAACTACTCTAGAAGATGAATTTTTGGTGGGCAGCGAGCAATGCCCATCACAATTATTTGGGTAGGTGCTATAATGAATCCAAATGCAGCAAGACATAAGGCTATGAAATTGTGCCTTTGAATTGTTCCTTTGTCTACGTATATGGTGACTGTTACAATATGACAAGCAATTCACTCAAAGTTTAGCTAATCAAGACAACTAATCTTACGTCATTGTATGTCTTAAGCATGAAGCTAATTATATTAACCCACAATCACTAATCCGTGTATTTTGAATTGGTGATTCTTAGCAGCATGAGATTAGCAGAGAAGTATTAACACTCTCTGACTGTGTGGCTCAAAATCATAGCATGACATTAGCTGGGTGGCATGTGGATATATAAAGCTCTGCATTTTATTAGATTTGAGCCTATGAGAAACAAAACTATTCACTCTCAGCAAAATTTCTCACCAATATCATTGTAACTTATAGCTTTTATTGTATGCTTGTCTGTTTTCAACCAAGTTTGGTTGAAGTTAGATGCTTATTCTTTTGATTCACATCTTAGAAGTTAATCTCTAAAAATCAGTTCCTCCTCTGTACTGTGTCCTAGCATCCTTTAGAAACTTTTTCCAACCAGGGATGCCGGGTGGCTCAGCAGTTGAGCGTCTGCTGTGGCCCAGGGCGTGATCCTGGGAGTTCCAGGATCGAGTCCCATATCAGGCTTCCTGCATGGAGCCTGCTTCTGCCTCTGCCTGTGTCTCTGCCTCTCTGTCTCTCTGTGTCTCTCATGAATAAATAAATAAAATCTTAAAAAAGAAAAAAGAAAAAAAATTTTCCAACCTAGGCCGGTGGAGCTAGTCACTCCCTTCTCTGGGCCTCTACTGACCATGTAAATATACACTCAAAGGCTTTTGCAAGGAGTGAATGAAATCATGTATATAGAAGTGACTGCACAGTAAATGGCTTCCATTGAATTACCTGAAAAATTGAGATCCTAATACTGCATTCATATACTTGTTAGGAATATTAGACATAATATATATTTTAAAATCTAGAATTTAGGGATCCCTGGGTGGTGCAGCGGTTTAGCGCCTGCCTTTGGCCCAGGGCTGATCCTGGAGACCTGGGATCGAGTCCCACGTCGGGCTCCCGGTGCATGGAGCCTGCTTCTCCCTCTGCCTGTGTCTCTGCCTCTCTCTCTCTCTCTGTGACTATCATAAATAAATAAAAATTTAAAAAAAATAAAATCTAGAATTTATATGTTTTCCATGAAAACATTATTACCGTTATTATTATTATTATTATGAATATCTCTTAACAGCAAAGGCAGAAGTTCTGGGCTCACTCTTTCTTACCATAGAAAAGGTAAATACTGAGGATATAATGATTATGAGGACTTGTTTCTTAGGGAAAAATCAAGCAGTAGAAATTTGTTACACATGAATGGGTAAAAAGAGGACAAACTTTGATTTTCGATAACTCTTGAATTATTTCATCTCATACAAAGTGAAATTAATAGGTTGTCTACACCAGTCACATCTACAGATGCTTGGAAATGAAGAGGATGTGAGTGTGGGAAAGAAAAATCTAAAAACATCTCCAGATTATGGAGAAGTTTGATATTCTCCATCTTTTTGGCAACAAAATTGCCCCCTAAAACCACAGGCAACATTTTCTGGGAAAGAAACAAGCCAACCTCTTCAGTCACTTTCTCTTCAATCTCCCACTCTTGGTATAACAGAATCTAAAAGAAATTCATGTGACCCACGTTAAGAAAACACCCCTAGAAAACTCCTATTCGGGGAGGTAAGGATAAAAAACTCTTAGAACCCTAAAGATTGACTCATTAGAGTTATATGTTGAAAGTGGTTGGCCTCTTTAAAAAAGTTATATTTTCACTAATATAATAATTATTTATCTATGATTTAAAATATAGCAAAAAAACACATGATAGTTTACATTAAACTATCATTACTACATTAAAGAGTCTCAAAGACTCTTCAATTCTCACCTGACTGCCAGTCTATTAGAGAATCTTTGTGTCAAAATCTTCTCTTTCTGGCTTTTAATCTGAACTTCTCTTACAATCTCAAAGCCAATTCTATTTCTACAACTCGTTTGCCCTTCCTGTTGCAATGTCAGAATTTTACTCCTCATGGATTTTAAAATCACAGAATTTTAGAGCCAAAGTTGCCCTTAAAAATAATCCAGATTAACTCTATTAAGAAACATGAGACCCAGACAAGCCAAAGGGCTTGCCAGAACCCTATAGATAAGGGGGAAAGATCCTGGCTCTTCAGATTCTGCAATGGCATTTTTAAAATGTGTATACAGTCCTTCCTTTATCTGAAGGAATACATTCCAAGACCCCCAGTGGATGCCTCAAACTGCAGATAGTACTGAACCCTACAGACATGCTATTTTATTCTTATATTTACAGACCTATGACATGGTTTAATTTAGAAATTAGGCACTATAGGAAAGTAATGACAATAACAATAAAATAGAACAATTATAACAAATACTGATATGAGAGCTACGTGAATTGGTCTCTCCAAGTATCTTGTACTGTACTCACCCTTCTTGTGATGATGTGAGATGATAAAATGCCTGTGTGATGAAGTGAGGGGAATGACGTAGCATTATAACATAAAGTTAGGCTACTATTGACCTTCTGACTACTCATCAAAAAGAGGATTATCTGCTTTCAGATGCAGTTGTTGGTGGGTAACTGAAACTGTGCAAAGCCAAACTGCAGATACTGTTCAAATTACTCTGAGAACCCAGCAGTTAGTTGTTCTTGCTCCCTGGAGCGGATGCTAAACGCGAATGTGATATGCAGCTTCCATGGGATTAAGTACTATTAAAGGTATGCCCCTAACTCAGTTGTTCCTCAAACATTTACTAAGCTGCTAACAGGAAATGGTGGATCCATGATTAAGACCAAGTCCCTCCTGGAAGAATTGACTTGTTAGTGTAAGGAGACAAGCATGTAACAGCTATAAAGTATCATAGGTGTGCTAGATTATGGGCAGGGTGCATTAGGGATACAAAAGAGGAAGTGGCTACTTCTGTTTAGGTAAAAAAAAAAAAAGCTTTATAGGGGATGTCTTGATGCTTAATGTGAATTAAGTCTGGAAAGAAAATATTTCACATGAAAATGTTTCACAGGCAGGTGTGGATGGGACTGGAGGGATATTCTAGGCACTCTGGGGAGCTCCAGTTGGCTCTGTGTGCTGTTGCATGAACAGTATAAAACAGGGAGTCAGTGAAAGATATGGCCGTAGAGACAGGAGAATGCCAGACCTCAGAGGACCTCACATTCTGTAAAAAATAGCATTCAGCTGGCCAGCCCTCTTTGAACACAGGAATCTTGCCTAATATTCTAATCCATTCTGCCTGATAGTGACTTCTACTAGGACCTAGAGGAGATATTCAATTTGGTACTTTAAAAAGCATCAGAAAATAATCAGGAATGACTCAACTTACATAAGAATTCTATACATTTTGCAATAGAGTTCATTTTTTTCATTCACTGCATTAATATTTGTTCACACATACACGAAGAGATGAGCATATCATGGACTTTCATTTTATTAAAAAATTCAAACATTAAATTATTAAAGTAAAATAATTACTAATTATTTTAAATTATATTTTTAAAAACATAAATGTTATGTCATGAAATAAAGACATTAAGGTAGTTCTTCCTTAATAGGAACTGGCAAGAAGAATAAAGCAAGAACATCTTAGCCAAGTGTGGCTAGAAAAGTAACTGATTCAGTTGCTTCTTCTGTTGTCCAGTTTTTGTCATCTTTCTTCAGATTTTCATCTTCTGTACTATATTAAAATGGTGATGGGATCCCTGGGTGGCGCAGCGGTTTGGCGCCTGCCTTTGGCCCAGGGCGCGATCCTGGAGACCCAGGATCGAATCCCACGTCAGGCTCCCGGTGCATGGAGCCTGCTTCTCCCTCTGCCTCTCTCTCTCTCTCTCTCTGTGACTATCATAAATAAATAAAAATTAAAAAAATAAAAATAAAAAAATAAAATGGTCATTTTTTCATATTCACCCTATAATGGATTTTCTACCAAAAATTACTCAAACATCAGATTTTAAATAAGAATTCTCATAAACCAGTTTTGAAGAATGCTTTTCTCCCCTTGAATACATTCTGCAGAATGCTGATAACTGGTTGTTTATTCTGACACAATGCCTTTTCTGTACTAACACAGGCCTGCGCTTCTAGACTTTGTACATTTCTGCAGCTTTGTACAGATGCCTCACCCCCCACCCCACCCCTGCTGCCTTCGGGTCTTGTCTGATGACAAGCTTCTGTATTGTTCACCATGTTGCTGCAGGTACAGGCTTCTATGCTGCTGTGATTTCCACTATGTTGAACGGAAAGAGAGACTTCCTGTTTGAGCCCAATCTCCAAATACCCACCCTACTCCAGTGTAGACACAGGGTCTCTGCCATATGCTTTTCCCTGTCCATAGTCCCACTGAATTTAATACATAACTGGACCCTCTTATTCTCCTTGGCTACACAGTTCCAAATTTCTTAGTTGATTTTCATGAATAAAAGTCTCCCTGAGGCTCCATGAAGGTAAGAATGGTGTCCTCTTCAGAAAAAAAAATTAATAATTTAAGTCCACTTTAAAGAATCTATCACTTAAAGAGTATTGGAATGCCCTCAGAGTTGGTAATAATACTTTAATAGAAAAACACTATGCAATTCTTGAGTACCAGCAGATATTAGGTATCAATATATGATACACTATGAATTCGAGCCTAGTACACTGAACTGATAAGCACAAACTATGTGCTCAGAATTTCTTAAGGATGGAGAGTTGAGTGGTTAATCACTAACAATTTATTGAATATTTACTTACTCTATAACAATTCTATGTGTCTAAAATGAATTTTTTTCTGTTGTCTTAAGTGAAACTAATGTTTGCCAATAGTAAGATCATTTTTTCAGGAGCTGAATTTCATTATTTAAGTTATTGAGCAATAGGATAAAAGTTTTATGGTGTTTGTTTTCACAATTTCTGAAATGTCCCAATTTCATGTCTGTCCTTAAAAATAGTACCCTCTTATTTCCCACCCTTGTCTCCTTTCCTTTAATAAGTAATGCCCCTCTTCCTTAGGCTAAATGAGTATTGTAGTAGGCTTCTGTTTAGCTACAGTTCCTAACTTCACTATGGCAGATTAGTGATGCTACAAAGATATCAGATTTTTATTTGAACGTTGATTCAGAGAGAAAAATAATTATTTGCAGAGCTGAAAAAATTTAAATAGTTGATTATATCTTACTAAGAAGATAGTTAGAAATATCCAAATAAACTGGAAGTCAGTATTAAAAAAACTCCACAAAACAGTGACATTTGGACACTTAAATTTTTCCATTATATGAGCATTTTCATGTCGTTTAAGAAAAAAATACAATGTTCTTTATATGTTCCCATATGTCCTCTTACAGTGTCTATATATATATTTTAAAGATTGTATATATTTATTCACGAGAGACACAGAGAGGGAGAGGGGCAGAGACACAGAGGGAGAAGCAGGCTCCATGCAGGGAGCCCGACATGGGACTCAATCCGAGGTCTCCAGGATCACGCCCTGGGCTGAAGGGGGCACTAAACTGCTGAGCCACCTGGGCTGCCCCAGTGTCTATATTTTATAATCATAAATCACTCTTCACATTCCAGTTTAACAATTAAACTTTTTTCTTTCCACATACGAGATTTGCAAAGAATTTGGTCAATTTGGCATTTTGATTCTAAAAACCAAGCATTAGCCTAAACAAGATCAAGACTGACCTAAATCATTTAACACATTAATTCTGACAGTTAAAAAATCTTATTCAGGAAAAATAAGCAGCATATCTGATAACAAAAAGCAAGAAGAAAAAAGGGGATCCCTGGGTGCCTCAGTGGTTGAACACCTGCCTTCAGCCCAGGGCATGACCCTGGAGTCCCGGAATCGAGTCCTGCGTTGGGCTCCCTGCATGGAGCCTGCTTCTCCCTCTGCCTGTGTCTCTGCCTCTCTCTCTCCCTCTGTGTCTCTCATGAATAAATAAATAAAATCTTAAAAAAACAAAAAAAAAGGCAAGAAGAATGAATCTCTTCAAAAGTCAGAATGACATACTATCCATTTCATCCTTTGCAGAACTGCCTCCCTAACAAATCACTATCTTTTCATCTCTGAAGCATCCCAGACACATTCTTTACCTGTGAATTCACAAGTCTTTTCTCTGAGTGAGATCTCGGAATCAGTAACCTTTTGAGCAAGTGTGGGAAGTGGGGAAGGAGACAGCATGTCTACCTGGGACTGCTGAAAGCAATGACAGAGCAGAACAGGAATGTTCTATGTAGCATTATTGGGAGCTATTTTCTCACCTGGCTTTCCGAGAAATGGAAGGCCCCACAGCTGTTTTACAGTTCTGTCATTAAATATGCGAAATGTCCTATCCTGCCGGAAGGAGAAAACAAAACCAGATTTGTGGTCTGAAATCCCTTTCAGAAACGCTGCCATCGTGTGGCACTTTGGAGCTAGAACCGGAAGAGTCCTGTGGTAGGTCATCTGGTTCATCTGGACATGGCTAGGCTCCAGCAAAATCTATTCCTATAACACTCTAAGTTTGTATTAAATCATTCCTGTGGGCACAGAGTAAACCGTAGTGAGTCCTGTGGAAATCTTGTTGTTTTTAGAATTTGTGAACTTCCCCCTACTAAATTGACAACATGACAAATTTATGTGGGTAACACGTTTAAAGGGAAAAAACAATTTTTAAAAGCAGAACTAAGAAATATGTTCTGAAACTTTATAACCTGATGCTTTATGTTTCATCAAGTTAGCTGGCACCTGGATTGTAAAATGTGCGATTAGAGCCCACAAATCAATAATATCAATTCATTTGGAATGCATCCAAAATAGATAAACTCACCCCACCACCAAATGTCCACAAAACTGGAATATAGTTATACTAATAAGATTGCAAGAAATTATGTAATTCATATTTTTATTAAGAACAGCAATCAGTAAATAGTAGCCGACACATTAGACAGAACTAATAATAAATAGGACCATTTATCTTTAATCTCACTTCGCACACAATTCTTACAATGGAAGTGTGAGGTAAATGAATAGTTGCAACCCTCATTTCTCACAACTGAGAAAAGTAGATGAAAATTAAGTAATCTCAAAACAATATTAAATATTTAAAATGGAATCAGAGCTATGCTACCTCTAATTTCTGTTCTGATATTCAAAGTCACCTGTAATTTTTTTATTTAAATACCTTTTAAATACCCAGTAAAGTTTTTTTTTTTTTTAACTTTTTTTTTTTTAATTTTTATTTATTTTTGATAGTCACACAGAGAGAGAGAGAGAGAGAGGCAGAGACATAGGCAGAGGGAGAAGCAGGCTCCATGCACCAGGAGCCCGATATGGGATTCGATCCCGGGTCTCCAGGATCGCGCCCTGGGCCAAAGGCAGGCGCTAAACCGCTGTGCCACCCAGGGATCCCAAGTTTTTTTTTAATATGGAAAAATGTTTTTAATTTTATTTTATTTATTAAGTAAAACCTTTATATATCGTGGGAGAAAAACTGGAAAAAAAATGATTCATAGGGATCCCTGGGTGGTGCAGCGGTTTGGCGCCTGCCTTTGGCCCAGGGCGCGATCCTGGAGACCCGGGATGGAATCCCACATCGGGCTCCCGGTGCATGGAGCCTGCTTCTCCCTCTGCCTGTGTCTCTGCCTCTCTCTCTCTCTCTGTGACTATAATAAATAAATAAAATTTAAAAAAAATGATTCATAGAGCAATCTATTCCTATAGTGATATGAAAACTACCTTATTGATGTACACAGTTTAAAGATCATACATCTAACCTCATTCTAATAACCTATTCCACTTAAAGATATTACAAATGATGACTACTTGCTTCTCCAAAACTTTCAGGAATAGTTAACACACACAGTGCTTCAAATATGCATATAATATGTGCCAAGTGTTGTTAGTTTTGCACATACTAATTCATTCAAACTTCTCACAATCCTCATGAGCTAGATAATAGCGTGTGTATTTGACAGATGAGGAAACAAATATAGGTAGGCTAAGTGACTTGCCCAAGGTCAAACAGCTAATGGTGGCAGTGTAGGACTCAAAGCCACACTCTGGCCCCAGAAGCAGCCTTCTCAAGCAGTAACACTGCTCCAGTCAGAAACTACTTTACTTCTGCAGTATATACAGTAAATTACCATTCTTCTATTTTGTATAGCAAATTATCTGATTCACCACCTCCAAACAATTCAAACAGCACAACAAAAATTCATGTCCTTGAAGGGTCATCGTAAATCCAACTTGAACATGGGCATGAACATGGAATTTAGTGTTAGTAATGTCATTTGTCTAAATGACAAGCTGCTATATACTTGAAATCACAATACCAAGCTTGAGTAGTGAAGGATGGAGGGGGCCTCTCTGAACTCTTCATACACCTGAAGGAGAGATAGCCTTGCACCTGTTAAACAAATATATCTGTGAGGCAAATTTGGTTGCATATATGACCTTAATCTGCTATTTAACCTGAAAGAAACAAAAGTCTATTCCATTTTATTTAAGACTAATTTAATATTAATATTTTTTTCTTCTAGCTCAGAAATTATAGACTGTTTCAAAGAACTAGTCATTCCTCCCCACTTTTTTGTAGGACCCCTAGATGCCCTTCCACCATGCTAAATGCCAATCCCATAAATGAAAAAGCTAGTTAATGATATCGTACACAAGTAATGTTTTAACTATAGTTTGTGTGTTTGCTTCTTTGTTTTTTAACCACAAAAACCAGAAGGGGAAGTGTGGGAGCAAGTGGGTTGGGCAGTGGCAAAAAAACCTCATGACACATTTCTCCGCCTCCCTGTGTTGGTGGAGAATGTCTGGAGCAGCATTTAAATTCTGGGAGGTCCTGGTTGTCAGCAGCAAGAGAAGGAGAGAAGTGCAGCATCGTCCAAGACTGGGCTCTCTTCTCAGCCAGCCACAGAGCAAGGTAAGCCCGCAGTTCACTATCCCATGTATTCAGCTTCATTTCAGGGGCAAGGGCAAGTCGTGAGGAAAGGAATTGAACTGTAAAGCTGTTAAGCAGACTTGAATTGTTCTAGGCTTTTAAATGAGCATGGAGATACGTTACAGATTTCCTGGAGGAAAGGTAACTGGTTATTTTAAAAGCCAGTCATTTATATGAGTCAAAAATACTTTGAGTCCTCAAAAGAACTGAAATTATTTCTTCCAATCAGAAGGAAAAAAAATGAAAAATTCTATGCCCCTTTCAAATAACTATATACATTAATTTAAATGGGTAGATGGCTGTGGAAGCATTTAAAGGGATAAAAATCTTTAGTGGTAATGTAAGCTAATAATAATGCTATGTTTTAATGATTTAATGTATCCAACCTGTTTTCAAGAGAAAAGAAAAACCTTCTGAATAATTTACTTCTGTATTTAGCTGTTAGATTTTTCACCAAAATACCTGTATGACACTATTTAGACTTATTATCATGAATAGAAAAGCTGTTGACTATTTTCTATGTTTTGGTTTCTGTTTCAAATTTCTAGAATGCCTTTCTTAAATAACTGAGTTTTGAGACAGCCTCATTTTATCTAAGTGGTACCTTCTTAATAATTTCAGTTATAAATCACACTTAAAATGCACGCTGGAAAGATGGAGAAAGCAAGTTTCTTTCTATAGTTCTATTTTCTTTCTTCCCCTTTGTGTTTTTCTTCTCTGAGAAATAAAGATTCCAACACTAGCTTATTATTTTAGTTAAATTACTAATGATCTGTTTTTAGGTTGAGATAGCTGGAGCTATCAGGGAGTAATGATATAATTCCTGGAATTCTAAATTTTAAAGTTGAATATAGACTTGGGAGATTCCGCTCTCCCTTGCCTAATAGTGAGAGATAAAGAGGTGGCATTACAAATATGAACTCAAAAGAGCATAGTGTTTGAAACAAGAGTTTTCTCCAAAAGGCAGAAAGTATTCTACAGAAAATATATTTTATTAGTAATGATTTTGTGATGTGGTAGCATAAAGAAGTATGACTGTTTTACCCTACAAAGAAACCGAATATTCCTTATAAAATATTTTGCAGGAAAACTCACCATGAGGATTGCAGTGATTTGCTTTTGCCTCTTAGGCATTGCCTACGCCATTCCGGTGAGTACAGCTGCATCTTAAAGGAAATTTCTCAAAATAAATGAATTGTGTGCTCCCCTGTGCTAGGAACACATTCACATTGTTCTTTGTTCATTTTTTCTATTTCAAAGATTAAGCACGCTGATTCTGGGAGCTCTGAGGAAAAGCAGGTAAGCATCTTTTCGGTTTATCATGTAATTAAATTATATGCAGCTGTACAAGAGGTACTACAAACATATTTGTTGCCATTTTACTTATCTTCATAGTCTTGCTGTTGATTGATAAGTATTTACTGACTGCTGCTTTCAATCTAGGCCTGCTAAGTACACTTACAGATGGTCCCCAACTTATAGTGCTTCCATTTACAGTTTTTCAACTTTACGATGGTAGGAAAGCCATATGCTAGTAGAAATCATACTTCAAATTTTGAATTTTGAACTTTTCCGGGCCTGGTGATGTATGGTACAATATTCTCTTGTAATACTGGGCAGTGACAGTGAGTTGCAGCATCCAGCCAAGCCACGGGATCACAAGAGTAAACACCAATATGCTTCCAACTATTCTGTATGCATACAACCATTCCATTTTTCACTTTCAGTACAGTATTCAATAAATTAAATGAGATATTCGATGATTTGTTATAAAATAGGCTTTGTGTTAGATGCTTTTGCCCAACGCAAACTAATGTATACATTCTGAGCATGTTTAAGGTAGGCTAAGCTGTGCTATGATGCCCAGTAGGTTAGGTGTACTAAATGCATTTTTGACCCACCATATTTTCAACTTGCAATGGGTTTATTAGGACATAACCCTATTGGAAATTGAGGAAGATCTGTGTAGTTTTTAGTAAATATATGCTCTTAACACCAAACTAGTTCTTTTATATAATAAAATAATGCTCTAGGCCATTGTCATTTATATAAAATGAATTCTAGGAAGTCAAGTGAATTTTTCTTTCCATGAGTCAACATACTGTACTAGACATAGAAAATTCCATCCATGCTTTTTTAAGTTTATTTTTTTTAAGATTTTATTTATTTATTCATGAGAGGCACAGAGAGAGAGAGGGGCAGAGACACAGGCAGAGGGAGAAACAGGCTCCATGCAGGGAGCCTGACGTGGGACTCGATCCCGGGTCTCCAAGATCACACCCTGGGCCAAAGGCAGGCACTAAACCACTGAGCCACCCAGGGATCCTCCGCTTTTTTAAGTTTAAAATTTGTCTCACATACTGGATAGTTTGTATGGCCACAATATTCATAATATCTACTAAGATATTTGCTAAGAAACCCATTAAAAAAGAAAGGTTTTTATGCTGTTTGGATCTATTATGCTTGTCAGCTGACTTTAGATAACAATTTTCTAACCAAGCATAAGACCAAATAAAACCCTTTATTATAACTCTTTGACCAGCACCATAGATGTACATGCTCCTCCAAAATAGGTAAAATTGTGCCAGCCAAACAACAAATGGGCATTGTCCTGAGGAGCTTAGGCTAAAAGATACACAGAATTCAATCCCAGATGAACAGAATAAAGGCCTGTGTAGTGTTCTCTGGGGTCACTGAAAGTAGATTGCTTAATGAAGACATTAGGAGATGTTTTGCTGCAAGTGTCTAGGTGTGCAAGTAGGTGTGTATAGGCATGTCTGTCTTCTAATTGATTTGAGAAAACAAATACGGAAGCACATTAATAAGCCAGAAAAATTAACATTTCCAAAAAAAATAGAGGTCACACTATCTGAGGCAAGAATTGATGCCTTTTACATAGAATAAATATGGCCCATAAAGCTATGACAGTATAAATTATTAAATTATATTTAGGAGAGAAGTGAAGAGATCAACCTTCCAGAATCCTAGAAATCTAGAGCTAGTAAGAAATATGGGAAAGTTACAAAGAGATACCTCTGAAGATGAATTGGTTATCTGTATTATGACTATTAGGGGGTTTTAATCTGTTTTGTTCATCTATATTGTCTTCATATTACCTTGTTTTAAATCATAAATTTAACTTATAAGTGCCTTCTCTCTGAGACCATATTACAAGTAGCAGTGGAAATATATATATATTTAATATATATAAATTATGACATATTTACATATAATCTTTATATTTTTTTAAAGAAAACAAAAGGAGAGAAACTTGGAACTCATCCAGACAAGTAGCTTCACATCTTTTTTTAGGCAAGGAACCCCTTCTTTCAGCAAAAGCTTTCAGAGAAGCCCAATATAAAGCTGTTCTGGTTGGAGCCAGCCCTGGGGAAACCCCAAGTACTACTGACTGGTTGCCTCTCTGCTCCTCCCCCTCTCCGTGGCTGGCTGTGAAAGGGACCCTGTGGAACCGCCAGGGCTCTCATTCTCAAATGACAGGAATGTGAAGGGATTGGCTCTGGGTGATACAGCCCATCAGATGACACTTATTCAGGGCAATTTCCATTCCTCTGCACTAGAATAATCATTTTCCCAATAATGATTTGGCTAAAGGAAAGACCATTCCATTCATGTCTCTGGCATCTTGGAGCAATAGAACTTCAGTGCAGTGATATTAATGTTATATTTCTGCACTGTCCACTCAGAGCTGCTAGCCACTGTGGCTATTGAACACTCAAAATGTAGCTAGTACAACTAAGGAACTGATTTTTTAAATTTAATTTTAATTAAATTAAATAACCACATGTTATATGGCTGATGGGTACAGGATCAGACAGCAAAGCTTTAGAGTTTCCCCTTATTCCATAGAATGGAAACAATGAAGATCACCACTAACTAAGGGGATCTCTGCTTTAGATATGTTTTATTCGAGGGGAAATTTCAGCTAGCAAGCATAAAATAGGAATGCACAATACTCAGTATGGACAGAATGAATTGGTACAGAGAGCCAGGTTCCTTGGATTTGAACCCTGGCTCTGCCACTTACTACCACTTAACTTCATTGTAGCTGAGTTTCTTCTGATCTGTAAAATGGGAATAATAATGATACTTATCTCACAAGAGGTTAAGAGGATTAAATGAATAAATATTTGTAAATTACTTTGAAAGGATGCCTGGCTTAAGTGCCAAGTAAGTATATTAAATGAATCTGCAAGAAAAAAATAAATGATAAAAGAGGTATCTAAGGCTCTGGTTGACCGTATACAGGCATATTATGCCTATCCATCAAGATCAGTGAAGTATAGTTGCTTTTTCAGCTTATCATTTAGAGATCCTTATGTTTCTTTTTTTAATAATGACAAATATGCAACATTTTTTGTAGCTTTACAACAAATACCCAGGTGCTGTAGCTACATGGCTAAAGCCTGACCCATCTCAGAAGCAGACTTTCCTAGCACTACAGGTATTTTTAATTTTAACTGATTTTAAGAATTAAATTTCTCACAATTAGAGAACAACAAAAAGTAGCCATCATGCAGGCCATTGAGGCCAGTTAAATGGATCCTTCCTGCCTGTTGGTAAATGTGAGCTTAGGACAGCAATTGATCTGGTTATGTTGGCTTTTTTCACACTTTAAGCCACTCATTTATGAGGCTGAAAAATAAGACCTGTTTTGGATAGAAAAGGCTAGCTTTTAAATTAAAATATGAGACATGGGGATCCCTGGGTGGCGCAGCGGTTTGGCGCCTGCCTTTGGCCCAGGGCGCGATCCTGGAGACCTGGGATCGAGTCCCACATCGGGCTCCCGGTGCATGGAGCCTGCTTCTCCCTCTGCCTATGTCTCTGCCTCTCTCTCTCTCTCTCTGTGTGACTATCATAAATAAATTAAAAAATAAAAAATAAAATATGAGACATGTTTTATGTAAACTTATATGTATCTCTTCTTCTTCAGAATGCTGTGCTGACTGAGGAAACTGATGACTTCAAACAAAAAGTAAGTTCTCATCTTGAATCAGAAGCCAACCATGCCTTGGAGAGATGAAAGAAGCCACTCTTTCTCCTAATGATATTGCCTGGGCTCAATTCTGATAATATTCTATTGGTAGATTTTGCAGTAAATTGCCAGTCTAAAACTTGCTCATAAAGAGAACATGTATTTACTAAATGTCAGAAATACCAGGTTTCTTCAGATAAGCTTAGTGTGGCAGGAAATGTTTACTAATGTCTGTTATTTGAAATACTAAGCCTCTTAACATTTTATTTAAGATATTTTGTAAATGTCTCATCTAATATCTGATAAACATCTAATAATGCCTACGAAAGCCAAGATTTTGTCTCTAGGAGCATCTCTGTTCCTAACATTATGGTTTATGTAATAACTATTCTTTTTCTTGGACTATTGTTATATTTGCTAAACAAAGAGGTTAGTTAAATTTGTTTTCCTTAAGATCTTTTGAATATGCTAAGAATTCTAATTAGGAAAGTTAGATAAATAACCCAATATATTAAAAAAAATAACCCAATATATTGCTAGTCAGAAGTTTAATAGACAGTAAGTGGTTAATTTGGGGGACAGATTTGAGTTGCAGCTTAAACACAAGCATAACGGATTCACCTTTTGCTTCTCCATACCAATAAGGGGGTAGTCTTAAGTTTTGATGCATGCATTAATATATGGATGCTCCAATCTTCTGAGAATTTTCATTTCAACTCAAAAGTAATCTCACAATTATGTATCTATTTATTTCATCACTGAATTGGTAAATTGAATGATGTCTAATATGAACAAGGAAATGGAATGTTATTGATAGAAATATTATACCCCCACATATGGCTTGAAAATAATTATTTATGGAGAAGCAAGAAAAATACCTCAATTATGATTCCATTTATCTTGGTATTAAAAAGGAAATTGCTTTGCTCCTAGAAGCCACTGAATACATTGCTGTGAATGCAAAGATTCTAAAACCAAATTAGTCTGAAAGACTAATGTACTGTAAAGACTAAGAAAAAATAAAAACCCTTACCCAAATTTTTCTGGCCATGATTTTTAGACCTTCTCAAGTAAGTCCAATGAAAGCCATGACGATGTAGATGAAGATGATGGAGACGATGTGGATAGCCAGGACTCCGTTGACTCGAATGACTTAGATGACGACTCCAACGAGTCTGATGAATCCGATGAACTGGTCACTGATTTTCCCACTGACATTCCAGCAACCCAATTATTCACTCCAGCTGTCCCCACAAGAGGCTCATATGATGGCCGAGGTGATAGTGTGGCTTATGGACTGAGGTCCAAATCTAAGAAGTCCCACAAATATGAAGTCCAGGTAAACAGATACATCAGATGTTTATGATTAGAGCCCAATTCTAGGAAACCAGAGTGTGCATATTCACATTCATTCATTCAGTAGATATTATTTGTTTATGACTATTTTTTAATATTTTATTTATTTATTTATTTACTTATTTATTTATTTATTTTAGAGAGAAAAGTTGGTAGGGGAGTGCTAGAGGGGGAGGAAGAGGGACATGCAGACTCCACGTTGAGCACAGAGCCCAGTGCAGGGCTCAATCTTACACCCCTGAGCTCATGACTTGAGTCAAAATCAAGAGTCCAGTGCTCAACCAATTGAGCCACCTAGGCAACTCCTAATTTATGACTACTGAACACAAAACCTTTTTTCAACTTGGCTATTTTAAGTTTAAGTCCATGCAATTTTTCTCTAATTTCATCTCTCAGTCATAATGCTCTTTTTCCAAATCCTGGCTGTAAAGCATTTATTCTATTTATTTTTTTAGATGAAAGAAAAAACTTTGGAAAACAGCAATTATTTTCACAATATAACAGTCATGTTTTGAAGTTAAATATTTACAATGAATTGTAGAGTTGCAAATTACACTGCATCTATGGTCTAAGGATCTGGATTTGACACATAGACTTGACATTTACTATTCATTTACTTTTTAACTTTCAATTCTCTTTCTCTTTATTTAAAACAGAGATAATGAGATCTACTTATAGTCTTTATCATATGCATAACTGATATACCTATTAAACTAAAGGAGATGAATATGTGAAAACCCTGGTAAAATATAAAGTAATGTGCTTGTCCTGTTTTTTGGTTCAGTCAAATTTAGACCATTTCCAGTATAAATTAGCTAAAAGTTAGAAAGCAGAATTACAATGTTCCCATCCCTGGCTATTCGTTTAATTCTTCTTTCATTTGTTCCGTCATTCAGTATCCTGATTCTACAGAGGAGGACTTCACATCACTTGTGAAAAGTGCGAGTATGGAAGATGACTTCAATGCCGTCCTTCTTTCCCGGACAGTGAGAGGCACCTCTGACAGGGACAGCCATGCAAAAGACAGTCAGGAAACAAGTCAGCTTGATGACCACAGTATGGAAACCAAGGACCGCAAGCACTCCCAAGAGTATAAGCTGAGAGCAAGTGATGAGAGCAATATGCATTCCCATGAGATTGGTAGCCAGGAAAATTCTGAAGTCAGCAGGGAACTTGTCAGCCAATTAAGTCAAAGCCATGAGAAGGAGTTAATTGTAGACTCCAAGAGTGAGGAAGAAGATAAACACCTGAAATTTCACGTTTCTCATGAATTAGATAGTGCATCTTCTGAGATCAATTAACAGGAGAAAATGCAATTTATTACTCTGCTTTTAGCAAAACAAAAAAAATTATAGCAGGATGGAGAGAATACAAAATGCTTATTTCTCAGCTTAGTTGGTGAATGTATATGTATATGGATCTGGAAATAGATACTATTTTTGATCATTAGTTTAGTGTGTGGCTTAATGGTAACACCATTGTAAACTAAAAGCTTCAGGGTTTGGTCTGTGTTCTTTCCATATAAGAAATGCAAGCTATCACTGCATTTTAATATTTGCTATTCTTTTATGAATAGAAATTTATGTAGAAGCATAGAATACTTTTACACACTTATAAAAGAAAACATAAAATTAACTTTATGTCACTATAATCTTGTTTTTTTAAATTAGTGTATATTTGGTTGTGATTATTTTTGTGTGTGTGTGAATAAATCTTATATCTCAAACATAATGAGTTTGGTGGTATTGGCTGCTTTTGTTTTTTTTCTGGAGCTTTATTGAGATATAAATGACATATAACATTGTGTGAGTTTAAGGCATACCACATGATGATCTGATACATTCATATGCTGCAAAATGATCACCATAGCATTAGTTAACACCTCTATATTGTCACCTTCTCGATCCTATCATATAAGCATCATTTCTTTTTTGTGGTGAGAGCAATCAGCTGCTTTTCTTATTTGAGTTCCCACAGTTGCCCAGCAGTTAATAAGTGTAACTACTTTAATGAACCTGCTAAACTTAGAAGAGAGCAATACAGGGTCTGCTGGATCAACCATATCGGTTCTGGCTGAGCTAAAGTTCCTAATTAAGGAACTTTAGAATTCCTTAATTCAAGTTTAAGTTGATACTCAGCCAGAAATCCTCCAAGTATGCAGGACTCTTTCACCCAGTGGAACACCTTTTTTCTAATTCTCACAAAGCTGATATAAAAGCTAATGAAAGTCTAGCTGCAATCACAAATCAATTTTATTGTTTCTCATCACTCACCATTAATTTGCTCAGTAAGTTTATTGCTTTCTTGCCCTTGGATGAAAACCTATAGGTTCCATAGTGATTTTTTTTTCCATAGCTATTTTGATCACTCATAGATACTAAACAGTCCCCTTGTATTGTAATAAATTTTTAAATGCAGTTCCAGGTAATAACCGAGATTTTTAAATTTCATTTAAAACTAGAAGTTCTGAAAGCCTGAAGTGGAACAAGTATCTTTACTTCCATGTCTTGCTCCTCTGCTCTTTCTAAAACTAGAAATTCCATTTGGAAATCTTAAAATTCTCTATCAAAAAACTTTTAGGACAAAAGGAGAAAAATTAAGGAGCAGAATTTCTAAAGACAAATCATAATGAAAACACAAAATTAACAGAATATGGTTAAATCAGTGATCACACTAAAGCCACAGCCTTAAATTTTTGCAGCAACAAACATATTAAAAAATGAAAGGAGGGCAGCCCTGGTGGTGCAGCGGGTTAGCGCCGCCTGCAGCCTGAGGTGTGATCCTGGAGACCCTGGATCTAGTCCCACATCAGGCTCCTTGCATGGAGCTTGCTTCTCCCTCTGCCTGTGTCTCTCTCTGTGTGTCTTTCATGAATAAATAAATAAAATCTTAAAAAAAAAAAAAAGAAAGGAACAACAAAGTTAAGCAAAAGAAACCAGAAGGAAGAAAATAATAAATTTAAAAGCAAAAGTAATGAGATAGTGAACAAAAAAATAGTAGAAACTAATCAAAATGCTGGTTTTTTGTAAAAACAACAAAATAGATAAACCATTAACTCTAACTTACTAAAGGAAGAAACATAGAAAAAACAAATGATGCAAGCAAGGAGATAACCAATGAAACTAGTAAGTTTTTAAATATTGGAAAAGACTACTTTACACAACTAAATACAAATAAAATGGAAATTCTAGATAAGTTGGATTATTTTCTAAGAGAACACAACTTATCAAAATTAACCTTGCTATATGTGGAAAGCATAAGTAGACAGATTTCCATAGAGGAAAGAGAAAAGGTTATCAAGGAACTAACTATAAAAACCAGATCCAAATGATTTTACAGGGGATTTCTATCAAAATTTCAAAGACCAGATATGCCCAATAACATTTAAATTTTAACACAGAAGAAAAATTCTCAAATGATCTTTATGAAACAAGTATAATTCTGATACCCAGACCTGGTAAGATTACCAACACACACACAGAAGAAAACTATAAAGCAGTTCACTCATGACTAGCAATGGGACAATCCTAAATACAATGTCAGCAAATAGAGATTCTATATCTAAAATCAAGTTTAAGGCAGCCCGGGTGGCTCAGCGGTTTAGCGCCGCCTTCAGCCCAGGGTGTGATCCTGGAGACCCAGGATTGAGTCCCACATCAGGCTCCCTGCATGGAGCCTGCTTCTCCTTCTGCCTGTATTTCTGCCTCTCTCTCTCTCCTCTCTGTGTTTCTCATGAATAAATAAATAAAATCTTTTTAAAAAAATAAAATCAAGTTTAAATAGTGCATTATAATCAAGGGGGGTTATTCCCAAGCAATGAAGCTTCAGTATTAGTAAATTCATCCCTATAGTTTATCATGTAGTTAGATCTAAGGAGAAAGATGTTATATGATTATATGTACAGATGACAAAAAGGACTTTGTGTTAGTGAGCTATTACTAGGATGGAAATAGTGAGTAACAAACACCCTTGATATCTCAGTGGCTTACAACATCAAATATTTTTCTTTTTCTCACTCACCAATCTGTGGGTTGGCAGGGGTGTGTATGCTTCAGGCTGCAGGATGGATTCAGTTCTGCTCCATATGCTTCTTCATTTGGGATCAGCAACAACCCAGGACATGTCTTTCTGATGGCAAAGGCAGAAACATAAGAAGGGTGACCAGAAATATACATGATGCTTCAGACTCTGAACTTGACACACTACTACTGTTCATCAAATTCCATTGTTCAAAGCAAGTCACATACTCCCTTCTCAGCAGGGAACCTGCTTCTCCCTCACCCTCTGCAGCTACCTCTGCTTGTGTGCTCCTGCACACTCTCTCTTCAATCAATCAATCAATCAATCTTTAAAGCAAGTCATATGGTCAAACCCAAAATCAGTGTAGAGGTAAAGTATTTTCTCCCAACAATAAATCATGATAGAAGAAGGGGGAAAAAATAAATCATTGCGAACACATAGTAAAATGTAGCACAGCTTTTGACAAACCCATTCTTAATTTCATAAAAATCAAATAAAAATTAAGAGATACTTTCTTAACATGATGAAATATCATATACCTCAACTAAAAAACCAGCATCCTACTTAATGGAGAAATAATTCTCATTTAGATCAAGGACAAAGCAGGTATGTCCTCTGCCCCACTACTTTGTAGCAAAGTATTGGAGAGAAAAGCTGATAATCATAAGCATTTAGATGCCCAAGATTTGAGAAAGAAATTATATCTCTATGTAGATCATGTAATACTACATCTAGAAAACAGAGAATCAGTACTAAAGATCATAATTTCTGTAAGGTACCATAATATAAAATTTACCTTACACATACATACAAAAATGCAAACAGTGACCATGTAAAAGATATAATGTCATTTAATATAGAAACCATAAAAGGATAAAATACTTAGGGAAATGTGCCAAAGCTGTATTAGAAAAACTTCAGTAAGTGAGAAACACTTCTGTAAGCCAAGAAAGACTTGAAGAAATCAAAAGACATCATTTGCTCATAGGACAACTCAACACCATAAAGATGACAATGCTCCCCAAGAAATATACAAATGTGATTCTAACTTTTAAAAAGGTAAACTTTTTCCTAGAGTTATGCAAGCTAATTCCAAAGTGCATATAAAAAAAATAAACATACTGGGGCAGCCCGGGGGGCTCAGCGGTTTAGCGCCACCTTCAGCCCAGGGCCTGATCCTGAAGTCCCAGGATCGAGTTCCGCGTCGGGCTCCCTGCATGGAGCCTGCTTCTCCCTCTGCCTGTGTGTCTGCCTCTCTCTGTGTGTCTCTCATGAACAAATAAATAAAATCTTAAACATAAATAAACAAACATACAATAATGGAAGGAAAATTCTGAAAAATAAAAGCAGTAAGAGAGCACTAGCCCTAACAAGTATTAAATAAGACTATAGAGCCGCTCTAATAAAAACACTGTGGTCCTGGCAAACAAATAGAATAGGAAGGGAATAGAAAATCCAAAAATAGACCCAAGTACATACAGAAATTACTAGATGGTATCCAAGATCACTTGGGAAAAGATGGACTTTTAAATAAATGGTGTTGAGTGACTGGATATTCATCTGGAAAAAGATAAAATTGGATCCGTATCTCACACCGTCCATCAGAATAATCTCCAAACAGACTAGAGATGTGAATTTAAAAGGAAACTATAAAAGCATTAAACCGATACATGAGGGAGTTACTTTATAACTTGAGTGTGGGAAAAGCTTTTCTATCTGTGAGAAGACTCAATCCCATAGCACTTGTTATAAACTAAATGTTCGTGTTCCTCCAAAATTCACATGCTGAAACCTAATCCCCAACATGAGGGTATTGAGAGTTGAGGGGAGGGAAGGGTATTGAGACTAGGTCATGAGAGTGGAGTCCTCATGAATGGCATCAGTGTCCTTATAAAAGAGACCCCCGAGAGCTCCCTGACCCCTGCCACCACAGGAGGGTACCATAAGAAAATGGCTATCTATGAACCAGGAAGCATGCCCTTACCAGACACCAACTCTATTCATGCCTTGATCTTGAATTACCCAGCCTCCAGAACCATGAGAAGTAAATGTCTATTGTTTATAAGGCACCAGGGCTTTTTGGTATTTTTGTTACAGTAGCTCAAACAAGTTAAGACACCACCATCCTTTATTTTTTTTATATAAATTTATTTTTTATTGGTGTCCAATTTGCCAACATATGGAATAAAACGCAGTGCTCATCCCATCAAGTGCCCCCCTCAGTGCCCGTCACCCAGTCACCCCTACCCCCCGCCCACCTCCCCTTCCACCACCCCCCTAGTTCGTTTCCCAGAGTTAGGAGTATCTCATGTTGTCTCCCTTTCTGATATTTCCCACTCATTTTTCCTCCTTTCCCCTTTATTCCCTTTCACTATTTTTTATATTCCCCAAATGAATGAGACCATATAATGTTTGTCCTTCTCCGATTGACTTATTTCACTCAGCATAATACCCTCCAGTTCCCACCACATCAAAGCAAATGGTGGGTATTTGTCGTTTCTAATGGCTGAGGAATATTCCATTGTATACATAGACCACATCTTCTTTATCCATTCATCTTTGATGGACACTGAGGCTCCTTCCACAGTTTGGCTATTGTGGACATTGCTGCTAGAAACATCGGGGTGCAGGAAGACACCACCATCCTTTAAATCATCATTAGTGAGGTACAGCACTAATGGGCTCCCATTATACTTGCCACTTCATCAGATTCAAGGTAATAGCTTTATCAATTGTGTTGCCCCTGCCTCCCATAGAATACAAGCATCCCATTTCCTACTGGCAAGCTTCTCAACACTGTGCTCAAATCCAAGGACATACCAAGTTAATTCAGAAATTGCATCTTTGAATGGTGTCACCATTCAAAGACTATTCTCTGTACTTTACCAGTTCAAGTTCAATTAGAAAACGAGAGCACATCAGCAATTTGTGGGGGGGTTTTTTTGTTTTTTATTTATTTTTATTTATTTATGATAGACATAGAGAGAGAGAGAGAGAGAGAGAAAGAGGCAGAGACACAGGCAGAGGGAGAAGCAGGCTCCATGCCGGGAGCCCGACGTGGGATTCGATCCCGGGTCTCCAGGATCGTGCCCTGGGCCAAAGGCAGGCGCCAAACCGCTGCGCCACCCAGGGATCCCCACATCAGCAATTTGAACAAGAAAAATTTAACATAAAGCATTAACTAGATGAAATAAAAGAGAACCTTAACACCACAGGGCTAAGAATACCCAAATAAGGGAAAATTCTGAAAGAGGGACCCTCTCCCCAAAACTAAGATACACACCTCATTAGAGAGACTGTCTTTATAGCCCAGGGGATGATGGAGAAGTTTGCTGTGTTCTCCTGGGCCATAGCTGATCTCTAGCTAGGGGGCTGAAATTGGCAAACAGGACACTTCCCAGTGGAGAACCAGGAGACTGAGGCTGGCAAGCAGAAAACCACGGGCCACTCCTGCAGAGCAAAACACTGCGGGCCAAGGTGCTCGAAAAACTAGCCGGACAGTGAGTGACACTGGGTGTCCTTGCACAGCCCTGGCATCTGCTCCACAGGAGGAGCAAAAAGATAGGACACAAGCCAGCAGGAGAAGCTCCTTTCCTGCAGTGTCCCTCCAGTGCCATCTACTGACAAAGCTTGCCATTGTGCCAGCTGGCAAAAGAATGTATTCACAGGGTCCAATTCCAGTCTTACAAAGCAGGACAGCAGTAAACTGATAGGGGGCATAGGCCCTTTGGGGAAAAAAGCTGATTCTTGTTTCTTGGGCAAAATGAGTAAAAAATGAGCCTGGGAAATCTCTTTAATGATAGACTGCAAAAAAAGCCCTCAAAGACCAACTGGGGTCATAACCAAGGGAACAAAAACCAGACTTGAAGGGGATTTCCTTTGGCCAAAAAAGGAGTAATTTGAGAATAAAAAGAATAATGGCAATAATGAATTATAACAAATTGAATTTTCTTTTTAGTTTCATTAGTACATAGTGATACTATAAGAGAGAGCATAAAAGAAGGAAATGTCTTCTTTACAGATGAAAGTCAGCTAATAGTAAATGTAGAAGGAATGATAAAACTAGAAAATCAGTTTACAACCCACAGTGTAATATTGACTCAGGAAATGATCACTAATGAATGTTATAATAATTGCACAAAAGATTATTGGTGAGAAGATATTCATCTCGTCCCAGAAGATCACCTCACAAATTAGTATTTCCAAGGAAGAAGATGCTTCTAACTGGAGAGTTTTGGTGGTCACCATCTTCATCTGGTAATCAAACTTAGCTTCATAAATGGGACGGCCAGCTGGATGTGTGCTTCCTAAAGTCAGGCAATAAGAAGCACACAGCATCACCTATGAAACATTTTTGTAAAAAGATGCTTCACAGAATCAAATCATAGGAAAACAAACAAGCCCAGAAATTGAGTTACTCAGTGATCTGACTGGCCTAAATTTTCCAAAGAGTAAAGTTTCCAGATGAAATACCAGATACTCCTTTCAATTTGAATGTCTGATGAACAACAAAATCATCTTTTCAGGGACACTGGGTGGCTCAGTGGTTGAGCATCTGCCTTTGGCTGAAGGCATGATCTCCGGATCCGGGGTCGAGTCCCACATCGGGTTCCCTGCATGGAGCCTGCTTCTCCCTCTGCCTATGTCTCTGCTTCTTTCTCTGTGTGTCTCTCATGAATAAATAAATGAAATCTTTAAAAAAAAACATCTTTTGTATAAGCTAGGTATATATTATTTGAAAGGATGATTCATGGTTTATCCAACATTCAAATGAACTAAGCATTCTGTATTTTTATTTCCTAAATCTTTCAATCCTAGAAAAAAGGTGTGTTATACTATTCTAGATTACAACTCTAAAGAGGCATAACCAAGGGCAAAACATGAACTTTGATTGACACCTGGATTGAAAAAGAAACAAGAGTATAAACACATTTTGGGGACAATTATGGTAATTTGAATATACATAGTATATTAGATGATATTGTGGAATTGTTAATTTTCTTAGTTGTGATCATGGAATCGTATTTATGAAATGAAGTCCTTATTCTTCAGAAATGTACAATGAAATATTTGGGAGTGACAATGCCATGGTTTTTGTAATTTACTTTCTGATGATTCAGAAAACACACACACACACATAAACACACTACACAAAGGGAAAGAAACTAATATGGCTAAATGTATTATCCTTTCAACTTTTCTCAAGGTTTGAAAATGTTCCAAAAATTGATGGTAGGAAGGAGGAAAGAGCCATTAGAACAGAAAAATATATAATGAATAATGTCCTTAAAATAACATCTCATACATTGATACAAAAGTCTCAGAGAAGGGTAGCTGGAGGGCTCAGTCAGTTAAACATTTGCCTCCAGCTCAGGTCATAATCTCAGGGTCCTGTTATCAAGCCCCACATTGGGCTCTCTGCTCAGCGGGGAGTCTGCTTCTCCCTCACCCTCTGTAATCTCTCTCACTCTCACTCTCAAATAAATAAATAAAATATTTTAAAAAATAAAAGTCTCAGAGCAATTCCTTCATGGTTTATTCCTTATATAAAATCAAGGAAAAGGAATTAATACATTTTTATAACTAAAAAAGCAATGTTTAAACTATGTCCCATCACCTATGTGTCCCCTAACAACCCTGTAGATGCTCACTTCAGATGCAATCTGACAATCTTTTGATTCTGCGGCCATTCAAAGAGTAATAAAGAAATACTACTGTTATGAGCTAGTTGAGTCCACCCTCCTCCCACACTTAAATCCAAGTACTAACTTCCATATCTCTGAATGTGATCTTATTTAGAAACTGGATCATTGTAGATGTAATGAGTAGAGTGGGTTCCTAATCCAATACAACTGATATCGTCTTAAGAAGACAATTTGAAGACAGGGAGACACACAAAACACATGTGACACCAAAGGCAGAGATTTGAGCTACAAGTCAAGGAATACCATGGATTACCAGCAAAACACCAGAAGCTAGCAAAAGACAAGCAAGGATTCCATTACAGGGCTCAAGCAGAAACAAGGCCCTGCTGATACCATATTTTCAGACTTCTGTCTCTAGAACTGTGAAACAATACATTTCTGTTGTTTTAAATCACCAAGATTATTGTATTTTATTACAGCAGCCCTAGCAAACTAACACAACCATGAACAATTTACACTCCTAAATTCATCTCAGAAGAAAAAGAGCAACTCCTCAAAATCCACAAACTACCAAAACTCCATCAAGATGGGATTGATAACTTGAATATTCTTACAGCTGTTAAATAAATTGAATTTGTAATTGAAAAACTCCTGAAAAAGAAATTTCTATGCTCAAATTGTTTCACTGGAGAATTTTCTCAAACACTCAAAGAAGAATTCACACTAATTATACATTATCTCTTCCAGAAATAGAAGAGGATGTAACACTTGCCAGTTCACTTTATGAGACCCAGCTTACCCTGATATCAAAAGGAGACAAAAACAGCACACATGAAACAGAAAATTACAGGCCAATGTCTTTCAAGAATATAGGCACAAAAATCCTCAACAAAATGTTAGCAAATCAAAATTAATAATGTGTAAAAACAATAATACACTATGATCAATTGGGTTTTAATCCTGGTATGCAAAGCTTCTTCAATATTTGAAAATCAAACAATGTGTTTTACCATATCAAAAAGCTGAAAGGAAAAAAATCATGTAATAATATCAATGATATAGTAAAAGTGTTTGATAAAATCCAATACACATTAATGTTTTAAAAAAAGGAATAGAGGGAAAGTTCCTTGACATTATAAAGAGCATCTGGAAAAACCTACAGCTAATATCATTTTTAAGGATAAATGTTTACCACTCAATGCTTCTACTCTATGAATGGGAACAAAGCAAAAATGTCCTTTTCACTACTCATATTCAATATTGCACTGGAAGTTCTAGTCATTGCAATAAGGAAAAAATTAAATTAAATTAAATTAAAAAGTAAAGAGTACACAAATTAGGAAAGAAAAAATAAAACTATTTTCAGACAACATGACTTTCTATGTAGAAAATTCCAAGAAACCTATAAAACATTCCTAGAACTAAACAATGAATTCAATAGCATTGTAGGATTCAAGATCAACATACCAAAATCAATTGAATTCTTATATACTGACAATGAACAAGTTAAAACCAAAATTAAAATGGTGTCATTTAAACCTGAAAAAAAATGGAAATATTTAGATATAAATCTAAGAAAATATGTATAAAATATGTATGATAAAAGTTACAACATGTTGATTTAAAAAAACACAAAAAGACTTAAATACTTGGAAATTCACACAACGCAACAGCAAAAACCCTCAAATAATCCAATTAAAAAATGGACAGGGGAATGAATAGACATTGGTGCATGAGAAGGTGCTCAGTATCACTAATTACCAAGGGAATGAAAATCAAAACTACAAGGAGATACTACCTCATACCTGTTAGAATGGCTATCATCAAAAAGACAAGAAATATTAAGTGTTGGCAAGGATATGGAGAAAAGGGAACTCTTGTACACTAGTGGTAAGAATGTAAATTGTTGCAATGACTAGGGAAAACAGTACGGAGGCTCCTCAAAAAATTAAAAACAAAACAAAAAAAAAAATTAAAAACAGAGCTAGCACATGACCCAGCAATTCCACTTCTGGGTATTTATCCAAAGGAACTACCATCACTATTGATTCATCAGGAAGACATAACTATTGTAAATAGATATTTACTCATCATTGGAGCACTTAAACATATAAAACCAATATTAACAGAAATGAAAGGACAAATAAACAGCAACAAAACAATAGTTTTTGGGACTTCAATACTCCACATTCAACAATGGATACATCATCAGACAGAAAATCAAT
The DNA here is from genome assembly GCF_053574225.1 of Canis aureus. Classification (NCBI taxonomy): domain Eukaryota; kingdom Metazoa; phylum Chordata; class Mammalia; order Carnivora; family Canidae; genus Canis; species Canis aureus. Next base: position 11,654,852 of record NC_135643.1, read on the forward strand.
AAAGAAACAGTGGGCTTGTATAACACTGTAGAGCAAATGAGCTTAACATATTTATAGAACATTACTTTCAACAGCAGCAGAATATACATTGTTTTCAAGCACATTCTCCAGATACATGTATGTTAGGCCACAATACAAATCTCAACAGATTTAGGAAGACTGGACCCATATCAATCTTTTCCAATCATGATGGTATAAAACTAGGAATCAATAACAGAAAGAAAGTTGGAAACAAATAAATGGAAATTAAACAATGCAGTCCTTAATAACTTATGAGACAAAGAAGAAATTAAATAAGAAATCAGAAAGAATCTTAAAATGGAATAACAACATGCCAAAACTTATAGGATCCAATAAAAGCATTCCAAGAAGGAAATTTATAACAATAAATGCTTGGATTAAGAAAAAAGAAAGCTCTCAAATAAACAACCTAATTTTATACCTCAAGAAACTAAAAAAAAAAAACTAAGCCAAATTTAGCAGAATAAAAGAAATAACAAAGTTTAGAGCAGAAATAAATATAATTAGAAGTAGGTGGACAAAAAAAAAGAAGTAGGTGGACAATAGAAAAGATAACAAAACTATACTTGTTCTTTAAAAAGATAAAATCACTGAATCTTTCATTAGACTGACAGAGAGAGAGAGAAGATTCAGATAATAAAACTGTAATTGAAAGAGGGGACATTACAACTACAAGAATATAAAGGATCAAAAGACACTATTATCAATAATTATATGCCAATGAATTGGATAAGCTAGAAGAAATGGATAAATTCTTCAAAATATGAAACCTATCAAGACTGAATAATGAAGAAACAGAAAATCTGAGCAGTTCAATGACAAAGGAAGGACAATGACTCAATAATCAAAAATCTCCCAACATAAAAACCCCAAGCCCAGATGGCTCAATGGGTAAATTCTACCAAACACTTAAAGAAAAATTAATGCCAATCTTTCTCAAATTCTTCCAAAATATTGAAGAGAAGGGAACACATCTAAACTCACTTCACAAGGCAAGCATTACTATAATAGTTAATATACGTCATTACACATTTGTACAAACCCACAGAAGTACAACACCAAGGGTGGACTCTACATAAACTGTAGACTCTGAATGATTATGTTGTATCTATGTGGGTTCATCAAATATAACAAATGTACCACTCTGGTGGGAAATCTTGATAATGGGAAAAGCTATGCATGCATGAAAGAGGGCAGGAGGCACATGGAAAATCTCTCTACCTTTCCCTCAATTTTGTGTGAACCTAAAACTGTTCTTAAAAAATAAAGTATTTAAATATGGGGGAAAACCCCATAATAGTAGTGAAAAATTTTAGCATATCACTTAGGGTCACTTAGATTCAATTAGGAAATTGTTCTTTAACAATTTGTTGTATAGTCAACAAGCTAATTTGACTAGGAGTTACATAGAATGGACCTGCTTCTTTTTAAAGATTTTTAGAAATACATATTTTATTTAAATTCAACTTGCCAACATATAGTACTACACCCAGTGCTAAGATTTTTTTTTTATTCACTTGAGAAAGAGTGAGAGCAAAAGCCTGAGGGGGAGGGGAGCAGTCTGAGGGAGTGGAAGAAGCAGACTCCCCTCTGACCAGAGAAGCATGATGCGGGGATTGATCCCAAGACCCTGGGATCATGACCTGAGCTGAAGGCAGCCACCTGCTTAACTGAGATACCCAGGGGCCCACAATGGATCAGCTTTTATTGCAGGCTAATTTGGTCCCACTACTAGAGCATTATCTTTCTGAGGATTCTACTCAACACCATATATATTACAGAGTTTCTCCACTTTGGATATTGACAACTAGAAAATTCTCCTGCTCTGTGAGAGCATCAGAAATGTTCTCACTTGCTCCTTTTGGGTAGTTCTTACTGCTGCAGATTTCCCCGGCAGGCAGTTCTGTCCTCAGGCAGATTCCTCACATGCACACTCTAAAGACTCCAGGGCAACTCTGGAGCTTTTTCTGCAGTCCTCTCCCTACTGGTACTCTGTCTACAAACTGTCCTCCTTTGCACCTTGGCTTCCTTGGCCACTCTGGCCTCCCCAAATTCTCAACTTAGTCTTCTCAGCTGGGAGGCACTGCAGCCTGGGAGCCAAGAATATTATGCCCAGCCAATTTGCTTTATGTTTATGACAACAGAAAGGCACTCTTTAAAAAAAAAAAAGATAGAAAGAAAGAAAAGAAAGGCACTCTTAATTTTGCACAGACTCTGGGAATAATGAGGCATTAGCAAGTCCTCCTTTAAAAAAAAAAAAGAAGAAAAAACCTGAATAAAAAATCTATCCCAAAAGGCTTGAATCAAGAGAACTCAGAGAAGGGGAGCCTATGTTTAAAAAATATTAGTAATGAGCACTGAATATGTCTAAAAATAAGATGAAATTTATATTTATTATTTTAGAAGAAAATAAAAGTTTATAGATTTCATAAAAGTTATTAATTTTTAAAAGTATTGGTAGAGAGTACATATTTGTTAATACCTTATTTTTCAAAAGAGTCAAAGCCTACTGAAAAAATTTGTAGATCAAAAAACAATTGTTTGCTTAATTTAAAAAATTGATGTTGATATTAAAATTGACATTTGTAAATAATTTCTAAATAACAGTCAGACAGAAACCCAACAAAGCTTACTAATTCTCTCTAATCAATTGATGAGAAGCCTTTTACAGGTCAGGCCAAAGTATGAACTATGACCAGACAGTCATAGTTCAAAAGTTCTGTTTAAATAAACTTAAACCATTAAAATTTACAAATTTAAAAATTTAGTCGGTAAGCAACAGTATGAGGGAAGCTACTGTAACCAAAGTAGGATGGTATTAGTAAAAGGTTAAGCACATAACAAAAAGGAGAAGACAACATGCAGAAATAAACACATATATGGTCAATTGCGAAAATGATTCAAGAGAGAAAGAACTGTCTTTTCAACTAATGATGCTAGAACAATTGAATACTCATCTATAAGAAAAACAAACTTAATTCATACCTCCCATCATATTCTAAAATTATCTCAAAATGGATTATATGCCTAAACATAAAAGATATAAAACTTCTAGAAGAAAATGTTCATGACCTTGGGTGAAGCAAGGATTTTAAAAAATATGACCCCAAATGTACAATTCATAAAAGAAAAACTCATAAGTAGAACTTTATCAAAATTAAGAACTGCTATTAAAAATTACTAAGAATCCATTTTAAAAAGGACTTCTGGAATATTATAACAAAGATTTCAAAAGTGTAATTTAATTACGTAAAACAAAGTAAGGTTCAGCATCCTCTAAAGTCTCTAATCTCCTAATTCTTGCAGAGTGGGAGGCCCAACTAGCCACCCTAGATGCCCAGACAAGGGGGTCCAATCTTGGGGTCACATAGCATCTTATGCACATAACTAACAACTCTTAACAGACTGTAAGTACACTTCTATTCAAATTTGTTAGTACTATTTTAATTGCAAGGGATAGAAATCTTAACCTAAAATAAATTAATCAGAAAGGAAATGTTAGGGCTAATGAAGTCCAGGGGTAGATCTGCCTTCAATTAGTGCTGGCTCAGGGGCTCGAATGATATCATCAGAAGCTGGGCTTTCTTCATCTCCTTAGACCCACCTAAGACATAATAAATCAGAATCCCTAGGAGTTAGACTCCAGAATCTTAAAAACAACAACAGAAAATCCTTTCCAGATGGGTGCCACAAGGCACTTATCAGTTAATTGCTTTAGCTGTTGTATAGCTTGTCTTTGCAAGCTAATTACAAGCTTCTTGCATGCAAGGACAGTTTCTTCTGTACCCTAATCTAAGATTGTGCTCAATGGATATTAAACAGGTATTCTGTAAAGTCTAGTAGATCTAGGGATGCTGTAAGTTTAATGCTGTAAGCACCAAAAGACATTTGGCAAAAAATTCTGATATTCTTTTAGAAAAATATAGGCTAGTGAAAATACAGTTGGATTCAAAGTTTTTGAACAACTATGTCCAAATGGAATTAGTGAATAAATTTGAGTTAGTAAAGAGAAAAACCTCACACAATATTCCAAAGCACTCTGTTCTTGGCCCTGCATTGATCAAAATTCTTTTGAACTTGGATGAAGATATAGATGATAAACATCATATCTGTGATTGACAAAATGAGGAGATGTCAAATGATAAAAATGTATTTTACAATGTTCTTGAATAGGTTGGCCACTCAAACATTACCACGGGATCAATTTTAGTATTCTTCTAGTCCTCACATTATACTTATTTTTATGTATCTATATATTGTTGGCTCTATTTTCCCCCTGAGCATCAACGTTTTGGCCGCCAGCTTGTCTAGACTTAACATTCTTTTACTCTAAATCTAGCAGGAAGAAAAGCTTTTCTTTTCCACAACTTGAAAAAAAAGTTCTGTCCTAATTTCCTTTGAACAGAACCAGATCCCACTCCTGTTCTTAAATGCCATTCACAGGAGCCAAGTGTTCATGATGCTCTGGTTGGCCACGCCTGGGTTCCACGCTCATCACTTGGGAACTAGTGGTGGTGTCAGCCACATCTGAGGCACACATGGACTCAGAACATGGGAGTATTGTTCCCCAAGAAAATCTGACTATTGCTTTGGTAAGAAAGTGGGATGGCCACTGAACTGCTAAACAACAAACTAAGGAAGCCAGAGTCTCTGCTCTGTAGAACTTACATTCTACTCAGGAAGACAACTAGGTTAACAGATATTTTCAATATGAAATGATCCATGTTGGGACACCTGGGTGGCTCAGTTGGTTAGGCATCCAACTCTTGCTTTTGGCTCATGTTATGCTCTCATGGGTCATGAAATGGAGCCCCTCATCAGGCTCCATGCTCACTGGGGAGTCTGCTTGAAGATTCTCTCCCTCTGCCCCTATCCCTATTCACTTGAAAACCCTCTTTCTTGGGCAGCTCCGGTGGTGCAGCGGTTTAGCGCTGCCTGCAGCCCAGGGCGTGATCCTGGAGACCCTGGATCGAGTCCCATGTCAGGCTCTCTGTATAATGCCTGCTCCTCCCTCTGCCTGTGTCTCTGCCTCTCTCTCTCTCTCTCTCTGTCTCTATGAATAAATAAATAAAATCTTAAAAAAAAAAGAAAACCCTCTTTCTTAAATAAGTAAATAAATCTTTTTTAAAAATAGGTAATTTTATGATAAAATTTTACAGGGTAAAGGGCAAGTAAATTCAAGCTAGGGGCCAGGATTGTGACTAAGTAAGTTTCCAGAAGGAGATGATGCCTGAGTCTAGAAAGATTTTAAGTCTTAGGGAAGTGTAGGAAAGATCTTGGGGATGAGGTAATAATGTTTCCAGGTATCTTTGATTTACAAGATTTCATCTCCTTGCAGGTAGGAATTACATCTTATCCTTGCCCTCCCTGGAATCCAACATGGTGCCTGGTGTCTAGTGGACACTCTATAAGTATCTGATGAGTTTGTTGATATCTCCTCATTATGTGTTTAGAAAAAATTCTGTGGAATTTGTAAGGTAGAGATTTTGCCGCATTATTAACAGAAGGAAACTGAGATACAGAGGACAGGTCATCAAAATCAGAGTGCCAGACGACACGTGTCGAGATAACTCCCGCAGAGGCAGGGACACATCCAAACAAGTTCTAGACATAAAGATGAATATCACAAATTCTAGCCTTGCATTGTTAGTGCAGTAAATTGAGAAATAAAAACAAGTAGAAACTTTAGTATGGTTTAGCAGTTCTTATAAAGCCCAAAACACCAAATTTTTTTCTAATGATTTCAGATGTCAAGTGGTAAAAATTTATTTTACAATGTTCTTGAATAAATAAGGACTGGGAAAAAATTGAGAGGGAAACATGTTTGTTTGGGTGGGTTGCTAAGCAACACCACACATGCCAGAGAGTCCTTTTGGCTTTCCTTTGGAAGGTGGAATCTGCAGGACCAATAGGGCCTTCTGCTTGTGTCTGCTTCATCTGTTCACATGGGAAAATAAAAGCAAAACAGGGAACAAACAGGCAAGTCTAGTAATACAGAAGCCAGAGGTGTGGAGAATACTAAGTATGAAATGAGACTGGACTGTTTTTAAAGTTGCCTTTTAAACGACTTGTCTGAGTATCCACCATGGCACTAAGACAAAGAGACCGGGTTTGTGTAGCATATTTCAGAAGAACTCACAACACAGATGAAATACAATCAAATAGCATCCAGCTATGTTATCTATCCCACACAGTATTTCAGGCTCTGTAGATTATTGAATCTTGGATATGGTATTAGGACTGTTGGGTGAATGAAAATATGAGTTTATGCATCTCATTTTTTTAACAAGGGAAAACCGCTTATGGGAAGTAGAATTTTAAGATGAGTATTAAAGGAAGGAATTCTGTAGAAGGGGAAGAGAAATACAGCTTCAAGCCCTACTTGAGGAAAAACAGGGCCCTCTGAAGGGGAAAAAAAAATGCCACGGTAAAAGCACAAAAAAGAACATTAGGAAGCCAGAAAGAATGACAAGGTATTTGAGCAGGAAACATATTGCATGGCTGGTGATGGGTTTATGAAAACTAAGATTGAAATTCTTGGAATGTAAGATGTAGGAGGCATCGCATTAAATATGATCCATGTTATGTTACGCAAATATTTCTCTGAATTTTTTTTTTAATCACACTACTTGTGAAGATTTGTAATTAAAATTTTGGGTAAGCACACATTTAATTCTGAATTATGTATGTGTAGGCACATTTTTGGTCAGTCCAATTCATTTGGAGACAATGGTATAGTCTTAAAAAGAATGATTCAGATTTTGTTTTAAATAATTGACACTATAAAAGAAGGTACATCATTAATTATAAAGACTATGCTCTTTAACATGCATCTCAGGCCTTCCATGATCTAGCCCTATCTTCCCCTCCCATGCCAGCCTGAATAGTCTCTCTCTTCTCTCCTCAAACCCTTCTTGTGTTGAAAGACTTTATACTGACTTGATACCATAGGGGCCAAGGGCAAGCCACCCCAAAAAGTGCACTTAAGCATATTGATTATTTTAAAGAAAAGTTACTTAAAAAGCTGGTGTAAGGATATTCAGAACCACCTCCATCCCCCTCCAGCAGGAAATCAATTTCCCATATGAAAGGTATCCTTCCTCTACTAAGGAGTAAAAAAATATCCTTATCATCAGAGATAGGAACTTGAAAGCTGAGAAAGCTGCAGAAAAAAAAAAAAAAAACCAACCCTGAGATCATAACCTGAGCCGAAATCAAGAGTCAGATGCTTAACCGACTGGGCCACCCAGGCGCCAGACGCTCCTCTGTCTTAATTATGACAAATATCTTCATCTATTACAATAACTTATGCGGCAGTTTTTGTCACAACTGGATTATGAGCTTCTTAAGGCCAGACGCTCCCTGTCTAGCACAGAGGATTCTACAACAAATACTTCTGGAGTACCTGCTATGTGCCGGGCACAACACTATGAAAGATTGCAATCAGTGCAACAGGCCAAAAGCCCAGCCCTTAAAGAGCTTGCATTCCCTGTGGAATTGTTAGGGAGACTGCATGAACCTAGTCAGTTGTAATCATTTTCAGTCATGCTGTTAGATCTTTGGCTAAGACTGGGGTTTCTTAATTCTTCCTGTAGAGCTGTTTTTAACCTTCAGATGCCACCTTTTCTCTTCAGAGGGGCTAGGGGCCTTGGACTAGCTGATGCCCACGTGAAACTATTATTAAGTCACTGTTCAAAATACTATTTTCAGTTTTGTGATATTTGTTTCCCCCGGGATGTTTTGATTTTCCACAGTTCAACATTTAGAACACAGTTGATTACTCCTCATTTTGCCCATTTCTTCTTTGTTTTATCATTTTCTGCAAGTCCTACTTTTTTTTTTTTTTTTTAGCAAGTCTATAGTCCAGAGATGTATGGAAGAGAATACGGAATGGAAAAACAATAATATCAAGGAATAATAGAATTAATTTGATTACTATTTATTAGGTTCAAGTTCTGTGCTTTTACTATTCAGAGTAAGTAACATTATTATTTTAACAGAATATACAAGATAAAACACTATTGGGACATAACTTCAGGGAGTTATCTCATTGGCAAGTCTTAAATAACAATAGATGGGAGACTATAATTTAGTATTATAGGGAAGGAAAACTGTTCCTGTACCCTTCAAGGTCTTCCACCTGAACTTAGAATTAAATTTACATAAGACAGATTAATAAGGGGAGAAAAAAAAAACGCCAAAGTTTTATCATGTGCACATGGAGGCCTAATAGTGAAATTGAGACCTAAACAAATGACCAAGGAAGGCAGTTTCTATTTTTTAGGCAAAGAGACAATACATTTGTGAGGAATTGACAGGATAAAGAAACCAGATGTTTGGGAGTTTAATTAAGAATTCTAAGTGGAATTTGGGCTCAGGTAGTAGATTAGGAAAAACACTCCCTGTCTTTAAGAAACTCAAAGTCAAGTAAAGGACACAGATAACTAAATAGATAAACTGTAGAACTGATAATAGGTAGCCATGATTGCCTAAATAAAATCAGCCTGTTTTGAGTACAGAGGGAACCAACAAAGGATGCTGTCCGGGTGGATGCACAAGATGGGAAACTGCTAGAAAAGTAGACTGGGAGCTGTTATGGGCTGAATTGTGTCCCCCTCAAAAATTCCTATGTTGAAGTCCTAATCTCCAACAACTCAGAACATGACTATATTTGGAGACAGAGGGTTTTTTTTTTTTTAAGGTAACTAAGTTAAAGTGACCTCATTAGAATAGGCCAGAATCCAAAGACTGGTGTCTTTATGAGAAGAGACTAGCACACAGACATATACAAAGGACCACCCTGTGGAGACACTAGAGGAAAGCCACCATCTGCAAGCCAAGAAAAGAGACCTCAGGAGAAACCAATCCCGCCAACACCTTTTTTTTTTCTTTAAGATTTTATTTATTCATTCATGAGAGACACGCAAAGAGAGAGGCAGAGACATAGGCAGAGGGAGAAGCAGGCTCTTCTCTGGGAGCCCTATGTGCCACTCGATCCCACGACCCTGGGATCACGACCTGAGCCAAAGGCAGATGCTCAACCACTGAGCCACCCAGGTGCCCCCTCCTGCCAACATCTTGATCTCTGACTTTCAACCTCTAGAATTAAGAAAAAATAAAGTTCTGTTGTTGAAGCCACCCAGCCTGTGGCCATTCCTTTATGGCAGCCCTAGCAAACAAAAACAAGGGCAGATGAAGAAAATTTACTAACTCTACCTAAGGAGATTAAATTTTATCTTTTGAGCTGTTGGAAGCCCCCAGAGGTATCTAAGCATCAGCGTGACAGGAACAGCTTGGGTCCTGAATACAATTTGGGCACGCCCGACCTTGAAGTGGAGAATGGAGACGGAATGGACAGGTTTGCAGTTATAACGAAGAATCAGAGGAAACGCACACTAAGGGTCCTGGGCTAACTCACTGACAAGAGGGATGAGAAACAGAGATCAGAGAGCTGTGTGGGGCAGAAGTAACAAGATTTAGGGGCATGAGGTGTAGGAGAAGAATATAGAGAGATGAGGAGAAGCATGGCTTGGGAAGTAAGGAGAACAGCCATGAGTCAGCTTTCAACTGGCTGCAGAGGAGGTGACGCAGGCTTCAAAGAGGAGGGGAGTGGATATTTAATTTGGGATGGGGGATCCCTGGCTGGCGCAGCGGTTTGGCGCCTGCCTTTGGCCCAGGGCGTGATCCTGGAGACCCGGGATCGAATCCCACGTCGGGCTCCGGTGCATGGAGCCTGCTTCTCCCTCTGCCTGTGTCTCTGCCTCTCTCTCTCTCTCTCTCTCTCTCACTGTGTGCCTATCATAAATAAAAAAATAAAAAAAAAAATTAATTTGGGATGGCTGAAGTCTGAGACAATCGCAGAACGTCGCATTGCACGGGCTCGGTAGAGAGGGAACCACGAAGGTCTGGCCCCGGGGCTGACGAGGGACTGTGACTGAGGCCAGAGGGCAGGGGATGGGCTCACGCTCAGGGCACCAGCGGGCCCCGGGTTCCGGGACGGAATCTGTGCACGGTGCACGGTGGGTGGAGAGAGGAGCCGACCAAAGGTCAAAGAGACCACCCCCCCCCCCACAAAAAAAAGCAGAAGAGGGGACTAGGGAGCCGCCAAAGGCCAAGGACATCAGCATTAATAGTGGGTTCCTGGTTCCGCCAGCGCCCACCGTCTCCCAAAGTGGGTTTGTGTCTCCCTGCACTCGGGCAAATCGAGGCCGAAGGGGCCTGCGGCTAGCGGAGCAGGCGGCGACCGCCCCGAACTGCAGCGAGCCCCCGGGGCCGGGCCCCCTCCCCCTCTCCCCTCCCCCCTCCCCCGAGTGGAGCGCGCGCCCCCGCCCCCGCCCCCGCCCCCCGCTCCGCTCCGCTCGGGACCGCGCCGTCCGCGGGGCGGCGTCCTCGCACCCGGCCGGGCGCGGGAGGCGGGGCTGCGGGAGGCCGGGGGCGGGGAGCAGGAGGAGAGAACATGGCCTCTGCGGCGGGCTGCGCCGGCCGGGGCGCGGGGCGGGGGCGCGCCGGGCGCCAGTGACCGCGATGCGCAGCTCGAGCCGCGTGCAGCCGCAGCAGCCGCAGCAGCCCGGGGACCCGAAGCGGCCGCCCGCAGCCCGAGCCGCGGGCCCCGGACGCCTGCTGGCGGGCGGCGCTGCCGGGGGCGCCGGCCTGGCCGCTGCGGGCGGCCTCCGCGGGCAGAGGGGCCTGGAGGTGGAGGTGGAGATGGAGATGGAGCGCCTCCGGCAGGCGGCCGCGCGGGACCCCCCGGCCGGGGCCTCGGCGTCGCCCTCTCCCCCGCTCTCGTCGTGCTCGCGCCAGGCGTGGAGCCGCGACAACCCCGGCTTCGAGGCCGAGGAGGAGGAGGAGGAGGAGGAGGTGGAGGGGGAGGAAGGAGGCATGGTGGTGGAGATGGACGTGGAGTGGCGCCCGGGCAGCCGCAGGTCGGCCGCCTCGTCGGCCGGGAGCTCCGGGGGCGGCCGCGCCCGGGGCCTGGGGGGCTTCCGCGGCTCGGGCCCCCCGAGCGGCAGGCGGCGCCGGCGAGAGGACCCGGGCCCGCCGAGCCCCAGCCCGGCCGGCGGCGGGGACCCGCGGCACCGCCACCTCCCCCTCGCCCTGGACGGGCAGCCGCCGCGAGTGGCCTGGGCCGAGCGGCTGGTTCGTGGGCTGCGAGGTAAGAGCGAAGCGGGGCTCGGGGCGCGGGGCGCGGGGCTCGGGGCTCGGGGCTGCGGGCGCCGCGGGAGCCACCGCGCTCCGGGCTTTCCGGGGCGCCACCTCGCGGCGCCCTGGTGCCCCCGCCCGCCCCGCGAGCGCGAACCCCACCTCCGCTGCTTGCGCCCCACTTCCGGGACCCGCGGAGGCCCTCCACCGCGCCCGGGTTCGTGCAAACGTAGGGGTACCCCTCCTCGGAAAGATGCGTCGGCGCATTTCTTTTTACCTGTGGATTTAAGTGTCAAGCCGTATTAGGACGCAAGGGTGCCTCCGAAGATCCTCTTCTTGTAGGGGAGAAAGGAAGGAAAATTCAGACACAACTGAAGGAGATTGCAGCTGTAGATTGGGGTCGTCCACTGGTCTGGAAGCCCCGTGGCCCCTCATTCCATTCTGGAAAGGGTAACTGTAGTGTCACCCAAGTTGTGGGGCGAGTGTCATGGAGCTGTCACTGATACTGTTTTGGTGATGTGTGTGGTTGTTGGAGGGAGAGCAGGCTGTTGAGAACACCACAGTAGAATAAAATAATGTCCATGGAAACAGTTAATTAGCCATTGCTAATCTAGGCATTTTCCTAAAATAGTTGCAAAGAAAAAGTTACATTGTTTAAAAAACTTGGTAGTGTGTTTTTTAAATAGCTACATTCGTGTTCTTTGAAATTCTAACAGCCCGCTGAAGTCACCAGATACCAGCTGTGTGTACATGTGTCAGAGTTCAGTGCACCCAACTTTCCAAAGGCAGGAAAGGAATTTTCAAATTTGCCAGTGCCTGTTTAGAGGACACAGATTTTCCAGGAGCAGAGAGGATCGTGTTTTTGCAACGTTTTGTCTGAGGCATCCTTGGGAAAGAGTTGCATTTGCTTAGGAGCATTAAAATTATTTTAATCTCCACTCTTAAGAGTTTCCATTCTCACTTCTCTTGAAAGCTTCCCCTCCCTACTCTTCCCTATCAGATTTGCAAATCTTGTACAAAGAACCCAGGTGATAAGTCAGGGAATAATAATAAGTCATGATCCTTTTAACTCCGTTTAAGCATTTGATAACACATGTAGCCTTGTTTGAATAAACTTAATAATAGAATATAATGAAATGAAATATATATCTTTATTATATGAGTGTATATACAAGTGTATTTCTTCAAAAATTTTTTTCAAAAAATTTACAGTATATATATATATATATATATAAGCTTGTAGTGAACTTTTAGTCAAACTTTTTCAGTGGTCTAAATTAGTAGGAGAAGAGGCTTGGGAACTTGTTAATTTTAGAAAATTTTAGAATGAATTTTATTTTATTAAATATACTAAAATTTTAAACATATCACTTATTAAACAAGTGACATTTGTTGAACGATTTAGCAGCTGCTATGTTCTTTTTTTTTAATTAGCTGCTACTATGAAATTAGCACTGTACCAGGTGTTTCCCCGACCCCACAAAAAAAAAAAAAAAAAAAAAGGGAGGAAGAAAGAAAAAAAAACTGAAATAGCACCTTCATGAACCTTTTCCTATGGACAGAAACCAAGAAAAGTAAAATCAGTAACCATGAATGAGTTGTGACTTTTCCCCCTTATGGGATACCGACGACAAAAATCTTGCATGCATTATATAAGTAGTACCCTAGAATCAAAACAGAAAGTAATTTGCAATTTCTAAAGGTAGGAGAGATTACTCAAGCTTGGAGTGAGTGGTCAGGAGCTTCCCTGGAGGTCTTATGCCTTCATGATTTTATGCAACTCACTGAGATTTCCTGGGCCTCAGTTCCTCATTTGTAGAATGGAGGGCTTGAACCTGATCTCCAAAGTCTTTTCTAGCTTCAGTACACTCGGTGTTCTTTAATGACATACATCCAAGTTGGATACAAAGAGTCATTTTTGCTGTTTATAGATCTATCTCCTTAGCAGGAGTAAAATGATAAAGTAGTGTTTGAGGCCTGGTTATAGGAAACACTGTCCAGCCGAGGAATTGAGAATATATTCCTAAGTATTAGGAAGCAGTTGCAAATTTTTAACAGGACCAGAAACATGCAGAAAGGGAGTATCAGAAGGCAGTGTGCTGTGCAGGGAAGAGAGGCAGGAAGACCATGTAGGAGGCAGCCAGTGAAGAAGTGGTGAAGGTCTGACCCAAGGAGGTGGAGGATGGCTGAAGGATTTAAAGACTGTCCCTAAACTTAATGATATCCCCTATAATCTTGTTTACTTTTTTCTTAGCAAACCCTTTTTAGTGCAAAAATAAAATTTGACATTTTACACGAGTTATCAATTTTCTAAATTTCTAGAATTGAGTGTGTTCTATGGATGTATCGACTTGGTAAAATCATTTCCTGAGATTGTTACTTTAAACATCTATGCTTGGGATTTTGGGGTTTTGTTTTCCTGGAGAAATCCTAAAGTACTGGCTGTATTGGTCAAGGTGGGCTAAGCTGTTGTAACAAATAGATACCTCCTCTCCCATTCACTATGTTGTATCATCACTCTCCATTTCCAGAACTGTTTCATCATTTCAAACTGTTTTATATACCCATTACCACTATTCATTCCCCTTCTCTTGGTAACTTCTGTTCCACTTTCTGTCTCTGTGAATTTTTCTAATATAGGTACATCATATTAGTGGAATCATGCAGTATTTATCCTTTAGTGTCTGGCTTATTTCGCTTAGTGAAATAAGTATTTTCAAGGTTTATCGATGTTGTAGCATATATACAAATTTCATTCCCTTTGATAAGTGGATAATATTCCATTGTATGTATACAACACATTTTGTTTATCTATTTTTCAATTGATGAACGAATGGGTTGCTTCCACCTTTTGACTATTGTGACTTTCCTTTCGTTTTTAATCCAAACCTCACTCCATCACTTCTTCCCTTTCTTTTGTTTATTTGCACTATAATTTTGAACAAACAAGATTTTGTATTTCCATAGCTGTGGGGATTTTTTTTGAGGGAGAGTTGCTACTGTGGGATATGTGGCAAGGTTATGCCAGTAACAGAATTTGTGCATCAACAAACATTTGCGAGAGTTTCCTTTGTGGTGCGTACTGGGGATACAGAGATGAATAATATGAGGTCCGAACTCTAAAGGAGCTCAGTTTAGTAGGGGAAACAGGTGTAAGTCAATAATTGCAGTGCAGGGTCCCAGGGATGGGAAGGGCCCAGAGAGGAAAGGACCAGCTCTACTCAGAGGAGGTTCAGAGGAAGTGAACATTGGGTTAGTATTTTGAAGGATGAGGGGGGAATTGAAGGAGAGAAAATAGCAGAAGACAGACCTAGCAAGCCTGTAGCTTATTGGTACTTTTTCCTCTACAAAGTTAGAGCTCGTGGGGACTTTAAGAAGGGGGCTGATCTGGTCATCTGTCAAACTGCAGATGATCCTATCAAGAATGTAGAGAAAGCGGAGGATCGTGCTTGGTGGTGGGAGAATAGGCCAGAAGAGGGCTAGCTTGGAGACAAAGGCTGCAGCGAAGGCATGGGAGCTGGGTTAGAAGGAAGCTGGATGGCAGACAGTCAAGCCATCAGAATTGTGGACCAGCTCCATGTAAGGGAAGGGCCTGTCCTAGGATGAAACCCATGTTTCTGGCTTGATACCATCAACCCAAACAGGGCAAGTAGGTTTCTAGACAAAGAAAATATCTCAGTGTAGGGCATGTGAGGATGAACTGTCTGTGGAATACGCAGGTGGAACTGGCTGTAGGCTATGGCATCTGCTTGTCTGTGCCTCAGGAGAGGACTGACGAAGAATTTAAGATCCAGGAGTCAATAACATAGAAGGTAGCAGCTGAATATTCTATATTAAATGGGCCAATAATAGTAAAAAGTCACTTCCCTTTATAAAGATGGCCCTGCAAATTCAAATAAATATTTGGAAGGATTGTGTTTGTCTTCCTAGACAAGACCCACATGTGTCAGAGCACCAAAAAAACAAAACAAAACAAAACAACAAAAAAAAAAACCACCCAGAATTCTTTCATTATATAAATGCAATGAGAATGTGGTTGGGCTATTCACAGGGAAATCAAAGTTCATATGGATTTGGGTGTTTATACTGTTCTGAAATTGAGACTAGCTAGATGTCAGAAGTAGGACTTTTTTCAGAGTTGTACCTGTTTCTGGAGCTATAGACAGACCTCCTCCAAGTACTCTATGTGCTTTTAATTCCCAGAGCAATCCCACAAAGAGGTACTCTTATCCCATTTTCAGCTGAGGAAATGGAGGCTCATGACGATAGACGAGGTCTCACAGTTCATATGTGACCAAGCCCTCTACACAATTGATTCCAGAATTCCACGTTGTACCTTGTCATGATCAATGAGTCATGGGGGTTTAGTGTACTTCAGATGGGACAGGGTTAGTGGGAGGCACATGAGCCACACTGAATCTTTTAACCATGGAACTGAATTATTCAAGATGAAATGATTACAGTAGCTGGAATTAGTTTCAAATTGGGAAGGAGTGGGTGAGGGTTTAGATAATCAAGTTTGGTATTGAGCTGATAATTGTTGAAGCTGAGTGAGAGGTACTTAGGGCTTCATTATATCATTCTGTCATTTTTTTTTATATATTACAAAATGAAAATAGTTGTGGAAGTATTCCTGGGAGAGGAGGGGAGTCAATAACTTATATTTGAGACATCTTTTGCGTTTTGGATTATCCATCTCAGAGTTTCTCTATATTCATATTCATAAGTACCACTGCCCAGGGGAATATACACTGTTTACATGAAATACTCCAACTTTGGGCTCTGGCATTGCCCAAACAACTTCTTTAACATGAGAGAAGTTGGATATTGTTTGGTGTCCCCTTCATATCATATTCTCCCTAACAGCTGGAGACACTTTTCTGTACTGAGTGTGAGTGCCTGAAATGCTGGGCATGTACCGCCTCCACTGAGGACAATTATGGGAAAAGACAACAATTGATTTTGAAGAATGATGCCATTTTGGGTGTCAGCTGTGACTTTAACCGTTCTTTTTTTTTTTTTTATCAGCTCTGCTAAATATAGTCACTTATAGGTCAGCAATTTTTTCTATTTGTAAAAGTAGCCATTTCTCAGCCATCAGAATGTAAAGAGGTCCCTGGGTCCTCAGACAGACCTTACATATACACCCAGTGGGGAAATTGGATGAAATTTTGAGGAAGTAGATAGACTAATTAGGAAAAAGTCAATGGAATGCATAAAGTATATTATATAAAAATAGTACTAAGGGGACTTTGTTTCTTTTTATTTGAAATGTTTCATTTGAGAGCTCAAATTGCCATAGACCATTGCACGTTTAGCTTCAATAAAATTTGACGGGAGTTTGGTTTTTCTATTTATAGGTCAAGCAGTACCATTTGTAAATATTAAGAACCATGACTACTCCTTGGTTCACGATTGTTTATAAACCATGGGAAAGAGTGAAATCACTGACCAAGTGAGGCAAGACAACAGTCTTTCCTGATGATAAAGAGACCAGTAATCTCTACTTACATGTATATTTGAGACCTGGTCTTCAAATGAAATATAACCAAAGAAATAGTGTGATTGCATCCAGGGCTACTGAGCCTAATATTTGGCTGCCTCTGTGTTATTCTGAGTGGTAATTTTCCATGTCATCTAAATTTATAATAATTTTTAAATATGATAGAGTTTCAGTGAACAAACATTCTGCTTGCTGCATTTCTTCTGAGTGAGTAATTCCCTGACAACTACCAGATCTTGGCAGAAGCAAACCTGGTCATAAGTCATGCTCTACTTTCCGTGTGCTGAAACCTATGATGCGTAACACAGTGTCTTTGAATTCAGATGCTGATTTTCCTAAAGGAAATTTGGGAGAGAAAAAGAAAAGGAAATGAAATACTCAAATTTAGGAGTAGTATTAACATATTATTATTATAAGACTTAAAAAATACATAAACACTGGTGATGGAGTCCTCTCTATGGAGTAAAAGCCTAGACCATTTTTTCCCTGTTCTCTGTGTGGCTTGATGGTGGCTTAAGTGGCTGGGTGATTTTCAAGGATCAAAGGGGTTAAAGTCTGTGGAATAAAAGTATGAGGCAGGATGCTGGGGCCAGGTTGGCTGCCATTCATACCCGACCTAATCTAAGTGAAAGGATTGCGAAGTTTGTCTTTTTTGGAACACATGAAGGCTCTTCCAAGTAACCAGCAATGTGATTTTACCGCAGTGTTCATTAATGGGGGTTTTGGATGGCCACCATGTCTGCGCTGAGCGAGTCCAGAACTGCAGTAACTGCCTCCAGCAAGCTCACGGAGGGTTATGTCATCCCTGCTCAGCCAGCCCAACACTTTTTCCATCTGCTGAAATATGGAACATGGTTGCTGATTTTTTTCTTTCTCCAAAGAGAGAGAGAAGTTGGATGATGGTTGCTTTTAATTTAAAGATCATATGTTAATTAGCATTTTTTAAATCTGCTAAGCTAAGCACTAAATGTCTTAAAGGAGAAGGATGGGTACAGAGTAGCAAGATTTCATGCCACCATGCTAGAAGTTTGATGGATGTCTCCATAGTAAAATGATGCTCCAACCAGGCTTTCTTTTAATCAGGGGTGATCCAAAAGGTATCATGTGCCATTAAGTTACATCATGTCCTAACTAGGTTTAGTAATAGGATAATTGCCAGGTTGTGTCCTCTCCCATACAGGAAGAGCGGATGTGTGCACAGTTATTTAATATGTTCTTCTAGGGTGTCCTCATTTCCTATTCTCTTTATAAATTTTTACTAAAACATTTTCTGATGAGATTGGGAGTTTGGACAATGATCAGATTGCTGCCTTACGTTATGCACCTCTGGAGGAACAGTAGAAGATGATGCATTCTTAAATAAAAGACATTCCTGCTAAAACAATTTCTTAGTTACATTCAGAGCATGCAAAAAAAATAAATAAAGGAGAATCCCCCTTAAAGGTTTATTTATCTTACTGTTACTTATTACTATTTATTTTATGTTTTTTCTTTGCCATTCATGAGATTTTTTAAAATAAAATATCATATTTTTCATTATTTTTTTAAAGGTCTCTGGGGAACGAGACTCATGGAAGAAAGCAACACCAGCCGAGAGAAGTATCTTAAAAGTGTTTTACGGGAAATGGCCACATACCTCCTTTTTCTCATAGTCTTGTGCATATGTAAGTACGACATTTCTTCCTACTCAAGGAGAGGTTTTAAAAATATTTGACCTGTCAAAACCATAATTGAAAGGAATTGTATGTGCATCAGAGGGGTTCATTCAGAAGCTTTCCATTTTCAGTTTTCGTTTAGAATCTGGTAAAGCTCTCTTCTCCCCTCTGGTAAACATTGATTAAAATTCAGCATTATCTGATTGATCAGTTCATTGTCAGTCATGACCATTTTCACTATGAGATGCATGTGGTAACCTGCCAGATAGCAAGAAACCAAGTAAAAGGACTTTTGTGTTAGATTTCCTGATAAATACACTCTCATCACTTTTACATCAATTAACGGAAAGTCTATGTAAGAATTATTTTCAGCAAAATGACTTTCCATGTTTAACAAATTCAGGAAATACAAATAATGTCAGCTAACATAACTTTTATGAAGATATATATATAAATATATTTTTAGTCCCAATCTTTTGGATCTGGATGTGTTTGTTTTATAGGTTCCTTTGTTCAATTCATAATGCCTTCCAAATCTTCAGTGATCACCGGCCTTCACTCTACAGGAAACTTACTGCAGACCCGTCTCTTTCTTCTTCCCCTCTTCTTTTAGGATGTCTGAGCATCCTCTGGGAGAGGAGGGGAGTCAAGCCTTAGACAAGACAAGTCTTAGGAGCCATTTGCTTCAAAGTCCAGAAAGTCACAGACAATGGATTTATCTTCTGAATCAAAGGGTGTTGGATGATGGGAGTTCTGTCGTGTTCTCTCCAAAGCCCTTTATGAGAACAGACAAGGAAGGAGCTTTATGACAACCAGGACCTCTTACCATACTCCTGGAAAGGACTTCATTCCTATAGTGTATACTTAGAAATGCTTAAAAATTACCACCAATCTTGAAAAGAATCCCCTTCTTTGTATATGGAGAGAATCAAAATTTAATCAATGATTTAATAAGGCCATTTTTATTACATTAAAATTGACCACCTTGAATTTAATTGACTAAGTGCAAAGAGCTTCCTTAAAAACATTTTTAGGGCAGCCTAGGTAGCTCAGCGGTTTAGCGCCGCCTTCAGCCCAGCGCAGTGATCCTGGAGACCCGGGATCGAGTACCATGTCGGGCTCCCTGCATGGAGCCTGCTTCTCCCTCTGCCTGTGTCTCTGCCTCTCTCTCTCTGTGTGTGACTATCATAAATTAAAAAAAAAAATTTTTTTTTAAATGTATTAGGGATCCCTGGGTGGCTCAGCGGTTTAGCGCCTGCCTCTGGCCCAGGATGTGATCTTGGAGTCCCGGGATCGGGTCCCTATATCGGGCTCCCTGCATGGAGCCTGCTTCTCCCTCTGCCTGTGTCTCTGCCTCTCTCTGTGTCTCTCATGAATAAATAAATAAAATCTCTTAAAAAAAAAAAAAGTATTAGATTTATAAAAACAATTAAAAAACACTCATGTAAGTTAAACATAAAGGATTGAGGAATCATTTAAGTATCAATATTTATAATTTTAAGAAATTGAATGTCAATTTATATACTATCCCCACAGAAAGTTTTTTATTAATACTAGTCAGCTCTTAATGAGCTTTAACAGGGAATGATTTCTTTTTGCATTTTCTGAGACTTTGCCAATCCAAGTGGGAACTTGAGAATAAAAGAAGGTTTTTAAGTTAGAATGTATGTATGTGTGAATAACATCCATTTTCTTGATTTTTTTTTGTTATTTGTTGAGGAAGGAATGTCATTACTTTTTATAACATTCTAAGATAGAAATCCTGAAAAAAGTAGTAAAGATCTATTCATTATATTAAAAGTTGTATAGCCAGAGATGTGATCTTTTTAATTGTTATGTTCTAAGCTGTTAGAGCTTTGAATACTGAAGTAGAATTTGTTCCCTGCATAGCCGCTTAAATATTAAACTACAGTGGCCTTAAATATTAACAGATTGATTAGAATCATTATTAAGTTTTTTTCAAGCATGACATAGACACATACATACATAAATATTTCTTATACAAAATATAAGTACCCCTATAGGGAAGTCTAGGTTTTCAGTGCCCCCCCCCCCCCAAATTACTTGAGCATCAGAATCACCAAGAAGAATTTTTAAAAATTACAGTTTGCCCAGATCTGCTAAATCAGAGCTTTCCAGATTTGGGCCGGGAAAGCGAGTTTTCAGATGTACTGACAAATTTGAGAACTAGGCCAGATAAATAAACTGAATAGCTGGAATTATCTAGGAAACATGCCTTGAGTCATATAATTAGTATTTTCTCATTTACTTTAGAATTTTTAAAGCTTTTTGTTCTTTTTCACACTAATCACTTTTATTTTCTTGTATCTGGAGCTACATATTTTACGTAGGTAAAGTTTTATTTTCAGAGTATTGTAGAATCTCTGGTTAAGAAGGGATCTTAGCAACCATATGATCAAATCTCCACTGAATGCTAAAACTCCCCCTGCAGCTTCCTTACCAAATGGTCAGTCCTCCTGTGTCTGATTGAGCAAGCGTTCCAAGTTAAGGGACTTCTTTGAAATAGTTCATTTCATTTTGCTCTGGCTATGTTAGAAAGTTCTTCCTTACATGAAGCCATGTCTATCCTAACTTCCTTTCTTAGTTCCTGCCTCCAGGCCCATCTATCCCAAGCACCTTTTCCATGTTCGTCTCCAATTTAGCCCATCAGAAGTTTGGTGACAGACATTTAGCCTCCCTTAAGTCTTCTCTAGGTTAAACCTTTCTGGTTCCTTTAACTGTTGGTCATGTAATTTGAGTACTCACATGACAGAAACTTCCTCCAGCACATGTTCTGTTTATCATGTCCCTTTGAAAGCAAAGTAGGAGCCTCATGAGCAAAGAGTAGAAGAGTGAGGCCATGGGTGTCCTCAGTCAGATACAAGTCTGTGGTTCATGCATCCTCCCATCACCTGATTTTTCACATAAATCATTCCTCAGTCTCTTCACAAAAAAACATAAATCACTGTGTCCCCCATCTAGCATTTGAACACTTTTTCCTGGAACACAGTTGAGGACTTCCCTTTCAGCTATGTTAAATTTCATCTCATTTATTCTGTCCATTGAAATTATTTTGGTTCTAGATTCATTCATGTATCAGCTATTCCTCTTGACTTCACTGAATCAACAGAATTGATATAACCCATGTCTTTATCCTGATTAATTAGCAAATCAAGAAAGATTGGTCTAAGAACATCATCTATTAGTCAAAGCTCTCTGAGTGGAGTTCACTGAATTATATTATCATCTAGCTCAGAATGTTCAAGAAATAGGATAATAAAGACTTTTTCAAATGCCTATCTGAATAACTCCACCATCTTCTACCATCAGCTGTGGACCAAATTAAAAATGAACTGAGGATAGGCAGACATGATTTGCTCCTACCAAAGCCTTACTGGCTCCTAGTGATTAAGCTCTTTCCCTTTGCTCAAAAACCATCTTTTTAATTACTGGTTTTTAAATCTTGCCAGCAGTATCAATATCAAATGACCAGAAATATCAAACATTACTGTGTGGGTAAATGAGATAATGTACTTAACCATATGCCTTGCATATCGGAAGCTCTCAATATGAAGTAGATGGGGTTCTGGAAGGCAGTTGACATACTAGGGAACATACAGATTTTTTTACATCAACAGATATCTGGGTTCAAATCCCAGCTCCACTACTTACATAATAGGTGAGCTTGAGCAAGTTATTTAATCTTTCTGAACCCTTGTTTTCTCATCTGTAAAATACTTATTTTGAAAGATTTTGTGAGGCACCTGGGTGGCTCAGTCAGTCAAACATCTGCCTTTGGCTCAGGTCATGATCTCAGGGTCCTGGGATTAAGCCCTCCGCATGGCAGCAGGCTCCCTGCTAAGCAGGGAGTCTACTTCTCCTTCTCCCTCTGTGGCCCCCTCCCCACAGTTTCTCTCTCTTTCTCAAATAAATAAATAAATAAATAAATAAATAAATAAAATATTTAAAAAAGAAAAGAAAGATTTTGTGAGGATTGGGAATAACACACCAAAAGATCCTAGGATACTATCCTGTCATAGAAAAAATAATAAGAACGAAATTCTTCCCAGAGATAGTTGACAATGGCTGAATTGTTTCATCAGCAGTTTCTAAGAACTATAGGTTCTAATTGGGGATTCATATGGAGCAGCTGAGTGCTCATCAAGAGCTATTTTCCATCTTACCAGTGTTAGTTCTAAGCCCCTATGTCTTTAAAAGCAGTCTACTTAACCCAGAGGAGAGAACTAGATAATCCCACTTTCTCTGTAATTTAGAATTTATTCTTACTTGAAATCTAAGGTTGCTATGAATTCCTCATCAAAATACTTACTTGAATATGGGTTACTGTTATAAGTAGTAACTATTTCTTTGTGTGACTTAGATGCTAAACTTAAAGGAGATAAATAGTAGTATTAAGGATCTTTGGAAAAGACCAAATAAGTCCAGTGAATCTATGATAAAAATACATTTGCTTCTTCTTTTTCTTCTGCTCTCTCTTAAAATTTCTCAAATTTCCTGTTTAAACATAATAATGGAAATCATAAAAGTTAGTTGAGTTAGCACCATAGAAACGTATTTCTATGTTAAAGAAATAGACAAAATTAAAAGGCAGAAAACAATTCTAAAGAATATTTCTAAGAAATATTACAAAGGATTAATAGTTTAATACATGTGTAACCCACAAAGCACTGAGAAAAATACCAAGGCCTCAGTAAATAGTACAGAGTAGAAAATATAACATATTTCACAAATAGAAAATGTAATCAATTAATGTGAGAAAGTCTTTAACTAGTATACAAAGAAGTAATGAAACTGGAGAAATGAACAACAGCATGATATACCCTAGGACAGGAAGAGCTCTTACAAGAGGAAATCTATGTGTCTCCATTTCTTTATCTCTGGAAGCAGGAGGCTTTGCTTTGTATTCTAAAAAAAAGAAGTAAATAGAATCAAATCAACAGGTTGAATACCTTAAACTTACACAGCATTACGTATCAGTTATTCCTCACTAAAAAAGAAATGAAGATTTTATTTTACTTCTAAAAATCTTGCGGAGATGATTGTCTAACCTAAAGATTGTTTTCCTAATTACAAGAGAATTCACGCAGTTTAATTGTTGATAAGTAGGTCAGGGAAGTGAAAGTCTGTGGGTTAATCATCAAATTGGTGGGAAGCTAATTCAGTTTCCGTTGACAAACATTCCAACAGCTTCCCACAGCAAACACGGTCGGTCTTAAGACCACAGGTTGCAAGTCCATGGAAAGTAACTGTTACAGACTGCCTATGGTCAGAAAGCTCCCTGTCCTTTTCAATTAACTGAACAAAACTACAATGATAAGAAATGTGTGTTCTTGCATAAATATTAATTTAAACGTGGTCTGTTCTCCCATGTGCAGAGCTTTCTCTTCTTTATGTCTTTATGATAACACATGTAAATATTATATATCTTTCTCTCCTGTTTTAAAAAAGATAAGGGCAGCCCAGTTGGCTCAGTGATTTAGCGCTGCCTTCAGCCCAGGGCATGACCCTGGAGACCCAGGATCGAGTCCCATGTCAGGCTCCTGCATGGAGCCTGCTTCTCCCTCTGCCTGTGTCTCTGCCTCTCTCTGTCTCTGTGTCTCTCATGAATAAATAAATAAAATCTTATTTAAAAAAATTAAAATAAAAATAAAGGACAAGGTAATAGCTAGCTCAGTATGGGCATTCACAATACCATTTATGTCACCAGACTTTAGCCCTTAGGTTTCCATCAAAATGTCACTTCAAATTTTAACCAAAATTTCCTTCAAATTTTAACCAAATCTAGATTAAAATATTTGGAAGTTTTAATCAGTTTAATTCATCTCTTGTGTATTCTCACTTCTACCTCTTGAAAAGCCTCAGCAGAGTTGCTTAGGGACCTCTTAATTGCCAAATTTTATGGGCTCCTTTCAGGCTTTTTCTGGCATTTGGTCCTATGGCAATGGCATTTGGCTTTCTAGAAGCTTCTCTTTGGCTTCCAGGAATCTTTCTCTTCCTGTGTTTCTCCTTGCTTTATTCACTTCCTTAGTTTTTTTTCTTAATGAAACATTTAGCCAGTCTATTCTCTGTGATTGTGTCTTTGGCTTTCTCTTCAGGTGATCTTTTCCAGAGCTTCAACTGGTACTTTGACTCCAGATTCCCCCTAGACCTGGCTCATGAACTACAAACCTTGTGCCAAATTCTACCAGGCCTCTCCACTGATATATCTCCCAGACATCTCATCTCTAACATTCCTAACCCTGGACTCATCATTCTCCCCATCCAAACTTACTTCACTCATGTTCTCTCTCTGGCTAATGTTAACATCACCCACACGATGCCTCTCTCCAAAGCTGGGCATCATTCTAGATGCTTTCCCTCATTCTTCTCATGGGATCATTCCACTTAATTCTTGCTCTTTAGTGCCTCTCAAATCTGCCTTCCTTCATACATCACTATTATCCCTATTTTAACCTTTATCATCTCTATCCTGGATTATTCATGTATTCATTCATTTAACTGTTCAGTAATTTAATTAAAAACAGATTGAGGCCCTGCCCTTAAATGTGGAAGTAATATGAAAGAAGACATTTGAGGAAGAGATTCCCCTACAGAGAAGGCCTCTCTGAGGCCTAAATCAAGAGTGAGAGCCAGTCAGATGAAGAAAGAACTGCACGAGTGAAGTTTCTGAGGCAGGAAAGAGCTCAGAACGTTCCAGAAGCTGAGTGAAGACAGTTGTTAGAGTACCATCAGATGAGGATGGAAAGAAAGGCAGTTAGAGGTTAGACCCTATAGGTTTGTTAGGCTTTGGTTAGCAGTTTATAGAGGGAAGCTACGGTTTTAAGGAAGGGAGTGACAAGATTTGTTTAAATTTTAAGAAGCTGACTCAATGCCATTAGACTGAAGATTGGTTGGGATCTAATACCTGGACTTTTTTTTTTTTTTTTTTTAAGATTTTGTTTATTTGACAGAGCACAAGCAGGGGGAGAGGCAGGCAGAGGGAAAGGAAGGAGCAGCTCCTCACTGAGCAGGGAGCCCCACGTGGGGCTTGATCCCAGGACCCTGAGATCATGAGCTAGGCTGAAGGCAGATGCTTAACTGACTGAGCCACCCAGATGCCCGAATACCTGGACTTTTAGTAGCACTCCCAGGCACTACTTCCAGACTGCTGTCTCTGAAACCAGATTAACCCAGGTCACTCTTCCATTTAACATGCTATAATCACCTCACTTTCAAGATAAAGTTTAAAATCCTGACATAATCAAGTGCACTTCATTATACCATCTTTGCCTCTTCCCATCTGCCACTCCCTGTGAACACCTGTTACTTAAACCATATCAAACCACTGTGAGTCTCAGAAAGCCCTTGGCGTAGGCTTTCTCCTCTTGGTCTATTCAGTTCTTCCTCAGCCCTCAAGATCAGCGCAAGAGGCAGATCCATCGAGAAACCTTTATCCACTACCCCTCTCCCTGAGCTGTGCTGGTGTCCCAGGCCTACCTCTATCACTGCACTCCTCACCCTAGATTGTCAGACTAGTTCGTTCAAGTCTCTTCAAATATCTGTTCTTATTTCATCTCTACCATGTTGCTATGAGGATGTGGTACAGCACAGAGCTAGCAAAGAATTTTGGTTTTCTGGTCAGGATGATGGCTTTGCTTTGTGGCAGATGGCCTTGGAATACTGGATTCTACTGTCTTTACATCTGATGTATTTATATTTGTGTGGCAGTTTTGATTTCCTCTTTGGTCCAAGAGTTATTAAGAGAAAACAGGTTTGTTTGTTTTTTTTCATTTTTAGATGGTGTGGCTTTATCTCTGTTTGCTTAATCCTTTTAAAATTAATTTTCTGAAAAAAATTAAATTAATTTTCTGCATTTGTGATTTTTAAAACATTGCTGTTTTGGTTTTCATGGGGGATTTTTTGTTATTTTCCATGTTTCTGTTTGTCTTGTTATATTGGAAAATTCCTTGCTTTTTATTATAAGGATTTGAAGTTTTTATAGTACAGTCTTCTTTATTTGTTTTTAGTCTTTGAGCCTTCATTTTCTTCAGCAATATTAAGGGTAAAATAGTATCCATTGCCTATTTTGAAATCAAGCATGTGTTTAAGACAGCTTTATTTATATTACATGCTGATTAGTTGGTGATGTGTGATATTTTTTATTCTGGCTTATTTTATGAAAAAGGGAACTTGGAAATGAAGACAGTGATTATATGGTAGAAGATATGTATACACATAGGACATATCTGTCCTTTACATTATATTTTTTAACATTCTCTTCCTTTCTGTTCCTCATTTAAGGTTATCTTTTTATACTGTAGTTTTTTTCTTCATGAGTCAGATCATTTAAAGAGTGAATGAATGCCACCTTCCAAGTGTGCTTTCTCCATCAAGAACTGAAAAGAAAATGATGTAACAGTCTTGTATTTCTATTGCATTTGACATTGTGCAAAATGTCTTCACATACATTTCTCCCATTGAACTATGCAAAAGCCCTAGATGTTATTATACCCACTTTCTTGTCAATGAAACTCAGCTCAGAGAAATTATTTGTCTGAGATCCCAAGACACTGAGACAGATATTCAAGATGAAGCAAAGCGGAAACCCAAACCCAAATCATTCTGCTTCCAAATCCCAGGGGTCTTAGCTACCCCCTACATGGACTCATGGTTTAGGTGATTGCTGGAGTGTACGGAGCTGTCACTCAAAGCTATCCCATGGAGTAGCCTAGGACCTGGCACAAGGAAGGGCTGAGTTACTATTTGCTGATTGAATGTGCTGGAGTAATCATCCCTTTAAAGCTAGGTGACATTATTTCTCTAGATGTCCAACAGATGGTGCTCAATAGCCAAGGGAAGGCATCACTTTCCTTTTACTGAAGCCATGAAATTTCATACAGGTCCTGATAATTTCAAAAGCACTTGATATTAAAAATATAGGAAAACAAAAGAGTTATAATTCTTAATCTGTGGCTAAAATATTTATGCACATATATAACTAGCATATTTATAAATCTTAGATCACTTGTCATAATTCTTTTTAAAACAAACCCACAGGTAAAAAAATTTGAGAATCCTTTATATTAATTAATCCAAAGCAAATTCTAATTTCAAGTTAATTGTTAATTTCAACTTAATAATTGCTTATTCAGTTTTGGGGATCCTTCACTACTCCTTTTGAGCATCATATCAGTTTTGTTCCCTCAAATGTCTCTGGATCCACTGAAAGCTTTCGTGGAGTTCATTGTACCTTGTCCACCCCTCAATGGGTGCTAGGTGAGCATTGCTATTCTCAGGGAAACTTAGTAGTTTCTCTTCTTGAGGACAGAGGTCATACCTTGCTTATCTTCATAAGCACTTTGTCTCATAAATGTGAATGGATTACAAGTCTAAACCCTTATCTCTGGCCCAGTATAGTTTTGAGAAGTGGCAGGTCCTATAACACTTGAGAGGAATGTTCTAGTTTGCAGGTCATGCGAGGACAGGTGAGGGAAATAAGGAGACCAGAAAATGTTCCTTCCCTTCCAGATAAAGCACATAAGCCTTGTGACTGTATATTTATTAATCCATTGACTGCTTGAGGTGGACTCTAAAACACACTTGTGTTTGAATCACTATTATCTACTTCTCTTTTTAAATCATCTTGATTTTCTATGCTGCTCAATGGGGAAGGAAACTATGTGAAGACGAGGTTCTACTAAATAGCACTTAATCCCCAAATCATTTAATACAAGGTTTTAAAATGCGTTTTATGAAGCCTGAAGATTATTACAGTCAGCTAAGTGTTTATCACCTGCTAAATGTTGAGAACTATGGTTAAAAGAAGTGTAAAACTTCTGTGGTCAAAAAAAGTATAAAGAGAAGCGTTTCCCCTTGAAGCTTTTCATCAGTTAGTTATAGGAATTATAGCATATTGCACATGCGGTCATCAGAGTCCAGTGTTAAGACAACCCTCATTAAAATGCTGAAAATTTTAATAGATGTGTTATAGCAAGCTGATGAAGGAGGAAGAACTATCATTATTGGACATTTAAGTTTTAGCCACTGTACTGGGTAATTTTTAGTTACTATTTTTATGTAAGCACCAGAAACTCTCATGGGATAGCTAATTATCCCTGTCCTACTGAAAAGGAAACTGAAGCTCAGAAGGTTAAGCAGCTCAGGGGCCTGGGTGCTCAGTCAGTTAAGCATCCAACTCCTGATTTCAGATCAGGTCTTGATCCTCAGGGTCACAAGTTCAAGACCCTACTTGAAAAGAAAAGAAAAAAGAAAGGAAAAGAAAAGAAGGTTTAAACAGCTTGCACAGGTCACACAGTAAGGAGTAAGCCAAGATGCAACATCTGATCTCCTTGTGACCTACTAAGCCTATAAATTATCTTCCCTAACTGCTGCTAGGACCATTTAGAATGGCTGATGTAATTGGCAGATCTTCATGGAAGGGGTGTGGCTTGATGTCAAGTAAAGGTGCTTGATCTTAACTTGATGCTCTGTAGTAAGCCAGCTTTGTTTCACATAAACGAATATTATTTCTTTTATAGGCCCGAGGGCTAGGGAGAGATCCTAGAAGAATGATAAAGGCAAAGAAGGCAAGGGACACAGCAGAATGTTTGTGACTACCTGCCCACCCACTGAGAGTGTGGGAGTGAGTATGTGTGCAAATGCCACTTCAGGGTTCATGTGGCTTCTTCTATGTTCCAGTGACCTATGGGATGATGAGCTCCAGTGTGTACTACTATACCCGGATAATGTCACAACTCTTCCTAGACACCCCAGTGTCCAAAACAGAGAAAACAAACTTTAAAACTCTTTCTTCAATGGAAGACTTCTGGAAGGTATTTGCAAATGACTTTCAAAGTACCTCTATATCACTGAAAATTGTTCATTTGGTTTCATAAATTCACGTCAGCAGTATCTATAGGACCAACTATGTGCTTCACACTGTGAGAGATGTAGGTTATGATGGGCTGTTAGAAATTATGGTTCTATTGAGAACCTTGTGTGTCCCTTGCCCCATGCTGAGTGTTACATACCTCACTTTTTTTAATCCCATAGTAACCATACAAGGTAAGTGCTAATATTATGCCCTGGTGGTAGATGAGGAGATAAAGATTCAGCATGCTTACAGATGGTTAGGGAGTAAGAAAAATTGACTTGTTTCTAACCTGACTGGCCTTTTCTCAGCCTAGCCTATAATTCAGTCATCCATGATTCAGATAATATCTGTTGAGTATCTCCTAGGATATATAGCCCATAAGGGCAAAATTTGGTTGTTTTGTCTTGCTTTGTTTTTTGTCTTTTGTCTCTTTGTTGATGATGGCATGTACCCCAGAACAGCACCTGATCAAGGCAGGCACATTCTTTCAGAGATCTCTAATGTGAAATTCAACCCAACCCCTTCCCAAATCATCACACAATCCAACACAGTAACCGAGGATAAACTATGAGTGATACCAAAGGAGAAATGTTAAACTGATCTGGGAGGTACGGTGCTCAGAACCTAAGAAAAACAGAAGAGCAATTAGAGAGGAAAGAATTGTTTCTTCCTGCAGAGATGCTTTCTAAAACTCTTCCTAAGCCCTGGGATCAGAGCTGGTGGTTGTAAAGATAGAGGAAACTGGACCATATGAACCCATTAATACTGATGCCTCAAAATACTTGGCATCCAAAATCACATTAGTAAAATGTGAATCTCTCCCCTCTGTTCAAGCAAATCAATCCATGTCTACTGATTGTCTGTTAAGGATAAGACACTGAGAAACAGCTACTTCTTCCCCATAGGCAAACTAATGAGAGACTTCTCACATGGACACAATTCCATGGTAATGAATGCCTGGCTCTAAAAGCAGGGGCCGGGGCAGTTAAGAGAGTTCACCATATGACAAAATAATCCAGACACTTAAAAGATCCACCAGATGGCAGACTGGTATTCAAAACTGTAGCTTTTCCTCTCCAAACAAGTTTGGAACCATGATTATGTTATGTGACATGTTGTTTTACTAAGAGAAAGTAAAATTGATCATGGTTGTGCATTTATGTAAACCACACCCCCTACCTTTAGTCCTAGAGCAAAAATCAGAGTTGCCATTTTTTAAACACCCACTGGGTACCAGGGCAGCAGCCACGCAGAGAATGGATAAAATAATGCAGGGACCTTGGCTCAAAGTTGGAGCCTCATAGCCAGCAAGCAATGGAGCAAGATCCAACCCCAGTCTTTCTGACAGCAAAACCTACCCTTGTCACTCTACCATGTTTACAGAGTTGCCAAACTGTTGGTCTTGCAAACATTCCAGGAAAGAGCAAAGAAACCACTAGGCTTGGAGCTTTTCAGAAAACTTTTCCAAAATCTTTCCCTTTTTTTCAGTTCACAGAAGGTGCCTTATTGGATGGGCTGTACTGGAAGACACAGCCCGGCAACAGGACCGAAGCTGACAACCGAAGTTTTATCTACTATGAGAACCTCCTGTTAGGCGTACCACGTATCCGGCAACTCAAAGTCAGAAATGGATCCTGTTCTATCCCCCAGGACTTAAGAGATGAGATTAAAGAGTGCTATGATGTCTACTCTGTCAGTAGTGAAGACAGGGCTCCTTTTGGTCTAAGAAACGGAACTGCGTAAGTGTGCCCTGTGGCCATGTGCCCTGGCTTCTCATTCATTCATTCATTCATTCACTCATCCTCTAACCTCTTAACCAAGGAGAAGATGCTTTAAGTGAGTCTTCAGTGCTTATAGTTAAGACCATGGCCAAAGTGACCTTTGGTTTCTCAGATTTTCTCTACTCTTTACTGCCTTCAGCTTCTGCATACATATTTTTCAAAAAACTAAATTGTTGACTATATATGGCCAATAAGAAAATAGCTACAGGGCCTCTGGAGATTTCTTTGAAGATTCCTGGATCCTGTTTTCCTAGATCCAGTGACATCGTTCACTAGGTTGTTATCGGGAACTATTCCGGGACAGAAATTTTCATTTTACTAGCGTTTACAAATACATTTTTGTTCAGAGTACAGGTATTTAAAGTGCTTGTGAGCCAGTTTTATGTCTGGTTTAAAACCTGGCCTGGCCTCTCAAATGTGTGTTTATGATTTTGAGTATGTATTGTCCATTGTGCAGATTTGCGGGGATTTTGGTGTCCTTTTGTAACCATACTTAAAACATCTTGTATATTGAGGGAAGCTAGTCATTACTTTTAGAAATACTGTAGCTATTATGAAGAAATAAGAGTGGGCAGCCCAGGTGGCTCAGCGGTTTAGCGCTGCCTTCAGCCCAGGGTGTGATCCCGGAGACCCGGGATCGAGTCCCACGTCAGGCTTCCTACATGGGGCCTGCTTTTCCCTCTG
The DNA here is from genome assembly GCF_053574225.1 of Canis aureus. Lineage (NCBI taxonomy): Eukaryota > Metazoa > Chordata > Mammalia > Carnivora > Canidae > Canis > Canis aureus. The sequence continues at coordinate 11,686,508 of NC_135643.1, forward strand.
CCTATGTCTCTGCCTCTCTCTCTCCCTGTGTCTCTCGTGAATAAATAAATAAAATCTTTTTAAAAAAAGAGAGAGAAATAAGAAGACAGCTCTCAAGCTGTCCCAAGGTGGGCCTCTTAGGGTCACTGGCCCTGGATGAGTCACTATGGTTAGACTTGTCTTCTTAACTTAACTAAGCTAATTCTGTCCGTTCATCTGGATCCCTTTCTTGAACTGAGACTCCCAGAATCCAGATTTGTTAATATACAGTAGGGGCAACAGCCTTCCCATCAGATTTTTTATCTACCATCCAGTGCATACCTTAATTAGGAGCAGGGCCTGTAAGGAACACACTAAGTAAAGGTCAGAAGATTTATCATAATGGATTGAATCATCCTAAAAGACAGTTTATCCAGGTTTGGTAATGATTTTGTTCTACTCCTTTTTCTGGTTCCTGCAAAGTATAAACATGCCCCTAAGCTATGGTACCTGGTCCAGTATTTTACTCTATCATATCATTAATGAGAGAAGTGGATAAACCACTACCAGATGCTAAATTAAGAAGTGATTTCAGGGGCAGCCCCTGTGGCACAGTGGTTTAGCGGCTCCTGCAGCCTGGGGTATGATCCTGGAGACCTGGGATTGAGTCCCACATCGGGCTCCCTGCATGGAGCCTGCTTCTCCCTCTGCCTGTGTCTCTGCCCCTCTCTTTCTGTCTCTATAAATAAATAAAATCTTTAAAAAAAAAAAAAGAAAGAAGTGATTTCATTCATGCATTATCTCATCTGCTTTCGCAAAACAACCTGAAATACATGTCATCTCCATTTTGTCGATGACTGAGGCTCACTTACCCAAAGCATCACAGCTTGTAAATGGAACCAAGCTGGGATTTAACCAGCCTGACTCCACAACCCATGTTTCTTCCACTAAACCACATTGCTTCATCCATATTAATTATGCTGGTGGGGGGGAGGGGGGCTCCTTCAGCTCCTCATCAATATTCAAGCTTCTGGAGAATGGGGACTGTATTTTGTTTACTGCTGTATTCTCAAAGCCTTGACCACTGCCTGGCATCTAAAGCTGCTCAGTAAATACCCACTAGGGGCAAGAATGAATGGGTGATTTCTATGACAAATAGACTACCATGTATCCAAACCATCCCTTGATTCTGCTCTATTCTCATGCTGCTCCCATTTTTCCCTTCCTTGAATTCCACAAACTTCTGGAAAGAATAGTCTTCACTGGCTACCTCTATCCCCTACCATTGATTCATTCCTTAAAGCTGAAAACCTATGCTTTTGACATCTCTCTTGGAAGCCACGACTGGATTTGTTGAGTTTGCCAACCCACAGACCAATTCTTGATCTTCATCCTGTTTAACCTCTGTAGAGCTCGGCAGTGTTGATTGCTTATTCTTTCGACTTCTGAGAGTGATGCTAAACTTTGGGTTCCCTTCATTCTGTAATCTTCCTCTTAACCCTCATATTCCTAGGTCGTCCTATATTCAGATCTCTAGCTTTTCTTTCTTTACATTCTTTCCCTGGTATTCAAGTGGCTTCATCTCTCATCTCTATTTGATAATTTATCATTTCTTCAACAAATATACTGAGTGTTAACATGTGCCAGGCATTTTCTCAGTGAGGTCTCCTTCTTCTAGAAACACCCTTGGTGCTGGCTAGGGTAATAAAGCAGCAGGAAACAGAACAGAAACAAATCCCCTGTCTTCACAGAGCTTATATTCTAGTGATAGGAAACAAAAACCAAATCTGTATTCTACCTATGTCCTACTAGTTCCTATAATTCAGTCCGCCCAAACTGAATTCATCACTTTCTAATTGAATTTGTTCTCCTTTGCATTATCCAACAAGAGTCTTCTAGTCATTTTTCAGATGTCCCTTCTCCCTTGCCCCTACTTCTAAATCAGAGGCAAAGTTCTCTGACAGTCACTGCAGTGTCCTCTGTCCATCCTTCCTGTCTGTCATCTTGTCTTCCTATCATTGCTCTGGTCCAGGCCTCATCACCTCTGGATTATTGCAGGCACTGCTAACTGAGCTGTGTCCTGGCTCCCAGGACTACTCCCAGGTTCAGGGATATGCTAGAAGGATTCCTAGGATTCATCATCTAGTTATGTTTGTGGCTAAGGTTCAATGCAATGAAAGGATAAAAGTAAAAGCAGCAGAGGGTGCAGGCACATGGGCCAAGTTGGGAGGAAACAAAGTGTAGGCTTCCAAAAGTCCTCTCCCAGTGGGGTCACACAGGAAGTGTTGAATCCCTCCAGTAACAGGCTATAGCAACATGAATGAAATGTTGCCTGTCAGAGAGGTGCATTATTGACTCAGTGCCCAAGGTATTTACTGGCTGCTGGTCACATAGGCAGCCACTGCCTGGCAGGTACCAAAATCCCAGAGTCCCAGAAGGAAAGCAGTCGTTGGGCCTGAGCCTCTGTGTTTGTATAGACAGCCTAGGTACAGCCACTTTTCCCAGTCAGACAAAGTTGGACGTTTTTTAAGATTTGATTTATTTATTTGAGAGAGATAGTATGACAAAGGGATGAGGAGGAGAGGGAAAAACAGCCAGTGAGACAGGTTTATATCAGTGTAGGGAGCTGTTCATCAGTCAAGTTGCCCAAGACCCAGCCCTGCAAACAGGCCTTACTAAGGAAAGGCCTTCCCAGACCTGCTGTGGTCACTTTTTTCTCTGTTCTCACCACTCCAGTCTTTTCCAGCAACCTGTTTTATGCCTCTCAGAAACCTTCCCTCAGTGAGTCCATCACACTTGCTCTTCACAGTCTGATCACAGTCTACCTCTCAGCCTTCTCTCTTCATCATTTGCAAGCTGAACTCAGCTACTAGCTGGGTGCCTTGTCCTTCTCTAGCCCTGCCTGACTCACGCTTGAAAATGCCCTTCCACTTGTGCCTCCTGAACCCAGTTTACCTTTCACAGCCCAGGTCCACCATGGCTTCTTCCAGAAGCTTTTGTTTCATTACTTTTCTCTCCCTACTTTTTTTTTTTTTTTTTTTTAATGATAGTCACACAGAGAGAAAGAGAGAGGCAGAGACACAGGCAGAGGGAGAAGCAGGCTCCATGCACCGGGAGCCCAACGTGGGATTCGATCCCGGGTCTCCAGGATCGCGCCCTGGGCCAAAGGCAGGCGCCAAACCACTGCGCCACCCAGGAATCCCTTTTCTCTCCCTACTTACTGTAAATTTGAGAGGCAAAGGAACTTGGTTCCTCTTTATATTGCCAAAGAAACATCTGGTGCCTTAGAGAACCTCTGTCAATATTTATGGATTAAGTTCCCAAATGCCCTGGAGTGCCCCGGTGGCTCAGTTGGTTAAATGTCAGACTCTTGATTTGGGCTCAGGTCATGATCTCAGGCTCCCAAGATCAAGCCCCACATTGGGATCTGCACTGGGCATGGAGTCTGCTTCAGATTCTTTCTCTGCCGCCACTCTCTCCCTCCCTTATATAAATATGTAAATACATAAATAAATAAATTCCCAAATGCCATGTAGAGTCTTGTTTTAGTTCAGTTGCTGACTGTGGTCAGCACAGTGGAACTTGTACTTCTTGGCTGCAATTTTCTCTGAGGGCCTAGATTCATCTAGCCCCTCAGTATAGTTACCCAGGGAAGGCAACCATATAAACTAAGGGCTAATAGCACAGATTCTAGAGACAGGCAGTCCTGGTGTAGGTTTCTAACAATATTCTCAAGAGCTTGGAGACTGAGTTGACCTCACTAAAGCTTCAGGGCCCTCATCCCTAAAAGGGGGTTATAAGTGTGTGAGAATTCAATAAGGAAACACGAAGCCCCATACCAAGCATATTACCCAGCTTGATAAGATTTATATTTATTTATTACCTACTCTGTCTTACCAGGAACCACTTCACCTGTCTTTGTAATTGCCACAAGTGTTCCACTGATTTTATCTGTTTGTTTTGTTTTCACGTTTTAAATTAGTTGGATCTACACAAGTGAAAAAGACTTGAATGGGAGCAGCCACTGGGGAATGATTGCAACCTATAGTGGAGCTGGCTATTACCTGGATTTGTCAAGAACAAGAGAGGAAACAGCTGCTCAGGTTGCTAGCCTCAAGAAAAATGTCTGGCTGGACCGAGGAACCAGGGCAACTTTTATTGACTTTTCAGTATACAACGCCAACATTAACCTTTTCTGTGTGATCAGGTGTGTACCAAGGGCCCTGATCCCTCCCACTTTTCTGTAGTTGTATGTACATCCTAGTCTTGAGATAGACGAAGAAACCATTGCCTGCACTTGGCTGAGAGTGCCGAGGATCAGAGCCGATAGCAAAGGAAGGGTGAAAACCAAAGGCTTAGTGGGATAAATATATTTGGTGGAAGGGAGTTAGGATCCTAGAATATTACAAGTTGGGAAGGACCTTAAGTCTGATCCAAGTTTATCCCAAAGCTGCAACCCTCCCAGAAAAAGCACTGTGTTTGCTAACATCTATTCTTACTCATTTTAAGGATGATCAGTGCTATATACTATGGCCATCAAATCTTGACCCATTACCCTGAGTTTCCCACTCTCAGATGAGGTCCATGCTATTTAAGAACATAAGCCCAGCAGTCATGAGCTATGCCTGGGGTCAATAGGCTACCTACATACTTATTGACACTCAAGATTCACCAATGACACAAAGTTCCTTCCATGATCCTGTGATGTTGCCATAATGATCACTCAGGTTAGCAGTGAAGAACCTGACACAAATCCTACAGGCTTGTCTGGGGCCTTCTGTTCATTCATTCATTCATTTATTCAGCAAACATTTATTGGACACTTAATATGTGCCAGGCACTGTTCTTGGCTCTTGGGACACATCAGTGAACAAAATAAAGATCCCTGCTCTTATAGAGCTTGCATTCAACCAGGAAGAGATAGATAATAGACAATAAACAATGAACAAAAGAGACAAATTAATTAAATAGTATATTAGAAGGTAATATGTACTTTAAAAAAGAAAAAGTAGAAGGCATAGGTGACCCAGGGTTCACCTAATCCTCCCGGTGAACATGTCAGCAACACCCAAGACATCTCTGACCTGAATTACTTGCACATAATCTTACCTACCAAATAAGAAGGATAAATCTCATAATATCCTTATTTTGAGATCATTTTTATGGCTAAATGCAAGTCAGCTTTACATGGCCAGTTGGATTTTTTCCAGACCACGTTTTGACAATTTTTGAAGAAAATAATATCACATTAAGCCAAATCATAGTTATTATTAGAAATAAATAAAAATTGATTACAATTATTATTGAACTTTTTAAATGATTTTAGTGCAGACAGAAGGAGGATAAAAACAGGCACTCAGTATTTAAAGAAATATCTATTTATAGAAGGTCTTGAATATGTCTTTCACTTCCTCCCCATACTTCATAAGTGAATATTGTCAAGGCAATTATTTCATTTCTCTATGCTGCTGTCTGTTTTGGAGGGGTTACAGATGCAGGGCCAGAATAGGACAGAGAGGAGCTGGCATACAGAGGCTACTTTCTGCCCTTCCAAGTTCACACTGAAGCTGTCAGGAGGATCTTCATTTCAGTATTGCTTTCCTGGGTTTTTAGTTCTTAGCCCTACTCTCTAACACATCAAATAGGAAAAAAAAAACCAAGAAAACAAAAAGCAGACGATCGACAGTGAACAGGAAGGAAAAATTTTCATCCATCTTTGACCAATTCTAATTTGCCATAGTCTCTGCCTGGACCTGATTATGGCTCATGGTTGAGTCCTAGGTATTCAGGCTCTAGGTGTGGCTACCCATCCTGTAATGGGAGAGTTATACCTAAGACTTGACTGAAGGTCTTTTGAAGTTAAGGAACTAGGTATTCTATTTCTAGCTTGATAGGGAAACTATACCATTAAGCAAATCACTTAGCGTGACACCTACAAAATAGAAACTTGGCAAGAAACATTCTCACTTTGATAATGCTAAAACACTAAAGATCAGTGCCATCATATGAATGTAAAAAAATGTATGTTGCTGTTTTAGACTATCAGCTATTTACCGAGTACCTATTAACTACAAGGCTCTGGAAAGAGTAGCAAGAATAGCCCCTAGGGCAAATTATTCAATGCTAGTTAGGTGTTACGTAATGAATGAATGAGAAACCCAGTTTATATATATATCCACACACACACATACATATACATAAATACACAAATAGACACACACATCCTACCTCTCAACAGGCCATACATGTTTGACTGCATGAGTCCTATTTCTTATGTTCTTCATTACCTAGTTGAGTTACTTGCATTTAAAAGAAGTCCTGGAAAGGCTTACTTATTGATTAATTCCTTCATTAAGAAAAATAAACAAACTAAAGAGCATTTTGAATAGTATAAATACTGGAAAAGTAAAGGGGAGATTGAGGAGGAATCATCTCTTTAGGAGATTTGGGAAGCCCCGTTCCTTTTGGGGCACAGTATCATTGTCGTACGCAGTTACTAGCTGTGATAAAAAATATTCTGTCGCTGTTTAGGGTGACTTGTGATTGCAGTTTTAGTACTTTTAAGTACAGGGACAGAATAGATGGATGTCCTTTCCTGGCTGCATCCGTGTGTTGTTATTGCTATTGTTTTAATTGTTCTTATTGCAATGCAGGTTATTGGTTGAATTCCCAGCAACAGGCGGTGTGATTCCATCTTGGCAATTTCAGCCTGTAAAGCTGATTCGATATGTCACGACTTTTGATTTCTTCCTGGCAGCCTGTGAGATTATCTTTTGTTTTTTTATTCTTTACTATGTGGTGGAAGAGATATTGGAAATTCGTATTCACAAGCTACACTATTTCAGGAGTTTCTGGAATTGTCTGGATGTTGTGATCATTGTGGTAGGTTTGAGAACAACACCAAATTCCCTACTCTATTATAAAAATATGTTAATTAGAGTCCTTGATCTTTCTCCGCAGTATTGTGGATCCTGATATTCCGAAGGAGAATCTAAAAGGTCTTCTCTGTTGTATCAACTTCAGCACTACTATTTTCTCATTTTGCATGAGTAACCCTACTGAATATAGAAGTTGAGAGGTATTTACTTTAAGCTGTCAATTAGCCACACCCAAAACAAGAATAACTTAGTGGAGCACCTGGCTGGCTCAGTTGGAAGTGCATGTGACTCTTGATCTCAGGGTCATGAGTTTGAGCCCCACATTGGCTATAGAGATTACTTTAAAATAAATTTAAAAATATGGGCAACCCTGGTGGCCCAGCGGTTTAGCGCCGCCTTCAGCTTGGGGTGTGATCCTGGAGACCCGGGATGGAGTCCCACATGGGACTCCCTGCATAGTGTCTGCTTCTCCCTCTGCCTGTGTCTCTGCCTCTCTCTCTCTCTTTCTCTCTCTGTTTCTGTCTCTCATGAATAAATAAATAAAATCTTTTAAATAAATAAATAAATAAATAAAATTTAAAAATAAACTTTTTTTTAAAATGAGAGAGATGTGTATGTGCTGATTACAGCAAGAGTTCCAAGACATACAAAAAAGAAAGAAGTAACTTAGCAGTTCATATTTGGCTTTGGCATGCCATTTGAGATATGAGGGAGTAAACAATGTTTTGTTTATTCTTTTTTTGTTAATGATATTTTTCTTCAACTACTAGCAAAATTTAATGTGTATTTTTCTGCACATGTGTAAAGTTACAGCAAAAAGAAACATCTTGAAAATATTTCGGGTGGCAGAGAAAACCTCCCAGCAGTTTAAAATTTCCTGCAAATAGCTCAGTGTACAAAATATAAGCGAGAGACCATCAAGGTCTCTTTTTCTGTATCACATGTAAGAAATCAGAAGGCAGTGAGGACAGAGTAGAGACTGTGACACCTTGTAGATCCCCTGACTGCTTTTGACTTTATTATAACTTACACTTGTTCAACATGGTTTCCCTTCCACATCATCTTAATCACTTCCTTCCAGGGACCTCAGTGGAGAAAAGCATTTTTGCAGACTTTTTTCTCCATTTAGCAAGAACACATAATCTTTTACTGAGACCTGTTAAAGATTGAGGCACATAAGGACATGCTTAATTGTTACATGCCTAAAAGTCAAACCTTTCCACTGTCTGCAGACAGAGATGCCCCCTGAAATCTCAGTAAGTGATATATTACCCTATCAGGGTTCTCTCTTCTGTTACCCTACTTCTTTGCCATTATTTTCTCCCTGCCCCCAAACCAAAAATTCATGGGCTTTGTGAAGCATTTACATCAAGTCATTATCAGATCATCAACTAGATTTAGTTGGCAAAATATAGAAAATATGTTCTGAAATGTGTTATCTAATATGCTTTAAATATGGAAAATGTTATTCATATGTGAGTAAAAGAATGCTTAAAAGAGCTATATAGATCTATATTTAATATAATAACATTAACAGGAGCAATAATAATAATAATCACTAACACTTTAGAAATTATGTATGTCAGACACAGTTCGGAGTGTCTATCTGGAAGTACATTCCATTCTCACACCAACCGTCTTAGTGACCCTGTTGTTGCCTCTCCAGCTGCATGCATGTGTACTTCAAAAAGAGCTTTACTTAAAATAAAAATTCCTGTAGATTACAGGGTGGAACCCATTCGACCCTGATGCATTTAGAAATGCATCCCTTCTCTCATGATGGCTGTGTAACATCACACAATTCCTGTAGGTAAACTCTTGATCCCCAAATTCTCAATATAGTAATAGTAACAGTAACAAAGGAATTTCACCATTTAAGGAGGCAGGAAAGGCAATGGTACTAGAAGTAATTTTTCAAAATATCTATACCGTAGGATGGAAGAGTGTGGTCCATATACACTGAAAATCATTCTAAAAAACAACTATCATTTGGAACTCTAAGGTTGCAAACCCTACCTTTTTAGTTTATATGGAGATATATTTATAGTTAGGTCATTGAGAATAATGGTAAAAAGATGAGTGTGATATTATGCTAATTAATGGCAGATTTGTTTGGGTTTTAACCAGGTACCTTCAATATCATCAAAAGAATAGTCAGTGGTAATCAACCTCTTCAATTATGTACACCTATCAGTGAAAACTTTAACAACACCCCTAATGTATTCCATTTTTTAATAAACTTTGCACATGTGGTAGGTACATTTGTAAAAACACGACATTGATTTGAAAGATTGGGTTAAAAAAGTACAAATAGAATTCTAATACTTTCTTTTCACTTGGATAGAAGTTTTCATATTTTATTTCCATACCCCAGGGAATGGCCTTGTACCCACTTCAGAGAAAATAACTGTTGTATCATGGAAATTGAGAATAGTTTCTTTGGCTCAGCAGCCACAACATTTTGCAAGTATTTCTTTGAAAACTTGCTTCACTGTGCTTATTGTTCTTACATTTTTTAACTCTTAGTACAGCCAAGACTACAATTTAGACAGTGTGCTTTTGTAAAGAATAAGGAAGGGCTACTGGAATCCTACTTCTCCCTTGAAACCTTCTCTGACCCAGCAGAAATAAGGGCACACCTTCTACTCACCCTCCAAAACAAGCCCTATGTTCCACTGGACCTTTAACCCCATGAAAAAAAAAAGTAAACATTTTTATCTGGCCCAAATGTGCTAAAGCACACCTGAAACTTGAAAAGTTTCTATAGTTTTATATATATATATATATAATCTTAGAATCACTTTGAAATTATTTTCCCTGTTTTCCTTTTGTTTCTCTAACAAAGACTCTGAAATCTGTGGGCTTACATTAGTCAACCATTTGACCTAAATAACTGTCTTTAAAAACCAGCAGAATTACTGGAAAAAAGACGACTATTAAGTCTAAATTCAAATAATTTTGTTGCTTGGTAGGTTTCAATGGTGAAAATGATTAATTTATTTATTCAACAAATATTTTCTGAGCACCTACTATGTGCCTGGCATTTTTCTAGGCATTGGGGATATAGGACTGAACAGAACAGCCCAAAAACCTCCCCTTAAGAAGCTTATGTTAAGGAAGGAAAGTTCTTTTCTAGATAGGGATGAGAATCCCAAAGAATATTCAGCAGGACATAACTCAAGTGCTTACAAAATCTCTTTCCTCATCTCTTCTCTCACTCTCTGATACTGTATAAACAACCACATCCTGGATACAAAGCAATTTTACCTAGTGAAAGTTGAGTAAAGCATTATTGTTATTCAATTAATCCTTCCCTCTCAACCTAGTCAATATAGAGAAACATTTTCAGTGTATTCCAGAGAACTCAAAGAAAAGATTCCTACCACCAACACAAAAATACAAGATTTGCTCTGGGAATCCTTCACAGAAAAGGTGGTGAGGTTAGCTTTTTCAGCTGTGATTGGTAGCCAGGCAGGTCTTTGCTATAATAATCACTTGGGGCCATGATCAAGACACCCATCTCAAAAAAGGCTAATGAAGTGGTCTTTGATTGTCATTTATGAAAAAAGAAAGGGAATGGACAGCAAAGGCCTCAGTACCTGTATGACCCATCTGCTGTGGATTCAGACCTCACAAGAGGCCTTGGTTGTAATGGTTAACCTCTAGAACTTTACATACATATACATTAATCCAGTGGTGATGGATGCAAGTAGGGCCCAATCAATGTTCTCAAATCTGGTTTTAGAGGCAGGACTGAAGCTGATGTGAAATGTTGCATGGTCATGAGCTAAGGGACAAAAATGAGCAGGAGGAAAACCCTTGGCTCACATGTGTTCCCACTGCAAGTCTTCAAGCCCTCTCTGACCATCATTCCCACCATCTTTTAGACCAAGCATCTTCTTTCCTCTTATAAGCACTCCTTGTAGATAAGTCTTGTTTCACCTTCACCTTATGTTGTACAATGCCAACTCCTTAGTAGGTTTTTGTGTTACTTATTTTTGTGTGTGACCTGGTCTTGAACCAGAGTAGAAGTTTCTTGAGAACAGAATTTGTGCATTTTACTTCTGTTTATTCCTCTTAGCCCCTGGCACAATGCTGTGTACATAGATATCCAGTTGTATTTGTTGAATAGTGGAAAGAATGTAATAGCTGGTAATTGAAAAAAAAAAAGAAAGAAACAAAGCAAGATGAGGGAGAAAACAGAAGGGTGGAAAGTTACTTAAATGAGGGTGGCAGAAAAAACAAGGCATTCCTATTTGAGTTTGATTTTGTAATCTAGCAACATCTCATGTGTGTGTACACATATGCACACACAAACACACATGTGCTCGTTGGATTTCTCTTCCTAGCTAAGAGAATGCAGGTGGTTTATTGTTACACTTATTTTATGGCTGTGCTCAACCTTAACCATTCGTATGAGTCACTTGGGTAAGCAGATTGGTGAGCCCTAGGAGTAATACATGAATAAGGAAAAATAGTCATTTTAAGATAAGTTATATGTTTCTAAAGCACTGTGATAATATATAAATCTTTTGTTTTCCAGCTGTCAGTGGTCGCTATAGGAATTAACATATATAGAACATCAAATGTGGAGGTGCTACTGCAGTTTCTAGAGGATCAAAATACTTTCCCCAACTTTGAGCATCTGGCATACTGGCAAATACAGTTCAACAATATAGCTGCTGTCATAGTATTTTTTGTCTGGATTAAGGTAATTTACAGATTTCATATTCTGGATTTTTAATAATATTTTTCTCTCCTTTTTATTAACATCAGCCACACAAAATGTTGTAGGACTTGAATTCACTTTTGTGGCCAAATTCAAATAGCCAACCATAGCCACTTCATATTTTACAAGTAAATTAGCAGGACCCATTCATTCTTTCATCTCACTGTGAATGATGCTTCCTAGGAACTGCACTCTTGCAAGGTCTGTCCCTGCAGATTTGTTTAATAAGTGCAAAAGAGGCCTTTTCAATATCAGAGGTGGGCCGAGGGCCCTAGGATATGCAAATCTGAGTTTCACCTGATGTCGGGTGACCAAGTGAAGGAGAAGGAACTAAGAATGAGATGGGCTGATGGAGAGATAACATTAGAAATGATCTATAGAAGCATTGCCTATTTTCTGAGTGGAGGCCATACAGAAGCTTTACCGAGAATTGAGATTGGGACAGATGCATACTCTTCCAAGAAGCACCTTAATTACTCGTTTCCTTCTTTTCTGAAACATAATGTGCATTTCCATGTATGTGAAAGGTTAGGGCATTTCATATACAAATGAGCCTCAATTCTGGAGATGCAAGAAATTTTAGTAATAGTGAGGCAGCAGCCAGTGTGTCAACTGTCAAGTTCTAGAATTCTGCTATCCAGAGAGTAGCTACTAGCCACAAATGGCTATTGAAATTAAAATTTTAATTAATTAAAATTGCATACCATTAAACATTCAGTTCCCCTCTCACTCTAGCCACATTTTAAGATCTCAGTGTCTGTATGCGGCTGATGGCTACTATATTGGACAGTGGAAATAAAGAACATTTCCATCAAATAAAGAACTTCCATCAGGAAGTTTTATTAAACAGCGCTGTTCTAGAAGCTACTCACCAAAAGTTATTTATTTTCCTGAATTTCTATTCACACCTGAAAGGCCTGAGATTTATCAGAGGATGTAGACTCATCCTTTATCTCTTGCTATTTATTTAGTTAAGTGCTTATTCAGGAAAAACCACCAGTAACACACTAAATCTTTATCAGGAAATAGTAATAATAATCCAAATCCAATAGGAATTAGGTAATGTGATTATAACAACCCCTCCTTCCAAGTTTTATTGTGGCCAGAAACAATGTTGAAGAGTTCTTTTAAGTAAAATTCTAGAGATTTCCTTTCAGTTTGTGCCTCAGGCTGAGTGTTTTTATTTAGTGTTTTGCTTGTAACTGTTCTACTTCCAAAACATTAAAGTTCTTGAGGGCATGGATTGTGACTCGACTTCTAATGTATCCCCCTAATATGCTTCCACCAGGACTTCTACCTAGAGCTATGCAGGTTGTCATGCCTCTGGGCTGTGATGAACAACCTGAACAGCCATTCTCAATGTCTTGCCTGCAGAAATGTTCAATATGGCTTTGCTATCAGACAGAGCTGGGTTCAACTGCTGTCTCTGAGCCCTGGCTGACTCTTGGGGGCAGAACACCAGTATTTCAATCTCATTGCAGAGATGTGAGTCAGTATACATAGCCTTTCCCATAATGCCTGGCACAGAGTTGCTAAACATTGAATGACAGTTAATAACGTTCAATAAATATTTCCCCAAGGGTATTTTGTTTTTGTTTTTGTTTTTTTTTTACTAGTTTTCATTTGTGACTTTTTTCCTCTTTTACGTTAATCTTTCTTAGGGGGAAGAATATCACTGATCATCTTAATTATGATGTAAACCTGTTTTTACTATATTGTAGCCATATAGCCATGTTGCTAAAATGTTTAATTTAACAACATTGTTGTTAGCAATGTTAGCAACATCAGGGCAGGAGCTTTGTTCTGTTCTCTGTTGTTCCCAGCTCCAGGAATAGTGCCTAACACATGATAGGCATTCAAAAAATACTTTTTGAATGAGAAAACAGAAGTTGCCAGGTTTGGGCAAAAAGCAAGTCATTATTATCCCTCTTACAAAAATGTTGTAAAAAATGCATAACATAAAATTTATCAGTTTAACCATTTTTAAGTGTACAAATTCAGTGACATTAATTACATTCACAGTGTTGTCCAACCATCACCATAGGCATTTCCAGAACTTTTTCCATCATCCCCATTGAAACTCTGTATCCAGTAAACATGAATTCCAAATTCTCCCTTCATCTTAGGCTCTAGTAACCTCTATTTTATTTTCTGTCTCAATGAATTTCCATATTCTAACTACTCCATGTTAGTAGAATCATACAATAGTTCTTTTTTTGTGTCTGGTTTATTTCACTTAATGTAATACTTTCAAAATTCAACCATGTGGCATATTTCAAAATTTTATTCCTTTGTAAGGCGGGATAACACTCCATTGTGCACTATCTACTACATTTTGTTTACCCATTCATCTATTGATATCTTCCCTCTGTTACAGCTCTTCAAATTCATCAACTTTAACAGGACCATGAGTCAGCTCTCCACAACCATGTCTCGGTGTGCCAAAGACCTCTTTGGCTTTGCAATTATGTTCTTCATTATTTTCTTAGCGTATGCTCAGTTGGCATACCTTGTCTTTGGCACTCAGGTTGATGACTTCAGTACTTTCCAAGAGTGTATGTAAGTATATATGGAATTAAAAAGAAAAATTTAATCAGAGATGTTACTGCCTTCTGAAGGATAAATCTTATGGTTGCTATTTAACCAGTAACTATTTTAAAATAGTTATTTAAAAATAAGAATTTATCTTTGCCAGAAGCAATCACCCACCAGTACAAACATAGCAATGCATAATGCTGATAAACTTAAGATAGCAGCTCTAAAGTAATAAAACATAGTAGAACAGCTATAGTAAACCAATACTATTACAAAGACGGAGGTGTTCCCAGCACCAAATGCAGATGGTAGCTTCTAGGAGACATTTACCTATATTGTCATTGTTATTTAATACTGTTGCCAAATATTTTAAACTTGTAGTTATTTTCTAAGAAAAAAATAGTATTTTTAATATTCTAAGAGAAACTCAAACCAGTACAGGAATTTTCAGTCTTTTTCCAAAGTTCTCAAATATAATATTAAGACAAAAAAAAAAAAAAAAACAGTATTAGATTTCCATGCCATTTAGAAAGGAGTTAATTAGGAAAGGAGAAGAGCATTATGATCACAGAAGTTAATAGGATTCTTATGGTTTGTCTCCCTCTTAATCATAGGAACAAATTGAGGGTTGCTGGAGGGGAGGGAGATGGGAAGATGGGGTAAATGGTGATGGACATTAAAAAGGGCACATGATGTAATGAGCACTGGGTGTTATATAAGACTGATGAATCACTGACCTCTATCTCTGAAACTAATAATATATTATATGTTAATTAATTGAATTTAAATTTTAAAAAATCAACTCATTTAAAAAATATATTAAAGAAAAGAAGTTAATGGGCTTTGTACAGAACACCTAATTAACGTCACTGTTTCATGGAAGTCAGGAATGGAAATGATTTTACTGATTAAGACCCAACATTGGCAAACACATGGCTAGTCAATACCACCTTGAGTGCATGTGAGGATATTGGATCCTTGAATGCATATAATTTTAGCTATCCTTCAAATATTTTTTTAAAGATTTTATTTATTTATTCATGGGAGACACACAGAGAGAGGCAGAGACATAGGCAGGGGGAGAAATAGGTTCCCTGCAAGGAGCCTGCTGCAGGACTCGATCCCAGACCCCAGGATCATGCTCTGAGCCAAAGGCAGAAGCTCAACTGCTGAGCCACCCAGGCATCCCTCAAGTCTTTTTTTTTTTTTTTTTTTTTTGTGATAGTCACAGAGAGAGAGAGAGAATGAGGCAGAGACACAGGCAGAGGGAGAAGCAGGCTCCATGCACCGGGAGCCTGACTTGGGATTCGATCCCGGGTCTCCAGGATCGCGCCCTGGGCCAAAGGCAGGCACCAAACCGCTGCACCACCCAGGGATCCCCCTCAAGTCTTTTTTTAAAGAGGTTTTAAATTCAGAACCAGGGTGACTGTTGTGAAGTTTAGAATTGCCATGTTTTAGCCAGATTATGTGTTAAATCCTTATAGCTGATTGCTTTATGTCACCTAGTGATAATATTTTCTTTTTAACCAAATGGAAATAACATATTTAGCATGAAAGTATATTATTTTTATTCCAGAGGCTTCAGTTGGTCATATAATAGCAAGAGTTTTCCAAAGGGATTGACAATTTTTTATTTGGCAGCTAAGCTATCTACACTGATTTTTTTTAAAAAGTCCAAAAATGTGAAATCATCTTTAAGAAATGTTACAATGCTGGACATTCTTTGTTTTTGTATTGTGGTGTTCGTTTTGTTTTGTTTTTATAGTTTCACTCAATTCCGTATCATTTTGGGTGATATCAACTTCGCAGAGATTGAGGAAGCCAATCGAGTTTTGGGACCAATTTATTTCACTACATTTGTGTTCTTTATGTTCTTCATTCTTTTGGTATGTACACTTTTGTTTATAGTGAGGTGATTTAAACTTCATAAATCACTATCATAAAATCACCATCTTCTTTTTTCTCTCACTAGAGTCCTTACCATTTTTTAAAATACCTATGAAAAACTATAGATCTAAAAGACTTATTTTATTTTACTTCTCTTTGATTCACTTTTAAGTCTTCACCAAGTAACTTTTCCATGGTCTTTCATTTATCCATATATATGTGTCTGTTCGATGCAAAAAAAATAATAAATTAGATCACATGCAAATTTTTAAAGTCGCCTAAAATAGTGCTTTGCCGAAAAAGTAGAATGCTTACATATTTACATGCTTTTTTAACACAGATGTCAGCAGTTTCATATCACTTGCTAGCATGACTTTTCATTCCTCTTTTCCTTCTTTTCTTTAAAAAAAATAGGAACTGACAAAGCAAGCTAGATCCAGGATGTCAAGAGTGATATTTGAGTGAATCATTGCTTGTGAAGATTAAGATATTTTGCTTTCACTTACTCATATTTAACACATCTAGAGACTACTTACAAAGATATTCAAATTTTATATTTAAAAGTAAATGTAAGGGTACCTGTATGGCTCTACTCAGTTAAACAGCTAACTCTTTATTTCAGCTCAGATTAAGATCTCAGGATTGTGAGATCAAGCCCTGTGTCAGGCTCCACACTCAGCACATACTTGAGATTCTCTTTCTCCCAACCCCTGCTCTCACACTCTAAATAAATAGATAGATAAAAATAAAATGAAGCCAGATCTATCAATGAGTGGAAATTGCTTTAAAAATTACTTTCAAAGAGGCTCCCTGGGTGGCTCAGCAGTTTAGCCCCTGCCTTCAGCCCAGGGTGTGATCCTGGAGACCCGGGATCGAGTCCCACATCAGGCTCCCTGCATGGAGCCTGCTTCTCCCTCTGCCTGTGTCTCTGCCTCTCTCTCTCTCTGTGCCTCTCATGAATAAATAAATAAAATCTTTAAAAAAATTACTTTCAAAAATAATTTTTCATTCTCTTAATTTAGTAAAAATTAACATTTTTAACATTTTGACCCTAAGTGAATTAATATTTTTAAAAAGCATTTTGTTCTTCATCTTAACATTTACACATTTATTTGTTTACTGAGAAACTATTCAATTAAGTTAGCTTAACCTAGGCAGTGGGTATTTTTTATCTAAACACTAATACTTAAGTTTTCCTTATATCAGTCATCATCTTAAGAGAACAACAAAATTGCCTCCATTTTCAATAGATTTAAAAGTTCCTTTGTGTAAAGTTCAGTAATTCAGTGTAATATACCCAAAGTTGGTACAGGTATTTAGTAGTTATATATATGGTATTTGTAGATTGAATATAAGATCTACTTTAGTAGTATTGAAAGAGTCAGGTATATCATGCAAGTCCATTTGTATCTTATATGTATGTATCATTAGTTTTATTGGGTTTTCTTAAGGATTTATTTATTTTAGAAAGAAATAGAGAGTACAAGGAGGGGGAAGGGCAAAGGGGGAGAGAGAATCACAGAGCCCCATGTAGGACTCGATCTCATGACCCTGAGATCATGACCTGAGCCAAAACCAAGTCACACACTCAACTGACTGAGCCACCCAGACACCCTGTATCATTAGTTTTAAAGTTAAGCCTCTCTAGTTTCTGTTTCCTATCATATGTTAAGGAAAACATAGAGGGAATTCTAAGCCCTGTTCATCTCTAATATTGGTAGTACTTTGGATTGTGGAGCCTCTGAATCATGAATCTCTACTAAACAAAAACCAGGAATTGAGAGTTCTGCAGCAGACCCATTAGTTAACTACAGGTCACCTCAGTTTTCTTTGTGTATTAATCTGCTGAATGAGGGATATACTTGCAGCAATTTGACATTCTAGTCAAAGGTATACTTACTTGAATGTTGGTTTCCAGTTGTCAGTGCCCTGAGATTACTCAGTTGTTTCAGCAAATCAATCAATAGAACATGAAAAGAAGCTTTTAGCTTCTGTCTTTATATTAAAATCATTTTTTGTGCTACTACACAAAAAGAAATTGGTCCCCTGCACCCCACAGAGAGAGAAGAGGAGACTACTATCATTATAAACTTTTCTTTAGAGAAGTGACAAACCAAGTGCAGGGTTTGCCACTTTTCTGACATGACTGCCAGGTGGTTTATTTACTGCCCTGACTTTATTTTTTTATTATTTTTTCTGTTTTTAAAGATTTTATTTATTTATGTAGAGCAAGAGAGAATGCACTCAAGTGGGAGGGGCAGAGAGACAGGAAGAGAGAGAATCCCAAGCAGACCTGATCTCATGACCCTAAGATCATGACCTGAGCTGAAATCAAGAGTCAGACACTTAACCAACTGAGCCACCCATGTGCCTGCCCCAGCTTTAAAAGAAGCCATAGTGATGTGAGGTGGTCCAACTGAGCCAGGAAAGAAAAGTTCATCATCACCAGGGAAAGATGTCTGATTACACAATTAAGTGAACCTTCTGAGACAGGGTGAAGAGGAGGAGGAGCTTCCTCTCCCCACATCCTCAGTAGTCTTTCTCAGGCACTTTTAATTTTTTTAACTCTCTTCAGATGACCCACACATTAATCCTACAACTAAGATATTTGCAGGCATTAGCTACCAGCCATTTGGAAACTTAAAAAGAGAACATTCATTGCCTGGGTTGGGAGGGAGACACTTAGAGATGTTACTCTACCTGCTCTTGGAATTGAGCATTAATCCAGGAACTTACATGTGTTTTATTTTTTATTTTCATTTCTGCTACAGAATCTTAAATAGTATTCCTCCTTAATTTGTAGCAATTTAGTAGACTATTAAAATAATAGAGTTCTCATTTGTTCATTCTCCAGTCATTTAGTACTATTAGATAGTATTTACTGAACTACTATATTCCAGGCAAGGTGCTATGTACTGGGGATACAGTGGTAAGGAAAATAAGACTAGCCCTGCCCTCAGGGAGATTCTACAAACTTGTGGGGAAAACAGACATAATCAAATACATAATTCTATAGTTAGAAACCTTAGCTATATGCCAAAAAAGGAACAGTAAAGAGTGTGTTAAAGAAAGACCTGATCTATTGGGTATGGTGTTTCAAGAAAATCTGTCAGGAACAGGTGTTGGAAATATAAACCATTGTCCTGGGGAGGGGAAAGTTAGGAAAATGAACTAACCATTACTGAATAATAATAGTTATAAGTTATGTAGCGCTTACCATGCATAAGGGCCTGTCCTAAGCACTTGACATAGATTACCTTATTAATTCTTTCAACAAATCTGTAGGGGAGGAACTGTTACTTCTCCCATTTTATTAATGCAAGAACAAATATATTTCAAAATAAAGATTAGAACATTTAAACAGTATAGTTTTGGACGTGCTAATACTAAAACTCAAGTGTCCTTGACTCTAAAGTCTGTCTTTTTCTCTAAGCTGCTCTTGACTATCCTCTGTGAAACCTACTGAATTCCCATTGGCAGAGATCTTTTTAACTCTTCAAAATATGTTCTGTGAATCTCAAATAATGTTATATAACAATATTTGGAAGAAGCATAGAATTCCACTTGTCTATATTGACTGTTGAAATTTGAAGAGCTATGGAAAGTTCTACACTTCTAATTAATTTCTGTCAAATAAAAAAAGCATAGAGAACATAGACAAGCAAAAATAATGAAATAAAATAATCCCACCATCCATAGGTAATACATCAGTATTTTGTTGTATTTCATTCTTGTCTCTTTTTGCAAAATGTATCACAATATATGGTTTGTAAGTAAGAAAACATATTGCATTTTCCCTTGGTATGACGTAATGGAAAAAATAATTTTCTCAGAGTATAGTCACAAAACTATTAATTCACAACTCATTAAGACATCAGATTGTTAAAAAAAAATGAACAAAAATCCTATGTCAAATTTTGGATTGATGTCTCAGAAGTATATTTAGGTTTCTTCTTTAATCTCAACTTTCCTTTGATTTACAAACAGAATATGTTTTTGGCCATCATCAATGATACTTACTCTGAAGTTAAATCTGATCTGGCCCAGCAGAAAGCTGAAATGGAACTCTCAGATCTTATCAGAAAGGTATGACAAGCCCTGATTCTCAGAATTATTTTATTTTCTACATAAAATGGGCATTGTTTCAGCTAGATTTCCACATCAACAACTGATGCATTATAATTGTTTAAAATAAAGAATAGATTGGTACATTTCAGGAATAATTTAAATGTTCTCTGTCTTAGAGCTAGAGATGGGTATACTGCTAGCTTGGACTTCAATTCTGGGAATTCTTTCATGCCCTAGTATTACATTCTCAACTATCTCTTTTAGCTCTTAAGAGCTGAGCTGCTGGTTTTACCTTTACTTGTTTTGGGGACACCTCTGGTTGACTGTCACTTGCAGATCCAGAGTTCAGAATAAACTGGAAGGGAAGAATACAAAGACATTTCCACTTTTTCTATCTCAAATACAATTTTAAGAAAGAAAAACAAATTTAGAAGCAAATGTTTTGTAGTTCTTCCTTTATCCTTGACCTTCCAGGGAAGTTTTAAAATAGTCAAAGAAAAAAGGCCACGGAGGAAGGCCACAGCCTAAGGGCCTGAGAACTTTCACTTACTTTCTTCTCAGGAAGTTGTTAAATAAATGGAAGGGCTTGGACAGGAAAGTTGGGCAGCTTTGTTCTTCCCAATGTGACTTCTTTATTTGGTTTAAAGTGTGAAACTTAAGCAACAACAAGTAACTTCACCTAAAGTAGACAGCTTGTTCTCTGATGTCATTTTGCTAAAAATCAGTGGCTCCTTGACTATGTGATCTTTTTATGTTGGTTCAAGTCCTAAGACTGTTGTCTGTGAATCATGTTGCAACAGAGAACTTCTAGTTCTTAAAGTCTCTTTGATGGGACCTAAGATTTGTGTTGTCCTGAATTTTGCAACACAGTTTATTACAGGTTAGTAAATCTCCCAGATGTATATAGGCAGTCCTGACTTTGCACTTTGGTTCTGATATGCGCAGATTTCAATTTCAGTTAAATAACATCGGCCTCTCCACACAGCTCACATTTCATTTGTCACAGTATCTTGACTATAAATAATAGTATAAAGTACAAACTTCCAATTGTCACAGAACATTTCAGTTATCACAGTATACTAACTATAATAGCATAATACAAACTTCACTGCTAGCTCTTCAGTCTACAAATCATTAAGTAACAGTCTACAAATCATTAAGTAACAGTAATCATAATCAGTGAGCTATAGTCACTTCTTACAAAGTCTAGGATAGGTCACTGAGCATCTGCTGCCCAGTTCAGGCTCCAGATATGTAGTTGCATTGCTTCTGTATCTCCCTGTGAGAAAATCACATGACATTTTACAAGAATGCATACCTGACAGGGAGAACGGTCCAGCAAAGATGAAAGCAAAGAAACAACAAATGAGAACACTGAAAGTAAAATTCAAAACAAATGTAACATTTCTAGAATAGGTAGCTGGCCATGGGAAAGTTGACACTGCTACCCTTCAAGATCTTGAACATCTGTGGAAAGAAAGATAGGCAAAGACTTGCCTTAGTGAAGACAAATTTATCAACGTGAATGAGGGTAGTGGTTGTGATGAAAAGGCTGACAGTGTCTCTGAGGAAGTGATGCTGGCAAACAATGTCACATTAAAGGAGCACCTGGAGATATTTTGCAACACTGAAAGTGCAAAGGATAAAATGTTGGGAGCTGATCCATATTAAGAAAGGATTTTTTAAAAAGGGTTGTGAAAGCTCCTCAAGACGTGGAAAAAAGGCTTCCATAGTAGCATTGTTCAAACTACTCTGGATAAATTTTTTACAAAGAAATGAAACCTTTTAATTTGTAATGTTTCTAATATTTTAAATTTCAGTGTACTAAATAAATATTCATTTTACTGTTTTTTTTTATTCTCCCTATAAATTTATAACTAGTACCAAGGGAGTTTTTAATGCTTTGATAAAAAGTTGGGGTTTTTTAAAGTTTATTTATTTAAGGAATTTCTACACCCAATGTGGGGCTCAAACTCATGACCTCGAGATCAAGAGTCGCATGCTTTTCTGAGCCAGCCAGGTGCCTCTGATCAAATGTTTTAAAAATCATGGAGCCATCATGATTTTTCCTGTTGATCATTAATATCACTTTGCACAGTTCGATCTTGCCTGGTCAGTTTCACAGTCCTGCACTACCACGTAAAGCAAGATTTATGTTAGTAGTTACTAGTATAAATGCATGCTTAAGCACATGCAAAACCAGAATAAACTAAATCAGATCTTTTCTTTTCAACAGGGCTACCATAAAGCCTTAGTCAAACTAAAACTGAAAAAAAATACTGTGGATGACATTTCTGAGAGTCTGAGGCAAGGAGGAGGCAAGTTAAACTTTGATGAACTTCGACAAGATCTCAAAGGGTGAGAATCACACTCTCTGAGGCCCTGGGAAATTCCTACATAAAGATAAGTTCTTGATAATAAGGATATTTCTGGCCCAAGCACCCATTTTTTTTTTTTCAGAGTGTCTTTCTAGAACATATTGTAAGAGGAGGGCTGGCCCTGATTCCATAATTTCTCTTTTTTCCCTGCATTTTGATGTCTCTGTATTTGTGTTGGACCATGCACTTGAGTGATTTCATCTGTAACCTCTCAATAATTTCAGGAAGGGCCATACAGATGCAGAGATCGAGGCAATATTCACAAAATATGACCAAGATGGAGATCAAGAACTGACTGAACATGAACATCAGCAGATGAGAGATGACTTGGAAAAAGAGAGGGTGGGTCTAGTTTAGGAGAACATGATTTCATTCAGCCCTTGGTGTTTCAGACAAGATGCTAAGTAGTGGATTGCTGAGAGTCTCTGTCTTCCTGCCTCTTTCTCTGTCTCTCTTTCTCAGTCAATTTATGGAGCAGTGCCTAGCATATTCCAAAAAGGATATATAGCATAATAATATGTAAAAATATAGTAGGTTGGCACAAATGTAAAAAATCAAAATGAGAAAAATAAGGTAAACAAAAAATGAAATATAAAACTAGACTATGAAGCTAAAAATGCATCCCATAAAAATACATATATGCTTGTTAAAGACTGACCTACCAATTTGGTCCTAAGCTTTCTGGTCATCAGCTTGAAAAGGAAAGCCTAGTAGTTACGTACTTCACAGTGTCCATGAGAGGGAAGAAGACTCCTCAGGAGATATAAAGTTAATTCCTCTACAGATTAACATTTATAATAACACAAAACTAGCAGCTGCCTTCCATTTGAATACTTATGATGAAATGGTGTTTTATAATCAAAAAGGATCACTAAAAGCTTTAACATTAACTTTAAAAATAAATGGTTAAACAAACCAAAAAATATCCATGATAATTAAGGTATAGAGAATACAGGTGAAAACTATATACAAAAATCCCTTTTCTAGAAGGAGATGTTATACAACAGTGGTTTCTAAACTCCACAGAACGGTGCCAGTGAGTGGGAAACTTTGCCAGGTATAGTGAAATATGAACAAGAAGACAGTGAGTAAAATCACATCACACCATGTTTAGTCAAAATTTTTATTCTAAGATATCCTTCCCAATTTGTAGATATTCAATGTGTTATCTTTTATGAAAAGGTGATAATATATTTCTCCATTTACTTTGTTATATTTTTAATTTTTTTAAACTTTTATTTATCCATTCATGAGAGACACAGAGAGGCAGAGCCATAGGCAGAGGGAGAAGCAGGCTCCCTGCGGGGGGCCTGATGTGGGACTTGATCCGAGGACCATGGGATCAAAACCTGAGCCAAAGGCAGACACTCAAGCACTGAGCCACCCAGGCACCCCTTTTTTGTTATAATGTTCTTTTTTGTCCAAACAAGTTAGCAGTTCCTTGCTGGTCAATATGTTTTGAAAATGTGCAAGCCCCTAAAATGTCAAAGGGTGGGAAGCACAGTCTGTTGTTAAATGGTCCATGCCCGTTTCCCATTTGCCCAAGGCCTCAGTGAAGCCCCGCAGGGACTGGGTGTTCTCGCTCCTCACTTGGTGATCCCATGTGTTGCAGGAGGACCTGGATCTAGATCACAGCTCCTTACCACGACCCCTGAGTAGCCGAAGTTTCCCACGAAGCCTGGATGACTCCGAGGAGGATGATGATGAAGACAGTGGGCATAGCTCCAGAAGGAGGGGAAGTATCTCCAGTGGAGTTTCTTATGAAGAGTTTCAAGTGTAAGTACAAAAGAATTGACAGAATCTGGGCTGACAAGTTCAAAATGAGACCAAGCAGCTTCTACCTCTCGCAATTTGATCCTTTCCATTACTAGTCATCAACTCTTTTTTTATAGCTTTTAATGGTGTTTTTTCCTTTTGATTAAAGTAATACGTTCCTTATAGGAAAGTTAGCAAATAAAGAAAAATAAAGAAAACATTAAAATCTCCTCTGTTCCCACTAAACCAAAATGCCAATTAACATTTTGGTGTTTGTATCTCCATTTACATGTGTTTACTTTGTTTTATATTTTTAAGGCCTAGCACATGGTGTGTCCTAAAGGATGTTCCATGTGCACCTGAGAAGAATGTATGTTCTGCTGTTAAGTGGAGTGTTCTTTAGGTGTTTATTAGATCTAGTTGGTTTATAGTCTTACTCAAATCTATTTCCTGTTGTTCTGCCTTTTGTTCTATCTACTTTTGGAAGTGGGGTATTAAAGTCTCCAACCATTATTATTGAATTGTCTGTTCCTTCATTTCTGTATGGTTTTACTTTGTGTATTTTGGGACTCTGCTGTTAGGTGTATACATGTTTATAATTGGTATATCTTACTAATAGATTGACCCTGTTTTCATCCTAAAATGTCTTACTTTATCTCTAGTAAGATTTTTTTTTGTTTTAAAGTCTTTTTTTGTCTGATATTACTATAGCAACTCCAGCTTTCTTATTGTTGCTTTTTGCGAGATACATCTTTTCCATTCTTTCACTTCCAGCCTATTTGTGTCTTTGAATCTCAAGTGTGTTACCTTATGGTGACAGCATATAGTTGGATCTGGTCTTTTTATCCAGTCTGATTGTCTTTGCCTTTTGTTTTGTGTTTTGTGGGGTTTTTTTTTAAGATTTTATTTATTCATGAGAGACAGAGAGAGCAGCAGAGACGGAGGCAGAGGGAGAAGCAGGCTCCATGAAGGGAGCCCGATATGGGACTCAATCCCAGGACTCTGGGATCACATCCTAAGCTGAAGGCAGATGCTCAACCAGAACCACCCAGGCATCCCTTGTCTTTGCCTTTTGAATTTTACTTTCATTTACATTTAACATTAACCATTGATACAGCTGGACTTCTATCTACCATTTTATTTTCCATTTTCTATAGGCCTCATGTCTTTTTCTCCTTTATTGCTTTCTTTAATGTGAATATTTTCTAATGTAACATTTTAATTCCTTTAATTCCTTTTCTCTCACTACATTTTTCAGTTATTTTTTTAGTGGTTGCTCTAGGACTTAACATATACAATCAATTCATCAGAATCTACCTCAGGTTAATATAATTAACTTAATGCAAGGAAATACAGAAATATCATTCCTATCTAACTCTTTTAACTCCATTATTATACCCATTTATCCATATATGTCATGAATCCAGTACCACATTGTTACGATTATCACTTCATGTAATTTTATGTCTCTTAAAAGAGCTGAGACAAGAAAGAAGAGAAAGGATTATTTATTGAATTTGGCATACTCTTTTTCTTATTTACTATTTCTGGCTCTCTTCATTTGTTCCTGTTCATTCAAGCTACCATTTGGTGTCATTTCCATATGCCAATACAACTTTGATCTTACCCGCCTCCTTTGCCCTGTTATTATCAAATATATTATTACATTTCTCTATGTTATAGGCCTAACAATACAATTATATACACATTGTCTTACACAGTTGCTTTTTTAAATCAGTTAAGAGAAAAAAATGAAAAGAAATAGGCATTTGTACTGTCTTTTACAGTTACATAATAACATGTACCAGTGCTCTTTATTTTTTCATGTGGATTCTAATTACTGTCTGGATCACTTGCTTTTAGCCTGAAGAACTTCCTTTAGTATTCTTCTAAAGCAGTCTGGGGCACCTGGATGGCTCAGTCAGTTGAGCACCTGCCTTGGATTCAGGTAATGAGCCTGGGGTCCTGGGATCCAGCCCCGCATGGGACTCCCTGCTCAGCAGGGAGTCTGCTTCTCGCTCTGCCCCTCCCCCTAGCTCATGCTCTCTTTCTTTCTCTCACTCTCAAATAAATAAGTAAAATCTTTAAAAAATAAAAATAAAAAACAAAGCAGGCCTACTAGCATAAATTCTGTTTTTCTTTATCCGGGAATATTCTTATTTCCCCTTTATTTTCTCCTTGTCTCCACTTTCTGTTGAGAAGACAGCTCTTAATCTTACTTAAGTTCCTTTGTTTATCAGTGATGGGTCACTTTTCTCTTGCAACTTTCAAAATTTTGTTTGTCTTTGTTTCTCAGTATTTTGACCATTATCTGTCTGGATATGGATCTCTTTGCAGTTATCCTGGTTGGAGTTCATTCATTAAGCTGCTGTGATTTGTAATATTTTCATCAAATTTAGGAAGGTTTCAAGTATCATGTCTTCAAATATTTTTTTGCCACTTTCTCTCCTTTCCCTCTGGGACACCTATGTATGCTGGGGTACTTACTGGTAACCCACATTTTTCTTCACCCTTTTTTTTCCTCTCTGCTCTTCAGATTGTATAGTTTCTGTCCATCTGTCTTCAAGTGTGCTGATCTTTCTTTTGACAGCTCAAATCTACTGAGACCCTCTTAGTAACTTTTTTGTTTCATTTATTGTACTTTCCAACTCCAGAATTTCTCTTTGGTTCTTTGAAATAATCTGTATCTCTTTATATTGATATTTTCTGATGAATGTAACCATACCATCCTATATTTCTTTAAGCATTATTTTCTTTAGTTATTTGAATATATTTAGTTCGTTGAATATATAGCTACTTTGAGTTTTTGTCTACTAAATCCATCTGGGCCCTCTCAAAGGCAGTTTCTGTTGCCTGCTTTTTCTCTGTATATTATGGATCACATTTTTTCCTTGTGTGTGTGTCAATTTTTTATTGAAAACTGGAGATGTTAAATAAATATTATAGCAATTTAGGATGCAAATTTTCTTCCTTCCCGACCCCCAGGCTTGTTCTGTTTGCTGTTTGTATGCTTGTTTTTCACTGAAGTCTATTTCCCCCACATTGTGAAGACTCTGATGTTGCTTCTCAGAGGATACAGCCAGGACCACTCCAATCATTTTGAAAAGACAGTGCTTTTTTTTTTTTTTTTTTTAAGACAGTGCTTTTAACAGGGCTCTCCTGGTCTTTCCCTGATCTCTCTGTGAAGTCTTCTGCCTCTGTGGTTATCACTTCCACCTCTTAGGTTGCACTAATTGTTGGTTGATTGGTCTATTGTTTTTAGTAATGTCTTGGGATATAAATTGTTCCACACTCTGATCCAGTGCAGTGCAAGGTCCTTTGCAGGGGTAGTTTGTTGTTGTTGTTGTTGTTGTTGTTGTTGTTGTTGTTTTTAAGACTTTTATTTATTTATTTGACAGAGAGAGAGAAAACATGAGTACCAGCAAGGTGAGTGGCAGACAGAGTGAGGAAGAGAAGCAGACTCCCAAGGGAAGCCTGATGCAGGGCCAGGTCCCAAGACCCCGGGGTCATGACTTGAGCCGAAGGCAGATGTTTAACTAACTGAGCCACCCAGGCACCCCATGCAGGGGTAGTTTTTGAAGCCAGTCTTTAGCAGACTTCTGAGCTGTCTCTTTTCCTGGTTCTTTCTGATAAACTAGCTGATAAACAGTTACCTTTTTGATCTCCCGAGGTGACCAACCTCATCTTAACTGCTTATCACTACAATCTCCAATGTTTTGAGGAGCATTCTTAAGCTTAACACTTTGTTCCAAATAAAACCAGTTCCCTTGTGGGGAGCTCTGGAGCTCTCTGTTCTATGGCCTGACACTCTCCCTGAGCAAAGCCTCTGTGCCACTGCTTCAGAGGTAGGGGTGGGGACAGTGGTCTGCTTCCCCAAGTTATACTCCTGTTTCATGAATAAGACACTGGGCTGGGATGACAGCCTTCGGTCCTTTCAGCTTTTCCTCTCCTGGCATTGAAACTCCACCTTACAGTTGGCAGTTGGGTGGAAGAAGAGAGCCTCATATGTTTTAGCTATGCTTGCCTGGATTAGATCCTCTTCAACATGGATTTGAAGATGGAGGCATAGAGATGAGAAACTCAGCAGCCTGCCCCTTCCTGGGAGATACCGTAGCCCCCCACTAGGAGCTGAAAGGAGTGGGAGCCCTGTGTTCATTGCTGAACCCAACTGAAGTGGCATTTCTGTCACACTGAGCTGGGGGAGACAGAGAAGGAGCAGACTGTAGCTCACATGACACAGACTCACTCTTCTTACTGAAGTTCAGTGGATTTTCTTAAATAAATGCTTCTTGGGCAGCCCTGGTGGCTCAGTGGTTTAGCGCCATCTTCGGCCCAGGGCCTGATTGTGGAAGCCGGGTCAATTGAGTCCCACATCGAGCCTGCTTCTCCCTCTACCTGTGTCTCTGCCTCTCTCTCTCTGCGTGTCTCTCATGAATAAATAATAATAAATAAATAAATAAATAAATAAATAAATAAATAAATACTTCTTCATTAAGCATTAAGCACATCTTCTTAAGCAGATTTTGAAAAAAAATTAAATAATTTTCAACAGTTATGGTTGTTTCTCTGGGGAGAGTGCCTACAGAGCCCTCATGTCACCATTCCAGAAATTGTCTCCTATTTCTGTTTTTAAAGCATTTACATAATTCTTTTATTCAAAATAATGGGATCATTAGTCAACAGTGTTTTCTAACTATTTACTTAATATATTGGGAACATTACTGTTTCATTAAATAATTCTGTCACCATATAATTTCCGATGTCTCCCTTGGAATTACATTGTATAGATGAACAATAACATATTTGAATAATTTTCTGTTAATTATGTAATGTAACCATTTTTCTTAAGATTTTATTTCTTTATTTGAGAGAGAGTGAGCATGAGCAGGGGGAGGGGCAGAGTGAGAGAGAGAAGCCAACTTCCTGCTGAGCAGGGAGCCTGACACGATGCTTAATTCCAGGACCCCAGGGTCATAACCTGAGCCGAAGGCAGACATTTAACCAACTGAGCCACCCAGGTGCCCCTAATATAACTATTTTTCAATGAACCACTATTAATAAGCAGAACTCTAATGACTATGCTGGTAGCCCCCCAAAAATCACACATATACATATTTCCTTTAGAAATGTTTCAAAAATTAGAAGATTTGAATAAAAGCTAAGCATACATTTTTAAGACTTCTTTTTTTTTTTTAAGATTTTATTTATTTATTCATGAAAGACACAGAGAGAGAGAGGTAGAGACATAGGCAGAGGGAGAAGCAGGCTCCCGAAGTGGGACTCAATCCTGGGACTCTGGGATCATGCCCTGAGCCATAGGCAGATGCTAAACTGCTGAGCCACCCAGGCATCCCCCCATTTTTAAGACTTCTAATATAATATTGACTTGCAGAAAAGTTGTGCCAGTTAGCATTCTCATCAGCAATATATGAGTTTATTGCTAAAGTTTGAGACTACTTTGAAAGTATTTCAGATTATCGTTTTGTTTAAGAAAAAAAAAAATCTTAGCACCTCCATTTGAAAAGCCACCTGGACTGAAAAGGGAGCCAACTGTACAAAGTAGCTTTGACCCTCTCACCTGTGGTTTTCCACAGCCTGGTGAGACGAGTGGACCGCATGGAGCACTCCATTGGCAGCATTGTGTCCAAGATTGATGCTGTGATTGTGAAGCTGGAAATCATGGAGCGGGCCAAACTGAAGAGAAGGGAAGTGTTGGGAAGGCTACTGGATGGGGTGGCAGAGGTAAGTGGTCATCTGACACAGAAACACTGACTCAGTAAAATATCAGGGTTGTCATATTTTGTAACCTTTAATTTGAGAGGTGTTTTGAGATGTCTCTGTAACTACAGACAGTACAGTCAGATGATAATCTGAAGGTGTTACTTTCTTAATACTGTATGCACTTCTGCCTTCACTGAATTGTAGAATCAAACAAAAAAGCTATTCCAATAGCTCAGAGAATTGCTATATGTGCTATAAATCACCAGTGTCACTTTTTTTAAAGATTTTTTTATTCATGAGAGACACAGAGAGAGGCAGAGACAGAGGCAGAGGGAGAAGGAGGCTCCCCATGGGGAGCCCGATGTGGGACTCGACCCCAGGACCCTAGAATCATACTGTGAGCCAAAGCAGATGCTCAACCACTAAGCCATTCAGGCATCCCTCACCAGTGTCACTTAATGACAGGTTATTTGGCTCCTTAATTTCCCAGAGCCGCTTCTAAGTACAAAAGTATGCATCCCCCTACCACCAACATTGTGGTCTCTTTTTCCTTTATTAGGATGAAAGACTGGGTCGAGACAGCGAAATCCACAGGGAGCAGATGGAACGGCTAGTACGGGAAGAGCTGGAACGCTGGGAATCTGATGACACAGCTTCCCAGATAAGTCACGGTTTAGGCACACCCATGGGACTAAATGGTCAACCTCGCCCCAGAAGCTCCCGCCCTTCTTCCTCCCAGTCTACAGAAGGAATGGAAGGTGCAGGTGCAAACGGGAGTTCCAATATCCACGTCTAGGATGTGTGTTAGTATGTGTCCCT
Organism: Canis aureus; assembly: GCF_053574225.1. NCBI lineage: Eukaryota > Metazoa > Chordata > Mammalia > Carnivora > Canidae > Canis > Canis aureus. The sequence goes on from NC_135643.1 coordinate 11,717,236, forward strand.
AATAGGAGAGAAAGGGGCTGTCCTGAATTGCCATACCAAGTACACTATTTATATGCCCTGACCACCATATGATGCTGATCTTTGTGACCAACTGTTAATTCTTCTGCACTTTAATTTATTTTAGATAAACTTTGCCCATGGATCAAAGATTTTTTCTTTCTCATGTAAGAAATCTAGGTGTAAATATTGAATATAGAAAAAAAAGTCTTTGTAAAGTATATGGAGTTGTATGCCCACTGGCTAACCATGGATGAGTCTTCTCAGCTGACAATGAAGTAGCCTTTAAAGCAAGGAGAGAACTGTTGAAAGGCTTCTGAGTTTTATTTCCCATCACAAAAATCAGTATTGTCATTTTTGCCAGTGTGTGAAGGGAAAGTAGGGGCATTCCTTCCCACTCAGGCTTAGCTCATGGACGTAATATATAGCTTTCTTTTAAGAAAGGAGACTTTTATTTCAACTACCTTCCTGGGGTAAACTTTTCTAAAAGATGAGCTGGAAAAGAACTCCAAACCATAGAATGGGTATGTAGTCATTATGCTAGAATTTGTATGAATGGTTAAGATAAATGTTGAATAATGTGCTTTTTGTTTGTTTTTGTATCCTATCTAACATCTGGGAATAACTGTTTCACTTATCCACACTACTTTTGCTCTGAGCTGCATGAAACCATCAAAGATTGATTGTGGTTAAAAAGTCATCTCTAACCATAACATCAGAAAATCGGAAGGAGCCCTATCACTAAGTTTGATTTATTCTAACAATTAGTTTAGTATAAAGATTTGTCCATATATTCTCTTCCCAGGTGGCTCAACTTATTTACAACTGATTTTAATGTTGTAACTAATCTGGGAAGGCCAATTTACTAAATGTTTTAAGTATCTAGCGAAGGTTTTAACTCAGCAAATATGTTCATTTTACACAAAAATTTAAAGAAGTTTAGAAATTTATATATAAATATTGTAAAACTAAAGTTTGAGTTTTATGCTGTTTGGGGATATAGAACTCAAATACCTTTTTTTATTATTAATTAGGGAGAGGGAGGGGCAAAAGGAGAAGAAGAGAAAGAATCTTAAGTAGGCTCCCTGCTCAGCACAGAGCCCAACGCGTGGCTCATTCCCCTGATGTGGATGATCATGACCTGAGCCAAAATCAAGAGTTGGACACTTAACCAACTGAGCCACCCAGGCACCCTGAACTCAAATACTCTTACTCTTGCATTTCAAACCTAGAATTTATAATCTAAATGGAGCTCAGCTTTAGTGAAAAGGAATTTTTGGTATTGAAAATTCACTCATTATCAGAATGTATCAGCCAAAGTTTGAGTTTACAGCAGGTTTTTTTGTTTTTTTTCATTAGGAGAGGGTATCACCAAATTTATGGAGAAGAAATCTATTCTCAATAAAAAATAAAGATCTTATTTTTCAAAAGTATTGAACGAGATAACCTTTTGAGAGCTAATGAGACAAGCAAAAGAATGCAATGCTAATGGATTAACTCCAACTCTGAGAACAATAGAAGAGAGGCCTGTGTTTCCGTGCTTTATTTTGAATTCACATCTTGTTTATGTAATTGGTAGAATATGTCAATCAAATCTTCAATGAAAGTATGACCAAACAAACCTTTTTAAGCTGGCTTCTACAGAAGTAATACACATTGAGTTTCTTTAATAGTCTCTCTCATGGCTTTATTTCCATCTTTACTTTCTTTTGAATATGCTACACAAAGTTCTTTATTACTAGGTACTAAAGTATGCATTCCGGGGGTACTGAGTGTATGTATTTATGTATGTGTACCATGTTGTTACATGTAAACAAACTTCAATTTGAAGTGCAGCCATTATGTGGTATCCATGTGTATTGACCATGTGCCATATATCAATTATGGTCACTAGAGAGTCTTTTTATATATCTACTGTTATACTGTTTCTCATTTCACCTATAAGATTTAATTCTTTCTTTTTACCCATAAGTTACATTTTTTTTCTCTTTAGTCATTCCCTTCTCATCCCTCTCCTATCATTTTCCCCTCTATATTTGTATGATTAAGAAGATGTTACATATGTAAGTCTCTCGACAATCGAGAATTTCATTAATATGTAATATTGAGCACTTTACTTCTCAATAAAGACTTGGTATAATAACAGATGTGATGGTTGTCTGTTTCCTAAGTAGAAGCAGCTGGGTAATTTGTATGATGAGACTAGTAAAGGCTTAGACTTTGAAATAGACATCTTTTTTTATGTCCAACAGACATATGATTGACATATATTACTTCTGCAGTATGTAACCTTTAGGTTATTCTGATGATTGTGAAGTACTTCCTGCTGTATAGCCACCACATTTTACTTACACATTTCTATAGTGAGTAGCTGGCTTTAACATTTCTGTTATTTCAAAATCTTTGAACATAATTCTCTCATTGGCTTTTCATGAGTTCCTCTACGGGTATGTAACAGGAGTCAGAGTGCTGTCAGGTCTATACTTTTTTTAAAGATTTTATTTATTTATTTTATGGAGAGTGCATGAGCAGGGAGGAAGGGCAGAGATAAAGGGAGAGAGGCTCTCAAGCAGACTCCACACTGAGCACGGAAGCCAAGCCAATGCAGCGCTCGATCCCAGAACCCTGAGATTGTGACCTGAGTTGAAATCAAAAATAGGATGCCTGCCTGAGCCACCGAAACACCCCTATAAATATTTAATTTTATTCAGAACTATCAGATTGCCCTCCGGAATGACTGCACCAGTCTACAGTTCCATTACATGCATGAGATTACCAGTTTCATGCATACCCTCACCAACATCAGTACCATCCAACTTCCTACTTTTTTGTTAATGGCATAGTCCTAAAAGTAAGGTTTTATTTTGCATTTCTTGAATTCCTTATTCCTAAGCTGGACATCCCCTCATATAATTGTTCAACATTTGGGTTTCCCTTTTGGTAAGTTGCCAATCAAACCTTTAAAATTGCACTTTGATCTGATGGGAAACAAGCACGTTTTTGTTCATTGCTTATTTTTCTGCTGGGTCATGGCCTTTTTTTTCTATTGGCAAACCAATAAATCAAGTTCCTTGTATGGTTTAAGTATTAATACCTTATCAGTTTTGGACTTTTGTTATTATCTATCATCAACTGATAACTTGATGTCAATATTTCCTGAGTTTTTACATAATAAATACATCAGTTGATTTTGCTTTATTGTGTTGGGGATTTTGAGACCTTTGAAAGGTCAGAAATTTTGATCTATTAAACTTAGTTTTACGTTTCACATTCAATACTTTGTGTAAGAGTAACGCTGGGTAAGGCACACAGGTATTTTCTCCAGTTTTGTCAATATTCTCTACTAAAGAAGTTACTTTACCTTATCAGTTCATAATGTCATTGCAGTTTCATGTACAAATGTCTGTTTTTAAACTCTTTAGCCTTTTGCAAACTGATCTATGAATGTTCTTGCACAATTTTTATTATTATGACTTTATAGTATGTGTTCAAATGTGGTAAGATCCTTTTTCTTTTTTTTTTTTTTTTTAATTGTGCTATATTTCACAAAACCTTATTTTTCCATACAAGTGTCCAAACAAGTTTGGTGGGTTCTTATGGGAGCAGGGGTGGACAGAGAGGAAGAGGTCTCACTGGAATTTAATTGGAATTGCTTTGAATTTACTGATTAGTTTAGGGGAGCGGACATCTTAACACTATCAGAAATAATTCTTCCTTTATTCAGAATTAGTGAATTAGTGGCTCAATTGGTTAAGCATCTGCCTTCAGCTCAGGTCATGATCCCATCTGCATCTTGGGGCTCCCTGCTCAGTGGGGAGCCTGCTTCTCCTCCCTCTGCCATTCTCCCTTGCTCATGCTCTCTGGTTCTCGCTCTGTCTCTGTCAAATAAAAATCTAAAATAATAATAATAATAATGATAATAAATTAATGAATCAGTGCTCTGGCTTACCAATCCCCTTCTGAGGATGGCTGGTGTGGATTAATTCTTCAGAGTATAACAACACCCCTTTTCCATGTACTGGAAAAAAAAAAGTCCAATTCCTAAACATGCAAAACATGCTCTTCCACACACCCAGTGAGGCCTGATCTCAACTGGTAGCCAGATCTCTTAAGGGAGAGTCAAGTATTAGGAAGCAATGTGTTTGTTTCTATTATGCAGAAACAAGGCTTCAATAGAATATCTCGAAAAAATACCTTAGTAAAATTACCAGCAAATTTCTTAGAAATCTGGTTCATCAACATTTCAAGTATGGTTTCACATGAAGCAGGAGCAACAACTGTCTAAAGCAAGGGTCTCTGCAGTCTATGGCCTGCAGGCCAAATCTGGCTCACGCAGCCTGTGTTGTCTAGCCTCAAGCTAAGGATAGTTTTTACATTTTTCAAGAATGATTTTTACATTTTTAAGAGGTTGTTTAAAAAAAAAAAGCAAAGCAAAAACTATGAAATATTTATTGGATCCCTTCACAGATAAAATCTGTCAGTCCCTGGCCTATAGGGAATAAAGAACTCTGCTCGGTCCTACCTCTACCAACCAAAACGAAACGTAAGAAGAAAATACTTAAAACTGACCAGATGAAGAAGTCAAAGGCTGACCTTTCACACAGAAAGAAGGTGGCCCTCCTTGATTTTAGCAATTTTGAATCTAAATCTGCATACCTAAGATTCAAACTATTTTGGTAACAATTCAAATGAAAGAAATTACAAGATTATACCAAAGCACATAGCTGAAGTTGAAAAAGTCAAGTTGGGGTGGCTGCTCTTCTTGAAGCTAGTTGAAAAATGGACAATTCAATATAAACAACCATGTAACTTAAAATGTTTAAGTTAAAAGAAATTCTCATTTTGGTGATGCAAGAAGGAATTCGGAGAATGTAAGGATGTATGAAAACCAAAAACATAAAATGAAAAGTATCAAGAATTACCTAAACTTTATGGTTTCTGAGGTATGGAAAGCAATATTACCACCATATAATTTTTTTTTAAAGATTGTATTTATTTATTCACAAGAGACACACAGAGAGAGAGGCAGAGACCCAGGCAGAGGGAGAAGCAGGCTCCATGCAGGGAGCCCGATGTGGGACTCGATCCCGGGACTCCGGGATCACGCCGTGGGCCGAAGGCAGGCGCTAAACCGTTGAGCCACCCAGGGATCCCTCCCCACCATATAATTTATACCATGTAATTTATCAAACTAGGATACTAAAAATAGAGGGCATGTAAAATTATATAATGTTGAAAATATTTATTGATTACATATTCACTTTATTAGACTGGTGGACCTACAAAAGTTTCTCAAACTCTATTTACAAAAATAGCTTTCAAAATGCACCACATGAAACTTTTTTGGATTATTTCTGCGCACACAAGCAATGGTTGTAATATGAAATCTACTCTTTACTGTGGATGCTAGACAAGTTTTAATACTGCAATGACTTGGAAGTACTCTCAAGCCATTGACTTTCTAATAATTCTACTGCTACAGCCAAAATTCTTTAGACATAATAGAGCAAGAGGTATCATAAAACACGGTACAGTTCTTCCACAAGGGAATGCAAAATAAAACACAAGGTACAGAATTTCTACAAAGCTAACGCCTCCAGAAGGCCAGAAGGATGCGTGCTCCAAGACGCTGATCTTCACAGATTTCTGGGACAATCATAAAGTTATTGCATATTATCAACTTGTCACCAAGTGGCCTGCTGCTCTCCTCAAAGGACAGAACCATATCCCTATCGACTCAGCATCAGCCCTGCTGTGAACAGCTCAGGCATCCGTAGTAGTCACCAGTACATCACCATTGGTGAGAACCCAAGCTCTTGGACCCATGCATGGTATCTGTCCCAGTTACCTCACCTAGTCTGATCTGAGGCCCATTGGGCAAGTACTGAGGTGGCCTAAATATGTCATATAAATATGAGTAATGCTACTTTTCAAATATATGTAGATATTGAGGTATTTGAGGTTAATACAGTTCCATATCTAGGACCATGAGAATGGCTTCTAAGATGGAAAAAAAATGAGTACATACACCGCCTCTTCAACAGTTCACTTCAAGCCACCCACTTCCCTTTCTTGCTGTCTCACCCAACATGCCAAGGAGCCTTCCACAGCAACTCTTCCCGCACTCTTCTGTAAAAGCCCCAGGAGAGCAATGGTAAGAATATAAGTAGCAGCTAACACTTTTCATTTATTCCTCAGGTGTCTCTTATTTTAAACCAAATTAAGTTATCCTCTCCATTATAGAGTAGTTCTTCTGACATCCAAGAAAATAAAAACAAACTTCAAAAGAATATAGGCATTATCCAAAGTAAGTTTCTATAATTAATATATTCTACTTTATAGGACTTACATTTACTATTCTTTTAAAAATGATCCTTAAAAATGGTGAAGATGGCAAATTTTGTTATGTATTTCTTACCATAATAAAAACAATTATATAAAAAGGGATATTGTAATACAAAAGGATAAGTATAGCAAGATGCATTTAAATTTTTTCATTTTAAAAGTAGGTGTTAATATGTTTATTTGACTGTTTTGTTTCTTCTTTAAGTGTATTTTGTATGTAAAATATAGATATATATAATTCTCTGTATAATGAGAGAAGTGTATATACAGGGAACTCTACGGAAGCCAGGGTTATATACCAAGAACAGGAAAAACTGTTAACCCTGCTGGTCACATAATAATCAGGTAAAAAGAGCATGTGATAACATGTTACAAGATGATGCATTAATCAAATGTCATTTAAAAAGTTTCTTAAAAATATAATGCTGTGTCCCTGGACTGATGTTGCAACACTATGGCAGGGCACCCACTGACACTAAATGATACTCTTAAGCAGTTGCAAGTCTACACTGGTGATCCTCAGGCTCACTTAATTTGTATAATACTGAAAAGTGTTTACTTTTATAAAAAGGGGAATTAGTTGCAATGTGTTCTCCTGAAATGGATCCTGGAACAAAGCATATTAATGTAAAAGTGGTGAAATCTGAATAAAGTACAGAGTTAAATGATAATGTACCGAGGTTAATTTCTTCTTCTGACATGTACCGTGGTATATAAATGTTAACATTAAGGAAAGTTGGGAAGAGGGTATATGGGAACTTTTCCATACTATCTTTGTAACTTTTCTATAAATCTAAAACTATTCAAAATTATTACTCCATTGAAAGTGGGCAGAAGGGACTTAAATAAGGATGTATCTATGCACACAGGAACACAAAACCCAGCTGTAGCAATGTGCGGTAATGGCAACAGAGAGGCGTATATGAGAGTCATTTCAGAAATAACCCGGAAAGGAGGTAGTGATAGGGCAGGGAACACGAGGGGGCTTCCATGTATTGGTCATGTCCTGTTTCTTCACCGAGGTTGGTAGTTGCACTGGGGTGTTCCTTTTATGATAATTCCCTGAACTAGACTTTTCCCTGCCTTACCCTTCAATAAAAAGAAGTTAATACCTAGTACTGATAAAAGTTAGAACAAAGAGAAAATCTGTGAATAAGAGATGTATATATAGGAATGAACAAAGTCTGTTTGGGAACAGTTATGTGAGTTACAGTATCATAAATCTAAGTTTTCAGAGCCGGGAAGAATCCTGGTAGTTACCAGGTCCTGGCATGCACAGTTCTCTCTGGAGCAGCCCTGGAGCCGCTGATGCAGCAGGGCGCATGGGGCCGGGCCATCTGCATTTGAGCCAAGTGCCCCAGGTGGTTCTGATGCACACCCAGATCACAGACCACCGAACCACCTCAGGAGGGCTAAGAACTCCAGGCCCTCCACACCTAGTCCAGAGGCCAACAGAGCCCCCTGAGGTGTCCTGATTCTATAACAGAAATCTCAGTAAGTTCTAATAACCTTAAAAGGCCCATCAAAGCCTTTTCTCTCATAATGGCTTTTTTGATCTTGTAAATAATACTGGGTTTTTCCAACACAGTTTATGTTTCGTACTTCCACCAATGCATCTATTTGTTATTATTATTTATTAAATAGTGGCAGATCATAGATTCATATAATACTGGAGCTAGAGGGCAATGAACCCTCTACTCAATTTAAAGATGAGGAAACTGATTCCAGAGATGTTCATAACTTGTCATAAGTTCCTAGAATTCAATTCTCTTTTAGGTCAATAAATTAAACAAATGCCTCCCCGTGGTTACTGTATGACTAGATGAACTAATATGCAGTTCATAATATCATTAATTTATGACTTGGGTTCTTTCATGTGTAATTCAGTTCATCGCAGTTCCTGTGCATGTTTCTGCTGAAAATAATTCTTACTCAACAGTATGATGCCAAATGAAAAGACAACAAAAACACTTCATTGAATACTTAAATCAAGATGCTCCCTTTTTAATGTGTGAATCAATTATGTAAATTAAAGAGGAATTTAAGAATATTTTTTAAGAAATAACAATTTTAGGTAGGCAATCGTAAGGAAGATAACAATCATGCATCCCAAGGCTACGTGATTCTTCCACAGGCCCCAAGGGGAGAGCTCGATGCCCTGGTTTAGCAAAAACTCTTCGCCAGTACATCTGAAATTCAACAGGAAAAGAATATGACTTCATTCTTAGCATCTGTAAAATTTACTCCATCAATTCACACCATATCTATAGGTTACCAAGACTTAAATAACTATGTCTTCATTTTTAATAGGTAACAGGAGATGAGTGCTTATAAATCCACTAGGTACTATCCTAAACAATCTGAATATAACAGTTTAGTTAATCCCTAAAACAATTGAATGGGATAAATATTACACACATTTAAAAGATGAAGAGACTAAGGTTTAAGGAACTTGACCAAGTCCACAGACTCATACTTTGAACCAAGATGCTAGTCTTCTGCACATTGATTTGTTTCCAGATCTATATGCCGCTGTCTTTAAAAGGGAGAAACATTCATTGAGTAATTTTGCACTCACTCCAGATGGGGAAAATCTCCATCTTCACAGATGACATCGAAGGCCCTTACCAAGACGATCAAAGCTCTCTTTAGAATTTATCACCCACAAAGCAGCCATACAAACGAAAATGGGCTAAGAATTTTGAAACTGGGAAAAGAGGTGAGCAAGGGCTTGCTGCCACCGTTGCGTCCCATCAGCTCTTGCACCAAGACTGGGCTGAGCACTGCAGATACTAAGCTGCAAGACACCACCAGCAAGCCCGCTTAATCAGGTGTAAGCCTCAGTGGTAGCTGAAGTAGAGCAGGGTGGAGTAGCCCTGCTGCAGTTTAGAAAAGCACCTGTACTAAAAACACCTGGCACAGCCTGTCTCCTGCATTTAAATACAAGACATTGTGAACTTGAAGTCTACACAGCTATTTTTTTTCTTTTAGACTGTTTTGGAATATCCTTATTAAAGGATATATCCTCTAAAGAAAGAAACACATTTCGTTCAGCTGAGAAAGAAGTCCCATTTATTGTATATTGTCAATAAAACAGAAATGCAGATTTTAATAAAATCAGAGGATGTTGTTTTAAAAATTGAGTAACACTCTCCTTGTCGATGATTATTGTTAATGGTTTGATTTTGATACATTAACTAATGAAAGAAAAGAGAATGCTGGTTTCCAGCCTGTGTTTCTTTCTTTAGAGGATATATCCTTTAATAAGGATATTCCAAGTCAGTCTAAAAGAAAAAAAAAATAGCTGCGTAGACTTCGATTTCACAATGTCTCATATTTAAATGCAGGAGAAAGAGACAAGTGCTGAGAGTGTGCCAGGAAAATGTTCACTCCCTTCTGCTCTTGCTGCCTTTTTAGCTCTTGTTCCTGGCCATGGGTCTGGCTTACAGGAAGCCAGGGGTTCATGGATCCGTACATTTCACATAATCCATACAACTCCAATATTCCAAGACGTCGCTAAAATATCAAAGCAGCTCATTTGAAACTCAGATGTTCTGAAAATAAAAACTAAAACCCACCATCAAAGCCACTAAGAATCTTTTAAAAGGCCCTAAATGAACAACATATCAGAAACATTTCTCCAACTTAATATAATTTTGACCATAGTAGAATGTCAAAGAGATGTGCACTGGTGTACAACAACTTAAGAGGGGTCAGTGAAAGGACCCACACCAGCCAAGCGGCCCAAAGACCTTTCTACATGACCCCACAAGAGTAAGCAAATCCATTCTGACACTGAGTACAAACTTACATTGCATAGCTACAGGTATTATTCGTTGTTACATTGACTCCTGGGCAGAAGTTTTGTCCCAAAAATTCATTATACTGCAAAGCCTATAACACAAGGGGGGATGGGGCAAGGTAAATAGTTTTAAGTTTCGAAAAGTTTCCAAAGAATTGTCATGTCCTCCTAGTTTAATTTTCACTGCTATTCCTAAAAACTAACAAAGCTTCACATTCACAGTCTCCATCACACCAGAGCAACGAAAATTCTTTTCCCTGGCAATGAGTGGGCGAGGGTTGGGATTTTGCCTTCTAAAAACAAGGAAGTATAGTATTTGGCAAAGAGGGGAGACCCCTGGCTATACTACCCATAGCTCCTTCCTTCTTCCCCAATTTTATAATCCCAAAGCAGTGTAATTAAAATCACAGCAGTATTCAATGACTGTTGTTAATTTGTGGTAGGAATCTTGTTTATTTTCATCAAAACCAGTGCTAATTTTGGGGAGTTAGAAACCCAATTATACTATACTAGGGCACACTTTTCTTTGGAGTTGATTAACTTTCTAAAGCCAACACAGTAGCTATATTATATGCTCTTTTTCATCTAATTTCAATGTAAAATATGTATTCTAGGCTCCCATCCTCCATTTTTGTATAGAACTGAAATGCAACTATATCTCTTTATATCAATTAGTCGATCTTTCTCCTTCACGAGGAGTTCTCTTTCCACCTTTCCCTCCCTCAGACAGCAAGGTGACTGGGGAAACCTCAGGTGATTATCAAGGTGAAATTCTTCTTCGTTACACTTAAAATGAAACCCCTGGGAGACTCTGACAGATCATGGCTGGGAACATGAGGATGTTAGGCTTTATTCTGGTTGTTCCTTAGCTTGGGAACAATGAACCAGTCACAATGACAGATGAGAAAAACTTACCGCATAACCATATCGAGGAATGCTTAAGTACTGAAGCCATGAGAGCCAAGGCCCAACAGTTCTGAGATTTACCAACAGCCCTGAAAATATCTACAAAAAGCAAATACCAAGAATCAGACCTGGTGAAGAGATTTCATGAAGAATTATAGAGAATAATTTTTGAGTCCCCTACAATCTTTACAACCATTTCTTCTAAGATTTACCACTTTGCATGCATATGCCTCTCTATACTTGAGACTGTTTAAGGTTCTAAAGGAATGACAATATTATTTCATTTAATAAATTCATTATTTTATTTCACAGACGTTTTATTGTCAAGGCTTTTACTTTCAGTAACTGCACATAATGAAAGGTCAATGAGTACTGACTGTTCTAATGATGCAACCACTATATGTTCACACCAATAAATATACCAGAACATACCCTGAACGTCTCATGCCCCTCTCTATTTCCATAACACAGTAAGATTTTTTAAAAGGGTTTGCATGCTCTCTCTGCATGACCACAGAAATAATCTGAGGTTCAGGATGAGTGCTTAAAATAACCCAGAACCTGGAACTGGTACATAGAATAATGTGGTGAAGTATAGCATAAAATACAGCGAATACTTTGATTTAAAGCTACCAAAAAGCAGTATTACAATGAAGATCCCAGGGCAGACTACTCCAGCAACAGATGACTACAGGAAAAGAAGTTCCCGTAAAACTTCTAACTGGCAGTAGGTATGCTGGGATAGACATAACAATGACATGACTACATATTTTGAACTTAAAGTTCTTAAACCAGTTGCTAATATAGGACACACAGCATCTCTGAGGAAAATATGGTTTTAGGACTGGTTTGAAAAGTTCTATATATAAACTTTTAAATAATAATAAGGTAAAGCATCTAAAATATATCACACAAAACTTACGTATTGGTGACATCTTACTATTTATTGGATAATATTATAGAAAATATATGCTAGGTTTATGACTCTCTCAATAATGTTTAAATTGGAAGATTTCAGACTCAGAAATGGAAGACTTAAACTTTGGCAAAAAACTGTGCTGATTATGTTCCTTTTAAAGACATCTATTCCTACTTTAGCAGAAAGAACACATGTATTAACTAAATAGGCGAAGTATTCTTGTTCACTCGATGTCATAGGGGGCAAGGTACTAACTAGTTGATTCACCTACTGATTCATCTATGTACATGTAAAATTAAAGGACATGTAAGATTAGGCTTCAGTAACCATTAAAAAAAAAAAAAAAGGGTAAGCAGAAATATATTGGTATAGGAGATTATCAGGAACCCAGAGAAGAGGAGACACAGTGGGATCCCTGGGTGGCGCAGCGGTTTGGTGCCTGCCTTTGGCCCAGGGCATGATCCTGGAGACCCGGGATCGAATCCCACATTGGGCTCCCGGTGCATGGAGCCTGCTTCTCCCTCTGCCTGTGTCTCTGCGCCTCTCTCTCTGTGACTATCATGAATAAATAAAAAGTAAAAAAAAAAATAAAGATTTAAAAAAAAAAAAAAAAGGAGAGGAGACACAGTGTTGTATGGTCTTTGGAACTTTTCAGTATTTTTAAAACATCTCTTTTCAAAATATAGGAGGAACCCAACCTAGACTACCCACACTGCAAACTGTTCTTTTTCTCATAGAGCTTAGCTATACCCTTAGAGAGGAGTAGATCCAACCAAACCACTAAGTTATGCTTAAATGAGTCAATAGTTCTCTAACACTAGCCCAGAAGTTGGGTAATTAACCATTAACCTGCCATTTTTATGAGGGAATCTTATAATCAAAATTTTTCTGGGTTTTGTGGTTTTTTTAGGAGTTTTTATTTAAATTCCAGTTAGTTAACATACACCATAACATTAGTTTCAGGTGTACAATTTAGTGACTCAGCATTTCCATACAACACCTGGTGCTTATCATCAACCAGTGCATGCCCTTCATACTCATCACCTGTTTGACCCAACCCCCTAACCACCTCTCCTCTAGCAATTATCAATTGTTCTCTGTAGTTAACAATCTGTTTCTTGGTTTGCCTCTCTTTTCTCCATGATTGTTTATTTTGTTTCTTAAATTCCCCACATAAGTGAAATCATATGGTATTTGTCTTTCTCGGACTTATTTCACTTAGCATAAACTCTGTAGCTCCAACCACATCATTACAAATAGCAAGATTTCATTCTTTTATATGGCTAAGAAATATTCCATTCTGTATATACACCACATCCTTTTTATCCATTCCTCGGTCAATTGACATTTGAGCTCTTCCCATAATTTGGAAATAATTTTTTTTTAAGATTTTATTTATTCATGAGAGACACAGAGAGAGGGGCAGAGACATAGGCAGAAGGAGAAGCAGGCTCCCCACAAGGAGCCTGATGCAGGACTCGATCCTGGATCTCAGGATCATGACCTGAGCCAAAGGCTCAACCGCTGAGCCATCCAGTCATCCCTAATTTTGTTGATAGTACTGCTATAAACATAGGGGTGCAGGTATCCCTTTGAATCAGTAATTTTTTTTCCTCTGGGTAAATGCCTAGTACTGCGATTACTGGATCATAGGGTAGTTCTATTTTTAACTTTTTGAGGAACCTCCATAGTGTTTTCCAGAGTGGCAGCACCAGCTTGCATTCCCACCAACAGTGTAAGAGGGTTCCCCTTTCTCCACATCCTCACCAACACTTGTCATTTCCGGTGTTATGAATTTTAGCTTCTGACAGGTGTGAAGTGAAATCTCATTGTGGTTTTAATTTGTATTTTCCTGATGATTCATCATGCTGAGCATCTTTTCATGTGTCTGTTGGCCATCTGTATGTCTTCTTTGGAAAAACGTCTATTCATGTCTTTTGCCCATTTTTAGCCTGGATTATTTGGTTTCTGGGTATTAAGGTTTTATAAGTTTCTTCTGTATTTTAGATACTAACCCTTTATCAGATGTCAATTGCAAATATCTTCCTTCAGTTGCCTTTTAGTTTTGTTTCCTTCACTGTGCAGAAGCTTTTTACTTTGATGTAGTCCCAATAGTTTATTTTGCTTGTGTTTCCCTTGCCTCAGGAGATGGATCTAGTAAGAAGCGCTGCAGCTGATGTCAAAGAGGTTACTGCCTGTGTTCTTCTCTAGGATTTTAATGATTTCCTGTCTCACATTTAGGTCTTTCATCCATTTTGAATTTATTTTTGTGTATAGTATAAGAAAGTGGTCCAGTTTCATTCTTTTGCGTGTAGCTGTCCAGTTTTCCCAGGACTATTAGTTGAAGACTGTCTTTGCCGTTGGATATTCTTTCCTGCTTTGTCAAAGATTAGTGGACCATATAGTTGTGGATTCATTTCTGGGTTTTCTATTCTGTTCTATTGATCTATGTGTCTATTTTTGTGTCAGTACCATGCTGTCTGCATCACTACAGCTTTGTAATATAACTTGAAATCTGAAATCGTGATACCACCAGCTTTGCTTTTCAAGGTTGCTTGGGGTATTCAGGGCCTTTTATGGTTCCATATACATTTTAGGATTGTTTCTTCTAGCTCTGTGAAAAATGCTATTGGTATTTTGATGGGGATTGCACTAAATGTGTAGAGTTCTTTGGGTAATATAGACATTTTTACAATATTTGTTCTTCCAACCCATGAGCATGAAATGTATTTCCATTTCTTTGTGTCATCCTCAATTTCTTTTATCAGTGTTCTATAGTTTTCAGAGTACAGACCTTTTACCTCTTTAGTTAGGTTTATTCCTAGGTATCTTATGGTTTTGGGTGCAATTGTAAATGTGATCCATTCCTTCATTTCTCTTTCTGCTGCTTCATTATTGGTGTATAGAAATGCAACAGATTTTGGGATGCCTGAGTGGCTCAGTGGCTGAGCACCCACCTCTGGCTCAAGGCATGATCCTAGGGCCCAGGGATCAAATCCTGCATCAGGCTCCTTGCAGGAAGCCTGCTTCTCCCTCTCTCTCTGCGTCTCTCATGAATAAATAAATAAAATCTTTAAAAAAAAAATGCAACAGATTTCTGTACATTGATTTTGAATCCTGAGACTTTACTGAATTCAGGTACCAGTTCTAGCAATTTTTTGGTGGAGTCTTGGATATTCCACAGAGTATGTTGTCTGTGAATGTGAAAGGTTGACTTCTTCCTTGCTGATCTGGATGCCTTTTATTTCTTTCTGTTGTCTAATTGCTGAGGTTAGGACTCCCAGTGCTGTGCTAAGTAACAGTGGTGAGTCTGGACATCCCTGTCTCATTCCTGACCATAGAGAAAATGCTGTTTTTCCCCATTGAGGATGATTCTGGCTGAAGATTTGTTGTATATGGCTTTTATGATGTTGAGGTCTGTTCCCTCTATCCCTCCTTTGTTGGGGTTTTTATCAAGAAGGGATGCTTTTATTTGTCAAATGCTTTTTCTGCATCAATTGAGAGGATCATATAGTTTTTATCCTTGCTTTTATTAATGTGGTGAATCATGCTGACTTATTTACAAATATTGAACTACCCCTGCAGCCCAGGAATAAATCCCATGTGATCGTGGTAAATGATTCTTTTAACGTACTGCTGGATTCTGTTTACTAGTATCATATTGAGAATTTCTGCACCCATGTTCATCAGTGATACTGGCCTATAGTTCTCTTTTTTAGTCTTTGTCTGGTTTTGGAATCAGGGCAATACTGGCCTCATAGAAAGAGTCTGGAAGTTTTCCTTCCATTTCTACTTTTGGAATAGTTTGAGAAGAATAAGGATTAACTCTTCTTTAAATGTTTGATAGAATTCTCCTGTGAAGTCATCTGGCCCTGGACTTTCGTTCATTTCAAGATTTTTAATTACTTATTCAATTTCTTTGCCAGTTATAGGTCTGTTCCAAGTCTTCTATTTCTTCCTGTTTCAGTTTTGGTAGTTTATATGTTTCTAGGAATTTGTCCATTTCTTCTAGGTTGTCCAATTTGTTGACATAAAATTTTGCATAATATTCTCTTATAATCATTTGCATTTCTGTGGTGTTGGTTGTTACTTCTCATTTGTGATTTATTTGGATCCTCTCTCTTTTGTTATTGATAAGTCTGGTTACGGGTTTATGAATTTTGTTATTTTTTCCAAAGAACCAGCTCCTGGTTTCATTGATCTGTTCTACTGGGGTTTTTTTAATTTCTATATTGTTTATTTCTGCTCTCATCTTCAATATTTCCTTCTTTATGCAGGCTTTAGGCTTCATTTGTTGTTCTAGCTCCTTTAGGTATAAGGTTGGGTTGTTTTAGATTTTTCTTGCTTCTTGAGGTAGGCCTGCATTGCTATGTACTTCCCTCTTATGACCACTTTTGCTGCATCCCGAAGGTTTTGGACTGTCATATTTTCATTTTCATTTGTTTCCATGTATTTTTTTCTTTTTAATTTTCTGGTTGATCCATTCATTCTTTAGTTGGATGTTCTTTAGTTTCCATGTATTTTTAGTCTCTCCAAATTTCCTCTTGTGATTGAATTCCAGTTTCAAAGCACTGTGGTCTGGGATGCCTGGGTGGCTCAGCAGTTGGGTGCCTGCCTTCGGCTCACGTTGTGATATCAGGATCTGGGATCGAGTCCCGCATCAGGCTCCTTGAGATGAGCCTGCTTCTCCTTCTGCCTACGTCTCTGCCTCTCTTTCTCTCAGTCCATGTCTCTCATGAATAAATAAATAAATCTTAAAAAAAAAAAAAAAAGGCACTGTGGTCTAAAAATATGCAGGGAATGATCCCAGTCTTTTGGTACTGGTTGAGACCTGATTTGTGACCCAGTATGTGATCTGTTCTGAAGAATGTCCCATGTGTACCTGAAAAGAATGTGTATTCTGTTGCTTTAGGATGAAATGTTCTAAATATATCTGTTAAGTCCATCTGGTTGTTTGTCATTCAAAGCCATCATTTGTTGATATTCTGCTTAGATGGATCTGTCTACTGCTATAAGCAGGATGTTAAAGTCCCCTACTATTATTGCATTATTATCAATGAGCTCCTATATGTTTTTTATTAATTTGGATGCTCCCATATTGGGGGCATAAATATTTGCAATTGTTAGATCTTCTTGTTAGACTGTCCCCTTTATTATGATATAGTGCCCTTCATCTCTTGTTGCAATCTTTGGTTTAAAGTCTAGTTTAGTTTTTGAAGTTCTAGTTTATCAAGGTTTCACTATGTGTCACCAAGAAGCATCTTTTAAAAAACCGTTTGTAACAAAATGTCAACTAAAGTTATATTAGAACAGTGGTCAAAAAGGCTGGATAATGTCCAGAAAAATCGATACATTCTCTAATATAAGCAATACTTCAATACATGACCTCCTTAAAGCAGAGAATCCCATTTACAGAATTGTCAAAGCAGGTTTTAGGTAACAGGTAAATTTGTGGGAAGGAATAACTATGCTTCTTATAAAAGCACAGTTTCTACTTACCATCATAAACACAAAGGTGATGGTCATGAGGAGAGTTGCTATGGATACCACACTCTGGCCTGCTGCTATGGCCAGCGCCATAGAACTAGCTGAATAAGCCACCATCATAAGGGTAAACATCATGATGAAGAAGGCCTCCACAACTGGTTTCAATCCTTAGTTAGGAAGAAAAGAGGGGGCTAAATCCAATTGCCTAGGTAACTGTGTATTTGGGATTGCTTATTGTGCAAATAGCAGTACAATATTTTGAAAAACTAATGCCAGAATAAAGAAAATTCATCCTCTATCCAACCACCTTGGCTCACCAATTACTATATAAAGTTGTAATAAAGTTTCTTTTTTAAACTTGTTGCATAAGCACATTTCTGTGTAACATCTCTCTGTGCCTTTATTTGTAATTATTAACAATTTCTGAGTGCCTGAGATGCAGAAGTCCAAGCAACACATCTGGTCACAATTCTACTGCCTTTTCTTCTAAGAAGGAAATTTGTCAAGAGCATATTTGTTTTGCGTAGACATAATCGCATGACTGTTTGCTATAACTACATTGAGTAAAGAAACTGGGAAGAAGATTATGTGACTTCCCAGTGGTTTCAATATCTGAAGGGATGTCTCCATATTCCAAGTCTCCCAAGAAAAAGCACCATATAATTCTGGGATTGAGAGTGGGGTTAAATAAGTTTCATAAAACTACTTTACAAACTGTGTGGACTAATATCATGGGTCACACAATCTGAAGATTCTGGAATAGCTATAAGAACACCAGTCAAGAATCTGAGGATCTAGGTTCTATAACCTAATTCGTCATGACACACTTCTTATATATAAAAAAGAAGCTTAAACTCAATCAGTGAATCTTCTTCTATAGTGCTTTATTTAAATATTTTTTAATTAAAATATATATTTCAGATGTGTGTATGTATATATTTATGTGTATCAATAAAATATATGGAAATTCTGATACAATGAGCCTACAGTAAAACCTAAACACAATGCACAAAGGAGTCTAACTACCTATCAAGCAAGCATTTGTATTAAACCAGGAAACCCCCAAAATCAGTATCTTTCACTATCTTTACATACAAACACATGTATACACACACAAATAAAAATACAAATAAGTAAAAACTATCCCAGCTCTTCCAACATAGTCTCAAATAGTTTTAGGAATTCTTTCCATATTTATAAATGACATAGTATCCTTCAGTAAAATATAGCTTTATAAATAGTTTTAAAAGTTATTTGAGGGGGCACCTGGGTGGCTCAGTCAGTTGGGCATCTGCCTTCAGCTCAGGTCATGATCCCAGGGTCCTGGGATGGAGTCCCAGGTCTGGCTCCCTGTTTGGTGGGGAGTCTGCTTCTCCCTCTGCCCTTCCTCTGCTCATGCTCTCTCTCTCTCAAATAAATAAAATCTTTTTTTAAAAAAAGCTATTTTGGGACAAGTCTTGACAAAAGTGTCCTTAGAGAACAGTTACTTCAGAGTTTGTACAATGGATAGATGTATCCTTATGTCACCAGCTTGGTTTAAAGTTTGAGAACCAAAAACAAGCTAGTAAAAAGAAATCGGCTTGCCCTCATATCCAAAACTACAGACACAAACGGTTTGTCATATTGCTTACCTAACAAGAAGTATATTATACAAGTAAATATAATACTTGGTAACATCCTCATGGGTAGTAAATCAGATAACAGTTTTCCAAAGAAATAAGATGACACTCTGTAGTATCCACTGATATATTCATGTCTAAAAAAAAGAAAAATTCATCCTACATTAGTTTAAAAGGCAGAGACCAGGTTAGACTGCTTGCTTACCTGCGATTTCTGCCACCACCAGGGTTTTAATAACTACAGCTTCTCACATCCTTGAGGCAAATCCCAGCCTTCCATTCCGTCAGCATCAGGCACTATCTTGGGTGCGAGTCTCCCCTTTGAGGGGCACCTGAGTGGCTCAGTCAGTTACATGTCTGCTTTCAGATCAGGTCAT
Source organism: Canis aureus (assembly GCF_053574225.1). Taxonomy (NCBI): domain Eukaryota; kingdom Metazoa; phylum Chordata; class Mammalia; order Carnivora; family Canidae; genus Canis; species Canis aureus. Next base: position 11,736,688 of record NC_135643.1, read on the forward strand.
GATCTCAGGGTCCTGGGATTGAGTCCTGCATCAGGCTAGGCTCCCTGCTCAGCAAGGGGTCTGCTTCTTACTCTCCTTCTGCCCCTCCCCTGCTCATACTCTCTCTCTCAAATAAATTAATAAAATCTTAAAAAAAAAAAAAAAAGCCCTCCCTTTGAATGCCATCCATTCTGCCCCTGGAGCACCCACTCCCAGTGAGCAGATCTTCATCTCCTCCCCCTTTTCTAACACTGACTCTCCTTAGAGAATAACGTTCTAGTAGCTGAGCTCAGTTATGGTAGAGGCTTTACTTTCTCCCCACTTTTGATTATGAAGAAGGTGGCACTGCTATCCTCTGAGCTTCTTAATGCAGCCTGGGATCACTTCTTCTACTTTCATGATAAAAAAAGAAAATGGCACTTCCTCCTTCAGTAATCATACCTTTCAACCACATATCCCTGTCAGCTATCAAATCCTGTTTTCTTCCCTTTTTGGCTCTAGATCCCTTCCTCTTCCTGACATCTTCCTCCTGTAATTCCAAACTTCTCCCCTAATATCATTCTTTCCCCCGGAATGATTCTCTTTCCTCAGGGTGTAAATATGGGCAAATCTCTTCCAACCTTGATAAACACAAGAAACAAAACAGCCCCTAATTTATTGGAAGGCTGCCCTTTGGCTTCTTCCATTCCCCTTCCATTTGAGGGCTAAGCTGGGACCACATTCTTTGTCAACTTGACCTCCACACCTTGTATTTACTGTTCAACCCACCACTTACTCTCTACCAAGCCCCTCTAACTTTTCCCGTGAGGGCCACCATGACTTCTCAGTTGCTAAAAACAAAAGATCCTTTTTACCCCTTTATTGCTTCCTTTTTCTGCAGCATTTGGACTTGCTGGCTCTGCCTTAACCTTGAAATCTCTTTTCCCTTGGTATCATGCCCCACATGTTCATGATTGTCCTTCTTACCTCTGGCTGCTTGTTCTCAATTATCATTGGCAATCCCCAGGACCCAAGCTGTGGCCCAATGCTGGATATGACCAATCTGACCATTAGCCCCTGATACCAGAGAGCCCCATTCCTGGAACAGAGACCTACTCACATAAAAAGCTTCTTCTCAACCACAAGGAGCTCCACAGCTGACACACTGCTGAAACACTGGTTGGTTGTCAGAAAGAAGAGCACCCCTGATCTGCAATGAGAGAAAGGGAAAGAAAAACACTGCAGTCAATTAAACATTCTTAGATCAGTTTTTCTAACCACAAAACTCTCCTCAAATGATACCTTAGAACATTAAATAGAAACTGTTCTGATTAAAACAGAGGGAAGTATGGCCCCATCAGCTTTCTCCCCATCATCTCTGTGGGTTCACAATGGTACCCCTGGGACTCCACAGAACATAGTTTGGAAGTCACAGTCCTGGACTGCTATGGATTGAACTGTGTCCTCTCCCCAAATTCCTATGTTGAAGCACAAATCCTCAATGTGATGATATTTAGCAACAGTGTATTTAGGAGGTAATTACATTTAGATGAGGTCATGAAGGTATGGGCTTCATGATGGATTTAGTGCCCGTAAAAAAAAGGGAGAAACACCTGAGCACACTCTTTTTCTCTCTCTCTGCCATGTGAGAATACAGCAAAAAGGTAGCCAGCCACCTGTGAGCCGGGAAGAGAGCTCTCTTTGGAACCTGCCCATGGATGCACCCTGATCTAACCCTGTTTTTTAGACTGTTGTTTAAGCCACCCAGTCTGTGGATGACTGTGATGGCAGTCTGTGCTGATGAATACATAGGTCATAAAAATATTACCACCTTGAATTTTAACAGAAACAATAAGTATCTGTTCATATCTAATGTATGAAAAGAGAAACAGTGAACCAAATAAAGCCCACAAAGCTCAAAAACCTCTACTAGCCACCTTTTCAAGGTAAAGAAGAAACTAAAACATGAAGAGGCAAAATTACAGTGGAGGAAAATCTCAGTCGATACCTTATTATATATATATATCCATCACACAACTGTCAGAAGAGCCATGATGTTATCCTTGATAAGCCATTGCCAAAATGGTTTCCAATGTGCTCAAAAAAGAAAACAAAATGATGCTTATAAAGGAAAAATATAGGTATGTGCCTGTAAGAAAAGGAAGACTACTAACGCTTTTTTCTCAGTAAAATAATTAAGGCTTAAAAAGGAAAGTCACAGTTAATCTACACTTTGAGGGACATACACATTTTATGAAAGCATGCCAACATTCCTGAAACAGTGTTGGGCTTCCCTTCGTAATCAAACCATTTAATTGACACTAAGGATCGTGACTTCAAAGAACTGAAGTGACCCATCATTTAAATGACACGAGAATGAAAGAACACTTAAAAATATGAACCGAAGTGTACTGCCCCTCAAAAAAAGTCCATTGACACACACTCAGTAATTGTTGTTGTTTTAAGATTTTATTTATTTATTCATGAGAGACACAGAGAAAGAAGCAGAGACATAGGCAGAGGGAGAAGCAGGCTCCCTGTAGGGAGCCTGATGTGAGAATCTATCCCGGGACCCTGGGATCATGACCTGAGCTAAAGGCATATGCTCAACCACTGAGCCACCCAGGCATCCCAGTAATTGTTTTAATACAAAAAATAAATAAAATAAATAACTTAGAGAACAGACTATTTTAAAAGTAAATGTTTATACAATTAATGAATGGAAAATAGCCAGACCTAATACACAGACCTATGCAACTTTCTCCACGTAAGTAAGCCTACTATCAAAATAAAAGCTAATTTCAGAAATATAAGACATACAAAAAAAGAATGAAAGAACAAGAAAGAAAGAGAGAGAAAGAAAGAAAAGAAAAAAGAAAAGAAGGAAGAAATAAATATGGGACGTGCAACAATTCAGCTCAATTTGTTAAGCCTTATATCTAACAATACTGCTGTGTTTATCATGATTCTGAACTAGTAGATAGTGACATTACTTCTAAATCATATGATTTATTTTATAGTAAATACAGTTTTTATTCCTAGAGAATTTAAGATATTCTAATTCTTTTCAAGCTGGTAATCCACACCTATAATATCTACTTATTGATCCAAGTATTTCTTAAAACATCTTTTCTCTTAATATACATTAATTTGCTTAGCTATCCCTACAATAGAAGCTCATACTCTACATATGACTAAACCTCAGCTTGTCAGTTATACAGGTTAAAGAAAGAGCAGAGAGTACTTCTTTGGGATAATTCATTCCCAAACAATAGAACCAAACCACTAGCCTCCTGAGCAATTTCAAATGATTAAAAAGTAGCAGCAAGCTTAAGTCAAAAATACAAAATAAAATAAATTCAGTGGGGGCAGCCCGGGTGGCTCAGCAGTTTAGCACCCGCCTTCAGCCCAGGGCGTGATCGTGGGGTCCCAGGATCAAGTCCCATGTCAAGCTCCCTGCTTGGAGTCTGCTTCTCCCTCTGCCTGTGTCTCTGCCTGTCTCTCTCTGTGTCTCTCATGAATAAATAAATAAAATCATAAATACATACATACATACATACATAGATTCAGTGCCCTATTTCTCCAGAAAACATTTGAAGAAGCTGCTAAATCTCTTCTTTATTTCTCTGGATTCTTCTACAAAAATTTTTAATGGTTAGATATCCAGTTCCCCTTTAAAATTCCAGTTGAGGACAGGTTTTCCAATACTTTTTGCAAATGCTTCTCACTGTACAACATAAAAGGTCCACAAGTGATAGATCCTCTGACCTATATTCTGTGCTTGGTAAAAATATGGCATCTACGGAGGGTACAAATCACCAATTACTAGCAAGCTTGGAAACGTGTGAGAGAAGAACACACCCTTCAGGGAAAGTAAAGAGAAAAACAGTGACATAATTCAGGAAATGAGCTGCCATAATAATCTCAATGTAGAGAACCACTACATTTTATTTTATTTGAGTGAGGAATTGACTTTTATGCTGATTCTTTCATAAACAATCAGACATCAAAACAGATTCAACTTACACTATTGCAACTTTCTTTATACCCTTATGGTAAAATGGGAATAATACAACCCCACCTCCTGGTGCAGAAGCCTGAGTCCATGGTTTAAAGCACAGAGAACAGTGCCTGGCACAAAACAGCTTTCTACATGAAGAACTCTGCAGTCTTTGGCATTGCTGAGCATATATATTCAGAGCATTCTAGAGCCCATTACAAAGTCTCACCATGAAAAAATATTTTTAAGGGCACATAATGACTAAAATTCAGTAAGGTAAACTAACATAAGTGCTAACCATATAACAGTTGGAAAAACCTCAGTGTCATCAACCTCTCCATGGCAAACAAATCAAAAAATAGAAGAAAAAAAAATATTCACAAGCAACAAAAGAAAAAAAATTAGATAAACTGGACTATAGCAAAATTTAAAACATTTGTGCATCAAAGGACATTCTCAACAGTGAAAAGACGACCCATAGAATGTCAGAAAATATGTGCAAATTTATGCTTGGTAAGGGGTTAATATCTGGAATATATGAAAGACACTTACAGTTAATCAATTTTAAAAATCTAACCAAAAAATGGGCAAAGAGTGGCACCTAGGTGGCTCAGCAGTTGAGCCTCTACCTTTGGCTCAGATTGTGATCCCAGGGTCTTGGGATCCAGTCCTGCATCAGGCTACCCTGCTTCTCCTTCTGCCTATGTCTTGGACTCCCTCTGTGTCTCATGAATAAATAAATAAAATCTTTAAAAAAAAAAAATGGGCAAAGGATTTGAATAGACATTTCTCCAAAGAGGATACACAAATGGACAATAAGCACATGAAAAGGTTCTCAACACCTCTAATCATTAGGTGAATGCAAATCAAAAACCACATGAGGGGGGCAGCCCCGGTGGCGCAGCGGTTTAGCACCGCCTGTGGCTCAGGGTGTGATCCTGGAGACCCGGGATGGAGTCCCATGTCGGGCTCCCTGTGTGGAGCCTGCTTCTCCCTCTGCCTGTGTCTCTGCTTCTCTCTGTCTCTCATGAATAAATAAATAAAAATCTTAAAAAAAAAACAAAAAAAAAAACACATGAGGTATCACCTGACACCAATTAGAATGGTTATTATTATTAAAAAGAAAAAAATAATAAGTTTGGTAAGGTTGTTAGGGAATTGAAACCCTTGTGTACTGCTGGTAGGAATGCAAAATGATACAGCTGCTATGGAAGACAGGATATTTAATAGAATTACCAAATGATCCAGTAATTCTACTTCTAGGTATAAACCAAAAGAATTTAAACTAGAGACTCAAACAGATATTTATTTGTACATCCACTTTCATAGCAGCATTGCTCAATTAGGGGCAAAAGGCAGGCTCCAAGGCAGGTCACTTTGACCTAAGATTATTTTGACTTAAAAGAATCAAGACCTGGTAGATTCAAGAAAGGCTTTTTACCTCCCCCTCAACTGCCTAAATTTACATTGGAAAAGAGAGCCTATACCAGAAAGAAGGCTATGGAGAAAGATTCCTCTTTGCCTAAGAAACTTATTTGCTAAAGAGGGCAACCTTTGTTTTCCAAACATCATCTCCCATCTTCCAGGTAAGGTCTTTCTCCTCCTTTGTATCCTCAGATCCTGCCCCCCCTTCTCCTTCGCTCAGATAAGCATTATATTGTCTGTTTTTGGAATTTGCATGTCTGTGTGGATTTCCTGTACAGATGCTATTAAATTTGATTTTCTCCTGTTAATCTGTATCATGTCAATGTGATTCTTGGTCCTACTGGATGAACTTTGAAGAGCAAAGGAAATTCTTCCTCCCCAGCATTCACAATAGCCAAAAGGTAGAAATAACCCAAGTGTCCAAGGACAAATAAATGCATAAACAAAATATGGTGTATCTATACAGTGGAATATTATTCAGCCTCGAAAAGGAAAGCAATCCTTCATTCGGTACAAATGGATGAACCTTAAAGATATTATACTAAGGAAAATAAGCTAGTCACCAAAGGACAAACACTGTATGATTCCACTTATCTAAGTACCTAGAGTAGTCAAATTCAGAGACAATAAGTATAATGAAGTATAATTTCTTCCAGGCAATAAAGAAAGGGAGAATGAGGAATTATTCTTCAATATGTACAGAAACACAGTTTGGGATGATGAAGTGTTCTGGAGTTGGATGGTTGTGATAGTTGCATAGTAATGTGAATGTATCAGGCCACTTGGGTGCCTTGGTCCATTAAATGTCTGACTCTTAATTTTGGCTCAGGTCATGATCTCAGGGTTATGAGATTGAGCCCTGTGTCAAGCTCTACACTCAACACGGAGTCTACTTGAAATGCTCTCTCTCTCTCTCTCTCTCTCCCCCGCCACCTCCCACCTCCACCCATCCCTCTGTTTACAAGCTCAAGAAAGAAAGAAAGAGAGAAAGAGAGAAAGAAAGAAAGAAAGAAAGAAAGAAAGAAAGAAAGAAAGAAAGAAAATCTTTTTAAAAAATGATGGGAATGTATTTAATGCCACTGAACTGTACACTTGAAACTGGTTAAGAATGTAAAAATTATCTGTATATTCTGTATAAATTACCACCACACACACACACACACACACACACACATATATGCATTCAGCTTTTAATTCACTGACTTATCCTATTCCTCACTTTACACTGTACTTATCTCAAATTCTTTTTTTTTTTTTAAGATTTTATTTATTCATGAGGGACATGCATGGGGCGGGGGTTGGGGGTGGGGGAGTGCAGAGACACAGGCAGGGAGAAAAGCAGGCTCCATGCAGGGAGCCCGACATGGGACTCGATCCCGGGGCTCCAGGATCACGCCCCTGGGCTGAAGGCGGTGCTAAACCACTAGCCCCCCAGGCTGCCCTTATCTCAAATTCCTCATGGATTTTCATAAGCTTGAAAGATGTAACAGCACTTTCTCAAAATCAAGATCCAAATTTACTCACCTATTCTGGATTCCTGTAGAATCATTTTTTAGATCATAGAAAATGGCACCTAAAACCAATCCCAGGATGACTGTTACAATTATCTTTTCAAAAAGAAAAAGAAAAACAAGTTTTAATTAAAGATAAAAAAAATTTTTTAAAAAGGTAAGAACCTAACACATCACTAATTACTATAAAATACGAGGCTACATAATCCAATTTCTCCATTGAGATAAATACTTCCAATGGTTCAGCCAAAGTCCTTGGGAGTGTATATTATTTGGCTTCTTTCTAAATTAAAAAATAATTTATCTGTGTGCTGGGGAGGCTGATAGAACACAATAGACCCCTGGAATGCTAAGGTTCTTCCCAGTGATTTGCCAGGCCAGCTCAAGGTCCAGTCCAGGCCACCAGGCCTGGGAAGGCCATATACAGAAGGGGAATAATGCTAGTGCCTGGCTAAGTCACTTGAGGAGTAAAGTCCAAGTGACTAGCAGCTCTGCCTGAACTCTCAACCTTTGTGCTAGTGAGCATGCAGTTTCATATGTCAAGGGGTTCAAATAAAAACAGGCTATCTTTACTTTTACCATTATAAATAAATAAAAATTTTCAAGCACACATAAAAAAATTCTGACAATGTTATTCTGTGTGATAAGGAAGCAGGGGTAAGCTGAGACCCGCCTACCTGACCTAGCGGGCAGGGCATGCCTATACTGAAAAAGTGCACTGTCATTGCCACCAAAGCATTCAGCTAGCTGTCTCTGACGGTACTCAAATGCTTCCACTACCCATTCTCTTATCACTGCTTCTAGCAACCTCAGTCCGGGCCTACAGCCAACAGTGTAGAAGCAACCTGCTATTTATTTGCCACTGTTACCTATATTGGCTTACTCGGTCTGTTTGAGGCCTCCTAAGATGACTGCATAAGCATCACTTTTGTTTTTAAGACTGATAAAATATCTATTAAGGACACTTCTATAAGCAAAGGATTAAGGGTTATACTATGATAGAATTTATTTTTTATTTTTTAGAAATCTTAGTTTCTTTTTTTTTTTTTTAAGATTTTATTTATTTATTCATGAGACACAGAGAGAGAGAGAGAGAGAGAGGGAGAGAGAGAGAGAGAGGCAGACACAGGCAGAAGGAGAAGCAGGCTCCATGCAGGGAGCCCAACGAGGGACTCGATCCCGGGACTCCAGGATCACGCCCTGGGCGGAAGGCAGGTGCTAAACTGCTGAACCACCCAGGGATACCCTACGATAGAATTTATTTAAGAAAATTCAGAGGATCCCTGGGTGGCGCAGCGGTTTGGCGCCTGCCTTTGGCCCACGGCGCGATCCTGGAGACCCGGGATCGAGTCCCACGTCAGGCTCCCGGTGCATGGAGCCTGCTTCTCCCTCTGCCTGTGTCTCTGCCTCTCTCTCTCTCTCTCTGTGACTATCCTAAATAAATAAATAAAATATTTAAAAAAAAGAAAATTCTTATTATACTTTCATATTGTATTAAGTATAAAAATATATGAAATGCTCATCTAAAGAAAAAATATCCAACCATGTATCTCAGAACCTTCAAAGTTAAAAAAAAAAATCTCAGTACTACAACAGCATAATAGTATCAAGATAAGTCTATTTTGACATGAAGCAAACAAAACTGTAAAACAGGATCATGATCTGTGAAGGCTAGCCTGTGAATACTACCATCTGGAGAAAATATGATCTGAGATGTCTTCAAAATCCCCTTGCTAGGGACACCTGGGTGGCTCAGCCGTTTAGCGCCTGCCTTTGGCCCAGGGTGTGATCCTGGAGACCCGGGATTGAGTCCTGCATCAGGCTCCCTGCAGGGGGTCTGCTTCTCCCTCTGACTATCTCTGCCTCTCTCTCTGCATGTCTTTCATGAATGGATGAATAAAATATTAAAAAAAAAAAATCCCTTGCTAATAAGACAGTCAGGAATTTGGAAAAAAATCTATTACCCTGGTATAATTTTCATTAACCTAAGAATATACTGCACTTCATGCCAACAGATTAAACTCCCAAAATAAATGATGAACCATTATTGTGTGCACATGTGTATGTATATAAGTCTCTACTTTCAGACAATATAACTTCAAGAATATTCAGACTTTTTAAACTGGATACTACATGCTTGTTTCTTTTGAATTCAAATTTTATCTTATACTAACAGACTGTCAGTATTATCATTAGGATGTTTGCTGAAGGTTTCAAAGTTCTCAAAGTATTTTCAAAGTCAGCTTTCAAACGTATTGACAAAATGATTAATCTCATAATTTTGTCATGCTTTCACAAGGTGTATCTGTTATTCTTTCTTGCATTACATAAAAGAAAAATAAAACAAGCAAACTGAACATTGCTCAACAGAGCACACAAAGACACTATCTATGAGGTTTCTGTTTTGAATAAGGGGAGAGGGAATCCCCTATATATGTTATTCTGTCTTGTTCAAATGTGCTTAGCAACATATCACAAGGGGAGTGCTGAGGGATAATTACGGCCATCACTCGAGAAACTAATCCATAGTCAAATATTAAATACGCCAATAGAAAAAAAGGAATTTCTAAGAGTTATGATAGTGTTTTCCAAATTGACTTGATCAGAAAGATCATGGCACGTTAAATGAACATCAAATCCTTTTATACAGATGATCCACTTACTCCAAGATCATCCAAATACAACCTTTGGTTAAATGGCATTATCAGAAGCAAAGTCTGAATCAGATATACGACTAGTTGAAATCTAAGTATGGCTGTAATATTATTACCAATAGGAGATTTATCAGCAGGAAGCCATAAAGCAATTTAATAGCCTCACATCCAAACACTTCGAGAAGTAAACAACATACACACGAGATTAAAAACACTAAACCAAAGGTCAGCAAGCTGGGGTCCACAGGCAAACATGGCCAGTCGCCAACTTCTGTTCAGCCCTCTAGCTAAGAATAGTTTTTACCACTTTTTTTAATGGTTGGGGAAAAAAGAGTGAGAGAAGAAGAATATTTCTTGCCACATGGAATTTAAATGAAATTCAAAGTTGTGTCTATCAGTGAAGTTTTAGTGGAACACAGCCATACTCCCTTGCTTGTGTATTACCTATGGCTCCCTTCTCGCTAAAATGGCAGAGTGGAATCCCTGAGACAAAGACCACAGGTCTGCAAAGCTGAAAGTATTTTACTACCTAGCCCTTCACAAATAAAGGTTTGCCTGCTCCTGTCTTACATTAACGTTCCAGCATGTGCAAATCTGAACGGCAGATGCTCAGAGACAGATGCAATGTTCTATCTTTATTCTGTGGGATTGCCATGCATCTGAGCATTGTTAGGACTCCTTTTGTGAAACTGAGTTCCCCGAGGAGGCATGTAGGCTGCGTATGCAACCTGGAGGCACTAGGCCTGGGTTTGTGCAGAAGAAAGCCTAGCAACAAAAGATGTAGAATCATAGTGGATTAGAAATAGCTGCACCATCTAGAAAGGGGAACCCTCACACTGCTGGTAGGAATGCAAACTGGTGCAGCCACTCTGGAAAAGAGTACAGAGGTTCCTCAAGAAGTTAAAAAGAGAGCTACCCTACAATCCAGCAACTGTGCTATTAGGTATTTATCCAAAGAATACAAAAACACTAATTTGAAAGGATACATGCACCGCTATGTTTATAGCAGCATTATCTCCAATAGCCAAATGACAGAAAGAGCCCAAATGTCCATACAGGTGGATAAAGAGGTGGTATACACATACAATGGAATATTATTCATCCTAAAAAAAAAAAATGAAATCATGCCATTTGCAATGATGGGGATGGAGCTAGAGAGTATAATGCTGAGCAAAATAAGTCAGTCAGAGAAAGACAAATACCATATGATTTCACTCATATGTGGAATTTAAGAAACAAAACAAATTATCATGGTGGGGGGGAGGGGTAAACCAAGAAACAGACTTAACTATAGAGAACAAACTGATGGTTACCAGAGGAAAGATGGGTGGGGGATGGGTTAAATAGGTGCTGGGGATTAAGGAGTGCGCTTGTTGGGATGAGCACCGGGTGCTGTACTGGAGTACTGAATCACCGAATGGTACACCTGAAATAAATACTATACTGCATGTTAACTAACTGGAATTTAATTAAAAACTTAATTAAGCCCAGAGCTACCATATATGTGACTTGGACAAGATACTTTTAAACCAATTTCAGAGAAAAGAGAAATTTACATTATGTTCCAAGTAAAAAAACCATAATGCATAAATCACACTAAAGAATCAACACTGTCATATTATCTCACTGTTGGAACAATAGGTAACGAGGTTGACATTATTTGTCAGACTCATTTCCAAATGATATCAAATCTACTCTAAAAGAATAAAAATTTAACTTTGATAGTGCACAGAAGTACACATTCTGACAGAAATAAGGGCAGCCCGGGTGGCTCAGCAGTTTTATCACTGTCTTCAACCCAGGGCCTGATCCTGAAGACCCGGGATCGAGTCCCACGTCAAGCTTCCTGCATGGGGCCTGCTTCTCCCTCTGCCTATGTCTCTGCCTCTCTCTCTCTCTCTCTCTCTGTGTCTCTCATGAATAAATAAAATTTAAAAATCTTAAAAAAAAAAAAAAAGAAAAGAAGTACGAAATAATAGTAGCAAAACGTTTGGAGCAATTAGCAATATTTCCCAGGGTTGGAGACTCTTGGTATTAATAGTTAGAATTAATTCTTGGTATTAATACTGAAGTACAAAAATTATAGTTCACATGGTGAGAAGTCAGTAATATTTAAGATTGACTTATTTGAGTGAGAGACAGAGAGAGAGCACACCTGTGTGCACACACAAACATGGGGTAGGGGAGTGAGCAGAGGGAGAGAGTCTTAACCAGATTTCACTCTGTGCATGGAACCCAACACAGGATTCAATCCCACAACTCTGAGATTACAACTGGAGATGAAACCAAGAGTTGGCCCCTATGCCATTGCCATTCAGGTGTCCCAAGAAGTCAGCAATATCTTCTTAGTGCCAACAGCATGCCATCTTTTGGTACTTAACAGAAATTCAATAATTGATAATAAAATAACCCCCCAAATAACCAGCTAAACTAAGATTTGCTTAGAAAGATGGATCAATGAACTGGGAATACTCATTTTGTATGATAGAGCACCTGAGAATAACAGAACAATAAAGGGGGAATGATCAACAATTATCAACAGAGTCAGCCAAAAGAGGAAAATAACATGATTTTGTCTTTATCAAAAGAAAGTTAATCTGATAGTAAAGAGCCTTATTTAACAGAATTTAAGCCTGCTTACTAGGTTGTGTGAACTGCAAACTGGCTTAGGTACCTAGTGCTCTCCTAAGATTGAACCCCTAAATTAGAAAGGTCAATTATGAGGAACAGCACTGGCACATAGGCTCTTCCCTCAGAAAGAAGCTAGCCTCTATGATCTTCAGGTACATTCAGTGAATTCTAGAGACAGGCTTCCCTGGACACTTGATTTCAAATGCCATTAAGCCCTTTCCACTCTCTTCCATTCTCCCACTCTCCTTTTCTTCCTGCTTCTCTTCCTTTCCCCACCACTCTACTTAAACTTTCTCCATAGCTCCTTTTACCATATGACTTGCTACATAGTTCATTACTGTCTGAATTTGTCATCTGTCACTCCTCATAGGAAGAAAAGCTCTATGAGAATTGGGGTTTAGGGGCACCTGGGTGGCTTAGTGATTAGGTCATGACCTAAGTGGCTTAGGTCATGATCCCAGGCTCTTGGGATCAAGTCCCGCACCAGGCTTCTCACAGGGAGCCTGATTCTCCCTCTGCCTATGTCCCTGCCTCTCTGTGTGTCTCTCATGAATAAATAAATAAAATCTTAAAAAAAAAAAAAAAAAAAAAGAGAGAGAGAGAGAGAAAGAACAAGGGTTTTATTTTTCCCATTTTGTTCACTCCCATATACAAGCTCTCAAAATGCCACACATGGTCAGTAAGAACTTGTTGAATGAGTCGGAAAATGAATATGTGCAGCTACCAGAAAATTCTAAGTGTGGCTAAACATTTCCTTTATTTCACAATTTTTGAAGATTTTTCTACAAAGATTATCCCTTACAGCTAGTCTAAATAAACAAAAATTCTTAATTTTGTAGTAAAAAAAAAAACTAAAAAAATTTTCCACAAATAAAAATTTCATGGTGTTTTTTACTTTGTTTTATTGGATGTTTTTATATCCCAAATGGAGTAGGGATAAATAAATGTAAGTTTGAGTAGAAGATAAGCATAATCCTAAAAGACTTTATATCAGAACCTAATGTTCCCACATGAGTATGTCCCAGCATTATCAGAAGAATCTGTCAGTTACCTGAGCGATAGAGGCCTGGGGATTACCCAGTAAATTTTTGAATGAACGCTTGGAAATCCATTTGAGTTGCTGACAGAAGGAGGTGGCATACGTGATCTCCTTAAAGGCTGAGCTCTTCCTTTTCTGACTCTTTGAGAGTTGATCTAACTCCTCTTTTGTTTTTCTGCAGAAGTCAGAATTGGCATAAAATTCAGCTATTCTTTCTATGAATGGAGTACCTCTCTTGGAAGGCTCTTCAGTCACCTTGACTTTGGAATAAAAGTGGATAAAGAAGGGAAGCATTATTAATAAAATAACAACTGATTTAGACCATTTTTCTGTAACTCTTCTCTAGATTCCTTGTTACCATCTTAATTCTAATGCCTAGGTATAAAAAATTATTAGATCTAGCATTGCTTTACAAGATTAGAAAAATACAGTTAATTGTCCGACTACTTCCATAAACTTATAAATACAGCAAATCTACTGACCATAAACTTATAAATACAGCAAACCTCCTCACCTATTTGAACCCTAATTCTTTTAAAATAGACCTCTTACCATAGGGAGTTATAACTCCTAATATACAAACCTGGTCCTTGTTTTCTTCTATATACAAATATATAAACTGCCAAGTTTCTTATTTCAAAACATTATATAAACAATGACATTTTTAATGAAAATTCCCCTTATAAGTGACACTATCACATAAATACTCATTTACAAATTAAATAAAAAATATAGCACTTGTGGAAAACAAGATCTATGTTGACCAGTACTATAAAGTGAATGTGTTCCCTCAAGAATTATATGCTGATGTGTGATGATATTTGAAAGGTGATTAAGTCATAGGAGTGTAGCCCTAATGAATGAGATTAGTACCCTTATAAAAGAGGCCCCTCCTCACTTCCATCATGGAAGTGGTCACCCATCTTTGAACCAGGAAGCGGGTCCTCAACAGACACGGAGTCTATAGGTATCTTCACCTTGGACTTCCAGCTCCAGAACTGGGAGAAGCAAATGTTTACTGTTTAAGCTACCTAGTGTAAGGCATCTTTGTTACAGCAGTCCAAAAGGACTAGGACAACTGCTATCAGAAGACAGCATTAATATAAATTCATAAATCCATGTGTTAATGAGCTGCCACATTGCTAAACTTCCACCAATTCAGTTAGGTAATAATCTGTGACTCTCAACAGATTCATTCACATACCTTCACCCTCTTGGTCCTCTCTGTTTAATACCACAGCAGAGGAGTCTCCATTAATGACATCCAAGAAGAAGTCTGCAGGGTTATTATAGGGCTCACAATGGTAACCTACAAAAGGAAGTACAAACTTGATGGTCTTGGAAAGTAAAAATTCACTTTCAGAGGTGAGAGAGGTGAGGCAGGGAAGAGAGTCAACTTCTCCCTCATCTTTTTTTTTTCCCTCTTCTTTCACTGATTCACCCTTTCTTTTTATATATCCAATCACATAATATTTCAACAATGCTGTCTTCCAGAAAAACAACATATTCAAAACCAATCCCAGGAAGTCTTCATAGTTGGTCCTTACCCATCATAATTCATAGGACCTGAAACAGCTATCAGTATGCTCTGATGCTTATCAGAACTGCTTCAAAAATCTAAATATCAGTCCAAGGGGGGAAAAAAGCTAAGTTAAAAGAAAAAAAGCTGTAGCTAAGACTAGGACTAGAGCTCCTCAAAACAAGACAACAAGCAAAGAAAGCGCACAGCAAGATTGCATTTGGGAAAACCAGGGATGTGTTCTGTTATCCAAGTTCACCTAGTGACTGCCAAATGATCATCTGTTGTGCTGTCATAATTCCAACATAGAGAACAAATCACCAGAGCAGCATCCCCAGTAGAATGTGCCTGGGACAGCATAGCTGAATGCTTATCTCAACTTCTTGAGGCATGATCCTCTGAACTCAACCTGGTCTGTAGTCTGACTATAGGTTCATTTCCCCTGAACTCCCTAGAACTGTGTGTGCTTATTCACTTTAAATAAGAGAAATTAAAAAAAAATTTTTTTCAGAAGATGGCTAGCAAATATTTAAAACTATATTTGGAGTCATAATCCATCTATATCACCATCTATAATCATATCCAAATATCTCTAAAATGAAGCAGATTGCATGAGTCATTAAAAAAAATTATGTATTTCCATTGTAAAGAGAACCAGGCAGCTCAGTCAGAAGCCCTCAAAGTAAGACTTACAACTAGTCATTCTATTGACTAGTAAGAACTCCTACCCCCTTAAGGCCTAAATCTGTAATTTAATGTTACTAGAAAATTTTAAGTAGCATCTTCATGAACCCCCACCAAAGCAGACCAACATCTACAAGGAGATAAAATTAGAAAGCCTGATCCATAATCTAGACAAGAAGACAAACTGTTTACAGATATTATTAGGCCTTTTCAAAAATGCTCAACTGACAGATAACTATGAGTCCAACATATTTACTAAACTGTTAGGGAAATGTCACCAGAACCAGGAAGCAGATCACATACAGGCCCAGGAGAAATATTCATACATACATATGCAGGCATACTCAAATAGGACAGGAAAGAGACCTAAACAACATGCTAGTGCTGTAAACAATGAAGAAAAAATTCTAGCATCAAACTAACCCAAAATGTTTTGGAGTGGCAGAAGCCATAGTGTGTATATTCAAAGATCAAACAGCACTCCTATAGACCTCCTTTACTCTCTTTCAGGATTGTTAATAAAGGATCTTACTGCATGAAAAAGTCCAGCATACCCACTGACGCAAAGAACCCCAAGGCCTCCTGGGCAGGCCCATGGAACATCAGTTTTCCTGCAGCCAACAAGGTGAGGCTATCAAACAACTTGAAGATAGAATAACGAGGCTGATGAATGGAGAAGATGATTGTTCGTCCCTGTTCAGACATCCTAAGTTAAAAGAGAAAAATAAGTCATTAAACATCTGAAACTTAAACATCATGGCAACTTTATTCCTGCCTTCAGATCATCTGTTCTTAGTTCAATTTGATTTCTTCTTACTAACTTCTCATTTCATATTGTTTGATAGTTAGGGGACCTAAATTCAGTCCTCTCATAAAACACTAGGGTTTCTAAAGTATGTTCCATGGGCAGTCTACATCAACCAGAGTATTAATGAAAAATGCAGATCCATGGACAGTTTTCTCAGACCTACTGGGCCTAGTAAATCCATATTTCTAACAAACACCCAAATAATCTGTAAGTACAGTCGTGCTTGAAAACATATCATGTACTAAATATTAAAATGATAGTTATATGCCCCATTCTCACTGATCATTTAAATCTCCTGGCTCTTTAGGAATTTGTTTTCATTCTTTTGCCCTGATACAATTAGTATTACTGAGTACTTACTATGTCTTTGCTACATATTTAATAGATAACCTTATCTCAGTTCTTACAATACTGTTAAGACGTAGTACCAGGGAAGAAGATGGCACTTGCCAGCTTTTTACCTGCACCTACTCAGCTACCTCAGGACCAGCTTGAGGCTGAAGAAAAAGCAAGATCCCAGAGATCAAGACAGACCTCACTGGTCTCATCCCGAAGAGAACCTCCCCCATATGGGTACAGGAAAAGCTGGAAACCTCGATTATTAGAGGATTTGGGAAATGGAGGTGCTTTTCCAGAGATTCATGTGGCCTAGTATCCAATGGATATGGGACGGAAGAAAAAAAATGTCAAATGCACTGGCCATTCCGGTAGATGCTGAAGGAAAAATTAAATATGATGCAATAGCTCGGCAAGGACAGTCAAAAGACAAGGTCACTTATTCATGACCTGGTTTCCAAGTCATGAATGCAGATGATCCAGATCTGCAAAGACCTCATGAAGAAGCCATTAAAGAGATAACAGAAAAGACAAGAGTAGCCATAGAAAAATCTGTATTAAAGAAGGTGCTGCAGCCATGTCAGTTCGAGCTGCTGATAAACTGGCTCCTGCTCAGTGTATTCAATACACAGCATCTCAGCAAGGAGTGGCTTTCAACTCTGGAGCTAAACAGTTAGTCGGATGGTGGAAATGAAGAAAGATCCAATGGAGCCTCCAAGGTTCAAGATTAATAAGAGAATTCCCCAAGGACCACCTTCTCCTCCTGCACCTGTCATGCATTCTCCTAGCCGAAAGATGACTGTGTAGGAGCAACAAGAGTGGAAGACTCCTCCTTGTATTTCAAACTGGAAAAATGCAAAGGGGTATACAATTCCATTAGACAAACGTCTGGAAAGGCCACCAAACAGTTCACATCAATGAGAACTTTGCTAAGCTGGCTTCTATATTGCTGATCGGAAAGCTCGTGAGGCTGTAGAAATGCGTGCTCAAGTAGAGAGAAAGATGGCACAAAAAGAAAAGGAGAAACATGAAGAGAAACTTAGAGAAATGGCCCAGAAAGCTAGAGAGAGAGAAGAAGAAGAGCTGGGATTAAAACCCATGTGGAAAAAGATGGGGGATCCCTGGGTGGCGCAGCGGTTTAGCGCCTGCCTTTGGCCAGGGCACGATCCTGGAGACCCAGGATCGAATCCCACATCGGGCTCCCGGTGCATGGAGCCTGCTTCTCCCTCTGCCTATGTCTCTGCCTCTCTCTCTCTCTCTCTCTGTGTGTGACTATCATAAATAAATAAAAATTAAAAAAAAAAAAAGAAAAAGAGGATGGGGAGACACGTGAGAGGGATGAAATCCCGCATGACAGGCAAAGAGACAGCACAACCGGACTCTTTCCAGGACAGCTCCTGATAAGAGGTCAAAACTACAGAGAAATGAAAATCGAGGTTATCAGTGAAGTCACTGCTCTTGGTGTGCCCAATCCAAGGATGTCCAATGAAGTTCAAGATGACCAAAGGCTCTTCAATCAGTCCAAGGGTATGGACAGTGGTTTGCAGGTGGAGAAGATGAAATTTACAACGTTTATGATCAAGCCTGGAGAGGTGGTAAAGATATGGCCCAGAATATTTACAGGCCCAGTAAAAATCTGGACAAGGACATGTATGGTGATGACCTAAAAGCCAGAATAAAGACCAACAGATTTGTTCCCGATAAGGAATTTTCTGGTTCAGACAGTTAAGCAAAGAGGCCGAGAAGGACCAGTTCAGTTTAAAGGAATATCCTTTTGGTTTGGACAAGTTTTTGAAAGAGGCCAAAAAACACCATGGCTCTAAAAGACCCTCAGATAGCAGCCGCCCCAAGGAACATGAGCATGAAGGCAAGAAGAGGAGGAAGGAGTAGATGCACCTCTCTTCAAAGTGAATGAACTTTTATCCATAACCCTAATGATGCAAGTCAGATGGGGGAATACTTTGTAAGTGGCCAGGATAAAAAACAAATCTGGGTGTCAGCACTACTTTTTATTATGGGAGTAAGGGGGGGATGGAAAATTCTTTGAACTATTTAGTTTTTTTTTAAGAGTGGGCTGTGTTTGTGCTTCTCCTACCTTTTGGCATTTATAGAACATACAGCCCCACACATGAAATTAAGACCACTTCCTCTTCTGTGACATTAGTACTTTGGGATTAATATTTTGTGTAAGAATGACTGCTGATGAATAAAGTTGCCCCAGCCACAGTGAGTAGAAGGATGTTCACATACTGGACCTATCTTGCCAAAAGACATTTGCCCCTATTACCCTCTGTTTTAATTTGGACTGGGGAAAAATAATAATAATAATAATAATAATAATAATAATAATAACAACTTGGAGTGGGGAAAGTAAGCTCTTGCTCGGTGCAACTATTTGTTTCAAATAAAAACACTTAAACAAAAAAAAAGAGGTAGTACCAATGCTATTTTTTTAATTTTTTTTTTAAGATTTTATTTATTTATTCATGAGAGACACAGAGAGAAGGAGGCAGAGACACAGGCAAAGGGAGAAGCAGGCTCCACGCAGGGAGCCCGACATGGGACTCGATCCCGGGTCTCCAGGATCACACTCCGGGCTGCCAGGCGGCACTAAACCGCTGTGCCACCGGGGCTGCCCAGTACCAATACTATTATTACCTTTATGTTACAGATAAGACTTAGAAGGGGGCACCTGGGTGGCTCAGTCGCTTAAGCATCTGTCTCTTGGTTTCGGCTCAGGTCATGATCTTAGAGTGGAGAGATCTAGCCTGGAGTAGGGTTCACACTCAGTGCAGAGTCTGCTTGTCCCTCTCTCCCTCTGTTCCTCCCCACCCCAGCTTGCTCCCCCCCTCCCACTCTCTCTCAAATAAAGAAAATCTTTAAAAACAAACAAACAAACAGAGTTAGAGGATTGAGCAACTGGTCCTAAGCGTCACAGTTAATAAGGAGCAAGGCTGGTCCCTGGCTGGTCTGATTCCATGGCCAAAACACTGATAAACTACCTTTACACAGGAGTTACTACTAGAAGAACAAAGGCCAAAATCACTGTTGAAAACCTGTCATTATTGGGCAGCCCGGGTGGCTCAGCGGTTTAGCGCCTGCCTTTGGTCCAGGGCCTGATCCTGGAGACCCGGGATCGAGTCCCACGTCGGGCTCCCTGCATGGAGTCTGCTTCTCCCTCTGCCTGTGTCTCTGCCTCTCCTCTCTCTCTCTCTCTTTCTCTCTCTCTCTCTCTCTGTATGTGTCTCATGAATAAATAAATAAAATCTTTAAAAAAAAAAAAAAAGAAAAAAAGAAAACCTGTCATTATTGAAAATATTTTGTGAGAGGTATCATGTCAATTTAAGTATTTTCTTTTTTTTTTTTTTTAAAGATTTTGTTTATTTATTCATGAGAGACACAGAGAGAGAGGCAGAGACACAGGCAGAGGGAGAAGCAGGTTCCATGCAGGGAGCCCGATGTGGGACTTGATCCTGGGACTCTAGGATCATGCCCTGAACCGAAGGCAGACGTTTTAACTGCTGAGCCACCCAGGTGTCCCAATTTAAGTATTTTCTAAGCACCTACTACCTGCTAGCAGTGTGTACAAGCTTGCTCTGCCTCAAAGAGGATCAGGCCACTAGGTTAACCATTGCAGTACAGTGTGGAATAAGAGACTCTGAGAAGCAAAATAGAGGACTATAAGCCAGTCTGAAGATATATAAGTAGTGAATCAAAGGAGCCAAACATAATAAGCCCAGAAGAGAAAATGTAGTCAAGCTGAAGGAACGTGGCAAACAAAGTTGCAAACAAAGTTCTGTGTCAGTGCAGAGCCCTGGTGTATGTGTGGGGATGATCAGGGCTGAGGGAGGGCAAGAAGCTAGGAAAAGACACCACAACAAAATACAAGTCCATGATGAATCCTTTCACCCAGAAGCTGTAGCTTTAGTCAGAAGGCAAGAAAGCCGGTGAAGGACTCGAGGAAGCAAGAAAGTGCTTTAGTGTGACAGCCTAGTGGCCTGAGGACCAATGGCATCAGTATCACTATCTCCTACGAGACATGTAGATTCTTGGACTCCATCCCAGAGCTGTAGAAATAAAATCTGATTTTAACAAGACCCCAGTGATTAGTGTGCACAGCGGAGTGTGCGAAATTCTAGGTGAGAGCCCTCCAGCACAAGGAAAGATGCTCGTGTGTTAACTAGTACAAACAGAACGAAACACTAACATAACCCAGTATTCCACATCAATTTGCTGTTCTCTAACGAACACTGTAAACACACTTAGAGATAACAAAAATATCATGCATTGTCTAACTGAACCTGAACCCTAGACCCATTACTTGGCATATACACTTATATGTGTAACTGCCATCTCAAACTTAGGATGTCTAAAATCTTCCCTTTTCTCCTTATCCCAGCATAGAGACTTGCTTATGAGAGCATAAGCATCTGAGCAAGTAAAGTAATGATAAGGAGAGGATGGATATCATTTATATGAAGATGTGTATGTGGCAGCTTTTAAGAAATTGGGGTGGTAAGGAGCAGTCCCAGAGGAGGTGGGGGCAGAAGGAATGGCCAGGATGACCAGGAAATTAATTATATTAACAATCTAGGTAGTAAATATATTGAAATAATGACAGCTAAGTTTTTGCCTGTCTAAAAAATCATTTATAAACACAGGGCAAAGACTAAAAAGGACATTCAAGACTCGATTAGGGATGCCTGGGTGGCTCAGAGGTTGAGCATCTGCCTTCAGCTCAGGTCATGACCCCCGGGTCCTGGGATCGAGTCCCACAGCGGGCTCCCTGCATGGAGCCTGCTTCTCCCTCTGTCTGTGTCTCTGCCTCTTTCTCTGTGTCTCTCATGAATCAATAAATACAATCTTTAAAAAAAAAAAAAAAAGACTGGATTAGACCAGATTGGAAATACTATGCACTCATGGGTTTTTTAATATACACATGCTAACAGAATAATAGTTACAGGTGAATGTTTGCATGTATCATTCCATTCAAGCTATATATACACATAATAAATTAAGATTCCATATATTTTCCAAATAAAATATAGAAATAAGGGCACCTGGCTTGCTCAGTCATTGGAGTATGTGATTCTTGATCTCAGGATTGTGAGTTTGAACCCCACACTGGGTGTAGAAATTACTTAAAAATAAAATCTTTAATAAAAAAATATAAAAACATACTTCTGTTATATATTCACATACATAATGCACCACATGTACACAGGTATTTCCGAGATATGTCCACTAAGTTGGTCTGGAAGCAATGGAACTGCAGTAGCAGCAAGCACACTAAGTAATCAGGTCTTGGTTTCTAAATTCTGACTATGTCAGAAGGTACCAGGGCTCCTTAGAGAAACATCTGACACAGGAAAAGTAAAAGATGAGCCTAGAACATCTTGTTGACCATAGAGTAAAGAAATGCTTGAAGAATGATTAGGGGACATGTCAAAAGGACACAAAAGCCAGACTGAAGGGGCTTCCAATGGCCAAATCAACATTAATTTAATCATAAAACTAAGCAAGAATAACAGACTATATTCCATTGACTAAAATAAGAAATGAGAAAACATAAATGAAAGAGAAGGAGGAAAAGTTCTTTACAGTAGAATGCTAACTAATATATAGCATTTTGGGCTCCTCTGTCCCTTCATCAATAGCCAGAAGAGGTGTCAATGGTCTTGGCAGGTGTAATACAAAGAATGGTGGAAATAGAACATCACTTGACAACCATCATACTGGTAATTGATAGAGGTAGAAGTTGCTAGTATATTCTAAAACTAGTAGGTGGAGGGGCACCTGGGTGGCTCAGTGGTTGAGCATCTGCCTTTGGACGGGTCATGATCCCGGGGTACTGGGATCAAGTCCCATGTCAGGCTTCCCATGGAAAGCCTGCTTCTCCTTCTGCCTATGTCTCTGCCTCTGTCTCTGCCTCTCTCTGTGTGACTCTCACAAATAAATAAAATCTTTTTTTTTTTTTTAAATAAAATCTTTAAAAGAAACAACAACAACACTGGTAGGTGGAGATTTAATGAGGAACGGGATATGGATATAATATCTGATTATATCCCCTGACAAAATACTACTCAATTACAAAAGGAAAAACAGTTACTTCACAGCAGGTAAACCCAGCAGATACCAACATGACCAGGTGATGATCATGAACATCACGCAAGGTGGTAAAAGTCAAAATCACATAGTCCCTGATTTACGCAAAACACAGCATCACTTCTGCGGTACCCCTGCCAAGAATTCATGGCCTGTGTCTGGTCATGAGGAAACACGGGATGCACCAGGTTGAGGGCCACTCTACAAAATGTACTCTTGAAGACAGACAAGGGCATCAGAGCCAGGAAAGACTGAGAAACTGTTCAGGATTCAAAAAGATTTAAAATAAGCATTTCTCAAGAAAATCCTGAGTCAGAAAGGAGAAAGAGACATTTCTGGGACAACTGGTAGTGAAGTCTAACTGGAGCTCATGTTTTGGATGGTGGTGATGGCAGCAATGTAGACTTCCCAGCTGGGAGGTGTGGTAATGTAGAAGGAGTGTCCTTGTTTCTAGGAGTTACTCCAGAGTACTTAGCGGGTGAAGGTACATGATGTCAGAAAAAGATTATATGGGATGGAGGGATGGAGATAAATTATCTGCAAATGCAGATAAATGGTAAGAATCTAGATAAAAGGACAGGAGATTTCTTTGTACTGATCTTATTTCTCTTTGATAGGTTTGACATTTTTTTCTAATTTTTTTTAGATGTCCAAAATTTATCTTCTGAAATTTCTCTTATAAACATATTCCTCCCACTGGAAGAATAAAAGTAAATGCAACTCTTTTCTCCATTCTTCCATCTCTCAGGCCCTAAATTTTAGAAAGTTGTTTTCTCAATAACCACACCCCACATGCAATTCATGAACTAATCCTGTAGGTTTTATCTTCAAAACAGATCCAGAATCCGTGACTTCTCACCACCTCACCACTACCATCCTATGCAAAGCAAGCATCATCTTTTTTTTTTTTTTTTTTAAGATTTTATTTATTTATTCATGAGACACAGAGAAAGAGGCAGAGACACAGGCAGAGGGAGAGGCAGGCTCCCTGTTGGGAGCCCGATGTGGGACTCGATCCCAGGACCCCGGGATCACGATCTGAGCCGAAGGCAGATGCTCAACCACTGAGCCACCCAGGGGCCCTTCAAGCATCATATCTCAACTGAGCTAATACAAACAGCCTACTGACTGGTTTCCTTGTACTCACCTTGCCCAATTACATAGTCTTTTCTCTACATAGCTGCCACTCCTCTGTTTTAAAACTCTCTAAAAATTCCCGTGTCACCTAGAGACAATAAAAGCCATAGTTCTTACAGTGGCCTACAAAGCCTGAATAATCTCTCACCCACTCAATTCCATCTCATGTTCTATTCTAATTGTTATGGACTGAATTATGTCCCTCCCCTTCCAAATTCACATTGAAGTCCTAACCCCTAGTACCTCAGAATATACCTGTATTTGGAGATAGTGTCTTTAAAGAAGTAATTATGGTTAAATAAGGCCTATGAGTGGGACTTAATCTAATAAGGACCAGGATCCTTATAAGAGGAGGAGATGAGGACACAGATGCACAGACGGAAAATGAAGTGAAGACACAGACTGAAGACAGCTACCTATAAGCTAAGGAGAGAGACGTCAGAAATAATAATCCTGGGGCACCTGGGTAGCTCAGTGGTTGAGCATCTGCCTTTGGCTCAGGTCATGATCCTAGGGTCTTGGAATCAAGTCCCACATCAGGCTCCCTGCAAGGAGCCTACTTTTCCCTCTGCCTATGTCTCTGGCTTTCTCTCTGTGTCTCTCATGAATAAATAAACAAAAGCTTTAAAGAAAAAGAAATAATAATTCTGCTGACACTCTTAGACTTATAGCGTCCCAAGAACTTAGCTTCCCAGCAAACTAATCAATAAGCAATCTCCATTCCCCTTAGTTCACTGGGGTCCAGTCCTTCTGGCCTTTTTGATGTTCTAAACGTATCAGGCATGCTCTGCTCAGGACTCACTGGCTCTTCCCTCCAACTAGGACACTCTTCTCCCAGATATTCAGGTCTCACTCACTTGCTCTCAGCTCACAAGTCACATCAATGAGGCCTTCCCTGACCATCCCGGTATGTAATATAGCACCCCAACCCCACCGTAGCCATCTTTCGCTACACTCTTACCCTGCTTCATTTTTCTTGAAACACTTATATTTGTTGACTGTTTCCCTCCAACAAACAAGGGAGAAATTTTTGTCTGTTGTGCTCACTCTTGAACTCCCTGCACTGGGAATAATACCTGGCATATAGCAGGTGATCAGATACATAGCATTTACCTCTTCAGGAGCAAAAGGACAGCATTTGCTGTGCTGGAGTCTAAGCCAGTTGTGGGCTCATCCAGAAATAAGATGGCTGGATCAGTAATAAGTTCCATTCCAATACTAGTTCTTTTTCTTTCTCCTCCAGACACGCCGCGTATAAACTGAGTTCCAACCTAAAACACAAATATCATTATTAACAATTACAACCACAGCCACTACCATTTGTTGAGGTCCTACGATGTGCCAACCCTGTAAGAGGCACTTTATCTCATTAACCCCACTTATTCTGAATAGCAAATAAATGAAAATATGGGAGAAGAGGTAGATTTCTCTTTAATAAGATGGGGAAATTGAGGCTCAAGTCAGGTAAGTAGCTAAGCCTGATACAAATGCCATGCTTAACAGTATACTTCATGTTCCCCATCAAGTCAAACATTTAGTTTTAAGAGAGTTCAATTAGAACACTAAAACATATGGTCCTGGCATAGAGAAATCACAAAGCAAAAGGAAGATAAAGGTGGGAGAGGAAGAGGTGAAAGCATCTATAATTCATTAGTCCTCTTACACCCTCCCTCCCCATCCCTCCAAAAGTCCTCTGTGTGGCTTGGCAGAGAGGAAAGTTCACTTTGTATCACATGAGCACCTCTTAAATCACCATAAAGTTCCCAAATTGACCCTGCCTATATCCCAACTCATTACAGAATTCCTGACTTGTTCAGACAAATCCAGAAGGCAGAATGTTCTACAGGGCAACTGGCTCAGTCTTTTCAACTAGTCGATGTCATGGTGTGTGGTGGGCAAGGAGGTGCGGGGGGAGCGAGGTTTTGGGAGAGGCAGGAGGTAGGAAATAATT
This sequence comes from Canis aureus, assembly GCF_053574225.1. Taxonomy (NCBI): domain Eukaryota; kingdom Metazoa; phylum Chordata; class Mammalia; order Carnivora; family Canidae; genus Canis; species Canis aureus. Next base: position 11,762,446 of record NC_135643.1, read on the forward strand.
TCTATATTAAGAATCTCCAAAGAGATAATAATCCCGAGTGCTATTCGTGCCCTTTATTGGATCCCATAACAACTGAGCTATAGCAGACATTTTGGAGACAACTGGAGAAACAGGAATGAATATGGCTTAACATTGCTGATATTAAGATACTGTTAATTTTGTTGGTTAATATTTTGGTACTTGGGTAGGCAAATGTCTTTTTTTCTTAAGACACATAATCAGTATTCAGGAGTAAAATATGGTATTTACAACTGTCTTTAAACTACTTCAGAAAAAAAGCTGAAGCAAGTATGGGACAAGATGTTAACAACTGGGAGATCTAGGTGAATGTTACTAGTAATCATACTATTATATTAATTATACTCCAACCATATGATTACAATAGTAATTAGACTATTCTCTCTACATTTGTTATATTTAAAATTTCATAAAAAGTTAAAAATTTTAAATGTATTTTCAATCAATTAGGTAAATAAATTCTAAGAGGTCAACAACTACCTTCAGCTCATTTTCTCTGGTATTACATTCAAGGAAATTAAGGTAATGACTGCCTATTAATAAAGAACTTTTACCTAAAGGCAAAGATTGGAAGGCACCTTACCAAAAACATACAAAATCAAAGAAATAGGGCCAAGGCAAAGGAAACTCAAACTTACAAACTCATAAATCAAAAATAAGTGGTAAATGGTGGCATCTCAGAGTTATGCTTCCAAATGAAATACAAAAAAAATACATTTTACATTTTTCTAAAATGTCAGACAGTAGGACATGAAGCAACAACCAGCAAAATACCCCCATTCTTCATTACTCTAAATAAGGGATATAAATCCAGGGCAATTAAACCATCACCACCACAGGCTCAGCTGCTAGACATGCAACTATTGATCTCAGGGTTTTAAGTCCAAGCCCCACCCTGGGTGAAGAGATTACTTAAAAATAAAATCTAAAAATAAAAGAATGGTAAACTATAGCCACTATAATCTTAAAAAGCTCATCTTCACCCAAAGCTGCAAATGTCTTCCCAGGAAATCTTTCATCCTTAGTCATCAATTGTAAAATTCCCTTGTTCATCTCATTTCTTCCTCCTGACTCTGCACAACCACAAAAGGAGTTATTTTTGTCTCTCTTGCCTACAACTGTTACCTGTAAAACCTTAGAGCCCAGCACATAACACACAATCTGTAAGTAACTACTGTAAGCAGAAGAAAGGAAGATAGGAAGAGAGGGAGGGAGGAGTAAGAGACAAAAGCGCCAAAAGAAAGTCTATAGGAAAACAACCTTGGATCCTACATAAATTAGAAATAAACCCTACTTTGACTAAATATAATTTTGAAAGCCAAATTATAGCAAAGTGAAACACAGAGCCAGACCAGAACCCTTGGAATTTTGTCATTTAAGAATTCCAGAAATATACCTCAAAAGCAATGGAACAAAGTCTCCTGGAGGAAGAAGCAGCTAAAAGGGGAAAGAAAACAGGAAGGAAGAAAGTTAGTGTAAAGATAGTGGATGAGACATGACAAACAGTGTAGGAGAGATCAAGAGGTATAAGCACATGGAAGGGGCCTCATGTTCTTTGCAAAGACACTTCTATATACTAGATCACACTGCCACACTTCAGTTCCAGGATTCAAACAGTTTTAGATTTTTTTTTATCTGGTTAATTTTGATGTTCATATTATGTAACTAGTCATGTTTCTCATCATTACAGAAAGCAGCCACTTTTGACTATATATATATATATATGATTTTATTTATTTATTCATGAGAGACACAGAGAGAGAGAGAGAACAGAGACATAGGGAAAGGGAGAAGCTGGCTCCCTGCGGGGAGCACCATGAGGGACTTGCTCCCAGGACCCTGGGACCATAACCTGAGCCAAAGGCAGACGCTCAACCACAGAGCCACCCAGGTGCCCTTTTGACCACACATATTATAGAAAATTTCTGAAGAAGAGTTACACTATCCACACAGGTGAGATCTTATTTGCTGGCTATGATCCTGTCTGGTTTTTCCACATTACCTTGGAATCTGCCACTTTATCCAGACCTAATTGCTGAATGACCTTGTTAATTCGCTCATTTTTTTCATGACTCGTCATAGTTGTTGGAAGCCGAAGAGCTGCTGAGAATTGTAAATTTTCTCTCACTGTCAGAGTTCCCATCACGACATCATCCTTAAAGCAAAATGGCATTTCAACAAGACATATTAGGTCTTTTCTAATACCATCACCCTTAAGGGGTAACTTGTAACTTAATCCACAAGAATAACATACTCAACATAAAGTTCTAGCTAATGATGAACTTGTAATTGGACACATGACAACAACTGCATATACAGACAACTGGAAAAGCCTGATGGTATAATTTTCCTTCCTTATCTGTACACCCAAATCAACACAAGTAATTATGATTACTACTAACAGACATGTCCAGACTGCATTATATAGGATTTACCAAAACCTCTTTCCAAGCTAGGGGAAGGAAAGAGGTGAAGGAGGGCATAAAAGGAAAATAGTAGTATCCTGTGGAAATGATAACTAGAATAGATATCATTGCCCTGATAGCAGTTATATTCCAGATTGTCCCTGCCACTTCATTTCACACCACTCCAAATCTTACAGGTGATTATGAAAAGCTGGTGCAAAGAAATTTCTTCTATGGATATGTCATATAATCAGTTGGAAGTATACTGAATGATCAGCCGAGGCATTTGCTCATATAGAAATAGAAGAAAGCTAAAATACAAATCCACAAAGACTTACTTGTACCACATAACCTGAATTACATTTGAAATTGGCAGGTCGAGGTGCTCCATTTATCAAAACATCTCCCGATAATCCATGCGGATCTTTCCTTGCAGCTAAGACATCTAACAACCTATGAGAGGACATATACATTGTTGTTTCTCCAACACAGGCTATAGCTCTCAGCTACTCTAAATCCAAATTCTGCTCAAGTTAGAAAATTACCTGGGGAAGAAATTCCATGGATTACCTAAAATTATGTATATGGGTGTTTTCTTCAGGTACTCCCTTGACTTCAATTTTTATTTAAATCCTAGTTAGTTAATATATACGGTAAAATTGGTTTCAGGTATAGAATTTAGTGATTCATCATAAAATTACATATATTTTTAAATTCTCACCTTCCCTTTTTTAGTATATACTACAATAAAACTCAAAAATATGAAACCAAGTCACCGATGGCTGATCCAGCACAGACTTCCCAAACAGCCTACCAGGTCATGTGACCTTGGACATCTCAGGTCAGACAATGTGCTCCTTTGTCTAAGACGCAAGCCCCTTTGGCTCCATCTCCCCATTTTCAACTTTTTTCTCTCTCCTTTCCCTCCCCATTAGCTTAAATCATAGCTGATAGCTATATGCCAATCATGTCCTGTTAGGAAGCTGACCAAATAAGATTTCCCAGTCCTTGGGACAAGCACAAGCTAGCACAACTACATGTCATCCACAGTGCCTAGAACCAGACTAGACACGCAGCAAATGTTCGACAAATACCTGCACATTAAACTACAAGGAAAAGCTTACTTATACTATTATACTCACGAAGATTTGCCTCCACCTGTGGGTCCCAGAATGGCATTGAGGCCAGGTCTCATGACACCACTGTAAACACAGAACATATCAATTTATTGGCCTGCTTAAAATCAGTTCTATTAATTTAGGGTCTGCATTTAATATACTGAGCGAAAGTGATTCAACTATAGACAGAAAACAAACACAAACCAATGTTCAAGGGAAAAAGACACTGAACTGTCAATTAACATAAGACCAGCATACAACGGACATGAATCACTAGTCAAGACCTATAAGAGGGATGCCTGGGTGGCTCAGCAGTTAAGCGCCTGCCTGGCTCAGGTCGTGATCCTGGGATCCGGGATCGAGTCCCGCATCAGGTTCCCGGAGAGGGGCCTGCTTCTCCCTCTGCCTATGTCTCTGCTTCTCTGTCTCTTAGTCTGTGTCTCTCATGAATGAATAAATAAGTAAATCTTAAAAAAAAAAAAGAGAGAGAGAGAGAGAGAGACCTTTAAGAAAAATGGCTTAGGTCCCTCTAAACTTCTGTCACTTCTTCTCTAAACCATTAAAAAGGACACAAGAAATTTCAAGTTTCCTTAAAGTAACATTCTGGTTAGATATCTGTTATACTTACCCCTCTTAACACAGTGTAAAGAACATAACAAGTCTTAATTCATGTTTGATGACCTTAACTAATTTTACTTCAAGTCACCTCATTGCTACCTAGTCAAGTTCTATACAATTAAGAAATCAATGGGTTTCTAGAATCACCAGCAGTATTCTCACCACTTAAAACTTGTCAGATTAAGAAACAATATACCTAAATGAGAAATTCAATGGCTAAGACTAAAGAACCTCATAGGTACAAAACTAAACATCACCAATTCTTAACCCTCACAAAATTTTTACTGAATTAGAAAAGCACAACATGTACTCTCAAGATATATCATTTTCTTCCCTATAAAGTATCAGTAAGTGGACTAGAAAACTCTCAGCATAGAAGTGGTAGATGCCACTTTCTATGAGGGACAACCTTTAAGGATATATAGACATGGAGTCCACACAGCATATCCCAAACAAAGTAGAAGTGTAAACAGAAGGGTAAGGGGAGTGAATACTCAGAGAGAAAGAAGGTGGAAAAAAGTTAAGGCAAGGTTTACTGTGTTGAGACTCAAGAAAAAGCAAGTAGTTTGAATTTTATCCTGAAGATAAGGCAACCAGTAGTCTGGTAAGGAGAAAAAACTAGAAAAAGGAGAATTAAGAGTAGGTCCTCTCCAGGGGCACCTGTATGGTACAGTCAGTTAGGTGCCCGACTCTTGGTTTCAGCTCAGACCCTGATCCCAGGGTTGTGGGATCGAGTCCAGGGCTGGGCTCCATGCTCAGTGCAGTTTGCTTAAGACTCTTTCTCCCAAAGGGAACCCTCTTACACTGTTGGTGGGAATGTGAACTGGTGCAGCCACTCTGGAAAACTGTGTGGAAGTTCCTCAAAGAGTTAAAAATAGACCTGCCCTACGACCCAGCAATTGCACTGTTGAGGATTTACCCCAAAGATACAGATGCAGTGAAACGCCGGGACACCTGCACCCCGATGTTTCTAGCAGCAATGTCCACCATAGCCAAACTGTGGAAGGAGCCTCGGTGTCCATCGAAAGATGAATAGATAAAGAAGATGTGGTTTATGTATACAATGGAATATTCCTCAGCCATTAGAAACGACAAATACCCACCATTTGCTTCAACGTGGATGGAACTGGAGGGTATTATGCTGAGTGAAGTAAGTCAATCGGAGAAGGACAAACATTATATGGTCTCATTCATTTGGGGAATATAAATAATAGTGAAAGGGACTAGAAGGGAAGGGAGAAGAAATGTGTGGGAAATATCAGAAAGGGAGACAGAACATAAAGACTCTTAACTCTGGGAAACGAACTAGGGGTGGTGGAAGGGGAGGAGGGCGGGGAGTGGGGGTGAATGGGTGACGGGCACTGAGGGGGGCACTTGACGGGATGAGCACTGGGTGTTATTCTGTATGTTGGTAAATTGAACACCAATAAAAAAATTAATTTATTAAAAATAAATAAATAAATAAAATAAAATAAAGCCCTTCAGTATTTTACTGTAAGGGAGTAGACCAGGTGAAGTCATAAAAAACACTATTACAATCTCTCATAAAATATTTTTAAAATTAAAAAAAAAAAAGACTCTTTCTCCCTCTGGTTCTGCCCTTCCTTCCCCTCGAAAATAGATAAAATCCTTTAAAAATATATTATAAAAAAAAAAAAGAGTAGGGCCTCTTCAGGCATACAAACACAATGAAAAAGAGACTTGAAAAAGCCCTTTCAAAACCTTGGTGTCTAAACCCATCTCTCTTAGAACTGATAAATCAAAATTTATTCCTCAGAAAAAAAATAGTTTATCTATTCCAAAGCTGAAACCTATTTCATTTCCAGGTAATGATTTCACAGAAGCCAATTCTATAATTATACAACTGTGAGTGATAAACTTCACGACACAATTGTACCTCAGTGCTTCAACAGAGGAGGACCTCAGCATTTACTGACTATTGTGCTTAAATTGTCACAACTGTAAAACGGCTGGTGGATGTTAGGTGAAAGGTAACTTTCATTCAGCTCATTAACTGAGGTGCCTCTCACTCAAACACTGGACAAACACAATGCATTTGGTAAGTCAGGAACAAGCTGTAGAACAGAAAGATCTCTTATTCTTTCAGTGACCTCTTCCCCTCCCCCTCTCCCTGTAACCTGGCCGCCAAATGTAAAAAGACACACTTGGTTGATTGAACTTTCCAGACACATTTATCTGTCGCTCTTGACTCATCTTCTTTATTAATAGCTACCCAGTATCTGCTTTTAAAATGACTAGAAATAAGCTTGTTATGCACTAAGACTTCATTGTCAGAAAACTTTTCCAGGTTTTTAAAAGATCTACTCCAATAAATACCAACCAATCCTAAATGATTAACCCAAAATTGAAAGTGAATGCTCTAGGACAATTTTTCAGGTCCCCAAGTTGGACTTACTTTGGCACTAAACTCTAGCATTACAGAAAACAATAATGTACAATCACAAGTGCAAGAAAGAGTTCCAGTTGGGAGCAATGGTTAATTCTCCCTCCATTCATTCAACACAATTATCCACTGACTGCTATGTACAATAAGACAGTCTTCTAGGACATGGGACATAACTGAGAATAAAACAAAGTCCTAGACCTCATGGAGTTTACATTCTAGTCCAAGGATCAGCAAATAAGAGCTGGTCACCTGTTCTCTGTTTTCATACAGTGTTATTGGAACAGAGCCGCACTCATTCGTTTATGTCCAGGGCTGCTTTCATGCTACAATGACAGAACCGAGTAGTTGCAGCACAGATGTATGGCCCATAAAGCTGAGGATATTTATTATGAGGTCCTTTACCAAAAGTCTGTTGACCGCTGTTCTGGTTTATGGTCTATAATTCCCTTATTTCCTCACCCTGCCCTCAACTCTACTATCATCCCTCAAAACTCATTCCTCACCCTTATCTATTGCTTAAAGCATTTGCATTCAGGGAAGTTTCCCTCACTGTACTATAAAACCTTGTTCAACAAGAATGATGTCATCTCATGTTATCCTCCACCCTACAATGGCATGCAACATAAGGGTCTACGGTGGGTAGATCACTCGATGCTGAATACATTAAGTGAAAACCAGTAAAGAATTCATGTCATATCTACTACATTTTAGTGCACAATGGCTAATCCTCTGGTCTCATCTTAGGGAGAAGTCCATGCCACTCCCACGGCTTGTAGCACCTTCTCTCCCTACCCTGTTCCTCTCTCTCTCTCTCTCTCTCTCTCTCTCTCTCTCTCACACACACACACCCCTATAGCACACTCTTCATTTTCTCTCTCATGCCCCTGGCCCTCTAATTTAAGCTTAGAGGCTCTGATAGTGTCTTCTAATCCCTCTATCATGATAGAATAATACAGTGAAGTGCTCTATTGTCTCAATACACCATTAGTCTAGAAGATTTCTGAGAACAGAGGACATATCTATATCACTAGCGTGTTGCATAATGTCAAGCAGACATTAACAGACATTTAAATTTTGTTGAATGAATCTCTGCATTTTTATAAACGACACAGGAAAATGAAAAGACAAGTTTTCAATTAAAAAAATGTGAAGAAGTAGGAAAAACTTGAAAGCTGTAAGAGAACACAGGCTGTGAAGGGAGATGAGAGGAAGAGGGGTGACAGCTGAAGGATAGGGTAATCACTTATATTAAAGAACAAGAGAAGTGAGCAAATCATTAGTAAATATATTAAGGATAATGAGAGCCAAGGTTTTCACTTTTTGAGAAGTTTTACAAACATAAAAATGAGGGAAGAACCATAGGGGTATTAGATTAGAAATTTAGGCATTAATGAGAACTCATAGTTTGGTTTTTTTTTAAGATTTTATTTATTTATTCATGAGAGACACAGAGAGAGAGAGAGAGAGAGGCAGAGACACAGGCAGAGGGAGAAGCAGGCTCCATGCAAGGAGCCTGATGTGGGACTTGATCCTGGGTCTCCAGGATCACACCCTGGGCTGCAGGCGGCGCTAAACCGCTGCGCCACTGGGGCTGCCTGAGAACCCCTAGGTTTTAATCTATATACACAGATAGATATAGAAAGTTTTAGATGCCTGGGTGGCTCAGTCACCTCAGGTCATGATCCCCGGGTTCTATGATCGAGACCCGCATCAGGCTCCCCACAGGGAGCCTGCCTCTCCCTCTGCCTACGTCTCTGCCTCTCTGTGTCTCTCATAAATAAGTAAATAAAACCTTAAAAAAAAAAGTTTTAGACATACGCATAGGCACATGTGTGTACATATATCTGCACATATGTTCCCTAGGCCTAACCACTGAGAGAAGTCCTTGGACATATGACATCCCAACAGCAATAAACATTCCAAACACCCAGATCTTGGCCTGTAACATCCTTCACAAAAAGGAAGAACAGCTGATTCCAGATCTGAAGCAGGTAAGTACTCAGGGAGTCTGAAACTTCTTGCTGTGCCAAAAAAAAAAAAAAAAAACTCAAATGAGAGAACATGTCAAAATAATGAGTTAAAAAAAGCAAAGGTCTCCCACCAAGCAAATCAGGAACAACAGGAGTATCAAGAAAAATAATGAATCATAGTTTTGTACTGATCGGGATTTTAAAATAAAATTAAGCGTAGTGATTCAGTTCCTAACTTTTCTTATCACTTTGGACTTCAACTGTGTAACTTAAGCGAGGCTATAGTGGTCTCTGTCTGCCTGTGTAATGGGGAAAAGCATTAAGTACATGGTACAAACATGGTACATATAAACAGACCACTCATTTAAAACAAGTATATTCAAAAACCAAAGCACCTTTACAATATACTATCGTTTCAACTACCTGACTCTTGCATCTAGAACATACAGGACATATAGTACGTAAGGACCTAAAAGTGTCTAGCTCATAAGGAACAGCAGCACATCTTCTGTTTCACAGGTCAGAAGACTGAAGCTCAGAGATGACAATGATATCCCCACGACCAAAAACGAGTATATCATACAGCCAGTCGCTTTCTAGTGAACCACAGAGCATACCCAGAAGAAACTAAATGACATTGTTTGGTTTCTCAAACAAAAGTTGATGCACAAGGAACAACCACTTCAAAAATGGTTTGGCAGTTCCTTTAAAGTTAACCATATGCCTAATATGTGACCTGATCATTTCACGCCAAGGTTAGCCACATGAAATAAAAGCATGTGTCTGTATGTCTGTATAGACTTGCACACAAAGGTTCCTAACAACCTTATTCTTTTTAATAATAAATTTATTTTTTATTGGTGTTCAATTTGCCAACATACAGAATAACACCCAGTGCTCATCCTGTCAAGTGCCCCCCTCAGTGCCCATCACTCATTCACTCCCACCCCCACCCTCCTCCCCTTCCACCACCCCTAGTTTGTTTCCCAGTGTCTCCTAACAATTTTATTTGCAATAAGCAAAACCCGTGAAGCTCACCGTATGTCAATAAAGCTATTTTAATAGTTTATGCACATACTTGATATTTGTTAGTATTTCTTTCTCAACTGTTTTTCGACCAAGAAGAAAGCCACTCTTTACTTTTACTCGATAGTAAATGTTATGAAAACTTAACACGGCTACTTCAGTAGATGTCTTCAGGTCGTTGGAGGTCATCCTGGAGAGGTCATTGGTGCTTCTTTGTGACATTGGGATACAAACTGGGTCATTATTAGAAGACATCTGGAGAGTTTCTGCCTCTCTGTAGAGGGAAAAGCAAGAGTTAAGTTGATAGTCCTGATATAAGATTGTAAATACCGGTTAACAGTACACTTAAAACAAGTCCATTTGGGTATGCATTTCCAATTATAAAATAAATACGTAACGTACAGCGTGGTGGCTATACATAATTACACATAACACTGCTTTGTATATTTGAAAGTTGGTGAAATAGCCCATCTTGAAAGTTCACATCACAAGGAAAAAAATGTGTGTGATAGATGTTAACTAGACATATTGTGGCAATCATTTCACAATATATACAAATACTAAATCATTATGTTGTACACCTGAAACAGTATATAACAGGTCAATTATTTCTCAATTAAAAAATTTAAAAAATAAAAATGAAAAAAGAAAAAAATAAAATAAAATAAAAAATAAAAATAAAAATGAAGACCTAAACTTTTTTAAAGGCATGTAAAATAACTTCATTAGTCATTTTTATACTAATTATATATGCTTAAATAAAAATATCTTGAAAAAATAGAAAAAATAAAAATATTTTGGGGGCACCTGATGGCTCGGTAGGTTAAGTATCTGACACTTGGTTTTAGGTCATGATCTTGTGGTCCTGGGATGGAGTCCAATGGACTCCATGCTCAGCACAGAGTCTGCTTCAGATGCTCTCTCCCTCTCCTTCTGCCCCTTCCCCACCTCCTGGATGCATGCATGCACACAAGTGCTCTCTCTCTCCCTCTCTCTCAAATAAATAAATAAAATATTTAAAAAAATTATTTTGAAAATTAATTTTAGATATAGTGGGTTCAATTATACTATTAAGCATTTTTTTAATGCAATATATAGCTCCATTTCCAATGAATAGGCCATATCACAGTGATAAGAACAACCATGGGAATGGTATTAGGGAGGCAGACAGAACTCTGAGTCCATGAACTCCAATTATTTATCAATTCAACATCTAGTAAGTAAATACAGAGTATGAAAATTACTCAAAATTCATGAAGCAGGAGAAAGGCGAATGGGAGACAGACTTGCCTGGTTTTAAGAGACAATGCAAGATCCGGGGCAGACCACATGATCATCCCACTTTGGTTTTAATTTTGGAGTTTATGACACAGTTATTACAAAAAGGGGGTTAATTAACCTTGGCAGAGAGGGGCAAGAGAAATTTCTCTGAATTTATAGCACTTCATAGCCCTGGCTGTTATGCTCCCTTGATCAGCCAAGAAAATAATCTCCAAAATTGTTTGGGCTGAGATAATCACTTCCATAATGGGTGGATATATTTAAATTCTAGGAAGATTTAGAATTAGGTATAAAAATGATTAAGAAAACCAAACTAACAGTGAAGCAGGTGAAGAATTTAAAACAAAAACAGAGTATTAATTTTTAAAAGGAGGGATCCCTGGGTGGCGCAGCAGTTTAGCGCCTGCCTTTGGCCCAGGGCGCGATCCTGGAGACCCGGGATCGAATCCCACGTCGGGTTCCCAGTGCGTGGAGCCTGCTTTTCCCTCTGCCTGTGTCTCTGCCTCTCTTTCTCTCTGTGTGACTATCATAAATAAATAAAAAAAATTAAAAAAAAAATTTTTAAAGGAGTTTAAAAGGCTTGGTTAGACAAGTTATAAAAGGCCCCTTAAAAAGATTTAGATTAAGACTATGTGAAACTTAATAGCTTGTGAACTAGGTTTGAAATGTGAAATGTCCATAAATTTGTTTTTTTGTTTGTTTGTTTGTTTGTTTGTTTTAATTGAAGCATAGTTGATAATCCTAGCTTTAATTTTTAAAAATCAAAGTTACCTACGAAGAACTTTCTCTCTGGCTATGATGGACTAGCTGTTCCAAACCAAGCATCCTCCTAAGAATAACCATAAAAATAGATAAAATGTAAGATGCAACTATTTGAAGAGTTCTCTCTGATGAGAGTAACCAAAGCAGTCAGGACTTACAGAGCCAAAATCCTGGAAAGCAGGGAACACAAAGGCAAAGTTGACATTCTTGCTCTTTTCTATCAAGGCAAATTCCACACATGGGCAAAATTCAAAAAACCAGGCAGAAAGAGTCTGCTAGAGGCTAAAAAGCTGAACAGATATTTAAGGAGTCAATGATAAAGGAAATGTTCAACTTTTAACGTTTGTGGGCTCTGCTCCCGGGATTCCATGGGAAGCTATACTTTAACATTTCCCTCCAAGGTCAACATGACTCAGCAAAACCTCAAAGCAAAGGTTGTTTTTCTGCCTGGAGTACACACTGTATGTCTGCTTTATTCAAAAAAATAACTTTAAGGCTGGGATCCCTGGGTGGCGCAGCGGTTTGGCGCCTGCCTTTGGCCCAGGGTGCGATCCTGGAGACCCGGGATCGAATCCCACGTCGGGCTCCCAGTGCATGGAGCCTGCCTCTCCCTCTGCCTGTGTCTCTGCCTCTCTCTCTCTCTGTATGTGACTATCATAAATAAATAAAAATTTAAAAAAAAAGATTTAAAAAAAAATAACTAAGGAGTATTCCAAACATAAAAATAAGAAAAACAAAACAAACCTCCCTGGTTCCCCACGATATCATATATCCTTGTGCATGCTAAAAGCCTAAGATAAAGTCTGAAACTTTCTGGCACGTCCTTCAGCATGATGATTTGTAACTAATTATGTAGAAAATACATATAACCCTGCACCAAATGTTCCTTCCCCAAAGCGATCTCTTATTTGTCAAGATGATATATACCCTGAGGAGCTGTCCTAACTTGAGCTCGAATAAAACTTTTCCTTTCTCTTCAAAATTTTTTTAAAGGTTTGTTCATTTTGCATTGACATTTCTTGGTGGACAGCAACTCTCGTGAGATTACCTGGGGGTCCTCTGGAACTCAGCCCTGGGTACCAGCACAGGCCCTTTGTGCCTCTCTGATTTCTCAGCACCTCAACAGAAGTATCAGGTGAGATCTCCTGATGTATGGACCTTCTTAATTTAAGCTGGTGGTCCTTTTATTCAAGCTGTTGAGGGTTACAGGGAATGTTCCCTAGGTGGGAATAACCCAGAGGGATTGGAGTTGATGGGTTGGTTGTTTTAATTTGGCATTATACTAATGGGTATACTATTAATATAAGGCTTGAGTAAATTTTCTTGCTAGAAATATGAAAAATTGAATCATTCAGCTCTGAAGAGCAGGGATATTTGCTCCTTCTGGCTAAATGAGGCTTTCTAGTGACCAAAAGCCTAGCAGAAGTGTCAGAGAATGCTCTTCAAGACCTGTAGGGGTCCCATAGGAATGTCCCATCTCATAAGGTACTTAATGACTGGCTCATCTAGGGATGTACACATAAAGATTGGTCATCCAAGTGTCCCAGCCCCTTCAATGGTCTTAGGCCTCACTGAGAGAATCTAAGATGCATCGGCAGGTGTATCACAGCCTTATGAAAGTAACTCACAAGCAGTGCCCTCTTGATCCACCACACTCAGTATCTTTAGATCTTATTCAAATCTTATTCTAAAAATAAAACTGAAATCAAAACGAATGAGGAACCAGGCTTCAAAAGCTGAATAGCCCCCGGAAAACCAACAACCACCTACCTACAGGAAACTCTGGCAGGTTCTATGTATAATACCTGTAGAGCATATACTTGCAAGTGCACTAATGGGAAAATTTAAGGATAACCTGAGTCTCAGATCCCAAATGGGTTTTTTTTTTTTTTGACATGTCTGGATTAGTTTTCTTGTGTATACAATTCGAGAAAGCCAGCTGTAGGACTAAGCAGCCAGAAACTAGAAAACCGTTTGGTTTAATCAGTGAAACGCCTGGCTTTTGCAGAGGAACCAATGCTCACAAAGGTATTCTGGGCTTCTTTTGGGGATTTTTATGGGATTCTTTTCCCCCTCTGGTCTTCATTTGGTTTGTTTGTTGCTATCTGTGGACAAAACTGACCATGTTCTAACTGGAAATAGAAAATAACTATTTAAAAGATCCATAAATTACGGGACACCTGAGTGGCTCAGCCGTTGAGCGTCTGCCTCCAGCTCAGGGCAGGATTCCGGGATCTGGGATAGAATCCCACATCAGTCTCCTTGCAGGGGGCCTGCTTCTGTCTCTGCCTCTCTCTCTGTGTTTCTCATGAATAAATAAATAAAGTCTTTAAAAATAAATAAATAAAGTCTTTAAAAAAAATAAATGTGCTACAAATGAGATATTTTCTCTACCTCCAGATGGTAATGCTAAAATTAATTTGTAAAGGAGCTCTATTTAATTAGATTAAAGGCAAGAGCTTGTAGAAATTGGCCTTTCTAAAACTCAAAGATAAAAATGGCTCAAATGTTTTTCAGGTTCACATGATCTGAGATAAAATTCCTTACGTTCAGGCTTTTCTACTACTCCATAATAAAGATGCTTCAGGGGAAGGAACCCAACTGATGGTCCAAAGAGAGAAGTCAAGTAGTCAAAATAATGACCCCCTTCCCAAGAGTCAAAATAATGAGGAAATGGGGGAAGACAGACAAACACTGAAAATCGTAAAACCACCCCAACAGACACAAGCACCAAAACCAATGCCCAACCCACACTGCCTGCTCCCCCACCTCCCCAGCCCTAGAGGGCTGAAAAGCAACCAGAGAAAAAGCCTGTTTTGCAAGAGGGAGAGACAGGAGATAAAGTAAAAAGAAAGTTAGTACAAACTTGGAATCTGCCTCTGGCCTTGCCAGGAGCATCCTGGCCACTTCTGCCACCACCTCTGCCTCCACCTCCCCCTCCTCCTGTTCCTATACCACCATCCGGGCTGCTGAAGCAGCCAACTCCTATACCATCCCTGGTGCCTCCTGCCCCACCCATCCTGGCTCCTCCTACCCCCACTATCCAAGAGCATAAAGCACCCCAAGCTGCTGGGTCACCTCCTTATGAAGTTCAAAGTTCCCACATCAGCATAAAGAGACCTGAGGGATCTCCTGAACTTAAACGGCCCACTTCAGATTTCCTCACAGGAGGCCCAAGTTAAACTGCCAGTGGGGAACAATTGACTTTACAGGGAACACAGGTGAAAAGGAGACACTGTACTGTGGGGCACTACAGGACCTCTTCTTCATAAAGCCACTATTTTCAAGTGCAGGAGACAAAGCTAACTTTCCTAACAGAGCAACAGACATTGCAACAGAAAAAATGAGGAGACAGGACTATATCCCAAATGAAAGAGTGGAACAAAATCAAGCAAGAGACCTGAACAAAATGGAGATAAGTAATATATCTGATAGTGAATTTAAAGTAATACTCATAAAGATACTCGCTAGAGCTCTCTCTCTGCCATCTTGGACCCTGTGGAGACCAGCTAGGAACAGGACTCCTAAAACAACAGATATGTCTAGAAGGCTGTGGTCCAAGGCCATGTTTGCTGGCTCTAAGCGGGGTCTCCAGAAGCAGAGGGAGCACACAGCTCTTCTTAAAATCGAAGATGTTTATGCTTGAGCTGAAAATGAGTTCTATCTATGCAAGAGATGTGCTTATGTGTACAAAGCAAAGAACAACACCATGACTCCTGGTGGCAAACTAAACAAAACCAGAGTAATCCAGGAAAAAGTAAGTCATGCTTATGTAAACAGTGGCATGGTTCGTGCAAAATTCCGAAGCAACCTTCCTGCATTGGCCAGAGAATCCATGTGATGCTATACCCCTCAACGATTTAAACTTAATGAAAAGTCAGAATGCCTGGGTGGCTCAGCAGTTGAGCGCCTGCCTTGGGCCCAGGGCATGATCCTGGAGTCCCCAGATCCAGTCCCACGTCGGGCTCCCTGCATGGAGCCTGCTTCTCTCTCTGCCTGTGTCCCTGCCTCTCTCTCTCTCTCTCTCTCTCTCTGTCTCTCATGAATAAATAAATTAAATATTAAAAAATAAACTTAATGAAAGGAAATAAAGGTGTAGATTTTTTTAATTGTTAAAAAAATAAAGATATTAATAAATAAAATATTTAAAAAATAAAGATATTTGCTAGAATTGAGAAAGGAGTGCAGGACTTCCATGAGACCCTCCACAAAGAGATAGGAGACCTAAAAAAGAATCAATTAGAGATAATGAACTCACTAAATGAAATTAACTCACCTGGAATAAATAGCAAACAAGAGGAAGTAGAACAGATCAGCAACTGGAGGACAGAGTAATGGAAAGTAATCAAGCTGAGCAGATGAGAGGGGGGAAAAAATGAGACTAGATCCAGGAAACTCAACAACACTGTCAAGCATAACAGTCACATGATAGGGACCCAGAAGGATAAGAGAGAGAAAATGGGGCAGAAGATTTATTTAAAGAAATAATAGCTGAAAACTTCCTGAATCTGGGGAAGAAAAGAGAAATCCAGAACTAGGAGCACAGAGAGTCTCCAACAAAACCAACCCAAAGAGTCTGCACCAAGACACAAAGAAAATAAGATGGCTAAAAGTAATGATAAAGAGAGAATTTTAAAAGCAGCAAGAGAAAGGAAAGCAGTAACAGACAAAGGAAACCCTACAAGGCTATCCGTGGATTCTTCAGCAGAAACTTTGCAGAACAGAAGGGAACAGCATGACATACTCAAAATACTAAAAGGAAAAAAATCTGCAGCCCAGGATATTCTATTCAGCAGGGCTTTCATTCAGATAGAAGGAGAGATAGTTTCCCAGAAAAATGAAAGTTAAAGGAATTCATGACCAGGAGCAAAACCAACCACATCCTCTCCACACACAATGCCCTGAAAGCCCACAGTTCAACCGCCCTCCTGCCCAAGTCAACATGCACTGCTGGCCACCTGCTTGATGCCAAGTCAACACACCCTTACCCCAGATTGACAAGGACTCAAACCGACACTTCCCCTCAAATTCCAGCACCTGTGCTCAAGTTTGTGCACAAAAATTGGCATAATTATAACATCAGAATGAAGCAACCCAAATAGTGACACTAATTCTGTGGAAGATGTAATGGATAAAAGGAGTGTGTTAGGCTAAGAACATCTACAACAAGTACATCAAAGAATAATACATACAGCATGATTCTGGTTACTAAAGAAACCAATCCAGGAAAAATAAGATGAAATCAGAGAGGGAGACAAACCATAAGGAATGTTTAATCAGAGGGAACAAACTGAACGTTGCTGGAGGGCAGGGGCGGGGGATGGGAAAAATGGGTGATGGGCATTAAGGAGGGCATATGATGTAATAAGAACTGGATGTTATATACAACTGAAATATCACTGAACCCTACCTCTGAAGCTAATGTTATATGTTAATCAACTGCATTTAAATTAAAAAAATAAACCTCTCCCCAAAAGTTGTTGGTTTAATTAAACATGTTTTTGTAGTTATCAACATCAAATATAATGCAGATTATCAGATTTTATTCTAATGAGTTTATTAACTTCATGTTGTATCTGCTGCAATTTGTCAGCAAAAATGACTTAAAATGATAATTGAATTTGTCTCATGAAGTTTTCATGGGTAATGGTTAAGGGTAACTTGGTTAAATAAAAAGGTTTATAGCTTTCAAAATCTCTGGTAACCTAAAACTTTAGTTTTGCTCAGCTAAATGATAAATTGGGTTGAATTCATTGATATCTCAGTTTTTTTCCAGATAAGAAAATACAGAAACATTTATTACTAAACAAAAGGTCTCTTTGCTTTTGTCTTATCACAGAGAAACTAAGATACTTGGGTCAGCTGGTAAACATGTTTTATGGTTCATTAAAAATTATACTATGGAGGCACCTGGGTGGCTCGGTGGTTGAATGTCTGCCTTTGACTCAGGTCATGATCCAGAGGTGCTGAGATCAAGTCTTCCATCAGGCTCCCTACAGGGAGCCTGCTTTTCCCTTTGCTTATGTCTCTGCCTTTATCTGTGTGTCTCTCATGAATAAATAAACAAAATCTTTAAAAATATATTATACCATGAAAAAACACATTTCTAAAATTTGTGAAATGTATTCATAAATTTGCCAATCTGAAGAATTCTAGTATAATAGTACACAATTAGTTACTACTTAACTTTCACTGGAGACTAAGGTTTCTAAGAGTTAAAATTCTGGAAGCACCTGGGTAGCTTAGTTGGTTAAGCATCCAACTCTTGATTTCCACTCAGGACATGATCTCAGGGTTGTGAGATTGAGCCCCACATCAGGCTCCACATTGGGTGTGGAGCCTGCTTAAGATTCTCTTCCTCTCCCTCTGCCCCTCCCATACGTACTCTAAAGAAAAAAAAAGAGAGAGAGAGAGAGAGAAGAGTTAAAATTCTGCTAAATATATGGTGCCTGGCCAGCTCAGTCAATAAAGCATGTGACTCTTGATCTCATCTCAGGGTTTTGAGTTGAGCCCCATGTTGGGTATAGAGATTATTTAAATATAAAATCTTTTTTTAAAAATCTGCTAAATGTAATTAAGACTGCTAAAAATGAGAAAGCAAGCAACTCTTGTAGGAAAATAGGAGGTGTGGGAGATAGGTATAAAGAATGATGGGACGCTGGGTGGCTCAGTGGTTGAGCGCCTGCTTTGGGCTCAGGGCATGATCCCAGAGTCCCAGGATCGAGTCCCACATCAGGCTTTCTGCATGGAGCCTGCTTCTCCCCCTGCCTATGTCTCTCCCTCTCTCTGTCTCTCATGAATAAATAAATAAAATCTTTAAAAATAAATAAATAAATAAATAAATAAATAAATAAATAAATAAAATGATAATGCATTTTTGTTGAGAGAAAAGGAAGTAATTATGTCCTAAAATGAGACTGATTGTTTTATAGAGAGAAGGCTTACAGGGCACCTAGGTGGTTCAGTCAATTAAGCATCTGACTCTATTTTGGCTCAGGTCATGATCTCAAGGTCCTAAAATTGAGCCCCATGTCAGGCTTTGCACTGAGCATGAAGTCTGCTTGAGATTCTCTCTCTCTCTCTCCCTCCTCCACCCTGCTCACACTTTCTTGCTTTCTCTCTCTCATTCTCTAAAAAAAAAAAAAAAAAAAAAAAGGGCACCTCAGTGGCTCAGTGGTCTGCCTTGGGTTCAGGTTGTAATCCCAGGGTCCTGGAATCAAGTCCTACATCACACTCCCTGCAGGGGGTAGCCTCTGCCTATATCTATCACTCCCTGTGCGTCTCTCATGAATAAATAAATGAAATCTTTAAAAAAGAAAGAAAGAAAGGTTTAAGACAAAGTCTGAAAGAAAAGGAAAGTTGTAGAAGGTTTGTGAAGGAGAATCTTTAGAAAAGAATCTTATTTTATACATGGTCAAGACTGACTAACATCAGAATAAATGAGTTTAAAAGTAAACTGATATAGAAAAAGAACAACAAGGGCACCTAGGTGGCTCAGTTTGTTAAGCATCTGTTTTCGCTCAGATTATGATCCCAGGGTCCTGGGATCAAGCCCCACATAAGGCTCCCTGCTTGGCAGGAGCCTATTTCTCCCTCTCCCTCTGCTAACACTCTTGCTCTCTCTTGCTCTCTCTGTCTAGTATATAAATCTTAAAAAAAAAAAAGAACAAAAAACAAAATCTAAAAGCAGCATAAGTAATAAAGATCAGAGCAGAAATAAATGATATAGAAACTAAAAAGACCCCAACAGAACAGATCAATGAAACTGTTGTTGGAGCTGGTTGTTGGAAAAAATTAACGAAACTGATAAACTCATAGACTTATTAATAGAAAAAAAGAAAGGATCCAAACAAGTAAAGTCACAAACGAGGGAGGAAAAATAACAACCAACACCACAGAAATACAAGCATTATAAGAGAATATAATGAAGAACTATATGTCAACAAATCAGACTACCTAGAAACATATAAATTCCTACAAATTCCTAGAAACATATAAACTACCAAATCTGAAACAGAAAGAGATAGAAAATTTAAACAGACCCATAACAGCAAAGAAAAAATGGAATCAGTAAAACAAAAAATAAAAAATCCTCCCAAGAAACAAAAGTCCAGGACCAGGCTTCAGAGGTGAATTCCACCAAACATTTAAAGAGTTAATATCTGTTCTCAAACAAGTCCAAAGAGTAGAACAGGAATTCATTCATTCTATGAGGCATAACCCTGGTGCCAAAACCAGATAAAGACACCACCAAAAAAAGAGAACTACAAACCAATTTCCCTGATGAACACAGATCCAGAAATCCTCTAAAAAAGACGAGCAAACCAACTAGTAAATTCAACAATATATCAAAAAAAAAAAATTTTTTTCACCATAATCAAGTAGGATTTATTCCTGGGTTGTCAGGGTGCTTCAATATTTGCTAATCAATTAATATGACACGTCACATCAATAAGAGAAAGGATAAGAACTATATGATCCTTTCAATAGATGTAGAAAAAACATCTGACAAAGTACAACACTAATGCATGATAAAAACCCTCAACAAAGTAGGTTTGGAAGGAACATCCCTCAACATAATAAATAAAGGCTTTATATGAAAAACCCACAGCTAACATCATACTCAATGGAGAAAAATTGAAAATTTTTTCCCCTAAAGTCATGAACAAGATAAGGATGTCCACTCTCACCACTTTCATTCAATATAGTACTGGAAATGCTAGCCACCGCAATCAGACAGCAAAAAGAAATAAAAGGCATCCAAATCAGCAAGGAAGAAGTTAAACTTTCACTATTTGCAGAAGACATGATACTATATATATAGAAAACCTGACAGACTCCACCCAAAAATTTTAAGAACTGATACACAAATCCAGTAAAGTCACAGGATACAAAGCCAATGTACAGAAATATGCTGCATTTCTATACACCAATAATGAAGCAGCAGAAAGAAAAATTAAGAAAATAATTCTATTTATAGTTGCACCAAAAATACGATACCTAGGAATAAACCGAGCCAAAGAGATGAAAGATATGTACTATGAAAACTATAAAACACTGATGAAAAAAATTGAAGATGACACAAAGAAACGGAAAGACATTCCATGCTCATGAGTTGGAAGAACAAATATTGTTAGAATGTCTACATTACCTAAAGCACTCTACACATTTACTGCAATCCCTACCAATATACCAACAGCATTTTTCACATTGTTTAGAACAAACAATTCTAAAATGCATGCGAAACCACAAAAGATCCTGAATAACCCAAACAATCTTAAAAAAGAAAAGCAAAGCTGGAGGCATCACAATTTGGACTTCAAGCTGTATTACAAAGCTGTGGTAATCAAAACAGTATGATACTGGCACAAAAATAAGACACGTAGATAAAAATTGAATAAAAAAACCTAGAAATGAACCCACAACTATATGGTTAATTAATCTTCAACAAAGCAGGAAAGAATATCAAATGGCAAAAAAAGTAGTCCCTTCAACTAATGGTGCTGGGGAAACTGAATAGCTACACACAAAAGAATGAAACTGGACCATTTTCTTATACCATACACAAAAATAAATCCAAAATGGATGAAAGCCCTAAATGTGAGACCTGAAACCATATAAATCCTAGAGAACACAGAGGACAGCACAGGCTTTGACATCAGCCCTAGCAACCCTTTTCTAGATATATCTCCTGAGGCAAGGGAAACACCAGCAAAAATGAACTATTGGGAACTATTAAACTATTAAAAAGCTTCTGCACAGCAAAGCTCTGCAGATAAAAATCAACAAAACTAAAACGCAACCCTACAGAATGAGCGAAGATATCTGCAAATGGCATATCGGATAAAGGGTCGGTATCCAAAATATATAAAGAATTGATACAACTCAACACCCATAAACAATTAAGGCAACTAAAAAATAGGCAGAAGTCAGGAACAGAGATTTTTCCAATGAAGAAAACAATGATGGTGAACAGACACATGATAGGATATTCATCATCACTTACCATCAAGGAAATGCAAATCAAAAGTACAATTCAATATCACCTCATACCTGTTAAAATGGTTAAAATCAACAACACAAGAAACAACAGGTTTCCATGAGAACATGGAGAAAGGGAAACCCTCTAGTACTGTGGGTGGGAATGCAAACCGGTGCAGCCACTCTGGAAAACAGCATGGAGGTTCCTCAAAAAGCTAAAAATAGAACTACCTTATCATCCAGTAATCACACTACTGGGTGTTTACTTAAAAATACAAAAACATTCAACTGGACACATGCACCCCTATGTTTATAGCAGCATCACTTAACAACAGCCAAAATATAGAAGCAGTCCTAGTGTCCATTGATTTATGAATGGATAAAGAAGTTGTAATGTATGTGTACAATGGAGTATTATTCAGCAATAAAAAATGAAATCTTGCATTTGCAATGACATGAATAGAACTAGAGAGTATTACATTAAACAAAATTGTCGGTCAGAGGGATCCCTGGGTGGCGCAGCAGTTCGGCGCCTGCCTTTGGCCCAGGGCACGATCCTGGAGACCCGGGATCGAGTCCCACGGCGAGCTCCCGGTGCATGGAGCCTGCTTCTCCCTCTGCCTGCGTCTCTGCCCCTCTCTCTCTCTCTCTGTGACTATCATAAATAAAAATAAATAAAAAAATTAAAAAAAAAATTGTCAGTCAGAGAAAGACAAATCTATGATTTCATTCATATGTAGAATTTAAGAAAAAAAACAAATAAGCAAAGGGAAAAAAATAAGAAAGACAAATCAAGAAATAGACTCCTGGGCAACTGGGTGGCGTAGTCTGTTAAATATTGGACTCAGTTTCAGCTCAGGTCCTGATCTCATGGCTGGTGAAACTGAGCCCTCCACCCCCAGCATCAGGCTCCACATTCATCAGCAGTCTGCTTGGATATTCTCTCCCTCTGCCCCTTCTCCTGCTGGAAGGAAGGGAGGAAAGGAGGGAGGGGGGGAGGGAGGGAGGGAGGAAGGAAGGAAGGGAGGAAGGAAGGAAGGAGGGAGGGAGGGAGGGAGGGAGAGAGGGAGGGAGGGAGGAAGATGGCTGGGACTCCTAGCTGGCTCAGTTAGTGAAGTGTGCAACTCTTGATCTCAGAGTTGTGAACTGGAGCCCTACACTGGGTGTAGAAATTACTTAAAAATAAAATCTTAAAAAAAAGAATAAAGAAAAGAAACAGACTCTTAATTATAGAGAACAAATTCATGGTTACCAGAGGGAAAGAGGCCAGGGGAAGGGGTTAAATAGGTGATTGGGATTAAGGAGTGCACTTGTCATGATGAGCTCCAGGTGTTATGAGGAAGTGCTGAATTACTATATTGTACACCTGAAACTAATAATACTGGAATTCTTATTAATTAATTACTAATTGGAATTGATAACTAATTGGAATTGAAATAAAATGGAAAAAAGTGGTATAAAATGAAAATTAGGTTTTTCTCTCTGTTAAAAAAAGACAAGGTTTTCTTAGATTGTTGGTCTGCTCTTGATAAGAAATTACAAAGTGTTTTTCTTTATCTGACCAATAAAACAAAGTTTCTGGGGGATCCCTGGGTGGCTCTGTGGTTTAGTGCGTGCCTTTGGCCTAGAGCACGATCCTGGAGTCCCAGGATCGAGTCCCACGTCGGGCTCCTGGCATGGAGCCTGCTTCTCTCTCTCTCTATGTCTATCATGAATAAATAAATAAATCTTAAAAAAAAAAAAGTTTCCACATTTGCTTTTATCAGGTATTTAATTACATTAGCACCTGCCTTTGGCCCAGTGCATGATCCCGGAGTCCCGGGATCCAGTCCCGCATCGGGCTCCCTGCAAGGGGTCTGCTTCTCCCTCCGCCTGTGTCTCTGCTTCTCTCTCTCTCTCTCTCTCTCATGAATAAATAAAGAAAGAAAGAAAACTAAAACTTGTCAATATTAAAGAAGCTGAGGTTTGCTAAGAACTATATAACTTTCTATAGACTCTCTCATTACCACTTTGGTAAATAGATCATTAAGTTTTAAGTTTTACAATGATCTGTAAATCTGAGGCATGTGCTTTAAAATTTTTTGATATTTTTAACAAACTTCCTTAAATTTTGAATTCTAAATAAAGATTTTTTTTTGACTGATTAGGCTTGTTTATTTGGTATGTCAGGTTACATGGGAAACATTGTCAAACAAATATGATAAACCTTCTTAGGTTATATTACGTGGGTAAATGCTATGTAATGTTCCAAAAATTATTAAAAATTCCTGAAGTTTTAATATGCCTAAAGTTTTAAGTCATCACTTAAAATTTTAATTATTGAAATGTTAAAGTGTTGTATATCACAGAAATAACCAGATTTCCTTGTTAACCACATTATAATGGACTCTCATCAGATGTTTAACCAGGTCCATTTGAGTCTTTTGTCATTTACAATTATTATTCTGATGCTCTTGCAAATGCATTTCAACTTCAAGGAGATTCACAAAAAGGACTTTTGACAATTACAGGTTTCTGATACCCTTAAGATCACAAAACTAAACTAAGAATCTCTAGCTCTAACAAAGAAACTACACTCAAAAAAACAAAAATAACAATGGGACTAAATGAATTAAGAAAAAATAATTAGTTTTCACAACTCTGATTTAAAACTGCTGGCTCTGCCCTTCCAGATTTAAGGAAACTTCTTCTCTTAACATACCTATGATTTACAAAAATATAATAAAATATTATTTTGTGAACATATTAAAACATTTATCTTTTCTCCCTACCTGAATCCTCCAGAATATAGAAACTTTCAGTGATTGTTCTTGTTTTTGTGGCATTTATAATTATTTACATAAGATCAATAAGATTCTATTCTCCATGTTACTGGAAACACTGGTTATGATACCAAGGCTTTGACTGTAATGTCATATTTGAGAGACCTACATAGACTCAGATATGACCAGACAACTTTAAGGAAGCATGGTTGACTATATGAAACCAATACACCCCCTTTGGAGATGTCGGCCTGATACCTTGCTTACAGAGTTCCCAGCAGCCTTACCAGGTGAGTAAACAATGTCACTTCCTGACAGTTGCAGGAAACCTAGGATATTTGGAGGACCTCAAGAAGAGAGGAATTTACTCAAATCTACAGATACTGCACTACAATCTGATGGCATACATTTGATTTGGCTCTTGATCTTAAAAAGTATTAAAGGCTCAACCTGAAATTCCTTATAAAAGTTCCAAAAAAGTAGATTTTAAAAGAACCTATTTGCTCAATTACCGTTCTTGCTGTACTTACGTAAATCATTAAGCCACGTTTGTTAAAACTGGACTTACTTTACAAACAAATTGGTCACTTTGGCTATCTCTGGATAGGAATGAAAGTCACTTTAGAGTGAAAATTACATTTTAATAATACACTTTTGTGTATTGAATTCTAAATAAAGAATTAGATTTAGTTCTAATTAATTATCTCTGAGCATTTGTTGTTTGCTTGTAAAACTGGGCTGGATCCTGAATTCTTCTGGTTTCCTCAAATATCTGGCAATGACTCTCTAAGGCTTCTAATCCTCTCCCATTCTCTCATCTTAAAATCATTAAGAATGAAAGCTGCCCTTTATCTAGAAGCCCTGCAGAGGCTAGACAACTTGAGATAAACTTTAGAGAAATTGCCATATTTACATAGTAGACTATATACACTAGAACATCTAAACAATCTCAGTGCCTGTTGCTCTGTGGGCCACTCAGAAGGATCACCAGAGACATGCTCACAATAAAGCAAAAAAAAACCATCAGATTGCTGCTGCCGGCTCTCTTTCTATTTGAGCCCCACGTCTAGAAATCTCACTGGCAGCACTCAGGACCCAGATACTGGGTTTATAATTTGTTCCAACCATTAACGGGTTTTTCTTTGGTTTCCAAAGAAATGTCTCTTAGTAATTTACCTGATTGCTTGCCGAACAAGGCAGAATTTATACGACAGCTAATACCACTTGCCACACCCATATTACCTCCTCCTGGGAAATAAGAACCCCCTGGGTGGCGCAGCGGTTTGGCGCCTGCCTTTGGCCCAGGGCGCGATCCTGGAGACCCGGGATCGAATCCCACGTCAGGCTCCTGGTGCACGGAGCCTGCTTCTCCCTCGGCCTGTGTCTCTGCCTCTCTCTCTCTCTCTCTCTGTGACTATCATAAATAAATTAAAAAAAAAAAATTTAAAAAAAAAAAAAAAAAAGAACCCATATAAATAAAATCAAACACTGAGCCACTTGGCTACAACAGGTTCTTGACCACCACACCCCTCTTCTTTTTTTTCAAGGTGGCCAGGACTAGTTACTGATATGCTCTTGGATACCCATTGGTATCAGATCAATTTTAGAGGGAATGAAAATATTGGGTTTAACTACATTGTTACTATTGCTCGGAACATACTTCAGAATAAAGTTAATGATCAGTGCCAAACGATGGAGGAAAAGATCCAAGTTCTCAGATGAGCAACTACCTCTGATACCCCCTCCATTAAAACAAGGGACCAAAAATTATGTCCTACACCATGTCAAATCCTTTTATTCAAAAGCCCCACTGTGCCTTAAATCAGCTTGAAGCAGTTACAGAAGACATTCTTCTGCCCATGTTCCACAAAAATGGAATAGAAGATTGACAAAGGAGAATTATAACAGAGAAAACCTTAGCCTGTTGCTTCTATTTCCCTTGTGGCTGTGACCTATAGGTCAAAACAAAACAGAAAAACTTCTTAACTCTGCACATAGGCATATTACAGCTAAGATTTACAAAAACTGCTCTTTATCCAAAAGCTACTTCACCTGAGGAGATAAAGAAGTACCCAGACAGTTCATCATCCCAATTCAAGGCTGAGAAATGACCCTAAGGATGCCTGGGTGGCTCAGCGGTTGAGTGTCTGCCTTTGGCCCAGAGCGTGATGCTGGAATCCAGGGATCGAGTCCCACATCGGGCTCTCTACATGAAGCCTGCTTGTGTCTCTGCCTCTCTCTCTCTGTGTCTCTCATAAATAAATAAATAAAATCTTTAAAAATTTAAAAGTTTAAAAAATAAAAAACTTAAATTAAAAAAAGAGAAATGACCGTAATTCAGAGAAGAATTGAAACTGTGCCCCACAGTGTTAATGAAGTTAAAACCAGCAGAAAGTTTAAAGCTTGTTTTTCAGAGAACTGTTTCCCCCTCATCAGCTATTGTGTCTTTTCAGACCCCACTAACAAACTTACTAGCTATTTCTGCAAAACCCTGGACTCAAGGTCAGCCAATATGGTTCCTGCCTAGGAACAGCAAAGCCCTGCATTCCACACCTGAGCCAATGAGCCCATCCAGGCTATACCAGCTCTTGGAGCATATGCATAGCCCTAAGATAACCTCCTGGTCAGGGACAGAATTTTCTCTCATTCTGATGTTTGATGTTAATTCCCCCTCCCCAAAGTAAACATGGGAACATATGTTTGCTTGATGCACGTGTTCCTGCTTTCCTCATAAATAATCATAAATTTCCCCTTCCTTTCATCAAGATGTATATAGAGGATTCTTTGGGGTTTTCTCCTATCCATGTCTACTTCAATGTCACATTGATTCCTTCAAATTGTACTTAATGGAATTCTTTTACTGTCCATGTATCTTTGTCATAAATGCTATTACCAAATGCAAAACCAGACAACCTAAGCCAAGCACACATACTATGTTTATTTGCCAAATGGACTGAATAGAGAACAAAATATAAATTTTAAGCTTCCCACCACTTACATTACAATAAGTTCCCTGCAATAAGAAACCCTAGGTAAAAAAATAATATATAAAATTTATATATATTCATACCTAGCAACGAGGGACTTAAGGGACCCAGGGCAGACAAGCCAGTCACCCTGACACCAAGGGACATAAAAACATAAAGTTGATCATCATTGCTTCCTGAGGAAAGATTATTGATCAAAAGGAAATGTCGGGCACCTGGCTGGCTTAGCCAGGAGACCATATGACTCTAAATCTCAAGGTCATGAGCTCAAGCCCCACACTGGATGTAGAGCTTACTCAAAAAAAAGGTTGTTGTTTCTGGTTTTTTTTAAAGGGGGAAATGATATAGGAAATTTTCACCTTTTAACTTTTGTGGGTCCCTGCTCTTAAGCTTCCAGGAAGTTATACTTCAACATTTCCCACTAAGGTCAAAATAGCTCAGCAAAACCTCAAAGCATAATCCCTATTGCTGCCTAGAGTCCACACTGCATATCTGCTTCATTCAAAAAATAACCAAAAGGAGTATTCCAAACAAAGATAAGAAAAACAAATAAACCTCCCTGATTCCCTTAAGATTAAAGTCCCACAGCCTTACATATGCTAAAATCATAAGATAAAATCTATAACATTCAGGAATGTCCTTCATCACTATGATTTGTTCCCCTTTATGTAAAAGACATATACAACCCTGCACCAAATGTTCCTTCACCAAAGTACTCTCTTCTTTGTGAAGATTTTGTATCCAGGCAGCTGTTCTAACTTGGGCTTGAATAAAATTCTTTTCCTTTCTCTTTGAAATTTTCTTTTTATAGTCTCAAGTTTTTACTTAAAGTCCAGTTAGTTAATATACAGGGTAATACTACTTTCAGGAGTAGAATATAGTGATTCATCACTTGCTTACAACACCCAGTCCTCATCACAAGTGCCCTCCGTGATAACCCAACACCCATTTAACCCATCCTTCCACCCACTTCTCCTCTAGAATCTCTCAGTTTGTTCTCTATACTTGAGTCTGTTTCTTGGTTTGCCTCTCTTTTTTCCCCTATGTTCATCTGTTTTGTTTCTTAAATTCCACATGAGTGAAATTATATGGTATTTGTCTTTCTCTGACTGACCTACTTCGCTTAGCATAATACACTCCATCCACACTGTTGCAAATGGCAAGATTTCATTATTTTTGATAGCTGAGTAATATTCCATTATATATTTATTGACAATGCTGCTATAAACATCGACGGTACATGTACCCCATCAGATCTGTACTTCTGTACCCTTTGGGTAAATACCTAGTAGTACAATTGCTGGATCATAAGGTAGTTCTATTTTTAAGTTTTTGAGGAACCTCCATACTGATCTCCAGAGTGGCTACACCAGTTTGCATTCCCACCAACAGTGTAAAAACAGTTTCCCTTTCTCTGTATCCTCACCAACATCTGCTATTTCCTGAGTTGTTAATTTTAGCCACTCTGACAGGTGTGAGGTAGTATCTCGTCATGATTTTGATTTGTATTTCCCTGATGATAGGCCATGTTGAGCATCTTTTCATGTGTCTCTTAGCCATCTGTATGTCTTCTTTAGAAAAATGATTGATTATTCATGTCTTCCACCCATTTTCTTTTTTTTTTAAGATTCTATTTATTTATTCATGAGAGACACACAGAGAGAAAAAGAGAGAGAGAGAGGCAGAGACAGAGGCAGAGGGAGAAGCAGGCCCCATGCAGGGAGCCCGACGTGAGACTCGATCCCGGGTCTCCAGGATCATGACCTGGGCTGAAGGTGGAACTAAACCACTGAGCCACTTGGGCTGCCCTTCCACCCATTTTCTAACTGGATTATTTGTTCTTTGGGCGTTGAGCTGGGTGTTGATAAGTTCTTTATTATTTTGGATACTAATCCTTTATTAGATTTACTGTTATTTGCAAATATATGCTCCCATTCCAAAAGTTGCTTTTAGTTTTGTTGACTATTTCCTTCACTATGCAGAAGCTTTTATTTTGATGTAGTTCCAATAGTTTATTTTTGCTTGTGTTTCCCTTGCCTCAGGAGACATATCTAGCAAGAAGTTGGTATGGCCAATGCAAAGAAGTTACCACCTGTGTCCTCTAGGATTCTGAGTTTCCTGTCTCACATTTAGGTCTTTCATCCATTTTGAATTTATTTTTGTGTATGGTGTAAGAAAGTGGTCCAGTTTCATTCTTTTGCATGTAGCTGTCCAGTTTCCCCAACAACATTAGTTGAAGAGACTGCCTTTTTGCCATTGGATATTCTTTCCTGCTTTGTCAAAGATTAATTAACCATATAGTTATGGGTCCATTTCTGGGTTTTCTATTCTGTTCTGTTGATCTCTGTTTTTGTACCAGTACCATACTTTTTGATTACTATCACCTTGCAATATAACTGAAAGTCCGGAATTGTGATGCCTCCAGCTTTGCTTTTCTTTTTCAAGGTTGCTTGAGCTATAGGGGGACTTTTGTAGTTCCATACACATTTTTGGAGTGTTTGTTCTAGCTCTGTGAAAAACGCTGTTGGTACTTTGATAGGGATTGCAGTAAATGTGTAGATTGCTTTGGGTAATATAGACATTTTAATGATATTCCTTCTTCCAATCTATGAGCACAGAATGTTTTTCCATTTCTTTGTGTCATCTTCAATTTCTTTCATAAGTGTTCTATAGTATTCAAAGCATAAGATCTTTTACCTCTTTGGTTAAGTTTTTAGTGCAATTGTAAATGGGATGGATTCCTTGATTTCTCTTTCTGCTGTTTCATTATAGGTGTATAGAAATGCAACAGATTTCTGTACATTGATTTTGTATCCTGTGACTTTACTGAATTCATACACCAGTTCTACCAATTTTTTGGTGGTCTTGGGTTTCCCATAGGCAGTATGCTGTCTGCAAATGTGAAAGTGACTTCTTCCTTGCTGATTTGGATGCCTTTTATAACTTCTTGTTGTTGGATTCCTAAAGCTAGGATTTTCAGTACCATGTTAAATAACAGTGGTGAGAGTGGACATCCCTGTCTTATTCCTGGCCATAGAAGAAAAGCATCATTTTTTTTCATACTGAGGATTATATTAGCTGTGTATTTTTCATAATGGCCTTTAATGTTGAGGTCTGTTCCCTCTATCCCTACTTTGTTAAGGGTTTTTATCAAGAAAGGATGCTGTACTTTGTCAAATGCTTTTTCTGCATCAATTGAGAGGATGATATGATTCTTATTCTATTATTAATGTGGTATATCAGGTTGATTGATTTGCAAATACTGAACCACTGTTGCAACCCAGGAATAAATCCCACTTGATCATGGGGAATGATTCTTTTAGTGTACTGTTGGATTCCATTTGCTGGTTTTTTGTTGAAAATTTTTGCATCCATGTTCATCGGAGATATTGGCTTATTGTTTTCTTTTCTAGCAGAAAAACTAGATTTTAAACCAAAGGCTGTAACAAGAGACGAAGAAGGGCATTATATCATAATAGAGGGATCTATCTAACAAGAAGATCTAACAATTGTAAAATTTATGTGCCCAACTTGGGGGCACCCAAATATATAAAACAATAAGTTACAAACATAAAGGAACTCAATGATAACAATACAATAATAGTAGGGGAATTGAACACCCCATTTACATCAATGGACAGATAATCTAAGCAGAAAATCAACAAGGAAACAGTGGCTTTGAATGACACATTGGACCAGATGGGCTTAACAGATATATTCAAACATTTTATCCTAAAGCAGCACAATAAACATTCTTTTCAAGTCCACATGGAATATTCTCCAGAATAGATTACATAGTAGGTCATAAAACAGGACTCAACAAGTACAAAAAGACAGATCATACCAAACATATTTTCCACAGTGCTATGAAACTTGAAGTCAACCACCAAGAAAAAATTTGGAAGTACCACAAATCCATTGAAGAAGCTAAAGAACATCCAACTGAAGAATGAATGGATCAAAGAAAATTTTAAAAAGAAAAAAGTACATGGAAACAAATGAAAATGAAAACATGACAGTCCAAAACTTTTGCCATGAGCAGCCTGGGTGGTTCAGTGGTTTAGCACCTGCCTTCGGCCCAGGGCCTGGTCCTGGAGACCCAGGATCAAGTCCCGCATCGGGCACCCTGCATAGAGCCTGCTTCTCCCTCTGCCTGTGTCTCTGCCTCTCTCTCTGTGTGTGTCTCTCATAAATAAATAAATAAATAAAATCTTTTTAAAAAAGCAAAAACAAAACCTTTGCCATGTTGCAAAAGCAGTTATAAAAAGGAAGCATATGGGAAATATACAGCAACACAGGCTTACTTTAAGAAGCAAGAAAAACCTCAAATACACAACCTAACCTTACACCTAACAGAGTTAGAAAAAGAATAAATGCAGTAAACTCCATTTACTCATTCTATAAGGCTAGCATTACCCTGATTCCAAAACCAGACAAAAACTCTCCTTAAAATTTCTATAAAGGTCTGTTAATTTTGTGTCAACACCTGTCAGGGCTACGAAGATGAAATTTGGAATTGCAAGTTATCAATTGGAAACTTCAAGCTTTTGTGGTCCCAGAGGTCTATGCCCTGAGAATATAGGCAACCCAGAAACAGATCAACTTCTACTCAAACAAAAGTGATCCATTCATACTTGATTTGTGTGCAATAAAGTTAAATTCACTCTAAAGGATATCATCATCCAAAAATTTTTTTTCAAAGATTTCATTTATTTATTCATGAGAGACACACACACGAGAGAGGGGGTAGAGACAAAGGCAGAGGGAGAAGCAGGCTCCATGGAGGGAGCCTGATGTGGGACTCGATCCCAGGACTCCAGGATCAGGGCCTGGGACGAAGGCAGGCACTTAACTGCTGAGCCACCCAGGGATCCCCCATCCAAAATTTTTTTTAATATTTTATTTATTTATTCATGAGAGACACAGGCAGAGGGAGAAGCAGGCTCCCTATGGGGAGCCCAATGTGGGTCTTGATCCCAGGACCCTGGGATCACTCACTGAGCTGAAGGCAGGCGCTCAACCACTGAGACACCCAGGCATCCCAGAATCCAAATTTTCAATTTACCAGACATGCCAGAAAATAGGACCTAATGCTTCAAAAGTAACAAAATAGAAATAGACCCACAGGTAATGCTAACTAAAGTCACCAGATGCTGACATTAAAATAACTGAGTAACATGCTTAAGAAAATGAGTGAAAAGATAATCACCAAAGAACCAGAATCTATATTTAATACAAAACAAAAATCAATAGATGAGTTTAACAGCAGTTTAGACACAAACACAGATTAGAAAACAGAATTGGTGGAATTGGTAGACTGGAATGCAGAAAACATCCAGTAGACCAACTCTTGGTTTCACCTTAGGTCATGATCTCAGGGTCATGAGATCAAGCCCCCCTTTTAGCCAGCTAGAAAAATCCTTTCAAACATGACTGAGGGGCTTTAAATAATGAGATTCTTTTCCCCTTTCCAGCTGTCCCCATTCTGGAGGTCTACCAATGTCACCTTTCCTCTCTTTCTGTTTTCTAACAAGTGAAACCACATTTTTACTTTTTTGAAATGTTTGAAGTCTTCTGCCATAGATGCTGGCATATCTCTTATAAGAATGATAACCTGCATTTAAAATGCCTTTCTTCTCTATTTTACTCTTCACCACACTCATAATCTGAGAGTCTACTATAAACGGAGTGCATAATACAATGAAACTGCATATAGATAAGAAAAGTACACAGGTTAATTCTAAAGTCCTTAGCTGGACACCTGCCACAGTTATAACTATTACTCATGCTGGGAGCAACTAGGGTAGTCTCAGGCCAAAAATTCAGTGCTTTCCTCTTATATTCTTTCCCTAAGCCCTAACAGTAGTAAATGGAGAGCTTCAACACTGCCTCACAGTCACAGGACATGCTGTGCAAGTATGTACCTCCTTCAACTATTTATTATAATGCCAAGAGATTACAATCCTGACAAGAAGTTAGGAGTCTCAAGTCACTGTCAGGTGATTATTATAAAACTTATGAATGGACAGAAAAAAGAAGCAGGAAGAGTACTGAGCTTTGTTAGAAAGGGAACTTAAGGGCAGCCCTGGTGGCTCAGCGGTTTAGCGCTGCCTTCGGCCCAGGGTGTGATCCTGGTGACCCGGGATCGAGTCCCACGTCAGGCTCCTAGCATGGAGCCTGCTTCTCCCTCTGCCTGTGTCTCTGCCTCTCTCTCTCTCCCTCTCTGTGTCTCTCATGAATAAATAAATAAAATCTTTAAAAAAGAAAGGGAACTTAAAATCTGAATTTTAACTTCCATAAATTCTCTCTTGCATTTCAAAAGTCCTCTATAAACCAGAGGGTTTTCACGTTATCTATGATTTCCCAGATCCACCTTGAAACATCTAACATTGACACTATATTCAGGTCCAAAGGCTGCTCAGTAATCAGCTGGAGTCAGACGGATGAAGTCTCAGGACAAGGGAACAGTCCCAGTCTGGCACCCTAGGCCCCCACAGCTCTGGAGCAGAACAATCTGGGACATGGTGTGAAGGACAAGGTCAGCCAGACACAGCGGCAGAGACCCCATCTCTAGGGGGAAGGGGGAAGGTATGCACAATCAGTAAGAAGCCACTGAGGCCTTTTAAGAAGGACTTCTGATCTTAAGTATGTTTTTAAATGACCACTCTGGCAGCTGTATGGCAAATGCAGCAGCAAGGGCCAGGTGCAAGAAACCAGGTGAGACATGCTTGGACAAGGGGATCAGCCTGGGTAATGAGAAGAGGGGACATCAAAACTCAAGGACTCAGTTTCAACATGGTAAGTTTTAGATGCCTGTAAGACATCAGAAAGAAAGAGAGAGATTTGGTTAAAAACTGAGAACCATAAACAAGACTCTTGTGGATGACAAACCACCCCACCCTCTTGGGGTCTTCCTCATGCAATAATGTATGGCTTTTTAATTTTTTTTTTACAAAACGCTATAGACCCACATTTGATTGAGCATCCATGGGTGTGTAAACAGTTTTCCAAGAGGCACTGATGGATTTGAACCCTCATACGCAATTGTAAAGTTTACTGCAGTTAAAGTTAGCAGCTGCAGTGAGTTTCAAAATCCAAATAGAGAGTCTTTGTCCTTGGCCTCCTCAGCCCCTTGACCTTCTCTCCCCTAATGATCTCCCTACTCTCTCAGTCCTGCATACACCCAACCTCAGCATTGTACTTAAAGACACTGTCTTCTCACCCACCTGTCGCTCTCATCTTATATCCATCTCGTATCTCCTTCCAGCCCCCTCTATTTATCATGGGACAAAACCACCAGGAGTCCCTCTGTTCTCGTCTAAAATTAACCCTCTACTCCCCTTATAATTTGTTTGAAGACATTTTGCACATCACAAAGATATGATCTATACATATGTCCCCTTCACATACATTCAGCCATAGTCAAGATATAATTTAATTAAGCTACTTAACAACAACAAATTGCTACTTTCTTATTAGAGCCTAATAAATAAAAGTTCATGTGTTTATTCTGTTTGTTTTGTAAGCATTTACAGGTCATTTGAGAAAAACTAGGAACTTTTAAAAACTCTAAACCCTGACAATTTTACTTCCCATAAGAGATTAAACCTAAACTGGTAACTACAATGAAGTCCTCTACAATGTTCGAAATTGAAAGCATTATCCCTTTTGTAAACATGCACTTGGGATTTTTTTGTTTCTCCAAGAAAAGAACCAAACGGTGTTAGAGAAATGGTTGATTCCAGGGCTGAGACTTTCAACACTGGAACAGTTTGAGCAGCAAATTAAATAACAACCCATAAAATTACAAATATCCATTAATCCATACTGATACAAGTAGTTGAATAAATAAATGGGGAAGAAGAATTCTAATTAGTAAACATAGAAGAAATGAGAAAAAAAAAATGCTTAATCACTACTAGAACAATATAGTACAAGGGTGCCTGGGTGGCTCAGCTGGTTAAGAGTTCGACTCTTGGTTTTAGCTAGGGTAGTGATCTCACAGCTGTGAGATAGAGCCCCGCATCCGGCTTCGCACTCAGCAGAGTCTGCTCCAGATTCTCTCTCTTCTCCTTCTGTCCCTCTCCACTCATGCTCTCTCTCTCAATAAATAAATAAAAATTTTCTTTTTTAAGATTTTGTTTGAGAGAGAGAGCATGAGCAGGGGAGGGGTAGACAGAGTTAGAAGCAGACCCCTCCCTGCCCAGAGAGCCCCATGTAGTGCTCTATCCCAGGACCCCAGGACTATAACCTGAGCTGAAGGCAGATGCTTAACCAACTGAGCCACCCAGGGGCCCCTAAATAAAATCATTTAAAAAATAAATATAAAGAACAATCTAGTACAATGTACATCAAGTTCCACCAATGGATACTAAAATCAGTGAATAAAAGTTTAAAAGGAGAAACAGGATATTTGTACAGCCCAAGTTCCTCTCGTAAGATACCTAATTACAAAGAGAAAATTAACTTTCCCCTGAGACCCGGCAAACAACATTAACCAAGGTTTACAACACAGTAAGATATCATGTGCCTGGACATGAGGCCCTGAAATTCCTTCCAGTATTTTTTCCAAGATGCGTAACTTCAGTCTAATCATGAGAAAATATCAAAGTACAAGAGGAAAAGTCTACAAAATAACTGACCAGTATTCCTCACAAGTTCACAGACTGGATCCTGAACAGAAAAAAAGGATAGTGAAAAGCCAGTGAAATCCAAGTAAGTCTACTACAGTTTTGATAAAACAGTATTATAATTTCGTACCAATGTTAATCTATCAGTTTTGACAATTTCACTATAGTCATACAAGATGTTATGGGAACTCTCTATACCATATTTTTCTGCAACTTTTCAGGAAGCCTAAAAATTATTTCAAAACAACAAGTTAAAATCAGTAATGAAAGAACCCCAATATTTTTTCAATATTTATATTGGAAGCATAATGTCAGACTTAAAATGCCATCTTTGGGGTACCTGGGTGGCAGTCAATTGAGCGACTCTTGGTTTTAGCTCAAGTCGTGATCTCAGGGTCATGAGATCCAGCCCCGAGTTGGGCTCTGCGCTCAGCACAGAATCAGCTTGACATTCTCTCTTCTGCCACTCCTGGTTGTGCTCTCTTGCACTCTCTCTGTCTCTCAAATAAATTTTTTAAAAGATTTGTTTATTTATTTATGAGAGACACAGAGAGAGCCAAAGACACAGGCAGAGGGAGAAGCAGGCTCGCTCCATGCAGGGAGCCCGACGTGGGACTCGATCCCAGGACCCCGGGATCACGCCCTGGGCCAAAGGCAGTCACTCAACCTCTGAGCCACCCAGGCGTCCCTCAAATAAATTTTTTAGTGCCATCTGTGTTCTTGAAAACTTCATCAAGAATTCTAACCCCAGTCACATTCAGAAATGCATTCAATGCATTCTGAAAAGCATTTGTTTTGTAAAGAATAACACATCAATAACATCTTTTCTTGCTACCCCAGCATATTTATGATTAGCTAAAATTCAAA
The DNA here is from genome assembly GCF_053574225.1 of Canis aureus. Taxonomy (NCBI): domain Eukaryota; kingdom Metazoa; phylum Chordata; class Mammalia; order Carnivora; family Canidae; genus Canis; species Canis aureus. The sequence continues at coordinate 11,799,278 of NC_135643.1, forward strand.
GGATATGAGAGTTAGGAGATCCTCCTAAAAAAGTAAGCTTTTTAAGGGCTATCTCTACTACACTGAGAAGGAAGAGCAGGAAGCTTACCTTTGGAAACTGTTCTCCAGAAGTGATTTGCCCCTCTTCCAGAGATAGGTGGAAATAGTGGAGGGAGAAAAACATGGCAATTTGCTTTTTTGTTGAAAAATTGAAACCACTTCAATTTGCCTCTGGGTTAGGGTGGCACTCCAAGAGGCGGAAGGAATAGCCTCCCCTGGGGAGTGGGGGGAGATATGTATCTACCTATGAGGTCAGAACACAATGGGTGGCCTGTATAGCCCCGGGGAACAGAATTCCAATTTTACCCTTCCAGATAACTCGAAGAACTTAATACCAACGGCAAGACAGAGAACTAATGCTACCTGACCCTAAGTACTAACCTCCAGGCAGCTCCTGTCCAAAGAGTAATAAGATTATTTCAGTTGCAAACCCAGAGATTGGGCTAGTGATCAGCAAAGTGCAAGAAACCTCAGTCAATGCGGTTTCAGCCCTTGCCAAGATTTCATGCCACCCTTCTATAAAAACAAAATTTCTTCACTGAAATCATGATGAGGACAGTACTTTTGCTCTACTCAAGCCCACCCACCTGGATTTAAACAACCAGTACACTACTAACTTCCCCTGTTAGGATTCTCTGAATGAATATTTATCTCTATAAATAAGCTAAGGGTGTGGCTCAAAAATTAGATATGCACTTTCTATAACAATCTCTCAGTGAAGCAGAATTATCTGCTTCAAAAAACTGTGGTGGGGGCTACCATGGGAAGGGGTAAGTAACTACTGGTAGGTTCTGAGGGGAGAGGAGGAGGAAATGTGATGGTTCTACAAGCTGTGCTTTAAGCAAGTGAGCTGTGGGGTATGTGAGCTCTGTCTCATAAAGCTGTGCTGGAGGGAAAAGATGAAGCCCAAACCATCAAGACACTTTATCACTGGTTCACAACCTACAGTGAACTGATATGTCAAAGGATAAACTTTAGCTTCCTTCCCAGGGAGAACTATATAACCTATACCCTATGGAGACAATATCATTTGGGTTCTTTAACTTTCACTAAAAAAAAAAAAATCTCAACCCTAACCTATTACTCCAGTAAGCAACACAGATTAAGCCTTCCCTCTTGATACAACCTTTAACTGCTGCAAAACTTCTACCAGCTCCTGAAAGAGAGAAGTACAGGCTATCTAAAGAACATTAAGTCTACCTAACCGTTTATAAAATCTAGATTTGTCCCTGAATAAACCCCAAACCATCAAACAGCAGCATGTGTGACAATAGGGTCTCAGCATCAACGGGTTTCTAACAACCGTCAGGGTAAAGAAAATTGCAACTAGAGCAATGCATCCTAGAAAATGCACTTCTGCAGGCACTATCTGGGTGAGCACACAGGATGCTCTCCCACTACCATTTTACAGTCTCTTCTGCATCTTTTGTAAATGTCAGGAAAGGCTTTTCCAAGGAGCTGGTACGTTTCCCCCTTCATCCTCATTGAATTCTGTGACTCATCATCCTTTTTGATTATGGCTTCCAGGATGCAACTTTAATTTGCACGGCATCTGTCCAAGTCCATTTGAATGTGCTTCCCTCAACCTTTGGCTGTTATCTTATTTACCATTTGGAACACTTACACTCACCTCAAATGTTTCATGGACGCGTAATAAAAACAAATGCAGAAATAGACTTTGGCTGTAAGTGTATTATTTTAATACCTTCCTAATACAAAAGAATATGTTTCCTAAGGGAGCTCTTGCTGAACAAACATAACCAATACACATTGTTACTATAAATCTTTTTTTTTTCCCAAAAGTGCAACTAGCCTTTCTATTTCCACCATTAGGCAAGAAAATAAAACTAGGCAACATTACAGTTATTTCTGTAACTGCTAAATTCACAATCTAATTTTTCTTGGTCTTGTATTTTTCTGTATACAGATACTGTTCTAATACTGTTCTAACTTCTTCACTACTATTTTTAACAAGTATTGTAATAAGCTGGTTAATTTTTTGAAGTCGATCATTACATGATAGCCTGCTATCCACAAAAAAACTTAACAAAGGGGCAATAACCTTTCAGCAAGCCATCCAAAGCTGTGGACAAAAATTTATGTCCTGGAGATGAGAAAAAGACATAAAATATATTAGTTAATCCCTCTTTGTTTTTAAAGTACCAATACTGGCAACCCGGGTGGCTCAGCGGTTTAGCACCACCTTTGGCCCAGGGCGTGATCCTGGAGACCCGGGGTCGAGCTCCCTGCATGGGGCCTGCTTCTCCCTCTGCCTGTGCCTCTGCCTGCCTCTCTCTCTCCTCTCTGTGTATTCTCATGAATAAATAAATAAAAATCTTTGGGGGAAAAAAAAAAAAGTACCAATATTAACAAATTTCTCTCCTACCTCGAAGTAACTTCCATGCTCCATAAGTTTCTTTTTTTTTTTTTTTTTTTTTTTGCTCCATAAGTTTCTAACCGTCCCATAACAACTTCCGTTTCATACTTTTGGAGAAAGGCAAGAGTTTCACCAACCGGTTCTTAACACACACACACACCACCAGACACAGAATCAGTTCGCTCCAAGGCACTGATTTCTAAAAACCAGATCTGCATCCTCCACTTGGGAGTTCACACACATTTTCACATCAAACTGGGAGGGACTAACTAAAACCTGGTGGCCTCCACTCAAGTTTTCTATTCTTGTGTAGCAAATGTCCGTGCAATTAGCCAGCGACCGCCCAAAGGGATTTGGCCGTGTACTCACTCGGCTCCACAGGCCCAGGCTCGCCGAGGTCTCGGGTCCCGGAGTCCGCGCGCTCCGAGCCGGGCGCCTGCACTCGCTTATATAGACCCGCGCTGACTCAGCCGGGCCTTCCTGACACCCTCCCGAGGAAGCCGCTCCTAACAATGGCATCGAGCATCCGGACGGCGCTTTCTACTCCTGCAGCGCGCGTCCCAAACCTCCCTGGCGCATCGGGTCCCACCCCCACCCCCACCCTCCGGCCGGCCCCAGGCCGCGGAGGTGACTGCCCCCTGGGGCAGAGGCACGAGCCCCAACGCCGCCTCCGGGGCTTGCACGGAAGGAGGGCAGCAGAGGGGACTAATCCCGGCGATCGCAGGACGCCACCCAGGCTGAGCAGTCCCTGCTCTGGTCACTGTGCCCCGCGCCCTAAGCACCGGGGGACGCCGACACCCAGCGGTTGGCCGTTTTGCTTTGTTTTCCTGTCACAGGTAGGTCTGTACCGAATGCGTGTCTGGGACAGGTGAGTACGCCCCCGCTCGCAGATTCAGGGGCTGAATCCTGAATCCAAGGGACCCCGCGAGGGGGAAGTCGATGGAAATAGTCCTGTGCGGGCAGCCCGGGGGCGCAGCGGGTTAGCGCCGCCTTCGCCGAGGGCGTGCCCTGGGGTCCCGGGAGCCAGTCCTGCGTCGGGCTCCCTGCGTGGAGCCTGCTTCTCCCTCTGCCTCGCTGTCTCTCTCTGTGTCAGAAAAGAAAGAAAGAAAGAGAGAGAGAGAGGGAGGGAGGGAGGGAGGGAGGGAGGGAGGGAAGAAAAAGAAAGAAAGAAGAAAGGAAGAAAGGAAGAAAGAAAGAAAGAAGAAAGAAAGAAAGAGAAAGAAAGAGAGAGAGAGAGGGAGGGGGGAGGGAGGGAGGGAGGAAGGAAGGAAGGAAAAGAAAGGAAGAAAGAAAGAAAGAAGAAAGAAAGAAAGAAAGAAAGAAAGAAGAAAAAGAAAGGAAGGAAGGAAGAAAGAAAGAAAGAAAGAAAGAAAGAGAAAGAAAGAAGAGAAAGAGAGAGAAGGAGGGAGGGAGGGAAGAAAAAGAAAGAAAGAAAGAAGAAAGAAAGAAAGAAAGAAAGAGAAAGAAAGAGAGAGAGGGAGGGGGGAGGGAGGGGGGAGGGAGGAAGGAAGGAAGGAAAAGAAAGGAAGAAAGAAAAAGAAGAAAGAAAGAAAGAAAGAAAGAAAGAAAGAAAGAAAGAAGAAAAAGAAAGGAAGGAAGGAAGAAAGAAAGAAAGAAAGAAAGAAAGAAAGAAAGAAAGAAAGAAAGAAAGAGAAAGAAAGAAGAGAAAGAGAGGGAGGGAGGGAGGAAGGAAGGAGAAAAGAAAAGAAAGAAAGAAAAAGAAAGAAAGAAGAAAGAAAGAAAGAAAGAAAGAAAGAAAGAAAGAAAGAAAGAAAAAAAGAAAGAAAAGAAAAGAAAGAAAATATTACTGTGAACGGTTTAATTGTATTCTGCACTCTCCTGTAATAAATCCCTCTCTGCAGTACTGTTTGGCTGGAAAAGCTGGGAAGTGTGCATATTCAAGAAAAGCTGTGGTTATCCGGCCTTAGGAGTGTGTATGGCCTTCCCAACATTTGCCTGCTGCATCTACTCTGGGAAATTAGTACTTGGATCTATTTTGTAGTTTGCACTTACTAGCAAAAATCAAACTATTTAAAGCAACACTAGGAATTACTGTTAATTTGTAACTCCCTACAAGAAATCTTTCATCACGGAGCATCTCGCAGGCTTAGTACAGTGTGTGACCCTTGATTTCAGGGTCATGAGTTCAAGCCCTATGTTGGGTGTGGAACCTACCTTAAAACAGAAGTTTTAGCTAGGAAGCCTAAATAAGAAATTAATTATGCACAATCCTTTTAGAATATTTAAAGTACCATACTGCATACTTTTAAAGGATTTTATTTATTTTATTTTATTTTTTAAAGATTTTATCTATTCATTCATGAGAGACACACACACAGAGAGAGGCAGAGACACAGAGGGAAAAGCAGGCTCCATGCAGGGAGCCTAACATGGGACTCGATCCCGGGACTCCAGGATCACACCCTGAGCCAGTCAGACTCTCAACCGCTGAGCCACCCAGGCGTCCCCCTTTTAGAGGATTTTAAAGTACGTATCCAGGATGTGCCCAAACATATGGCTTTTTGGATTAGAGTCCATTTAAAGACACTTAAACACTCGTATACAAATATATTTATCACTTTAGCCAAGACTGAGAAAAACTTTTCAGAGATGGCTCTTAATAACTGTTTGCAAAATTTAAAAGCACCACCCAAAGAACAAAACTTTACTGATATCAGTAAAGATTTTTTAATTTGCCAGCAAGTTCTGAGGGCAATTCCAAGATGGAACTTATAAAAATGTAAAAAAATACACATAAAATTGATAAAAACAGAATGATAAGCTGAATATAGCATTCTGCGATTATGTAAAATGAAAACAAAACTAAAACTTAGAAAATAGCTGGCAATACAAGAAAAAGTTTTCTGGGCTGTGACATTATGGTTCTTTTTTTTCTTCTATTTTAGTGTAATTTTCTAAATTTGTTTTAGTGCAGATATACAACTTTTATATTGGAAAAAAGAATTGTGTTTAAAAGTAAATCAATAAAATGTCAGTGTCTTAGTCAGGAACACATACATATAAAGACACACGACAATACTTAAAGACATAGCTTCACCTAAAATAGGGTTAAAAATCACTAAAACAAACAAAACTTTCTACCTTGTCTTTAGCCTAATTTTTAAGAGTTTGATTTTTCCATACTGTATATGCTAAAGTTACATTAATTCCTTTCTTTTTTTTTAATTTATTCATGACAGACAGAGAGGCAGAGACACAGGCAGAGGGAGAAGGAGAGAAGCAGGCTCCATGCAGGGAGCCAGACGTGGGACTCGATCCCGGATCTCCAGGATCACACCCCAGGCTGAAGGCGGCACTAAACCGCTGAGCCACTGCGGCTGCCCAATTTATGTTAATTCCTAATCTCACTCTAATTCTCTGAAACCGATGATCGCCATCAAATTCTGTTTAATAGGGATCCCTGGGTGGCGCAGTGGTTTGGCGCCTGCCTTCGGCCCAGGGCGCGATCCTGGAGACCCGGGATCAAATCCCACATCGGGCTCCTGGTGCATGGAGCCTGCTTCTCCCTCTGCCTATGTCTCTGCCTCTCTCTCTCTCTCTGTGACTATCATAAATAAATAAAAAAAAATTAAAAAAAAAAAAATTCTGTTTAATAAAAGATTAAAGCCAGCATTTCATAAATGTACTGCATTGTTAAGGAGTCTAAAATGATTCTGTTAGGGTTTTATTTGGGGCTAATCATTTTTTTTTTTAAGATTTTATTCATTTGTTCATGAGAGACACACACACACACAGAGGCAGAGACACAGGCAGAGGGAGAAGCAAGCTCCATGCGAGGAGCCTGACGTGGGACTTGATCCCGCGTCTCCAGGATCAGGCCCTGGGCCAAAGGCGGCGCTAACCTGCTGAGCCACCCGGGCTGCCCGGGCTAATCATTTTCAAATGTCCTGTCCTGTCTTTTAGTGTTTGGATGTTTCAGGTCACAATATAGTGAGGGAGGAATCTAAAGATGACCTTGCTAATTTACAGATGAGTCACCCGGTACAAAGGAGACCAGTATGACAAGGTCAAAAGTTAGAGGGGTGCATAGGGGAACTCACAGCTTCTGAGACTGCTGCTCTCTGTCCTCTGTGTCATAACGTCTTTTATATTGCCAGAAAAGAGTAACTGCCCAGTGTTGGTAGAGCCCCATTAGATTCCCACTGATTGTGTTATTCTGGCATTTATTTTTCTCTCATTGTAATACCAAGCAAGATGAAAATAAAAATGACTTGTAACCCAGCAACCACAGCCTACCTGCTTTTAGTTTCTTTCTGTGCATACGTATTTTCTCTAAAAATAAAAACGGGCTTATATGCAATTAATACAGCGATAAAATGCATCATCTGGGGACGGCTGGGTGGCTCAGTGGTTGAACATCTGCCTTTGGCTCAGGGCGTGATCCCGGAGTCCCTGGATCGAGTCCCACATCGGGCTCCCTGCATGGAGCCTGCTTCTCCCTCTGCCTGTATCTCTGCCTCTCTCTCTCTCTCTCTCTCTCTGTCTCTCATGAATAAATAAATAAAACTTTAAAAAGCGTCATCTGTAGAGTCAGATAACCTGCATCTATATCCTGGTTCTCCCAAACCCTGGAGATTTGCACTTGTACTACTTATTTGGTCTTTAGTGTTATTGGTAATCAGGGGAAACAATCTCTCAGGATAGTTAGAAAGATTGATTGAAATAATGTGTATAAAACCCTGAACAGAATTATTAACACCGGTTAGCACTCAAAAATTGGTACCTATAATTATTTTGTAAACTGCTCCATTGTAAACTACAAACATGGTTCCCCTGTCATTCAGTATATTTATATAACTTTAAAATGAATAGTTGCATGGTTTTCCATTGTTTGTTATGTACCATAATTAATTTAACTAGTCTTCCTATTATTCGCAAAACATCCTTGTAGCATGTCATTGCACACATCCAGATAAATTCTAGAAGGGGCATTGCTCAGGCAAAAGATACTGCACATTTAAAAAATTTTTAATACATGGGATCCCTGGGTGGCGCAGCGGTTTGGCGCCTGCCTTTGGCCCAGGGTGCGATCCTGGAGACCCGGGATCAAATCCCACATCGGGCTCCCGGTGCATGGAGCCTGCTTCTCCCTCTGCCTGTGTCTCTGCCTCTCTCTCTCTCTCTCTGTGACTATCATAAATAAATAAAAATTAAAAAAAATAAAATAAAAATAAAAAATTTTAATACAAAAAAAAAAAACCAACAAACAAAACTGTTAATACGTATAACCAGATTTCCCATGAAATAATTCATGCCAAATTCAGTATTCCAACAATTTAAAAGGTTGCTTGTTTACCTGAGCTCTCACAACTACTGGATAGAATAATAATTTTAATCTTTTTAAATTTGATAGTTGACAAATGGCAGTGTTTTAGTTTACATCTGTTTGACTTAGAGTAAACTTTTTAATGTTTAATGATCATTTGTGGTTTATTCGTAAATTTTCTATGTAAGGCCTTTTCCCATTTCCCTCTATTGATTTCTTAGGTTGCAGAACAAGTAAACAGAAGGAGTCTGAATCTTTGATAAGTATTGATCGACTAGGCTTTCTTTAAGGTAGCTGAAGTCACTGTTTTGTCATATTTTATGAGCCTTGCAATCAAACCACAGAATTATCAAAATTAGGATTTCGTTTCAATCCTAATAGAAAGTGTTGGGGCCATCTGGAGTCCACACCTATAAACATACACTGAAGATCTTAAATGGGCACTGGCAGGGGTGAGGTGTCACCAGGTGCTTTTGTAGGCAGTTATGTATGGACAAAAACAGACAAACAGGGAAACCGACATACTTATTCATGAAATCATTGGAGCCTCACTTTTTGAAAACTCTAAAAATAATTGGAAATTTTTCTTTTTTTCTGCAGAGGGGGATGGTGGTAATATGCCTTCCTAATAATCACACCAGTAAGGGACTTGCCTGTATGGTTTTCAGCAAGGTATTATTCCTTGGTGGAATGTTAACAACAGACACAGCAAAGTATACAAATCTGTTTAATGCTGATAAAGCGTATAGCTTATTATAAGAATGGCAACCAAGGCAAAACCAAGAACAGTATTCTCTTTTATTTTTTTTAAGATTTTATTTTTTTTTTTAAGATTTTATTTATTTATTCATGAGAGACAGAGACACAGGCAGAGGGAGAAGCAGGCTCCATGCAGGGAGCTTGATGTGGGATTTGATCCCGAGTCTCCAGGATCATACCCTGGGCTGAAGGTGGCGCCAAACCGCTGGGCCATAGGGGCTGCCCCAGTATTCTCTTTTAAACAAAGGAACTTCCTGGGCCTGTAACTCCATGATCAGTTGCTGTACTAGAAAAGCTCCTATACAGACCTATGAGAAGCTCTCTTCATCCTTCTCATAAGATTTTTAATACCTTCCTAGCCTTTCCCAGCTGCCCCGAGTTCTTAGTCTATTTGCCAGTTTAGCCACCAAGGGCAAAGAGCTGGTGAGGACACAGTACCTTCTTTAGTGCTTACCACCACGTGGTGAACTTCTCAGGGTCATAGCTTCCCCATTCACAGAGAATTCCCATTCATAAATATAGAGAAGATTAGAAGGTTAAATAAATTCTAGAATGTGGTTTTGCTGGGTGGATAAGGCATAGAAAAATGGAGCAAGGAGTTGAGTGTGTGAAATGATTTGTCAAGGAAAGTGAAGCCAGGAAGAGACAGGTAGAAAGAGAACCCATGGAGGGGAGGCTGAGGAGCTGAAACATGAAGATGAGGTCACTGAACAGGAAATTGGCATCTAAGACTGGCATTCCAGGTTTTAACAAGGTCGCAGGGTTTAGACGGGACAGTAGGATTATGAAGGTGGAAGAGAGGTACACTTCTATCACTTTAGCATCTTAAAACAAGGGCCATTTATTATCTCACAATTCTGGAGGTCAAGAATCTAGGGCAGCTGGCTAGGTTAAGCTCTGCTCTGTGTATCACAGGGCCAAATCGAAGTGTCAACCAGATGGGCTCCTACCTGAATGAGGGCTCTTATCTGAAGAATCTGTGGCTAAGGTCCGGTTATCGGCAGAATCCAATTCTTTGCAGCTTTAGGACTGAGATCCCTGTTTCCTTGCCATCAATCAGTACCTCCAGAGGCTGTCCACACTCCTTCTTTTGTGACTCCCTTCATCTTTAAAGTAAGTTCTTCTCAAATTGCTTAAACTTCCCCCTTCTACATTTTAAAGGGTTCGTGTAATTAAATCAGGCCCCACCTGATAATCTCACTATTTCAGGGCCCACTGATTTGGGACTTTATTTATTATTTATTTTAAAATTTATTTATTTATTCATGAGAGACATAGAGAGGGAGGCAGAGACACAGGCAGAAAGAGAAGCAGGCTCCCTGCAGGGAGGCTGATGTGGGACTCAATCCCAGGACCCTGGGATCTCATCCTGAGCCGAAGGCAGATGCTCAACCACTGAGCCACCCAGGCGTCCCTGATTTGGGACTTTAATTACAGCTGGAAAATTCCCCAGAGCAGTATCTAGAGTAATGTCTGGTTAAATAACCAGTGAATGAACTAGAATCTTGGCGTTTGGGGGAGAAGGGAATCTTTAAAATTCTACCTACCCTTGAGGTGAAGTTGAGAAGATCAAAAAGCACAGAAACCAGGGTGACAGATTGATCATTTAAATAAACGCAGACTTTGGGGCACCTGACTGGCTCAGTCAATGGAGCAGGCAACTCTTGATATCAAGGTTGTGAGTTTGAGCCCCATATTGGGTATAGAGATTACTTGAAAATGAAATCTTAAGAATAAATAAATAGGGGCACCTGGGTGGCACAGTCGGTTAAGCATCCAACTCTTGTCTTAGCTCAGGTCATGATCTCAGAGTCGTAAAATCAAGTCCCACATCAGGTTCCACATTCAGCACAGAGTCTACTCAGATTCTCTCTGCCCCTCCCTGCTCGCTCACTCTCTCTCTCTCTCTCAAGTAAATAAATAAATTTTTAAATAAATAAATAAAAATAAGTAAACACAGACTTTCCCAAGATAGTGACCATCTTAGAGAGAAGGGAAATGCCTAAACCAGTTGTCAGATTCTTAAAGTCATGGAGAAGAGAACAGGTGGCATTAATACAGAAAGAGACTCTGTGTATGTGGTGTGTGTGTGTGTGTGTGTGTGTGTGTCTGTGTGTGTTGAGGGGGTAGAGGTGTTAAGAGCCCAGATGTGGAGCCAGGCTATTTTGGTTCATATAATTGGCTTTATATAGCAGACAAGAAACCAAAGAAGAAATAATTCATTTGGTTGTAAAGTTCACAGAGGTAACCAAGCCCTAAAAATGAGAAGCAAGGGAAAAAATATACATGATTAGGTATTGATAATTAACCTGGAGAATCAGGAAATAGGCTAAAAAGTTAAATGTTGAGAGTTCATAGGGCATCTGAATGGCGCAGTCAGTTGAGTGTCTGACTCTTGATTTCAACTCAGGTCATGATCTCGGAGTTGTGGGATTTAGCCCCATGTGGGGCTCTGTGCTCAGCAGAGAGCCTGCTTGAGATTCTCTCTCCCTCTCCATCTGCCTTTCCTGATTGTGCTCTTCTCTCTCTCTCTTCTCTAAAATAAATAAATAAAATCTTTTTTTAAAATGTTGAGAGTCCAGCAGACTAAACTTCACATATTCATAATGTCTTTCATTTAAGTGAGCTTTTCTAATTGAAGTATAACACACATCCAGAATAAGTACAGAAAATCTCAGTAAACAGCTCGATATATATTTATAAAGTGAAAACACCTGTATATTTGCCACCCAGATCAAATAAATGTTTGTTATATGTCAGTTTTATCTCCATAAAAACAAACAAAAAAACAGAAAACTCATGAATAGTGATAGAAGTCAAAAGAGTAGTCATCTTTGGAAGGGACAGTGACTCCAGTGGAACATGGAGATTTGGGGGTATTGATAATAAACTACAAACGGGGCAGCCCGGGTGGCTCAGTGGTTTAGTGCCATCTTCAGCCCAGGGCCTGATCCCGGAGACCCGGGATCGAGTCCCATGTCGGGCTCCCTGCATGGAGCCTGCTTCTCCCTCTGCCTGTGTCTCTGCCTCTCTCTCTCTCTGTCTCTCATGAATAAATAAATAATTTTTAAGTTAATTAAGTAGGTTTCATCATTGAAAAACATGTATACAGCATTTACTCATGAAACCTGTCCCCCAAGAAGCATCTCTAAGGTTCTATTCTAAGAGAATACTGAGAAATGTGAGAGAATCTTCTGGCTGGAGCCAAATTGCGGAAGCCTCGAATGCCACGCTAAGGAATTTAAACTTACCTTGAGAGTGAGAAACTAATGAAAGTTTAGTGTAGAAGGATGACATTGTCAAAGTGGTGTTTTAGAAAGATTGATCTGTTCACCTATAGGATGGATGGGTGATACGGGAAGGCGGAGATCAGTCTGGAAATGAACAAAATTAAGACTGAACTAGAGCAACAGTGGAAGAATTTCTGAGGAAAGAGGCATAAATGAAACACTGTGAAAGAGGAGTTTATAGTACCTGCCAACTGATAGGAATTTGACGCTGAAAGACAAAGGAGCTAAGCTGACTACAAAATCTTGAACCGGAGAAGCCCAAAACCTTATGGGTAGTTAATGGAATTGTGAGAAAGTAATGTCTTCCCCCTCCATCTATGTCCTAAATATTGCCTCTCTCAGGGCCTTGAACACAACAGTTAATGGATAAAAATTTATTGACTGGATAATAAAAATGAGTTTATCATATGCAATTCAGGGGCCTATCCACCCTTACCTGTATCTGCCAAGATGGAAAAAATAGAAGAGGGTTTCATCAATGACTGACCTCTTTCACAGGATATATTACTGACTACTATAAACACTTTATTGCCTGCAGAGGGAAGAATCTGTTCTTGGCAGCAAATGAAGTCAAAGGGTAATGAGCATTAAATGACATATGATTCATTATACTTAGGATTTTTTCACATATGGTTGTCTTGCTTAATTTATGATAGATGAAGTCAGCAAAGTCAAACACCTATAACTTGGCCCAGAACCCATATTAAACCAGAAAACAAACATCCATTACTCTATGTGTGACAAAGCCATTAGCCAATCCAGATGTACCCAGGTTTTTTCTCACCTCTAGAGCTTTTTCTATTTGACCCTTTTGTGCCTCAATTTCCTTGCTCACATTGGGGGTGATAATACCCATGTCACAGCGTTGAATAAAGATAAGAATAAAATGATATGTATTTAGGGGCACCTGGGTGGCTCAGTGGTTGAGCGGCTGCCTTTGGCTCTGGTTGTGATCCTGTCCCCCTCCCCCACATAGGGCTCGCTGCAGGGGGCCTGCTTCTTCCTCTGCCTATGTCTCTGCCTCTCTCTCTCTCTCTGTCTGTGTGTCTCTCATTAATAGAAAAATAAAATCTTTAAAACAAAATTATGTGTATTTGGAAAACAGAAGGTAACCTCGATTTCCACCCAATGTCAATCATAACAGCTAACAATTATTGAGTACTTGCTCCTTGCCAGGCGTTCCAAGTGCCTTTAAATTTTGTGAGTTGGGCAGCCCCGGTGGGGCAGCAATTTGGTGCTGCCGGCAGCCTGGGGTGTGATTCTGGAGACCCGGGATCGAGTCCCACATCGGGCTCCCTGCATGGAGCCTGCTTCTCCCTCTGCCTGTGTCTCTGCCTCTCTCTCTGTGTCTATGAATAAATAAATAAAATCTTATTAAAAAAGTAATAAAATAAATAAATAAATAAATAAATAAATAAATAAATAAATAAATTTTGTGAGTTTTTTTTTTTTAAACCTCACCTAATCCTCACAACAATGCCCTTAGGTGGATTGTATTAACAACTCTATCTTGCAGATGAATCTGAAGCATAGTGAGATTAAGCTATTTACCCAAAGTGATACAGCTCCGAAACAATTTAGGCTCACATTTTGGCTCTTTACCTGAGTGCTGATATAGGAAATAATGACACCATTATTTCCTATAGGAATTGCTAAGAAAAAAAAATTTGGAGAAAGAAGGTGGAATGAATTTGCTCACCCTTCACACATATCAACATAAAAGAGGAAAAACAAGAAAGTCTAGGAGTTGCAAATCCAAGATGGTTATCTCCATGACAGAAACCCCCACCTGTAAGAGTTTAACTAAATATTTCAGGTTGAGGGACTTGGGTCTAGAAGCAGGTAGTAGGGGTAAGGAGTTTGTCTAAATAAAAGGAACTCAAAGCCCACAAAGCAGAGGACACAAAGCAGAGGACCAGAGTTAGGCACTGTCTGAAGCCTAAGGTGTAGATGAGCCTGGCCACTTATAAAAGGGTGGAGATGGTGAGAGACAGTGCTGTTCAACTCTGCCTAGGGATGTGTGGCTATGTTGTGTGAATGGGGAAACTGAGGCAGAGACACACCGCATTGGCGGGGAAGCCCATCTTCCCTCCCTAGTGCCTCTAAAGAGCTCCATGCCTCCTCTCCATAAAGGGGGCAATGGGCCCTGGAGCCACTGGAGTGGACCTTTGGCTGTGAAGAGCCTGGTTTCACCAGTTGCCTTTGGGGCAGTCTTCAACACTGTTGGAGAAGCCCTGTGCTCCCACTGCTCCCTGCTGAGTAACAGGGCTTCCCCACATGAGATTCATCCTCAATAAAAGTGTGTGAGATTCAAACTACTATCCTGGCCTTCCCAGCCTCAGGAGTTTATAAGACTGATAATGAATTAAATCATGTTAATTCTAAAAAAAAAAGAAGTCACAGCTAGACTCTAGCTATGGATGTAGCCTATGGGCGGCTTCCTTTACAGCAAACAGGAAGACTCGTATACACCCTGATGGGCCTTCTGACTACTCTTCTATCTCTCTTAGCCCTTACATATCTTCCACATCTTTGTCTCTCTGTGTTATATCTTAGATAATTTCTTCAGATGTATCTTCTCTATTCTCTATAGCGTTGTATTTATCTTCTATCCAAATTCTTAACTTCAATGACTAGGGATCCTTTTAATTTTGAAAAGTAATATTCTGTTCTTCTTCAGACTGGTTTAATTATTTGATAGTCTCCTATTCTTGTTCATGTTTTCAATATCTTTTTTTTTTTTACATTTTAATGTACTTCACGCAGAGTTATTTTTCATTTTAATTCTGATAATTTTATCTGAAGTCTTTGTGTTTCTGGTTTTGTTAACTATGGCTTGCTTGATGTTTGTTTTATAATTGTTTAAGCTTTTTAGACAATCTTCCGGTAGGAATTCTTTGAGGCCTAGTTGATGGTACATTCATCTGGAAAAGTCTGGATTTCCTTCTCTCAGACACCTAGCGATATTATCCATCCTCAGAGCCTTTAAATTATAGGCTTGTGTTTTTGGATCATGCAAAGAATTCATAAAGAATATACCCAAAGGCGTAAGATTTGACCAGTGGCTGCAAGTTCTCAGGGAACTTTTTTTCTTCTTTTTAAAATGTCAATTCATAGCGTAGGCCAAGATAGCAATGTTTTCTTGTGGTCTACCTTTGTAGGGTGGGTTTCCTTTCTAATTTGCCCTTTCTAAGGGTATGCTTCTCCATTATGCTTCTATTTTATGTGAATTCAAGGCTTTGGCCCCATCCATTCTGTGCAATGCAGTTCAGATCACAATGACCACAGTGTATCTCAAATACCCAAGGGCTTTAACAATTAGCTTACCTGCCGGATCTTTGCTCCATTACCGAGCCTAATGGACTTGATGATCTAAAAATGGGTTTTAATATTTAATCAAGTATTTTTAGATACTATGTAGCTGGGTAGTTTCAGAGTCTTTAATGCTGCAGTAGTGCCAAAAATAAAAGTCCTCAAATATATGTCATCTTTTTTACTTTTTCATATTATTATGGAAAATTATACACATTTCACAAGTAGAAAAAAATATGATGAGCCCCAATGTACTGATCAGCAACTAGTGGCCAATCTTAATTTTATTCATATTCCCCTTTTCTCTCCCATTCCCACAAATTATTTTTTTTAAAGAATGCTTTTAAGTATTTATTTATTTATTTATTTATTTATTTATTTATTTAAAGGGACAGAGAGGACTCCAGTGCAGGGGAGGGGCAGAGGGAGGAGGAGAAGCAGACTCCTCACTGAGCAGGAAGTGCAACTACCAAGGGCTTGATCCCAGAACACTGAGATCCTGACCTGAGCCTGAGCCCAAGGCAAACGCTTAACCCACTGAGCCACCTAGGCGCCCTCCTACAAATTATTTTGAGACAAAATTCAGATACCAAATAATTTTATTCATAAATATTTTCATAATGCTCCCACACACACAGAGGATGTTTGGAAATGTCCAGTGACCTTTTTGTGGCCATAATGTTTGAGGGTTGCTATTGTCTTGTAATGGTCATAAGCCAAGGATGGAAAGCATCCTGTAAAATAAGCAGCAGTATCATATCCAAGAAATCATTGCCAAATCTAGTATCATAATGATTTTCACCTCTGTTTTCTTCTAAGGATTTTACTGTTTTAGCCCTACCTTTGGGTCTGTGATCCATTTTGAGTGTTTTCTGTCCATGGTGTATGGAAAAAATCCAACTTCATTCTTTTGCATGTGGATATACAGTTTTCCCAACATCATCTCTTGAAAAGACTATCCTTTTCCCATTAAGTGATCTTTGTACACTTGTTGAAAATAAATTGATCACGTAGGCATGGGCTTATTTTGGAGCTCTTTATTCTATTCCATTGGTCTATATGCCTGGCCTATGCCACCACTACACTGTTGTGATTATATTAGCTTGGTAGTAAATTTTAGAATCAGAAAGTGTGAGACTTTGTTCTCATTTGCAGAACTTTGTTCTTCATTTTCAAGATTATTTCAGCTATCCAGGGTCCCTTGAGATTCAGAAGCATTTTAGATGGGTTTTTCTATTTCTGCAAAAAATGCCATTGGGATTTTGGTAAAGATTACACTTAATCTGTAAATCATTTTGGGTAATGCTGTCATCTTAACAGTATTAAATATTCCAATCTATGGTTATCTGTCTACTTATCTATGTTTTCTTTAATTTCTTTCAGTAATGATTTGTAGTTTGCAGTGTAGAAGTCTCTCACCTTCTTGGTGAAATTTATTCCTTGGTATTTTATTGTTTTTTATACTAATGCAAATGCAATTGTTTTCTTAATTTTCTCTCTCTCTCTTTTTTTAAAGATTTTATTTATTTATTCATGAGAGACACAGAGAAAGAGGCAGAGACACAGGCAGAGGGAGAAGCAGGCTCCATGCATGGAGCCTGATGTGGGACATCATCCGGAACTCCAGGATCACACCCTGAGCCAAAGGCAGGCTCCTCAACTGCTGAGCCACCCAGGCATCCCTGTTTTCCTAATTTTCTTTTCAAATTGTTCACTGACACGGTATAGAAAAGCAAGTGATTTCTGCATGTTAATTTTGTAGCCTGCAACTTTGCTGAATTCGTTCATTAGTTCTAACAATTTTGTGTGTGTGTGGAATCTTTCGGGTTTTCTTTTTTTTTTTTAAGATTTTATTTATTTATTCATGATAGACAGAGAGAGAGAGAGAGAGAGAGAGAGAGAGAGAGGCAGAGACACAGGCAGAGGGAGAAGCAGGCTCCACACCGGGAGCCTGACGCGGGACTCGATCCCAGGACTCCAGGATTGCGCCCTGGGCCAAAGGCAGGTGCCAAATCACTGAACCACCCAGGGATCTCCTCTTTCGGGTTTTCTATGCATAAGATCATACCATCGGGTGCCTGTGCAGCTCAGTTAAGCATCCAACTCTGATTTCAGCTCAGATCATGTCAGGATCATGAAATTGAGCCCTGTGACAGGCTCTATGTTGAGAGTAGAACCTGCTTGGGATTCTCTCTCTTCCTCTCCCTCTGCCCCACCTCCACCCCCAAAAGTGCATGCTTTCTCTCTCTTAAAAAAAAAAAAAAAAGATAATACCATCTATGAACAGAGATAATCTTACTTAATTTCCAATTTGGATGTATTTCTTTCTCCTGCGTAATTGCCCTGAATAGAATTTCCAATACCATGTTGAAAAGAAGTGGGAAAAGGAGGCATCTTTGTCTTATACCTGATTTTAGGGGTAAAGTTTTCAGTCTTTCACCACTGATATGATGTCAGCTGTGAATCTTTCATATACGGTCTCTATCATGTTGAGAAAGTTTCCTTCTATTCCTAGTTTATTATTTCTTATTATAAAAAGGTGTCAGTTTTGTGAAATATTTTTTCTGCAAATATCTGGTACACAAGATGATCATGCAGTTTTTTTCCCTTCATTCTAATAATGTGGTATAGTGCATTGATGTTTTTCATAAGTTGAACCATCTTCACACGGTTAAATCCCACTTGGTCACAGTTTATAAACCTTTTAATAAATTGCCGAATTCCATTTGCTGCTAGTATTATTATGTTAAGAATTTTTGCATCTATATTCACAAAGGATAGTAGTGTATAGTTCTTTTTATCTTTTAGTATCTTTGTGTAGTTTTGGTCCCACACCTTCTCTTCAGTTTTTTGAAAGAGTTTGAGAAGGACTGGTATTAGTTCTTTAAATATTTGGTAGAATCTACCTGTGAAACCATTTGGTTCCTTGCTTTTTTTTTGTTGTTGGGAGGTTTATATTACTGATTCAATCTCCTTGCCAGTTATAGGTCTATTCTGGTTTTCTATTTATTTTCTCTTTTTCTTTTTTTTTTTTTTTAGATTTTATTTATTTATTCATAAGAGACACAAAGAGAGAGGCAGAGAGAGAAGCAGGCTCCCCGTGAGGAACCCGATGTAAAATTCAATCCCAGGACCCTGGGATCACCACCTGAGCGGAAGGCAGATGATCAACCACTGAGCCACTCAGGTGCCCTTCTTTTTTTTTTTTTCAGATTTTATTTTTAAGTAGTCTCTTCACCCAATATGGAGCTCAAACTCACAATATGTACTTATAAAATATGTTTTAGGGCAGCTCGGGTAGCTCAGTGGTTTAGCGCCACCTTCAGCCCAGGGTGTGATCCTGGAGACCCATCATCTAGTCCTACCTCAGGCTCCCTGCGGGGAGCCTGCTTCTCCCTCTGCCTGTGTCTCTGCCTCTCTCTCTGGGTCTCTCATGAATAAATAAATAAAATCTTAAAATATATATATACATATGTTTTAGTACTTAGTCCATGATTTTATAACTGCTTACTTAAGTATTTTTCCTTAAAAGAGTATGAATATATTTTAAGACCAGTTTCTAGCTTTATAATAGGAACTTAGTGAATTCATTGTTAAATGGACAAATGAGGTAAATTTAAAGGGGTATACAAAAAAAATGTATATAAATCATAAATGCAAAGGAAGCAGGGAGTGGTTTGAGGGAAATGTTCAAAGTTGTCCTTATACACTGAACACAACCCAATTCCCTTAACAGCATGAGTTTTTGTTGTTGTTGTTCTTATTTAAAACAACAGTCCTTGAGGTGGACTTCTATTATTAAATTCCAGTTTCTACACAGTTCACTTCTTCCTCACTTCTCTTTGATGTTTAAATTCCTTTATCATGAGCCAGCAAATAAAACTCCAAACTTATCAGGAAATACTGACTTTTCTCCCTTTGTTCTCTTGCCTTATCTGAACTCGATGACTCTTGATGTTTTTGCTTATCCTCAATTTAAGCTCTGCCTTCAGTGCTCCAAAAAAACCTTGCATACAGGCTTTATAAGTCATTAAGTTCATTTACGAAATTAGAAGGACATTTGGTTAATTGCAAAGTCCTTTAAATTCCACCAGTCCGGGCAGCCAAGGTGGCGCAGCGGTTTAGCGCCGCCTGCAGCCCAGGGCATGATCCTGGAGTCCTGGGATCGAGTCCCACGTCGGGCTCTCTGCGTGGAGCCTGCTTCTCCCTCTGCCTGTCTCTCTCTCTCTCTCTCTCTCTCTCTCTCTCCATCTCTATGAATAAATAAATAAAATCTTTAAAAAAAAAAATTCCACCAGTCCATGATCCAGCTGGAGATGAGTTACTTAGCTTGCTGAGTTTAAAAGCCACTGAACTGCTCACTAGTAGTAGGTTTCAAATTGTAGTCTGATAATCCTGGGGTACAAAGGAGAGGCTTCAGGGACTCCCCAAAACTTTTATGTAAATATTTTAAAAATAGTTTAGCCAGGGGGGATCCCTGGGTGGTTCAGTGGTTTAGCGCCCGCCTTCAGCCCAGGGTGTGATCCTGGAGTCCCGGAATCGAATCCCACATCGGGCTCCCTGCATGGAGCCTGCTTCTCCCTCTGCCTGTGTCTCTGCCTCTCTCTCTCTCTCTCTCTCTCTCTGTCTCTCATGAATAAATAAATAAAATCTTTAAAAAAAATAGTTTAGCCAGGGGCACCTGGGTAGCTTAGCCAGATCTTGGAGTCCCGAGATCAAGGCCCATGTGAGGCTCCCTCCTCTGCTTCTCCCTCTCCCTCTGCATGCCACGCCTCTGCTTGTGCTCTCTCATTCTGTCAAATAAATTAATAAAATCTTTAAAAAAAAATAGCCACTTAGAGAAAATATTTGCAAATCATGTATCTGATAACTTGTATGCATCGTGTGGATATTTTTTCTCCAAATAAATAACATTCATGCATTTTTGGTTCCATTCTGTAGTAAAACTAAAAATGTAAATACTGCATATGGCTTTTTTTTTTTTCAAGATTGATTGATTGATTGATTGATTTATGATAGACAGAGAGAGAGAGAGAGGCAGAGACACAGGCAGAGGGAGAAGCAGGCTCCATGCACCGGGAGCCCGACGTGGGATTCGATCCCGGGTCTCCAGGATCGCGCCCCGGGCCAAAGGCAGGCGCCAAACCGCTGAGCCACCCAGGGATCCCCGACTTTTTTTTTTTTTTAAGTGTAGTACAGGGACACCTGGGTGGCTCAGCGGTTGGGTGTCTGCCTTTGGCTCTGGGTGTGATCCCGCTGTCCCAGAATCGAGTCCCACATCCGGCTCCCTGCATGGAGCCTGCTTCTCCCTCTGCCTGTGTCTCTGCCTCTCTCTGTCTCTCATGAATAAATAAATAAAATCTTTAAAAAAAAAGTAGTATAGAAGAACAACTTGTATTCAGAATTTATAAGTAACACTTCCAACTGAATATCAAAAACATTACCTAGTTTTAAAAATGGGCAAAAGATTTATGTAGACATTTCAGCAGAAATATATGAATGACCAATAAGCACATGAAGAGATGTTCAGGGGATCCCTGGGTGGCTCAGCGGTTTGGCACCTGCCTTCAGCCCAGGGCGTGATCCTGGAGTCCTGGGATCCAGTCCTATCAGGCTCCCTGCATGGAGCCTGCTTCTCCTTCTGCCTGTGTCTCTGCCTCTCTCTCTCTCTGTGTCTCTCATAAATAAATAAAATCTTTAAAAAAAAGTGAGAGAGAGAGATGATCAACATCATTAGTCATTATGGAAATACAAATTAAAGTCACAATGAGATACAACTTCATATCACTAAAATGGCTAAAATCAAAAAGACACAATTAACACAGGTTAGTGAGAGAATGTGGGAAAAGTGGAATCCTCATACATTGCTGGTGGCAATGTAAAATGGTGCAATTTGGAAAAACTAGTTTGGTGGTTTCTTAAAAAGTGAAACATAAATTTAACCATATAATCCCAAGAATTAATTCCTAGGAATCTGTGTGAAAGAAATAATAACATATATTCACACAAACGCCTGTAAACAAATGTTTAGAACTAGGGGTGGTAGAAAGGGAGGTGGGGGGGGGGTGAGGGTGACTGGGTGACAGGCACTAAGTAGGGCACTTGATGGGATGAGCACTGGGTGTTATTCTATATGTTGGCAAATTGAACACCAATAAAAATAAATTTATAAAAAAAAATAGCATTATTCATAATAGCCCAAACTCAGAAACAACCTGAATGTCTGTCAAATGGTAAGAAGATAAGCAAAATTTGGTATATCCATACAATAGAATACTATTGAGGAATAAAAATGAATGATTCATGCCACAAGACAGATGAACCTCAAAAACATGCCAAGTGAAAAAAGCCAAGAAAATAAAGATTGTAGGATTCCATTTAGTGAAATGCCTAGAGAAGGTGAAACTATAGAGTTAGAAAGTAGGTTAGTGGTTGTCTGGGGCTTGGGGTGGGAAAGCCACAGGACTGCAAATCTGCTTGAGGAATTTCTTTAAAATATACCTCCTATCATGCATTCAGCATTCTTAGTTACTTACATCCTCTGTGTATTGGCTCAAAAGAGCCCTGCTATATACTCATGTCAACCAGTATTCCAATTTAAGATTTGTTTCCACACGCAAAATAGCTTTTAATTGTGCCAACAGGGGACTCTAGGAAACATGGTAACCTGTGCCCCACTATCACTAAGGATTGACAGTTTTGACAACTTTAAGTGCCATCAAGTTCCCAATATACTTTGATCAGTGCCAGGTAGAGAAGGCGATGTGAACCCCTGCCCTAGACCTGTTCACTCTTCTTTTTTATTTTATTTTATTTTTTTTAAGGCATTTGTTAGCATTAAGCACCTCCCTCCATATGGCTTCAAGCTACCAGGATATAGGATTGCTCCCCTGCCAAGCTTCCCCACACATACCCTTAATCATCTCAGCTCTTATGTTGAAGAATGTAGGCCCCATGATGACTGGCTGCTTTGAGACCTTTGCTTTCCCCAGAACTTTGCAGTAGCCTGATTGCACCCCATCAGCTCCAGTCTTGTTTTTGGCAGCATTTATATGTGTCTGTTCACTAACAAATATCCATTGTTTACCAAGGTTGACAGCTGGGCAGAAGCTCTGGTTTCTCTTTAAGTGGTAATGCAACATACCCACTTTCCCTAAGTAACCTGGGTGGTAGCTATCTTAGTCGATCCTGTGGTGACACATGTCACCAGCATTACCCTGGCCCCCAACCGGAAGGGGGCAGGGTTGGTGGCAGGGGGGCTTGGTCCCAGTGCTTGCAGGTGTGGTGGTGGGGATGTCTCACGTGGCTCCAAAGTTTCCAGGACTTCCTCCATCAGAATGGCTGCATGGTAAGGTGCTTAGTGAGAAGGCCAAAGGGAGTGAGGCAGAGGTCAAAGCTTGACAGTGTGCGACATGCCTAACTGTAGGCCTGGGGATCTAAGGATTTGCCTTGTGGCATATTCATTAAAGCTGATGTTACGGACTCACCAAGGGCTATTTGGCCTTATCAGGGCTTTGCCAGAGTTCACCAGCCTGTGAGACTCAGAGATCTGAACTACGGGTAAGCACACAGCCTCAGCCTCCCAAGCCCAGGCTAGCCCCCTGCTCCGAGGCCAACCACACGGACTAATAGGGGGCTGGGGGCATGGGCGTGTGTGGTTGGAGTGCAACACAATAGAGCTTGTGGCTGTGCCAGCAACAAAGCAGGGACACATTAAGAATCTGGGCCTGGGGCAGCCCGGGTGGCTCCTCAGCGGTTTAGTGCCGCCTTCGGCCCAGGGCGTGATCCTGGAGGCCCAGGATCGAGTCCCACATCGGGCTGCCTGCATGGAGCCTGCTTCTCCCTCTGCCTGTGTCTGCCTCTCTCTCTCTTTCTCTCTCTGTCTCTCATGAATGAATAAATAAAATATTAAAAAAAAAAAAAAAGAATCTGGGCCTGTTTGTGTCTGAAAGGATAAAGGTCTAAAAAAAAAAAAGGATAAAGGTCTGAGTAGGAGGTGGTACTGAATGCATTAGGTGAAGAGCAGTCCACACTGCACAGATCTCAGCAAGGGGGTCTTTCCTCTTGGTTCTCCTGTTTCAGCAATATGATCTTGCAAGCTGGGTCAGCCATGAAGAACTATGTGATCTCCACTCCTGGCTCTCCCAGACAGCTGGCAGGGCCTCCTCATTTGCGAATCAAGGACAAAGCTTCTATAGTATCACTAGGCTTTTGCCCAAACCTATCCTTTATATGACTTCTTTCCAACCTACTATATACTAATAGGCCATGGTACTTTTCAATACAACGAGCCACCCATTGTCACCAAACACTTTATGAACGAGATCTGCTACTCTTCCCTAGTGCCTTTCCATACTTCCTTAGCCAACCTACCAGACAGGTGTCACCTGTATATATATATATATATATTTTTTTTTTTTTTTGAAAGAACACTGTCACCTTAACAAGCTCCACAAAAAGGGAGTTTTAAATCCCATGGAATCAGTCTGCCAGGAGTCCTGAGTAGTGTTGCCTCTTTTACTGAGGGACATATAGGCCAACTTTTCCAGCAGTTTTATAAGAGCAATATGTGTTCTCAGAAATAAACACTACTAGAGTTTGTGAAAGACACTGATTATTCTTTGACTACACATGGGATTCTGTGTGTGTGAAACCACTAACAGAAGTTTAGGTACCATAACTAGCAAGTGTGTCCTCAATTTGGGGGGGATTGTAAGTCTCTCTTCTGGTGGGCCATAGAGAATCAGCTGCAACTTGCTGATCGATAAGATATCATTAGATGGTAAGCAACTGGACATTGGAAGAATTGTCCTCTGATACCATAGGAACATTCCAGTTCAACATGTAACATGCTTCGATACCAATTACACATCATTACACAGTGCATAAAATGAATTTGCTCAAAGCCTCCCAATGACCAAATCACTTATTTTTTACCTTTCACTATAAGTTCTATAGCTATATTAGATACTTTTTACAGGAACACAGATCATGGATATTTTTACACAAACACTAACACATTAGCTTCTAGGAGACCACCTACTGTTCTCATTGGAAGGTCAGAAAATAAGGGAGGGGGTCTAGGGGGAATAACTGGCACCAGGAAACATAGGTTTGCAGCTAGGTTTTTGAGGCAATAGAAAGGTTCTAAAACTGGACTAGTAATGGTCACGCAAGTCTATAAATTTACTAAATTCACTGGATTGCACACTTAAAACTTATGGCATCTAAATTTCAACAAAGCAGTTTTTTTTAAAGCCTATAAACAACAATGTGTTTATCCTAAATATAGAGAGAAGAATTTCCTTATTTATTTAAAACATTTAAGAAACTGTACAAAAACATGCAGTGTTCTTTCGTGTACTATCTACCAACATTTAACATGTTGGAAACCTGTGTGCTAACTCATGGATGTTTGTGTGTATTTCAGAATACATCCTCTCTTGTCATCTCTGTTTAATCAAAGAAAAATCATAAAAGTAAGATGACCCAAACAATGCAGAAATCTGAAACTACTCTGACGACTGGTCTGTAAATCATATTTTTCATAATATGGTATAACCAAAACAAATGCAGAAATAGGTTTATTTCAGGGGCTTTCTGCAACCATAAGAAACCCTTTTTAACATTTTTGTGCTAATCAGAGATACTGTTTTGATTGACTAACTTCATAATGAGTAAATGCTATAAGTTTTAATACATAAATAACAAGAAATAGGGGCAGCCCAGGTGGCTCAGCGGTTTAGCGCCACCTTCCGCCCAGGGCGTGATCCTGGAGACCCCGGATCGAGTCCCACGTCAGGCTCCCGCATGGAGCCTGCTTCTCCCTCTGGTCTGTGTCTCTGCCTCTCTCTCACTCCTCTCTGTGTTTCTCATAAATAAATAAATAAATAAATAAATAAATAAATAAATAAATAAATAAAATAAAAATATATTTTGTATATATTGGAGTTTATTTGATAAATACTATATGGATTCTCAATAATTCTTGGATTGTGTGTTTTTTAGTTTCTATTTTGACCAACCCATTTGTGTTAAACACATTCATTATTCTGATAGGTTATTATAAAACTAGTTATAAATGATTCAGCTTTAGCTTTGACCAGTTAATACAAGTTTTCTATAAAAATATTTATAGCATTTATTTTTAATTTTTAAGATTTCTGTTACTAAAACAGAAGAAATCTGAATTCCCCTGGGCCATAGGTGGCACAAAAAGATCAAGTTCAGCTACATTTTTACTAGAAGGGTGATGAGAAACCATTCCAGTTTAAAAGAGCACTTTATAATTGCCCTCTAAGGCTGCCATGAAGGTAGATGGGATTCTACTTAGACAGCAAGGTTTAACTTCAAAAAAATACTTAAAAAAAAAAAAGTTTTTTCCTTTATCCAACATTTCATAGAAACACGGAGTGCTTTTTCCGTCTTCCTCCTTCCTGTTGGCTAGAGTTCAAACATGATGACCAGAATCCCTGTGGCTGACCTAGGTTTTGAGATGAGTCCGAGAATGGAAGCCACACATGGCAAAGCAACAAGATAGAAGGAATGTGAGTTCTTTGAAACCACACTTTATACCATCTCTGGAATGCCTACCTCAAGATGTCTTGAATATGAAGGATAAATAAGTGTCTATATTGTTTATGCCACTGTCTTTCCACTAAACTTAATCCTATTGGGATACTGAGATCAGAGTGGTACAGATGGAGGGAGAAGTAGGCACAAAGGCTCTAAGACAGGAAATGCTTGGCATCTTCAAGGCACAGCAAGGTGAGTGTGGCTGGGGTATCAATAACTAGAGGGAAAATGGTCAGAGATTGTGTAGGATTTAGTAGCTCATTTTGAGGATGTATTTCGATTTCTTTTTTTTTTTAATTTTTATTTATTTATGATAGTCACACAGAGAGAGAGAGAGAGAGAGGCAGAGACATAGGCAGAGGGAGAAGCAGGCTCCATGCACCAGGAGCCCGACTTGGGACTCAATCCTGGGTCTCCAGGATCTCGCCCTGGGCCAAAGGCAGGCGCTAAACCGCTGTACCACCCAGGGATCTCCCTGAGGATGTATTTCGGTGTGGAAAGGCATCAGAAGGTTTCAAGAAAAGCGACCCGATTGAGTTATATTTTAAAAGAATCTCTGGGACACCTGGGTGGCTCAGTTAGTTAGGCGGCCAACTCTTGGTTTCAGTTTAGGTCATGATTTAGGGTTGTGGGATCTAGCCTCTCATTGGGCTCTGCACCTAGTTGCAGGGGACTGCCTAAGAATTCTCTCCCTCTGCCCCTCCCACTGCTCACATTCTTTCTCTCAAAAAAAATAAATTGATCTGTAAAAGAAATTTTAAAAACATAAAAGAATTTCTTTGTAAAGAAGAGACTAATGCTAATGTACAAGAATCCTCACAGTGGATACTTGAGCATTTATTACAATAATCTCTACACTTCTTTTATATGCTTAATATATACAATTTCATAGAAAACTTTTAACAAATCACCTTTTTTTTTTTAAAGATTTAATTTATTTATATTTATTCATGATAATCACAGAGAGAGAGAGAGAGAGAGAGGCAGCAACACAGGCAGAGGGAGAAGCAGGCTCCATGCACCAGGAGCCCAACGTGGGATTCGATCCGGGGTCTCCAGGATCACGCCCTGGGCCAAAGGCAGGCGCCAAACCGCTGCGCCACCCAGGGATCCCACAAATCACCTTTATTAACTGGCCAAAGCTAAGACTGAATCACGTACAACTTTATTTACAATACCTATCAGAATAAAGAATGTGTTAAAAACAAAGGTGTTTTTTTTTTTTTTAAACAAAGGGTTGTTTTAAATAGAAATTAAAAAACAGTCCCATAATTATTGAGAATCCATATAGTATAGTATGGGGATGATCTCAGAGAGCTCCGCTTTTGAATCCTGCCTCAGGGATTTAACTAGGTAGGTGATCTTTTTTTTTTTTTTTAATTTTTTATTTATTTATGATAGTCACAGAGAGAGAGAGAGAGAGAGAGGCAGAGACACAGGCAGAGGGAGAAGCAGGCTCCATGCACCAGGAGCCCGACGTGGGATTCGATCCTGAGTCTCCAGGATCGCGCCCTGGGCCAAAGGCAGGCGCTAAACCGCTGCGCCACCCAGGGATCCCTAGGTAGGTGATCTTGATTAAATAATTTAACCTTCCTAATCCAAAGTGTAATCATCTTTATCTCCAAAGATTGTGTGAGGATTAAATGCTTAGCATAGTTCCTGGAATAAAGAATCATCCTAGGAATGGTGTCTTTATTAGTGGTAGTCACAATTATTAGACTAATAACAGCATTGGATCTTTTAACATTGGATCAGAACAGTATGAAATTTCCAGTCCCTAGAGAGGTTTTTCTCTATTATAGGTGAAGACAGCTCACATAAGCATTTTCCATTAGTTGGATGACAAATCTCTTATTTGTACCAGCTTTTTTCTACTCTCCTACCTGGAAGATCCCCCTTAGGAGACTTGAGCATTTAAATCATAGATAGGAACGTCCCAGAGATGCCTGGGTAGCATAGTTGGTTAAGCATCTATCCGACTCTTGGTTTTGGCTCAGGTCATTATCTAAGCATCATGGGATAGAGCACAGCCTGCTTAAGACCCTTTCTCTCTCTCCCTCTGTCCTCCCCCACTCCCAAGATAAATAAATAAATCTAAGAAAGGAAGAAAGAAAGAAAAAGAAAGAAAGAAAGAAAAAGAAAGAAAGAAGAAAGAAAGAAAGAAAGAAAGAAAGAAAGAAAGAAGAAAGAAAGAAAGAAAGAAAGAAAGAAAGAAAGAAAGAAAGAAAGAAAGAAATATCCCATAAGAAAATCAGTTGTCAGGGTGCCTGGGTGGCTCAGTTGGTTAAGTGTCTGCCTTCTGCTCAGGTCATGATCTTAGGATCCTGGGATCAAACTCCACTTTGGGCTCCCTGCTTAGTGGGGAGTTTGCTTGTCCCTCTTCCTCTGTCCTTCACCCCTGCTTGTGCTCTCTCTCTCTCTCTCTCTCATTCTACTCACTCTCTCATATAAATAAATAAAATCTTAAAGAAAAATCGTCATTCTAATTCATATTCCAATTTTTTGTGAGCTTATTATAAATTAGTAACTATGAGACCATCAGCATCAGTATACTGACTAGAGAGAGGAGTTTTCTCCTGTTCTTTTACGTTTCATAAACTCTTAATGACAATTGGATTCCAGCAACTGGATTCAATGATGCAGGTCTGTAGCTAACTGAAAACCATGGCCGGTTCCCAAAGAAGGTTGTAGTTAACAAATTGTAGGACTATTGCTTCAAAGTGGTTTAATTAGAGTGTTTAAAAATTGGAGCTCCAAAATAACTTGAGTGCTATACCTAAGAAGTTGGGTTTTCTTTAAACTTGAGAAAAAAGAACAGCAGCTAAATGTTATTGATGATATCAAAATAAAATTTGATCCCATTGGCACAAGGTTAATTTTTACAGGTTACCTATTTTCACACCAGAAAGTCTTAAAACAGTAGCTATACCTAAGGTGTTTTAGTTCCAAACCTGAAAGATGTTTAGTTCCAAACCCTCTAAATACAGTTGTTTCCTTTTAACCCCTTTGCAAATCTTCTCTTTCCTCTTCTCTGTTTCTCTCGTTTTCTTTTCTTCAAGTAGGAAAGAATTTTGTTTCTTCTAAAAGAGCCAACATAGGCAATGCCCTCACCACCCCACCACCGAAAAGAATGTAAGCAAAGCCTTCCCCCGCTGCAAGAAAACAGGTATGTAAAACTGACTATATTTGCTTAGTGTAGCATTTAGACACAGAGAATGATTTTGCTATTGATGTGCTGGTCAAGACCTAGGCATACATTTGCCCACCTACAGTTGCTATGTGGGTCTGTGTGTGTAAAACGTCTTGCTCATCTTCAGTATATTTTAGGTTCTGGATCATTTGTCCTCACTTGGCTGAGCAAGATAGCTTCATTTTGTTTGTTCTGTTGCCTACAAATAAAGGGGGATAGTTGGAACTGCTTCGAAGGAATAAAGGCCTGCAGTTGCTTCTGGTGAAAGAGGATCCGTTATTCTCTCCATCAGAAAGGGATTCTTTTTATTGTTTTAGAGGCATTGGCTGTGAGGATTAGGATGCTAGTAGGAGTTCAGAATTAGAGGAATGGGTTCTGCATGAAAATAGACTTGAAATCCAGGTCCTAAGCTGCTGCGATGTTTGTCAGTTAAAAACAAAAAAGGTTGAGAATTCCACAAAACAGGAAGGCCAGGCCAGGCTGGCCTGAACAATACTAGCCAGCCTCTTAAGAGAACTGCCAATTCTTTGTTTTGGCTTTGCTTTCTTTAAAGCTGCTTCCTCCTTGGCCAGGAGTTGTTCATCCTTTCCTGAAGCATATTTGCCAGCGACACATTAAAAAACATGCAAAAATTCCAGTAGTTGTTGCCTTCACTTGCACTGGCAGAAACTTGACCGCCTGTCCTCTTTCCTGAAGCACAACCTGTGCTTCTCTTCTCTAAAAATGATTGAAAAATAAATAAATAAATAAATAAATAAATAAATAAATAAATGAAATAAAAATGATTGAAAAGTCTTTCAAAGACCCCAGCCACATTCCAGCTCATCAGTATGTACACTATCCCCCTAGATATGAGTTGCTTAACTCTTCTTACCAGATTTATTTGGAAAAGCCAAGATTCTTTAGTAAACTACAAAAGAGTTAAACCCCTAGGAGTAATGCATTCCAATTTCAATTTGAGTTACAAAAGTTCTTTACTCTCTTGAAAAAGTAAACTTCTCCATTCTACCATCTGATGCAGATACTGATTCCAACTCACTTGGTATAAACAACAACCATAACAGGAAATTTACCCTTATCTTCCACATTCATAAAAGTACTCTTAAAAAATAAATAAATAAAAATAAAAAATTAAAAAAGGTACTCTTATCCTTCCTTTGTATGTGGTCATTACTTCTTCCTCTACAATGTTTAAGGAATCTGTCTCCTTCCATAACCTCTGACCTTACCATGGCTTAGCCCTTTATTACCTTATATCTGCTTTCTAACTATTCCCTGCCAACAGTACTCACTCCTCTAATCCCACCCAAACCATCCTACATCTTGTTCCCAGTATAATCTTTATTCTAGAACCACAAAGTCTTTCTTTATACCATTGCCTGTTGAAAAACCATTCGTTCTTCTCTTTACTAAAAGAATCAGGTCCAAACTCCTGAGCCTGAGTAGCATGACCACAACCTGGTGTTACAAGGCCTTTCCCTCCTCTTCTTTTCTAAGGCAGCTAAGCTACCAGGCCAGAGGGTCAACATGCAACTCAAAATCATGCTTCTTATTTTTCTTTCTTCTGTTCCTTTGTTCATACTCTTGTTTCTCATGCCATTCCCCATTCTTATACCTTCAAGTCCAAAATATTTTTAAAGCAAAGATTTTCTAAGATTTTCCTTCTCCACGAAGCCTTGACTATTACAGCCTACAGTGGTCTCTCCCTACTTTGAGCTCTTTTTTTTTTTAAGATTAACTTATTTATTTATTCATGATAGAGAGAGAGAGAGAGGCAGAGACACAGGCAGAGGGAGAAGCAGGCACCATGCCGGGAGCCCGACGTGGGATTCGATCTCGGGTCTCCAGGATCCTGCCCTGGGCCAAAGGCAGGCACTAAACCGCTGCACCACCCAGGGATCCCTACTTTGAGCTCTTAACACTTATTCTCACTTCCATTCATTTGGCAATTTATCACTTATTGCTTCCTATATGCCTCCAGAACCACTGTCTTATATTATCCTTTAACTTTGAGATGTTTACATATTAATTCCTTAACTAAATTGATAGTTCATTCATCAACAAATATATACTAGGTTTACTAAATACCAGGTACTATGCTAGGTATGGGGTGAAAAATCTCTATTTTAGTATCGTTTTCTAATGCATAACCAGTAGGTTTTAGGTATGACTATTTTACTAGAGACTCCTCCTGCACTCTTCATCTAATGGAGAAATCTGTCAAGTGTATTAAATAATATTAAAGGGCTTATTTTTATTAGCTTTTCCTGAGTCTTTAACACTACAGAGTTACCAGCTTGTTGCATGAATTCAACTGGACTTCCTACCTACTGATACTTCTATAGAAATCACATTTTAATATCACCATTGGAAATAGATTCTACAAGATGATGTCATATGGTGTACTACCAAGTGGTATAATCAGGGCTGGATCCTAGGCTCCTTCTTTTTAACTGAAATCTTTTTTTTTCTTTTTTTAATATTACAGGTTTATTTGAAACTTAATTCTTACCTCGAGTTTGCAAAATACAAAGTAAACAAAACTATTTTTTAGTTTGTAGCTTACAAATATACATAACAAGTTTGCTTAAATTTATATTACATATTTATTAAGGCAAGGAAGTACATAGAAAAGAAACCATTTGCTCTGGTTAAGACATACTTGAGAAAAATCTTTGTACAAATTATTGTACATTTGAAACAACAATGCATAACAGACTATCTGCATAAAAATGTTAAAGAAGTAAACCAGGTGTATTTTCCTGACTTAGGTCATAAATGTAGATCAAGAGACAAAAATAGATTTTCCTTATCAAAGTATGCAGTAGTTTGAGAACTTCAGCTTCCTCATTTGGTACCATTAGACCCAAGACTCACCAACCACCATCACTTATGTTATTAAAACACACTTTCTGTACTTCAATTTCTTCCTCTTCTTCTAATATAATAATGGGTTTTAGAAGGCAAATAGAATACAAGAGGATCTTTATACTTATATTGCATCAAAATACAGTTCAAGGAAATTCTGATCTTCTCTCCCCCAACTCATGGATCTAATTTACATGATATCCACACCTTCCAGTCCCCCTTGGGATGTTTTGGAGTTCAGGAATATTCAAGTTGAATTTAGAATTGGAATGATAGAAGATCCAGTAACAGACCCCATCTGTTCTTTGATTTGTCTTCTGGTATGGAACTGTGGGTGATTTGAAGAGATGCCCTTCTGCCACTGAGACTGGGAGGGCAAGCAACCTACTTACTACAGGCTGATGAGATATATTAAATATGAGCTTTTTTAATCCTGCTGAGGGACATTTTTGTGAGCTGAAAAGCCTATTAAGGTTTTTAGAAATACTAATTTCTAAAACCCAAGTTTTAGATTAAATTAAAATTAGTAGGCAGCCTGGGTAGCTCAGTGGTTTAGCGCCGCCTTCAGCCCAGGGCCTGATCCTGGAGACCCGGAATTGAGTCCCACGTCAGGCTCCTGACATGGAGCCTGCTTCTCCCTCCACCTGTGACTCTGCCTCTCTCTCTCTGTCATGAATAAATAAAATAAAATATTAAAAAAATAAATAAATAAAATAAAATTAGTATTTCTAAACTAGTGTTTAGTATAGTATTATTAGTATAATAAATTAAATTAGTATTTCTAAATTAGTATTTCTAAAATTAGTATTTCTAAAACTTGGGTTTTAGAAATTAGTATTTGGTGATTAAAATTACAAATTTCAGGCTCTAGTTTTCCTCAAGCCCTTAAATTCAGTTTATAAATGCTATTTCTCTATTTATTTATAAGTCTAGCACATTTTATTACTCACTTCTAAGACAGCTTTCAATATTTGATCTAACTTATCAACTTAGTGAATTATAAATACTTCCAAACATTTTCAACCATACTTGGAAGAAAAATATACTCTTTCCTTAGTGTGTTGGGGGTCCCCCAGACTACCTCCATATTCAAAGATTCATGGAAGCAATCTGTATTCATGGAAGGATGTACAGAACTCCATATATAGTTCTACTCATAGCTAAGATTTATTGTAGCATAAAGCATGGATACACAGCTGGAACAAAGGAAAGGACACAGAGTCTGGAGGCCTACCTCTGCAGGCTTCTGTATACTCTTTCCCTCCCGCTAGCAATCACACTGAGTATACTCTTCCTCCAGCAATGAAAATTCAATAATGTGTGCAATATTCTGGCCTAGGGAAGCCCACTAGAGACTTGGAGCCCAGAGCCCAAGGTGTTTATTGGGGACCGGGTATGTGGCGCATACCAAAATTTCAGACTCCAAAAAGTGAGCAGTCATTCAGCATAAACCAAATTACTTGCACAAGTAATCCACTCTAACCTGACTTCCCAAATGCCAGCCAAGGACCAATGTCAAGAGCAAGCCTTTCTAAAGGCAGCAGTCTCACTCCTATTGTGTTAACTCTTCTGCACACTCAGGTACTCTCACTTTCTAACTGAACAAACTACAACTTCCCAAGTGCTCAAATAACCCATATAAAATAAATGAAGTCAATACAATTAACTTCAGTTGTTTTGATGTCCCATTATTTTCTATAAACTTACTAAGATTTCAACTTTAAATCAAAAGCATAAATCACTTATTTAATCACACATTTAAAATTGGACTGACAAAATTGGTCTCATACTTTAATAGGCCAAATTATACTAAATAATAAAATAACAAAAAGGTAAAAATTAATATAAAAGCATTATAATGGATTTGATTATCTTAAACATTTCTATGATTAATCGCAAATTCTCTTTAGGTGAAAGATGATTTACCACCAAGAAAACTATATGTCACCCTGAACACTGTTGGCAGATAGTTGATGTAACATAATTTGGAAATCAGAGATTTCTGCAGATTGATTTCTTGCCCTGATCCTGATTTATAATTGATTAGGTAATTTCTTTTTTTTTTTTTTAAGAGTTTATTTATTTATTCATGAGAGATACAGAGAGAGAGAGAGAGGCAGAGACACAGGCAGAGGGAGAAGCAGGCTCCATGCAGGGAGCTGGACGTGGGACTTGATCCCAGGTCTCCAGCTAAACCACTGAGCCACCCAGGCTGCCCAATTAGGTAATTTCAAGACGAGTTATTGTGATATCTTTATATTTACCTCACAAATCAGCTAATTCTTCTGACTGCTGACCAAAATCTGCAATTTACTCCAGCATTGATGGAATGCTGCTTTTTTTTTTTTAATTGTGGGAGGTAGTATTCATGTAATTATCATTTTGGTCTATATTTAAAGCATTTTAAATTTAATAAATTCTTTATTCTTTCACATTCTTGCTTTTAGGGCCATACTTTATCTGATACAAAAAGGATATCAGATCAGAGAAAGAAAATTATCATATGATTTCACTCAAATATGGAGTATAAGAAATAGTGAAAGGGACCATAAGGGGAAGAAAGGAAACTGAGTGGAGAAAAATTAGAGAGGAAGATAAACCATGAATGAAGGACTCCTGACTCTTGGAAACAAAGGGTTAATGCAGAAGGGGAGGTGGGTTGGGGGGATGGGGTAACTGGGTAACAAGTATTAGGGAGGGCACATGATGAGATGAGCACTGGGTGTTATACTATATGTTGGCAAAATGAATTTAAATAAAATATTTTTTAAAAGGACATCAGATTGAATATGGATATATAGTCGTTGTTTTATCTATGTGGTCACGGTTTTTTTGTGATTTTTTTCCTTCTGTATTTTTTCCTTCTTCTGTATTTTTAAAAATAGACTTAATTTTTTAGAGCCATTTTACGTTCACAAGGAAATTGAGTGGAAGTTACAGGCTCACTTTATTGTGCTTTGCAGGTATTATATTTTCACAGATTGGAGGTTTTGGCAACCCTATGTCAAGCAAGTCAATCAGTACTATTTTCCCAATAGCATTTGCTTACTTTGTGTTTCTGGGTCACATTTTGGCAACTCTCATCATGTTCCAAACTTTCTCATCATTATTATATTTATTATGGTGATCTGCGATCAGTGATCTTTGATAAGACTATTGTAATTGTTTGGGGCACCATGAACCATGCCCACGTAAAACAGTGAAGTCAATCAGTAAATGTGGTGTTCTGACTGCTCCGCCAGCCAGCTGTTGTGTTCTTCCATCTCTTTCCCTCTCTTTGGGCCTCTCTATTCTTAAGACACAACAATATCAAGAAAAGAAAGAAAAGAAAGAAAGAAAGAAAGAAAGAAAGAAAGAAAGAAAGAAAGAAAGAAAAGAAAGACAATGACAACAATATTGAAATTAGGCCAATTGATGACCTACAATGGCCTCTATGCGTTCAAGGGAAAGGATGAGTCATGCATTTCTCACTTTAAATCAAACTAAAAATGATTAAGCTTAGTGAGGAAGGATGTTGAAAGCCAAGATAAGCTGAGAGCTAAGCATCTTGTGCCAAACAATTAGCCGAGTTGAAAATGCAAAGAAAAATTCTTGAAGGAAATTTTTAAAAGTGCTTACTCCAGTGAACATGCAAATGATAAGAAAGTGAAACAGCCTTATTGATAATATGGAGAAAGTTCTAGTGGTCTGGATATATCAAACCAGCTACAACATTCCCTTAAGCCAAAGCCTAATCATGAGCTAGGCCCTTATCTCTCTTCAATTCTGTGAGGGCTGAGAGTAGTGAGGAAGCTACAGAGGAAAAGTTGGAAGCTATTAGAGGTTGGTTCATGAGGTTTAAGGAGAGAAGCCATTTCCATAACATAAAAGTGCAAGGTGAATAGAAGCTATAGCAAGTTATCCAGAAGATCTAGCTATGATGATTAATGAAAATGGCTACGCTAAACAATAAATTTTCAAAGCAGATGAAACAGCCTTCTACTGGAAGAAGATGCCACCTAGGACCTTCATAGCTACAGAGACGTCTATGCCTGGCTACAGAGACGTCTATGCCTGGCTTCAAAGCTTCAAAGGCAAGCTGACTTTCTTGTTATCAGGTAACTTTAAACAGAAGCCAATGCTCACTGACCATTCCAAAAATCCCAGGGTCCTTAAGAATATCCTCTAATGGATCTGGGCAAAGTCAATTAAAAACCTTCTGGAAAAGATTCACCATTCTAGATGCCATTAAAAACATCTGTAATGTAAAGAAGAGGTCAAAATACCAACATTAATGGGAGTTTAGAAGAAGCCGATTCTAGTCTTCATAGATGACCTTGAGAAGTTTAAGACCTGAGTGAAGGAAGATAACTAACTGCAGATGTGATGGAAATTGCAAGAGAACCAGAATCAGAAGTGGTGCCTGAAACTGCGTCTGAGTTGCTACAATCTCATAGTAAAATTTGAACAGATAAAAAGTTGCTTCTTATGGATGGGCAAAAAAGGTGGTTTCTTGAGATAGACTCTACTCCTGGTGAAGATGCTGTGAATGACAAGAAGGGATTTAGAACATTATATAAATTTAATTGATAAAGCAGCAGGGATGTATGAGAGGATTAACTCCAATTCTGAAAGAAATTCTCTTATGGGTGAAATGTTATCAAATAGCATTGTATGCTACAGAGAAATCACTCATGAAAGGAAGAACCAAACAATGCAGCAAACTTCACTCTTGTCTTTTTTGTTGTTGTTGTTTTTAAAGATTTTATTTATTTATTCATGAGAGACACAGAGAGAAAGAGGCAGAGACATAGGCAGAGAGAGCAGCAGACTCCATGCAGGAAGCCCGATGTGGGACTCAATCCTGGATCCCAGGATCATGCCCTGGGCTGAAGGCAGGCACTTAACTGCTAAGCCACCCAGGTGTCCCCACTCTTGTCTTATTTTAAGAAATTGCCACAGCCACCTCAATCTTCAGCAACTACCACCCTGATCAATCAGCAGACATCAACACTGAGGCAAGATCCTCCACCAGCAAAAAGATTATGACTTGCTAAAAGCTCAGATGATGATTGGCATTTTTTTCAACAGTTTATTTATTTATTTTAGAGAGAGGAAGAGACAGAGAGAGTGAGGGGGGAGGGGCAGGATGAGAGGGAGAGAGAGTTCCTGGCTGACTCAGTGCTGAGCATGGAGCCTGATACAGGGTCAGTCTCATTATCCTGAGATCACAGCCTGAGCTAAAACCAATAGTCAGATGCTCAACCAACTGCACCACCTAGGTGGCCCAGCAATAAAGTATTTCTTAATTAAGGTGTGTACTTCCTTGTGTGTTTTTAAAGACATAATCCTATTGCACACTTAATAGACTACAGTGTAATATAAACATAACTTTTATATGCACTGGGAAACCAAAACATTCATTTAAGTTTCTTTATTATGATATTCACTTTATTGTGGTGATCTGGAACCCCCAATATCTCCATGATATGCTTATACAGAGATTTCCCATATATTCTCTACTCCCCTCACAAACACATTCTCCTCCACTATTAACATAACCCACCAGAGTGGTGCATTTATTGATCAATTGATGAACCTACATTGACATATCATAATCACCCAAAAGTTAGCAGTTTAATTTAGGTTTATTCTTGGTGTTATACATTCTATGGATTTTGACAAATGTATAATGACATATATTCAACATTGTAATATCATACAGAATAGTTTCTCTGCCCTAAAAATCCTCTGTGCTCCACATTCCTCCCTTCTTCACTCCTACTGCAAACCACTAATCTTTTTACTATCTGCATAGTTTTGCCTTTTCCTAAATGTCGTATTGTTGGAATCTCAGTATATAGCCTTTCTAGATTACCTTCTTTACTTTGTAATTAAAACATTGTTTCCTGGGACGCCTGGGTGGCTCGGTGGTTAAGTGCCTGCCTTTGGCTCAGGGCATGATCCTGGGATCCTGGGATCAAGTCCCACATCGGGCTCCCTGCATGGAGCCTGCTTCTCCCTCTGCCTATGTCTGCCTCTCTCTGTCTCTCATGAATAAGTAAATAAAATTTTAAAAAATTTTCTAAAAAAAAAAAAACCACATTGTTTCTTCGATATCTTTTCATGGCTTGATAGCTCATTTCTTTTTAGCACTGAATAATATGCCATTGTCTGGATATACCACAGTTTATTTATACATTCACCTACTGAAGGACATCTTGGTTACTTTCAAGTTTTATTTTTTTTAACTTTTTAAAAAAGATTTTTATTTATTTATTTGAGAGAGAGAGAGAGCACAAGCCAGGGGCAGAGGCAGAGGGAGAAGCAGACTCCCCACTGAGCCAGGAGCCTGTGCAGGGCTCAATCTGAGGACCCTGGGATCATAACCTGAGCTGAAGGCAGATGCTTAACCAACTGAGCCACCCAGGCACCCCTGCTTTCAAGTTTTAACAATTATGAATAAACTGCTATAAACAGTTACATTCAGGTTTTTGTGAGGACAATTTTTCAACTCATCTGGGTAAATATTAGGGAAGATAATTGCTGGATTCTGTGGTAAGAGTATGTTTAGTTACATAAGGATTTGTCAAACTGTTTTCGAGTCATTGTACCAATTTGCATTCCTGCCAGAAATGAATGAGAGTTCCTATTTCTTCACATCCTGCTCAGCACTTGGTGTTGTCAGTGTCTTGGATTTTGGCCTTTCTAGTAGGAGCATCTCTTTGTTGTTTTTTTTTTTTTTTCTCTTTGTTGTTTTAATTTCTGATTCCATAATGACATGTGGTGTGGAGCATCTTTTCATATCCTTATTTACCATCTGTATGTCTTCTTTGGTGCAGTGTCCATTCAGGTCTACTGCCCATACTATAATCAGGTTGTTTGTTTTCTTAGTGTTGAGTTTTAAGTGGTTTTTGTATATTTTGGATAATAGCTCTTTATCAGATATCTTTTTTTAAGATTTTATTTTATTTATTCATGAAAGACACATAGAGACAGAGAATGGGCAGAGGGAGAAGCAGGCTCCACGGGGAGCCTGACAAAGGATTCAATCCCAGGACCGGGGATCACACCCTGAGCCAAAGGCAGATGTTCAACCACTGAGCCACCTAGACATCCCTATCAGATATCTTCTGCAAATAATTTCTCTCAGTCTGTGGTCTGTCTCCTCATTTCCTTGATACTGGTTTTTGGTTTTTGTGTGTGTGTGTTTTTTTAATAGGTTCCAAACCCAACATGGAGCCCACATGGGGCGGGAACCCAGGACCCTGAGATCAAGACCTGAGCTGAGATTATGAGTCAGATACTTAACCAACTGAGGCAGCCAAGCACCACCTCCCCCCCCCCCCCCGATATTGTTTTTTGCAGACCAGGTATTTTTAATTTTGATGAAGCACTGCTTATCCATTATTTTTTTCATGAGTCATGCCTTTGGTGTTATATCTAAAAAGTTATTGCCATATCCAATGTCACCTATCTTTTCTCCTGCGTTATTTTCCAGGATTTTTTTGTCTTTCATTTAGGTCTATGATCCACTTTGAGTTAATTTTTGTGAAGGGTGTAAGGTCTTTATCTAGATTTTTTTTTTTGCATATGAAGGTCTATTTGTTCCAGTGCCATTTATTGAAGACTATCTTTGTTTGCTCCATTGCATTGCCTTTGTTTGTCAAAGATAATTTGACTATGTTTACATGGTTTTCCTTCTGGGCCCTCTATTCTGTTCCATGATCTATTTGTCTATTCTTTCATTGATAATACCACACTGTCCTGATTATTGTAGCTTTATAGTAAATTTTGAAGTCAGGTGGTATCAATCTTTTTTACTTTTTCTTTTTCTTCAATGTTATGTTGGCTATTCTGGGTCTTTTGCCTCTCTACAAACTTGAGAATCAGTTTGTTGATAACTATAAAATAACTTGTTTAGATTTTTTATTGCAATTGCATTGAATCTATAGATCAAGTTGGGAAGAACTCATATCTTGATAATATTAGATCTTTCTATCCATAAACATGAAATATTTCTCCATTTATTTAATTATTCTTAGAGTTCATTCATCAGACTTTTACAGCTTTCCTCATGTAGATTTTGTTCATATTTTGTTAGATTTATACCTAAGTACTTCTTTTTGGAGATGCTAATGTAAATCGCATTTTTTTTTAAACTGGTTATTTATTTATTTATTTATTTATTTATGAATGATAGTCACACACACACAGAGAGAGAGAGAGACAGAGACACAGGCAGAGGGAGCCCGACGTGGGATTCGATCCCCGGTCTCCAGGATCACGCCCTGGGCCAAAGGCAGGCGCCAAACCGCTGCGCCACCCAGGGATCCCTCGCATTTTGTTTTTAATTTCAAACTACTCTTGGTTGTTTCTGGTAAATAGGAAAGTAGTTGACTATTTTGGATTAACTTTGTATTGTGCAACCTTGTTATATCACTTATTATTCCTAGGAGTTTTTGTTGTTGTTGATTCTTTGGATATTCTACATAGACAATCATGTCATTTGCAAACAAAGACAATTTCATGTTTTCCTTCAGACTGGCATAACTTTTATTCTTTTTCTTGTCTTATTGCATCACTATGACTTCCACTATGATGTTGAAAATGAGGGTGGGAAGGGACATCCTCGCCTAGTTCATCTTACTGAGTGAGAGCTTCTAGTTTCTCACAATTAAGTATGTTAGTTGTAGGCTTTTTATTTAGATGTTCTTTATCAAGTTGAGGGAATTCTCCTCTATTTCTAGTTTGCCAATTTTGTGATCATGAATGAATGTTGGATTTTGTCAAGTTTTTTGTGCCTCTATTGATATGATCATGTGATTTCTCTTCTTTAGCCCTATTGATGTGATGGATTACATTAATTTATTCCAAATGTTGAACCAGCCTTGCATATTTTGGATAAATCCCAAGGTTCTATTCCCTGGGCTTCTATCTACAAGATATTGCAGATAGTTGGTATAATCTTTCCTTAAATGTTTGGTGGAATTCTCTAGTAAACTCATCTGGGCCATGTACTCTGTGTTTTGGAAGGTTAGTAATTACTGATTCAATTTCTTTAATATCTAGTCTTTTCAGACTGTTGACTAGGTCTTTTTTTTTTTTTTTAAGAAAAGATAGTTTTGCTTTGGATGGTTTCAATATATAGTCTTGGTATTAACTTGTTATCAGGAGAATTCTCAATATCATATATTCTAAAATTAAAATTGTTATCGTGGGATGCCTGGGTGGCTCAGTGGTTGGGCATCTGCCTTCGGCTCAGGGCGTGATCCTGGAGTCCTGGGATCTGAGTCCCACATTGGACTCCTTGCATGGAGCCTGCTTCTCCCTCTGCCTGTGTCTCTGCCTGTCTCTCTCTCTCTCTGTGTCTTTCATGAATAAATAAATAAAATCTTTTAAGAAAAAATTACAAGTTTATTTGTTTTATTTTTTTTTAATTACAAGTTTAAACAAACAAAAATTATAAGTTAGAACAGAGCAGTATAGAACTGTTTCTATGATTCCAGCAGTAAACACAGACTGCTTGGAAGAAAAAAATTGCTGGGTCAAAATCCCTTATACTGTGTTCTTTGCCTCTTTTGGCAAATTCTTAAATATAACTGTGGGCACACTAAACTTAAACTGATACAACTAATTATACAACCATAACAGTTGGCTTAGACCTCAGAATCACTTGGGGTGCTTTTCAAAAATTAAGACTATTAAACACTCACATCTCCAAATGAGATTCTGATTCAGTAGATAAGCCAGAAATCTAGATTTAAACAGGGGCACCTGGCTGGCTCAGTTGTGTAGAACATGTGACTCTTGATCTCAGGGTTGTCAGTTTGAGCTTCATGTTGGGTGTTGAGATTACTTTTAGAAAAGAGAGAGAGAGAGAAATCTAGATTTAGACAAATGCCACCAAGTGATTCTGATTCTGATACAGGTAAGCTGTGGACCACACACCTTGAGAAATAATGTATAGGGGTAAGACAAGGTAGACTTGATCAATATGTCGCTCCTCTTTAGTGTACTAACATGGACCCAAAATTTATTCCTGAGAAAATAACTGACTGGGCCTTGCATGGTCTGGTTTCCTTAACAGAAAAGGATTTCAACACGAAATGGTGAGTATGTGGGGACTACATAGAGAGGA
Source organism: Canis aureus (assembly GCF_053574225.1). NCBI lineage: Eukaryota > Metazoa > Chordata > Mammalia > Carnivora > Canidae > Canis > Canis aureus. The sequence continues at coordinate 11,841,095 of NC_135643.1, forward strand.
GAACTTAAATTTGCTCTTAATTGGAATGAGTGAAGAGAAAAAAATTTTTATGCTGGTCAGGAAAAGGTTGAGGTGGAAAACAGATTAAAGTAGTAGGTCATGCCTCAATCTGCAGAAGACTGCCAACTCTCATTGTTTTGTAAATGATCACATTTATTTAAGCATAGTGTGCCCATGGCTAGGTCAAAAAAACAGGTGCAATTTTCTAAATCATTTGCCAGCATGAAATGAAAATGCATCTATTTTCACTAGCAATTCTCAAAGTCAAGCCTTTCCAAAGGTACCCTCTACAGAAGAAACCACTAATGAATGATTGCATTTGATGACTGACTACACTGTTTTTTCAGTAATTTTAAATAAATTTTAACTGTATTAGAAGAAGTAGAAAATGGCCCCATAACTTTGTATTTTATTTCCAGCATCAGTCACTATTTTTTAGGTTGTCTCTTTGATATTCTATGGGAACTATACTCCAGATTAATCTTCTTTAAGAAGGACGCCTGGGTGGTTCAGTCAGTTAAGTGTCTGCCTTCGGCTCCAGGTCACAACCTCAGAGACTTAGGATCAATTCCACATCAGGGTCCCTGCTCAGCAGAGTCTGCTTCTCCCTCTCCCTCTACCCTTCCCTTGGTGTGCTCTTTCTCTCTCTCCTCAAATAAATAAATAAATAAAATATTAAAACAAAACAAAACAAAAAAACCCTCCTTTAACAAGGTAAACCACTATTCTAGAAAGAAGTATGACTAGTTTGGTACAGGTGGCTCTTATGATCTTTATCCTTCCTAGTCCTCATTCTTTCTCTGTGCCCATATATCCATGTACCATCTCTTCGATAACCATGTCAGAATTTTGACAAGCCAAACTTATTAGCTATGTTGCTTGGACCATGTCCTCCTGGCTATTGGCATAACTTGAAATTTCTCCAAGAAGCACCAGCTTTGGGGTACAAATGAACACATGAATGGTGATAATTTTAAAGTAAACTCAATCCAGGATCAGTTGTGAGGGTCATGTTCCTGAAACTGAGTTTTTGATGAAGGCCTTGATTACACAGTGGTTCTGTAATCACATATAAAAATTATTTTGGCACACCGGGATATATTTAATACATTAACTCAGCACATCTAATTTGGGTACCTGCAATATGCAAAGCATGGTGGAATGAGACAGTTCTTATTCTCAAGAAATTTACCGTCTAAAGAGAGGAAAATATAAAAGTGTACAAGCAAAGATACTAGGTGAAATATATGCCTCATGAATGATACACATAAGCTTAGCAGCTCAAAGAAGAAAACTTTGTTGAGACAGAACCTCATTTAACACTCACAAACACTAGGAAAGGTGAACACTGTTATTCCTATTTTACAGGTAAGGAAACAGGATCAAAGACATTTGATAAGTTTCTCTGGGACTAATAGGTAGGAAGTCCCAGAACTTAGAGCCCATGTCCCCTCTCCTCTCCCTCCTAGGAAGCTGAGGTGAGGGGTGGAAGCTTCACAGGGGAAGTAACATTTACGTTTAGAGGTCATAATAATTTTTTGTTTCGTGTTCTCTTACTCTTTCCTTTTCTGCCTTGGTTTTCATTTGCTCATTACAACATTTTTTTCTACCTTTAATAATTTGGAAATTCTCATGCTTCCTGGAGAAGATAGAAACAAGAGGCTTAAATGGGACCTTAATAAAAATTACCTACCATATCTGTTGATTCTAAGATGCACATTTTTCTTCCACCTTAACATCCCTAAAATCACAATGAGTTTTTAAATCAATGGCATCTTACAATTACTGTTGGCCAGGCGGCAATCACGACATAGTTGTGAGATCATTGCATGGCCTGCACGACAGTCATTGCCTGTGCAGGCCTGAACATTAAAAGTATCAGGATCAAAACTTGTAGAATGGTCATCAGTAACTTGGACGAAAATCACTAAAAGAGTAGTGGATCCCGTTTTCCCCTCTAAGAATTATATAGTTCTCAGAAGGAGGTGAGGTCATATATTTAGCAATGTCCCTGGGTATTTAGTGCAGTCCAGCTCTGTATAAACCGCAAAACAGCTGACCAGTCCAGCAACAATGGCTTTTAGTTCTTTTATGGATTAGTTTAAGTAGCTGTATTCCCAATATTCTTGAAGGCACAGAGGTCACTGTTGTGTGAAAAAACAGAGACATCTGTGAATAAGTCAAAAGTGATTCAGAAGAGTTAGTCTCTGAAGTGAAGAAGTTTTAGGAATAACCAAGTTTTTTATTTTTCTTTTTTGGTATGATTTTTTTTAATCTAAATATCTCTAATCAAAGTTCAATAAATAGAAAATAAAAATTATAAGTAAAAGGTAAACTTTTTTCAGTCTAATTAACAGGAATTATATTGTTGGTATATAAAATAATAATAAAATGATGAATTTTAGATTCAAGAAGAATACAGTATTTGCAATATACTGAATTCTTTCTTGTCCAAAAATAACCTAAGGACAAAACAAATAAGCAAACAAAAATCCCTCTGGTATTCACCCTTTCCCTCAATTGTCAATAACTTTTTGACCTGGTTCTAATAAGACTGAATACGTTTCTCATGTTCATGCCTTTATTGTAGACCCCCTCTTCATATATATCTAAAGACCCTTCTTTTTTTAAAAAAATCTAAGCACTCTCTATAAGAGTATTACTTTGTGTGTCTCAGATAGGTTTAGAACTTTGTTGATTCCTGTATGAATTGGTAGTTAAATGTCTTTTGATCAAATTACAAATGAATATATGTTAAGATTTGAGTAATCTAGTATTTTTGTATTAGAGACCCAAAAAAGGTGTAGTTTATAGTTTGTACGAAACCCATTTGTAGTTGATTTTAAAGTATTCTCCCCAGCAGCCTTCCCTTCCCACTTCTTTTCTTGTGCTACTATTTACATTAACCTCCATTCAGTAATGATGAAGGGTGTAGCGCCAAAGCAAAAGGAATGGTAGAAATAAGTTCCATAAGGTTAATACTGTGTTCCTGACAGCTAGAGATAGATAGATAGAAAGAAAGAAAGAAGATACAAAGATACATAGGTGGGATAACATATGCAAGAGTTGATTTTATTTGAGCTTACTAAGAAGAAAGGATAGTTTGGCTTATTAAGAAAGGAGAGAACATAATACACAGAACCCTTCAGAGGAACCATTTTCAGCATCAATTTTTTTAATGTTCTCAGCATGTAAGTCATGTCTAGAAGAAGAAATAAACAAGTATGGAAATAATTATCATTGTTAAAGAACAAAAATTCAACCCAGTACATTTTAAAGATCTAATTGGTTTTATTAATGGATTCATGAATCAGGCACCATCCCATCCTCCAGAGGGCAGCTCCACTACACTACAGAAAAGGAAAGGTTTTTAAAGGCAGAGAAGGGGGAGGGGGTAATTATGAGTAAAGAAAGCACTGTTTTAGGCAAGATCATCCTACAAAAGGGAACGGAGGAGTCTATAAGTAAATTTCCAAGAGCTGACCCTGAAAATGCATGCCAACTGGTTAAAGGTTATTTCCTGGTGGAACTGAAACTATAGTTAGGTTAGGTATTAAGTCTTAGTTTTACTGATCTAGGGCTCCTAACCTCAGCAAATCCATTTTGGGTCTGTGGTCTTCTTTTTGACACTCGGTACTATAGAAGATAAAAGATACATAGAGGAATCCCTGGCTGGCTCAGTGGTTTAACACCTGCCTTCAGCCCAGGGCCTGATCCTGGAGACCCGGGATGGAGTCCCACATCAGGCTCCCTGCATGGAGCCTGCTTCTCTCTATGCCTGTGTCTCTGCCTCTCTCTCTCTGTGTGCATCTCTCATGAATAAATAAATAAAATCTTTAAAAAAAAAAAAAAGATACATAGAAAAGAACTATGGGACTTGAAAGAACATTTCAGATTACTTTTAAATGACCAAGATTCTCTGAGGGAAGAAAGCAATTCTCTTACTTAAAGATATAGTCAAACTAGGATTCACTGCAGGGAAACATGGGGGAGGCAATAAATATAATCAGGGAGGTGGGGTGGAGAAGAAAGTCTTTCTTGATCTTCTCTTCAAAAGTAAGTTTGGTCATTTTTGTCTTTCTAATCTGTGTGTCAAAAATATTTACAGTGATTCTCAGAATTAGAGCTGAGTTGGCTCTTAATTAAACTGGCCATAATTTCATATTGTGCAGGGCAGAGTGAGCATATGTCTTTGTTTGCATACCAAAGCCCAAGCTTACAGGTAGTGCCTCAAATAATTATTGTGTCCCTTTCACTCTCAAGAGTTATGGTTGGCCTACCTTAGATGAAAAGCTAGACTCTGGCGCCCTCTGGGGTTTAAAGCATGAAGTCTTTCTGGAGATGCATTTTTCTTAAGGTTGCATTGGAGAATTTCACATTCTGATATTGCTTATTTGGGGAGGAGAAATCACCACAAAATGTGAACATCCCAAAGTGGATCATCTACTACTAATTTCCCCACTAAGATCTCAGCTTTGAATTTCATGTCCTCAGACTTATCTATCACTGACTGCCTTTCATGGTTGCTGCTAACTTTAGACTCCAGGATCCTTCTGCTCCATTTATGAGTAACTTCAGTTCCTGGTACACTGTCACTCTCACTAACACTACTTCTCTCTTGCTACCTGGTGAATTCAATACGCAGATCATTTTTCCAACACGCTGGACCTAGACAATGCTTTGTTCTCCACCCTGGCTCAATTGTACACTCCCAGGTCACACCATAAACACTGTCATTACTAGTATCATCTTATGCATCTTGTCCTCTGACCACCAAATCCCATCTTTCCACCCACCTCCTTCTAGTAACCCAACTCCAACAAACCTTTGCCCCCCCCCACAAGAATGTACAATCTATTAATTTTGCCAATACTTCCCTGTGCCTCATCCCTCGCTGTTCACTTTAGTCTCCATATCAAATGAAATTCCATGATTATTTATTATAATAATACTCTAGCAAACACTTTCAACGTCCCTTGCTCTTCTTTTGCATTGCCATTTGCTTGACTCAACTACAAACTCTTCCTTAAATCCACATCTCCCCCACTCTATCCCTACATCCCTGCCACTGAATGTGGGTAGAGAAAAACACATAAGAATAATGATTCATCTGATTTTAAATTCATCATCAAGAATCCTAATGCTGGGGGGTGCCAGGGTGGCTTGGCTGCCAGGGTGCCAGGGTTGGTTAGCATCTGACTTTTGATTTTGGCTCAGGTCTTGATCTCAGGGTCATGAGCTCAAGCCCCACATTGGGCTCTACATTAGACATGAAGCTTTCTTAAGAAAAAAAAAAAAAAAGAATCTTGGTGCTAGGACTCTCAGTGGTGCCCAGCAACTATACTCCCCTAGACCATTTACTCTTCTCTTCTCCTATTTCAATGTCACAATGTCTTCTTCCTATTTGATACCTCCTCCCATAATCATACTCAGTAGGTAGCCTTATTTCCTACTTTATTGAGAAAACTGAAGCAGCCAAAAGAGACTTCCAGATTCTACCATATCTGCCTACCTACCAGCATACTCTGCCTTCCTTCCTATTACTCTGGCCTAGATGAATGTCCATGCTCCTGTCTAAGGCCTAAGTCAATGTCTCCACTTTGCAGTAAGTCCCTTAAATTCTCTTACTCATCATCACATATAGATATGAATGTGGAGGGGATCCCTGGGTGGCTCAGCAGTTTAGCGCCGCCTTCAGGTCAGAGCATGATCCTGGAGACTTAGGATCGAGTCCCGCGTCGGGCTCCCTGCATGGAGCCTGCTTCTCTCTCTGCCTGTGTCTCTGCCTCTCTCTCTATCTCTTTCTCTGTGCTCTCATGAATAAATAAATAAAATCTTTAAAAAAAAAGATATGAATGTGGATATGGTATATAGATATATATATACACTATCTATATCTATGTATCTATATATTATATACTGATGTATCTATATGTCTATACCATTTCTATCTCTTACTACTGGCTCATTCCCAACAGCATGCAACCATGCTATTTTTTAATTTCTTTCATCTTCAACATCTCTCTTCATCTATCTTACAACCACTGATGTATTGCTCTGCTCTTTTACAACAAAACTCTTCAAAGGAATTCTCTATATTTGTTTCTCCAATCCCTCTCCCATCCTCTCTCAAATCCACTTAACTAGTGTTGTTTTAGGCCTCTCAGTTTCAGAGAATTTTGTTATGCACCAATAGAAATTAGAACCATACCTCTGAGAGAGCAGCACCAGCCTGCCCCAGGAGGAGGCAGCCTATTCCCTAACAGAGCTGCATGATTTTACCAACATGTGTCAGCAGATGTCTGGGGAGCAGCTGAAGGTATAGATTCTAAAGGTGTTAAGCCAATGGGGATAAATATACTCAATCAAGCCAAGATCACTGACATGGGTGCAGGGTTTGGAGTATAACATGTTGGCTGGAATAATGGAAACAGTGCTAACAGTTTGAAAAGGTCAGCTAATAAAAGCCAGGATTCCACAATAACACAGTTAATGAGGTTGAACTGCCAGAAATGTTCTAGCATACTGTAGAAAAAGGAATGCAAGTTTCAGGAAAACAGGAATGGTTCCATAATGTTCTACCTCCTAAGCTACCTCATGACTAGGCCCCTCTGGGAAGGTCTAAAAGAAACTCTTCACCAAGACATTAGGAAATGCATTAGTGAGGCAGGCACCAGCGCCCTTGAGGAGCTCTGCAGGTCGGAGACATTGGCATAAGAGGCTGGGGTGGAAATGTAGGCCCTTATTTCAGTGGGACTATAAGGATTCCGCATGGTAAAGGCCCTGCATAGCACTGAACTGTTAGAAACAACATGGAGCAATGACCACAACAAGCCACAGATGGGGCATATAATCCGTGTTTTGTCAGTGGCTCATTGATTTGGGAGTCCAAAGAAATCATACACTGGCAGCATACTAAGATGCTGCTTGATATATATATATATAAAATCTAAGTCAGCTAGGTGGAACCTAACTCAAGTTGCCAAAGTATGCTTTGTACCCAATACCCAGACCTAAGTCAGTTCAGAGACTAAGAGCCCCAATGAGGGGGAAAATCTGGGAGGTTCTGAGAAAAGATCCCATGACATAGCCGTAGGCATAAATATACCATAAATCTTCCTCCAAGCCAGCATTTCTCAACCTCTGTACTACTGACATTTTGACCAGGGTATTTCTTTGTTTTGGGGGTGCTATTCTGTACATTGTAGGATGTTTGGTAGCATATCTAGTCTCTAACCCAGTAACACACACATACCCTTTTCCCCAGTTGTGACAACGAAAATGTTTGCTAACATGTGACCAAATATCCTCTGGAGAGTAGGGTTACCAGATTTAGCAAATAAAAACACAGATTAAATTTGAAATTCAGACTCAAACTTACCCCTCATCTGAAATTTAAATTTAACTGGGATCCCTGTGTTATTTGTCAGCCTTATTTGGAGGGCAAATCACTCTTTGCTGAGAACTACTAATCTAAGCCAGTGCCTCTTTAAATGTGCTAAGAACCCATTACAACACTGATTCTTGAGGCTCACTCCCAGGGATTCTGACTTAGTGAGACTGTGTAATGCCTCTGAATTTTCTTTTTTCTTTTTTTAAAGATTTTATTTATTTATTCATGAGAGAGAGAGAGAGAGAGAGAGAGAAGCAGAGACACAGGCAGAGGGAGAAGCAGGGCTCCACACAGGGAGCCCAACGTGGGACTCGATCTCGGGTCTCCAGGATCAGGCCCTGGGCCAAAGTTGTGCTAAACCGCTGAGCCACCCGGGCTGCCCTGAATTTTCTTTCTTTCTTTCTTTCTTTTTTTTTTTTAAGATTTTATTTATTTATTCATGAGAGACACAGAGAGAGAGGCAGACACACAGGCGGAGGGAGAAGCAGGCTCCATGCAGGGAGCCCGATGCCGGACTCAATCCTGGGTCCTCGGGGTCACACCCTGGGCCCAAAATGGGTGCTCAACGTCTGAGCCACCCAGGTGTCCCTGAATTTTTTTTTTTTATAAATATGGATTTTAAAAAATTTTTTATTTATTTATGATAGTCACACAGAGAGAGAGAGAGAGGCAGAGACACAGGCAGAGGGAGAAGCAGGCTCCATGCACTGGGAGCCCGATGTGGGATTCGATCCCGGGTCTCCAGGATCACCCCCTGGACCAAAGGCAGGCACCAAACCGCTGCGCCACCCAGGGATCCCTGAATTTTCATTTTTAATGAGTTTCTAAGTGAAGGTAAGGGTTATAGGTACAGAGAGACACCTTAGATAGTATTGCCTCAGAGAGATTTGCTTGGTGACTATACATTAGGGGAAAGAAAATACCCAGTGATTCTGGGAATTATTAGATACTGCTTCTGAAATGACATTGACTCCCAGGAACACAAAATGCCACCAAGTTCAAAAATTCAGAGTAGCACCTTATGGAGATGACCAGATAGAGTCTTGGCCTAAGTTAGTCTAACATTGGACCCCACATGGAGTAACAGCTATGATGGCAGGATGCATCAAAGAGAATCCCCTGGAACTGCCATCCCACTCCTGCTCCTGCTTCCTGTGTACCAAGACATGAACCAAAAAGTAACAAAGTTACACCACATCCCTGAGAGAATTGCAGGGATTAATACCAAGAACAGAGATTGTTGTTTAATAGGTCTACACATCAGTGATATTTGTAGAGTCTCCATCATTTGGGGAACCTTAGAATAGCCCTTCTAAAACGAGACAGCAAGTTACTGTACCTTGTACTTCTCACCATGAAGGAAAAAAAAAAAAAAAAACAAAACCCACCATACTTGCTTCTTTCAAATTGGTAGGCATCATATGCTGTTTTAGCATGCTGCTCCAAACCACTTGATAACTTCTAAAGCTACCATTTTTGAGTGGGGCCAGATACATGTCAAGGCTTCAAAAGAAGCTACCCTGACACTTGAGCCCTACGACCTGGCAGACCAAATGGTATTAGAAGTATTTTGTTGAAGAGAGAGATTGTATATATAGCTTGAGGCAGGCTACAGTAGGATGGTCACAACAGACCTCTAGATGTTTGGTAAGGCTACACCTCCTCTGATGACAAATATTCTCCCCTTGAAAAGCAGCTCCTGGCTGGCTACTGGTCCTAGTTTTTGAGACTGAACATATTACCACACAATACCAAGTGGCTATACAACTTGAACTTCCCATCATGAACCACAAAGCTGGATGTACACAACAACATTTCCACTGTAAAATGGAAGTAGTATAGAGGAGACCAGGTCCTAACAGACCCAGAAGCACAAGGAATATGTAGAACCAGTCATTTCCAACTACCAAGATATCTTTTTCTATCACTTTTTTATCTTTTCCTTAACCTATATGGGAGTCCTCTTGGGGAATTCCCAGTGAGCTTTTCACAGAAGAGAATGAATCTTTGGTCTAGTCCTCAGATGGATCTATACCTGATACTACACTGCCAAAGGTGGATGACCGCTCTACCACCATTCACTCAGGCATGACCACAGAAGACCATGATGAAGGGAAATCCTCCAAGTCGACAGAATTTTGAGGGGTATTTCTGGTTGTTTGTCTTATGGTGTGAGGTACAAAGACCTATAATTATTTATGGGCAGTGGCTACTGGATTGGATGACCAGCTGGGAGCTAGGAAGGAACTAATTGAAAAATTGATGACAAGATGGACTGTGTATGGTACTCTTGGAGTGAGAGAATATTTCAGTGCCATGTATACATCCAATAGAGAATACCCATGATGGTGGAGGCTGTCAAAAATCAGATGATCAAGGGAATCTGTTTTGCAAATGTAAGGAAGCTTCCTTCTCCAGGCATCCCAATGCTTGCTCAACCTGTCTATACACAATATGGCCAGAGCAGCATAGAGGGAAGTGTGAACTAATAACATGGTTTTCACCTCCCCCAGGCTGTCCTGCCTATAACTTCTACTGAGTGCTCAATCTGCCAGCAGCAGAAGCCAATACTAAAGCAATATGGCACCACTCTCCGGGTGACAGGTGGCTACTTAGTGGAAGTTGATTATGATGAACTCTTCCCTCATAAAGAGAAACATTCTTTATGCTCTCCTGAGCATAGCTGCATACTCTAGATAAAAATGTGCTTTCTCTGCCTGCAGAGCTTCTGCCAATACTACTATCATGAAGTTACAGAATGTCTCATCCATGGCCATGGTATCCCACACAACTGTCTCTGACCATAGGCATATGTTATGAACAAACAGGTTTAGAAGTGGGCTCATGCTTTCAAAATCCACCACATACTTCCATTGTACAGAATCAGCTGGCTTGATAAAACAGTGATCTGGCCTGTTGAAACCTCAATTATAGTGCCAGCTGGGGCACCATGTAATGTTAGGATGTTGTGCTACAGCACAGGATGTATGCCATAAACCAGCAGCCAATATTGCACAGAGCCAGAGTGCATGGGGGTGGGGACCATGGAAAGGAATGGTTCCTCCATCCATGCTGGCTTCCTAGGTATTTCTCTAACATGTAGACATTCTCCTGCCTCCATTTCCTCTACCTAAATGCTTTCCTCCACTCTATTTAAAATTGCAAGACCTGGGGCACCTTGGTTAAGCATCCAATTCTTGAATTCAGCTCAGGTCATGATCTCAGAATCATGAGATCAAGCCCTGCATTGTGCTCCACACTGAGCGTGGAGCTTGCTTAAGATTTTCTCTCTCTGGGGTACCTGGGTGGCTCAGTCCATTAAGTGTCTGCTTTCAGTTCAGGTCATGATCTTGGGGTCCTGGGATCTAGCTCTGAGTCAGGCTCCCTGATCAGCAGAGAATCTGCTTCTCCCTCTCCCTCTGCCCCTCCCTGACCCTCCTCACTCATGTTCTCTCTCTCTCTCTCCTTTCAAAAAAAAACAAAAAATCTCTCCCTCTGCCCCTCCCCCATTGCTCATGCATGCATATGCATGCTCTCAATAAATAGATGATAGATAGATAGATAGATAGATAGATAGATAGATAGATAGATAGATAAAATTGTGAAACCTCTCTTGCCTACCTAATTACCCCTTCCCTTACTATGCTTTTCTCTCTAGCCATTCTCACTTTCTAATACACTGTATTATTCATTAGGTTATTGTTTATTATCTCTCTTCTTCCACTAGAAAGTGAGCTTTATGAGAATAGGTTCTATTCCATTCACTGGTTTGTCCTTGGTGCCTAGGACAGTGCCTGAAACAGCAGGTGCTCAACAAATATTTCTTTTTTTTTTAATTTTTATTTATTTATGATAGTCACAGAGAGAGAGAGAGAGAGAGAGAGAGAGAGGCAGAGACACAGGCAGAGGGAGAAGCAGGCTCCATGCACCGGGAGCCTGATGTGGGATTCGATCCCGGGTCTCCAGGATCGCGCCCTGGGCCAAAGGCAGGCGCTAAACCGCTGCGCCACCCAGGGATCCCTCAACAAATATTTCTAAATTTATTTGAATGAATATGAAATTCCTGGAGAATAGTAAACAAATACTCCCAGTCTATTATCTTTATCTGCAGTAGGGATCCATTGGCAAGCTTTTTCTGAAAAAGCTAGAGAGCAAATACTTTAGGATTGTGGGCCATGCAGTTGCTGTGGCAGCCACTCCATTCTGGTATTGTAGCATGAAAGCATCCATAAACAGTAAGTAAATGAAAGGGTGATACAAGGAGAGGAACTAGAGGAATTGCTTAAGTCCTGAGAATTTGGAGACTGAGAAGGGAGTTCATGTGGAAATCATTTATACAAAAATGTTTGATTCATTTCTTCTTCATGACTTCTCACTCCATTATCACAGCTAATACTATTGAAGTTAAATTTTCCGTTTGGCTTTGACTTTTGAATATTGTACATTTAAAACTCCCACAGAATTATACTTATTAATATAACCTCCAGGTGGAGCCCTTTCTCTTTTCTCATTAAGCTGTTTTTATTATAGTTGACCCTTGAGCAACTCAAGGGTTGGGGGTACCAACCACCAGAGCATTTGAAAATCCAACTTTTGACTCCCTAAAACCTTAGCTACTAATAGCTAACTGTCGACCAGAAGCTTACAAGGAACAGTTGATTACCATATTTCATGTTATATGTATTAGATACTGTATCCTTACAAAAAAGTGAGCTACAGAAAATGTTATTAAAATCATAAGGAAGACAGAATACATTTATAGTACTGTACTGTTATTGATACTGTGAGTTTATATTGTCTATTTACAAGATGAATCATCTCTCAGTGCCTATCTCAATATTATCTTTTCAAATTCTTATTTAAATTCCAGTTAGTTAACACAGAGTAAAATATTAGTTTCAAGTGTACAATATAGATTCAACACTTCCATACAATACCCAGTACTCATTATGTCAAGTGCACTCCTTCATCCCCATCACCAATTTAACACATCCCCCCATGTACCCCCCCCCCCCCCCCCCCGTCTGGTAACCATCATTTTATTCTCTATAATTAAGGGTAAGTTTCTTGGTTTGTCTCTCTTTTTTTTCCCCATTGCTCATTTGTTTTGTTTCTTAAATTCCACATTTGATGTTTGTCTTTCTCTGACTGACTTATTTTGCTTAGCATTATACCCTGTAGCTCTATCCACATCACTGTAAATGGCAAGATTTCATTCTCTTTTTATGGCTGAGTAATATTCCATTATATATATTATCATTATATTCCAATATATAAATTATATATATATATATATATATATATATATATATATATAAAATATCCGTTGACTGATGAATAAATAAAGAAGAGGTGGGATATATATATATATTTTTAAAGATTTTTATTTATTTATTCATGATACACAGAGAGAGAGGCAAAGGGAGAAGCAGTCTCCCTGTGGGGGACCCCGATGTGGAACTTGATCCCAGGACCCCAGAATCACGACCTGAGCCAACAGCAGATGCTTAACCACTGAGCCATCCAGGTGCCCTATACACATATCTTTAAAAATGAAGAGATAATATGAAGAAATCATATTTATTTACAGATATAATGATTCATGCATTGATAATGGAGAAGCAACAATACGATTGCTCTATGATAGCTTAGTATAATTGATATGATTGCTTCATGGTAGCCTAGCCAATACATAATGAATGAATCACTATAGAATTTTTATGGCATATAGTATTATAGTCATATTCATAATACAGTATTGTTCCTTTTTTAATCTAGGGTCTAGACCCAATGTAAGGCCTGAGCTCACGACCCCAAGATCAAGAATTGCATGCTCCACCTACTGAGCCAGCCAGAGGCCCCTCATAATACAGTATTGGAAACATTGTTACATTTTTTTAAAAACCACTTACTTGTAATAATAGCCTGATACATAGTTATTCCAATTGAGAGAGACAGAGACAGAAGCATACTATATAATAATGTAATTTGTTGAAGGCAAAGTTGTAAAACAGTAAGAAAACTACCACAATATTAATTTTACGGGATCCCTGGGTGGCACAGCAGTTTGGCGCCTGCCTTTGGCCCAGGGCGCGATCCTGGAGACCCGGGATCGAATCCCACATCGGGCTCCCGGTGCATGGAGCCTGCTTCTCCCTCTGCCTGTGTCTCTGCCTCTCTCTCTCTGTGACTATCATAAATAAATTAAAAAATTAAAAAAATATATATTAATTTTACATTAAATATCACTCATCTTATGCCTGTGTAAGGATAGGCTACCCACTTCCATACAATTCTTGCATACAACGTTGTACACAATGAATACTCAGGCAATGATGATGATAAGGACACAAAATGTCTCCATACAGCTCTTGTACAGTTACTCAATTTTCACACAGACACTCGCATGCATACTCAACAGCTGTTTATTAACTTATGGCATGATAACTATTTACTATTAAGTGGAAGCAATCCATCACAAAGGTCCTCCTTGTCATTTTCATGTTGAATAGACTGAGGAAGAAGAAGGAGAGGGGAAAAAAAAAAAGAAGGGGAGGAATCGGTCTTGCTGTGTCAAGGTGGCAGAGGTAGTAGAAGTGGAGGAGGCGGAAGGTGAGGCAGGAGGGGCAGGCACACTTGGTGTAACTTTATGGAAATACATGTAATTTCTGCCTGACTTACTTGCTTTTTCCTTTCTCTAAGTATGTTTCTAAACAATACCAATCCTTCCACCATTTGCTTAATTTCAGTGTCCATGTTGTGAAAGAACTCAAAAGCAGTCTTGAATAATCAGAACATTTCTGCCAGATTGTTTAACATCTGTTTGTTTCCCGGCACTGCTTCTTCAACATCCTCCTCTTCATTGTCTGCCACTGGTTTGGAAGCACTCATCTCCATCAGGTCATCTTCTGTTAATTTCTCTGGTGTGGTGTCTATTGGCTCTTAAATTTCTCCAAGATCCAGATCTTGAAACCCTTTACCACAACCTTCCTCCACTTTTCCACCCCCCCCCCCCATATCCATATCCACAATCTTTTTCATGATTTCCTTGATTGGCTTTGTTATAATTCCTGTGAAGTTATGCACAGCATCTGGGCACAGTTTCACCAGCAGGAATTTATTGTTTGGGGCTTGATGGCTTTCATGGCTTTTTCTATAACAACAATGGCATCTCCAGTGGGGTGATCCTTCCAGGCTTTCATGATGTGATCTCTCTTGTAGTTCTCTTTCATAGTGTTGACAATCCTTTCCTTAAAGTACTATGCGTGATGAGCCTTAAAGGTCCTTATGATGCCATGAGCTAGAGATTGAATTTGAGGGCAAGTAGACCACCTCAACACCTTTGATGTTGAACTCATGGGGTCCTGGGTGGACAGGGGCATTGCCCAAAATCAAAAGAACATTAAAAGGCAGTCCCTTCCTGGCAAGGTACTTCCTGACTTCAGGAGCAAAGCATTGATGGAACCAATCCAGAAAAAAGGGTTCTCCTTGTCTAGGTTTTCTTGTACAACCAAAACAGTGGTGGCTGGTGTTTATCTTTCCCTTTCACAGCTCAAGGGTTAGCAGTTTTATAGATAAGGCAGTCTTGATCATAAACCCCCACTGCACTTGCACAGAACAGCAGTTAGCCTATTCCTTCTTGCCTTAAATCCTGGTGCTTGCTTTTCTTCCCTAGTAATAAATGTCCTTTGTGACACTTTTTTTCAGAATAGGGCACTTTGGTCTGCATTAAAAACCTGTTAAGGCAGATATTTTTTTTCCTCAATGATTTTCTTAGTGGGTTTGAGAACTCACCTGGCTGCCTGTTGGTTGGCAGAAGCTCCTTCTCCTGTTGACATCTTTTAAGCCAAACTTCTTGCTAAAATTATCAAACCATCCTTTGCTGGCATTAAGTTCTCCAGCTTTAGATCTTTCATCTTCCTTTTGCTATAAGTTGTCATATAATGACCCCACTTTCTAGAATCATATTAGAGCCTATAGGTATACCTTTCGTATACTAATCTTGTACTCAAATAAGAGCTGCATTTTCAAAATGAGGTAAAAAGGTATTTTGCACAAAGTGCCAAGTTTTCACCCTCACTGGTATAGCGACAGTGACAGTTTCACAAATTTTTTAAAAATTTTTTAAAGATTTATTTATTTATGAGAGAGAGAGAGAAAGAGAGAGGCAGAGACACAGGAGGAGAGAGAAGCAGGCTCCATGCCGGGAGCCCGATGTGGGACTCGATCCCGGGACTCCAGGATCGTGCTCTGGGCCAAAGGCAGGTGCTAAACCGCTGAGCCACCCAGGGATCCCCACAAATTTCTTTTCTTTTTTTCTAATGCTTCTTATGCTGGATTCATTTATCTTGAAATAACAGGCAACCACACCACAGACCTCAATCTACAGTACATATCAAGCAACTCAACTTTTTCTTGTAATGTCATGACTTTCCTCTGTTTCTTGCAAGCCCTTTGAGCATCATCAGTGGCACTTCATATGAGTCCCATAGTGTTTTTCAAGGATTACAATGCTGCACTAAGCATGGTGAAAAATATGGGAGAACTGTGAGAAAATACATTTTACTGTGATACACAATATACTGGAGAGACAAACGGGTCATACAGAGATTATTATTTTAACACAGCATTTTAAATGGATATTGGCAACACTCGAGCTCACCACCATAGCTAAGAGAGGTGGCTATAAAATTCTTGCAGTGTATAGTATGTACTAGTGTTAATTTTATGTAGTTATGATTTAATACTGCATCTTTGCATTTGCTTACATTTCTCTTGATCACAAATGGCATCATGTATGGTCTGTGTTTGTGCACATACTGTTTTTTTAAAGATTTTATTTACTTTCTCATAATAGACACACAGAGAGAGGCAGAAACATAGGCAGAGGGAGAAGCAGGCTCCTTGCGGGTGGCCTGATTCAGGACTCGATCCTGGGACCCAAGGATCATGCCCTGAGCAGATGCTTAACCACTGAGCCACCCAGGCATCCCAGTGCACATACTTTTTTTTTTTTTTTTTTTAAGATGTATTTATTGGGATGCCTGGGTGGCTCAGCAGTTTAGCGCCTGCCTTTGGCCCAGGGCATGATCCTGGAGACCCGGGATGAAGTCCCACGTTGGGCTTCTGCATGGAGCCTACTTCTCCCTCTGCTTGTATCTCTGCCTCTGTGTGTGTGTGTGTCTCTCATGAATAAATAAATAAAATATTTTTAAAAAATTTAAAAAAAAGATGTATTTATTTGAGAGAGAGAGTAAGGGGAGGGGCAGAGGAAGAGGGAGAGCGAGAGAGGCTCTACACTGAGTGTGGGCCTGGACACGGATCAATCTCATGACCCTAAGATCACCACCTGAGCTGAAACCAAGAGTAGAATGCTTAACCAATTGAGCCACCCAGGCACCCCTGTGCACATTCATTTTGACAAATGTTAACTTTTTATAATAGACTTGTGTATATTTTATGATAGTAAATTACAAAATAGTATCTACATATATTTTTTTGCATTCATGACATATCTAACTTCTTAATTTTCTTGATATATCTAGGCTATGCAGTTTATCTGTGAGTTTTTTCAAATTGTTGTAAATCTCCAAAAATTTTCCAATATATTTATTGGAAAAATCCATATGTTAGTGGACGCACACAGTTCAAACTCATGTTGTTCAAGGGTCAACTGTAGTTTAGTCTACAAATATTTATTAAGCATCTACCATGTGCCAAGAACCAAGTCTTAGGATATAGCTTTGAATTAGACAAAGGCCTTATCCTTAGGAAGTTTACATTCTAATGAAGACAAATGATAAATAGATATAGATATGATCCCTTTCAGAAAGTGATATGTCATATAAGGAAATTACATAGAATAATGGGAGCCTTCCTTGAGGAAATACCATTTGAGCTGAAAACTGAAGAATAAGAACCAGTCATGCAAAAACCTGTTTTTTTTCACTGTGGTAAAATATCTATATCATAAAATTTGCCACTTTTGAGTAGAGTTTTGTGACATTAAGTACATTAACATTGTTGTGCAACCATCACCGCCACCTATCTCCAGAACTTTTTCATTTCCCCAAACTGAAAATCTGTACCTGCTAAACTGATTCAGTCCTTCCTCACCCCAGTGGCAACCACTATTCTACTTTCTGTTTCTATGAATTTGACTCCTGCAGGAATCATATAAGTGTATAGGTCATACAGTATCTATCCTTTGATGACTAACACATTTCACTTAGCATAATGTCATCAAGGTTCATCCATGTGTCAGGATTTTTTTTAAACGAATATTCCATTATAATGGAAAATTCCATTATAATACATATTTAGTGTATTCTTCTATTGATAGACATTTGAATTACTTTCATCTTTTGGCTTTTGTGAATAATGCTGATATGAATACAAGTGTACAAATTTCTATTTGAGTGCCTGCCTGCTTTCGATTCTTTTAATATTCAATATTCAACCCTTTTAAAATTGGATTGCTTGGCTTTTGTTGTTGAGCTATAGGAATTCTTTATATATTCTAGATATTAATCCCTTATCAGAAGTGGAAATGTTGGATCATATGGTAACACTATGTTTAATTTTTTAAGGAACACCAATCTGTTTTCCATAGCACTACATCACTTCACATTCCTACCAGCAAAGCATGAAGGTTCCACTTTCTTCATATCCATGCCAAATCTTGTTATTTTCCTTTTTTTTAAATTATTATTATGGCCATCCTAGTGAGTATGATATGGTATCTCATTATATTTCCCTCATGATAAGTGATGTTAAGCACCTTTTCACATGCTTATATCATCTTTGGAGAAATGTCTATTCAAGTCCTTTGTCCTTTTAAAATTGGGTTGTTTGGCTTTTGTTGTTGAGCTATATGAATTCTTTATATATTCTAGATATTAACCCCTTACCAGATATATGATTTGCAAATATTTTCTCCCATTCAGTGGGTTGTCTTTTCACTTTTTTAATAATGTCTTTTGAGACATGCAAGTTTTTAATTTTGAAGAAGCCCAATTCATCTAGTTTTTGTTTTGTTGCCTGTGTTTTTGGTGTCATACCCAAGAAATCACCGCCAAATCCAATGTCATGAGGCTTTTCCCTTATGTTTTTATCTAAGAGTTTTATACTTTTAGCTATTATGTTTAGGTCTTTGGTTCGTTTTGACTTAATTTTTGTATATGGTATAAGATGAGGGTCTGACAATTCTTTTGCATGTGGTTATCCACTTTTCCCAGCACCATTTGTGGGAAAGACTCTTTTCCTCATTGGATGGTCTTAGCATCCTTGTCAAAAATCGTTTGACCACATACATGAGAGTTTATTTGAGGGCTGTCTATTCCATTTCATTGGTCTGTATTTTTTTTTAATGCCATTACCACAGGTTTTTTTTTTAATTACTATAGTTTTATTGAAGTTAGAGGGGTTTTTTTTGTTTTTTGTTTTAGATTTTATTTATTTATTCATGAGAGACACACAGAGAGAGGCAGAGACACAGGATGAGGGAGAAGCAGGCTCCTCACAGGAAGCTCAACGCAGGACTCACTCCCTGGACCTGGGATCACGCCTTGAGCCAAAGGCAGACACTTAACTGACTGAGCCACCCAGGTGCCCCAATAACACTTTATCGTAATAGATGGTAGGACAGATTTGCCCCACAGGCAGTGTTTTGACGCTCTTTGGACTAGAGGTCACAGTTGAGCATTTTCAAAGGCTTGAAGGCCAGTGTGATCAGAATAAAGGTGAGAGAGGAGAGAGATGAGGTTACAAGGATAAGTCAGGGCCAGATCACAGAAACTTGTAGACCACAAGGAGGATTTGATAGATTCTCTCTCACTCATTCACTCACCAAACATTCATCAGGGACCCACGAGCCACCCAGGTGCCCATCCCTGGGTGATTTTTAAGAATGATAAAGTCTGGGCAGCCCCGGTGGCTCAGCGGTTTAGCGTCACCTTCAGTCCAGGCTGTGATCCTGGAGACCTGGCATCGAGTTGCAGGTCGGGCTCCCTGCATGGAGCCTACTTCTCCCCCGCCTGTGTTTGTCTGTTTGTCTGTGTGTGTGTGTGTGTGTGTGTGTGTGTGTGTGTGTCTCTCATGAATAAATAAATAAATCTTAAAAAAAAGAAAGAATGATAAAGTCTGAGACCCACTGCCCTAAAACATTTACTCCTGTGGGGTAAAGGTCTTAATGAAGGCAAAGCTTAAGACAAATATAAAAACAATTTTGACAAAAGAAGTAGAAACAGAATTATTTTCAATGTACAAAGTTTTCAAATTATGACATAAAAAGAAAACAGACCTAGTACAGAACAATATAGGTTTTCAAAGATCCTGAGAGAATGATTGAGAGGAGCAAGAAGAGCACAAGGTTAACCTGAACCACGAGCAAATCCAGCACGCCCACTAACCAGCTATGTGCCTTGTAGCAAACTGCTTAACCAGAGTCTGACTTTCTTCATTAACAGGTTAAAATAATAAGTTCCTTGACCTGTACCCTATGACAGTTGTGAAAATCAAATGGGATAACGTATGCAACAATGCTTTGTATGGAAGGATAACATCGTGATCAAGTTTCATTTTCTGCTGTAACTCTTTTTTTTTTTTTAAGATTTTATTTATTTATTCATGACAGACATAGAGAGAAAGAGAGAGGCAGAGACACAGGCAGAGGGAGAAGCAGGCTCCATGCCGATAGCCTGATGCAGGACTTGATCCCTGGACTCCAGGATCATGCCCTGGGCCGAAGGCAGGCGCAAAACTGCCGAGCCACCCAGGGATCCCTTGCCGTAACTCTTTACAACAGAATATATGCATCTTCCCTTCTACTCAGGAAATGGGTAGGATTTTGAATCTTGTAGTGACTTACAATAATTCTCTTTAGTGTAGGTTGCTAGAGATACACAGCTTCGATGAGGGTTGTTCTGGGCTTGACAAGAGAGAACAGAGGGAAGTGGCCTCATCTGCCAGAGCTTTGGCAGATGGTGGCAGGGATACCATTAATATCCCTGAACTCATCTGTAGCTTTATAATGTCTCCTCCCCACAGAAAGTTTAATTAAAACATACAATATCAGGGCACCCAGGTGGCTCAGTTGGTTAAGCCTCTGCCTTCAGCTCCAGTCATGATCTCAGGGTTCTGGGATCAAGCCCCACATGAGGCTCTCTGCTCAGCAGGGAGTCTGCTTCTCCCTCTCCCTGTGCCCTTCCCCTTCCCCCTGCTCTCATGTGCAAGCGCTCTCTCTCTCTCTCTCTCAAATACGTAAATAAAATCTTAAAAAAAAAAAAAAAAGACCTATAATAGCTGAGGCCAATGTACAGTCCTGAACATTCTTACTGCCTAGCAGCCGCTGTTCTATAGGCTCTTTACAGTAGCTTCTGTGCTGATTGGTCAATGTTTGTGCCACACAGGTTGTTATCTTTCAGTAACACCTCTGGTGATACCCCATAATTAAAAGGAGTGTTATCTGAAGCTCTTTTCAAACAGAAGCAATTCCCCTATCTCTGGGATGGTTTAATGGGTTCCTATCGTGCTTCACCAGGCCTGCACATTCCTCGGAACTTTGATCTCATCGCATACTCCTAAACTTAATGACAAATAGTTTTAGCATGTTCATTCATCACAACAGCACAATTTACAATTTATTCTGTTTCAAGTACATTTCTCCTGCTGAGGAAGACATGAGCTACTATTCTGGAAGAACTCCCATGCCAGTGTGGATAAGAATTCTATTTCTAGACTGGGGTTTCCTTATTCATTTCACGTAGCTAAGACATCCCAGGCCACCACAGTCTTTATTTCCCACTTTTTTTCCATTGCTATTTTCTCCCCTCAACTAGGGACAGAATAGGTAGACTTCCTATCTAATATTCATTTTTTTTCCTCTTAGCTTGTCTCTCTTGGATTAAAAGTGACTTTCAGATAAATTTGTACCATTTATTTTATTTTAAAGATTTTATTTATTTATTCATGGGAGACACAGAGAGAAGCAGAGACACAGGCAGAAGGAGAAGCAGGCTCCCTGCAGGGAGCCCCATGTGGGGCTTGATTCCAGGACCCCAGGATCAAGCTCTGAGCCAAAGGCAGACGCTCAACCGCTGAGCCACCCAGGCATCCCAAATGTGTATCATTTTTTTAAAAAGATTTTATTTATTTATTCATGAGAGACCCAGAGAGAGAGAGAGAGAGGCAGAGACACATGCAGAGGGAGAAGCAGTCTCCATGCAGGGAGCCCGAGGCGGGACTCGATCCGGGGACTCCAGGATCACGCCCTGGTCTGAAGGCAGGTGCTAAACCGCTAAGCCACCCAGGGATCCCCAAATGTGTATCATTTAAGAGAGGGAGCTAGTACCAGGAGAACTTAAAGGCCTCTCATAAGAATATAAAACATATTCATTATATTCCTTACTTGAATTGACTTTAAACCATGTAGTAGACTCATACGCCTTACAATCTTTACCTCCAAATGATAGGTGCAAAACACCATTATTTTTCCAGCATGCATAATTTTTCATTGAAACCGAAATGTTCAAAGTGACCACTAGCTGTACCAGTTGAGGTGTGATAGGACACCTCATACCCTAAATTGCAAAAATTAAAGGATTTCTAGCTCTACTCAAAGTGATCCATGCAGTCTAAAGAGCAGCCCAACATTCTCTCTCACTAGGGATGACTTGGCTTAGCACATCTAGGAACTGTTTAACAGAAACCCCAAATTTTAGAGATAGTCCATTAAAGCAGATACAACCAGGGCAGGAATGGTGACTGATTTTCTTTTCAGGTGCTCTACATAAATCACATTCTTGGTTAAATACCTTCATTCCACCAGCAACCCCCAATTCTTTTCCCCAAAAAACAGCAAAAAAAAAAAAAAAAAAAAAAACCCAGAGGATTTACACCCTTGTTACTCAAGGGTGTTACTGGTTCACGGACTAACAGATCTGAGATTGCCTGCAAACTTGTCAGAAATGCAGTCTCGGGCCCAAACCAGGGCCACAGAATTCTGCTGCTTTTTAACTAAATGTCCAAGTGATTCATATTCACAATGGAGTATGAGAAGTACTGGCTTAAGTGACAGGTTTGTTAAGAAGCATACCAAAAACAAATCAAGATTCTCTACTCAGAACACTTGAAAAAATAAAAACAGACAACTCACTTCAGTTAGGACGTGTGATGAAGCAGCCCCAGCCTTGGAAGAGAGGCAGTGGCGATATGGAGAAGACTTCTACCCTTGTACGTTTTCCTATAGAGACTTCTGCCCAAGATCCATGTCCCTTAAAGTTCCAGGAGCTTCCCTTTGCCAGCCCTCGGGGGCAAGGGAAAGAATCAGAGGAAATGCAGCGGCCCCTCAGCGTGGTCCTGCAATGACCAGGAAGACTGAGGCTTTCCAAATACACTAGCCTGGAGGAAATGGGCAGGGTGCAGTCGAGGCTTCTCCTATCGCCCTGAGTTCCTTTCTTCTCCACCAGGAGCCGGGTACTACCCACATTTCTTTCTCAAACACTGAGATTCAAAGCGACGACCTAATGCCTCCAATCAGCCTGGGAGCCTTTTCCAGCGTTCCTGGCAAGAGGATGGGAAAGAGAGAAAATGCACCCATCAGAGAGATATTTTTATCTTTCTCTTTGTGCAACAGAATCCTGGTGACAGCATCTCAGACACTACCAAGAGCTTGAGGATCAAAAGCAATTCTAGCAAATAGTTTTGCTCTGCGTAAACTTCCTGTCTTTTGCTAGCTCTGACGAAATTGAGGGTCTCCTCTCATAGGCCCTGCCTTCTGGCAAAAGAGTCCAAGAAGGAAGATAACAGATTCAAAAGGAAGTGAAAGAAACCAAAGCAAAGACAGCGTTAGGTTTCAGGGCAAAGACCCCCCCCCCCCCCCCCCCCCCAGAGACTGGAAGAGGAGAGAGCAGCTATATTTAGAACATGCTAGCCTTCTAATGTTCTCCTTTTCTATCCCAGAAACTTAATAGGAACATAAGACCGTATTAAATAGGCATTTCATATTGTGAAAACATGATGAAGTCAAGTGAAATAATAGGACATTTACCAAGAGCTTCTGGTCCCTCTTTTTACGAGTCTTGACAAGTGTTTTCACCCATGCCTCCCCAGTTATAAAAGGGTGACAAAAATGATACCAGCCTTACAGAGATGGCCTGATACTATCATGAGATACAGGAAATGCCAATGACTGAGCTTGCCATGCTGTAAGTTCTCTTTATATTTAAGTCACCATCCTGAGCCTACTTTTGTTCATACCTAGGCACAAATCATGCACTCAATAAATATATTTGTTTTCCTCCATCTTCCCCTGGCATTCAATAAATATTTATTGAAGTGAAAGTTTAAAAAAATCTTGATGTTGTGAAGAAAGTCTACCTATTTATTTTTATCATTTTTTATGGTGGTAAAATAATAAAATATGCCATTTTAGCCATTTTTTAAGTGTTTGGTTCGGTGGCATGAATTGCATTCATGCCAATGTTATTATATAACTACCACCACCACCCATTTCCAAAACTTTTTCATTACGCCAAACAGAAATTCTATAATCATAAAGAAATAGCTCCTCACTGAGGGGAGCACTTGATGGGATGAGCACTGGGTGTTATGCTATATGTTGGCAAATTGAACTCCATAAAAAAAAAAAAAGAAAGAAAGAAATAGCTCCTCTAGGGTTTGCTTGTTGTTTTGTTTTTTTAAGATTTTTATTATTTATTTATTTATGAGAGACAGAGAGAGGCAGAGACACAAGGCAGAGGAAGAAGCAGGCTCCTTGAAGGGAGTCTGATGTGGGATTCGATCCCGGGATCCTGGGATCATGACCTGAGCCAAAGGCAGGTGCTAAACTGCTGAGCCACAGAGGCATCCCTTGTTGTTTGTTTTTAAATATTTTATTTATTTATTTATTTATTTATTTATTTATTTATTTATTTATTTTTATTTTTTATTTTTTTATTTGAGACAGAGAGAGCTCACAAGGAGGGAGGAGGGTCAGAGGGAGAGGCGGAAGCAAACTCTCTGCTGATCAGGGAGCCCAATGTGGAGCTCAATCCCAGCACCCTGAGATCATGACATGAGCTAAAAGCAGAGACTTAACCAACTGAGCCACCCAGGTACCCTTGTTTGTTTTTAATGTGAGGATCACTTCTTAATCTGAGGGGACCTCTCCTCTCTTATGGTTGTAATTGTAGTTAAGAACCCCTGGAGAGGGATCCCTGGGTGGCGCAGCGGTTTGGCGCCTGCCTTTGGCCCAGGGCGCGATCCTGGAGACCCGGGATCGAATCCCACGTCGGGCTCCCGGTGCATGGAGCCTGCTTCTCCCTCTGCCTATGTCTCTGCCTCTCTCTCTCTCTCTGTGACTATCATAAATAAAAAAAAAAAAAAAAAAAAAGAACCCCTGGAGAAAAAATATATAATGACAAGAAGAACATAGATAACTCTTGTAAATAAATTTACATTTTAATCACATAACATAACTTTGCATATTTGAAATATATTATTATTCTTTATTCCAGCCAGAAACAAGGTTTAGAACAAATCTTGCAGTAAAATTTCTGCCTTCTCTATGGATATACCTGGACTTTTAAAAAATATGTTCTAATTTTTATTTTATTTTATTTTTTTAGAGAAAGTGAGAGCAAGTGGTGGGGGGGTGAGTGGAGAGGTGGAGGCAGAGGGAGAGATAGAATCTTAAGCAGACTCCACACTCAGCATGGAGCCCAGCACAAGGCTCAGTACCATACCGTGAGATCACAACTTGAGTTGAAATCAACAGTTGGATGCTCAACCAACTGAGCCACCCAGGTGCCCCTACTTTTTAAATTCATAAGGCTCATGGGACACCTGAGTGGCTCAGCAGCTTAGCGCCTGCCTTCAGCTCAGGGTGTGATCCTGGAGTCCCAGGATCAAGTCTCACATCAGGCTCCCTGCATGGAGCCTGCTTCTCCCTCTGCCTGTATCTCTGCCTCTCTCTCTGTGTCTCTCATGAATAAATAAATAAAATCTTTCAAAAATAAATAAATTCATAAGGCTGATTATTTCATTTTGAAGAGAGAAGAGAAACTAGCATTTATTGACACCCCCTAGGGACCAGTGAGGATTCAAATGTCATTTTATTCTTTATCATAAACATGAATAAGGGTGAAAAATTGTTTATGTGATATTACTGTGATCCTGTGTGATAATTTCCCTAGTTATTGCACAGTTGATCATTTGGCTGTGATGTAAGCATATGGGCAAATCAGAGGTACCTGTATCTTGCCTGGAATGTAATTAAGCAAGGACCGTGTGCATTATACTAGTAGTATGCAATAGTCTGTATTAAGCAAGGCCTAAAGGTAAAAAGCAACCAGTGCAAAGTTACAAACTTCCGAATCAATGGTACATTTAAAAGAAGTTCTGACAAATCCATAGAGTGGCAGAAATTTCATCCCAAGGTTTATTCTAAACCAAATAGAGCTAACTTCCCAAATACAATTTTAAGGATAATTAAGCCATATATTAAAAATAAATAACCATGATTTTAAAAATCAGCTAGACACTGCTGGGGGGAAAAAGGGAGTGTAGGACATGGTACCTGTCCTCCAAGTGCTGACTGATGTTAAGGTTGGGTAAACAAGACTAACACACATGACCTAACAGGAGAGCTGGCTGTGTACCATATTGGTATTCAGGTAGAGGGAGAAGGGAGAACCCAGCATAGATTGTGGATCTGTGGACCCTGGATCCTTATTTCCTACTGATGTAAACCTATGGCCAACTTGGCTGAGGTGACCCAGTGAACTCCTAGCAAGGCTCAGAGTAAGTGGGCTCAAGCTCTCATGATTCCCCTTTATTCCAGAACAATAAACATTAGATAAATCCTTGCTTACAAAGTAACTGAAGCTCTCTTCCATTGAGGCAAATATAAGTCATTCCAATTTAGGGAAACACATATTGCTTTTCTGACAGAAGGTAACACAAATTTAAATTTTCTAATTTTCTCCGATGTTTCCTGTAATTTTATGTTATTAAATATAATATTAAGACAACAGTAATGCAATACAGAAAGAAAAAAGAAAAGAAGGAAGGAAGGTAGCAAGGAAGAGAGAGGTCAAAAGAGGGGGTGGGGGAAGGAAAGAAGGATAAAAATTAGAATCTAAATCTTTACCAATAAGGATATTAAATTAAAAAATGTAGCACAGGCATACAATGGAATATTATACAATAGTTTAAAAGAAAGGTAGAAATATATGTACTGTCTTGACAAAGATCTCTAATATATATTAATTGTAAAAAGGAAATTGCTAATGCAGACATATAAAGGTTAAAACAGATGCACATCCTCACAAAACAAACTACATGTTTTTATATGTACCCATCCATGTATATAATCACATATAAAAAACTTCCAGAAAAACATGACCCAAAATGGCAGCATTCTCTGGGCAGTATGGGATTAGGAGGTAGTTAGGGATGCTTTGCTGACAACATACATCTTTATTACTTAAAGGCTTCCCAATGTGGGGGTGCCTAGGTGGCTCAGTTGGTTGAGTGTCTGCCTTCCACTCGGGTCATGATCTTGGGGTCCTGGGATCAAGCCCCATGTTGGGCTCTTTGCTCACCATCAAGTCTGCTTTTCCCTCTGCCTCTCCCACTGTGATCTCTCTGGCTCTCACTCTCTGACAACTGAATAAATAAAATCGTTAGGAAAAAAAAAAAAAGATTTCCCAATGTGTATTCATATATTTTCCTATTTCTCTTAGAGTAAAAACCAAAGACTTTTACAATCTGTTATCTCCCACCCTACTTCTCTGATCTCACCTTCCTCTTTGCTAACTGTAATGGAGCCAGACCTATCTATCTCCTTGCTGCCGTACCTCAAATATATACACATGACCCACTTCAGGGTCTTTGCACTAGCTGTTCCCTTCCCAAAATGATCTTCCCTCATTTATATATATGATTCTTTCCTTTCCTTCCTCCTAGTTTTTCATCAAATGGTAACTTCTCAGTGAGGCCTACCCTGACTTTCCAAATTAAAATTGCAGTTCTTGGGGGCACCCGGGTGGCTCAGTGGTTGAGCATCTACCTTTAGCCTAGGTCCTGATCCTGGGGTCCTGGGATAGAGTCTTGCATCAGGCTCCCTGCATGGAGCCTGCTTCTCCCTCTGCCTATGTCTCTGCCTTTCTCTCTCAGTCTCTCATGAATAAATAAATATTTTTTTAAAAAAAGAATAAAAGATAACCACCAATTTCAAATAAAAAACAAATTCTAAAAAGTTAGAATACAATGTCTAAGGGCTTCCTGGGTTAATGGAACAAGATTTGCAAATCTCTGGTTGAAAGCTAAATTAAAGCAGAACGCATGGGACAGAAGCTAATTGAATGGAAGCCCTTCTATTAATTTAGCCCACTATCTAACAATGCCATTATTTTGCAAGCAGCTAGGAGTAAACTGATCACTCTTAGAGCCTCGGTGAAATCCCCAGCTATTTCTGTGTCTCTCATGAATAAATAAATAAATAAAATCTTAAAAAAAAAAAAAAAAGAATGCACATGGAAGTTCATCCCCAATCCTTTTTTAAAAAAGATTTTATTTATTTATTCATGAGAGACGAGAGAGAGAGAGAGAGAGAGAGAGAGAGAGAGAGGCAGAAAGAGAAGCAGGCTCCCTGTGGGGAGCCTGATGCAGAATTCAATCTCAGAGATCACCACCTGAGCCAAAGGCAGACGCACAACCACTGAGCCACCCAAGTGTCCCTTAATCCCCAATCTTGTTGAAGTAGGTATTGAAGTCCTTGGAACTGGAGACTGAGAAAGTTTTGAAACAGCCAGCATCACGCCCTTCTTCAAAGAGCAATAGAAGTCTTTTAGCTACAGGTGATTTTTTATCAGAATCAGCAGCATGGCAGTGGAGAGGAATTCACTCCAAATTAATAAAAGTAGAGAAGTAGGGAAGATGGTTCACAGATAAATATTTTGCCAGTCCTATTTTCCTATCTTTAACCATTCCCCAGGACTCTGACAGGCATTAATACAGAGTATTTCTTTGTTTTGCCATTGAAAATTATGAAAGGGCCCTTTCTGGTATCCCAAACTTTGTTTTCCATCTTGTATTGGTTTATGATGGCATCTTCAGAATTCTCTAGAACGAATCCAAGGAAATTTGTGATAATCTATTTCTATGTTCCAGGGTATGGAAAAGTTGCTCCAAATTTCCTTTAAGGCTTAAATGCAACCTAAGACTTAGCAATTGTTTAATAAGAGTCAAAAACTCTATGTTCAAAAAAAAAAAAAACTCTATGTTCCATATCTTTATTATCAAGACTCACAATGATTATTTACAAGCTCCTCAGCACTTACAGCTTTGGCTTCTCATTTTGTCCGTTTCAAACTTCTGAGAGTTAAGGGCCTCATTCTAGGCTTTTATAGTCTGACAGTATGGTGCTGTTTACACAGTAGTTATTTAATCAAGGCTTTATAATCAGCATTATAAACCAAATGATATTATAAACTGAGCCTATAACTATTACTTAAAATAAAATCACACTTGTAGCAGAAACTTGAAATGCCAAATCTACTTCAGTGGTTGCTTCCAAATTTTAAAAGCCATACAGCACAAAAGAAAATTAGTAACTATGACAAACTGTCCTTGTTAACTCTTCATACTTGTTATTTACTGAACTGGTAACACAAAAGCCTCTAGGAGAAGAAAACTCAAATCAAAGGAAGTATTTTTATTAGGCAGACGAACCCCACCTCTCTTTATTGCCTATTACATTTGTGCAGCTGTTAATAAATGTTTATAATCTGAGAAACCTAGATACAATAATGTTTATCACTGGTATCTAGATCAGCTCCATAGAGAAGAGACACTCTTCGGAGGGCAATCCTGCCTGATTTTTCTGTTTCTCCACAAGGCTAAAGATCTGCACAACAAACACAGCACATTTTAAATATTCTTATATAATCATGCATTTGTATATTTGTGTATATCTTCTGTGGCAGACAGATATATAAGGCAACAAAAGTGGTATAAGGGAAGGAAAGAGTTCAAAATAATAAAATCCTAGAAACAATGTGCCCCACAAGAAGGGAATGCAGCATTAACCATGATACATGATATTGCAATCACAAAAATTAACAAGTATATGGTCTATATTGATGCATAGCATATGACCTGTCTAGGGAGTAAAACTTTTTGCTCTACCCTCTTATATATAGTTCCTGGGGTCCTGCAAATTAAACTGACAAATGACACACTAACAGGAGAAAAAAAGGTTTATTTACATGTAAGTTAGAGACTTATTGACCCAACTTAGTGGGGGAATGAGGGAAGTGGAGAAAAGACTTCTATAAGAAGAAAAAACAAGTTACTTTAGGAAAGATAAATGGGTTTTTAGAACAAACTAGAGATTAAAAAAAGTTTGTGATAGGGAGGCCTGGGTGGCTCAGTGGTTGAGCATCTGCCTTTGACTCAGGGCATGATCCTGGAGTCCCAGGATCGAGTCCCACATCAGGTTCCCTGCATGGAGTCTGCTTCTCCCTCTGCCTCTGTCTTTACTCTCTCTCTTTATGTCTCTCATGAATAAATAAATCTTTTTTTAAAAGTTTGTGATAATATCTGTTTATGAATGTGTGAATGGCCTTTTCCATCTTCTTCATGGCCACAGAGGATTTGATTTATGGTAGGATTACTTTTGTTCTCTCTTCTGGAAGTAGGCCCATCCTGAAAAGGGATTTATGACAGCCTCATTTTTCAGAAGTTTCTGTTTTTAATGAGACAACAGAGGCACCAAGAAGGCTTCTTCCTGCATCTGTTGACTCTCAATTTCAACTCAAAATAATTACATCAAAGTGGCATATGCTGATCCCCTTCAATATAAAGTTGTATCAGGTGAAAAAAATCAGAACTAAAATAACATGAATTAACATGAATGTATTCACTGACTTTAAAACGTAAAAAAGATGTATGATCATGGCAGAGATGGGAAATTAGTTTGGAAAAAGGAAAACAACGTTTTAACAGTCATTATTAAGTTTCTTGTTCTGTAGATTTACTAAAGTTCATAGCCATCAGTCATTTTTTTAAGTGAGGGAGAGGTATTAGAATATTAAGAAGAAATCCAGTCAGGCAGAGAGAGAAATAATGAAAAAAGAGAAAAGAGTAGAAAGTTGTGAGAGGAAAAGAAAGTCATATAAGAGGAGGGGGCAAAAGAACAAACAGAGGAACATTTACCAAACAGCACTGACCCTAGAGAGACAGGAACTAGTGGTAGAAAATGGAATATATGACTCTGTAGGTTGTATATTAACTGTTTATGTCTCATAACAACCCTATGGGCTGTTACTAGCCCCATTTTTGCAAATGACAAAACTGACTCAGAGCATGGGTTACATAATTTGCTCAGTTATTTAGGTGAGGAAGAAAGGATTCAGGCAATTCAGACTTCCCACTCAAGCATTTTGCCCTGATGCTTCCGATGCAGACATGTCAACATTTTATAAGATAATTTTTCATCATCCCTTGAAATTAGTGACAAATGATTCAGCAGCTTAACATAGATCTTTTTTTTTTTTTAATAGGCTCCATGCCCAGCGTGGTGCCCAATGAGGAGCTTGAATTCATGACCCTGAGATCAAGACCTGAGCTGAGATCAAGAGTCAAATGCTTAACGGACTAAGCCACCAAGGTGCCCCTAACATAGATCTTTCTGACTTCCAAACATTTTTTCTGCCTTTGTTTTGATAAAGTTTATATTTGAAATAAATATTTATCCTCCCTCCCACCCAATTCTGAAACTTTCCATCTTCGAGAAATGACAGTGCTCTCCCCTTTCATCTACAGCACTATGGTAGAGCACATTCATTCACTCCCTCTTTCGTTCAGCAGATTAAGTGCGCACCATGTGTCTGCCTATGACTGAGTAAAATTTCCTCAGAGAACTGCACAGTGACCTCTAGGGTGCAGCCTGGAAGCCAGTTTCCTGGTTTGGCACCTAACAAACTGTGCAATCTTGAACACAAGAGCATTAGATTAAAAGCCCTGATTCTTATTTTCTCTCGGTTTCTAAATAGGAACTCTAAGGCAGAACTCTCTCATGTCTTTGGATTTAAGTTTTGGCTTTAGAAATGCCTCTCCCATTTCTTTGATCCTTAAAAGCAAGTTTGTCATCAGAGAAACATCACCATGGAAGGATGTTCCTGGCAACACCTAAGAAGATTCTTAGATTTGGATCTTCTTGCATTATCATTGTTTTTTACTTCAAGCACCATGTCATACTTTCTCAGCTGTGCCAGCATAACTTGCTAATACCGACTGAACAAGATCTTAAACCAACAGTGCTAGGCCAACCTATCCAGTTTGGTTGTAAATAAAGAAACCTGAGGACTTCATTCCTCTTAGCAGCACAGTGATCTTTCTTCTTTCCGTGATTCGTCTTTTGGGAAGGGTGTACTCTCAAGTATTAAAATAAGGCTCAGGAATGAGATAATAAATCTCCCCTGTTTCAATTATGTCTCTTTCACGCATTCCAAACTTTCTTGAATGCCTATGATGTGCCAGGCTGTGTGGTTAGGATTATATAGGAAGACCAAGTCCCTGCCCTGGAGGAATTCACAATCTAAAGGTGGAGAAAGGAAGGAAACAAAGTGTTATGATATTGAGTAGAAAGTATTAGGAGAGAACTTAAGTATTGGATGTTACAGGCATCAATAAAAGGAGAATTTAATTCAAACTGGAGGAATCTCAGAACAAACATCCCAGGGGGAATGACATCTGAGTTTTGAATTTCACCAGGGAAAGAAGCAAGGGAGATGTGTTACAGGGAGAGAGAAAAATGGACCTAAGTTGGGTTAAAGCTTCCCATGGGAGATTGGAAGTGGAAGAAATTACACTGGAGCAGTAGCAGGGAAGAGACCACAAAGAAAGGTCTTTTATGCAATGCCCAAGAGTGTTAACTTCTCTAGGAGGTGAGTGAGCGTGCAATGACCAGCATGTGGAGAATGGACAAAGGATGATGCCAAGGGCCAGCAAATCAGCTGGGAAGCTACAACAGTGTCAGCTGAATCTAATGGAATGGCAGTGAGAATGGAGCAGAGAAGACAAATTACAGAAGTGAAGGAGGAAAGGGGTCTGAGTTGGGAGACATTGTCATTCACGAGATAGACAGATTCGAAGGCACAGACTTGGGTCGGAATTCCACTTTGGATATGTTGAAATTGAGGTGCTTACAGGACCTTCTTCGAGTGGACATTTCCAGTTCATGTCTGGACGTTTAAGCTGGAGCTCAGGTGAGAAACCATGGGCTGGTCCAAGTCATCAGTATACAGATGATGGGTCAAGTCATAATGTATTGGCTTGCACAAGGAGGGTACTCACTGAGAAGCGGGTTGATGGTAGTACCTGGGGAACATCAACAATCAGAGGGCTGAGAAGCGGTTGCTGGATATTTTGAAGGAAAACCAGAAAAGAGGTGGCAAGAAAGCTAAGAGAGGAGACTGTTTAAATCAAAGGGGGGTAGTCAGGAATGTCGAATGCTGAAAAGAGGTCAAATAAGATAAAAACTGCAAGGAATCAGTGTATTTATCCAAGGAGGTGGTTGTGGACCCTTGAGATGAATGTTTCATAGGTGTGGTGGACTCAGATGGCAGGATGCAGTAAATGAGAAGCGGGGAAGTAAGAGCCTCAAATGTAGTCAGGAATGTAGTGTAGGAGTTTGGTTAACTTTTGTTCTGGTCTAGGGTACCTGGGTGGCTCAGAGGTCGAGTGGCTGCCTTTGGCTCAGATCGTGTTCCCGGGGTCCTGGGCTTGAGTCCCCCAGCTGGCTCCCCGCAGGGAGAGCCTGCTTCTCCCTCTGTCTATGTCCTCTCTCTCTCTGTCTCTCATGAACAAATAAATAAAATCTTAAAAAAAAATAAAAAAACTTTTGTTCTGGTCTAGGTGTGCTTTTACTATGTCCTCTCTTCCCCGACACGTTTTCCCATTATTCTATTCTTCCTGGTTTTCTATAACCAGCTGCAGCATTTTCAGGTTCCTTATGAAATTTTTTCCCCATCTAATTACTAATTTACACATACTTGCTGTTTCTGCAGTGGGAAATCATGGACTTTGGGATGAAATGGCTGGGTTTGAATCCCCTCGAGTAGTTGTTTTGTATTTTGTTATGCAAGAGTTTTAGTCTGTATAGAAATCCTCTCAGATTAGCCACGGTTCAGAATGGAAGCTCCACTGGAATGGAGACAGCTCCTCCCTCCACTTTTCTGTCCAACTCCGGATAAGTATCTTCTCTCAGCTACTCACACGATCTAGGAATGGCCTCAGCGGCTTGGCATGATCTCACCATCCTAGCTCCTCCCATTATACAGTTAGGGAGCCCATCCAACCCTAAATACAGATTTTATAAATACAGATTTTAAAAGAGAGAATCTGTTTAGTTGTTGACTAGCTAAGGACTGACTCAATTCAAGATGTTGCCCAAGCCGCGAGAAACATCACTTGGTGCATACACAGCCACCCAGGCCGAACATTTTAACAAGTCATGAATCGGGCAAGGTTCCTGGGAAAGGGGGTTTGAACTGCACAGAACCCCCCCACCCCACTCCACCCCACTCCCCATGAGATCTTGGACAAATCCATCTCTGCAGGCCTCTCTGCAAAGTGTTAAGACTTAGTGGATGTGGGACGCCTGGGCGGCTCAGCGGTTGCGCCTCTGCCTTTGGCTCAGGTCATGCATGATGCCGAGGTCCTGGGATCGAGACCCGATCTGGCTCCTCGCAGGGAGCCTGCTTCTCCCTCTGCCTGTGTCTCTGCCTCGCTCTCTGTGTGTCTCCCGAGTAAATAAATAAAATCTTTAAAGAAAAAAAAAAAAAAAAAAAGACTTCGTGGATGCTGCCCTGGGCTGCCACAACCACCTTCAGGGCTGAGCTATTCCCCAGCGGACCACGGCGGTCTTCGCGCTCGCCTCCGAGCGCTCCCCAAGGGTGGGGCGTCCTGGCGCCCCGCCGTGCCGCGTTTCCAAGGCCCGCGGCATCCCCCGCCCGCCCCCGCCCTGGCCCTGGCCCCGCGACTCCCCGCCGCCCTACCGCGCCCACAGCCGCTCCGAGCCGCGCGGGAGCCGGGCCCGGGGCCGCGCCGCGATGCTGCGCTGCAGCCGCCCCCGCGCTCCTGAGCAAGGCGGAGCACGCACGCCGGGCTGGGCGGTGGCGCAGCGGTTTAGCGCCGCCTTCAGCCCAGGACCCGACCTGCAGACCCGGGATCGAGTCCCACGTCGGGCTCCCTGCAGGGAGCCTGCTTCTCCCTCTGCCTCTCTCTCTCTGTGTCTCTCATGAATAAATAAATAAAATCTTAAAAAAAAAAAAAAAAGTGGAAGAGAAAAGTAACATGTTCAAAGTCAAGCCTTCCTGAAGCATTAGTGTATCTTAATTTCCATCCATTTTCACGGTTCTGTGGCAGTTTCCAAGGGTCTTAGGAGGGCGGTGAATGTGCGAAAGCCTTCCCTGAAAGGTTTAAGCTCTTTCAGCGTCAGAAAGCCCACATGGGGGAGCAGGGGTGCTGGGTGACTGTGGGTTAAGGGATCTGCCTTCCCCTCGGGTCATGATGTTGCTGGGTCTCTGGGTTCTGAGGTCTCCTCCTCCTCTCCTTCTGCCCCTCCCCGCAGCTCTCTCCCTCTCTCAAATAAATTAATAAAATCTTTTTAAAAGTCCACACTGCGAAAAGGCCTTATAGATGCAACCAGTGTGAGAAATTCTTCACTCATACCTCCGTTTCCCTTCAACACCAAAGAATTCACATTGAGCCAAAGCCTTATAAGTGCCGCAAATGAGGGAAATTCTTTGGCCAAAGCTCTAGCCTTATTATACACAAGAGTTCACACTGGAACAAGGCATTATGAATGCAGATTATATGGGAAACTCTGCCCTGGTAATTGTGGTTGGTTTCATTCAACACAGAAGAGTTCTCCTCAGAGAAAGGCCTCATGATTGCAGGAAATGTAGAAATTGTTTAGAGCCCAATTTGCTCAACACCAAAAACTTCACACCAGAGTAAGACCTCACCAGTGCAACAAATGTGTGGAAGCTTTCAGCTGAAGGTCTAGCCTCACTCAGCACCAGAGAGTTCATTGCCATACAGAAAGGCATCATGTGCTGGGCAAATGCAGGAAAGTCTGCAGCCAATGGTCCACTCTGCTTCAGCACTAGAAACCATAAAGCAAAAAAAAAAAAAAAAAAAAGAAACCATAAAGCAGGGGCACCTAGGTGACTCAGTTGGTTGGACTTCCGACTCTTGGTTTTGGTAGGGTCACAGAGCCCGGAGATGGGCTCTGTGCTCAACAGAGGGTCTGCTTGAGGATGCTTCCTCTTCTTCTACCACACACTCTCTTTTCCTCTCTCTCTCTCAAGTAAATAAATAAATCTAAAAAATAAAATAAAATAAAAAGAAGAAACTTCACAAAGCATGTAAGCTTGAAGAGTGCAGTAAATTTTGGGAAAGCCTTTAGATGATTCATTTCCTGGGCACAGGAAAGTTCACATGAAAAGGTCATAGACATACAGGGAACATGCTATCTCCTTATTCAATATAATGACACTAAAGGGGAACCTTTATGAGGGAGACATGCTCTTGAAGTTGAAACTCATACAACTGAATATACACAGTGGGGAAATCCCCCCAGCATAAGTTCCAGATATGTGGGAAGCTTCCAGCAGTTTCTTTGTACTTCCTAACTTGCTTGGAGCACTTGCCAAAACTGTCAGTGCCAGTTTCTGTGGCACAGTCATCTCAGCTCTACCACCTGCCAGGTGTCCATGGTGTCCATTAGTTCAACCTGTTCAAAAGAGTAGACATCTCTGCTCTCTCGAGAGAAAATAATGAGCAACATGACCTTTATAGGGACCTGTTCCTTTCTCTCTAATTAGGGCACACCCCAGACCCCCTTGTATCCTTAGAGGACTATTTCAGTTATGCTGGTCACTTGCAAAAGAGATTCACCTTCATGGGCATTGTTGTTCTCCAATGATGTTCATGATGGATGCTCACGTGTCACTAACCTGTGACACATGAAATGCCTGCCTCACCTTGCTTTGGTTTGTGAAATAGTAAAGGCTTTATTATTTAAGCCAAAAATCAAACAAAACAACTCTTAAGGGCATCCCAATTTCAGAGCTCCCTGTGCAAAGGTGTGGGTCCTTGCATCATAGCCCAACTTCTTCCTCTGCCCATTCCTGCCTATTTCCCATCCCTGTCATATGTGTTATTGCCAAAAGCTTTCCCCAATAAAATTTAATTCTAATCTCTGTCTCAGTGCCTGCTTCCCAGGGAACCCAATCTGTAGCAATAGCTTACCCCCACCTTGCAATATTTTAGAAAGGATTAATAAGACACTGTAAGTAAAGGTGCCTAGGACAACTACAGGGGCACTTTAATTGAAGGTTGGTCCTTTTGGCTCTTATCATGAAAAGTTTTCTATTACTTCTATTAAGGCTTAGTGCCCTCCTAGCTTGTATACATTTTGGGTTGTAGGGAACTATTCTTGCCTTGGTGACACTGTGCTCCTTTTTCTGTGCTTTGCATTTACTTGCAAAATTTGCTCTAGGAGTATTTTCACTCAGATCAGGGCCAGCTTCATGAGTGCTCAACCTGTCTTGTTGCACAGGGCATAGTTCTTAAAAGGTCCCCACAATTGGTATAGTGTTCTGCTGTCTTTGAAATTCTTAATCAGTTTTGAACAAGGGCCTGGTGTTTTCATTTTGCACAAAATATATAACTAGTTCTGCCTTTGGCCACTTGCCTCTTAAGACATGACATAGGTCTCCTGGTCTTTGAAAGAACCTAACCTTGACTTGTGGCCAAAGGCTTCATAACTTCCTTGGCTCCAAGCATTTTTGCTTTACCTGTTTAGGTGAGCACTAGCTGATATAACTCACATTCTTCACTTCTCTGCCTTCTGACAAAGTTCTTCTAGAGAAATAATCAACCACTATCTTCCCCAAGCCCTGCTAGGCCCACTCTGGTGTCATTTACAGACCTATACAGTAGGTTCTCATTAAATGCTTATCATTGGTAGACTGATTTATTAGACTTCCATAAGAAATCATCTAATTCCAGGGGATCCCTGGGTGGCTCAGTGGATTAGCGCCTGCCTTTGGCCCAGGGCATGATCCTGGGGTCCCAGGATTAAGTCCTGCATCAGGCTCCCTGCATGGAGCCTGCTTGTGTCTCGGTCTCTCTCCGTCTCTCATGAATAAATAAAATATATTTTTTTATTTTTTTATTTTTTATTTTTTTTTTAAATTTTATTTATTTATGATAGTCACACAGAGAGAGAGAGAGGCAGAGACATAGGCAGAGGGAGAAGCAGGCTCCATGCACCAGGAGCCCGACATGGGATTCGATCCTGGGTCTCCAGGATCGCGCCCTGGGCCAAAGGCAGGTGCTAAACCGCTGTGCCACCCAGGGATCCCAAAATATATTTTTTTAAATCATCTAATTCCTATACTGTTTAAAGCAGTAATTCTGTTGATTCATTCACAGGTACTCCCCTGTTATACTTACTTAGCTTGGACATAATTTGGTTCTCTACCCTAATTTATTTCTTGTGATATATGCTCAGCTATTATCTCAAATACGCTCATCCATCCACTAAGTTAGAGTTTCTGGGTCATTTCTTGTCATTTTTTTTTTTTCATGTCTACCAGGGAGTCTTCTCCAAATGGATGTTCATAGACGTTTGATTAGTAGAGTTGGTTTGGCTCTTGCTAACGTAGAAAAGGTTATGGTAGAAAGAACATAGACTGAAACCAAAGGGGTCTGAACTGGATCTTGCCATTATTAGCTGCTCAGAGGCTCCATTTCCTTATCTATAAAAAGGATAATTAGAAAAGCTTCTCTGTGATTGTTGTGAAGAATGAGATAATATATGCAAAAGAGACCCTTAATATTCATTTCCGCTTCTCCATCTTCTAAGAAAGCGGTTAGAGTCATCTATGAAGCTCTGCTCTTTTAGGTTTTTGTTCAGAACAAGATTCTGAACTATATATATATATATGTAACTGATGATGCTCTAAGGAATTGTATATTTGCCAATTAGTGGTTTGAATTTATTTTATTTATTTTAAAGATTTTATTTATTTATTCATGAGAGACACAGAGAGAGAGAGAGAGAGAGAGAGAGGCAGAGACACAGGCAGAGGGAGAAGCAGGCTCCACGCAGGGAGCCCAACGCGGGACTCGATTCAGGGTCTCCAGGATCACACCCTGGGCTGCAGGCGGCGCTAAACCACTGCGCCACCGGGGCTGCCCGAGTGATTTGAATTTAAATGCAACAACTCTTAATAAAAATGGAGTCATTTCACATTCCAATGTCATGCATCAATTATATGTGCAGTGCCAATGTATTTCCATATTCCTGAGCACGGGAGATGCTAGAGCTATAGGAGTGATACATGGACATGATCCTTTTTGAAAATTGGATTAAGCTTTGAACGTTTGCCCGGACTACACACAGAATTAAGACTTCTATGCTCCCTACGCTATTCCTTTTTTTTTTTTTTTAATTTTTTTATTTATTTATGATAGTCACACACAGAGAGAGAGAGAGAGAGAGAGAGAGAGAGGCAGAGACACAGGCAGAGAGAGAAGCAGGCTCCATGCACCGGGAGCCCGATGTGGGATTCGATCTCGGATCTCCAGGATCGCGCCCTGGGCCAAAGGCAGGATCGCGCCCTGGGCCTGCGCCACCCAGGGACCCCGCTATTCCTATGTAATTTGGACACAGCTGCATTTGTGTGGCTTTAAAACTAAAGGTCATCCTGAAATAATGACCCCCTCTGCCAAATTTTAAGCACAAATCTGACTTGTTAGGATAGTTCACAGAGTTAACCGTCTAGGTTTGGAATTTGAACAAAATAGGACAGACAGATCTCTACTGCCACAGAGTTTACCAAGTTACCTTCAGGGAATACAATATAGAAGAGATCCTTGTGCAAATGGAATCCAACTATTCAATTAACAACAGGACATTAAAAATTCTTTATGTTAAATGCACACTGCTGAGGTCTGCAGGATCACTGCCAAACACCTATTTCTATTTTTTTTTATTTCTATTTTTTTAATATGTAGAAATGCTACAGTGAAATATACCACATGCAAATTATTAGAAAATCATCATGACCATTTTTTCTCTGATGTACCAACAAGTATTCTGTAAGGGGAAAATAAAAGACAAATTTTGTTTCAGATCAAATCAAAAAGATTTCAATAGATAAGTATATACGCTTTTTTCAAAGATTCTTCAAACTAATTTTTCAAACATCCTGATTTTGGTTACTAAATTGCCAACCATTCACTGGTTCTTGTATGTCAGTGTCCACAGATCATATGATAAATATTGGGAGTCTGGGTTCCAAATAAACACACTTGGATTTTAAAAAGTGTTTAATGGATGTACCTTATTAAAATGGTGTTTTGAACACTGAGATATATGATTTTAGTCTGCTCACATACATTTAGTCTGCTAGTACATACATTTAAAACAGTGGTCAAAGCAGCAATTACATCAACTCACTAGGAAAGAGTACAAAGTACACTCAAGTAGCACTTTGGTTACGTTTTATTTTTTTTATTTTTTTTTTTTTTTTTTTTTTTTTTTTTTGGTTACGTTTTAAAACAATGTACACAGGAGCACTTCAGTAGAAATTAATTTGGGAAACATTAAACTGCTAAATTTTGAGCTGGAATCCAACAGCAGATAAGTAATTCTTGGAGGTGGAAGAACCGCAGGGTTTCACAGCCCAGAACACTCCACGGACCGTCAGTGGACCATTT
Source organism: Canis aureus (assembly GCF_053574225.1). Taxonomy (NCBI): domain Eukaryota; kingdom Metazoa; phylum Chordata; class Mammalia; order Carnivora; family Canidae; genus Canis; species Canis aureus. Next base: position 11,881,293 of record NC_135643.1, read on the forward strand.
CAACGGTCTAACAACCAGCGGGAGCTGCCAGAGTCCATGGGTCTCCTTCCATATGCCAAAAGCAACAGGCAGGTAGATCGTCAGAATTCGGCATACAAAGACATGACATTTTATTTCTGACATTTTATTTCTGCTTAAGTCATCCAGATGACTAATAAATCCAGAATCTAATAAATACAATAAATGTAATCCAACCGAAATCTTATGTCCCTTTCCACAGATAAGAGTATGTGAACAACTGAAGTGCTAAATACAAATCCATGTTTGTATTTAACTGTTTGATACTAAACTTTAACCATCCCTTCCCCTTACTCCTCCTTGAAGCATTTTCTTACTATCATATTACCATGAAATTAAATCCTATATGTTGGCGAATTGAACACCAATAAAAAATAAATTTATTAAAAAAAAAATTAAATCCTTGTCCATTCTTAGAAAGGAAACTAGGGTAGCCCGGGTGGCTCAGCGGTTTAGTGCCAGCTTCAGCCCAGGGCCTAATCCTGGAGTCCCAGAATCAAGTCCCACATCGGGCTCCCTGCATGGAGCCTGCTTCTCCCTCTGCCTGTGTCTCTGCTTCTCTCTCTCTCTCTGTGTCTCTCATGAATAAATAAGTAAAATCTTAAAAAAAAAAAAAAAAAGAAAAGAAAAGAAAAGAAAGAAAGGAAACTAAATGTCTTGATATTGAGGAGTTAGCATAGGCCAAATCATTCTCTGCCAAGATTCTTTAAAAAAAAAAAAAATCAAATTCCACTTTGAAAAATAATTTCTATTAAAAAAAAAGAAAAAAGAAAAAATAATTTCTAGTTAGATTATGTGCTAATAATTCTTCAAGGCATGTAATTTCCTTTTACTTTTGGAACTTGAGAGAAGTTCACATCATAGGGTACAGAAATTCAAAACTGTTCCCTTCAAAACAAACTATTTTTTTTTTCATAAGACTTTGAAGCACTTAAACACAAAAATTTATAACATACACAGTTAATAGAGAGCAGGACTGCATTTAGTTTTGAATGTATTAGGTACTTAAGAACCTGTACATGTGAAAAATCATGATTTTAAGAATATTTTGCCAAATGAATGTTGGCAAATAGTTTGGCGACACGTTTGATAAAGATGATTTATATACTATATATAAATGAAAAGCAATGTAAATTATAATGGATTTAAGTTTAATTACATTAATATAATCTGTACTATACCTACACCCACATGGTAATAGCCACATGGCAAATTCACAGTTATAACTAGAAAATGGTATTTAGAACAGTCTTTTTTTTCACTACTATCTGCATAATTCCTTGTAACAGACCTAGAAGCCTAATACATGTAGGCCTATCATCTTTTGTGGATTAGGGTAACCTACAAATTATACTTCAATACTGTTGTTTAAAAAGTAAACACCAGTATGTTTTTATGCTTTAGTTAAAATTGACTGATTTCGAGTTTTAAAAGATTTTCAGGTGAAGCAGAGCAAAATCCTCCCCAAACCAAGGCCTATCCAATCCTACAAATTCTTTGTTAAATCTGGCAATTCCCCTCAGTGCATCAGTGACTTCTGAGCTTGACAACATTACTTCCACCCTTAGTTTTGAAAATTAAAGAGAGGAATAGTCATGTGAAGAATTCAAATCAGTATGTTGGTAAATTGAACACCAATAAAAAATAAATTTATTAAAAAAAATAAAAAAATAAAAAAATAAAGAATTCAAATCAAAAATGAAACCTCCATTTTCAGAATGTCATTTTGTGCTTTAGAGTTTTCATTTTCTTATGAGTTTGGAAATTCTCCATACTCTCTATATTCCATATGGAGGTTCTAGGGACCTAATTCAGAAAGAGCAAGAAAGTTTTCCAGCTTTCTTAGCCTACCTTTGGTTCCTCATTTCCCAGACAATGAACAGGAGACTATTTTCTTTTCTGTAATATTTTTTTACTTTAGCTTCCTTGAAAAAAGAAAAAAGAAAGAAAGAAATATTTCTTTGTCACCTTTTTTATCAAAGGAAAATTCTGATTAATATGTGTAGGAAAACTCAAGATTTATTTTCTTCCATTACCAAAAAGGGGTGAGAAGGTGTGAATATTTTGGGCCGTCTTCCTTGTAACAAACCTTAAATAAAACATAAAGACAGAAAACAAGCCAACCATGAGAACTGAGAGTGGGAGCTATACACTCTGCCAACCTTCTCATCTTCTTGGTTTCTTGTTTTGTTTGTTTCTATAACAAAACTCCACGCTATTCTTAACACTCAGTATTTTTCTCACATCCTATTATTTGCAAATTACCATATAGCAATGTAGCTTCAACATGCTAGTCTGCTTCTGTGTTTTCCACATCAATTACCCACCATAAAGTATCTCCTACAGCCATTTTAATTCTATTTCCTCACTTGCCAATAACCATTGGTTCTCTGCTATAAAACTGCCCTCCATTTGTCAAGAGTCCTTGGGGATAAACATATTAATAATTTAAAGCTAACTGGTGGAGGAGCTATGCAGGATTGTTCCCTTTAATTCTCTATTACTCCAGAATTTACAGATGTACATATACCCACACAAACAACAAATTTACATTGTCTGCCAAGATAAACCGCAGATATAATTCCAAACACGCATGTAGAGATTCACATTTTAACAGCAAACTTACATGCAGATATAAAGAATAGTTTTACATTCCTAAATTACATTAGCAAGCTGAAATATAGAATGCTTTGATATTTTAGATTTATTCTTTGTTATGAATCATAGAAATAAGCAAAAAGGAGACATGAACCTCACACTTTGTCTGTAGCATTATCAGTCAATGTGCTATTATTGTTACTGACACATTTTCCAACTTGCTTACTCTATACAAAAAGTGACATAAACATACTATATACAGAACACAAAACAGAGATGACAAATGGAAACTATACAAAATACTTGATACCGTCGTATTTAAGTTTGTAGAGCTTTGACCAAAAGACTCACCCTGTACATATTTTTCTGATATAAAGGAATAGTCTTATATATCTGTATAGCACTCTTAGCTACAGGAGAAGAGGAATGAAGGGGGTCGGGGGAATGGAGCCCAAGTGCCACAACTGAAATACGAAAGTGCACTATTGTAAATATGCATACAATTTTGCAGTGTCATAGTGTCTGCATTAACGTCTTTTGCATTGTGAAATTTACCAGTAAGTGGTCTAGAATACAAAATATAGTCACACAGGACTCAGTTTTCACACTTACTCCTTGGTAGAACTATTAAAAATAAACACCGGCAGCTAACATATTGCAGAGCCATCACAATACCTACTAGTATTAAATAGCTTGAAGGCAAAAATCTGTTCAAATGAATAAAGAACAAAAATGATCAGAAGAAACTCGTAGCTGCCTAAGAGTTTTCATGATTAGAAATTTAACACTCAGCAAGTGTGTCAAAACCACTTTTCAATTGCTCACTCAACTCTGAGATTCACAATAGCTGAATTACACATTTATACTGAGTTTGTACAGTTGAACATAAATATGGCAGATACTTATGAAAAACTACTATGTAAATAGTTACTACATTTACACTGACTTGTGTACTGATCTAGTGAACCACAGAATAACCCAGGCACAGCTGACTTGTTTGATCTAGTAAGTTGCTTGACATACTCAGTGAGAAACACTTCCACAGAAACTCAAAGTTATAGCCAGCAATCAGGCCCATCGTCCACTGGAGGCAAAGCTTCTGCTGAATGAGAAGTTGATTTCAGAGTTCTTGTATTTTCCCCAGGCACCAAAAGGCACTACTACTGCAGTACTGTTATCTTCACTACCATACTGTATAGCCTGCAAGGTATGACAGGAAGGAAAAGAAAAATATGGAAAATCAGAGTCTGTACAGAGAAAAACTACCATTCTTCTGGAAGGTTATAATCTCATTCAAAATACAGTTGCTAACCCACTTACTTTGCAGTGGTTCATGACTCACTCAACATGTATCAAGGTTCATACAGTTTATTAGATCGCACATAGAATAACAGATGACTACCCCACCCCCACCCCAACCCCCAAACAATCGTATTAACTATATTCCACTGTAGCAATTTGGGCAACAGAAATACTGGTGGACTAAGATAAAAGATATGCAGCTCTTGAAGAAGAAAATAAAGCATTTAGCATAGAGACTAAAGACAAGGTAAAAAGTAATAACCTAAGGAAATGAATGTGTATAAGATAAAATGACAAAGTTCATTATGCTCCCTACAAAATGGAGAAGTGGCATAAACTAAATTTCCTACAGTAGGAAAATTATAAATCACTTCTAGGAACTAATTCAAAGGGACGCCTGGATGGCTCAGGGGTTGAGCGCCTGCCTTCAGCCCAGGACGTGATCCTGGAGTCCCAGGATCCGGTCCCGCATCGGGCTCCCTGCATGGAGCCTGCTTTGCCCTCTGCCTGTGTCTCTGCCTCTCTCTCTCTGTGTCTCTCATGAATAAATAAATAAAATCTTTAAAAAAAAAAAAAAAAGGAACTAATTCAAATAGCAAATGACATAGTCAGCATTGTAAGATGTGCCTGTGATTATATTCAACAGCAAATGTATTTCAAAAGAATTAACAGCTTGAGGCCAAAACTGTGAGGGAAAAGGTGGATAAAAATATCTGATATAAAAAGCATCAAAATATAAAAAAGTTTTATGGGATGCCTGCGGTGGCTCAGTGGTTAAGCATCTACCTTTGGCTCAGATCGTGATCCCAGGGTCCTGGGATCAGGTCCCACATCAGGCTCCCCATGGGGAGCCTGCTTCTCCCTCTGCCTATGTCTCTGCTTCTTTCTCTATGTCTCTCATGAATAAATAAATTTTAAAAATCTTTAAAACATATATTAAAAAGTTTTAGAAACAAATTGAAAGACCAAAAAAAAATTTTTTTTGCAACATCTAAGTACTAATATATCTAACATATAGGAAGTTGTTAAAACAACCATGAGAAAGACAAATATGCCTATAAAATAATGGAAAAAAAGCTTTACACAGACAAGACACACAAATGCTAACAAATGATTAGTTTCACCAACAAAGAAAAAGGATGCAAGTTTATAACACTAAAATTTGATTTTTATACCTATCAAACTGGCAAAAAACCATATGCATTTGGAGAAACAAAAATTTATAAACATACTAGAGAAAAGTTTAAATTGGAATAGCATTTCTGGAGGGCAATTGGGCAAGCTTATTAAAGTTTTAGAATATAGTGTATCCTTTTACCTAGCAATTTTCTAGGAATTTTACCTAAGAAAATAATATATGAAGGGAATAGATATGCATGAATAGATACAAGAATGTTTATATAGTGTTCCCTCCTGTATAATATGGGAAAGTGAACATAAACTAAATTTGCTATTAGGGAAACTAGTAAATGGATTAAGGTATACAATTATAGCAGAATAGCACACAGTCATTAAAATATCACTGCCCATGTGAATGAGAACACACTTAGAGGTGAAATTAGGAAAGAAGTGATCATCCATGGGATTGGGCCCCTTTCTGTAATCTCATGAACACACATAGTAATCAAAAGAACAATTCATCCTTGCCCATCTATTTTCAAGCAAATAATGCTTTTTAGGTAAGGTCTTATGTCTTAATTACAAAATATTAGCCTTTAAAATTTTGGGCTAGGGGTGGCTCAGTCAGTTAAGTGTCTGCCTTCAGCTCAGGTCATGATCCCTGGGTCCTAGGATCCAGCACCACATTGGGCTCCCTGCTCAGCGGGAAGCTTGTTTCTCCCTCTTCCTCTGCCTGCTGCTCCCCTGCTTGTGCTCTCTCTCTCTCAAACAGGTAAAATCTTAAAAAAAAAAAAAAAAAAAAAAAAAAAAGTTTGGGCTAAATTTGCCTTCTCAGTTGCAAATGTAAAAATTGAGAAATGTAAAAATAGCTGTTAAAGCATGATTCTAATGATCAGTGATGACTATAACCTCAAAGATCTATCTATCCATATAGAATATTAAATAGCACATGGAAACTTGACATTTTCTTTAGTGAGTATTAGCTCTGATTGACGTACTAATACATAACCTATCCATACATCTTTCTAAATGTGTTTGTTTTTTTTCACACATCCATTTTTAAAAACCAAACATTGACTATGCTAGAGTATCCCTATACTGGATATTTACTTGGAACAGTCTAGTTTAATGGTCCAGTGGTTGAATCCAGGAGCTTGGCTGTCTGGGTTTGAAGCCCAGTTCTGCAACTTAATGGTTTTGTGATCCCTTTTTTAAAAAAAGATTTTCATTTATTTATTTCTTCATGAGAGATACAGAGAAAGAGGCAGAGACATAGGCAGAAGGAGAAGCAGGTTCCCTGTGGGTAGCCCAATGTGGGACTCGATCCCAGGACTCTGTCCAGGATCAGGCTCTGAGCCCAAGGCAGACACTCAACTACTGAGCCACCCAGGAGTCCCTGGTTTTGTGATCTTGAATATGATCCTTAACTTCTCAGCCTCTGTACCTTGGTTTTCCTCATCTGTGGAAAGGGATAATACTAGCTCTAACCTCAGAAGATTACTGTGATGATTATATGAGTTAAAATGTGAATAGAAGAGTGTCTGACATATAGTATGTGATATTCCTATTAACTATTACTATAATTTACTATTGCTATTACTATGATTTCAAGGTGTGTACAAATCCAAAAAAGAAACATAGCACATTCCCTGGCACACTAATTTTACTTTAACAACTTGGGAGATTTATTAAAAAAAAATTTTTTTTGAATCGTAAAACTTCTTAAAATTGGAAATATTATGTAGTCAAGTGTAAAATTCATTGTAATACTGAAGCCAAAACACAGATTTCAAAGAAATCTCAAGCCTATAGCAGCCCCTCCAGGCTGTACCAAGACCTGAACCTGGGTTCTCCCCTCATCCCTTACCCTGCCCCCACACCACCCCAATTTGGGACTTTTCTAGCAGAAGCTCTTCTAGGTCACCTGTTCAATCACTGCATGGGCTGCTTCGTTGGGATCATGGCACTGGTTGACGAAATTACAAATCTCTTGACTATTCACCATGAAGTTAATTCCATCTGTGGTGAGGACCAGGAAGCTGTCATCGGCATGATGTAGCTGTAATCAGAACCAAATACCTAGACTCAGCCTTTGAATAATCATCAAAAGTCAAAGATTTTATCTATTTGCTGAGAGTTTCTATGTTTCAAAGCTTAACAGTGAAAATGGAAGGCCTAGATTTGGGGCAAAATTAGCAACATGCGGCATCAACCACCATGGACAAACCTAACATTTACTTAGTAACACCACAAAAGAAAAAGCTAGACAGCCAAATGATGAGAGGTAGCACGTTGCAATGGTTGAGAGCATAGTCACTGGAGTCAGGCCTCCTGAGTTTGAAATCTGCCTCTACTTTTTGGTGAGGCAAACATAGGTTAAGTTCACCTATGCTCTAGATTTGTTTTCTCTGTAAAATGGAGTAGTTTTAGCTATTTTAAACAGAGCCTGGCACATAGTAAACCCTCTGTAAGTATTTGTTAGACAAAATGAACATAAGTGAGGTAGGTATAAGATAAGAAATCATTCAATTGGGCAGCCTGGGTGGCTCAGCAGTTTAGCGCCGCCTTCAGCCCAGGACCTGATCCTGGAGACCCAGGATCGAGTCCCACATCGGGCTCCCTGCATGGAGCCTGCTTCTCCCTCTGCCTGTGTCTCTGCCTCTCTCTCTCTATCTCTCATGAATAAATAAATAAAATCTTTAAAATAAATAAATAAATCATTCAATTAACAATCACCTGCTGCCATTGTTGGGAGCCTAGCACTTGCAGAGAGGGAAGTGTCAGCTCACAACTGAGTGTATGTTGAGGGAAGTGTAGTGTAATGGGGCACTGAGTAGTAAAACGCAAAAGATGTCCGAGAAATGGAGGCGGGCAATTATTTAGCCTGGCATAAAAGGGAAGTGAAGGTCAGGTTCCAAGCGGTAGTGATACTGGATGATCAGGTGCAGCTGAGGAAGGGCCGTAGAGCCATTCTAACAGGTGAATTCCAGAGCAGCATAAAGCAAAAACCAAGCACTTCATCATACAGTAGGCCAGTTTCTTATCTGAAGAATTCATCTATCCTTCCACAAACTACTCATATATTTTTTTAAGATTTTATTTATTTATTCATGAGAGACACAGAGAGAGAGAGAGAGAGAGAGAGAGAGAGGCAGAGAGACACAGGCAGAGGGAGAAGCAGGCTCCATGCAGGGAGCCCGACGTGGGACTCAATCCCGGGGCCCAAGGATCACACCCTAGGCTGCAGGCGGCGCTAAACCGCTGCGCCACCAGGGCTGCCCAACTACTCATATTTTTAAAAAGTCATGTTGGCTTCAATTAAGTCTTCTAAGAAAGCCTGTAGCTAGAAACAATCCTGCATTCATTCTTTGCTAGTGTATCAAATGTTGTAGGTTGTTACCTTAATCCTCTTTGTTTCTGGTTCTGCTATCACACCACTGGTTTTAAGATCCAAATCTCCAAGACTCCTTGTCATTGCAAGTCTGCCATTCACATGAGGCTGTCCCAAACTATTCCAAGCTACAAAACCACCACATTTCTTGATCCTGGTCCAAGAAAGAAAGGAAATGAAGGCACGATTAAACTTAAGATGAATCAGTTTAAAATGCAAGGTTTTAGGGTGCCTGCATGGCTCAGTCAATTAAGCACCTGCCTTCCGCTCAGGTCATGCTCCCGGGGTCCTGGGATCTGGCCCTGCATTGGACTCCCTGCTCAGCGGAAGGTCTGCTTCTCCTCCCTCTGCTCCTACCCCCTGCTCATGCTCTCTGTCTCTCTCTCAAATTAATAAATGAAATCTTTAAAAAAAATAAAATCTTAAGATAAATGGAAAATAAAATGTAAGGTTTCATTTCTATCTTGAACTATATAAACAGCATCCTCATAGAATGATCAGTGGAGGTGGTACCTTTCTTTTTCATCTTTTCTTTCTGGAGTATGGTCAATGGTCAGCTTCATGGGTTTTCCTTTTCTACACAAAATAGCCCGGCTATCCCCAACACTGGCTACAACCAGTTCAATACCATCTCTCACCAGGGCTACTGTTGCAGTAGTCCCAGAGGTCAGAAGGGTTGCTGCAAACATTATGAAAAAGAGTATAAGTCAGTGACAGTCAAATAATTGGATATGGAATTTTTATTACAAAACAAAACACAGGCATGTTAAACTAATGCTGAAATGTATCATTCTAATTTAACTAGATCTATGCAAATAAAATGCAAATGAACTATGTAAGTAAAAGCATGCAGAGAAGGAAGTATTTAATTCAGTAACAAGGCTCCATGCAAATAGAAAAAGTCGCTAACCTAATTTGGTAAAAAGTGCATCACAGTCTCCAAACGGCCTCTATTCATATAAACTAAAGCTGACTCGAGCTTATAATTATGACACCTTTGTGTGTACATTGGGTGCCAGTATTAAAAGTATTACACTTTAATTAGATTGGCTAAAATGGCAGAATGACTCTTACGTCTACTGAGCTCATTCAGGCAAGCTGACTTTCCTGAGATCTCTATGTACTTAGAAGGCTTTCTCTTCCATTTCTTACTCCGATCTTGTCAAAGTATTATCAGTTAATAAGCTAAGCAAGAATGACAAGGACGTATCCTTTGCTCTTCAAGCACTGTATTTTATATTCTTTCCTTCTACAATTGTTTTAATTTTACAAATGTTCACTAAAAAAATCCTAAAATGGCTAAAGGTTCACATTCTTTTCTATTTATCTTTGTCCTCCCCAGACATGAAACAAAGTTACAACCATCATTATATTAGGAAAATACAGGGGGTGGAGAATAATATTCATTTTAGTTTCCCAAACGCTTGATATATTCACATTTAATTTTCTCTGACCAATAACAAAATTAAATGTCACTTGGCTGGAGGTCGCCACTGTTTCCTTCATCCAATCCAAACTGCATTTTTTTATCTTTCTTTGATTTCTTCAAACCGCATCTAAGTTCTTTATCACTTGCTAAAAATTTTGAAGGTGCATCGAGCCTTGCCAAAAGTGAGAATACTGTGAAATTAAGGGCTACAAGGTAAAGCAAATTGGAAGAAACTGAAAAGATAACTTATTTAAAGCAGGTATTGTCTTCAAAAATATGGTTAATTCTTTAAAGCATCGAAATAAAATGTTCAGGTGATCATCCAAAGATGATTTCTTTTTAAAAGGTAGATTTAGGAAAAATGAAATGCTATTGATTTGACTGATTGAGGCTCAATCTTTCCAATTTTTTGTTTTGTTTTGTTTTTGCAAAAAGACACTTTAAAAAAATTTCATCAATAGTGCATTTGGAAGGATATAGATATATAGATATAAAACTATATTTTTCCAATTGGTATATTAAAATGCCTGCTTTAATCAGAAAAGTGAAATGGAAAAAACATTAATAAACCCTAATTAATCTTTTATATCCATGCTGAATCTAATTTATCAAGAAAGAGCATTTATAGTTGCACTATCTTCCCATTGATCTTTTGATTTTGGAACTGTTGTGCAAGGTAGGATCTCAGCGATGCTAAAACATATAACCTATTTGTCATTGTGTAACGTAATACATGTTTTAGCATAAGTATCAGTGATGTTCATATTACAAAAGTTAACTTTCGAGTTTCCCAAAATGTTATATGAGATAACATTCACAGTTTGACCACTGTGATCTTTTCCAATGATGGGGAAGCACCAAACAAAAGAGCACAGGCATTCACTCAGATGCTACCTGTCCAGGGAACTTAGTATTACTCTCCTTTGCTTATTAAATGGTCAGCAGCTGCTTTTTAAAAAGTGGTTTTTAACTAGAGCAAAACAGTTAAAATTTCGTAAATGAAAACTTCCAAATTTCGCTGCTTAGGATTCTATTGTAATTCATGGCTCTGCCATCCGGGAATGTAAAAGAGCTTGAGTTTTTACCAATCCAACTTCACAGTTCCAAAATCCCAGGATTTATGGGAAAGTTTTCAAAACTAACTGTTGGTTCTGGCTTGCTAAGCATCTAAGAAATAAATATTAAATAAGCATTTATTTCATTTAGCATTTAACATGGAAGTAAAAATTCTCACTTTTTACCCTAACAACAAAAACTATAAAACTAAGACATCTTTCAATAAGGTCTTAACACTCACTGGACATTTCCTACTGCAAGTCATCTCAACTAATGGGACAAAGAGGCTGTGGGAACCTTCCAGTAGTCCAGGCTAGGAACCGCTGGACTCCTTCACCTGGGACAAAATTAAGCAGATCTCTCTTTCCACTGAAGCCCAGCATATAGTGTCCACGGGCTCCAGGTCTAGAGCTGCTGACCGGGCACAGTTCTCTGCCACAAATAACACGCACAGAGGCAAATAGGAAATTCACCCAGGAATTGTGCTCAAACATTACAAACCTGCAACACAGGGGAGGGCAAAGAAAGAGCTGCAAAATAAGGGGAAGGGTTTTTATTTTGATGAAAATTTCACTGGCAAATTATATCATATTCCAGGAGGTGCCAAATCAATGAATTCAAGACTCAGTTTGCCCAAGTTGATGGTATTTTGTAGTTGAATCTAGTTTTTCATCACAGAGTAAAACTTCTTAGTTTCACAGTGTCCCACCATAGGAAAAACTATATACAAATGCAGGCATACAAAACACATACACGGTATAACATACACATCTATACACTCATACTCTCTCTCTCCCTCACACACGCACACCACTCACACACACTTTAACAGTTAGTCCTGAGAAGTAAATCAGTACCTTTACAGAGCTGAATAAAGGGCACCGTCAATTTGTTTGGTACCAATATCAGAACTATCCCAATAACTAATGGGAAAATACATGGGTACAGCAGTGAATAATCTGTATCTGACAAATAGTCCATAGTTAGAGAAGGATGCACACTACAGTATACCACCAAATTACTGGGATTCAAATATAGATCAAGAAGGAATCAAAGCACCTCCTATACCAGATACAAGAAGTAGCATATTTGTTAATGATGCTGAAGGCATTTTTTTTTTTAGTAGACTGATTAATTTAAATTAATTGTTTAAATTTAGGCTAGTAAGGCTCTTGAGCTCTAGTGCCTGTTGATGAGTTTATGGAATTCATCAAACGGGTATTTCTGCAGCTCTCTTTTCCCCGGTGTTGCAGGTCAACATATCAAAAGAAAAATGATCAAGTTTTTGAATGGCAACATAAGAGTAAAAGCTCTACTTTGCAAACCATAACCCCCCCTGGGTAATTATTGTTTACTGCATAAATGATAATATATATAAATCAATACAGTTTCAATATTTATTCAATGTGGGTGTTCTAGACATGTATGACTCATGAACACCAAAATCCAAGTAATGAGCTGAAGCAGTAACAGCACAATAAGTATCTCTTCTATATTGTCCCTATTGCCTTTTGCTTTTGGCTGCTGCCAGTATAAGAAGGGTACTAGAAAACACTGCTTTTCTGACACTGGTTATTCTGTAGAGATCAGGTAATGTGAAGAGCACGGAAGTTTCCAACAGGACTCACGATGCTGCCACCAACATCTCACGCTCTGAACGTCAGAGCAAGTCTTCTCTTTTTGATCCATTTGTCTCTTGGGGAGTTTTGCTGCTTTCAAGGCTTAAGCAATCTAGAAACACTTGGAAGAGTTTATAGGATGTAAAGGATATAATCTCAGTTTTATACCACCCCGTTTGCTTTAAGTGACAATTTGTTGATAAACAGCAGAGTAATGGGACATCATTGGAATTTACTGGCTGATTTCATTAACTGTAAAAATACATGTGACTGGCATAAATTGAATACAAAAATGCCTAAAGATGATGATGAAATTATCTTCATAAATAAGGGTAATTTCAAAATGTGTCAACAAATCAATAAAAATAGCCAGCAATTTCATAAGGGCAAGATTCTTGCTGTTTTTGGCAAGTGGCATTCTGATTTTAGTCTCCTCAAACCCCCTCATTTTAAACTGAAATAGTAACTATTTTAAATGCTAATGGGATAATTTGAAACACTTTATGCAGATGTGACAGCTTTGGACCAAACTCTTGAAGAAAACGTTTTATGTTCACTTTATTTTATTCACTTTTTCTCAAGAAAGCTAATATAGTATAATTGAGGGGTACTCCTCCCATTTATACCCCAAATTCTATTATTACTGACTTATTCCTGTGGCTTAACCAATCTCTCTTCAGGCTTCCCCTACTTAAAATTCAAATCCATGCAGCAGTGATAACTCATTAAAACATATACATTAATAATTTGGTTAAATCAGGGGTGCCTGGGTGGCTCAGTAGTTGAGTGTCTGCCTTAGGCTCAAGTGGAGATCCTGGGGTCCTAGGAACAAGCCCTGAGGAGATTCCCCTCTGAGTGGGGCGGCTGCTTCTCCCTCTCCCTCTGTCCCTGCCCCTGCTCATGCTTGCTTGCTCTCTTGCTCACTCTCTCTCTCTTTCAAATAAATAAGTAAAATCTTCTTTTAAAAATTTGGTTAAATCAGCTCTTGGATAATCAAATAATAAACTGTAATAACTTTGGTGAGAAAGAACAGGCATGGAGATCAGGTCAGTCCAAATAATGATTGAGTACCTTCCAGATTCTATACTGGGTGCCGAGCACTGGAGATTCAAAATGAATAAACCATGGTCCCTACTTTTAAACTGCTCATTGGAATGGCTCAAGGAGGGAAAATGGGACTAATGCTGATAGAAAAGTTAAAAAAAAAAAAAAACTGGAAGAGGGCAAACTGTATTATTTCACAATTTTATTTAACTAGCACTGGATCCTATCTATATCTATCCCAAAAAGAATATTATCCACTCTTATAATACTGATACAGCTTCAGTTCTTACTAAAAACCAAAAAAAAAAAAAGTTTTTAATTTAAATAACTTTGAAATCTGAAACAGTATTTGTTTTAATTCACAAATTGAAAAATTAAAACAACTTACAGCATCTATCTTCAGTGACTTTAATATATTTGATAAAATAGGCCCCAAATATCAAAACGCAATTTTTAGCAATGTTAAAAGCCTTGGCAACTTACTAAGAATAAATTTTAAAGTTGTTCTCAAAATTCTTATTTAAAGACACACACATAGACCAAGTGATCTATAAGAATACACACAAAACAAGATTTAAGAACAATGTCATAGTAGACCCTTTCTTTTAGTAGCACACTAGGTTTCATTCTGTTGTGCTCCTTTATACTTGCAAACAATTGGCCATTGAATGAAAACTAAATTTGAGGCTATCTTATGAAAATTCTGAGATCATTAACTCAAAGCGTATGACAGATGCACTAAGTTAAATGGAGTTTAAATTTATTATTAAAAATTACATTTTAGGCATTTTAGGATTACTTTCTTTGTACAGCCACGAGTAAGGCACCTTCAGAAAGTTTCTCTTAAGGTAGGGAAGTTAAACAAATTTTTTCAGAAAGTTCAAAATTCCCTTTAACAATTCTTTAATAAATTCTTTTTTTTTTTTAATTCTTTTTTTTTAATAAATTCTTTATTTATTCTTTGATAAAATTCCCTTTAATTTATTCTTTAATAAAATGAAAGGGGTCCTCTCATATTTAATGCTGAATCTCAGTTTTAAGCAACTTCGTCAATGAGATTCTTTACCAAAGGACTGACTGCACCCATGAAGGGTTAATGTTTTGATCATTGGCCCCCACATTCCCATGGTAAACTCAGGTTTTCTTATGACAGGTAGAGCTGTTAGGCTCTACCTGTTTACAGAACAGCTGGTGCACACCACCTGCACTACAGCCAATAAACATCTTGGTGTGAGTGAGATACAGCCAACTTGGTTATGAATGAAAAAAGAGCATGCCAATATTCAGAGTCATAAAATTAAAACCATAAGAAAGTGTTTGACTGTTCTCTTCTACCTCCTATGTTTTACCATTAGGAACAAGAGTTCAATCTTATACCTACAATTTACCTTCTCTCAACCTCTATTTTCAAAGGTGAGGAGCCAGCTGGAAGGAAAAAAGTCCAAAGGAATGAAGAAGAGAAAATGGGCCGAATGATCTACAAATAAGAAAACAAATCCCTGAACAAAGAAAGTGGACTCTGATGCTTTTCCAAGAACTATGGTAACAGTGAGGTTCTCAAAAAAGGGGCGGGAAAAATCTTATAAGATGGCAAACAGAGCCACCTTGTCATCCTCTAGAACCCTCATCATGAACATGCCCGTGAGAGAAGCCACTGTGGGTGCCAGGGAAATCCCAGCCCCTCACTCTGTAACTGGCCTTATCAGTGAAATGAGGCTTTCCGTTCTTATGCTCTCCAATAGAAAATTGTGAAATGTTCATTTCTTTGGTGCTTTGACTTCCTTTAAATAAAGAGAGGAGCCAAACACAGATTAATATTGCGTTACTCACTTCCTCATCAGTTAAGGGGTCTGTAGCATGGCCACTGCAGAAGTTTTACATGGTCACTGCAGAAGTTTTCAAGATTACCTTTAAGAGCAAAAGATTTGGGGGCCAACTAACTAGAAAACACTAGTTTTCTATGTTTCTATGAAAAACACTATGTTTTTCGGAATGTTTTTGATAAATTTAGTCAAAATCAGAAACATTTTACTTTTAAAATTTAAGGACATACAGTACACAAATTTTAAAAATTCAGCTGTCATGCCCTTGTGTTTAACAAATAAAAACAAAACTATCACTAGTTACCACAAGATGCAAGATGAAATAATGTTTAGGAGTGGGAGAAAACATATCTTCTTTTAATTAAACAAAGTAGTGCATATTAGCCATTGTCTTTTCTTACTTAGGACCAGTTAGCAATTTTCTTCTTGTCTGGACAATTATTTCGTAGCTAAATGAGATGACCCTATAGTGTATTTTAGTACTTGTTCATCAGATTCATCTAAAAAACCAAAAACAGTAAACCCTCCCATAGTATGGATCTCCTATTCACATAAAGAGCAAATTTAACATTTTTTCATCCTTTTAAAATTTAAATTCAATATCAGAACCATTTTAGAGCTTCAATTGTTGAAAAATTCTCCAATATACTTCATTTAAAAATGAGGTACTAACATTACTTTGGATTCCAAACAGCATTTAAAGTCATTCAAAATCACTTTCAACATAAGCATCCTCACATATAAACTTACATTCCCACCCCTAAGGGGCTTAAATTGTTTCCTTTAACTAGACATGCCCCAGGACCCAAAGGAATGTGATCGTTTTACTTACCATCAGCAGACAGGTGGGCATGCCTCGCAAAGGCTTTATCTATTTCTAGAAAAGCCAAGGTCAACACAGTTTCCAAGTTCTTCTCTTTAGGAAGCAAATCCCTTTGTGGAGAGGAAGAGAGTCCCAAACAATCATCTTATTAAGGTTTCTCTTCATCTAGGTCCCTCTGGCTAGCTTTTATTCCATACAGTAGACCTCCATAGTTTGCCTTCCAGATGCTTAAAATCCACAGATTAACAAACAAATCAAGTTAGGAAATAACTAGGCATGGAGATAAGCCTTTAAGAACAATGAAATAAAAGTCCAAGTCTCCATGCTCAAAGATTAATACTTTCTATCCACAACCCTGAGAGGTCAAAAGTTCCCTCAAATAAAAATACACCACTAAGTTCAAAAATATGAATAAATTTTAAAAATATATGAATAAATTGACTTATGACAGCACGAATAACAATTTCACGGCATAATTAACTATACACACGAAGACATAGTCCTATGTTCTCCCCCTCTTTTAATTCAAGTCGTATGATCCCCAAAATACATTACTTATCACTGCAGTAAATGAACTTTTTAAAGAGCTCCAAAATACCCTCATTAAATGCATTTTCTCCATATGAATGTCAATCAACTAAAGCTAGTCATACCCCTTGAAAGAAGAATTACCATTTATTGAAGTACTATTTGCCATGCACTGGTAGGAGTAAATGCTTCTCAGAGTACATGCGCTCATGTACTTTATGTTACTTTGCTTGAAATGATCACAAATCAAAGTGCAGTTGATTCTGGTCAATGCGGTCACCCGGGGAGTTGTTAAGAACATACATTGTGGAAAGGTGATAATCATCAGTAATGAATGGCATTCTTGGGGCACCTGAGGTCACGGTCCCAGGGTCCTGGGATGGAGCCCCGCAAGCAGGGAGCCTTCTTCTCCCTCTGTCCCTCCCCCTGCCCATGCTCTCTCTGTCTCTCAGATAAATAAAATATCTAAGAAATAATAATAAAGCACACACGAAGTGTACATACATGATGCAGGTCTCCATGTGGGTGTGACAGAAATCAGCAGCTGCGGGTCCGCCGTGCCCGTCGTACACCGCGAAGTACAGGACCTCATCTGTTAGCTGGGCGCTGTCGAACCGGTCTTCGTTCTCCTTTCGTTTGCCAATATGCGAGGCGCAGCCTACGTTTTCCAGGCTGATTTTGGGGATCGGCTTGCCGTACTTAATGCTGGGCGGCAGCAGAATGGGCTCGTCGATGCGGTTATCCCAGATCCCGAAATTATCCCAGGTGGCTGGACGCCCACTACCATCCGGGTCAAACCGCGAACACCGAGGCTCTGAAGTGGAGCCGTGGCAGGTGGGTGTCAGCCGCCTGTCGTCCTGCAGGAGGCGGGAGCTTAGCAGCACTCTCCTCCTCACGTGGCTCCCACCACTTCTAACCAAAGTAATTAAGGCAGCTGTTGACATAACTCAACTCCAAAGAGTTCAGGGATGAGGGAAAGGTCTCTAGAACAATAATGGAATGTCTTCAGGAAAAATGATGCAGCTGAGTAGAGAGAGACAGAGAGACTCCATCAGTAATTGCACATACAATTCTTGATATATCATTAGATATTACCAAAACATAAGGCCATAAAGAATGCGGCACCCAACAGCCCACTTCCAGGAACAGTGCATCAAAACCAAATTGATTTACCTACCCCTTTCACAGTATTTAAAATCTATAAAAATGTGGCAATATGTGTATGTCATATAGAACAAGTGTCTCTCAAACTTTAACCTACAGTCACCTGGGGAACTTGTTAAAATGCGAATTCTGATTCAGTTTGTCTAGGGTGGAACTGAGATTCTGTATTTCAGGCCAGCTCCCTGCTAACCCAGCAGGCCGACACTTTTCCATAGCAAGAACACAGAATATGGGTGTAACTACATAGTCTTCCCTTCATCAACTCCATTGCTGTGAAGAAAAGGTAGGGGCAAATGTTAACAGTAACGAAGTCTCTTAGGGGGAAAGAAATAAGAAAAGTACCTGGCTTTGTTTGTTTTTAAAGATTTTATTTATGTATGATTTATTTGAGAGAGCATGAGAGAGAGACAGAGAGATCTCACAAGCAGGGGGAAAGGGTAGAGAGAGAGAAGCAGACTCCTCACTGTGTGGACAGCCCACGTAGGACTCAAACCCAGGACTCTGGGATCATGACCCAAGTGGAAGGTAGAGGTTTAACTGACTAAGCCACCTAGGAGCCCTGAAAGTAATTGGTTAATAGAATAGTTATGACAGTTCCGTATTCAGAGTGCCCAAGTTTTAGCAAAGACACAATCTAGGATCTAAATTCTGTTTCAAGATTTGTCAACTTACTAAACTTCATGTACTTCATTACTATGGTTAATGTAGAATTGTTCATGCAAACACCGTCACAGGCACATGGATGAGCCACTTCTGATGTGTGTGATCACTGGTACTGGTGGCACCACCTTTGTGACTTATGAGCAACTGATCTGTGCATTTACGTTAACAGATACTGGTCTGCAATCCACCAGCCCAGCAGCCTAGCCCCTGTTTTGGCTGTGGACTACTACAGCAGCAGCTAGCACCTGAGACCAGACTACATTTCCTTGAAATTATTACTTTGCACCTCCATTTTTGGACTCTGTCCCAAAGCTGAATCCTCCCCTGGGTGTTGTCAGGAGGAACTTCTACACCCCTGCAGGAAGGGCTGTGTTTCTGGCAGTTTTCCATACAAATAAGGTTCAAGGCAAAAGTTCAACTCCACGGTGCTTTGTTCTGTTACTTTATGTATTAAAAACCAAATGGAAAAGATAGCATCATGTCAAGATTTGATCAGGCTGGTGGAGGGTATACAGGCATTATATTACTCTCAATTGTATGTTTGAATTATTTCACAATAAAAAGTGGACTTGAAAACATACATCTTAGCATAAGGCATACACACACACACACACACACACACACACACAAAGCCCAGCTTGAGTGAATGCACAGGTAAATGAATTGCAGATTTCAAATAATCATTTTCAAGTAAATTTTTGGAAATCAGTCTAGCTTTGTGTAGGAACAGTAAATAAAACAGTAGATATTAGCATTATATTACTTTAAAAGATTGAAACTCACTTCTTCTATGACAATATTAGGGGTAGAGGAGACATACTATCTCCGGTTATCGAGTATCAAAGAGAAGTAACACATTAATTTACAAAAAAAAAAGGGAGTTTAATCCTTTGCTTCTGATTGAAGATTATATATTTATTCAGCAGCAATAATATGTTAAATAAAGGTAAGGACTTGTGAAGAAGTCTCAAACTACAATACCATCTACACTAGAGAACTAAGTACTGATCCTTTCTTTCTTTCTTTCTTTCTTTCTTTCTTTCTTTCTTTCTTTCTTTCTTTCTTTCTTTCTTTCTTTTAAGATTTCTTTATCTATTCATGAGAAACACGGAAAGAGAGAGAGAGAGACAAAGACACAGCCAGAGGGAGAAGCAGGCTCCCTTCAAGGAGCCGGATCCCAGATTCTGGGAACACACGCCTTGGGCTGAAGGCAGACAACCACCCAGGCATCCTCTAAGTACTGATTATTGATGGAGATAATTCACAAAGCAGCTTTATACCTTACAGTAAAAAAATAAAACTTTTAAGGCGCATTTGTTCGAAACCACTCATATTTGAAGAGTGCACCAGAAATCAGTGAAGTTCTACTCCTTTTTCTTTTAAATAGAGATATAACTGACAATACAACATTATATTAGTTTCAGGTACACAATATAAGGAGTCTATTTTTGTATAAACAAAGTACTATTCTTTTGGCTTCAATCTGAAATCATGTGTTCTATATTCTATATTCGGCCTTGGGCCACTTTTTTAGTCGTTCACCTCTTTAAACAGCATTCTAGAATTAGAAGCAAATAAATAACAAGTAAATTTTTTTGCAGCTCTTCTAGGGTACTCGTCTACTCTCTCTCTTCCAAAAATAAAACAACAAGACAGAGTCGCACTTTTAGCAGGAAACAAATATCCACTGGAAACGTTATTAAGAATGAAACGGGGGGATCCCTGGGTGGTGCAGCGGTTTGGCGCCTGCCTTTGGCCCAGGGCGCGATCCTGGAGATCCGGAATCGAATCCCACGTCGGGCTCCCGGTGCATGGAGCCTGCTTCTCCTTCTGCCTGTGTCTCTACCTCTCTCTCTGTGTGTGTGTGACTATCATAAATAAATTTTAAAAAAAAATTAAAAAAAAAAAAGAATGAAACAGGGGATCCCTGGGTGGCTTAGGGGTTTTCCACCTGCCTTCCACCCAGGGCTTGATCCTGGAGTCCCAGGATCCAGTCGAGTCCCACATCGGGCTCCGTGCATGGAGCCTGTTTCTCCGTCTGCCTGTGTCTCTGCCTCTCTGCCTCTGTGTGTGTATGTGTGTGTGTGTGTGTGTGTGTCTCATGAATAAATAAATAAAATCTTTAAAAAAAATGAATGAAATAAAATGGGGTGCCAGGGTGGCACAGTCAGGTGAGCTTTGGACTCTTGGTTTTGGCTCAGGTCCTGATCTCATGGGTTCAGGCAGGGGGTCAAGCTTCGCATTTCGCTCTGTGCAGAGTCTACTGGAAGAGTCTCTCCCTCTGCTCTCCCCCATCAAAATAAGTAAATAAATCTTAAAAAAAAAAAAAAAAGAATGAAATAAAATGTAAATTGGGCAGTTCCTTTAAAAGCCTGCATGCTCTAAAATCAATCATCAACCTGGCCTCCTTCCTCATTTATTATCTGCACAATAATCTCAGAAAGTAAGGGGAATAGTCATAGGAAAACATTTATTTTAGGGAATGCTTTTGGCATAGATGAAATGTGAGCCAGATATATAGTCAGTTTACAAAGCTAGATCAGCACCACTTACGCAAGCAGGTGACTTTGTGTATTTCCAATGCAATATAACTAAATCATATTTATCTCCATATTCCCCAGGGTGACAATTCAAAGAGGACCTGTGTTCCCAAGCTAAAAAACAACTTTGAATTAAATCTGCACATCAAGAAAAGTTTCCTCCAGAGATTCAAGCTAGGAATCCGCCAATCAGCTGTCCCCGGTTCTCCAAATGCCCACAGAAATGACTACACACTGACTAGCAGATAGGAGAATATACTTTATGATGTGGGGAAAAAAAAAAAAACCCAAGCCTGTGTGGGGGTGAAAAAAACACATTAAGTGTTCTTCATAACAAAAGGAGTGGAGAACAAACTGACAAACACGTAAGAGGTATTTTATTATTTGTCAGTTCAGCAATTATAAATTGGCATGTGCTTAAATCATTCTGCAAACCAAAAAAAAGTTATTCAGGAATCCTTTATGTCAATCTCTCGGTCAGAAATCAAGGCTACTTTATTTTTATAAGCCATTTTTTTTCATTTTAACTTTTATATTCAAACTTTGAAAGTAAAAGTCATCCAAAAGAGTCAAGGGGCAGAAGTTATCCTGCTTGAAAGCCATTTATTTGAAGACACAGAAATGTCAGGGCTAGAGTTAAATCAACAAAGAACATAAGACTGCATTACCCACACATCATATTCTACTAGCAAAAATAAAATGTAAAAAAACTATGCTAAGCAAGAAAATAAAAACTTGGCTGGAATCCTAGTGACAGAACAGGCTATTTATATCAGCAACCTAAACTATAATGATAGTCATATACCAAAAGGGAACAAAGAGGGAGGGGGGACAATCTTCCTTCTAGACCAAACTTTACCAAATTCCTTTTTATTTCCCAATCAAAACAAAAATGTGGGCAGCCCGGGTGGCTCAGTGGATTAGCACTGCCTCTGGCCCAGGGCATGATCCTAGAGTCCCAGTATCAGTCCCACATTGGGCTCCCTGCATGAAGTCTGCTTCTCCCTCTGCCTGTGTCTCTGCCTCTCTCTCTCTCTCTCTCCTCTGATTAAATAAATACAACCTTTAAAAAAAATAAAAAAATAAAAAACAAAAATGTATGACCCACAAATTTACTTTTATCACATTTTTTAAATGTGTGAATAAGCGCATACATATGTACATAACAGAAACCCTATATATTCTACGTGCTATCAATAAATAAATGCCTGAAAACATTTTCCTTTTTCATCATTTTCACATTGATTTGTGTGACCAGGCCTTCTCCATCTTCTTCCTTAACGCTTTATCAGTTTAATCTGATACTTTAAAGTCCTGAGACAGAACTTTTGACAAGTGAAAAATTTGGCGCCTGGTTCACCAATTCTGAATAGCAGGAAGGATTCTCAGCAAAGAGGGTTAAATTCGAAATAAGCTCTGAGACCACGAGAGTAGGCACAGAGATTCTGCATGAGGGCACTGCTGAAAACCCACATCCTGAGAGTAGGAAATCTCAGGTGAAATCGATCAGGAAGGGAAAAACATGCATTTGGTTTGTAGTAAACTTCTGAAGTACATACTTGATTTAAAAATAGAAAGAAAAAAAAAATAGAAAGCATTGGGCAGCCCCGGTGGCTCAGTAACGCTGCCTTCAGCCCAGGGCCTGATCCTGGAGACCCAGGATCGAGTCCCACATCAGACTCCCCACATCAGGTTCCCTGCATGGAGCCTGCTTCTCCTGCCTGTGTCTCTGCCTCTCTCTCTCTCCTCTCTGTGTATTCTCATGAATAAATAAATAAAATCTTTAAAAATAAAAAGCCTCATACACAGCTACAAGATTGCTATGCCAATTTTACATTTTCATATCACTCCCATTTTATAACCCCTCAATGGTTTAAATATCTCAGCTGTCCAGATTTATTTTTGGATAAGAGAGTCACTCACTCTCTCTGGCAGAAGGATGCACTTGGGATTTGAGTTAAACTGTTGACTTCTGAAAGCAGGTCAAAAGGGCAATTTATTGTTGTTAATTATAAGCACATGCCAAAATTATTCAGGCACTCTACAGTTCCGTACTAGAGAAAGCTGCTTAGATTTATCCCCCCAGCAAAGATATTTAAGAAAGTATTCATATTTGCCCATTATAAAGCAGCACTCCGGTATCTTTACATCAGTAACTTCTGCAAAGGAAATATAAGCTAATTTTAATATTCACAAAGCAAATATTTCTTTATCAACTTTTTATTTTTTTATTTTTAAAGATTTTATCTATCTATTCATGAGAGACACAGAGAGAGAGAGAGGCACAGAGACATAGGCAGAGGGAGCCTGCTATGCAGGTTCCATGCAGGGCGCCGGATGTGGGACTCCATCCCGAGGACTCCAGGATCACGGTCTAAACTGCTGAGCCACCCAGGGATCCCCTTTATCAACTTTTTAAAAGACAACATGCATCCCAATTAAATTCAAATGGTTTGGAAACTCCCAAAAGCATTTCAGGAAATGTGGACTCCAATGGCTTATCAGTACTCTGCTGGGAGGAAGGGAAAGAAACTCTAACAGGTCTACAGGAGGGAAAGAACAACAATAAAAACCCTAAATGATTCCCCTTGGGTTTGATGTGAACATGTTTAGATGTGTGAAAAGAGGAAAGAAAGTCAGAGCAGAAGTATTCATTGTTCTAATTCCATAGATATCTTTTAAAACATCTTTGTTAATGTGGATATGACTCACAGACCACATTCCAAACCTGTACCTTTACACTTCACTTAAGGGATTTTCCTTGACATTCTATACTACATCAACAGCATATCTTCCCTCTTCTTTCCTCTTTAAGATTCCAGTCAAGGGAGGTGCTTGTGTTGGTCATCAGTAAAAAGTGACTACAGTTGCAAGAAAAAAAAAAAATCATTAGCAAGAACTCACTACTCAAAAAATTATAACTATCACCCGGTGGTTCATTTGTTCTCTTCCTCTAATACCATGACATCACTACTCTTTTTCAAGACCTTTATAATCCGTCTCACTTGTCACTCGTTCTGAAACCGACGACAATCTCATTCCTTCCCCCGTACTGGTGAAGGATGGGTGCAAAGGGCTTGGGAGGCCTTGCTGCGCATTTTCAGTCTGAAGCTCAGAAACGCCAGGGGAGCTTTAGGGACTCCAAATTCCCTGGCTATTTCCACGCGGAGCCTAGTCTTTGTCGCCTCCTGGGAAGTCTCTAATCTACATAAAGCGACCGTTTAAAAAAAAACATCAGCAGCCACAAGGCCTCTCCTGGCAATGCAAAACGCACATCCTCGGATCGACACGAACCAGGGCTCTGCATCCTGCTCTATTCTGGTCCCCTGAAACGCTCACCCTTGGACAGTTCGGGATCCTGGGCTGGCTCGCAGGCTGTGACAGAGGAGTAGCCAGTGTGATACACGGCAGGAAGCACACCCTCCCGCCCGCGCAGCGCTGCAGATGGCTGGGCTCCCTCCAGCACCTTCCGCCGCCCAGTCTCCGCCTCCCAACCACCCTCTCGGCGCACAGATCTCGGGTGTCGCCACGTCTCCCTCACCCCCTCCGCATCTGCGGCGGCGCCGCGACGCTGACCCCCTGCAGCATCCTCGAGTCCGGGGTGCGCGCAGGGCAATCCCGAGCCTCGCTACCGGGAACCGCGAACCAGCAGCCCCCGCCCTTTCCACCATCCCATCCAAGGTCCCTCCTTCCTTCCAACCCCGACTTACTTCACGCGCTTGGGTGGCGCCTCCAGCCTGCAGTCAAGTTCAAGGCCGAGCGAGGGGGGTCCCGCTGGGAAACGCCCGCGGCCCGCAGCGCAGCCGGGGTGGGCCCTGCCGGACACGCTGCTCTGGACCTTCGTCCAAAGGCAGAAAGCGGCGCACGGAGAGCCCAGACCCTGACTGTGGGGCGGGGGGATCTGAACCTACATTTATCTCCCCTCCCCTCCCTGACGACCGCTCCGTTTACTCTCGATTCCGCAGCCCCTGGGCGCAGGGGTGCGACCCTGCCTAGAAATAATATCACAAACTGTTAGAAATAAATGCCGTGCGCTCTCTAGGCTCTTACCTCGCGATGGTTACGTCCCTGGGGATTTTCTAATTGATTACCGGAGGTCGGGGAAGCGGCTTTCCTGCTGGGTAAATCAGGTTGCCTTCCCCGATGTTTCTGGAGCAAGCACCTAGCAAGCCACTGGCTCTCCTGCTGGAAAATCTCGAGAATTTTTCGCCCGCAGCGAGCCAGATGGAGAGGGGAAGTCCGCCCCCGCTGACTGACGGCAGCTCTGGCCAATCGGCGCCCGGAGAGGCGGTGCGCCGGCCGCCGGGCCCTCGGTCGCAGCCAATCACAGGCTCCAGCAGGAACGAGCCTCCGCGCAGCTGCAATTTGGTTTGGGTGACTTCGAGCAGCGCGCGGTTGGAGGGACGTCGCCTTGGGCCACTGGCGGCTCGAGGCGACAACCCGCCCCCCCCGCCCCCCGCGAAGCCTTGACACTAGGCCCAATGGAGGGGCGCGCGGGAGGTGGGTGGGGTCGGGAGACCGGGTAAGCCGCCGGCGGGTCGAGGAGGGGTGCGTGTCCCTTGTGGCAACTAGGAAACCGAGAACGAAGGCCAACGCTTCCTGGGCACGGGAGCTCGAAAGGCATCTGGTTTCACTGCTGTTCTTTGGAAAACTCACAGTGCAATGTGCTTCGTGACTGAACAGGCATCTTGTGATCCTGGGAATGTCGATTCATTCATTTGGCGAGTGTCTCTATGGTCTTGGAGGGCCTTCTGTATGCCAGACACCGTGCTAGGCGTTGGCGCTGCAGTCCTGACACACATACACCTGATTTCTGCCTTCACAGAACTTACAGTCTGAAGAGGGAAAGCGAGAAAACAAACAGGTAAACAAACAAGACAAGAATCACGTCGGGGACGGAAATAGAACAAAGTGTGGACACAGAGAATAATAGGAGGTTGGCATCAGATGGGGGGGCGGGTGTTGTTTTGGAGAACGTTATAAGATGCCATTTAAACGGAGACTTGAAGAGTGACCAGAAAACCAGTCAGCCAAGGAACCTGAAAAGCAGTGATTGTTTCTGGGTGCAGAGGACAAAGGTCCTGAGGTGGGACAGTGACATTTTGGAAGGATAGAAAATAGGCCAGTAAGGCTCTAGCACAGAGGGAGGGGGAGCGCCCCATGGCAGGAGGCCGGTGAGGCAGACAGAGGTCAACCATGCGCGCAAGTCCTGGAGTTGGCATTATGCCTTAAACGTAAGGGGACTCTACTGAGGCATTTTAAGCAAGGAAATAAGAGGATCTAGTTTAGACTTTCATCACTTTGGTTAATGTGTAGAGAACAGGAAGAACTGGCTATGGGGAAACTGGTGAGGGGACCATCTCAGGTGAGACTGGAGGTGGGACATGACCTGGCTTAAGTCGTGGTACCACCGACAGCGGACATGGCCCTATCATTGAAGGTAGAGAAGAGCCAGGAGATTGGAGATTTTAAAGGGAAGTTATTAGCTTGTTTTGACATATCAGGTATCTTGCTCCTGGGACAACTGTTCTGAGTGCAGTTCATTGAATACTCTATTTAGAGAGTGATTCTCACATTGATGGCCCACAGATTCTGGTAATGACACTGGGAGTTTTTATGCTGGTTGAAATTCAATGTTCATCGGCTTCCTGGAATTTTCCTTCTCTCATTAACTTTCTATTGAAGCATAATATATATACAGAAAAGTACACACATTCCAAGCTGCACGTACAGCTCAATGAACTTTCACAATCCGAACACATCTTTGTATCCAACACAGATCAAGAAACAAAACATTAAAAAAAAAAGAAAAAGAAAGAAAGAAAACATTAATCACACCCAGGAACCCCATTATACTGCCTTTCAGTCATTGCCTATCCTGACAGTCAACAACATAAACTTAGTTTTGCCTGTCTTTGTCCTTGACATATCTAAAATCATAAAGTATGCATTCTTTTGTGTTTGGCTTCTTTACTCAACTTTATACTTATGTGGTTCTTCCATACTGTTGCATGTAGTTGTAGATCATTCATTTGATTCCATTCTGTGAATATACCATAATTTATGACTTCATTCTTTTGATAGATGTTAGGGTACTTTCCACTTTGGAGCTATGACAGATAGTGCTACTATTGTACATTCTAGTACATGCCTTGGCCTTTAATGTTGATGGAGTATTTTGGTGGCTGAGGTTTAAATACGAATTATTTTTGATTGTTGATCAATAATGTAGTACCATGTATTGCAATATTTCAGACATTTGGACCAGATAATGAAGAACTTTGCTCTCACAAATGTGAACACTTTTGGCAACAACAAGTACTGTTGATGTGGGAAATTTTAAGTTTGGAAATCTAAAACATTTTGAATTATGCTTGGCATTGTGAGCTTCTTTTTAAGTTCTTATAAATTGCATATCTAGCATTTGAGAGCATCATGACTATGTTATATCCTTTTACTCTAATGGACTAAAACCCACAGTCATGTGATAAATAAGATCTGGTTGGCTGCCCTGAAGAATATGCATTTGTTTGATGTTATGGCAGTCCTTGGAATTACATTTGAAAACTACGCCACTGGGGCACCTGGGCAGCTCATCAGTGAATTTGCCTTCCTCTCAGGTCTTGAGCTTGGGCTCTGCATCCTACTCCCTGGTGTGGGGAGTCTGCTTCTCCCTCTCCTTTTGCCTCTCCCCCTGTTTGTGCACATTCTCTCTCCTCTTGATAGATGATAGATAGATAGATAGATAGATAGATAGATAGATAGATAGATAAAAAGAAAACCGTACCACTCCATATCTTAGCACGGGTGATAACAACACCAGAAGTTTACTTCTTTTGAATTATATACTTAGGCCGTTTGAATCTCTGAAGTTAAATGCAGTACAAATGTACATGTACTCAGCACAAGGGATCATTCCATAATGTCCAAAGAATCAAGTGGACACAAGACTCCACACCTTCATTAAGTTGAGCTCCTTTACATTTCACTCTTTATTTTTAAAGAATTCCACTGTTTGATAGTTGTGACTATCAGGAAATTATATCCAAGACAGGTCATGAGACTTTGGGCAAGTGGGTGGCATGGGAGCTTATAAAATATTAAGTGAGGGGATCCCTGGGTGGCGCAGCGGTTTGGCGCCTGCCTTTGGCCCAGGGCGCGATCCTGGAGACCCGGGATCGAATCCCACATCGGGCTCCTGGTGCATGGAGCCTGCTTCTCTCTCTGCCTGTGTCTCTGCCTCTCTCTCTCTCTGTCTGTGACTTAAATAAATAAATAATAAATAAAATATTTAAAAAAATATATTAAGTGAGGATATATGAGTCTTGAGTAAACCATTTGAGATTTAGTCTAATGAACCACCAACACAGAACTGTTAAAAGGTAAAAGGAGGCAAATTTGACATTTTTTTAAGAGTTTATTTGAACAAAAATCTATTGGAATTGGGCAGCCCCAAACCAGAAGTAGTTAGGAGTGCTCCACGGACAGGAGTTAGAGGCCAGGTTTTATAGCTAAGCAAAACAATTATCTGGCTCTAGCTTAAATAGCTCCTTTATTTGGGAAAGTCTGATTTGCTGTTTGTGATTGGTTGTCCTTAGGTTTTTATTTCTTAACCTTCAGGTGATACAGACTTAGGTTTTGATTTGCTAGAGTAACTAAGGCATTAAAGCCACCTCACTCAGAAATAAAAAAACACAACCATTTATTTTTCTTGCTAATTTGTCTTTTGTCAGTTTAATTTTCAGGTTCCAGCCAGAGAATCTAGGAGAGAAGAAGGAAAACATTTTTTCTTCTACTTTAGAATCAGCAATTTTCCAGGTATCTGTATGCTACTTTTGGCCTCCTGCCTAAACAGGGGCTTGGAATACTAGGATGTATTTTTCCACAGTTTAGCTTATTCTACCCAGAATTGCCAGCACTGATGTCCTTTCTCTGTGTCACCAGAGTAATTTCCAAAACACTGGTGCAAAGAATTTTTTAAAAGATTTATTTTATTTATTATTAAAGAGGGGGGAGGGGCAGAAGGCGAGGAAGCCAGAGAATCATAAACAGACTCCCTGCTGAGCATGGATCCCCACTGGCAGGGCTGGATCTCATTGATTGAGCCACCCAGGTGCCCTGACACAAAGAATTTTTATTTTTATTTATTTTTTTTAAGATTTTATTTATTTATTCATGAGAGACACAGAAAGAGAGAGAATGAGAGAGGCAGAGTCACAGGCAGAGGAAGAAGCAGGCTCCATGCAGGGAGCCTGACGTGGGACTCAATCCCGGGTCTCCAGGATCATGCCCTGGACTGAAGGTGGCACTAAACCACTGAGCCACCCGGGCTGCCCACAAAGAATTTTTAAATCTTGTCCTTGGACCCAATTAAAACCTGCAACAATGATTTTACTTTAGAACATAATTGTTGCTTTTTCTCCCCCATGTATAATTTACTTCCACAAATACAGAATAAATGAGCTTCATCTAGAACCAGTGGTATAAAGATTTGAATTATCTTTCCATTTCCACCTCTGACTTTTCTATTTGACTGTATTTAATTTCACCATGCATCATTTTTATATAGGGCCATTATGAGTAAAACTATATAAATGTATTGTAGGAAAGGTTACCAAAAAATTGGACTTAATTACTTAAATCACAAAAGCTCAGAATTGAGGAAATGAAATCTGGTAGTTATTAAGCACCATTTGCCAAATATTTCCCCACTCTCCATCACCTAGGCAACTTCTGGCCCCTTTGTGGGTGGTGCTACAAGAAGGAGAGGTACCTGTGACTAGTTCAGGTCAATTAATTTGTAAGCAGGTTTTCTGAGTTGGAGCATTTAATGTTCCTCTGCAAGACCCTCCAGGGCCCACTTCTGTCTGCCATTGCAACCAACAGTGTTCTAGATCATGTCCTCTCCATCAATCTGGATACCTGAGTGACTATGAAGAACAGAATTCTGTTCCATGATGACCGTGTATCATGAGCAAGAACCAAA
This sequence comes from Canis aureus, assembly GCF_053574225.1. Classification (NCBI taxonomy): domain Eukaryota; kingdom Metazoa; phylum Chordata; class Mammalia; order Carnivora; family Canidae; genus Canis; species Canis aureus. Next base: position 11,911,396 of record NC_135643.1, read on the forward strand.
GTTCATCATTTTTAGCCACTCATATTGTTTGTTACTGCATCTTGAGCTATTTGAACCTAGCATATCCTGACTGATACAGATAGTAGTTCCAACTTAAAATCACTTGGTTTTAAGCACCTGGCTGGCTCAGTACGAAGAGTATGTGACTCTTGATCTTGTGATCATGAGTTCAAGCCCATGTCAGGTATAGAGATTACTTATATAAATAAAACTTTTTAAAAAATAAAATAAAATCATTTGATTGAGTGTTCCTTGGGGCACATTTAGTGAAAGAGAAATTTTTGTTTGTTTTTTTTTAAGATTTTATTTATTATTCATGAGAGACACAGAGAGAGAGAGAGGCAGAGACACAGACAGAGGGAGAAGCAGGCTCCATGCAGGGAGCCCAATGTGGGACTTGATCCCAGGACTCCAGGATCACGCCCTGGGCTGAAGGCAGGCACTAAACCGCCAAGCCACCCAGGGATCCCTCATTTTTTTCAATAACTTTTTGTTAAGCCCCTGCTATACATCAAGTACCATGTATGTTAGGCCTTGGGTTTATATATAGCAATGAATGAACAGTATAAACATGGTCTCTGCTCTTATGAAAATTGGAAGGTGGGAGAGTAAACAGTATGCATGTATCTAAGTATTATGAATGCTATAATTAGAAAAGTATGGGGCACCTGGGTGTATCATTTGGTTAAAGATCCAACTCTTGATTTCAGTTCAGGTCTTGATCTTGGGGTTGTGAGTTAAGCCTCACATTAGGCTGGGAGTGGAGCCTACTTAAAAAGAAAAAGTATAGCATTCTCTAAATATTATCCTAGGAGTCTTGTGGCTTATCTGTCTCTTTCTGTCTCTGTCTCTCTTTTAAGTTAGGGATTATTCAGTTGCTATTATACAAGTCTACCTAGAAAGAAAAAAACAAATGGTTAACTGTTGAGACGTATCTTGGAATCAAATAAAATGTGCCTTGCATGGGTCTTGAACCTAGACTCTAACATTGCTTTTGACCAGTGTGTGGCCTCAGATAAGTAACTAACTTCACTGTGCCCCTGTTTCATCAGATATAAAATGGCACTAAATATAACCTGCCCTGGCCAATTTACATAATTCCTGCAAGAATTCAATTAGGTAAGAGAATGTAAATGTCCCATAAAAATAAACAGTGTTATTACTCTGTAGAGTTTACAGTACATTGGAGGACCCTATAAACAGCCAGTCTAAAAAAATAATGAAAATATTTGATCCCCCTACACAGCAACATATAACAAATTAATATGTCACCCATCTAGCTGTGGGAAATGGTACAGATTAACAGAGTGAAAATTATACCTTCAAGAATCTAAAACTCAGTGGTTACTGCTGAGTAATATCTGCAAATGTACTGTAATTAGGATATGGCTGAAACAGGCCAAACTTCCCTTGTAATCTTCATAAAGAACATTAAAAAAAAATAAAAGAACATTCAATACATTTCTTATGAGTGGAATGAAGTGAACTTACAAATGACTAGATTTATACAGGTGGATAAGCAGAAAAACGCATGCAGCATTAAGAAAAACTGCCATTGTCTTCAAAATCTGTAATTTCAAAAGTGCGTATGCTTATAACCTATTAGAAATGATATCTAATTTCTGAAACTCATTCCTCTTTTCTGAGTCTCATTTAGATTAAAGTTCAGAATCTGATGGTAACATTGTAAGAGATGATGAAAAGCACACTTGTCACTGGTTGTGAGGCAACCAAAAGCATGAGTTATTGGCATGTACAAACACACCTCCTTATTTTGTACAGAGTGGGTGTAGGTGCTGAACTGCTCTTCTATTGGTCAGTTTCTCTACCAATAGCAGAAAATAAAGTATTCTTTTTCAGCTAATTAGCATACCCTGGGAAAGTACCCAACTGCATTTCTTTCCCTGGCAGTGTTAAATATAGACTTTAAAACCAGCCTCAGCATTTACCATTTAAAAGTTACTTTGGCTTTGGGCACTCTAGATTTTACGTATAAAAATGCTCCAGGAAAAGTTTTTAAAACTCAAATAAACTATAGCATATAATGGTTAATGCTATAGAAAGAAAACAAAAAACATCTGTGTTCTTGAAGATGCTTCCATATAAAGAAAATAGGAATTCACACTCCTCCCAGGTTGAAACCAGGAAAGATTTCCAGAGGTCACAAAGGACAACAAAAATGACGTTCCCTATTGGCATCCTACCTTCACATAGACCAGGGAACATGCAGGAAGCTGGGACCTGGGAGGTGAGCAGAATTACAGCAAAAAAAAAAAAAAAAGGAAGGGGACCAAGAGAGGGACACCAGCCTGCTCACATGAGGGACCACCATATGGCCTAAAATGTGACCCGATGAAAACAGTAGGGAAATAGACGCTTAACATTCTTTTTTTTTTTTTTTTCTTTATTTATTTATGATAGTCACACATACAGAGAGAGAGAGAGAGAGAGGCAGAGACATAGGCAGAGGGAGAAGCAGGCTCAATGCACCGGGAGCCTGACGTGGGATTCGATCCCGTGTCTCCAGGATCGCGCCCTGGGCCAAAGGCAGGCGCCAAACCGCTGCGCTCCCCAGGGATCCCGACGCTTAACATTCTCTGGTGACGAACTGCATAATGCAAGGTCACAAGATATTTTCTACCTGCTGTCTCTTTCCCTGGTTTCTCCCTCCTCCTGACTCATCTTACATATTGATGCATGTTTTCATCTTACTGCCCGTTTTCACAAAGCTTCAGTAGCTCTCCATTTCCAATGGGGGAAAGAAATCCTGAGCTTCCAAGGCTGGTATTCAGACTCTCCCCTGAGCTGCTCCTTTCCTTCTCCAACCTTATGAGCCACCACCTTCCTAAGTGGACCCTTATTCCAGCCAAACACATCGTTTTCTAAACCTGCCATGAGCATGCTTGCCTCCTTACTTCCTTGCCTTTTTACAAGGCGCAAACCTTTATTTTCTCCTCTTCATTGTCTCAAATCTTCAGAAGTAGGAGAATTAAAGTGAAAGGTTGCCATGTGATTACTCTCACTGAAGAACCAACATAGAGGATCACTTCAGGCTACAAACACAGATCATCACCGCTAATCCTATTAGGGTTCTCCAGAAAAACAGGACCAATAACATGTGGGCGCGCGCACGCGGGGGGGGGGGGGGGGGGCGGTGGGGGGCTGGGGGAGAGACAGACTGAGGTTTAAGAAACTGGCTTATATGATGTGAGGGCTGGCAAGTCCAAATCTGAAGGGAGGGAACAGACCATGGATATATTTGAAGGAAAAGTATTCAGGGCAGAGGAAAGAGTAAGCATGAAGGTCCTGCGGCAGAGTGGCAGCCAGGAGACCCAGGGAAGAAATAATGTTGCAGCCCAAGACCCAAGGCAGTCTAGAGGCAGAATTCCTTCTTCCTGAGGGGATGTCAGTCTGTCTTTCCTAAGACCTTTAACTGATTAGATGAGGCCCCCTCCCCTATTATGGGGAGGAATCTGCTTTACTCAAAGTCCACCGATTTAAATATTAACCCCATCTAAAAATACTTTCACAGAACATCTAGACTGATGTTTGACCAAATATCTGGGTACCTTGGCCTAGTCCACCTGACACATAATAATTGATCATCACACTAATCTGTACAAATGTTTATTCTGTCCAGGAACTGTTTTAAATGTTTTACACATATTAACTCACTTAATCTTAACAACTCTATGAGCTAGGGTTACTATTATCATCCCCATTTTACAGATGAGGCACACAGAGATTAAGTAACTTGCCTGCGATCATATAGATTATAAAGGACAGTGCTGGAACTTGAATCCTTGCAACATGGCTCCAAAGTTTATTCTTAACTGCTTTGCGATTTACCCTCAGGAAAAAGAAAGTGAAAGCTAAAATCATTGATACCTTATATGTTCTTCCCACTGTCCCCATAGACACTTTTGTTTCCCTGTCATAACATCTGTTAATTGTCAAATTTTACAGGAAACTTAGGTATGTCCACACAACTACCCTTTGAGGTAGGTAATATTATCCCTGTTTTACAGATGAGTAAATTTTGAGTCACAGAGAGGTTACTGACTTGCCCTAGGCCACACAATATTGAGTGGAATAGCAGGCATTTGAACCCAGGACTCTCAAACTTCGGAGCATGGCCCCTCCCCACACTGTATGTCTGTACATACTTTATCGATGTGTTAAATATGTTCCTACTCATCTGCTTTGAAAACTTTAAATTATTTTAACAAAAATTGGCTTTGCAAATTACTTAACAAAAATTACTTTTCTGTCTTGATGTGTTCTACAAGTGAAATACACTGTATGTATGAGCATAAATCTCTGACTACTTCATGAGTCAGGAAAGAATATAGATTACAGCTAAAATAAATGGAAAGAAAAGGGGAAAAAAGAGCATTTTCTGTTTCATCATCAACTGGGAGCCTCCCATGTTTAGAGAAAGTACAATGGGAGAAATAACACATCGCTCTGAAGCACTGACTGGGGGAGAAAATGAGCAGTTAAAGTAGAATATAAATTGAACTTAAGGGGTGAATTTACCTAAGACTAGCCAGCTGGCAAGAGCTTGGATTGGGAAGGAAATTATAAAACAGAAATCACCCATTTTGCAATATTGGCTCGCTATACTGGAATGAATTAAATTTACTTTCGATCTGCTTTTAAGTAACTGATTTAGAAAGTTTTATTCCAAAAGAAGGCTTGATTTCCTAACAGGGCCCATGAGAAGGCAGAGCAACCTGCAGGTTTACTGTAGATAAGGATCATAATAGAGTATTGCTGCCACCCGGGGACCTTTCACCTCCTTCTAAACTCACTCACTAAATGGAGAGCTTGGAGGCAAAAGACCCAGAAGTCTTTTTGCCTGACCGGCAGTCAAGGTGATCAAAGAATTGTGGAGCTGGGAGGTATCTTTAAATTTATTTCCTTGTCTTCCTCTCCCCTTCATTTTTCAGAGAATTAAATGTAGACTCTGAGAAGTGATAGGATTTACCCAAAACCACAGAGCTGGCAACCACAGACTGGGAGTAATTGTAGGCCAAATGTCCAGCATCCCAGTCAAGTGCTAATCGCATCTCTTCACACCCTATGGGGCAATCATAACTCCTAAGAACAGACAACAAAGCCAGAGATTCTATGCAGGATATTCAATTGGTAGAAAGGGTTTGCAAAATTAGATGTATTTCTTCTACAATACCTGTAGGAAAGACACCAAGACTGTAGGTAGAATTGACTCTGAGCAATATTGTGAAGTCAGTAAAGTATAAATTCAGTGGCCTCATACTTGGCTCATCTGAGAAGCTGTGTAATACAGCAGTGGAGAATAAAACTTGAGAGATAGCCAGCCTGTTTCAATTCTGGCTCTACCACTTATGAGCTGTGACCTTGGGCTAGTTTCTTAACTTTCCTGTGCTGTTTCCTTGCATGTAAAATTTGCTGGTCGTATTTCTCAAATCATACCTTTTGGGGGCATTATATAAAGTAACCTGTGTGAAGTATCTAGAGTCATTCCTGGCTTTAGACAACCCAGTAACCATGAAGAATTTTTATCATTCGCTACCATTGCCTATAACACCTTATGTTGTTGCTCTAGGCTCACTTGTCTCTAGCAATGCCCCCTGCTCACAAAATGTCTCTGTTCTTCCTCCTCTTCTCTCTTGCAACTCTCTCTCCTTATTTGTTCAGTAAATGGCTGTCTGCTCATTCAAATAGTACTTAGTGCATCCCATGATGTACCAGAAACTTCTGAGAGCTGAAGATATACCAGTGAGCAAAACAGACAAAATTTCTGTCCTTGTGGAACATACACTCTAGAGAAAGGAATATAGAAAAAATAGATAAATATATTCTTTGCTTTCTGTAACAATGAATGGTTTGTAGAAAAATAACAGTGGATAATGGGATAGAGCAGGGGAAATATGCTATTTGAGGTGAGGAAGCCAGGGAAAACCTTTTAGCGTTAGGGGTGCTCAGGGGCCGAGACCATAATAGAAGGGAGGGAATGGACCATGCATATCTTTGAAGAAAGAGTACTCCAGACAGAGGAAAGGACAAGACAAGCATAAAGGGCCTACAGCTGGGTGGCAAGGAAGCCAACATGACAGAAGCATAGTTAATGAGTGAAACTAAGCAGAAATGTGGCTGGAGAAAGACTGGCATCTGTAAGGCATTCTACACTGAGATAAGAAATTTGGATGTTAATCTCATGGTTGGGAAGACCCAGGGAAAGAGAGCAGACGAGTGTCAGGAACAGATTTATGATTGAGAGGGGTCACTCATGTTGCTGCGCAGAGAATAAACTGCAGGGAGGTCAGAAGTAGCAACAAAGGGACTAGGTAGAAAATTCTCCAGGTGGAATTGAAGAAGAATCAAGAGTTTCACTTTGAGGGAGTTAAGTTTGTGATGTCTAGTCAACATACAATGAAGATTTTGCACAGGCACTTACATACATTCATCTGTTGTTCTAGGGAGACATCAAGTTGAGAGACATCATTTTTGGAGTCACCATTGTGTGCATGGGACTTAAAGCCGTGAGGATGAGATCACCTAAGAAGTAAGTAAGGATGAAGAAGAGAGGAGGCCGGAGGTCAAGGCACTGGGATTTTGCAGAATGTAGGAGTTGGGAAAAGGAAGATGATTGAGCAACGAGACAAAGAAAGAATAGCAATGAGGTAGGAGGAAAACCCATAGAAAATGAGAGAAGGGCAATACAGAGAATTTCAAGCAGGAAGGTGTAGCAGCTGTTTCAAATGTAGTTAGAGATTGAGTGAGATGAGGCCTATGAAATGCAACAATAAATAATACATACGTCTAAGCCCAAAGTCAAGAGACAGGGAAATAGGGATCCCTGGGTGGCGCAGCGGGTTAGCGCCTGCCTTTGGCCCAGGTCCTGATCCTGGAGACCCGGGATCGAATCCCACATCGGGCTCTCGGTGCATGGAGCCTGCTTCTCCCTCTGCCTGTATCTCTGCCTCTCTCTCTCTCTGTGACTATCATAAATAAAAATTAAAAAAAAAAAAAAAAAGAGACAGGGAAATATACTCAGCATCGGACAAGTGTGTGAACAACTAGGGTGTATATTATCTGAATTTTAATTACCTAAAATGTAGGTGGCTCTTTAGTTGTTAGTGGCTTCTGACATTTTAAATCTGTTTTCTAGTTCCCAACCAATTCTATCTTTATGATAGCTTATCTCCAATTCTTCCCTTCCTGTACTCACATGCTGTTGCCCTATCAAGGGTAGAGTCTATTTCTGCACACCCTTGAATCTGGGCTGGCCTGTGACTGCATTCACCACTAAAATACAGGGAAGCAACATTGTCTCAATTCCTAGCCTTTCAGAAGACTGGTGGCTTGCATGTCCTGCCTCTTGGAAGCCTGCCACCGTGTAAGAAGTACATCTATCCCAGCACTGCTCTGCTGCAAGAAAAGCACTGCTTTGCTGCAAGAAAACAAGTTTTTGACATGTCTTGCAGACCACTGATCACTTTCATATGTTTTATAAAGTTTTATTCTGCATTTTCAATTTTTTAAGATGGTAGGCACAAGAGTTTGTTTATTCTTTCATCAGCTGATGGACATTTAGGTTAGGACATTTTTGGTTATTATGAAGAATGCTGCTATGAATATTCATGTACAAGTTTTTGTATGGATTCGTGTTTTCATTACTTTGGGTATATACCTACAAGTCAAAGTGCTAGGCCATATGGTAGCTACTACATATCTTTGAATCTCTTTTCCTAAAAGAATAATCTGAATCTGTGGCATGAAATTTAGAGGGCCAGACTTCTATGGAAAATGCAAGTCATCTCTTCAAAATACAGCATGTGGGAAGAATTACAAACATAGTAGTACACGACTGGAAAGCTCAAACCTATCCAGAAAACCTCTCATATAAAGCAGAAAATAAAACGGAAAGGAAGCTAGGAATAGGAAATGTGTTGAGTAAATGGAAATGATGCTATGTACTTATTCCTGGCTCCTACACTGACCATCTTCACTCTCCCCAGGGCAGCTCTGCTCTGCCCCCCTGACCTCTACTGGTGGCAGCTCAGGGAACCACTCTCTCTCATCCTGTTTGTCTCTGGTTACTCCGCAGTGCATTAGGGGAGTCTCCCCTGACTACCTACCTAAAATAGCTCTCCCTCTGCTCTACCCCTTGCCTATCCCCATCTTTATAATACATATCAGCACCTCAGAAGTTTAACCATTAATTCCTCAGACTGTCAACTCCATGGGAGGTGGATTTTTGTTTCAATTGTAGTATTCCCAACACTTACAGCAGAGCTAGTCACTCAATATAAATCTTCCAAATGGATGAATGAAGAATCCTCCATTTCCTTGCAAAGCCATTGCTGCATTGAGGACTGTCCTAGAGGAAATTACATCAAGCAAACACGATGTATACAAAGTTGGCCACTATCAGAAAATCCCAGGGGACCTAAGTGGATCTGCCTCTCGGTCATGGAAGCAGAAAATAAAATAAAACTAAAACTTACCGGGGCACCTGGGTGGTTCAGTCCATTAAGTGTCTGCCTTGGCCTCAGGTCATGTCCCGGGGTCCTGGGATAGAGCTCCCTGCTCAGTAGGGAGTCTGCTTCACCCTCTCTCTGGCTTATTCTCTCTCTCTCTCTCTCTCTCTCTCACTCTCTCTCTCTCTCAAAAAAATAAGTAAAATCTTAAAAAAAAAGAGAGAGAGAAGAAAAAGAAGAAGAACTTAAAATTATCTAAGTACTTCTATTCTCACTGTGTGGCATGGTTTCTGCTTCTTTCCCCTTCAGCTATTTCGGTATTTTATACACGTCAGCGTTTGCTGTTCTCGATTCTATTTCACACACTATGTGGCACAGCATAGTGTGACTGATGTAAAAATCTCAAATCTACTGAAGCCTTAATGGTTAATGCAGAAAGAACTGAGCCTGATTAGTTCTAGGAGAGCGCCTTTAAAATTCTACATTTTTAGGTCAGGTATCAACAAGCTTTCCCCTCCAGGTTTTCATCTGACCACTGGTCTCCTTGACCTGTTCTTAAAGCCTTTTTTCTCAGCTCTCTTCATTTCTTTCACATTTACCTTCACTTTTTTTTATCTTCTGCGTCATTAAAACTCAAGCGCTGATGCAGACAGCTGCAGCAGGAGATGTCTTTACCTTCGTGTCACGTTCCTACCTTCAGTTCTATTGAGCAAATGTTTGTGGAGCCACTCCTGTGCCGGCCACTTGCTAAGCCTTGGAGACCCTTCTGCTTCTAGTATTCCACAGTTTTAGCAGTCACTATTCCACTCATTTATGTCATGACTGTGAGCTTCTTGAAGTTTCTCTACACTTAGAATAGCTTGTACTAATTATTGTTAGTGTGGGAAATGAATAACATTGAGTTGATAATCAACCTGGAATTTTTTTTTTTTTAAGATTTACTTATTTATTCATGAGAGGCACAGAGAAAGGGGAAGGGACATAGGCAGAGGGAGAAGCAGGCTCCCTGTGGGGAGCCTGGTGTGGGACTTGATCCCAGATCCCGGGATCATGCCCTCAGATGGAGGCAGACACTCAACCGCTGAGCCACCCAGGCATCCCTGGAATTTCTTTTCTTTCTTCCACTCCTTTTCAGTCCAATCTATGTCTGTGATACAATGAGAGAGATATATTTGGTCTTTGTCCCCAGTTCCTGAAACAGACCTCCTAAATCCCTTAGAATTTCCTGAGTAACAGAAGTCACCTCTTTTGTCTAATGAAATGACTTGGGGTGGGCCCCTCAATAGCTTCAGACCAAGTCTTGCTATGAGAGTTGGAACTTTCAATCCCACTTCCAATCCCCAGGGCGGGGAGAGAGGCTGGAGATTGATGACCAGCCATTGACCTATGGCCAATGATGTAATCAATCATGCCTAGATAATGAAACCTCCATAAACCCCCCAAAAGTTGGAGTTTGAAGTTTCCAGATTGATGAATACATGGAGATCAGGAAGAGTGGTATGCTCCGAAGAGCAATGGAAGCTCCATGCCCTTTCCTCACACTTTGTCCTATGCATCTCTGCTATCTGGCTCTTCCTGAGTTATAGCCTTTAAAAAATTTTTTTAATTTTATTTGAATTCAATTAATTAACATATAATGCATCATTGGTTTCAGAGGTAGTGATTGATCAGTCTTATATTACACTCACTGCTCATTTCATCATGCGCCCTTAATGTCCATCACCCAGTTATCCCATCCCCCTCCTCCGTTTCCCTGCAGCAACCCTCAGTTTGTTCCCCATGATTAAGAGTCTCTTATGGTTTGTCTTCTTCTCTGATTTCACCTTGTTTTATTTTTTCCTCTCTTCCCCTATGATCCTCTGTTTTGTTTCTTAAATTCCACATATGAGTGAGATCATAAAAGTTACATCCTTTTATTATAAACCAGTAATCTAGTATGCAAAATGTTTCTCTGAGTTCTGTGAGCTGCTCTAGCCAATTAACTGAGCCTGAAGAAGGGGTAGTTAGAACCTCCCAGTTAGGGGCACTTGAGTAGCTCTGTCAGTTAAGTGTTCAACTCTTGATTTCAGCTCAGCTGTCATGAGCTCAGGATTTCAAGATGGAGCTCTGAGTGGGAATTTATGCTGAGCACAGAGTCTGCTTGAGATTCTCTCTTTCCCCGTCTCCCTCTGCCCCCCCCCCAGCCCCAACCCTCTCTCTCTCTCTCTCAAATAAATAAATGAAATCTTAAAAACAAAACAAAACAAAACAAAAAACTGCCATCTGTAACTGATTGGTCAGAAGCACAGGGGACAAGCTAAAATGACTTATGGGACTGAGTCTTTAACCTGTGGGGTCTGTGCTAACTCTGGGTGGTTCATATCAGAATTGAATTGAATTATAGGACATCTGCTTGGTACCCAGAGGGTTGGAGAATTCATTGGTATGAGGGGAAAATCCACACAAGTGATGTCAGAAGAGTTGTGAGAAAAAATTCACAGATTACCACAGAAATGTGAGTAGTGTAGCAGCTATTATGTTTTTGACATTGAAGCTAAACTAGGAGACAATTAGCCCAAGAAAATATTTTAAATCACAAATTTCATAAAAGACTTTTATTCAAAATATATTTTTAAAAAACTCTTATAACTCAATTATTTTAAAAAAACAATTATAGGGATCCCTGGGTGGTGCAGTGGTTTCGTGCCTGTCTTTGGCCCAGGGCGCCATCCTGGAGACCCGGGATCGAATCCCACGTCAGGCTCCCGGTGCATGGAGCCTGCTTCTCCCTCTGCCTGTGTCTCTGTCTCTTTCTCTCTCTGTGTGACTATCATGAATAAATAAATAAAATCTTAAAAAAAAAAAAAACAATTATAGGGATCCCTGGGTGGCGCAGCGGTTTGGCGCCTGCCTTTGGCCCAGGGCGCGATCCTGGAGACCCGGGATCAGATCCCACATCAGGCTCCTGGTGCATGGAGCCTGCTTCTCCCTCTGCCTGTGTCTCTGCCTCTCTCTCTCTCTCTGTGAGACTATCATAAATAAATAAAAATTAAAAAAAAAACAATTATAAACGGGCAAAAGATCTGAATAGACATTCCCCCAAAGAAGATATATAGATCACCCATGAATCACATCATGACTATCACACCATTAGTCATTGGGAAAATTCAAATCATGGTGCCTGGATAGCATAGTCAGTTAAGTATCTGACTCTTGGTTTCAGCTCAGGTCATGATTTCAGGGTTGTGAGATTGAGCCCTGTATTGGGCTCCCCACTCAGTGTGGAGTCTGCTTAAGACTCTCTCCCTCTCTTTCTGTCCCTTCTCCATCCCCATACTCATGCTCTCTTTGTCTCTCTCCCTCAAATTAATAAATAATCTTAAAGGGAAAAATTCAAATCAAAACCACCATAAGATACCACTTCACACCCACTAGGATGGCTATAATTAACAAAATGGACAATAACAGGTGTAGACAAGAATATGGAGAAATTGGAACCTTAGTACATTGCTGGTGGGAATATAAAATTATACAGTCACTATAGAAAACAATTTGGCAGTCACTCAAAATATTGAATATAGAGTTACCATTCCTAGCTTTTAGGTATATACCCAAAAGAAATTAAAACATATCCATACAAAAGCATGTACATGAATGTACATAGTAGCATTCTTTATAACAATCAGAAGGTGAAAACAACCCAAAATCCATCAACTGATGAATGGATAAAGAAAATATGATACCTCTATACAATGGAGTATTATTCAGCAATAGAAAGGAATGAGTACAGATATGTGCTCCTACATGGATGAACCTCAAAAACATAATACTATGTGAAAGAAGCCAATCTCAAAAGACCACATATTGTGTGATTCCACTTATATGAAATGTCTAGAATACACAAATCTACAGAGATATGAAGATTCATGGTTTCCTAGGGCTCTAGAGTGTGGGAGTTTTGGAGACAATGGAGAATACATGTTAATGGGCGTAGGGGTTCTTTCTGAGGTGATAAAAATGTTCTAAAATTAGAGGCGTCTGAGTGGCTCAGTCAAGTAGGAACCTAACTCTTGATTTTGGCTCCGGTCATGATCTCAGGGTTGCAAGATCAAGCCCTGCCTCAGGCTCCACACTCAGTGGGAAATCTGCTTAAGATTCTCTCCCTCTCTGGGCACCCAGGTGGCTCAGTGGTTGAGCATCTGCCTTCAGCTCAGTTCGTGATCCCAGCTCCTGGGATGGAGTCCCTCTCATTGGGCTCCCCGCAGGGAGCCTACTTCTCCTTCTGCCTATGTCTCTGCCTCTCTCTGTGTGTCTCTCATGAATAAATAGATAAAATCTTTTTTTTTTTGTAAAGAGTATAGGTAACTTCTGACATATTTCCTAATAAACATTTGCTATAAATTTTTTTAATTTAATTTTTTTAGAAAGAGAAGGGACAGAGGGAAAGAGAGAATCCTAAGCAGGCTCCACATCCAGTGCAGAACCCAACTTGGGGCTCAATCTCAAAACTCCAAGATCATGACCTGAGCTGAAATCAAGAGATCATGACCTGGATGCTTAACTGACTGATCCACTCAGGTGCCCTGCTATACACATTTTTTTTAATGTTGTAAAATTGATTTTACTGATGGTTGCACAGTTCTGTTAATAGGCTAAAAGCCATTGAATTGTGCACTTTACATGGGTGAATTATATGGTCTGTGAATTATATCTCAGTAAAGCTGTTTAAAAAATGATATGGGTTTAACACAGGGAACAGAACAAATGTGCAGAGAAACCTGAAACAGCAAGATCAATCTGACCCTTCTCAGCATATCAACTTCACTATGGGTTAGTTATATAAACATGAATCAATAGTATTCCGAGAAAAGCAAACAAAAACATTCACAAGGATATCACTTTAGGCTAACAAAAAATCAGAAATTTGAATCTTGCCAAGGGTTAGAAGAAATGTTGGGGGAAAGGAACATACTGTTCTCTACTACTGGTGGGCATCTACCTGATGCAGCCATTCTGGAGAGTAATGTGACATCATTTAATCTAATGAAGCATGTATATATCTGTGACCCAGAAATTCTGCTCCTAGTAAATATTCCAAATCATTTTCACACAGGTTATATGGTAACCTAGGCAAAGTTGTTTGCTGTGTCACAGCCAAAGGTGGAAGGGAGTTGAGTTTACATGGGTGCTCATCCCTGTGAGAGTAGACGGATAAGATGTGATGCACATACTGAAGTCTACAGCTTCTATGAGTAATATCAGCTTAGATGCAGGCAAAGCTGTAACTCTTATATACATAGAGCTGAGTGGAAAAATATAAACACCCTAAGGAGATATACGATGCAATCCTATTTCCATAAATAAAAATTTGCACACATAAAATATTTTGTGATAATACATTCAAATAAAAAGCCCACTCCAATAAAAGCAGCAATTTGTCCTATACCTGCCATCTCCTCCTCCTGGGAGTTATAAGAGATCAGAATTTACTGAGCTAGAAAAGATGAAAAAATACATTGGTACAACTGTAAGAGAGGTTCCTGCCTTGCATAGGAGATTGTATCAGATGGCCTAAAGCTACACAAGCCAAGAGGACTCTGTCAGTAAGATAACAGAGGTTGCAACATTAGGGACACGTCCTGAGATGATCTAGTTTTTTCACTATTTTAAGGATCAATAGCTGGCAGTGATTACTCCAAGACAGGATTTGAACCTTGGTTCTCTGAAATTCAGAATGGTTGTTTCTGCTCTAAATTGAGGTTGAATCATTGATTCCATAGTGGCTCTTGCTGTGCACCGTCCCCTCCCCCCCGCCCACTTTCCCACCAGTGCAGCAATGTACCGTAGCCTAGTTTCCTTAAAACAAATATACCCCTTGGTCACCTCACAACCCCAGTTTTTGCATCATTGTGTCAACGACTCCTGGCATTCCCTCACAGACCTTTCTACCTAATGTTAAAGTGTGTTAGGCCAGGTACCATGCCAGACAAACTTAGTTTTATCCCTTGGCTTCACCTTTGTAGCTGATTGTTCTCCTCATTTTCCCACATAAATTTAAGTTTCTGTTTTCCCACAAAAATCAGGGATAATAATAAAATGTGACTTAGCATTTCCCATGAAACTACAAGCATACATATTACAGCTCAAATTATATCCTATTTATTATGCATATTCTTCTGTTCATTTTATTTTTACCCAATGTATATTATGGATAGCTTTCCATGTCAATATACATAGATAATAGCTGTCATGCATGCGTGGGGGCAGAAGGTATACAGGAAATCTCTACTTTCTACTCAGTTTTGTGGTATACAGAAATCTATTCTAAAAATAATCTATCTTTTAAAAAATTAAAGTTGATTCAACAATATGATTGAATAATATAAAATGCATGTTACAGGGTTTCACAGTATGATCATTATTATGGAATCTATGATTGTAGACTGTATTAGCAACATTATTTTTGTATATAGAGACTGTATTAGCAACATTATTTTTATATTTAAATAGGTACTCAGTGAGAAAAATCTTTTTAAAAAAGATTTATTTATTTTAGAAAGAGAGAATGTGCAAGGGGAGGGGAGAGGGAAAGGGAGAGAGAGTGTCTCAAGCAGACTTCCCATTCTGTATGGAGCCCAGCCCCAAGCTTGATCTCACCATCCTGAGATCATGACCAGAGCCAAAATCAAGAGTCCTACATAACCAACAGAGCCACCCAGGTGTCCCAATAGACATTATCTTAATATAAACATTCAATAAATAATTCTAGATAATAGCTGTCCATGTCAATATATACTTAAGAGGCATCTTTTTAATTTAAATTCAATTAGCCAACATACAGTACATCATTAGACTCAGATGTAGTGCTCAAAAATTTATCAGTTGCATATAACACCCAGTGCTCATCACATCAGGTGCTCTCCTTAATGCCCATCACCCAATTACCCCATCCCCCACCCACCCACCTCCCCTCCAGCAACCCTCATTTCGTTTCCTACAGTTAAGAGTCTCTCATGATGACTCTTCTGATGACTTCCTGTTCAGTTTTCCCTCCCTTCCACTATGATCGTCTGTGCAGTTTCCTATAGGAAGTAGGCATTACTTTTTAGAGTAGTTTTAGGTTGACAGCAAAACTGAGTGGAAAGTACAGAGTTCTCATATATATCAGGGCCCCCTCATACATGCACAGTCTCCCCCATTACCAACATCTCTCACTAGAGTAGCACATTTGTTTAAATTGATGAACCTGTACTGTCACTCAAAGTCCATGGTTTTACATTACTGTAGACTCTTGGTGTTGTACATTCTATGTTTTGAAAAATACACACTTTTTTTTTTAGTATAGTTGACACACAATGTTACATTCATTTCAGATGCAAAACACAGTGATTTGTCAAGTTTATACATTATGCTATACTCACAACACTATCACAGTATCATTGACTATATTCCTTATGCTGTGCCTTTTATTCCCGTGACTTATTCATTTCATTATCTCCTACTTCCTTTCACCCATTTGCCCATCTCACCACCCCCTCTTCCACTGGCAACCATCAGCTTGTTCTCTGTATTTATAGGTCTGATTCTGCTTTCTGGTTTTCTTTATTTGTTATTTTTTTTAATTACACACACAAAAATCATGGTATTTTTCTTTATCTGTCTGACTTATTTCACTTAGCCTAATATCCTCTAGGTCCATCCATGTTGCCCAAATGAAACAATCTCATTCTTTTTTCTGGCTATGTAATATTCCATTGTGTTTGTATATACCACATCTTTCTTATCCATCTGTCTACTGATGGACATTTAGGTTGATTCTATATCTTGGCTATTGTAAATAATGCTACCAGAAAAAAGGGGTGCGTATATCTTTTTGAATTATTTTTATTTTCTTTTGGTAAATACCTAGTAGTAGAATTACTAGAACATATGGTATTTCTATTTTTAATTTTTTAAGGATCTCCATATTTTTTTTCACAGTGGCTGTATCAATTTACATCCTCATCAACAGTGTATGAAGGTTCCTTTTACTCCTTACATCCTTGCCAGCATTTGTTATTTCTTATCTTTCTAATTCTATCTGTTCTGACAGATATAAGATGATATCTCATTATGGTTTTGGTTGTGATTTGCATTTCCCTGATGATTAGTGTTCCTGAGCATCTTTTCAAGTGTCTGTTGGCCATCTATCTGTATGTCTTCTTTGGAAAAATGTCTATTCAGGTCTTCTGTTTATTTTTAATTAGATTGTTTTTTTGGTGTTGCATTGTATAAGTTCTTTACATATGTTGGATATGAACACCTTATCAGATATATCATTCGCAAGTATCTTCTCCCATTGAGTAGGTTGTCTTTTGGGGTTTTTTTGATGGTTTCCTTTGCGGTGCAAAATGTTTTTATTTTGATGTACTCCCAACAATTTGTTTTTGCTTTTTTTCCCATGTCTTACTTGGGAGATTTGTCTAGAAAAATTTTATAGCTGATGTCAAAGAAATTACCACCTGTGTTCTCTTCTAGGATTTTTTTGGTTTCAGATTTCACATTTAGGTCTTTAATCAACTTTGAATTGATTTTTGCATATGTTGTTAGAAAGTGGTCTAAGTATCATTCTTTTACATATAGCTGTCCAGTTTTCCCAGCACATTTATTGAAAAGACTGTCTTTTCCCTCCTTGTATGTTCTTGCCTCCTTTGTCATAGATTAATTGACCATATAAATATGGGTTTATTTCTGGGCTCTTTATTCTGTTCCATTGATCTATGTGTCTAATTTTAGGCCAGTACCTTACTGCTTTGATTACCACAGCTTTGCAATATATCTTGAAATCTAGAATTGTGATACCTCCAGCCTTGCTTTTCTTTCTCAAGATTGCACTGGCTATTCTAGGTCTTTTGTGGTTCCATACATATTTTAGTATTATCTGTTCTAGTTTTGTGAAAACTGATGTTGGTATTTTGATAGCGTTTGCACTTTCAGCCCCACCCCTTGACCTCCAAGGAAAGGAGAGGGGCTAGAGATTGATCTGCAGATTAATGAGCAACGATCAATGATTTGCTCACACATGCCTAGCAATGGAACCTCTGAGTTGGTGAGCATATTGCGGTGTGGACAGGGTGGTACTTTGGAGAAAACATGGAAACTGCACCCCTCCCTCCATAAATTGTCCTATGCATCTTTTTTATTTCGCTGTTCTAGGGTTGTATATAAAAATGGCCTGAATGTTTGTATACTCTTCCCTGCTGCTGCCAAATTCTTTTTTTTTTTTTTAAGATTTTATTTATTCGTGAGAGACACAGAGAGAAAGGCAGAGAGACAGAGGGAGAAGTAGGCTCCCTGCAAGGCCCAATGAAGGACTCAATGCTGGACCCCAGGATCATGCTCTGGGGCAGATGCTCAGACAGATGCTCAACCACTGAGCCACCCAGGCTCAAATTCTTATGTTGAAATTCTAACTCTCAGTGTGACAGTACTAGGAGATAGGTCTTGGGAGGTAATTAGGTCATGAGGGTGGAGCCCTCACGATGAGACATGTGCCCTTATAAAAAGGGATCACAGAGAGCTCTCTCTATCCTTTCTCCACTATGTGAAGATACAACCAGAAGTTAATAGTCTATAACCCAGAAGAGGGCTCTCACTAGAACCTGACCATGATGGCATCCTGATCTCAGACTTCCAGCCTCCAGAATTGTGGGAAATAAATTTCTGTTAACCTATATGCCACCCGGTCTATGGTACTTTGTGCTGCCCAAACAGACAAAGACATACTTTATAATAAACTGGGTAGGAAGTAGAGCATTTCCCAAATTCTGTGTTTTCTAGCAAATTACTGAACCTAAGGAGGGGGTTATGGGAACCCTTGATTTATAGTTGGTTAGTCAGAAGTTCAGGTGGCTATGTGGGATTTGTAGTTGCCATCTGAAGTAGGGGTAGTGAGGTCAGTGCTAGCTCCAGGAGGACAGTGTCAAAATTGAGTTAAATTATAGGACACCGGGCAGCCCGAGTGGCTCAGCAGTTTAGCGCTGCCTTCAGCCCAGGGCGTGATCCTGGAGACCCGGGATCGAGTCCCACGTCAAGCTCGGGATCCCTGGGTGGCGCAGCGGTTTGGCGCCTGCCTTTGCCCCAGGGCGCAATCCTGGAGACCCGGGATCGAATCCCACATCGGGCTCTCGGTGCATGGAGCCTGCTTCTCCCTCTGCCTATGTCTCTGCCTCTATCTCTCTGTGACTATCATAAATAAATAAAAATGTAAAAAAAAAAAAAATGAAGTAGGGGTAGCCTTGTGAAACTGAGCTCTTAACCCGTGAGGTCAGTGCTAGCTCCAGGAGGACAGTGTCAAAATTGAGTTAAATTATAGGACACCGGGCAGCCCGAGTGGCTCAGCAGTTTAGCGCTGCCTTCAGCCCAGGGCGTGATCCTGGAGACCAGGGATCGAGTCCCACGTCAAGCTCTCTGCAGGGAGTCTGCTTCTCCCTCTGCCTGTGTCTCTGCCTCTCTCTCTCTCTGTGTCTCTCTTGTGAATAAATAAATAAATAAAATATTTTTAAAAAAAAATTGTAGGACACCCATTTGATGTCAGAAGTATTATGTGAAGGGTACCTGGCTGGCTCAGTTGGTGCAGCATACAATCAAATTGACATCTAAATTAACAATCACCATTAGTTATCTATCACTGCATAGCAAATTACTCCAAAACTCTGTTTCTTGAAGAACAATAAACATTTATTAGTTAACATAATTCTGAGAGTCAGGAATTTGGGAGCAGCTTAGCTGGGCAGTTCTGTTTGGGGTCTCTCATGAGGTTGCAGTCAAAATGTCAGTCAGAATTGCAGTCATACAATGGCTTGACTGGAGCTAGAGGTCCTCTTCTAAGATGGCTCTCTCTCATGGCTGTTAAGTGGTTGCTATAGGAGGCTTTAGCTCCATACCACATACACCTGTGTGAGTATCCTCATGACCTGACAGCTAGTATCCTCCAGAACAAGTGATCCACGGCAGAAGTCAGAAGCCTCAATGTGATTCAGCCTTAGAAGCCACCTTCCATCACTCCTGCCACATGAACATCAAGAGGCGAGAACCACTAGGGGCTACTTGGGAGGCTGGCTACCACAGTTAATGACAGAATGAACATAAAAAGAGTGCAAATGAAAGTGACTTTATTCTATTCTTTATTTGCAGTTTAATATCAGTGTTCTTGCTTTATAATTTCTTTTGCCCCTCCAAATCTACTGTCCACACTTTCCTGTCCCAGCAGGCTCACCTGTATGGACCATACCAAAGGGTTCCCTTGCCCTCTGGCTTCACTTGGGTTCATCCACTGGAAAGCCCTAGAAAGTATAGGAGGGAAGGGACTAGGAGCATTAACTCTCTTTGTTCCCTTCTCCAGGCTTTCTCTTGCCCAAAAGACAGTTCTTCTCAAGGCAATCCTGCATTCCTTTCAATGACCACTCCCTACCCTTCTCCTTTCAGGCCTAGGGGTGTTAACCACCCTGCTGCTACTGACCCCAGGTTAAAGCATTCTCTTGTGGTGATGCTACACCTTACAAATTTGTGAACAAAGATCATTTCCTCAAATGATCTAACTTGAGTTGCACCCAGTTTCCTGTTGAGTTTCTGACTGATACAGTGCTAAACAGGCAAATGGAAAATCTATTTACAGCTCTTATACCCAAACATCCTCCAAAACAATGTCTGATGTTTGGGGTTATTTCTGCTGCTTCTTAGAATTTTGCTTCCTTCCTTCTCCAGTTAACATCTGACATTCACTTGACTTCTCAATTTGCCTGGTAGCCCAGATAGGTCCTCAGTGGCCAGTCTTGGAGAGTTTAAAGAAAAAGAAAAGTAAGATTCCTAGATACAGTAGGATTCCCTAGCCCTACAGCTGTTTACTTACTATCTTCCACCGTTTGCATGATCCCTGGAAAATCTGTGAATGGATGTTCCTTACCACTTGGATGTTCATGTGATTTTGAGGTTGATATTCATGTGCTGGGAGGTTGGAAAAGAAAAGACAAAAAAGAACTCTCTGATGACTGTAGAGCCTCCACATGGCCACTGCCTATCTCCAGACTTCTTTGATGCACAAGAGAAATGAACTTCTCTCTTGATTAAGCCACTATCATTTCAAGTTTTCTATTTCATGCAGGTGACCTTAATGTGAATCAATACAATGCCCTTTGGATACAATACTTTAGTATCTAGAAAATATCTGGCTACTCCAATCACTGCAACAAATTCACAGGAGGGTTACACCCAATCTTCACCTGCACCTCTTTAAAAGTCCTCCACAGACTGCCTATGTCAGGGACAGGCAAAGCTGTGAGATTTCACTTTGTCCTTCAGTGGCTTATAGAGGAGAGAGATTCTAGTCAACCCAAGATGATGATATTAAAAGAAAAATAGGCAAGTCCATGTTGGAATTCATAGAAGAAAAGAAATGTGGTGAAGTCTCAGACTGACAGTAATACTGGCAGTTATAGCAGCAAAGTTGCAGACCCCACCCAGAGCACTTCATCTCCAATAGAGATCATCAGCTCCGTGCTTCTTCTTTTTTCCTTTAACTACAGCCTGCTCCAGGCTGTATTCAAAGCAGGCAGCATTGTTTTGGGGGAATTCCAGGTACTACTGCTCGGCAACAGAGACCTTGAGGGTAAACAAGTCCCAAGATGCTGGGAATGGAATCAAAGGGACATTAAGTGTGGAGGTGAAAAGAACATGTGGCCCTGGTTTTCCATTTTGAATAGATGAATGCATTTCATATAGAAATATTCCTGCCCTTGTTTGTCAGTCTTTCTTGGTTACACTGCAGGTTGGGAAAATCTATGGTCTGACCAGAGAACTAACTACCATAATTTTTTTTTTAAGATTTTATTTATTTTGAGAGAGAGAGAGACAGAGACAGAGACACAGGCAGAGGGAGAAGCAGGCTCCATGCAAGGAGTCCAATGTGGGACTCCATCCTGGGACTCCAGGATTATGCCCTGAGCCAGAGGCAGCCACTCAACTGCTGAGTCACCCGGGTGTCCCAGGTTATTTGTTTTTCTCTCATTAATCTGTCTTTTTGTTAAAGAGCCCTGCTGAAAACCTAAGATGAATAAAGTTTTGCCTCTCTACAAAAAGAAGCAGATCACTTGATGAATGTTTTTCTTCACTTCCCCTCTTCATATACTGAAACTCTAATCACAATGTGATCATATCTGGAGTTGGGGCCTTTGGGAGGTAATTAAGTCATGAAGGTGGAACCTTTAGCCAGAGAGCTGACTCTCTTCTTCTACCATGTAAGGACACAAAAAGTCAGCAATCTACAGCTTAGAAGAGGACCTTTGCCAGAATCCAAATCTGCCAGCCCCCTGATCTCATACTTCCAGCCTCCAGAAGTGTAAGAAATAAATTTCTATTATTGATACATCACTGTCTATGGTTCTCTGTTATAGCAGCCTGAACTAAGACATTCCCCTTACAAATCTCATTTTGACTCGGTCCCTGTGAGGCAGATGACAAACAATTACTGAAGTCACCATTATCTAGTCTAGTTACAAGTAGGCACACAAGATATTAGGGTTTGATTTTTACAGATCAAGCCAAGGACCAGAAAAGGTGGCTTCAGGAGCACCTGGCTGGCTCAGGTGGTTAAGTGTACAACTCTTGATTTAGGCTCATGTCATGATTTCAAGGTTGTGAGATTGAACTCTGTATTAGGCTTTGCACTCAGCACAGAGTCTGCTTGAGATTCTCTCTCTCTCCCTTTCCTTCTTCCCTTCCTTCCCCTTGCACTCACAATAAATAAATAAAATAAATAAATAAATAAATAAATAAATAAATAAATAAATAAATAAAATACTTTTTAAAAAGTGGCCTCATCAGCAGGTTATAAGTCAATGGGCTACAGAAGAAAAAGTGGGCTTTCCTGGCTCTTAATGTCTTTTTAAATCACTCCTTGTATATAGCATCCTTTTCCCCTTCACTGTCTTTAGAGAGAACACTGAGAATGAGGTGAGCAGAGTCAAAGTTCTTATGAGGGTGAAATGAAAGTTTCAGAAGCTCCAGGGCCACCTTGTCCTCCAGCCCAGTGGTGAGGACCTGAGGTGACTTGGCCTATGTCTCTGCCTTTCTCAGTTTCTCTCATGAATAAATAAATAAAATCTTTTTTTTAAATAAATAAATATAAGTCAAAACATAGTCCCTACCTCTCATGGAGTTTACAGTGATTCTCCATGAACAATAACATGAATAACTAATACATATAGAATGATTAATATGTGCCAGGCCTTCTTCTAAGCACTTTACATTTATTATTTAATTCACACAACTAGAAAGATATTATCATCACCGTTTTATAGATGAGGAAACTGAGCCACAGAAAGTCAGAAATTTGCCCAAAGTCACATGGCTACAGCAGTGGGACCTATAGCCTACTTGCCACCACTTTAGTGTCTTTACCATCTTACTAACATAGATGTCACCTGAGGTGTTATACTAATCCATTCATTTATTAATTCATCTACTCATCCCACTGTTATTAAACATCTTTGATGTGCCAGGGATGTGGCTGTGGTTTTGGGAAAACAAAGAATTAGCAGCAGTCCCTGTTATTGAGTAGATCATAGTTTACAGAGAAAGACAGACCCATAAACACATAATTCCAGCACAACCTGTTAAGTACAAAGGCAGGGCTACGTCCCCAGTAAAATGGAAACAAACAAGTGGAAGTGACTAACTTGTGTCTGAGATTACTAAGGAAGACTTCACAGAAGAGAAAATTTTTTATCAGTGTCTTGAAGGCTTAATACCAACTCATTAGGTAGAAAATAATAGAGAGATCAATCCAGAGAAAGGAGAGAACACAAGGAGAGGCCTCGAGTCATGCCAGTGCCAGGTGTGTGGGCGATGATGGTACAGGCCGGTGCGAAGTAGCAGGACTTAAAAATCAGAAGTTAATTTCAGAATCTGGTGCTCACGCTATAGCCACCACCCAGCCTGATGCCACTGCCCCTGAGCCAGGGATGGCTGTGCCTCCCATGAATGCTAATCTTGGCAAATCTGCCAGGGATGTCTTCACCACAGGCTATGGATTAGACTTTATAAAACCTAATTTGAAAAAAAAAATCTAGGGGATGCTTGGTGGCTCAGTTTGTTAAGCCTCAGCTCAGGTCATGATCTTGCAGTTCTGGGATCAAGCCCCACTTCCAGGCTTCCTGCTCAGTGGGGACCCCACTTCTTCCTCTCCCTCTGCCCCTCCCCCCTGCTTCTGCACGCTCTCTCTCTCTCTCTCTCTCTAATAAATAAAATGTTTTAAAAAAATCTGAGAATGGACTGGAATATACAAGCTTAGGTTCAGCCAACACTGAGACCAAACACCAAAGTGAGGGTTGGCCTGGAAACTAAGTACAAACGCACCAAACATGATCTGATCTCTACAAAGAAATGGAACACTAACAACACAGTAGGGGGGATCCCTGGGTGGCGCAGCGGTTTGGCGCCTGCCTTTGGCCCAGGGCGCGACCCTGGATCCGGGATCGAATCCCACATCGGGCTCCCGGTGCATGGAGCCTGCTTCTCCCTCTGCCTGTGTCTCTGCCTCTCTCTCTCTCTCTCTCTCTCTCTGACTATCATAAATAAATAAAAAGAAAAAAAAAAAAGAAAAGAAAAAAAAAAACCAACACAGTAACACAGTAGGTGTGGAGATCTTTGTGGAAGATCAGCTTGCATGTGGACTGAAGCTGACCTTTGATTCATCTTCTCACCAAACATGGGGGGCAAGAGTGGGGTACTAGGGTGGGGGTGAGGGGGTGGGATGCTAAAATCAAGGCAGGGTATAAAGAGAGTGCATCAACCTGGACATGGATTTCTACGTGGCTGGGCCTTCAGTCTGGGATGCTCAGGTCAAGAAGGCTGGCTGGCCGGCAGCCCAGGTGGCGCAGCGGTTTAGCACCGCCTGCAGCCCGGGGTGTGATCCTGGAGCCCGGGATCGAGTCCCACATCAGGCTTGTTGCATGGAGCCTGCTTCTCCCTCTGCCTGTGTCTCTGCCTCTCTCTCTCTCTCTGTGTCTCTATAAATAAATAAAATCTTTAAAAATAATTAATAAATAAATAAATAAATAAATAAATAAATAAATAAATAAATAAGAAGGCTGGCTGGCTAGCTCCCAGATGAATTCTGAGGCCACAAAGTCTGGAGGGACCCAGAGCAACTTTGTGGTTGGCTACAAGACAGGTGAATTGCAGCTTCACACTAATGTAAACAAGATAGAGTGTAGTGGCTCCTTTTATCAGAACGTGAACAAGAAGTTGGAGACCAATGTTAATCTGGCCTAGACATCAGGAACTAGTAGAACTCGTTTTGGAATAGCAGCCAAGTGTCAGATGGACCCTGATGCATGTCTCCCAGCTGAAGTGAACGATTCCAGCCTGATGGGTTTAGGATACATTCAGACCCTAAAGCCAAATGTCAGACTGACGTTGTCAGCTCTACTGGATGGCAAGAAAGTCAACACTGGTGGCCACCAGCTTGGCTTAGGACTGGAATGCAAGTATAACTGAATACTGTACAATTATTTAATTTTAAACTATTTTACAGGATAGCTACCTTCAATATTTAGTGTACCTTTGCCTGAGATGCAGTAATGCTAAATATCATGTTAGACCTCCAGATTTTTTTTAATTTAAAGATTTTATTTATTTATTCATGAGAGACACACACGCAGAGATAGGCAGAGACACAGGAAAAGGGAGAAGCAGGCTCCATGCAGGGAGCCTGATGTGGGACTCGATCCCGGGACCCCAGGATCACACCCCTGGCTGAAGACGACACTAAACCGCTGGGCCACCAGGGCTGCCCAGACCTCCAGATTAAAGATGATTCTGCTTTAAGATATTTAGAGACACAGAGGAAACCCAATTCCAAAAAAGGTCCTTTCAGCTGTAGACTTGGGGAGAAGTTGGTGGCCTATAGAGATGTCAGATTTCTTTCTTTTTTATCTAGAAATGGCCCCTAATGAAAGCTAATAATTTCTAAGCAATTTGTAAATTGGCATTCAGTACATGAATGAAATTGTCATTTTCTGAGAACCGAACCTTGGTTTTATAGTCTAATAAGGGAAAGGCTTACTTTTTGATGTTGTAAACTAGCTCATCTGAAAGAGACTTTATATATTTATTTTTTTATGGTTTTATTTATTTAAGAAACAGAGCAGACAAGTAGAGGATGGGGGCAGAGGGATAAGCAGACTCTCCTCTGGAGCAAGAAGCCTAATTCCGGGCTCCATCCCAGGACCCAGGGATCATGACCTGAGCTGAAGACAGATACTTAGCTAACTGAGCCACCCAGGTGTCCCTGAAAGAGACTTCAGACAGATTTTCATGACATATTTCCACCCCAGTCCATCACCTCTTTTATGCCAAAATAGTCTGCAGTGCACGGTAGCTGTTTTTTTGTGTGCCATTTTGGGGTAGAGAAGGTGGATGTGATGAAACCAATAATTCAGGACTTAATTCCCTTTCATGTTGTGTTTTTTTGCCCTTGAACCAGATGAAGTAGCTTCTTAGAGTACTAGCTGCAAGCTAGAACAGTCTCTGTGAGTATAATCACACTGTGACATCATTCGGTATCTAAATTGGATTTCTATTTATATTCTTGCCACTCCACTTATATTTTAGCAGTGGGTACATTTTAGAGTCTCCCATTTTGTGAGGAATTAGATCCATCTCTTCCAATGCTGTAATTAACATAAAATAAGACTTGAATAAAATATTAGAACCTAAAAAAAAATAGTTGAGTTGGAAACAAAGGGTGACTCAAAAGGGTTTCAGCTGGGGATTAATGCATACAGATCTGTATTTTAGAGAATCTTGGGCACCAGTCTTTAAAAGATTTTATTTATTTATTTATTTATTTATTTATTTATTTATTTATTTATTTGAGAGAGACTGGGGAGGAAAGGCAGAGGGAGAGGGAGAAGCAGATTCCTCGTTAATCAAGAAACCTGACAGTGGGGTTCTATACCAAGACCCCAGGATTACGACCTAAGCTGAAGGCAGACGCTTAACCAACTGAGCTGCCCAGATGCCCCCTCTGGCACCATTGTGAAGGACATCAATGAAGATCCTGAGGGAACGGAGAACAAATTGGTAGCTATTGCAGCCATCTAAACAATATTTCAGTTATGGAACAGGATTAATTCAATTAAGTCTCATAACCCTCAAAAAGTATATGAGACCATATGCCATTTTACAGATGAAAAAATCAATGAATAGGGAGGTAACTTAACTTGCCAACAGTCAGTAAGTGGCATCAGATTTCGAACCCAGGCAGTCTTTTTTTTTTTAATATTTTATTTATGTATTTAAGCGAGAAAGATAGAGATAGAGATAGGGCAGAGGGAGAGGGAGAAGCAGACTCTCTGCTGAGCAGGGAGCCTGATTCAGGGCTCAATCCCAGGACCCTGAGATCATGACCTGAGCTGAAGGCAGATGCTTACCCAGCTGAGCCACCCAGGTGCCCCCACGCAGTGGGTATTAATACTGCTTTTTTAGAGGCTTTGAGAATAAGGGTGTCATGCCATACTGGAGGTGGGACTGCAGGTTGTAGGATATTATGAAGCTTTCTTACAAATCCCTTTTGAACATCTCTCTCCCTTCCCAGAGTTAACCCTCATTCTGGCTGCTAATCTCTGCTCTAAAGGGCTAATGCTGTCACTCTGCTTTCCTTGAGAACTTTGTCCTTCTCCCTCAGGGCTGTGTATTTTCCACTTAGTTCTGAGACTGTGACCTTTCTGGTGTAAGCACCCTCCTGGGCTAAGTGAAATCTCCTTTAGATCTGATTATTTTTTTCTGGAGATAATCAAACCATGCTTTCAATTCCAGGGAAGGTGGGAGAAGTCTGGGAATTCGATGGCATTAAGATGTTGGATTTGATTTCAGCTTTGTTTTGTTTGTCTCAGGGATCCTCAAGTGGAGATAAGAAACCACAGAGAGAGAAAAGCCAGAGGTTTGAAGATTTTCCTTTGAAAATGCTTAAGAGAAAGAAAGAAAATACTTATTAAATATTTGGTTTCAGACACTTAACAGAAATATTCAAATGGCATCTCCCTGGTCATTACTTTACTGTTTTGGAAGGCAGCCCTTGTACACAGCCAGATATTTTTTTCTAAATAACTTTGAAAAGAAAACTAAACCAGTGCAATAGTGGCCAAATTCTTGCGGCCTTTTTTAATGTAGGATTTTTTTCTGAGGATAGTTTATGATATATATTCTAAAATTTGCAATCTCGGGCATCCCAGGGGGCTCAGCGGTTTAGCGCTGCCTTCTGCCCAGGGCCTGATCCTGGGAGACCCGGGATTAAGTCCCACGTCAGGCTCCCTGCATGGAGCCTGCTTCTCCCTCTGCCTGTGTCTCTGCCTCTGTGTGTGTGTGTGTGTGTCTCTCATGAATAAATAAATAAAGTCTTTTAAAAAATAAAATAAAAATTGCAATCTCCTCAAGTTTAAAGAACCACGTAGGGACATATGTCATAATATTTGTACCAAAAAATTGATGAATACATGTATATAAAGGCTGTAATTTTTATTTTTCCTAATAAAGAAAAGCTAAAAAGAAAAGCTACATGTGGACTACAGAGAATATAAAATACAGAAGTCAAAAAATTTCATCTTACCATCATATATAAGCATTATGAACATTTGTACATATTTCCTTCTATATTACCTTCCCTCTTTTTCTTTCTTTTTGATTACTGCATTTCTCTTATTTTATAATCACAATGTTTCTGGTGTTCCACTTCAAACATAGCTATTTCAAAAAACAAACAAACAAACAAACAAACAAACATAGCTATTTCTTTCTCATAGTATATAAACTGCTATTTAAAATATATACATTTGTTGGGGTGCCTGGCTGGCTCAGTCAGTGGAGTATGCAACTCTTGCTCTCAGGGTTGGAGGTCTGAGCCCCATGTTAGTTGTAGATTACTTAAGAATAAGATCTTGGGATCCCTGGGTGGCTCAGCGATTTAGCGCCTACCTTCAGCCCAAGGCATGATCCTGGAGTCCCGGAATCGAGTCCCACATTGGGCTCCCTGCATGGAGCCTGTTTCTCCCTCTACCTGTGTCTCTGTCTCTCTCTCTCTGTGTCTCTCATGAATAAATAAATAAAATCTTTTTTAAAA